>NC_050459.1:12887411-14178661 GCF_903995425.1 Onychomys torridus
CTCATCAGGGAATGTGTCAGCATGAGCCCATGGTATGCACAATTCACTTACCATCATTGTCAAGTTAAGAACAGAGATGAATGCATAAGTAACTGAGAATTTCCTCACTGGCATATGTCCTTTTATTCCACATTATTGGTCTTTTCTACTTGTTCATATTTTTTCTCAACCATCATGGGGAAATCTTGTCTCTTATATAAATTTTTTATAGTCATCACCCCAATTATAGTTTTGCTGATTACGTATCCTATTATTTTCTTACTTCTATCGTCATGAGCAAAAATCAAAAGATAGAGATGGGTTTCCTAACCCATAGGTCAGCAGAGAAAAGAAGAAAGAGAAACACACCCAACCTAGGAAAAGGGACTATGTAACTATTCATGAAATTCCAGAGGGAGATGCAGAGATCCAGAAAATGTGTTCAGTTTAAGACATGTTCACTTGAGTCATCTGAAAACCACTGACAGAAGGAAAAATGTCTCCTCACCAGTAGGATGTATAACTCAGGTCATATTGAAGGTGCTAGGAAATGTGGAGGAGCAAGCTTACTGATACTCAAGTAAGCAAACCAATGTCAGAATGTGCCAATAAACTGTACATGGGAAAAGGCAGGTGGATGGAAAGGGCAACTGCAGGGCTTGCTGAACACACAGGTGGGAGGGCCTGATCAGGAAGGTACTGTGTAGTCAGGGAGAGTGGAGAGGCAGTTGAGGTTTGCTCTGCTCAGCTATGACCCGTCTCCAGGTACCCTTCTCTCTGGCCCCTTTTCTCCCTCCATCTCTCTCTCTTTCTCTGCCTCATTTCCTTACATACCTTCAACTTATTTTATTTCTTTCCCCATACACACAAATAGGTTCTTACTAACTCGTTAGAACAAGAGAGGAGAAAGTAGAGGACTCTAGAAACCTAGGTTTTGGATTGGCCAGTGTGGGGGAGGCTGTCACTTCCAGTTCTCAAGTGTAGAGCCTGTGTAGGACACATGTGGATGGAAGTGGATGCATAAGTTCAAATGAGTCTTCCTCTAGCCACGGTCCTTCCAGCAGAGAAGCCAGAGACCATCAGAATTGAGAAAAAGTTACACAATTATTGTCATGCTCCATGGAGTTTCATTTTGAAGAATTTAGAATAGCCATCGGTATTTCTGCTGGAAACAACATTCTCTTAGTTTTCATAACCAAGTTCATGACCAGGAAGTGGCATCACAGAGGCGAGGGACAGCACAAATGGAATAGGAAGGATAATAAACAATCCTGATTATCAGACTGATCAGGTTTAGAATCACTATGGAAACAACCTCCTGGATGTGTTTGTGAGGGTTAACTGAGGGACGACCTCGTCAGTTCTTGTCCAGCAGATTACTTCCCATACACCCAGACTTACTGCTACCGGCAGGTTTTCAAGTAAAATGAAATGTCCTTGTAGGTGGTGGAGGGGCCTCTTTGTTAGCATAGGGGAAGAATATTGGCTGCAGAACTGTCACCTGAGACACTGCCACCAGTACAGTATGCTCTCATGATGGCCAGTGGAGGCATTTCCCCATTTCCAGCCACAGGGACCAGAGAAAGCACCACAGGAACCATAATAGGACTTCACACAGGGTAGCTGCTGCTATGGAAGTGATAGATATGATGCCTAGTTTCCAGACCCATATACAAAAATTGCAGTCAGATTTTTAGAGATTATTAAGTCACTTGGGTCCTAGCTATCATTCCAGATAAGTCATTCTCAACCTGTGGGTCATGACCCCTCTGGGTCCCATATCAGATATCTACATCATGATTCATAACAGCAGCAACATTACAGTTATAAGTAGTAACAAGATAATTTTATGGTTGGGGGTCACCACAACATTTTACAGCCTTAGGAATGTTGAGAACCAATGTGCTAGATAGTTTCAGATGCTTTGGGGTCACTTATATGAAAGGCATTGAGAACCAGGCACGGCTTGCTAAAGAGGGCATATCTAACAAAATCCCAAAACCTTCAAGTGAGCTTTTCTCATCCCTCTCAGTTAGACAAACTTGATTGGGCACACTCATTTTCAAACTCCACACATATCCATTAAGCTTCTAGTTCACACATAGCTTGAAGTGGCACATGCCTTTAAATCATGTATCTATCCCTTAGGAGACAGGTGACAAGGTGTACTATATCTGCAAGGAAAATTCCCAGGACATTGTATCTCTAACTTGGCTACCCTACTCTCTGAGGAAGTGGCTTACATACTTAAAGGAAATAGAGGACATACTTCAAAAATCACTGCACTTTAGCCCTGTGCCAAATGGAAGGAAGAATCTACATGATGATGTGGTACTTTACATTCCTAATTTGAATTGACGTAGACAAGGTGTCCTGGTTTCATTTCCAACACTGGGATAAAACACTATGACCAAAAGGAACTTCAAGGGAAAAAAAGTTTCTTTTAGTTCCCAATTCCAGCTTCTAGCCAGCCACTATAGGAAGTCTAAGTGGCTGGAACTAGAAACCAGTAGTCACATCATGTTCACAGTCCAAAGCAGAGACAAATAATACAGGCATGATTCCAGCACCTAGTTTGATTTCTCTACTCTTGTATAGTTCAGGGCTATCTGCAGTGGACAGGGTCTTCCTATGTCACTTAACATAATCAAGAAAATCCTCAATAGCCATGCTCATAGGCACATCTGATCTAGACATTCTTCCAAGGTGATTCCAGTTTGTGTCCAGTTGATGATTAATATTGACCATCACACAGTGTGATCCCTGATTTGAAATAGTCACTCATTTCTCATTTCATTTTCCAGTCTCAGTACATTTCTCTCTTAAAAATTCCAGGTATAAGAATATAGGCTCTTCACATGTACAAATTTCCACAACAATGTCATTTATAGTATTTAACCTAAGTATCTGTAATAGCATGTCAAAATTGTGAGTAAGAAATTGTGAGGGAGTCCTCAGGTGAAACTTGAGTTAAATGTACTCTGAGTTCTGTTTTGGATTTAAGACACCATTATTTTGTAGTATTTTGCTATATTGTTTGACTGTGAGAGGCTTTTGAAAGTCTTTACTATAGTTTTGGATTTGAGTAGTAGGGAAATGCAGGTAGAAAGGGGTTCTCTGTCTCTTATCATGTGAGACATTGCTCCTGGGGGTTATCTAGAGTCCTATTGAGATTTTGGTTCTCTTGTGGAAGTAGATGCTTCGCCATTCTGCAGGAAAGGCTGTTCCATCTTTGAAGCCCCCAGCCCATGGTATTGTCTTCTCTGCTGCCTTTGAATGATTGGATATAAACTGGTATAGTAGTTACTTGTCTCCTGCTGTGATATAACACCACAACAAAGACAACTTACGTAGTAAAGGGTTTATCTGGGCTTCTGGTTTTGGAGGGAATATGAGTCTGTCATGTCATAAAATGTAGGCAGCAGTAAGCAAAGTAGGCAACATCTGGCGCGAGGAACAGCTGGGAGCTTATATCTTGAACCAAAAGCAGGAAGCAGAGAGAGCTCACTGGGAATGCTGTGAAAGCCTGTCCCCAGTGGCACTCTTCCTCCAACAAGACTACACCACCTAGTGTAAGCCTTTCTCGGTAGTGCCACCAACAAGTCTTCAAATATCTGACTCTCTGGTAGATATTCTCACTTAGGCCATCCCACCATGGGGTGCCTTACCTCACACAGGTAATGCTCTTAGGCTGGGAAAGAAAAGAAGAATCATATGTACCCCAGAGACTGACCACAGATAGACAGACAGACGTGCAGAGCTCATAGGGTTTGGGACTTTGCGTGCTGGAACATCACAGAAGGGTGGTTATTCTAAGTCACAAGGAAATGAACTATAGGACACAAGAGGATGTGTACCACGTGCAAACACTGCACACTTTATATAAGTGACTTTACCTTTTTGGATTTTGATTTTGTTATCTACAGAGATCCTGGAACTATGTCCCAAGAAGGATAAGCAGGGGAAGGACAGGTGAACATAAACCTCTGGAGTTTGGCGTGTCATGATTTGGAAATTTAAATTCAACAATGTTATGCTGATTCCAAGGAAACTCTGACCATGAATGTACTGTATAGAATCTTACCTGTGTTGAAGGGTAGAACTGGCAGCCTTCCTGGAGAGAGGAACACTGTAGAAAGAGGGGCAGAGTGGTCCCCTTTGCTATGGCATATTTACTTCCTTCCCTGAAACCTGCCTGCCTTACACTCACCTGCTACTCTGCCATTTTCCAACACTGCAAATATTCAATATTCTTGGGAGAACCAGAATGTAACCATTTTTAGAAAATCTACAAACCAAATGTCCAACCTTAGTATTTGTCTTGTGATTATCAGTCTTTTGGCCTGACAATGAAATACTGAGTATTACAAATATCCTGCCTCTTAGGGCAGTCAGGAAGACAGGCTGCATGACATGATGCAATCTGTGTGGTGAGTGTCTTTGAGTTAAGCCAGGCTTATATGGACAGTGAACACCAGTGAACATTTTGCACACCCTTCTTAAGTATTAATAAGCAGTCATAAAATGTCAGGTGGATCAGATCCATGAAAAGCATGAGAGCTAGTGCTGGCATTAAACATCCATGGATATTTTTAAACCTGTGTATCTGTCCGTGTTAAAAGAACACTGTAGAATACTGATGCCTGAGACTGTTTTACTTCTAAGTGTAATTTGCAAGGGGATGCTGAACAATTTTTCCATGCCACACAAAGGCAATGGATCTTCAGAACATGAAGTCCTGCTGAGGACAAGGGTTTGACAAGCTACACCCTGAGGCCTCCAGTGGAGATGGCCACCAAGGGCCTAAGTCCTCTGCAGCAAAATGTTCTTTTGCCAATTCTGAATTGCATAGACAAAATTTAAGGGTTGGTGTTAGAAGATTCCAAACCATTCACCTTCCCTAAGACACCATGCACACTCCACAGAAATACAGCAGAACAGACAACTTCAGGAACAATTCCTCTCTTCTAATGAAAACATGTTTTTTTCCTGTAATTTCACACTATCCTTCTCAGCTATTTTATTAAACATTTTTACATAGACTTTTCAAAATCTACAAGTTACTTAAAGAACAAATTCCAATTTTCTTCCCCTCAATCTACAAAAAAAAATCTAAAATGGAATTTTGAATTATGAGATCTAGCTATTTCAGTGTTTGTAAATGTCGTCATATTATACTCACAACAAGATTTGTGTCTTTATAGTCATTATGGTTCAACAAATGTAAACCTACTTCAAAGAACAATCCATTGTACTGGAAAATTGATGTTTTTATGTAGAACTCCTTAACAGAGGCATCTTTGACAGAGAGGATTAAAAAGGTAACCTGGTGGGAGAGCTGACAGGTCATTCTGTGCTAGAAAAATCTACATGCCATAAGTGTGTTATCAAGAGATTAATGAACACTTTTACAACAGGGGCCCTAGATTACAAACATACTACCTCCTTCTAGGTGCTGTGTTCACTGTTGGGTTCAAGGGAAATTACTACAAAGAAGACAAATACAGGAAAATAATTAAGAGAACACTGTGATCATAAAACTTCCCTGATGGGCTAGAAGGCACCTGGTAGGGGAGATAGTGGGTCTGTGTTCTCATGGTTTAATCCTCAAGCCTAGATAGATATTTAGCACTGCACTTTACAGAAGGGAACACAGAGGAAGTCCTCAGTAACTTAGAGAATACTAGAGCCCCCAACCATAGTGCAGAAGTGTGATCCTACACAATATGTTCTTTGAGCTAGTGTGAGGCTGTACAATAACACTCAAGTGCATGCCTTCACCTTAAACTCATTTGTAAGTTCACTTCACACACACACACACACACACACACACACACACACACACACACACACACACGGTGTGCACCTTACTCAGGGGTTCAGGCTCAGAACTCAGATTAGGTACTTCCAACAAGACCAAATTCCATTTTCCAGTATGAGCCAAGAGCATTGCCATTCATCTCCTTAAATGCAGTTTTTAATATGGAAAATTCCACAAGCCATGGTTGGTGGTAGAATCATCCTTTCAATTACTGATCTATTTCTTCTCAATGACCAGAAATATTCTTTCCTTATGGACATCACTGAACACATCTAGAGTACCAGATGCAAGATCCCTCTTCCATCAAAATCAGAAGGACCATGCCAAAGCAAGATGCTCCTCTGGGTACTCCTCAAGATAAATAGAAGATTCCCGACCCGGGCCAAGCATCCATCATAGTATCTTATACAATGCTGGAATCACATGGTCTGAAACTCAGTATAGTTTGGAGTCTGCAGAAGCCCTGGGTACAAAGCACAATTGGGCAGCTCTCTTCTGAAATGAGACTCCATTATGATGCTGGACAGATCTGTCATCTTAACTTGATCTGTCAAGGAGATGGCTTCTATACGTGGTCTGAAACCTAATTTTCTGCTGTACTATGTCTACTGTTACTAACCAATAGAGAAAGATCCACATTGCTGACACCAGCACAAACCCTCATCCCATCCCCAGCACATGAACTTAATTAGTTTTATTCCTCCCAACACAGGTTTTCATGGTAGCTCTACTGTGGTAGTTTGAAAGAAAATGGCCCCCATGGAGAGTGGCACTATTAGAGGGTGTAGCCTTATTGGAGGAAGTATGTCACTGTGGGGGGCAAGTTTTGAGGTCTCCTTTGCTCAAGCTATTCTCATTGTGACACAGTTGTTTCTGCTGCCTATGGATAAAGATGTAGAACTCTCAGCTCCTTCGCCAGTACCATATCTCCCTGCACACCACTATGTCCTGCCATGATGATAATAAACTAAACCTCTGAAACTGTAAGCCAGCCCCAATTAAATGTTTTCATTTATGATAGTTGCCATGATGATGGTGTCTATTCACAGCAATAGAAAGTGTAAGATACCTACCTACTCATCCATGGCTGGCAAAGATAAGAAGAACTAAATGCAACCAGTTCATTACATCTTTCATCCCATGGCATTTCATATATCTAAAGTTATTTATTATTCCTAATGTTCCTCTTGTCCAAAATGATGTTAAAATGTTCCCAGATATTCTTCATAAATCTAGATCACTGAATCCATTAGCATAGGGGCACATCTAACCCTAGTATCCATCTGGGCTCTTTATAGAACTGGAATCAAGATGCTAGGTGTCCTGGCTAATTTTATGCCAATTTGTCACAAGCTAGAATCTTTTGGGGAAAGGGACTCCCAATTGAGAATCAGAAGATTTACATTTAGGAAAGCCTGTATTGTATTTTCTTAATAAGTGATTGATGTCGGAGAGCCCAGGCCACTATGGGTGGTAGTGCTACTCTTGAGTGAGTGGTCCTTCGCATATAAGAAATCAGACTGGGTAATCTACTAGAAGCAAAGCAGTAAACAGCACTGCTCCTTGCCCTCTACATCTACTGCTTTCAGGCTTCTGTCCCGCCTTCCATTAGTGACAGACTGTCATGTAAGATTATAACCTGAAATGAACTCATTCTTCCCCAAACTGTGTATGATCATGATATTCTAAGAGAACAATAGTAACGCTAACTAAGGCACTACATATGGACTATTGAGATGCATAAAGGATGGGGTGGGGTAGTACAGCTCCCTGAGAGTGGAACCAGCCTATCTAGAAAATATAGAGAAACAGCCAGGGTGTGGGCAATGTGGTATCCATGTTCCTTGGCACTGTTTATCAGCAGAAGCTCATGATATATTTGTGCTTTAAGATGTTGTTTGTCACTCTGTCACAGACCACGTTCAGGGAAACACACCTGCTGCTCTTGAGCTTCCTACCTAGTACTCTTCTCTTGCCTTTGAGTACTTCCTGTCTTCCTGTGTCCTTCTCATTGGGGCGGCTTCTTTCTCAAAACCACCAAGTTGAGGGTTGTTATTTCAATTTGTCAAGAGGCAATATCTCTTTGACTTGAGTCCATGGTACTACATAGATTGTTTTCTGAATTTAAAAATATGTATATTTTATTTAGAAAAAAAAATATCTTCACCAAATATCATGACTGATACACCAAGGAATCAAGGTCCTCTGGACACAATGGGGCTGGTATACATGTGAACTCACAGAGTCTGTGTCAGCATGCACAGGGCCTATGTGGGTCTGTATCAGATGGGATCCAGAGCTGAGAGGAGAAGTGGACACATGACCCCATCTATCTCAGAAGCCGTCTCCTATTGATAACCACCTGCAAATGAAATCTTAGTTTTCTCCAAGGGAGTCTCACTGGAGAAACAAAACACTCTTAAGGGTAGGTCCCATGCCTAACAGTAGATGGTCAAATGAACTCAATGGCATCTTTGGATGTTCTGTATCTCATAATATTAAGTTGGGACTTCTTTTCCCTTATATGTTCTTTGCATATATATCATGGCATCTGGTTTTCTGTATTTATGGGATTTCTGTGTCTATAAATGTGTGTGTCTCTGCCTCTACATGTGTTTCTTGTGCTTCTTTTCCTTTGGCCCTTTTTCTTTTCTTTCTTTCTTTTCTTTTTTTTTTTTGTTTTGTTTTTGAGACAGAGTTTCTCTGTGTAGCTTTGTACCTTTCTTGGAACTCACTCTGTAGCCCAGGCTGGCCTTGAACTCATGGAAATCCACATGGCTCTGTCTCCTGAGTGCTGGGATTAAAGAAGTGTGCCACCACCACCTGGCCTGGCTCTTGTTCTTGTTTGGGTGTTTTGTCCCGCTCTGACTTGTTTGGTTTTGTTTTATCTTATTTTGTTATTAGAAGCCTGCCTACTTTCTAAGAGACACAGGAAGGGGGTGAATCTGGATGGGAATGGAGATGGAGAGGAACTTAGAAGGGCGAGGGGAACCATAACTAGATTATATTGTATAAAAAATATTTTTCATTAAAAAACATTCACCAAATTCCATGATTGATGTTGTGTTGCCTAATAATCTTTTTATGCACTGTGAAGATGTGTCACTTTGATTGGTTAATAAAAGGCTGAATGGCCAATAGCTAGGTAGGATTTCTGGGCAGAGAGGATGCTGGGAGAAGAAGGCAGAGATGCTAGGAGATGCAGAGCAAGCAGAATGGGCAATACGGAGATGAGGTAATAAAGCCATGAGGCCATAAGTAAATTAATAGAAGTGGGCTAATTTAAGTTATAAGAGCTAGTTATAAACAAGCCTAAGCTAAGGCTTAGCTTTCATAATTAATAATAAGTCTCCATGTCATTACTGGGGAACTGACAGTCCCATAAAAAAGTCCAAATACAATACTGAAAGTCATTTTTCCAACTGTGACCATTGAGTTAGATGCCATAAGGGCACAGTAGTACTGCAGGTCACTCAGAGTCACTCAGCTTGGTAGAACCCCATAGTTTTCTCAAGAAAACCCTAGCAATGGAAACAGATGATACACTGATTCAAATGTCAAATAACAATCAGGAGAGGGAAGAAAAGTAATAGCCACATTGATCAGTGAGAGTACACAAGCATGTGGTGAGGTCACTAACCCTCAGAGCTGGGCAGGTGGCCTTTTCTTTGGTGTGTGCCCTGGGAAGGGGAGAGGACTTATTGGTATCATAGTTCAGGTCACACCTAGGTCATCTGCCAAGCTCTCCTTGGGCTCAGTGTAGGTGTGAGAGTGCAGCTGTGCTCTCCACCCACATTTTGAGAATTAACTTATTCTCAGTAGAGCACTGGAAGTCCTTGGCCAGGAGCCCCTGATCTGTAACCACACTGCCTACATTTAAATGCTGTTTTTATTACTGGTGAGACACACGAGGATGGGCAAGCTTGTCACTTCTCTAAGCATTTTTCTTTCCCAGTTAAGAGTAACCGACACTTACTTTGTGTTCTGATGAGAATTCAATACAATAAAGCTTAAAAATGCCATAATGGTGTTATTGTTAAAGACAACATTCACAGATATTGTCTCCCATGAGGCCTCTAGTTAGCATGCCGGTTCTGGAACTCAGTAGCATTTATGGTGCCAGGTACACAGTATCTGTGCCAGGTTTAGGAATGTGCCTTCATTGATCCATCTGTCTGAATATCCCACAGACTCCCCTGGCAGCAGTACAGTTCTGCTTCCTCTTGCTCATACATTCACACACATATTCCATAGCTGCACACCTGACTGCAGTTTCCCCTGGGCCTACATTCTTGTTGGGATAAATTGTGAGATCTACCCATCAGCAATCTGTTACTCTGGTACAGGGATACATTCTATTACCATATTAGGCAGATTATAAACCTCAACCTTCAGGTCTCAATAGTCACTGTGAAACTCTATTTGCCCAGCTGAAGAACCTTTACACTAAATTTACTGCCATGTGTGGCTATGTGACAGCTCAATCTTTCCCCAACTGTTCACCTCCCTGCTAAATGCTCTGCTCCTCTAATTTTATTAGTTTTTATAAACTTCACCCAACTTCTCACCATTCACATTTTCTTCATTATAACCTGGAGGTTTTTCTTTCTCCTTATGTTCAGTTTAAATTTCTACTGGGCAAATGAACATACTTCCAAGTCACCAAGCCTCCAAAGGTTTCCAAGATGGATGACATCCTATAAAGACCACATTTGTGACAATGTAGGACCATCAGTGAACCATGTGTTTCATTCTGTGGGCTTCAAGCTTTTACTTTAGAGCAGAAGGATAACAGAATAATGAGATTATTTGGGACTTGTAGAATACAAAGTGACCCTAAGTCTTAACAGTTTTAGAAGCAGAATCATCTAAAGTCTCTAAGCTTTACACACAGCCTAGCCTACATACTTACCTATCAGTCCAAAGCAGAAGAGGTGTGTTTTGGATCACCCACCCCACCTCCACCCCTTTGGTGCTAAATTCCACTGAAGTAGACAGAGAAGACCTTGTCCCTATCAGTACTGCCATGCAGAGAGGGCTTCTCAATGGACACCAAGGCCTTAAGAACATTCATGAAAGCACAGAGACGTTTCTGGAAGACTAGGGACACTAGAACAGATCTGGAGACCAGGTACTAGAGTAAAGGATGGTTCTAGAGAAATGTAAGGCAATAAAAAAGGAGGGTATTGCAAAAAGTTGGAGTAATAGAGAGGGGTAGGGTACTGGAAGGGTGAGGTAATAGAGGGAAGTGGGATACAGGAAGGGTGGGGTGATGGAAGGAGATGGGGTAATGGGGGGTCAGGATGATGGATGGAGGTGAGGTGATAGAGGGACAGGATGATGAAGACAGGTAGGGTGATGGAGGCATAGGATGATGGAGGGTGAGGAAGGGAGGTGAAATAATAGATAAGATGGTAGAAGGAGATGGGACGTTGAAGGGTGATGAATGGAGGTTGCCTATTAGAAGGCTAGGGTTATGGAGAAAGATGGGGTGCTATACATGGGGTAATGGAGGGGTGGGGTGATGGAGGGATGAGGTAATGGGGGATGGAGGGTTGGGGTGATTGAGGGAGGTAGGGTACTGGAGAGTGGTGGGTTAATGGAGGGAGTGGTGTGCTGGAGGGATAAGGTGATGTAGAGAGGTGGAGTCCTTGAGAGATTAGGTAACAGAAGGATGGGATGTTAGAGAGAACTGGGGTACTGGAAGTATGTAGGATATTGGAGGTTTGAGGGGAGTACTGGAAGAAGGTAGGGTACCAGGGATAGCTAGGAAGTAGGAAGAAGGTAAAATACTGTAGATGCATGTGGTATTTCAGTGATGATGCAGAGATGGGTTGGAGTAACACTGAAACACTGGCTTATCTGAATTGCACAGTCAAAGCTTTGTCCACATCTATGCAGAGAAATCCAGTGGAAACATCATCTTCCCTCTTCTGTTTAAAATTATCAAAGGACAGCATTGGAAAAACAAAACCAAGATATTACAGATATGTACCACTTTAAATAGCTCATAGTACATCCTAGTTTTAGATGACCAACACCTCAACTTCATGATGGAATTTGAAGCTATTAAACAATGTAAAATGTATATAACTTTTTGGAAATTCATATTTCTTTTTTTTTCAGAGCTGATTACTGAACCCAGGGCCTTGCACTTGCTGGGCAAGCGCTCTACTACTGAGCTAAATCCCCAACCCTGGAAATTCATATTTCTATTTGCTAAGTTTGTGAAGGTCTTTTAGAGTCATATAGTCTCAGTCCTCTACAAGATAGCAAGTTTTATTTTAAAGATTTTATTTTTATTTTTCATTAAGTATGTATGTGTGTCTGTGTTTGGGTGTATGGATGTGAGCACAGTGCCTTCAGGAGTAAGAAGAAATCCCATGAAACAGTAGTTATAGGTGGTTATGAGTCAACCAGCCTAAGTTCTGCCAACTGAACCTGGGTCCTCTGCAAGAGCAATCAGCACTCTTAACCATGGAGCCGTCTCTCCAGCCCCTCTACAAAACAGACTCTATTCCACAGAATACAAGCTATGGCCATCCTTTATTTTTCAGACTAGACAAAAAGAACCTTCAGACACTCTGAAAACCAGAAAGGGACAGATAGCCACGGCAGTGGCCAGTTTCACCAAAGCTGTCAGAGGCTTAACCAGAAGCCTTGCACTTTCTGCACTGTGCTCCATTTTCAAGGATTATTGAATTATGCCATATGGGAACTTACGAGTAGCTTACCCAGACACCTTGTTTCAGATCCACTCCAGAGACCATTGGCCAGGCACTCCCGGACATGGGAGCCCACAAGTGTATAGCCAGTGTTGCAGGTGAATATGGCGGTGGCTCCATACACAGTGAGTGTCCCTATCTTGTTACCATTTGGGGGAAAGGACAGGCTTCCACAGGAGATGACTAGAAGAGAAAAACTGTATTAGTCCAGGCCTACACTTAAAAACAGAAACGATGGGTGTTGGTTTTCATAAAGAGCATATGGCAAGGATGTCTGTTGGCAGGGAGGTCTGGTCTGCTAGGGCTTGATAGGTTGGTTGTCTTAGTCAGATTTTCCTCCTTTATTGTTTTTAACACAAAACCTCAGAAGTTCTACCATATTCCAAAGCCACTAAGGTCCCTGCAGTAACCCATTGCTCTTTAATTCTCACAGACTGATAACCCTTCCTTCAAAATCCATACAGTATGCAATGTAAGAACCTATAAGCCCATCTACCAAACATGCTAACTATCCATTTTTCTATGCCTATTCATACTCTGAATGATGTGATTATGGTGACAATCACATGTCCCTGCCAGGAACATGAGAAATGTCTTTACCAAGGGCCAACAGCCAAACCAAGCATGGTGGGTTAAAACGCAGCACTTTTGACTTTAACCTAGTACTAAGATCATTTTTCTTCTAGTTATTGTTATGATTTGTTTCAATGTTGAGCACTGTGAAACTGCTGACTGCATAGGATACAAGGAACCTTATAGATAATTATAATCAGTACACACATACTATCCTGTCTGGGCATAGGCAGGGTAGTTGTAAGTCCTAAGTATATTCTTGCTGTCCCAACTATGATGGAGCATGGCTGCTGTGACCTCAAATTAGTCCATTCAGGGAGGTAAGTTAAAGGTCTCCAGAGTAGAAATATTAACCACACCCATATGTTGACACATCAGATGCATAAATACTCGAGGACAAAAACGGACTGAATCTTATGGAAAGAAGAAAAGCTCTCAAACCTTCAAGGATGGGTGACCAAACAGAGGCCCTAGAAGTGTTTAAACAAAAATGGAAGTCTTAGGAAGGATAACCAAGGAGAAATGTTCAGACCACTCAATAAGCTGGGATATACTTAAGGTCATGCCAGCAAGTGGCAAAAAGACAGTTCCCAGCCATAGAAAACTGGCCAGAGATGGGAAAAAATAGCCTCATGAAGTTTTCCTTAGCCAGATGAGCATGGCCAATCTCCTAAGACTCTCTAGTGGGGCTGAGGATAGTGAAAGTCTATGCTGAAGACCATTAAAGAAACAGAGTCCACAGTATGAATATCACGGCGGTTGGTGTCTTAGTTATTTTTCCCATTGCTGTGACATAATACTTTACAGAAGTAACTTCAAGGAAAGGGATTTCTTTTAGCTCACAATTTCATGGCGGGAAAGGCATAGTGGTTTAAAGCAGTAGAGATATCTCATGGGTATGTCAGGAACCTGAGGCATCTTGCTCACCTCTCCTAGCCAACAAAGAAGCAGACAGAGATGTGAGCCTTCAAGGTTTAACCCTCCTATGACTCACTTCTTCCAGTAAGGCTCCACCTCCTAAAGGCTACACACCCTCCCAAACAGCTTCACCAGGGGACTCAGTATTCTAAACAGAAGTCTGTAAGAACATCTCACATTTAAACCACAACAGCTTTGACCCTAGAAGGCCAGCATATTGATGACTTGGACCCCAGCCAGTGAATCCAATGATTTGACATGGGAGCCGACCATGGATATTTTGACCTCATCATGGGATGACTTCACTAATGAATTAAAAGTCCTAATGAACTCTTGGGAGGTGATGGAGACTCTGGAAAGTGAGGTCTGGCTGGAGAGGGGTACTTTGAAAGGCACATCTTTTTCAGGACCCTCCTTGGTCTCTCTCTGCTTTCTGGCAACTTTAGGTGAAAAACTGTTTTTCTCTCCTGCTTAGGAAGGTCTCATTACAATTCATAAACAAAGAAACACAAGTGCCCAAGCCACATGCCCTTGGGAACCTCTGCAACTTTGATACAATAGAAAATGTCTCTTTTCTAAATTGCTTTTTTCATCCAGGTAGGGTGACTCTTGTCTATGGTCCCACTCACCATTTGGGACCCTCAGGCTGGAGAACTTCCATGAAGTACCAGGAGGCCTATGAGATTCTGTCTCAAATTATAAAATGAAACCAAATAATTTAAAACCATTTTCTTAGTTATTTGTCACAGTGATAAAAACAATAACAAAACAAAACAAAACAAAACAAACAAATAAAAACTAATACAGAATCCTGCAGATAATCAGGGGAAGCAAACTTGTGTGAATGTAGCATTGAAATAGCACCTGACCACCCCTCCCCCGCCCCCACCACGCTTAGTTAAACTTCTTTCACTCCAAGGTATGACTTCCACTCAATTTCAAGTGAACAGGCAGACTTGCAGGCTAGATATGATCTATAGGGGTCACTCGCCAGAAATCGGGAGTCTACTTCTAGAGAACATCTTGCTGAGAGAGCCTTCACGTTCCTCGGTGTCTGAGACCGCTAAGCGAAACCTTCACAGCAGCAAGTGTGAGCTTTCAATAATTTGCTACCATGTACCGTACCAAATGTCAATGGATTCAAGAGGGATTTAGGTTTTGATAATTTGCTGTGAACTTTTCTCTAAGCCTTTTTCCAAACACAGTGTGAACCCTACCTTGAACTGTGATATTTAGCAATGCGTGTTGAAACTTCAGCACTCACAAATGTGTTCAGTGACAAGGCTGAAGGCTCAGCATGCCCTTAGCAGTGGAGCAGGGAGAAGACTCACACTGGATTCTGTCCTCCCAGCCTTGGTTCCCACGCCCTGGTGAGGAGACTGTTTAAAGTCTATCCTCTAATGAGCTTCATTAGATCACCAGGAACTGACGGAACAACAACTGGGCTTCTGGGAAACTGGATAATGGGATTCTGAGCTGAGAGTTTCCTTTGGATTCAAACCCTACTCATTAATGATGGTGGCAGAGCAACTTACAAAATTCTAATTGGGAGAGCCCATCATTGCTAAAAATAACCTTGTCACAAAACAAGGAAAAAGCCTATCTCCATGCTAGTCTCCCAAAATGGATTTGTTGGCTTCGCTTTTGTCCCTACTGCTGAAAACATGTCCACACTCACAATCCCCAGCACCCTCAGAACTCATGGGGGGGCCTTCACAGCCCAGATGCTAAGTTGAGGGCTCCCAGAAGACAGCCTGTGAGTGCTCTCTGTGAATGCTGTCCATCTGCTGTAGCCATGAGTGTCAACCCATTCCCCACAGGCAAGCTTCCTTTTCCTCTCCACTAGAATTCACAGGGAAACCTACTTTGAAAAGGGAGCCTGAATAGTTCAAGCTCATCAACTGTCTCACTTATCCAGAGGGCTTGGTCCAGTTCCATGGGGGCGCCTCAGCTATTGGTTCACAGTTCATGTGTTTCCACTAGTTTGGCTATTTGTCCCTTTGCTTTTTCCAATCATGGTCTCAATATCTTTTGTTTATATACTCCCTCCTCTCTGTCGCTGATTGGACTCCTGGAGCTTCACCTGGGGTTTGGCCGTGGATATCTGCATCTGCTTCCACCAGTCACTGGATGAGAGTTCTATCATGACAGTTAGGGTATTCGGCCATCCAGTCACCAAAGTAGGTCAGCTCAGGTATTCTTTCTACCATTGCCAGTAGACTATAGTGGAGGTATCTTTGTGGATTTCTAGGGACCTCCCTAGTAGCACTCTGCTTCTTCCTATTCCCATCTGGTCTTCATTTATCATGGTATCTCTTTCCTTGTTCTCCCACTCTGTTCCTATTCCAGCTGGGACCTCTCGCTTCCCTAAGCTCACTTTCCCCTGACCCTTGCCCTCCATTACCACCCTCCCCCTTACCCCCAGTTTGCTCATGTAGATCTCATCCATTTCTCTGTCACTGGGCAATCCCTGTGTCTTTCTTAGGGTCCTCTTTACTAGATAGCCTCTCCCAGGCAGTGGGATCAGGACCTGTCCTTGTCATATGAACTGGCTTTTTGGAACCCAGGGCCTATGCTGAGACACTTTGCTCAGCTTTGGTGCAGGGAAGAGAGGACTGGACCTGCCTCAACTGAATCTACCAGGCTGGGCTGACTCCCCAGGGAAAACCTTGCTTTAGAGGAGGTGGGAATAGGGGGGTGGATTGTGGGGAATGCTGGGGGGTGGGAGGAGGAAGGACAGGGGAATCCATGGCTGATGTGCAAAATTAAATTAACTATAAAAATAAAAATATTTGTTAAAAAAAAGAAAGAGGAGCCTGATGGAGCACGTTGTCTGTCTCATACCATGAGGCCAGCCTTCCTGTCAGCACCATGGGTACTTACAAACAGGCTCAAATGTTGATGATTTCCACAGCTATAGTCAATAAAATCTCCATGTTCACATATAGCTCACGGTGACCATGAACTGTTGAGACCAGTGTACTCTGCCATGTATGAGAAGAGGCAGGGCATGCTCAGAGACATGGAGATGGTTGTTTGTAAACACTCAAAGGTATGCTGCTAGACTACAAGCCTGGACCACTCTGTGAGGTCTAGGGCCCCACAACTATGATCTGTCACTGAATGTTAAGTCTGAAGGCCTCATCCCAAATGACAATGCTCAGTATGAAATTGGCTGTGCATGTAGCAGAGAGTAGACACTAGAGATACAGAAGTGTCTCTCAAGTTCAAGACCATGATGTACCATGTCTATTCTAATACTAGATGGAGGAACAGTGCCACTCAAGCAGGAGGGAGGAAATCCTGTGCTGATTTCTGTGGATGGGTCTGTGTCATGTGTTTAGCCTCTAGTCCACACATGTCTCTGGTTAGCAGCAGGAACCCACAGAAGCCATGCTTCACCTCAGCTTGGCCATGATCAGCTTTCAGAGAACTCTTAATTAGTAGTTAGGAACTAGGGGCAGTCTAGAACATGGGCAATGTTCTCTATGTACCTTTTAAAATATCTAGTTTGGCTTTTTGTGTATATATACATTTTAAAATGTAAAGACTTCTGATTCGTGGGTCACCACAACAGACATGTTTCTTACTTTTAAATTTAAACAATAAAAAGTGTGAGAAAAAGATTGTTGGCTTCTCTGTTGTGTAGGTATCCTGCCTACACTACAAAGGGTAAGTCTACAGAGGGAGAACTCCTGTGGGAAGATTTCTTCCTGTGCTGTACAGACCCAGATGTTCTGATAACTTGAACCCCTTGGGGTGAGAATGTGAACCTCCAGAAACTGGGGAACTCAGCTGATCTCAGGGTGCTGTGGATGTGCTTCGGGTGGCCAAGGGTCTGTTCTCTCTCCTGGGTTAAATGATCAGCAAACCAGTAAACTTATCCTGGTTCCTGAGCAGAAACATAATGGAAAATAGTAGCTCCCTTTACATCTCATGGCCTGGCCATTCTGAGATAAGCTACAGGTAACTAACTGATGCTTTATAAATTACAGTTTCATTGCTATGCCAATGGTTTCCATGACAACACACTGGAAGATGCTGTTGATTTAGTCCCAGCGCCATATGGAAAACAATTGTTTCTTCTATAGGGAAGCAGGCATAGGCTGGCAAATTGGGCTTAGGGAAATGTGTCATTTTAAGTAACATTTTTATTATTTTTGTATTTTAATTTTACACATCAGCCATGGGTTCCCCTGTCCTCCCCCCTCCCGCCTCCACCCTCACCCCACCCTCACCCCCAACCCCATCCCCTCCCCTCCATTCCCATCTCCTCCAGGGCCAAGACTCCCCTGGGGATTCATTTCAACCTGGTGGATTCAGTCCAGGCAGGTCCAGTCCCCTCCTTCCAGGCTGAGCAAAGTGTCCCTGTGCAAGCCCAAGGTTCCAAACAGCCAGCTCATGCACTAAGGACAGGTCCTGGTCCCACAGGCTGGATGCCTCCCAAACAGTTCAAGCCATTCAACTGTCTCACCCATACAGAGGGCCTGATCCAGCTGGGGGTTTTAAGTATTTTTAATGAAGACATTAAATGGTGTTTGAACTTACTGGGGTTTTCATATACACATTTCAAAGAAAAGTATATCAATATCAGCATTGATCTTGTATTTTTCTGGGTATATGTGGGTAAAATAAAGACCATGGGAAATAGAGAGAATTTAAGTTACAATAAACTGTAACTTCATAGGCAATGGTAAATTAACACATTCATTGATTTCTGTAGAGTCCAGAAAATGAACATCATAAGGTCCTTTTTTCTTCATTCCCTTCCCTTTTGGAGGAGTAATACCTAGGCAATCTTTAGTCCTTCTTAATAGCCCCTTGACTCTGTTTGTTCTGAGAGTTTAGACTGGCTTTTGAAAGAGGAGATGGTTGTCAGACTTAATTCCCAAAATTTGTTATAAAGAGAAGTAGTTAGATACTGAACAAAAGCTGGCTGTTGATGATACCCAGTGACATGGATACCCATGAGAACCCAAGGACACAATAATTGAAGGGAAACTTGAGACAAAAATTAAATGAGTGTGTTCATTTCTGTTTCTGCATCTCTGTCTCCTGTCCTGGGTCTGGAATGCAATGCCTGGACCTTTGGACACTGTGCTCATGATAAAAGCACCAGAGTCCGTCTTTAGTACCTCTTCAGAGTCCACAGACATCCCTCTATGCAGCTGCTAGACTATTAACTGCCTGAGTTTTTATATCACCACTAAAACTATATACTTAGAGAAGTTCAGACCAGGCTTGGAGGACCCAGCCACACCCACCCACGCAGCCATGTCACAAGGAGACTCAACAGAACACTCTTAGAGATATCATTGTGCTTGAAAACAAATCCCTATTGCTTATTTTAAAAAAAACCCATGCTATTTATATTAGCATTGAAGAGACTTGCCATCATTTTATGCAAATTAATGTGCATTTATTGAAGTCTCAGTTTTCATTAAAATTGTTAAATCTTTTAAAATAATTACTAGCTTCAATGTATAACATAGGAAAGGATAAACTCCCAAGAATTCCTCAAGTTTTCTTGCCTGGACACAGACTCCCTATGCAATCTCAAGGGCTTTATTCAGACAGAGCTGTGATCAGTTTATGAGTGGGTTCATCTTTGATTACAAGGGTGAGACTGATGGGGTGAGGCTATCCTAGTGAGGTGAGCCTTTAAAGAGGCCATGTGGTTCCTGTCGTTTGATAAATGGAAACCATGAAGCTTGGGAGGGTGAAGGGCACGTGTTAGAAACTAACATCTTGTTACCTGAGACTATATATTGAGACCCATTATAACCACGAGGATGTATGTTCTGCCTGTGAGTATGAACAGACAGCTAGACTTGACCAACCTTAGATACAGACAGAACCCCAACAATATCATGAAGGCAGCTCTGGGAGCCCTAGCCAGAGGAAAGACACAGACCCTATTGATCCATCTAATGTTACATGCTAAACCTGTGAGTCCATCTCATGTCATGTGCAGAACATGTGGGGCCATTCAATGTCAGACAGAGACCATCTGGACCCATCCAATGATACATAAAGAAACTGTGTGCCCATCTAATGTCACACATAGAACCTGTGGGCTCATCCAATGTTATTCTGAGATCCGCCAGGCCCCTTTCAATGTTACATGCAGAATCTGTGTGCCCATCCCATGTCACATGCATACAGAACCCCTGGGCCCATCCAAAGCCAGACATATCTCATCTGTGTCACATGGACCTACTACATTTAGATAGCTGTTTGCTCAGCAACAGGTAGGTATAGCACCTCAGGTAGAACTGATGCACTGTAACCCTGACAACAGATGCTTTTCAAGTTGGGTACCCTTTTCACACAGGGCCTGTGGGAAGAGGCTGGAGAATATTCTGAACTCCTGGGCTCTGGTGCCATTTTCAAAGGATTAGTAACAGCACACAAGTTCTAGAATCCTCAACGATACCATAAACTGTCACAATGAGTCAGGAGTGTCTGCTCTGGTACATCTATGCTTTTGTTTTGTTTTGTTTTGTTTTTTAAAAGGAGTTTCCAAAACTTTACAAGCTCTTTTGCAAACGCAGAATTTTTTCCAAAATAGATAAATAAAAATAAATGTGATAATAACTGTGATAGTTTGAATGAGAACGGCCACCATGGGCTTATATAATTGGATACTTAATCCCCAGTTGGTGAAACTGTTTGGGAAGGTTTAGGAGGTGTGGCCTGGTTGGAGGAGTTGTGTCACTCAGGTGGGCTTTGAGGTTTCAAAAGCATATGCCATACCCAGTTAGTTCTCTGCCTTCTACTTGGCAGTCAGGATGTGAGCTCTCAACTGCTGAACCAGCACCATACCTTTGCTCCACAGTCATGGGCAGTAACCTGCTGAAACCATTGCCTAATTAAACTTCTTTTATAAGTTGATTTGATCATGGTACTTTGTCACAGCAATAGAAAAATAACTAAGACATTAACAGTATCCACCTTTTCAGGTAAGTGAAAAACTTTCAGCTGGCTCTCAAGAGTAAGGACATAGTTCCCTGGGAACTTTCCCTTTCTGGACACTGCTTTGTCTTTTTCACACACAGATTCCAAAACATGCTTGCAAGGCACTTTGGATTCCTGACTGATGTCTGGGTAAACACCTTGTCTTTATAAGACAGCAAGAGTTTCAGAGATGTGCAAGAGATAAGATGGAGACGTAGCAAAGGGATTGTCCTGGCCTGAATGACAACCTGAAATTCAGACATGCATAATAAAACCAAAGCAAACCATGATTTCAGGTGGATTCTCCTGATTCTAGAAAATACTATGCATCTGTGGTAGCATGCAAGAGAGACACGCTGCAGCGCGTGGCACAGGGCTCATGCCCAGTCACTTGTGACAATCAAGCAGTTGCCAGTGTGCACACCATATATGCATCTGGTGGGAGGTGACTGCAATTGATGTGTGGCTCCTGGCATGGGCCAGATGGAGTTAAAGAACAAGGGTACTGTGTGTGTCAGGACAATTGATTTCCAGATCCTCAGGACAAAACCAGAAGCACAATGCCAAGGCATCAGGACCTGGAGAGAGGGGCACCTTGAGGCTTCTAGGTTTGGTTCAAGAATCAAGAGAACTCTGAGTTTGCAATGATTCACTTGTAGGTTTGAAGTCTTCTAGAAAGGCAGTTTTAGGCAGTGCCATCGAGTTGACCCTGTCTATCAGGATCCTGCTGCAGGCAGACAGACACAGCAGACATCCTTAGTTAGAAGCTGGTGCATGAGGGTATATGTGGGGCCTGTTGCACCTACAGGAGCCTTCTGTGAACCCCTCATGGAAGCTAAAATATCAGAGCCTCTGTACTAACCTCATCCCTTCCTGACAGCCCCAATTCTGCAACCTCAAATCACAAAATGGCTCTAAGGAGTTAGGGGATGTGGGTGAGTGGCGTGAGTGTGGGAAGATTGTGGCAGGACTATGGCAGGGCAAAGTAACTATGGGCTCCAGGCCAGACATTGCTCACCTAAACGAAGGAGCCACCAGAGCCGCCAGGAGCCATCACAGGCAAACCGATAATAGTTTGGGGAAAGGTGTCTCAGGGAAGCAGGGCATTTAGAACTTGAATGTCTTATGCCACCTTTCTTCCTTACTTATCTCTGGGTTCCTGGGCGGAGCTTGTATTACATGAAGAATTAGCATTTGTCGTATTAAATGTTTAATTAAAGTTATTATGTAAAACAGCTAACTACACATTCTTTTGTTTTTCTCCTTTTATTCTGCTTCCATTCTTCCTAAGTTGCATATTGCATAAATCTCACACAGCCCAACTGCTTGTTTCAATGTCTCATAATTTCCTGTGAACAATCAGTCAAGATTGGCTATCAGAGATGTGTAAATCAGAACACTCTCTGAACAATGTCAGCTCTGTCTTTTTTCTTATTTATTCCTATTTAATTGTTCATCATGTACCTGAGAGTAGAATAATCCCCCTTTCAAGATAACAATTGTGGAAGACAGATAACTTCAGCATAAATACTATTTCCTATAACCCTGATGCGAACTTTGTCATGGCTTTCACACAGAAGAATAGTTAGCTCTTTGAACACAGGCTTTTACTTGTCTTCAAGCTCAAATGTGAAATATTTGACTATTCTAAAGTTTATAAAATACTGCCATTAATAAAGAAACACAGTGTTGGATGTTTGACCCTGTAGCACCTGTTTGAGTTTGCCATGCTAACACACAGGCTCTACTTGAGTCAGCATGGCTATGATGGCATCTTCCTAGGAGACCCATTAATGCTGCAGCCTGGAGTTGTGTACCCTCTGTTTGTGGGAGGGTCCACCATCACTCACCTTTGCATCTGGGTCTGTCTTCCTCTGTGTTCCAGGTCCCATTGGCTTGGCACTGCAAGAGCCTCTGACCCTGCAAGAAGTAGCCAGGGCTGCAGCTGAGAAGAACTTGAGCTCCATATTCGTTCAGTGACCCCGAAACCAGCCTCCAGAGCACGTGCTCTGACAGCTGGCCTTCGATGCTAGGGCAGGGCACCGCTGTAAGAGAAACACCTCAGAGTCAGTATGGCTTTCTGACAGTGCTTGCCATAACTGCTTCTAGAAGGTAGGGTCTGCTGGTCTGTGGAACTCACTGTGGTGTGCGACCTGGAAGCCTTCAACTCTTATTTCAGGACTTATCTGTTTCCTACATAACTATACAGGAGGGCATCCCAATCTCAGCCTATGTGCTACTATCTCATTGCAGATGTGAAGGGGATCTTAAAAACCAGACTGAGATATAATGGTAGAAAAGCATTCCTTTTCTGTGCAACACACACATGCACTTATTCACACATGGGTACGCGAGAACACACTAACTCTCACACATGTACACTTCCATATACATGCACACATGTGTGCAAAACCACATGCATATTTAAATGTATGTACATGTCAGTATAAATGCACAAATATATACATGTGAATATATGCACACATACTAGAGTTGTATATTACTAGATTTGCAAGCACACAAAAATAGGCACAACTTAAGGGAAGGATTTTCCATGATCCAAGGTCAAGAAGACAGGATCTCCTGAGTGCAGAGCCATGGAAACAGTTGTAGGCTCCGACGTAGCCCCATGGCAATAGACTCCAGAGAACTTACAGACAGATGGGAATACATGCACTATGGAGACTCTGTAAGTATAGGTTTGTTTATGAAAAGGATTGTAGGATTTTAAATGAATTTCACAAGTTAAAAGCAAGAACCAGCCAGGTGTACTATAACCCACACCTTTAATCCTAGCAAGCAGAGAGGCAGAGACAGGCAGATATCTGTGAGTCCAAGGCCAACCTGGTCTATAAAGTGAGTTCCAGGTCAGTGAGGACTGTTGACTGAAACTCTGTCCTGAAAAAGCATAGCATTAATCACAAAGATTCCTGTGTTGACATCTGTCACCATCAGCTTGTTACCAACACAACTTATGGGGCCAGGTTGATCAGCCTTGAGTTCAAAAACCATAGCTGAAATTTCTCTAGAGTGATAATAATAAATGCATTTTGCTTTTAATTTTTAGTCATAGTCATTATAACTCAATCTGCTGTGTGAAATGCTACAAAATCTCTCCTTCCTATGGCGACTTTCAGTTCTATCCTCAAATAAAGTACAATGAATAGGTGTTTAATTTAAGAGTAAAAACAATGAGGTTAAAAATATGAAGGAAGATTTGGTAATTTAAAAGCAATTCTTTTTTTTTTTTTTTTGTTTTTTTGAGACAAGGTTTCTCTGTAGCTTTGGAGCCTGTCCTGGACTAGCTCTCTAGCTCTGTAGACCAGGCTGGGCTTGAACTCACAGAGATCTACCTGCCTCTACCTCCTGAGTGTTAAAAGCAATTCTTAAGCTTAGGTCTCTTAGATATTTTTAGATGTGGCAACCATTCTGCATAATCATGGAAGTACAAATGGTGTGCTTAACAGTAGAAACTATGTCTTTCTGCAGCTAGGATATGTTTAGCTTCTTAGGCAAGACAGCCATCTCTATAAAGCCTTCAGCCATATGAACCCTGAACTCAGCTGTAATGTGACAAAAGGCTTTCCCTCTTGCCAGTGTGTGCTTCCGAACTAACTCGTACATTCTGATCAACGAATCTATCCTTCACAAGCTCTGTTTCTGCTCCAAAGTAAGAGAGTTTTCATATGGTTAATTCCATCCTCAGTAGCAATCCCACAGGTCCTTAGTTGTCTTGCTTCTTCATGAAAACAGTATTTGGTTTGCTTCTTAAGTGTCTTCTGGTTTGTTTGTTTGTGTTTGGTGTCTCTTTTGTGTCTCTTGCCCCTGTGCTTGGCAACTTTTTTTTTTTTTTTTTTTTTTTTTTACTGCAACCAGTATGTCTTTTCATAGTTTTCCAGTAAAGTCAAGTACAGGTCACAGTTA
The DNA here is from genome assembly GCF_903995425.1 of Onychomys torridus. Classification (NCBI taxonomy): domain Eukaryota; kingdom Metazoa; phylum Chordata; class Mammalia; order Rodentia; family Cricetidae; genus Onychomys; species Onychomys torridus. The sequence goes on from NC_050459.1 coordinate 12,912,309, forward strand.
GCTACAGCTGTGTGAGTGTGCATGCATGCACGTGCACAGTCTAAAAAGGAACTTGCCAGGAAAAAAGGATGGCAAAGACATCAACCAACCATATGTGGGAAAACAACAGAGGTTATGCCTCTCTTGTCACAGAGGCAATTCTCAGGGAAATCACAGACAGCGGTGAATAGTATTCTATGTATATGATAGTCAAAATCAATCTATACATGATGCATGTAAGCCATCAATAATGATTCTAAGTGATAAACACATAAAACAATGATACAGCATACTGTAGGGAGTCGTGTGAATGGTCTCTGTCATGAAGAGTTGCCCCAAATACGAACACTCTCAACCTGAAGTGGACCATGATCCTGACCCTACAGTAGGTCACAAATAAATGAGAGAGGTCCCTTAGGAGGAAAACTGAAGACTAGGATAGACATGAACAGCAAAATCCATCCTATCTTTTGTTTGCTGAAGGAAGAACACATTTTCAGAAACTGGTTCACACTGTGGGCTTTATGTTTTTAAAGCTATAGGAAAGACTGTGCAAAGTATAAATCAGTTATGTCTGAATAATCCATGACATACTCGGGTGGTGAAATCCTGAATGATATAGTCTGGCTAATGGGAAGAAAAGCCCCTGTGTGTAATGGTGAAGGAGGCATCCTCTGTGAATTTGCCTGTATCTAGCCCTGCATTCCTGCAAGAAGGAGCCATTTTCACACACATGGGTTACTATGTGAGGTGACAAGAATGACTCTTCTATGTGGACCCCAAAAGCCACGAATATCCATGAATAGGCAAAATAAAAATAATTTAAATAAAGAATTGGAAACCAATTCCCCAAAGATATCCTTGCTCATAAATGCAATACTCAGTAACGAATATCTTAAGAGCCATGCTTTCTAGTTCTGAGTAACTAACTGCTCATAGAGCTTTCATCCACCTGTCCCTGTGGGAATGCAGAAGGCCACCCTACTCAGCAAACCTCTCTCCCTGCCATACCCCAGCAAAATCTTAAGAAAGTAAAGATGAAAGGATAAAAAGTGTAGGGTGAAGGTGGAAGATACACAAGTCTGCTCCGAGTGTGACAATCGAGTTGTGAAACATAGAGTTGAATATTTTACTAAGATTTTTTTCCTTCCTAATGTTGGCTCAAACAGATTATAATAGAGTAAGGCAAAACTGATAATATTGTAGCACAGCAAAATTCGTGAAGCTCAGGTGCAGCACTGGAACAGAAGACTGAGAACATTCTGAAACAAAGAATGTACATCATCTTATAGCCTTGGGGTTGAGGGAGGTGAACTGGGGCAGTAGTGATCTGAGTCTCAGTTTACCCAAGTAACACGTGGAAATCTGTATCTCACTGAAGGCTTACTACCAGAGGCACATGAAGCCATCACATGCTGTGCTCTCCAAGACTGCATGCCTTCATCTGATAGAAATGTCTTAGAGTGGGTTCTTCCAGCAGCTACCCACATTCCATAGTCACCTGAATGTCCAGATGGATACTTCAGAGGGCAGCTGCTGCCCAGATGTGTAGGTCAGTGCTTCTAACCAGAGTTCCCTTGTGTCTGTGATTAACTATTGAATTATAATCTAAGCTGAACCTCACTGAGATGAGAAAGGAGAGTAATCATCATCATCAACACCACGATCATTGTCATCACAGTCACAGTCATCACCATCACCATCACTATCACTACCACCATCACCATTATCCCCACCACTACCACCATTATCATCACTATATTATTTATATTTCACAGACTACAAAGAAGCCTAAGCTCAGTCAATCCAGGCAAAAATTCCCACTTGTGTAATATCTCCCATTGAGTCTTTCTGATCTCTACTTTCCATGATGACATAAAAAGCAAAATTCATTCCACTAATTACTAAAAATAGACAGCCAGTAGAAAAGACCTTCAGAAGTTCATCATAGGGGATACAAATACCACAACAGACAAATACAAAATAAATGACAAGGTCTTTGAAGGAAGATGCAAATATTTTTATATCTGAGAAATATAGAAAAACAAGTCTATGTTATCATGAGTTTACTCCATCCATATTTTTTGACAATTATGAGAGAATTTTCATGGTTGAGTCTATGATGACTAAGTATGGTGCAACTTGGTAGAGTGTGCCAGCTTACCTACAAACCTGACATTCCTTCTGTTTTCACTTTTGTAGAAATATAAGCTCCCTATCACATATATAAAATATCAATCACAGAGCCATTTTTTTTTCTCTTTCAACTAAGGGAGCATCTGTAGTGGCCCACCCCAAGGGACTCAACATGGTGACTGCCACTCACTACTGACATAGTTGACACCATTGTTGCACCAACCCTAATTCTACCTCTCAAATTAAAGGAGAGGGAATCACAAATAATGAGTAGTTTCTTTAAACAGACCCATTTTCCTGCCTGCTGAACATCATGGAGACAGAGAAGACACTTTTATCTGACTTGGGAAATCTTGACTTTCATTAAAAAAAAGTTTAGTTTATTTAATTGGTTATTTATTTATTATTTGGATATTATTTATTTATTTATTTGTGTGTGTATGTGTGTGTGTGTGTGTGTGTGTGTGTGCTGCAGTACATAAGTATCATTAGATACCAGAAAAACTCATCAAGTCCCTTTAAGCTGGAGTTCTAGGTGGTTGTGAGCCGACCAACATGGCTGCTGAGAACTGAGTTTGGGTCTTCTGAAAGAGCAGAGTATGTTCTTAACTTCTGACCCATCTCTCCAGGCCCTGGCTGTCAATTTTACAGAGAGACATTTTTGGTGTCTTGAGCCAGGGGCAAAGCAGAAAGGCCAGCTGTTCTCTCCTTAGAGGCATTCATGCTCTGATGAGGCTGCCACCTTGAACATAAAGCATCCTCTTTGGTAGTTATAGGCTCTTATCATGAATCTTCCCTGTTAGTCTAATCAGCCCCTAAGTGTGGAATATAATTGATTTTTTTTATTATTATTATTTTCTTTTAGCGGAGTTTCTCCACTTCATACTCACGTAGGTAAGTACTTCTTATTACCATGTTTAGTTGGAGCACATTTAATTAGATTTGTAAAATTATGATTAGATACCTTTGGAGTGAAATAATTTAATCATCCCTGTCTTCACTCTCACAGCTAAAATGGAGCCTTTGCAGACCTCTAGCAGCCTGCACTGATGGGGGTGAGGGAAATAGGCTGAGCTGGGGAACTTCAGAAGCCTAGACAGCAAGACTATTAGCTCAGCAAAAAGCGAATTGACTGAAGTTATGATGTTCTTTTAAGTTCTGTGTCTTGCGGTTCATCTAGGTGATTCCCAGTGAGAACATTTCTACAGGACTGGTGGATGTGGACTTAGGGGCAGAGACCTTCTTCGGGTCTTTATGGTATTTGTGTTTTATGATTAGATCTTGGCACATGGACTTTATTCATTGATATGCTATTCCAGGCTGCCCCTGTTGAGCTCAGGCTTGGTTTGGTTTGTTTCCTAAGCTTGGTTGCTTTTAGGTTGGATTTGAGGAGTTGGTAGGTCAGTCCTTCAGGTGTTCAGTGTTGATTTTGGAGTGGAGAAATTGGGGTGGGGATTCCAGTGGGTGGCAACAAGACACGGGGTCTCATGGAGGAGAGAGGCAAGGCACCTCTGCAGCTATGTTTTTCTTCTTACTGTCAATCTAGTTTATAACAGATTCAAGTTTAAATGTCCTGGTCATAATTCATGAGATTAGCTGTTCAGACAGACATTAAATACAAGCCTGGTTTTAAAAACATGAGTTTTGGTTGGGGATTTAGCTCAGTGGTAGAGTGCTTGGCTAGCAAGCACAAGACCTGGGGTTCAATCCTCAGCTAAAAAAAACAAAAAAAACAAAAACAAACAAACAAACAAAAAAACCAAAACCAAAAACAAAACCAAAAAACATTAGTTTTACTGCTACTAACCAATGTCAGCCCTAGGGCAAATACCAAGTAACTAAATCTAAAATAGTCTGCAGTTTGCCTGGGTAATGATGGCAGAGCCATCCTTGGTCTCAGTTCCCTGGTACTCATGCTATTGGTATTACAAAATACTCTAGAAAGACCCTCAGGAGGTTCTTGTCCCCAGAGGACACCCAAGGCCCTAGAGGCCTAGTTCTCTTCCTTCTCTGAGCACAGTACTAGATGGTTGGTAAAAAGAATTCACTGGGAATGGGAGTGGGCTTGTCATGTTCTGTATAGTTGCTGCCGGGTTTTGACTTTTCTTGGAGACATTATGTTTCTTTGACTCCTGTTGAAAAGTGATAGGCAAGCCCATGACCACTGGGGCAGGTGCTGTCTGGTGCACAGATGGCTTCCTCCAGCCTAGTTTCTTGGCACCTTCTTGTCTCCTGCTCAATGACTCCCCCACAGTGTGAAAGCAGCTAAGTTCTTTATCAAAGTGTAACTTGAAGTGTTCAGTGTATCTAGGACTATTTCTGCTTTTCATTTTGATTATTTACAGTAAAAAGGGAAAGAGAAGGCGATAAGCAATCCAGTGCATACACATTTTTAGTGTAAACAGCTATTGAAAAAGACTGATTTATTATACTATGTGTATTTTCTGTGTGCCCAAATATATTGTAAGTGTTCTGTGTGTATGTGTGTTGGTGCCATTGGAAGCCAGAAGAGGGTGTCAGATCCCCTGTAGATGGATTAACAGATGGTTGTGAGCCTCTGGATATGACTTTACCTTTCTTTCCTGTCCTAATAAAGGATTTGCATCTCATTTAATCATGAGACAGTTTGATGGTTTGCTTGGCATGGTAGTGTACACCTTCAATCCCAACATTTAGAAGAGGCAGGTATATCTTTATGAATTTAAGGCCAGCTTGGTCTACATAAGCTAGCTGGAGCTACATAAGTGAGAACTTATCTCAAAAAACAAATGAAGCAAACAACAACAAAATCTGGTGCTCTGCACATAGTAGGTCTACATAAATGATTAATAATTAATGTGACTCATGAACAGCATCAACTGAAAAAGTGCCCACAAACTGTCTCTGCAGATTAGATAACTGTTTCAAGAGATGGTTGGCTTAATGCCTTCACTTCCATCTAAACACACAGTGTACAATGCAAATCCATCCATCATTTTGTCAAACTGTCAAGTCCTACACATTAATATCACTGGCCCCAACTGGTAGCACTGTGGCACCAGCATGAGTCTTATATTCAAACAACTAGATCCAGTCTCAGTAAATAATTAAAATGGAAATAAATGAGACTTGCATCTGTTCCTAGGAGATCTGTACAGTTACAGGCAGATACAGATAGAAATTGTTCATTCCAGCCTTCATCCAAGCCAACCTTGGGGAAGAACACAGTGAAGGTGTTTACAACTCATCTCTAGTGTTTATCAGATCTGAAGCCTTTCTCTTTTATTGACTTTATTCTTTTAAAGATTTTTATATGTATAAGTGTTTTTGCCTACATATGCCAGTACTATGTTTGTGCAGTGCTTGAAGAGGTCAGAAGAAGGCATTGGGATACCCTGGAACTGGAGTTACAGATGACTGTCAGCTTCCATGTGGGTGCTGGGATTCGAACCCAATCCTTTGGAAGAGCAAACAATGCTCTTAACCTCCATGACATTACTCCAGCCCTTGCTTATTTTATTTTGAGACAGGATCTCACTATGTAGCCCAGGTTGGCCTTTAATTCGCAGAGATCCATATGCCTCTACTTCCCAAGGACTAGGATTAAAAGTGTTCTCCACCACACCAGGCAGAAATCTACTGCAATTTACTACAACTGCTCAGGACACTTAAAAACTCCTTGAGCCCCAATCAGGTACAATGGAATTAGCTTGAGAAATACATATGACTGTATATATGTGTTATTATATATATGTGTGTGTATACACACATATATATACACAATTGTTACCAAAATTTAATACTCATCCATTTTTTTTTCTGACTAAGGATAAAAAGTTTTGCGTTTAGTATGCCTGATTTCTTCAGTTGAATTTAAGTTTAGGAAACATCCCCTCCCAACAAAAATTAAAACAAGTTTTTCTCACACTCATCTCTGCTTACCGTGACAGTTTTTTATTGGCTAACTGTCCCTTGTTTCTGAAAAGGAAACTTTAGTCCATACTCCAGCACTGAGCAGCACAACCCAACATAGATCTTGGATGTCCCAGCTAGGATAGTATCTTCATTTACCATAGGTTTAAGTAATCAGGATATAAAATGACGTCTTATTTAAATGGAGAATAACCAAGAAAAATCAATAGTTTTCAATATCACCTAACTGACTTAGAACATGGACTTAAAATGCAAATGAAAACAAGGAAAATAAAACTGTAGTGAGCTATTAATCACTTTCCATAAACTATGTAAAGAGTTTAAAAATTTAACATTATCAAAATATACAAAAAGAAAAAAGCAAACTAATTCTATAATCAAAGGCCAAGGAAACTTTTTTTAATTGAAATATCATTAAAGCAAAAATGACATTTTGTATTTCTAAGTTTTGAAATGCTGGAAGGGCAGATTAACTCCAAGTAAAAAATTTCAATATGCCTGTGATAAAATTCCCATTGTATGAATTATGTTTGCATGTACGTGTGTATACATATGTATGTGTTCATGTGTGTACATATGTGTGCACATGTGTGTGGGCTTTTAACTTCTTTTAAGCTTGTTTTCTCAGCATGGCTTGTATATTTGTTAAGACTATGTTTGACACTGGATTTAAACTTTTCATTCTTGAATCTTTTTTATTTTCATAATACTATTTTTAATTAAAATATAAAGATATCATTTCCCCTTCCCTCTACTCCCACATGTTTGACTCTTGTAAGAATATTTCTGTGCACTGAAAATAGCTTTCTAGAAGTCTTACTGTGCTTTACAAATGAAATTGGTGCTTTCCTTGGCAGCCAGTGATATGTATGAAGAGTTCATGGCATATATGCAAATTAAGCATCACCTCTAATTTTTAAAAACTCAAACATGAGAAATGGAGGGAAGAACTCACACTGCTTTATGTTTTCACACTCTGTGTTGAGTGTTGTTGTTCTTAGGTTCAGTAGCTTCTGACCACACTGAAAATGGCACCAGAATAAGATTTGGTGGGGTAAGTTACGTGCTATAGATTGTGACAGAATTCACAGGATTTACTAGGCTACCATCCAGGAATACACAGTTCATTGTAAGTGGTTGGAGTTGTCTCTGTGGAAGTTGTTTATGTTGTTAGGATGAAAGGTACCAGGTACTCACAACACTGGGAAGGGACTGCCTGCATTCTAGAAGCTAACTTCACCCCTGCTCCCAGTGAACACAGGTCCTTGTGAAAACTCCAAAGATGTGCAAGTGGGCAGGAACACTTACGTTTGCATGTGGGTGGCTTCCCTCTGTTGCTCCACAGGCCATCCTCTTGACACACAGCAGTGGCTTGCTGACTGGCATCCAGCTTGAAGCCTTCATTACATTCATATGTCACTTTACTGTCCAAGGTGAACTCATTGCCCATGAATGAGCCATTTCCCGGAGCCTCTGGAATTCCACAGGACACAGCTGAAGAGATAAGGAAGAAAACCATGGTTATTCTTAAAGAACTTCACTAATTTTTATCTTTATTTTTCATCTCAGAGAAAAATTTATTGATTATATTCTTCAGTTTTGTCAAAAGTACACACATTTTCAGAATTTTAAGAATGCAAAGTGTTCAAGAGCAACACTGGAAAGCTTATCAAAATGGAATAAAATGATTCCAGGTAAAACATAGCACCAAAGGGATACTGGAAATACTGGGTGATGACTCTCATATGCAGGTTAGTCACAGCCTGATTGTTTTGTTGTGTGTTAAAGTAATATGCTACCCAGGGTGATTTTGGGCAGAAGAACAGAGGGTTGGCTACTTCCTTATCATCACAATAATGGCTTTGGATACCAAGACCCACATGAATTAGCCATGGGTGCAATAGTCGCCCATTTCCCTTTTGTCTCCACCTTCCCCAACTCATTTTCTTCAACACATAGGAAGTTCTTTTTAAAGGATCCCGTGCTTTGTGTGATATGCCCTTCACTAGCTCCTGAGTTGGGAATGTGGTCTCTCCATTGTGGAAATAAGGTATGGCATATTTAAGAGCTGGGGGCTTTGTGGGGGTTCTCATCCTGAAATTGATTGCATTCTCCTAGCTCCCAGACTAGTTCTAATGAGTTAACAAAGCTCTTGAAAGAGCAAGTCAGAGCTGGGTGTGGTGCTGCATGCTTTTAATCCCAGCACTTGTGAGTCAGAGGCTGCAGATCTCTGAGTTCAAGGCTAGCCTGGTCTACAGAGTGAGTTCCAATATAGCCAAGGCTACAAAGAGAAACTGTTGTCTTGAAAAACCAAAAAAAAAAAAAAAAAGAAAAGAAAAGAAAAGAAAAGAAAAGAAAAGAAAAGAAAAGAAAAGAAAAGAAAGAACAAGCCAGGCCCCTCCAACCCTCCAAGTTCACTGCCTTCTTGACTCACCAGGTGATTAACTTCTCTCAAACAAGGTCCTCTACCATGATTCTTCCTGATGTCTAGGGGACCCTCACCACACCACTGGGACATTTTAGAGTCCAGAACTATGAGCTGGTTGGCCCTCTTTTTTCATAAATTTCTCAGCCTTGGGAATTTTGTTATATGAATACAAAGGAAGCTGGTACAAAGGGAAACAGATTGCCAAAGATCACCAGTTCACCAGTGAGTCTATCAGCATCAGGGCTAACATTTTCTGAATTACCTGGAAATTACACACACACACACACACACACACACACACACACACACACAAATGAATGAATAAAAGTTATTTTTAGATCTTAAACTTCTAGAAAACTCAAGGTCTGAAATTTCTGTGTTTACCTTTGCTTATTTTTGTCAACTTTATACATGTGCACAATGTGTTAAATCTCCACCCCATTACACTCTCATGCTCCCTCAATCCTTCTGAAACTCTTCTTCACAAAGAACCTCACTTTTTCTTCTTTTCCTCCTCTTCTCCTCCTTCTCCTCCTTCTTCATGAACCACTGAGTTTCACTGGGGTTGGCATAAGTGTAGGTGAAGGGATATTCACTGTCAGGGCAACTTGCCAGTGGCTACACCACTGAATAAATTCTCTCCCTTTCTCCCAGCAGCCATTAACTAACAATAGTCACACAGGAAAGAATGGGACCTCATCAGCTCCTCTCCCATCCCTTGTGAAATACACTGAAGGACCCACTCTTGTGTAGGTCTTGTTCAGGAAGCAATAGCTGCTGTGGGTTCAAGGGCTCTGTCATGTCTGGGGGACAATGTCTCACAGAATTCCTCCCCATCCTACAGTTTTTACACTCTTTTTGCCCTCTATCTCATGATTCCAACCATGAAATATTTGTCACTCCTATAATACAATATTAAAACTTTGGTAGGATATTAAAAATTAACACCATTAACTTATGTGTCACCATCACTTTGGGAGATGTGTTCAAAATAGCAATAACCCAAGTTTTTCCATAGCCACTGTTCCATCAAGGGAACCTATCAGCAGACAAGCTATCAACTGGAAGCCTAAGGGGCTTTTGAAAAATGGCCATATTTAATGAATCCAGGAAATGTCACATATTGTCCTTTTTTAAAAATTCTCTTTATAGCCTATTACGTTACAAGTCTTTGTTCCTCATCATGTATCTCTGTTTCTCTCAGATAACTATGTATCTATCCTTTACATCCTAATTATCCCCCCATGTCACTATCTGTACCTTAAGATTCTTACTTAGGGTTAAGCATGGAATTAAATGATGTCTCCAGCAGGTTAAATGGGAAAAGAGGACATCTCACAAGCTCATAGAAAATGCTCCCATAAAAGGGGTTCTTACCCAGGGTGCCAAAACAGACAGGCTTACAGATGATTCTGTGCCACCTGAAATCTTTCAAATAAAAGTGAACTCCATTTTGGAGGACTCCAGAGAATCTGCCCTACATGGCCTGTTCCGTAATGAACAGTCTGCTCTGAGATTTGAGCTATAGTTTCTATCCCTGGGAGAGTGTTCATTTAAGGAGCTGGGGTGAGGGGCACTTCTGACTTGTACAGTCTTCAGTGGTTCTCTTCAACCCATGGGATTTTATGGCTAAGACTCTGAACTTAAGCCGGCATCTTCTTCCATATTTAAACCACTAGTTAAGAATAAATGTTCCTACTCTATGGATCTTGTGAAAAGACCTACCACTGATTCAGGATTTACTAAAATGAACATCAGGGAAGATTTGATGGTGAATATCTCAGCATCCTCCTGCCATCATCAACAGAAATAAGAAAGATCTGGTCCTCCAATCCAGAGGTGTGAAGCCTAACCCTGAGCATTCCCAGAGCCAGCAATGTTCTTGGTCCTATCACCTTTCTAAACTTCCACAGATGAGACACTGCAATGGTGCTGGCAAAAGACTCAAAAAATTGTCTGAATGGAGAAGATTTTGGACCTCACATTGCTATATATCAACATTGTTATATTTACCAATAGTATATTGGGCGTCCCCTGATAAGGACCTTGGGACACTGGAAATATATTTTCTATATGTTATCTCATTCAACACTTAACACATACTGAAAGTCAGAATCAATCACTAGTGTGCATTACTTCTGATAAGCATAGATGATAGAGATATTACGCCCTTATCTCAATTCTTTTGTTGTTGTTAAGGTTTATTTATTTCTTTTATGTGTACATAGGTCTGTGTACCATGTATGTACCTGGTAGCCATGGGGACAGGAAGAGGGTGTCAAGGCACCTGGGACTGGAGCTACAGATAGTTGTGAGCTAGCATGTGGGTGCAGAAAATCAAACCTGTGTCCTCTGGAAAAACAGCCAGTGTCCTTAACAACAGGGCCATCTCTCCAGCCTCTCTTACCTGAATTAAAAACTGAGACAGTGTTCAGACCTCAGGGAGTAGATGCCCCTTGGTTACTGACCCCAGTATACTACCTTAAGATGCTCAGGTTTATTTTCCTGTCTAACATCCAGACAGCAGCAGTCCACCCATCAGCTGACCAACAGCCTAAAAATAAGCTTTCAAAATGCAAATTCTAAAAACAAAATGCAACTGATCATTTTTGCTAATATTCCAGAAGCTCCTTTGCCCATTTCCTCTGATGTGATGTCTTAGATTCTTCAAGTCTCTTCTGTGAGTAAATATTAACGACTCGCCCTTATACTTCAAACTTAACTGCATCTCATGTCCAATCAACATCAACGGAGAGTGAGGTCCAAACTAAAATCCACAGCAGGTAAAGAGGATAAGACACAAGCCCCGAAGGCTGGTGCTGGCCTAATGACACCCACTGCTTCTACTCATTTGCTGAGATGCCCAGGAGTCTTCAAGGACACAAATCTTTGTTATGAAGGCTGAAGGTAGTGTCTGAGAGCAAGGACAGATAGAGGGAACCAGGAGTGGGGTTTGAAGAACCTACATTAAGTAGGTGAGCAGTTTAAAATCACAGGCTGTGCAAAACTGGTCAGCTATACAGGAGGATAGACGAGAATGCAACCGAAAAGCCATTCAGCTATTCTAAACCTCTTGAGAAAATTCAGCACAGGACAGACCAAAGACAGAAGGAAAAACAAACAGAATCTAACGGAAATGTCATAAATGTGCCCCCTTAGTGCCGTCTTACAAATGACTAACTACAAAGACTTGGGCCTCATCTTGCAGCCTCTGGACATTTGCTTAGGGAGCCCATGGCTGTAACCCAGCTGTTAACCACAGCAGCATCACCCACCTTCCTGTACAAAGCCACCAAGGAGGTACGGGTACCAAAGTTGGAAAGTAACAGTCATTTCTTTGGAAATGACCTAAAGAAGGTCTCCCTAAAGAAAGATGGCCAGAGGAATTTAACACACAGGTGGACATTCTGAGTTCAAATCCTGGATCTGACATCTCAGGGGCTGTTTCACAGATCTCCCTGCCCCAGAAGAAGTAATATCTCATGTAGGGGATACATGTATGGTGCTGGTAGGTGGTTTCCATGAGGTAGTGAGATGATCAAAATCTGTAATATTGATCACCCAGGGGTACATACTGGCTCTGCTAATGCCTAGGTGTCTGAAGCTATTTATCTCTTGCTTTCACAAAAATAACAATAAAAACTGTATTAGAAACTGAAAAATAACAAGTGTAATTGAAGATGGCAGTGCACAGGCCCCCTGGTGGTCATGAGCTATGACAGTCACAGTTAGAAACAGCATGGTGGCTACTCAAAACTGAAAAACGTAGGCCAGCAAAATGGCCCCGAGGATAAGAGCACCTGTAGCTAAGTCTAACTACCTGAGTTGTGTCCTGGTGACTTCAGTCAAAGGAGATAAATGATGCCTGCAAGGTGTCCTCTGATCTTCATATCCATACTATGGCAAACACACACACACACACACACACACACACACACACACACACACACCACACCACACCACACCAAATAAATATCTTTTAAAAAAAATACCTAGAAATGGAACCTTGGTGATGTTCCCTAACAATTCCACTTCTGACTTTATGCCCAAATGCAGGGTTATATTCTCAGTAGCATTGCTTACAGTCACTAAAATGTAGAAGCTGCTTGGTTTTCCACTAATGGATGCATGGATAACAAAATGTCATTTACATAGACAGTGAATAGTACTCAGCTTCGAGAAGGAAGGGTGTTGTTGAATATATCTCAACAGAGATGATCCTGCAGGCACTGTGGTGAGTAAGGGAGCCAACAACAAAAGGGGAAAACTGGGTCATTCTGCTATCACGAGGGACCTAAGTAGAATCTTAGGAGTAGAGAAGAATTTTAATTTCCAGGGCTAAGGTGGGTCAGGAATTGTCTTTCCGTGAGACAGAATTTCTTCATGAAGAAAACATGCTGGAGTCAGATGCTGGTAATGGTTGCACAACATTATGGATGCATTTAGTATCATTAGTCTGGAAGTTTATGCCATGTATACATTACTATGACAAAAACATCCATAGCGTTTCCCGGATGCAGGTGCATGGGCAAGATGGTAAAGGTCAGACAGGGAACAGTATGTATTTTCACTTAATATGTAATCAATCAGGACTACTCAGGTTCCTTCCCTTTTTATTGACAAGTGAAACAATGATTCAGCAGGCATCATTCTTTTTTTTTTTTTTCTTTTACATGTATTTGTGCTCTGCCTGCACATCTGTCTATGCACCAGGTGTGTGCCTGGTGCTTGAGAGGCCAGAAGAGGTTACCAGATCCAATAGAACTGGAGTGGTAGACAATTCTAAGCCATCCTGTGAGTGCAAGACATTGAACCTGAGTCCTCTGGAAGAGCCACTTAACTCTGGGCGCTCTTAACTACTGAGCTCTCTCTCCAGCCCCACTGAGAACAATTTAAAGATAATTAACTTTGAAGGACATGATAAATTCTCAAAACCATTTGCCCTTGATATTTGTCTACATTTTAATAAAATAACAATTAGGGAATATAACATGGACACTCCAAAATTTGAAAGGCTATTGTGATTGACAGTAAGCTGAAAAAGACTCATATAGAAAGGAGTGTTCCCATACTCTGTTTTGTATTTCCTAATGGCTGTTACTTGCAAATCATGCTTTTTTCTTTCCAGAAAAGCTTTACTGATTCTTTTAGAAAATGTAATTGTCATTCTTTGAAAATATACAGAATGCGTTTAAGCCACTAACTTAGGAACCCAATGATGGGCACTAGTTTCAGAACAAAGAAATGAAACTATTCATTGTGTTTTTCTCATATCTGGAATAATAAGCATCTATAAAAAGACAATTTAAAGAAGAGTCTACTCTGATTTTGCTGAAATCATGTCTTAAGGCTACACCACTGCTCACTTCTCCGGTGAGTGAGGCCCAATGGGAAAAAGTAGCAGATGTTGTCAGGCCAGAAGAGAATTCCCAGGATGTTGAGGGAAGACATAATGTTGGGCAGTCTCAATTCATAAACCAAAGCAATAGATGTCTACCAGAAAACAACAGCAATTGAGGAAATGGAGAAAACTGTAGTTACACATGTATACAGTGATGGACAGATGACAGGTAGACAGATGTATGAATGTGCAAATGAATAGATAAATAGATGATATATAGATAAATAGGTGATGATAGATAGATAGATAGTAGGTAGATATTGGGTAAATAGTAGATAAGTAGATAGTAAATAGGTAGATGATTGATAGTGGGTAGATAAATAGATGATAGATAAATAAATAATGTTAGATAGATAGATGACAGATAGATAGATAGATGATAGATAGATAGATAGATAGATAGATAGATGAAAAGTAGGAGACAATAGATACATGGGTAAATAGTTACTAAGATATGATTGATAGGTAATCAGTAGATGGAATCAACACATTGATAGATGGGCACAGTGGTTAGGTGTGTGAATGAGAGATGGATGAATAAATAGATGGATAGGAAGGTAGAGGGGAGACAGGTAGGAAGATCAATACCTTCAAAGCTTCTCATGAAGAAGTCTACAACCGAATTAAAATGTAATGACACAATTGAAAAGTCATACTCATTGGTGACAGAAAAATAACAGAAATAATATGATTCGACATTGAGGTCTTGTGATGGATGGGAAGTAGAAGATGGTTTCCATAATTTCAAAGGCATTAGACACTTGCACCACCAGATTCTCCCATAGATCACTAAGTGAAGAAAGTGGGAACTGGAAAAATCACCATTCCACTGTGTAAGCCTCCAAATTCTGTCATTGTTAATGGACAACTCAAATCATGTGGGCCGAGGATGGCAGTGGTTTCTCTTAAACTAGACAAAGTCTGTTCAACTGAACATACATGTTTCTCTTAAACTAGACAAAGTCTGTTCAGCTCAACAGTTCTGTGAAAATCCTCGACCGTTAGTTTCACTTGAACTTTGCTTCAGTCAGAGAAATTGGGATGGCACTGCTGAGTGTTTTCCTATGTGGTAGAGACACACTGCACCACGTAGCCTCGCCAAACCTACCCTGTTCCAGGGAGCTGGAACAAAAGGGAATCACACAGTCTCTGGAGGTGCCCTGACCCTGGATTAGTTTTGAGTTTTCTGTATTTTTCAGACCTAATTTCCAAAAGAAATACTCAAAAGCATAACAGTAAAGCAATTGGCTGTCTCTCCCTCACAGACACCATTTCGGGGACAACATGCATTGTACACAAACTGGAATCTGTTCATCAAGATCCCAGCAGCAACTAAAATTCCCAAGCTCTGCACAATGGTAGAAACGATGTAGAACCGAATATCCAGCTTCACAGAAAACTGGAAACGCCCATCTAAACTTATTTATCCAATAGCCTCTGGCCTCATATCTGTGGAATGAAGGGTTGGTTACTAAAAGTTCTCTGAAATGATGACTTTCTGTTTCATGATCAACCTCAGTAGGAGATACTGGTGAGGCATTGTTGAGGACATAATTAAGATACTAATAAGGAGGAAAGGTATGAAAATAATTCTATAATGTTGCCTGGCCTGCCCAGTGTCTACTCCCTGCTCTCTTGCTTGCTCTGTGTCCAGTGAAAAACCTAGAAGTTATTCCAGAGCACAAAGGCCACATACAACACACACCAGGACAGCCTCTATCCATCCCTGTGAGGGACATTTGGAATAATCAGAGATCATTTGCCAACAGTGGACATGGCAAAAGCCTTGACCATGTGTGCATATAAGAAAGTTATCAAAGCTTTCTCTCCTTTCCTCTCATGCTACTACCCCATTCAAATTCCTGCAATACCCACTCAGCTTCATAGACTCCCATGCTCTAACTCCTGTCCCCCAAAGCTAGTCTACTTGTCTCTGGATGACCACTACAGCTCATTTAATGGTCAGCCTTGATTTAAGCTGTAGGAAGTGGCAGAGGCCATCAAGATAATCCAGGTTTTTACAATTGAAGAGACATAGTTTTTCATTGCCAGTCAACACATTTTAACAGTTAATTGAGAGTATGCCTCAATAAAATGAGCTCATGCATCTTTTTTTTCATAATAATGTCAGTGTAACATTAGTCAATATTATCTGCTCATTAAATCATAATATCTTTTTAACAAAAATCTCACTGTACAAGACCCACACAAGCCTGGGCTCATCAACACTCTGAGAAGCTATGGGAAATTAAGGATTGCTAAAGGTTGGGGAGGTATATTCCTCAGTGAAGTAGCCACTAGTACATTGTCCTCACTCCGATAAGTACCTGCCATGCTCATGCAGGCAACTGTAATACTACTTTTATGTAGGAAAATGTAAAAAAAAAAAAAAATAATACAAATTTTATTAACTGACAAATTTATCACCATACACACTTTATAATTGTGAAATATTTTTAAAGATTTACTTTGGTGTGTGTGTGTGTGTGTGTGTGTGTGTGTGTGTGTGTGTGTGTGTTTGCCTACTATATGTATGTGCATCACATGTGTGCAATGTCTGTGGAGCCCAGAAGACGACCTGGGATCCCTTGTAACTGGAGGTTACAGAGGACTGTGAGCTATCATGTGGGTGTTGGGAGCCAAAGCCATGCCCTTTGTAAGAGCAGCCAGTGCTCTTAACCACTGGCCTATCTGTCCAGCCTCTAATTATAAAATCTTAACATAGATATTTTATAATACCAATCCTATGATTTAGGTGTGTTTTCTTTCCATTATTCAATTAACTGCAGTGGTATGAGTTATCCAATCCTTACACTAAGTGTGTAAGTCCTTCCAATCTTCTTCATTTTGCAAGGCACACTCAAACCCTGAATGCATTACCCTATTGCAAGCTTAGGTGATATCAAAATAGCCTTGACCCTAAATTCCTAGTGCTGAATTTTGCTCCTTCACCTACGGCATGGTTCTTCCCTGCCACCATCTCTCTTCCCCTAATCTTCTTCATGGGTGCCTAAGTTCCACATTCCCTGATTGTCATATTCGCTATACAAACCTGAGCTGAAAACATGCTACCAGGACCTTATGGTATTGGCTGAAGAACTTCAGATCATCTCCTCTGACTTATGAAGCAGAGTTTTCTGATTTTCATTCATTAATTTAAAAATGATAGTGGTAATGGCTTCACTCTTTGTCATTTATGTCTTAAAACATGGGAAATATGACTTTTCCTATGGATATCAGGCTTCCTATTTTGATCATTTCCTGGGCAGCCAATTCAGCCATTGTTAATGTTTAGGCTAATTAAGCTCCATATCTCTGAGCGGTAAAATTTCAACTTTATTTTTACTAAGAGTGTGCTCTGCTTTAATGCCATTTTCCTATGGGTTCTTGTGCTCAGGATAACTGTTGATTTCATATAACAGTCATCTTGTGTATTGCTCTAACAGTTAGTCTGTCTCAGAGTTAATGCCTCTTTCTCTGTGTGTATTTACATATGGCTATATGAGCAGCTTTTACATTGCCTATTTGTATTTATTTCTGCTCTTGCCTGTTCTTAGGAAACTGTTTATTAAAGGTTGCTAGCCCACACCCATCCTGGCTCAAATACAGACACTGAGTTCATTATCATACTCCCGTGAGAGAAAGAAAGCCTACCAGGAATCGACATCTAAAAATCTAGACAACAGCTAGGTTTACTTAGAACTTTGAAAAGCAATAGCAGAAGGTTTTAAAGCAATCTCCCAGGAGTTCTCTACCTCTCATCCTCTCAGCTCTACCTAAAAGAGAAGGAGGCAAAAAGACCTCGATGCTGTGGCTCAGACAAAGCAGACAGCCAGCAAACCCACCCCTGGTAAAGTACTCAGAAACAATTGGCTAGCAAATCCACTCCCCAAAGTGTGCCTTCCACTGGAGGTGTGCAGAAACCTCCACGTTACAGGCTCGCACTGTGGCACTAATGAAATTCTCGACTCCTGTTCCCCTGCCTGATGTGAAAAATGCTCAGGACTTCAAAACAGATTTAGAGGGCTGCTAAACAATACCCACCTGTGTGCCAGGCAAGCCAGATGTATAGCATTATGCCAGAAGGTACCCATATAGCTCACTGCACATGTAAAACTTACCCCAGAATCCATAGAGGGGAAACATTTCTTTCTCAAAAGACATTTCCTCTTCCTCCTGTTATCCTGAAAGTTAGATATTTTCCCCCCTGGGGTCAAAAGTTAACAAAGTCTATGAATTTGAGTGGAAAAGCAGGGCCAAGAATCAGGTGTTGGCAGATTTTACATTTTCATGTGTGAATTTTTAATATAAATGTGGGATGTAAGCATTAACACAAGTCTAAATGTCTCAAGGAGCATGTCTCAGCAGTTCAACTTTATAGTGATTGTAAATGAACCTGTGAAATTTTCCTGGACAATGCTAGTAGCATTTGGATTTTTTTTTTTTCAAAAAGTAAGTTAATTTCCTATTGGTTGTAACTGGATTGCATGTGTGCTGTTTTTTTTTTTTTGTTGTTGTTTTGTTTTTTGTTTTTTTAAATCATAGAGTAGATTTCAGCCAGTCACTGTACTTTTTTAATCATGCTGTCCCACAGGGACACACACACACACTTTTGTTTTTCCTCTGTCTTCCATACTGTCTCTATAAGCGTGCTATTGAAATATATTAAACTATGAAAAATACAAATAAACAGGTGGCCTTGATCTATTTATCTGGCTAAGGCTCTAGACTCCATATCTTCTTTTGAGGAAAGCATAGTTTGATGCAGGATGCCACATGTCAGTCAGAACCTTTCAGGTGCCAAGATATCTAGGGCTAAACCCAATCCCAGGGTCCCGTGGGCCCTGCTGATAGGCATGCCTGTACCTCTGTAGTGATTACAAATGGGAAACCATCACCATGACCTGGTTTCAAGCTGCTTCCTCCCAAAAGCACCACATATGTTAGAAAACACATCGACAAAAGCCCTTGTGGGCACCAAAAACCACATCCATTTACTTGAAAACTTGGCTTGATGGTCACTAGGGTCCAAGCATTGTGTTACCACTGTAGCATCAACAGTAAGATGGAAGCTCTGCCTTTGGAAAGCAGGGAGTCTCCCAAAGGGGCTAACACAAGTCCTCCACACCAACCCCATCCTGAGCCTGGGAACTTGTAGAGCACAATCACCAAGGGACCCACTGAGTTAGAATTTAAAATTTTCCTTAAAAAAAAAAAAAAGATAAACTTAATTATTTTTTTAAAAAAGTCTGCACCCTAAAGGGTCACATGGATCACCCTGGGAAAGGGAAATAGATGAGATCTCCTGAGTATACTGGTAGTTGGGGGTGGGCAATGGAGGGCAGGGGATGGGGAATGAGAACACAAGGGAAGAGGATGGTCAAGCTGTAACAGGGACAGAGTGGGAGAGCAATGAAAGAGATATCTTGATAGAGGGAGACATCATGGGGATAGGAAGAAACCTGGTGCTAGGGAAGTTCCCAGGAATCCACAAGGATGACCCCAGCTTAGACTAATAGTAATAATGGAGAGGGTGCCTGAACTGGTTTACCCCAGTAATCAGATCAGTGAATACCCTAACTGTCATCATAGAGTCTTTCTCTAGTAACTGATGGAAGCAGGGTCAGAGATTAACAGTCAAGCACCAGGCTGAGCTCCAGGAGTCAAGTCAAAGAGAGAGAAAAGGGATTCTATGAGCATCAAGATCATGATGGGGAAACCTACAGAAACAACCAAACCAAGCTAGTGGGAACTCATGAACTTTAGACCAACAGCTGTCGAGTCTCCATGAGACTGGACTAGGGCCCTTTGCAGTTGTGTAGCTTGATCTTCTTAAGGGGCCCTCTCACAGTAGGATCTATTGCAGGTGCATGAGCTGGCATTTTGGAGCTCAGTGCCCATAGTGGGTCACCTTGCACAGCCTTGATGCAGTGGAAGGGGCTTGGACCTGCCTCTATTGAATGTAACAGGCTCTGCTGACTCCCCATGGAGGCCTTACCTTTTCAGAGGAAGGAATGGGGGTTGGGTTGGGGGGGAAGGGCTGCGAGGGAGCTGGAGGAGGGAAGAGAGTGGGGGGAAATCTGTCTGTGGTTAGTATATTAAATGAATAAAAAATTCTTAATAGAGGGGAAAAAGGCTTGCAAATAAATAAAAACATAATATATCAAAATTAACCAGAATTTGAATTTTCCTTTCCTTGGTTGTCGTGGTTTATTTGTTGTTTGTTGTTTTATTTAGGTAGCCCTTGTTATCCCGGGAAGTCACTATGTATACCAGACTCTCCTCAAACTCACAGAGATCTGCTGGCCTCTGCCTCCTCAATGATAGGATTAAAGGTGTGTGCCTCCATATCCATTGGCCCTGAATTTTCCTTTTCAAGTACTCAGCATATGTAAACATTGGAAGATTAAGATTCTCCTGATCAAGAAGTCATGGAAAGATGAAAGGGTAAGAAATAATTCACATATGTTGAGATGGAATACAGGATCCCAGAGTAACTCCTGGAGAGAGAGGATGGACTGTAGTGGGGATGTGATGAGTTGAAATGAAGAGAATGTTTCTTCACATCACCATGACATAGTCAGATGGAAAACACACATGTGACAAAGCACATGCTTGCTTATGTAGAAATCTCTGTGTAGATACCCACATCCTCCTGACAGTGTCAGGGGAAGCCACAGGTTTCCAAAAGGACAATGTCTGGTAAGATGCCTTGTCCTGACACCCTATCACATCCAGCTCTCTGCGAACACTGGACAGCATGCTTGTCTTGAATGTTTCAACTTTCAACCCTTCAAGAATCTTCCCAAGCCAGGTCCCTGACCACCCCACACTCATTCCTAGGTACCCAACAGGGTTTGTCCTCCAGTCACCTGTGGGGCTGTCACCCATTCATGTCCCAGTATAATAATTTCTTATAGAGGGCATGGCATTTGTGAACTGTCAGTGTTGCAAGTAAAGACTGCACTGTCCCTTTAGTGAAAAGCCATCAATTATTCTGTGTCCGATTTACCCAGGATTTTGACTGTCTCCACCTTGGTCTTTCATTGAATTCAAAGGCATCCTTATCAAAGTCCTGCATACTAGAACAAAAGTTCTGAGATACTCCTCTCTTTCCTGTCCATGCCATTCCCCACCCTTTCCCATCCCAGAAATGGAAGACAAATGCCAGGTTCTATCACTAGCTTTTACACTATAATATACATGCTATATAACATGCTTACATCCCCATTGCAAGCCCTAGTGATATATCATAGAATTTTCTTTCATGCCAGGGACACAGATGATCTCTGTGGCCATTCTCAACCTGGGGTCTCATAACCCTCTTGTCCAGCTACATTATGGGAAATGAATTTGCACATACATCCTCGCTATTACTTTAATCATGAGCCACATTTTATGGTACTTGGTCTGCACTAAGCATGGACAGGGAAAATTTATTATTTAATTTGTTACAAGATACAGGGAAATGATGCCCCCTTGGGGAAATGCCTGACATAGGATCTGCAGTCTGGTGAGTGATAGAACTGTGCTTGGAAGTATGACCTCAGCTTGACTGACTAATCCTATCTCTCCAAAGGCTGTCAGACACAAACTCATCAGTCAGAACTAGTCTGCAGCTGAATTGTTCACAACTCATACACTAAAAAGGATGGAAAAATTAAGGACAAATACAACAGGATAGACTATATATGGCCGGAGAAGACAGGATTTATTGTCTGGTTCCTATAAAAAGCATTCAGACCATACAGTCTATTACCACGAGGAAGAGGAAGCTGCCACCTGCTCAGCTCCTTTAATGTGCTGTCTTTAGACAAGTTAGCAAGTGCTCACTGAAAACCCAATGACAATAATAAATATGAGTTGGCATCATATGGGAGTTCCTTTTCAACAGGGACCTATTGGAATGTGCTATGGAAGGACTTCATGCCAACATGTTCATTTACTACTTCAAACAAAACAAGTGAGGGAGTGTCTGTTCTGGAATTTTATAGATAATGAAACCACACCTCAGGCCAGAACCCCTGCAGGTCCACATCCTTAGAAAGCCTCCCTCACTAAATCATGGGAGTAACACACTTGTCTCAAACTTGTAAGATGAGTTGGCTCTATCCTGATCCAAGGCCACTGGAATGAACCACACTTTACAGTTTGCTTGATGCCATTTGGAAGTCTGGATTAAATAGGCCTTATGTATTCACATGTTTGTAGTTTAGAGTGTGGCTCACATACTGCCTAAATCTATCTACACACACACACACACACACACACACACACACACACACACACACACAGACACACACGGGGCTGGTGAGGCACATATTCAGAATTCCAAGTCATCATGTGTAATTTTTTTTTTCCTTTGGTTTTTTGAGACAGGGTTTCTCTGTGTAGCTTTGCACCTTTCCTGGAACTCACTTGGTAGACCAGGCTGGCCTTGAACTCACAGAGATCTGCCTGGCTCTGTTTCCCGAGTGCTGGGATTAAAGGCGTGTAACAGTATTGCCCAGCATTTTTTTTTTTTTTTCATCATGTGTAATTTTGCATTTAAATTTCCACTAATTTCTATATAAATTTACATTTCTAGAGCTACTGAGTTACTCTCAGGACAGAAGAGTTTTATAGAAGTAAATTTGCAGATGAAAATGAAGTCAAGGGTCACAATTAAGCCATGTGATTCATGTACATAATTACAAAATGCTATGACTTAATGAATATACCAATTAATTGACCAGTTGATTAATACTCTAGGGCTCCAAATATAATTCCTTAGCTTTTGAAAGGATGCTTTGTTATTAATTTTTTTAAAGGTGGAGTTCCTGGGCCTTCAGGAAGATGCTAGCTCTGGAAATAGGCAGTGTTTGGGAGACAGGTCATGGAGGTCACTGATTCTCAAATGTTCTCACTCAGGACTTTTTGGATAGCATCATCCTTAGGTACTCATATTCACACACTTAAAGAGCAGCATAAGTAGAACCTTAGAAAACACAGCTCTCACCCATCCATGTTTTTTGCTTCCTCCACAGCCTTTCTGATACAATGAGCTAATGTAGAAGTTCATTGAGATACATAGATTTTTGGGTCTGGTTCATTTCAGTGTGCATTTTAAAAATCATTCTTTAAACAAATTAGAATTGAAAAGTATAGCATGACTTATTAAAGATATGAAGTCATTAACTGCTCAAGGACATTAATATACTCTCAAGGTCAAACTCTTTCATTCTACTGACTAGAGCAATCACTCCAATCAAAGATGGTCTGTTCTTCATATTTCTCCATCTTTGAATAAACTAAGCTCTGGCAACAGACCACAGTGGCCTATGTCTTAAAGGCTTGATTTTAAGAACAAAAGCTTAATTGTGTAGTTTACGTGCAAGATCCTTTTCCTACTTTGTTGCCCATGGAAACGCTAGCAAAGAGCAAGTAGACAACAAACGGAGGCGACCCCCTACCAAAGCTCCAGCTCACACAGGGCTCCGAGCATGAGCTTTCAAATAAACAGCTGTGTGGGCACTGCTCTGTGTAACAGGGGCAGCTTGAAAGCGTGCTCTGTGATGCTCCCATTTAACTGCATCTCCAAGATAGTGCAGGAAATCTCAGCTCCCGCGCAGGCTGCTCCTCAAGATGAAGATCAGTGTATTGATAATGAAACAGCTGCTTGGCAGAGTTTCTTGCTCTGAGGCAGGAAATGAAGGCTGCAGGACAGGAGATATGCCTGGCTTTATCAGGGAGGATAAAAAACCAAGACAGCTTTGCTGAGAGAAATCATTTAAAAGGTCAAGCTAAGAGAGAAAAACAATCCTTACTTCTCAGAAGCCCATAGAATACATCTGGCCTGATGCTTCTACCCGTCCAGACCATCAGGATGGAAACAAAGTGAGTGAGACACTTGTTAAAGACAAGTCCTCATGGACAAGGCTGGGTCCCAGCCCTGCCATGTGGGATCCCAGGATCCAGAGTGAGCCTGGAGCAAGTGCCCTGTGAATCACCTTCCAGCCTCAGTGACATTAGCTACCTTCCTATCCTATTGGAAGGTATAGTGTACCTCTGTGCTTAAGCCTTTCAATAATTCTGAAACCAACTGTCAAAACTCCCATTTTACAGACCCGAAAAGGTATAAGGTCACTAGGTATTCTTTTGACATCAGGAAACCTACACTTCCCTGTGTCTCCTTGAGTCTTCATCTAAGTTAACATTCCTATCAACATACTGGATTCACTAAGACTAGAACCAAAGCAAAGTCAATGAAAACAGCCAAAGATCCTGACACAAGATCAATCTTCTTAAGGGAATTATATGATTTCAAATACATATCTTAGGAAGCCACACATGTATTCCTGTGTTTAAATTTGCTGAGTGGACAAGTGTGCAGCTGAGTGACCTCAGTGCCACTTCATGCACTGACAGTCGTAAAGTAAATAAGAAGTATTATTGTTCCTTGTCAAAGTAGCTGCCTTTGAAGGAAAACCTTTAGCACTTCTAGTAGGACAAGCTACTGGGAGCTACTTAATGTTTATCTTTTATTAAAGAAGAATTTCTAGAGGTGAAAGCATAAACCAAGGTAAGGTTCTGATAACGGTGGATGTGATTAAAGACATACAAACATGATGTGCATCGGTTACTCCTTCATACAGCAGTTGTAGAAAACTGAAAAGCTCATGTAGAAAGGAAATGAGGCAGCTGGTTTCAAGATTCATCCATATCTTATTACTGACTGACATTCAGAGGCTGAGCAACTTCATTGTGAATATAAACCTCAAGACAAAACTGAAAATGTGGCCACCTCAGTCCCTTGAGTCTAAATTAAATTGCTTTATATGAAAACTTAGTTTCTATGCATCTGTTAGATAAAATTTTAAAATGGAATATGGAAATGAACATTTATAAGCCCTAGATTAAAATGGTCAAAGAAAATTAAAAAAAAAAACATTGTAGCTTAAAGGAAAAGTGTTTAAAAAGAAGAAGCAAGTTTTTTTGTTTTGTTTTGTTTTTTTTTGAGGGGGTAGGGTTATTTTGAAATCATACAGTGATCAGGAAAAGTTATTTTGAATGTTAATGGGATAATAACTTTTTTTTTAAACTCAAGATAAAGAGCACGTTATAATTAGAATAACTGTAGCCACAGCCTAGGGACTGCTGTTCATTTTCTGAATTCAGGCAGAGAAGATTCATGGGAACCTTCTGCAAATGTTAGCAATGTTTGCCTTATCAATCGAAGCTTAACTGTGCCATCAGAAAGCTGCTGTGACGGTAAGTCTCAGCTGTCAGCCTGACTGGATTTACAATCCCAAAGAGACACACACACTGGGTGTGTTGGCAAGAGTTCTTGCAGGGAGGATTGACTCAGGGAGTAGGACCCATTCTGAATTTGAGTGTCCCCCCACCCCATCATGATTTGGAAGCCTGGATGAATGAAAAACAGAGACAGGTCAGAGGTAGCTGAGCACTTAGTATTCCCTTCTCTCTCCATGTTTGTCCAGAGATATGAGCAAGCAGTTTTGACTTCTCCCCATCACAGCCTAGAGCCAGCACACCATCTTGCCAGGATGGACCGTACCCTCAGACCATGAGCTGAAATAAGTGTTTTTGTTTGTTTGTTTGTTTTGTTTTGTTCTTTGAAACAGGGTTTCTCTGCGTAGTTTTTGGAGCCTGTCTTGGAACTAACTTTGTAGACCAGGCAGGCCTTGAACTGACAGAGATCTACCTGGCTCTGCCTTCTGAGTGCTGGGATTAAAGGCGTGCATCACCACCTCCTGGCCAAGTGTTCCCTTCCTAAGGTGCCCTTTATCCGATATTTTCTCATTAGCTCTCATGCACAATCTCTTCAATTTCTGGAGAACAATTAAAATCAGAACAATGAATGGAATCCCGGCTTAGGTGGGAAACTGTCTCTTACCCTGGCAAAGTGGTGCAATCGAGTCCCACCGGTACACGCCCCCTGGGTTCCGCCGGCAGGTGGCATTGCTGTGGCCAATCATTCGATATCCAGGCTTGCAGAAGTAATGTACCTTGCTCCCCACTGCCCCCGTGGTTTTGTTTAAAATGCCACCATTCTTCAGTGTAGAGGTAAGGCTGCAGTAAGGAGCTGGGACATAGGAAAAAACACAGTTTACAAACCAACATGGGACAGAGGCATGCTGCCAACAAAATATCTCTAGAAGCTGGGAAATGAGCAGCAAGCGCAATCTTTTAAAATAAGAATCTAAAAGCCCCACAAGGTTTTCTTGTAAATCTCAGGGACCTGATGCTGTGATTCAGCACTAGGTAGGATGCTGACTTCAGCATGGCCAGAAAGTAATAGATTTTCACAGTGGGTTCCCCATGAGGTACCCTCAGGCTCCCTCTCCTAAAGACAAGGGTGAGAAGTGATGGGGCATTGCTTAGGGCACTACATCTGCAACAGAAACATTCTCTACATCTTCAGAAAGGAATGATTAGAACAAAGACAACAGGCATTGAACATTTTTTGCAATCAAGAACATAAAGTTTTGTTTAGTGGTCTGATGGACTGTGCTATGATATAGACATGAAACTTCTTTTATAATCCATGAAATTTGAATTAAAAAATCTTTGCTCAAATGTAGAAAATGTGGAACTTCAAGTAACAAAAATCTGTGTTAGCAATGAAAGTATCCTCTTTGTTGGGAGACATTTTTAAACTCATAGATGGCATCAGGTTATATTTATTTTATATGTATGAGTGTTTTGCCTGCATGTATGCCTATGTACCATGTATGTGTTTGGTATACTTGGAGCCTAGAAGAGGAGGTCTGCTGTGGATAACACTATGTATAAGTAAAATACTGGCCAGTAGCCAGGCAGGAAGTATAGACGGGACTAACAGAGAGTAGAATTGAGAAAACAGGAAGGGAGAAGGACACACTGGAGCTGCCGCCAGGACAAGAAAGATGTAAGGTACCAGTAAGCCACAAGCCACGTGGCAAAGTATAGATTAATAGAAATGGGCTGAATATAAGAGTAAGAGCTAGACAATGGCAGGCCTGAGCTAATGGCCAAGCAGTTTAAATAATATAAGGGTCTGTGTGTTTATTTTAGACGTGGGTTGTGGGACTGTGGGGGCTTGGTGGCACCTGGAGAGAAGCTCTCCAGCTACAGGGGTCAGATACCATGGGACTAGAGTTGCAAATGGTTATAAGCCACCATATGGATGCTGGGAAACAAACCTGGGTCCTCTAAAAGATCAGTATGTGTCCTTTGTTCATAAGCCATTTCTCCAGATTCCTAGGATTAGTATTTCACACACACACACACACACACACACACACACACACACACACACACACACACAATTTTTATGGGCCTGAGTATTTGTATGCACATCACATGCAGACAGTAGCCCTCAGTGATTGGAACACAGGAACTGGAGTTACAAGCAGCTGTGAGTCTTGGGAGCTCTGGGAACCAAACCAGTATCCTCTACAAGAGTCCAAAATGCTCTTAACACTGAGTAATTTCTCCAGCCCCAACAGGTATTAGTTTTAAAGCCACAATCTGCTGCATACATTTGGATGAATGAAAGGTCCTATATTCTATTTATGTATTTAGTGAAACACAGCTATTTTGTCTTTACTAATCTGTTTTTACTATATTGTATAATCCCATGAATGTCCATCAATAAATGAAAGTAACAATACAGTCAGAGTTCAGTGCTAGAAACCCCCAGTTCCTTTTCTGAACAACCCACTTTCCCATCACATAGAGCAAAGCCCAGGCCTGTACTGGGAAGATCTACAACACGTGTACCAGGCAAATGTAATGGGCAGATATGTAGGATGTGGTCATGTGTACCATATATTATGGGCTGGAGCACACTAGCCCACCTCTTGATGAACTCCTAACAGACAACAGAGTCTCTCTGAATTTTAAGGGAAAGTCTGTGTTTATGTATATTACACATATCATATGCATGAGTGTATATGCATTACGTATATACACATTAATACATGACACATGCAGGAACATCTCCATGGAAAAACATATCATTTCATGGCCTCCCTCCTGATGTGGCTGGATTAAAGAGTCTGTTGCCCCATGGATGGAAATATGCTTTGGAAGATAGAGGTTATGTGTTTCATGTCAGTGAGCTAAATAACTCACCACATATGATATGAGATATATTCTGTTCACCATGACCTCCTCTGCCCTATTCACTCTGCACATGGGAATAAACTCAAACAGGCTAAAAAGTGTGATCATCCATTCTTCAGAACAAGGGTGCTAATCCAACCCCTACTCAGATGCTGTCTGTAAAACTGGCCTGATTTTTTTTTTTTAATCACACCTTCAAGAGAAGAATGTCTGAATCCCCTGCTCATTGTCCCCACACCACATCTCCTGCTGTTCTCATACCATATTCCTTGGCTATATCACCACATTTCAAATGTCAAAGCCTGGCTGCTGGAGAGGCTTTCTAATCTCTTTTAACTAGAGACGGCTAGAAACTCCCAGCCCCCAACACTCATCTTGCTCCTCCAAGGTTGATCTCTGCCCTGAAAACACAAATCACCAGTGGGAAGAAAAGCCCTTCAAAAGACCCTGCAACTAATATGCTAGATGGTATCTTTCCAAGGACACATCTCCAGGACTTTCCCACTTACGGCCAACTAAGAGGAACTTAGAGCTTGTGCTTCATCACTAATCTGTTCCCAGGAATTAACCTCCCTGTGCTCTCAGTGGGTAACAGAAACACTGGTGTATGTCGGATCACATTGATCATTGTACATGGGGTTTAACATTCCATTAATGTGCTTGAAGATTCCATCAATTTAACACAGAGAACAACTTACAGACAATGATTAAAGAATATCAATTAAAGATAAAATAACTCAGATTTTAATATGGAAGTACACATATATGTATGCTAAATGTAAATGTTCATACAAAATATAGACTAGTATATAAAGTGTATGCATGCTGTAATGATAAAGAAATATATAGAATGCAATATAGATAAAGTAACATGCTAGGGACAACAGCCGATTACAGTTTTTACCATTTATGGCAATATAACTATCATTTTTTCCCAATGTTAATGCTAATTTTGACTACATTACTATAATTTGAAGGAAATGTCTTTGTTGTCTATGGTATAAAATTTTAATATTTACTCTCTCATCAAGATGTTTTAAAATATTAATCAAGTTTGCTTATTAGTTTGGGTCTCTCACTCAGATTAATTCTCCTCTATGTTCTCCCTCTTGCTGGCCATTAATTGCCAGAAGTCAGATGTATACCATAATCTACACCTATTGTTAATGAAGACATGTGGTACTGAAAACCCTTTTAGTTGATGTCCAGGCCCTACTAGTCACCTGCATAGCGGATCTTGAATCCTTTCTTGGTGGTTGCATGGTCCGTAGACCAGCGAAGGTATAGATGGTTACTTCTGCTGGTAAAATTGGATTGTTCCGTGTGGTTCCCACTTAAGACCACTAACAGAGGACTTTGCCCAGAAGAACCTAAATAAAGCAGAAAAACAAAACATTTAGATGTGAGTGCCTACAAAATGCAGATCATTCATAGTTGTTGATTAAACATATGTACAATATATAGCTGTTTATTTCCAAAGTTAACAATAAAATTCAAATGAAAATAACAACAAATGCACTACATAATTAAGGAAAATAAAACTTTGGGGAGGGGAGCCAAGTACATAAGTTACTAATGACATACTCTGGAAATGAGTCAAATACATCAGTGAAACAGTGGCATTTGAAAATGTGAACATATTTTCATCATTACAACTTAGAATATAATGCAGATATGGAAAACCAAAAGCTTTCTTGCAATATCAGTGAAGTATAAGTTAGGCCAATCACTTTGGGGAACAAGTTGGTGATATATAGTAAAATTGAAGCTTTAATTCATCAACTCTAGCACATAGGAACAAAAGTTATTTATAGAGCAAATATGTATATTCCAATATTATTGATCTTGATAAACCTTGGAGCAAAACTTTCTTTAAGTGCTGGAAATATCATGAGGAGAAATTAAATTTATATAGTATCTGAAATTAATAAAGTGAATATATGTATATACATATAGATAAATCCAAGTATAGCATAAAGGTGTCTAAAAGTACCCATTTGTAGATTAATATCACAAAATGATTGAAACATTCAAATGTGTTCAACATAAGAAACATATGTGCAGAGAGATGATAGATGGCTGAGTGGGTGGATGGGTGAGTAGACTGATTGGTATATGGGTAAATGGATAGATGGATGGATAGATGGATAGATGGGCTGGTAGATGAGTAGATAAACTGATAAATAGATGGGTGGATGGATAGGTAGCTTGGTGGATAGATGGATGGATGGACAGATGAGTGAAGAAATGAGTAACTATAAGAACATTCACAACATTGGCCCATTTAACTCTTTCTTTGAGTTACTAGTCTCCACAGTAGAGCTAGAAGCAGACATGTGCATCAGTGGACATTCTAAAGGACTCTCTGGGCTTCACTTATGTACAAGCGCAAGGCCCAGTAAGTGTAAAAATCAGATAAAAGTTAGGTTGATATATATTCTGTATATTCAAAAGTTTTCAAAATGTTTATACAGCAAAGTTATTAAACATCCAGTGTAACTTCTTATGACTGCATCTTCACATCACTTGGGAGAAAAACCACTGTGTAGAAACAAGAGTTCTGTTCAGCTCCTTTTCTATTAATGGATGCAACAACATTGCCTTGTCTTAAAAACATTACTGGCTTTTCTGCATTTCACAAGTTTGTGCATAGGAAACATAAGCGAATTGGTGAATGAGCATCCTGTGGCTCTTCATAATCTAAAGTTATCAGAGCGAGTGACACCCACGTTTGAATCACACATAGAATTTCCATTTGTGGAAAAATACTGACAAACCACAGCTTTACTTCCTCTTACTCCCAAACCATTTCTAGTGACTTTCCCCAAATGAAACTGTGCAAGGCTCTGTTGGACTCTGCACAAACATGCATTAAATTCCTGTTTCCAAGAACTCAGAAAGAGACTGCCCCTGGAAATGTGTTCTACATAGAGAGAGCTAGGTTGAAATGAATTTGCAGGGGTGGGCCTGAATCCAGCCTGAATGGTGTATTATAAGAAGATTGGGACACAGACATGCAGAGAACAAGCACATGATGACTACAGGAAGACAACATATCTGCAGCTAAGGAGAGGCTCAGGGACATCAGCTTCCCCACACTTGGATTCTTGATTCTTATTCTCCAGGTCTGAGAAAATATTCTCTATCACAGGGACTTGGTTATAGCAATTGCAAGAACATGCAAGGAAAACCAACCAAGTATAAACAAGTGTGGAGATGGTATAGAGGGTCCCCAGAAAGGATTCTTCTTTTTATGAAAGATAGTCTCCTGTGATTGTTTGCTAAGTGACAGAAGGGTGATAACCCCACTTTATACAGAAGAGGGCAGAGGCATGAGCTGTGTGGTATCTGCTCATGGCTGTTCAACAAGATCATGTATCCTCAGAAACAAAATGCCTCTGGGAAATTATCCTGAGTTCACCATACTTTAAATGTCATTTTTAATGACAGAATGCAAGAGTCATTTTCAAGAGCTGCTCATCTCCCATCAAACCCCTTACTGCTCTCCATCTGCTCTCTGTCTACATCATAGTGAGCTTGCCTCTACCTAGCATGCAACATAAATAGCCCAGAAAGGAGAGGTGCAGGTCCCTTTCCCAGGGCAGCCAACGATGTGGTCTCCAGCAACCAACCATGATAGGAATTCAGACACCATTCTTCTCTGAGTTCTATGATGATGAAAAACAAAATGTGGAAAAGCTACACATGAGCCATAGAGAGTAATGTACTCTGGGCAAAAGGTGCTCATAGCCAGTGTGTTCAGCCTACTTCTGCTCAGGTCACCAAGTATAAAACAACACCTGTGTCATTCAAATAAGATAGGAATGATATGTAGTGCAGAAATGTCATCACTTGCAGAAGTTCTCCATATAGAGCGCTGACTTTTCTCTTTATAGAGAAATACTTGAAGTCAGAGCAATGCAAGTCATGAGTCTCTGTTAGCTTGACAGAAGCTGTGGTTGTCTACTCTCTAGCCCTTGATCTTGGTTGTGGTCTGGCCATATTGAGACAATACCAGATTGTAAGCAATTAATGCAAAACTGTTGATAAGGATTTTGCTCCTGAAATTCAGAAGCATGAAAGTATTGTGTTCTATATTCCAGTTGAAGGAAACAGAGGACACACATAAGCTTGCAACAATCCCATATCAGCACCTACTTATGATTCAAATAGGTGTATACACCTGTACTTGTGTGAATAAATACAGAGACAACAGCCTGTGTGGTACTGTTTTCCTTTGTGTGTGTTTTGTTTGTTTGTTGTTTCTAGGTATAACACTGAGATTTTCATTTCCAGTACAGCCACCTGTAGAACTTGACTCCTGTGGGTCGATCCACACAAGTGATTTACTTCTCACGGTCCATCAAGTGAGTGATACTCATGGAAACACACAAAATCAATTAAAGTAACTTTTATCACCATATAGATTATGGTTAATCTGAACCCAATGACAAATCTATGGAACATAGAAGACCCTGTGATCTTGGACACACATTACTGGGTACAGCTCTACTCTGCTTGGAAATGATGAAGACACTGGCCTGGGCTCCATCTCAGCTGATTATCCAGCTACCTACACTGGTATATTATGGTACTTGTTAGAGCTGCATAAAACCAAGACACTGGTGCCCAAAGCACACTGGTTATCAAATTTACCCAATTTTGCTATATAAAATAACTCTGTAAAGACATTGGCAACATTTACCACTTAGGTGTCTATATGAGCCACTCATTTCTAGAAAAGTAGACATTTGAAGTGATAAAAGTCTTCTGAAAGAACTCTTAATTGTCCTGCAGTACCTAGAGACTCCATCTCTCTCTCTCTCTCTCTCTCTCTCTCTCTCTCTCTCTCTCACACACACACACACACACACACACACACACACACAAAAAAAAAAAAAACCCAAAAAACAAAAAACACCACCAACATAATAGTATTGTTTGAAGGTCACCTGATATCTGAGAAAGCTCAAGTCCTATCATGATTCATTTGTGCTGTGGTTGTGGGAAGATGTAATTAGACAAATCTGACCCATCTTGGCACTGAGACATTAAGATGGTGTTTTGTTTTCATTAATGACCCTCATGGCGCTGAGACATGTGAATTGAAGAGGCTTACCATCAAATACTTCCAATGCATCAAATTGCTTTTCACTTTGAAATGTGTCCACAAAGAGAGTAATGTTAAAGTTTGGCTCCACTTTAATACTCCAAGCACATGTCTGGGAATTAAAATAGTTGCCTGGATACCCCGGACTGAGGATCACTCCGGAAGATTCTGTTCGTACTTCATTTGCTGGACATTGTGCTAAAGAGAGAAGAAACAGTTAGAGGTCTGCATTAACACAACAAATCCAACATTGATGGGATGGATTCTGTCTTTCTACACAAAATCGCATGAGAAAAGACAGTTTATTGAGCTCTGACTACATTTAATACAGGACAAAGACACTCCAGAGAGAGGTAGAGTCATAATGAGCAGTGTGTGCTTTCTACTGCCTCTACACAACACTAGCCACAGCACCTCTGGACCACCCCAATGAGGCCTCATGCATTTTATCACAGCAATCCAAAGCCATCTCAATGCAAAAGTAAAGACAGATATCTCATCTTCAATACAATATAAAACAATATCGCTCTTTATATATAAAAAATGTCCCATTTCTATTCTGACCCTTGTTATACTTAGATAAATAAAATCTAAATATTTGTTTCCTTTTTTTTTTTTGAGCTGAGGATCGAACCCAGGGCCTTGCGCTTGCTAGGCAAGTGCTCTACCACTGAGCTAAATCCCCAACCCAAATTTAAATATTTGATGTGACCATTTAGGTATGAAAAGAATCAGAGAAATACTGTCAAAACCACCTTGCACTGTTTGCTATAATTTTCAGCAGGACCCATGATTTCTAAAGTAAAACATCTGTTACTGAAACACTAAGATAATACAGTTTGGTGACACATTTTTTTCCCCCAGCCTTCTATTTTGATCCAGCTACTTCTAGGCTAATTAAAAAAAAAAATTAATGTAAAATCACCAAAAGAGTTCCTTAATACTCTCATTGCTGAATTAAGTTATATTACAGAAATGCTTTCTTATAGAGCTACAAAGAAACGCCCAATCAGCCATAGCACATAAAAAGTGATGCACTAGCATTATTCATAGACTTCAAGCAGATCAGTAGCCAGATTTTCCCAAAGACAATGAGAATTTGTCAAAGATGGGCATCTCATTTGGTGGGTTTTCCCATTTTAATGAGTTGACTGTGTGTTATTATTTACACATACATTTCACCATGAAGACACTTCTCAAACAGGAGGGAGAAGCTTATAAAGAGTCTTTCCTAAATATTGTCTTTGAAGTTTGTCCATTCAGTTGGAGAGTTCCTTACAGTTCAACAGACTTTTAGACAAAAAAATAAACAATTAAATCTAGCACAGAATCCTTTAAAAATATTATAGATCAAAGTTCTAAAGTATTCACAGTATAAACTAATTACAGTAATGCTGCTGAAAGCAATTCCAAATGGAAGTCATAGACAGCACTCAGTCAAAAGTCCTATTTTCCGCAGTGATGGTGATGATACAGTTAGCTCTCAAATGGGACTGGCACCTTCCATGCTTAGTGTTTTCAATGATAAATGTTCCCACGGGTTCAGGCATTTGAACATTTGGTCCGCAGTGGTGATGCTGTTTGGGGAAGCTAAGGAGGTACAATGTGCTGGAGGAAGTACGTCACTGAGGGTAGGCTCTGGGAATATGCAGCCATGCCCTACTTCCCTTTGTTGCTTACATTGCTTCAGGTTTGCCACAAAGGTGTGATCTCTCTTCACTTTGATCCCTGCTGCCATGCCACCCCTCCATGATGGACTCTTCTGCCTCACCATGGTGGACTCTTAGTCCTCTGGAACCATTAGTCAAAATAAGTTGTTTTTTTTTTTTTTTTTTTCCATCAGTTGCTTTAGGTCTTTTTTTTTGTGTGGTTTTTTTTTTTTCCCACGATGACAGAAAAGGAACAAATAAAAAGGAGAAACTCTTGCACTGACATATTAGCTGAGTTCTATCTTCTCATTTCAGCTAAGGCAGAAGAAAATGGAAAGAACAGGCTCAGGTCAGTGAGCACTCTAGTTTACTCTTCTGAGAAAACTTTGTTCATTATAACATGGAATCCAGCACGCCCAGTAGAGCTGTGTCTTCTTGCTAAGCCTTTGAACATATACTCTATGACTTTGAGCTAAGCATGCCCAGTTATCTGAAGTGTTAATCTAATTAATCTCATCAATAAAAAAATCTTGAGTCAAATATTGGGGTAAGAACCTGAAAGACTGGAGAACTAGGAGCAGCTGCCAGTTGCTTTTCACCTCTGGCTAAAACGACCAAGATCCTCTTTCAGCCCCATATTACCATTTCCTGTCTATAGTCAGCTAGTGGCTAGCTCTGCCTTCTGACTCCAAGCAAGCTTCATTTGTCAAAACACAATCAAAATACCACACAACAGTTATCCACCTTCCAGCTTTCTTCTTGATCTATAACCTCAAACTGAGCATGCTCCATAATGCATGCTTGTGCTAAGTATACACAGGAATGTAACCATGCCTCATATCTTTCTTATAGGAATACAAATAGGTTCCTGCAATGAAAACCCCCTATGATTCTGTCCTTGGGGGATACCTTTGCTTTGGAAATATTCCTACTGTCCTTCTTGCTTCCTGTAGGCAGTAAATTGTTCTACTATTTTGTCTTCTGTTGTACATTTAGTCTTTGTGCTTACTAAGATGCAAATCCACTCATTCAGTCACAAGGTCACTTGGTAAAATTTACTTTGCCCATTGGATATGTTGATATTTTTTAAAAAGAACGTGGCACATAGATTGGGTTCTGTGTCTGTGCACACCTGAGTGGGTTTGAGAATACAGTCCCAGGGATTTCATGGGCCTGCTTTCATGTTGCAGTGAGAGCCAACACTTCTCCTGTCTCTGCTATAAATAGAGGGTTGTAACAGCTACCCCTCAGGGTTAAGCGAGATGTGGCAGATGTAAATGTCTTTCTTAAATAGAAGGTGCCATATGGGCAGAGGTATTATAGAAACTGAAAATGTCCTGGCTACATACCCTCCTTTTCTCGACAGGCAGGTGCTACCATGTAGAGCCTGTTCTCTGTGTTTCACTGGGGAAATATTCAGCCAGGCTTCCACCATGTAGAACCTACTACTGCAACTAGAATTTTAAATGGCACCAAACTTCGGACCATCTGGAATTAGGAAACTTTGCAATGAGTTGCTGAATGCCACCTGGAAAGCCATGGTCACCTCCAGGGCTGGGGCACAGAGCAGCTATCCAAATCGGAAGCAGCCTTGAGCAGACTCATTCTTACTCCTTCTGTTTTTAAAATGTTTTCTTTTGCTTAGCAGAGAAGATGACATGAAAATAGAAGTAAAGCCATTTTATCAAGTTCCTTGTAACACTTAATGCTTTATTTCCAGGCACAAATATCAAATATAAAATATATACTTGTACATATTTCTCAATGAGCCCAAATGTCCCTGTTTCCTCCTGTCAGCCCTGCTGTTTTCTGAGAACTGACTCCTTCCTGGAAGCTGCTATAAACTGTTACCAGGAGCCACTCAGCTAGCATGAAGGTTCCCACTTTCTCTGGAGGCTAAGCATCTCAGTTCTCCAGCAGCAATGGTACCATTAAAGCCCCTGCACCTCAAAAGACATTTGACAAAACTTCTGCTACTGGAGGGGCCATCAGAGATACCTCATAAAGGAGTTTGCCTGCAACTGGAGCTAGCTCCTCTTGGCACAGACATGGCACACTCAGTTATTTTTATTTATTTATTTTTAGGAAAGATCAGTTGTGAGGCTTAAAAACATTAAATGCTTTGTTTAACACATCTTGCAGGACATTCAGCAAAAATACTTTAGGATTTAGGAACGTGAACTACGGTTTCTGGTCATTAACTCCTTTGTGGGGTGTGGTGGTACATGCCTTTCATGCCAGCACTCTGGAGGCAGAGGAAGGCAGAATCTCTGTGAGTTCTACCAGTCTGGTGTACACAGAAGTTCTAGGATAGCCAGGGTGACATAGAGAGACCCTTAGAAAAACAAAACAAAAACAACAAATAAAAAATACTCATTCCTGCCAGGCATGGGAGTGCACACTTTTAATCCCAGCACTCTGTGGGTTGCTGCAGGAAGATTTTAGTGCACTCAAAGCCAGCCTAGTCTAAATAGTAACCTTCAGGTAACCGGGGCTACATGTGAGACACTGTCTCAAAAACAATCATAATAAAATAAATAAATAAATGTAATTAATAAAAAAATTAACATGATAGACAAGGTCATGAGTTTGAGAAGGAGTTGGGGGAGGGACACAGGGAGGTGGGGGGACTGGAAATGGTATAAATACAGAAGTCATGTTTGAAATTCTTAAAAAGTAATTAAGAAAACTAAAAACAACAACCAAAAATGTCTATGGGATGAGAGAACCGTGAAAACCAGGAAGGCCCTAAGAAAAGGGGAGACTCTGTCACCCGAAGCCTATGGGGGTAGGGCTGTGGGCATGGGGAAAGAACATTGCAATCAACACCCTCCTAATTGCCCTCCCTCCAATGCCTCCAGAGGAAGGTCATCACCAAACGCACTTGGGATCCTTTCAGTGAACCCTGACCAGTTAAGTTCCTATTTGTTTTGTTTTGCCTTTTTGAGACAGAGTTTCTTTATGTAGACCAGGCTGGCCTCATACCTGTTTCTGCCTCCTGGGTACTGGGATTAAAGAACCACTGACCCAGATGTATGTTTCTAAATTTAAAAAATAATTTCCTTTGTGTGTGTCAGAGAGAAAGAGAGATGGAGGGATGGGGAGAAGGAGGGAGAGAGACACATGTACTAGAGCATTGTTGGGTGGAGGTCAGAGGACAAAGACCAGGAGTTGATTCTGTCCTTCTACCTCATGGGACATAGAAATTCAACTCAGGTAGTCAGGCTTGGTGACAAGTACCCTTAGGCACCGAGCTATCTTGCTGGCCCAAGTCTATTTTTAATGCACATTCTAAAGACTACTGTGAGCTCCTAGTGGTCTGTAGGATGAGTCCACTTTTCAGTTAAGGCCTTCTAAATGCCAGGCTCTGAGAGAGCCAGCTCTCTTACCACCTTTACCCTAAAGTACCCACAGGGCAAGCTGCTCCTTTGTCTTGGGTACCATGTACCTTTTCCTGCTTCTGATGCTTTCTTCATTGTTCAGTCTCCTTTAAACACCTTCCACCCCCAACTCCGAACATGGGAAGTCCTAATGTGCTGTCATCATGTCTCACTCATTTCCCTGAATTAAGGTGGAGTTTGGACATGGTAGTATAATCTCAGCACAGACTGCAACTTTCCAGAGCTCAGCCTACAGTCCTCCCCGTTACCCTCCCCACAAACTGTTGGCAGCTTTCAGGGAGCTGTGAAGAGCGTGTATAACATTTGAAGAAGTGAGATTCGAGGTGAGCATGATTTCCCATCAAGAATTTACTGAGGGACTGGCCCCCACTCAAGCCCTACAAAATAATTAGAAAACAGAGAAAGATTATAGTTAAGTGCTTAAGTGATCAGGGTCGGGTAAAAGACAGGCATCTGAGCCCTTTCCAAATAATGAGCTGCTCAGAGAAACACAAATAAGACTGCTCTCATCTCTTTTTAATGGATTTGCCCCAGAAGAAAAAAAAAAAGAACCCAGGGCTGTTGGGAACATTAGTTAGAGAGTTGGGCGGTCACAAGCTCCTCACCTCCAGACAGAGCCAAAGTTGAGACTGTGGAGGCCGTGTGCACAGGTGGCAGCTGTGCACAGGGAACTGAGATAATGGCTTCACAGTGGTGTGGGCTTACTCTGTTTTGGGGATAGACATGAGTTAAATTTCATTTCAATAGAAACCGAGTTAATCCGGACAGGACAATGTAACAACGAAGGAGTGGTCCTCATTCTGTGAGTGGAATATGAAACAAATACATGTGCCTTTTCTGGGCTTTTTTTTAAGCCCTCCATCCTAAAAAGCTTTTGAAGTTAGAATGTATGTTTAAAATGTGAAGGTTTGCCTATAAGTATAAAATGGCAAAAGTTCAACAGTGTAAGTTCTCTCATCTTGAGAAGAGAATTCCAAGGCCATCAACACCATGCCAATATAGTAGAGATACCCAGTTTACCCAAGAAAATGTCAGGTCTCCTAACTCTATGTCCCAGCTTGGCATCTGAGCACTTAAAGGATGAAGATGCATCATGGTTTCATCTACTGGTCATAGAAAGTCACTCTGCCTGGAGCAGACTGGGGTGTCTGCTCTCCAGTGCAGTAGCTTTCCAATCATGTGAACTCTATGTTTAGTGATTCTGAAATTAGATTTTTTTGAGTGATGTAAGGCATTGTGAACATTCAGTGGTTATTCATTCCTAAGTGCAGCCCATTTTCTAGGTTGTGGGAGATGGTGTTTTGCTCTCAAGAGGACATAGGTGCTCCCTCATCAAGTCACAAGACCCTGGGTGTTATTAGACAGCCAGACACAACCCATGTGTGGGTGCATTCCACAGTGCAGAGAAACAACATGTGAGGTACACACATGAGAAAACTCACCAGATATTCACAAGTACTTTTAGCCTCTTCAAAAGCACATAAGTAGCTAGCACCCTTGTGTGTGATGGGCAAAGAAGAGAGACATGCCAATCACTTGAGAAGCCCTCCCTGGGGCTCTGGTCCCTTGATGCATGCTCTCCCTGTTGTTTCTTCTTCCTGGTGCATAGCATAGCCACATTCCAGAACAGGGTGAATCCTGTTCTCAAAGGTTTCCTATCAGAACTGTGATTATTTAGAATAAGTTGAAAACAATGGCAGTGAATGAAATAGTATATTTGACCTCCTAGGACCATCTAAGGCTGTTTCTTCCCACTGTACTTGAAAGTAGTCCCTACTAAATTATATTTCTTAAGTGAACCAAGAAGCACAGTCTAGAACTCTGTTCTTTTATTGTAAATTATCTAAGTCCCAGTTAGATATGGTCAGTTTATGTTAGATGCATATACAAAACCTAAAGTGGATATATTCCATTGTTTATACATTTTCATACACAAAGGATTCAACACCAGATGCCTAAATCCAGATGAAGTATTGACAGGGAAATCCCAGGATGCTCAGTTTGCTTGAGATGGACCCAAACCATGAAGCAGATTACAGAGATGGAGAGAAGTGCTACAACATCAGGAATGGACATCAGCTCCTCTTTAATATTTATTTTTTATTCAATATTTAATAATTCAATTTTGCTGTACTTGAACATTCCCATGATGCATTGGTTGAAAAGAGTGTGACTTGGATTTATTTTTGAGGGTGGGCTAAAGGTCAAAGAGTCATCCAATACCTCTGTTGGCAGGTGGTTACATTGTGAGACTGACTTGGCACAAACCCGGGTCAAATTCAAACCCATCCTCAGAGACTGTCAGAGCAACTGATACAGCAGACCTGACCTACCTTCACAGGTGGGTGGAGAGCCTTGGAACTGTAGCTGTGAGCTGAGTTTGCATGTCAATGTGTCGCTCCCGGACAATGTGTATCCTGGGTGGCACTGGTACTTCACAAAGTCCCCTGAAAGAATCAACCCAACACCCTGGGATTGACATTCCTGGAACATTTGACTGCTGTGACTGCAAAATGAACTATATTAGTTAGCAAACCATTTCAGAAAGAGTGCCTGCATTCACTTTAGGTATGTCTCTAAAAAGTCCAATTTTCAGCTCTTAGTTTATAAAATTTAATATTACTAAAAAGAGACCAGTCTAGCTGTCCTTTTCCTTGGCCAATACAACCATTTGTCCCACTTTCCAAATGTCTCCCTAAATAAACAAAGGTGCCACAGTTGTTTGGGATCTAAGCAAGGCTG
Source organism: Onychomys torridus (assembly GCF_903995425.1). Taxonomy (NCBI): domain Eukaryota; kingdom Metazoa; phylum Chordata; class Mammalia; order Rodentia; family Cricetidae; genus Onychomys; species Onychomys torridus. Next base: position 12,953,176 of record NC_050459.1, read on the forward strand.
TGGAGTAGCATGTGAGAATGACTTTAGCAGACGCAGCAGGGCTTGCTCATGATCCTGGCCAGGGAAACACCATGGTTCTTTTAGCCTAGCCTTCATGAGTAGAGCAGGAACTGGACAATGTAAATTGGCTAGCATTCTGAAGCAAGGTATGACCACGGGGATACGATTTGTGATTAAGACTGAGAAATCCTGGGTTCTAATAATTACACTGTCACCTATGCAGTGGCTGGGTTCCTAAGAGGACCAGATGATAACCAGCTAACTAATGGATGAAACCATGACTAAAAACAAAGCCACAGTAACATTTATAAGTAAAAGCTTCTGAATAAAAGATTTATAATAATTATGATTAAGTACATACTATCAGACTTTTCATTTGAAGATTATTACTTACAAAACTACCCTCTACAACAGACTCTGAGAAATTAAAATAAAAATAGTAGCAATTCCACAGAGCAAAAGACTTAAAATGATAAGATCAAAACCTAAACTAAGCCATTTGGTCCATAGTCTCTACACAAAACTCAACAGTGTCTTGGGCCAGCTTTCCCATATGGTTACCCATTTACCTAAAGTGTAAATCAGAAGAAACTAAAAGAAGCCACATCCCATGGTGTAGAACAAAGGAAAGCAGAGACATATTACCTATTTCAAAGTCTTCATCTTCTGTAAGCAGGTCAGCCTGGGGCACTGCTGGGGGAGGTGGGCACCGTTTCAGCTGAAATGCTACCATGGGTTTATGAAAGAGGATAACAGCTGTGGTTACCTTTGCTGAATGATCAAGTTACAAGGCTATTTACATGTCTAAATAACTCTCTCCAAGAGCTCATGTTGACTATTAAATGCCTAGCAATACCTGAAGCCCAAGGGTTGAAAGAATCCAATTAGAATGACATCTACTCTTACTCTTTGGGAAGCCACCATTGAAATGATCCCATCACAGCCTGGTTTGGTTAGTAATATTATTCTTCTCTTGTCCTGAGGAATGTCTTAGGGTCATGGGAGACTAGGGGCTGATGACTTTTCCCTACTGCTCTCAAGGACATCATGAGATTAGTGTTGCCCCATTGGTCATTATATGATGGTTTCTATGATATTTCTTTAGAGTTAGGGACATGCAGACCTGCACAAAAGTCAAGTACATCACTATGGTCTGTACAACCGGGTCTCACATATAGTTATGTATCAATGAATAAACCCCAACTAGTTACCAACATGACTTAATGAAATGAACTGACAGCAGTGGTACTGTCCACCGCAAAAGGCTTCCAGGACACTCTGGCATCCACGTGGGACACTCCAACAGTCTCTGAGACAGCTGGAGATAAAGTGTGTGGACATGATGGGGAGCTTTCCTGGGACTCTATGCCCAGCCACTGAAGCAGAAATAAACTGACCATGAAAATTGAGGACAAAGAAGCCTCCATTGGAGAAATCACTGTGGAATTTGAGCAGGACCTGGTTGGTGGAGCTATATGCTGTCTCGAGGGCAGTGTTTCCACTGAAGACTCCGAGCTGAGGTGAGTTCTGGTCAGGACCATCCCTGGGAAAGAAAGTGGGCCACCAGAGGAAGAAGTTCAGTGTTATAGTTGAAACTGTGGAGCCAGCTCACCCATATGGTCAGGAAGAGTACAAGGCTGATCTAGAAAAGCCAGTGCACACTGGCCTCCTCAGAGACCCTCCTGCACTGTCACTGACCAACAACTACATTTTAAGGTGCACATGGTGGCCACCTCCTTATGACTAATATGTATAAAACAGTTTTACAGCTGAATTAAAATATTAAAAAATGAAGTAAGACACTCCCCTGGCACTGACCTCAGTAATAGGATGCGTGATATTCAGGAGATTCACCACCCTACACTTTCTTTCTCCTTCCTTTTTTTTCTGATTGTGGACAATGGACATGCATGAGTGGCTAAGACCAGAATTCCATGCAGCAGGATCTACATAGATCTACTGCTTGGTGGGACTGCTGCTCTGCTGCCTTGTTGTGGAGCAGCAACCCTCGGCATCTCATCTCCACAGCCACTAGCTCAGCGTCTCAGAACCTCCCTCCCAAGCCTGTCATTGCAGCCTGAGAAGGTAGTTTCCCCTGGGCCCTGCAGCTGCACCGTCCACAGCGACTCTCCTGCTTTAATCCTGTATGTGGTTCCCCCTACATTTTAGATAAAAATGTTAAGGCCCTTCTGTTAAGGTTCCTTCTGGCCTAGGCTCCTTTCCTTTCTCCTGGAGCTGTAATAAGAATTTAGCCACATCATATATCACACACAGGCAGATACACATAGGCACTCAATAGGCACCTACATTCACAAACAGACTATACACACACACACACACACACACACACACACACACATACACACAAATCAGTCATACAAACAACACACACATATGAGAACTATATATTCATATACAAACACAAGTAGACACATGCATGCAGTAAGTATTCATTTATAAACACACACACACAAGCATGGACATACAATGCAGTTGTACACAAACACACATAGATAGACCACATATGTAGAGACATACACATACAAATATATACACATCATTTATCATACATCACACATACACATGTACAGGTCACCTGTAATTTCAACGGTGCTACCTTCCTGGTAACCTAGGGATATCTTCTGGCTCTCCCATCATAATACTAATTTCAGCCTCCCCTTTGAACTGCACGTGAGATCTCTAAGGTGTAGCTTGTCATTTCTCCAGGTCCTACCTAGCAGGTTCATGTTCATCATATTCTGGCCCAGGTCCCTCAGCAAGGCTCATGGGAAACCAGGCCTGTGCAATCCAGGTTGGAGAATGCCTTAAGGAAACACTTCTTAGTTTTCTTTCATTTCATGCATTCATTCAGGGAAAAATACATTACAGCTTTTCTTTAAATGTATACATATATGTATATGTATGTATACACATACACACATATACACATACGTATATAAACACACACATATATATGCACACACACATACACACACATATATACACACACACATGCACACATACATATATCCTTTAAAACTATGGGATAAGACAGGTGCAGTGGCATACACCTATACTTCTAGTACTCAAGAGGCTGAAACAAGAAGACCTCCATGAGTTCAAGGCTAGCTAGGTTGCAGAGGAAGATCTTATTTCAAAAAAAAATTATCAATAATGTAATTAAAAGCAAAATTTGAAATGAATTAATCATGACTGTTCCTATACATTCAAACAATCTGTTTATTTCTATCTTATAGCAAATTAAACATATGCCTTGGAATTTCCTCAGTATAACTTGATTCTGTTGGTGAATTCTATCTTCAAGAGCTACCTGGACAGATCATTTATAAACAGGCAACCCAACAAATTAGAGGCAAGTGCTAATCCAGAACATCCTACCACCAATGGGGACTTCCATCTCCTGGAAGGAGTCATACCAGACAGCGATGTAGTCGTTTACAGCTTCCGTCTGCAGCAAGGTGAAGTTGATGTACACTCCATGTCCTGGAGGGACAGTGACCAGCCACAGGCAATCCTTCAGAATTGGGTACTCATCCGGAAACCCAGGGGAATAAATGGTACCATTCTGTGATGTCACATTATACCCACAGGGAGCTGAAAAGGGAGACATTGGCATGGTTGGTTTTCAGAAGTAGGTAATGATTCTGGCGTCTAAAGCCAAAATTTCCCCTTGTAAGAAATAACTGAAATATTTCTCACACTTCTTTGTCAAACTTATTCCTCTGAAATCTGGAAACTCCAGGACAATTATACCTATAAGTTATCTCAGTCTCATTTAATATATTCTCCAAGTCTTTAAAATCCCTCAGGATGGTCATTCCCATACGATTAAAGAAACCCTGCCAGTCATTGCCTGTAGCTGAGCTGATAATCCATTGGGCTGTCCACTGCAATGGCTTATGCAGAAATCAGACATAAATAGGGAACTAAGTGGTTTCGTTTTCTGTCACTTTGCTAAAGCCTATTTAAGTCCCCCAAAGAGTGGCAGTTAAGCCTATTCGCCTCAAAACAAAGACATTATCAATTCTTAGCAGATCTGTACCCGAGGAAGGAAGATAAACTTTCTTAAGTACACTTCACAAAAATGTGGCCAAATCTAACAGTGTTTGTTTATGTGGAGACACACCTCCTGATCTATTTTGACTGTCCTTAAAATTGATGGTTACTGTTGCCGAAGCAATTATTTCACTTCTGGAAAAGTGAGATGACCATATAACACAAGAGCCCAAAGTACATGTGTTTGCTTTCTTTGGCCTTGATAAAGACCGTGACTAAGAGCAACTTTGAGAGGAAAGGTTTTGTTTGAGTATACAGTTTACAGTCCACCATGATGGAAAGCCAGGGCAGGAACTCAAGGCAGGAACTGAAGCTGACAATGGAGGAATGCTGCTTATTGGATTGCTTCCCCAGGCTTGCTCAAATTAGTTTTTATATAGAATTCAGGACACGGTTGAGGGATAGCACCACTCACAGTGGGTTAGGCCCTCCACATCAATTGTCAGGGCATTTTCTCCATTAAGATTCCTTCTTCCCAGATATGTCTAGGTTTGTGTTCAGTTGAGCAAAACCAATCACTATGCTTCATTCAAATGAGAGTAGCAGTGACAGGCACAAGCTAACTCTGAAGCCACACCAAAGGCAGGAAATTTGGTCACCATCAAGAATTTTTCATGACTATCAAATTTTTGTCACAAAAATTTTAGAATTGAGGTGCAATGAAGACTTCACACAACATACACACACACACACACACACACACATAACGAGAGAGAGAAAGAGAGAGAGAGAGAGAGAGAGAGAGAGAGAGAGAGAGAGAGAGAGAGAATCAGACAGATAGACAGAACAGACAGACACAGAGACAGAGAAAAAGGTTTATCTCAAGATGATAGTAGACTCAAAGTCCCAAGATACCCTGTCCCTGAGCCATCATAGCAGCCACATGCTGGTTTCAATAAAAGTTCAAAGAGACTGAAACAACTCAAGATGTTGATAAACCCACCACTGGAGAAGAGAAAGAGCCATGCAGAGCTTTCTAGAAATTTGACAGTGGAATGATTTAGTGGGTTTTGGAGTCAGACAAGCCATAATTTCAAACATAGCAGAGCAAACATCCTTCAGTGCCACAGTTTTGACCATCAGTGGGTGAGGGCTAGAGCCAGCTGAGACCTGGGATCTATAAATGTGCCTCACACCATGCAGCCCTCACCAGCCACTTACTGTCCCTAAGGACGGAGCTCCCTCTCCCTCCAGACTCCCATATTGAGCCCTGCTCTACATGGGCAGCCTGTGCATTTCTCCTATCTAGCTGTCCAAGCAGAGTTGGCTTTTCCTTGCAAATCCAACTCTCTGTCACTGCATCCTTTCAGTCTTCTCTGCAAATCTTGTTGGCTTATCTAGGATGTGGTTCCAGGATCTTCCCCATAATTCTGTTGGACATGGAAGGCACCCCTTCCTGCTCCTGACAGCCTCTCTCCACTGGCCTTTGCTCTGTCAAATGACCTCTCTTCTCAGTGGACAATAAGGAGATGATGATCAATAGATGACTCAGCACTGCACACACTGCAGGGACTGGTGCACCAGCATACTTACGTGTTCATGGGTGTTACCGACTGTTGACATATAACTCAATATCCCTGGTACACTTTTGCTTTCTGATTTTATCCTAACATTATATTATGACCACTCAATATATAGGATCATTTCCCATTGGATACATAGATAGTACACAGATATTATGCAGGCATATCACCCAGACATATAAAATAATAATAAAATAAATGTTAAGGTACTGGCAAATGTGATGATATATTGTGTCTTCCATTATATTGTGTCCTCCAATATATTGTACACCCTAATAAAACTTATCTGGGGTCATAGAACAGAACAGCCACTAGATTAAACATAAAGGCCAGATAGTGGTAGCACATGCCACCTTTAATCCTATTACTCGAAAGGCAGAGACCTGTCTGGATCTCCATGAGTTCAAGGCCACACTGGAAACAGACAGGCATGGTGATACACACCTTTAATCCCAGCATTTGAGATCTCATGCATTTGCTTGGGAAGGATATACTCCTTTAATCCCAGGAAGTGATGGCAGGAAGCAGAAAGGTATATAAGGTGTGAGAAGCAGGAAATAGAGAGGCTTTTAAGCTTTTAGGCTTTTAGCAGCAGTTCAGCTGAGATCCATTTGGGTGAGGACTCGGAAGCTTTCGGTCTGAGGATTCCTGGAAACAGAGTCTGATGAGGAGTTGTCCAGGTGAGGTTGGCTATGGCTTGTTCTGCTTTTCTGGTCTTTCGGAATTCACACCAATACCTGGCTCCAGGTTTTTTTTTTTTTGTTTTTTTTTTGTTGTTGTTTTTTTTTTTTTAATTAATAAGACCATTTAGTAATTTGTGTTACTGGCAAATTTAGACTATGTTTGTAACTACAAATGATACCTTTACTATTAAGTTACATGTAATTTAATAAATTGCAGTTTTAAAGCATATATTGACAGTTGTAACCATTTTTGAACTGATTTCTATGCAATTATGTTAGTGGTAACAAAAAAAAATTCTCGACATACAAACAATCATAGCTTGAGCTGGGGTGGTGTGAGAGGCTGCAATCCCAGCACTGAGGACGCAGAGGCAGGAGAACACTTGGAGACTGAGGGCAGCCTGATTTATATAGGGAGAGAGAAAAAGAGAGAGAAAAGAAGGAAGGAAGGGAGGAAGGAAGGAAGGGAGGGAGGAAGGAAGGAAGGAAGAAAGAAAGGAAGGAAGAAGGGATGGATGGAGGGAGGGAGAGAAGGAGGGAGGGAGGGAGAGAAGGAGGGAGGGAGGGAGGGAGGGAGGGAGGGAGGGAGGGAGGGAGGGAGGAAAAAGAGAGTTGGGAAAGAAGGTAGGGAGGGAAGAAAGTAATCACGATGACCTAACATGTAAAGGTCCTTATGCAATCCTGACCTCCTGAGTTCAATTCTCAAAACCCAGGTAAAGTTGGATAGAGAGAACCAACTCTAAAAAGTTGTCTTCACATAAGTGCCATGGCACATGTACACAAATGTGTTGAAAGGCCCAGGAACAATAGTAAAAAGCAGGATAGAAATGCCTTCAGTTTCTTATTCACACATTTTTCATATATGTGCTTTGGTAGGTAAGACTTTAGAGCACAGTTTATACTCAGATAAACTAAAAGTATACCAATTGTATTTGGCAGATTCTTATGCAACATAACCTAGAAATATTTTCAGCATATTAATATTAATTAATTTAATGTATTGGAGAGAGTGGTTTCATTAACATCTAGCACTATTCAGTAGGGTGGTCTGAACTGGACAATTTTTAATGCAGATACACAGAAGTCACTTGAGTACCTATATTTTCCTTCTGAAGTTTTTTGAGCCTCACGGGATTGGACCTCTGAAGACAGTGTTCAAAGTACCTGCCCTGCACAAACAAGGAGAGTGTTCCTGCTCTGCATGGAAGTGGAGCCTGGCTGAAGTGGATGGATGCTGAGGATTAGAAAGGGCATGTTGGGAGAGGGTCAGGTTATAGGATGCTGTGTTCTCTGTGCAGGAAAATCCTGGAGCCTTGCAGAGAGTGAGTGACATTGCAATGTCTACAGTACTTAAGAAACAAGGTCTCTAGCTTTAGCTTTAACAGTTCACAGGCAAAGTGACTTTTGTGTTAAAACTCTATGCTAATTACTAAAAACTTAACCCAACATGGAGAGGATGTTAAACATACATTGAATGTTTCTTAGAGAACCCTGTATAGACCTTCTAATTTAATTCAGTTGTTGCATTATAATTTTGTATGGCTGGTACGTTTCAGTATATTTTAAAGTTCATGACATTATTTCTAGGAAATAACATACAATGCTGCATTTGATATTAGCCAGAAGGTAGAGATGTGCAGAACATCCTTGTTCAGTGAAGAGTTTGGCCAGGGAGCTAGGCCTCCTTTAGGGAGGCAGCTCAAGAGCATACAGTAGTTTCTCTGTATGAGCAGTGCACAGCTAGCTTGGTTCAGAAGGACAAGCAGGTGGAATTAAGGCAATAGAGCTGTGAGCTGCCCAGGTAGACATCTGTCAGTCATGGCTATGTGCATAGCTACATCAGAAAGGCTTGGCACTAGAACTGGATGGGTTTCCCAAAGTAGGCAGTCAACAATGCATTGACTCTGGAGAGCCATCTAAAAGAATTTCATCTTTTCCCGGTCATAAGCTGCACTGACAAACTCAGGTTCCCCAATCTCTTGGAAAGAGCTTTGTGTGGTGGCCTCTATAGCCCCAGTGTCAGGAGAGACAGAGAGACTTAGAGCCAGCCAGTCTAGCTCTCAATGAGCTCTGGGCTCAGTGAGAGATCTTGTTTCAGAAAGAAAGTTGGAAAAAATAAAGTTGAGAGCAGCAAAGGCAACCAAGTCTGTCCTCTAAGCCCCATGAGTATTTCTTCACACAGTTACACACCCGCACATGTACACTACACTCAGATGTACATAGATATGCATTCACATACACTTGCATGCACATGCATACCACACTTAGATATGAACAAAGTTAAAATATAAAGAGAATGTCAAAAAATATGGCATCATATTTAAACTGTGCCAAACAATACAGACCATTGATTCTCCATATGGAGAACCAAGCTTAAAACTAATAAAATAAAATATAGGGTACTTAATTTCCCTTTAACATAGTATAAAAATCAATGAATTGACCTCTTATTTGTGAATTAAAAGTATTCAAGTTAAAATCAGAAATCAGAAAAGATTAAATCCTTGTAATTTCAAAGTAATTGTCAGCTCTCCATCTGAGAGGGTATTATTGCTGGTTCAACCTTTGGTTTATTTTGGTGAAGATGGGGTTGAATACATGGCCTTCTCCTGTTCAACATCTGCTGCACCCTCATCCCTAAGTAAGAGTTTTCAAATGGAAAATAGATGCAAATATTATTTAAAATATCTTAATGAGAAACAAAAATACAGACACATCTTAAAAAAACTGTTTTATATGACATTAAATAAGTGTTTGAATTTTTAAATACAGCTAAGAGGCTTCTTAATTTTATAGTTGTTTTTAAGATTATTAGAATGAAAAATATAGGTGAAATAGGTTTTAAAAGCATACCACATACTTTTTTTCTTTCCTGCTTCAGGAAAAATTTGCAGCTAGGTACCTTCCCTTTCCCATGAGATAGAGGTTTTTAACATTTCAAAGGCCCATGGAGTTGGAGATTTTATTATTATTCATTCAAAGGTGTTGCATGTGTAATGCAGGATCCAGGCTTGACAGTAAGCTCTGTGTTGCTGACACCTCCTCATAGATGCCATGCCTCATCAGTTTGTTTTACCTTGACATTGCAGAAATGCCTAAGTCATCCTAAACACCAGGAAGCCACAGTGAAGCAGGACAGTGTACTTTCTGCTCAGAGGCAGCACAGGCTGTGTGGGTACCCAGACCACACTCTACCACTGCTCAGCATCCTAGGAACTCAAATCACTATGTCACCATCCTGCCTGGCTGATGGAGGCAGTCTGAAGACAGGGCTGTGCCCCTCCCTTTGGCTCTCAGACTGCTGAAATAATGTGGGGGCAAGAATTTGACATTTCCCCAGGCATCTCACACTGAGAGAAGTAAAGTCTGAAACTGGGCTCCAGCCAGAGTGTCACAGTTCCAATAACTTGTAAGACCCCCTTTTACAAGGGGGTGGAGCTGAGACAATGATGGCACAGTAGTGGTCAGAACCACACCTTTGCAGGTACTATTAATCACCTATACTTCTAGCCTTCTGTGTAAAACTCAGCCTCATGTCAGGACCTCAAGGATGGACTTGGTGGTTGGAGGTCACTCTTCTTTTATTCCTCATCCCAATGTGACCTCAGTGAACACAAAATTTTTAGTTACTTGCTTCTTCAGTTGGCCTACTGAGAAAGGGTGTCCAAGCCTAGCTCCTTAGAGCTCCAAGGGCTCAGGTACTGATCCTAACAACTGGAGTCACAACTCACACAGTTAGGCTTCAGTTCTCTGGAAGAAACCCTACTGTGTGCTGCTCCTTCTGCTGTGTCTTCCACCTAAAGTGCTCTGAGCAGCAAATACTGTGAGCTGTTCAAGGTCCCCTATGACAATGAACTATTTTCTGCAATCCAGATGCAAAATGGAATTAATATAAAAGTTGAGCAAACAACTGTGTGATGGTTAATCTACACTGTCAACTTGATGAGATTTAAAATCAGCATGGGAACAGCTCTCTGGGCATACCTGTGTGGGGGTTTTCTAGATTAGGTTAATAGGATGAGATCTACCCCAAATGTTGGCAGTCCAATCCCATCGGCAGGGATCCTGGACTGAATGAAAAAGAGAAAGAGAACTGAGTGCCAGCATTCATCTCTCTGTGCTTCTTGTCCAGATGCTTCGTGACCAGCTGCCTCGTCTTCCTGCCACCGTGACTTCCTCAGCAGGATGGACAACACCTTCAAACTGTAGTCACAATAAGCCCTTCCTTAAGTTGCTTTGTCAGGAAATCGCCACAGTAATAAGATGAGTAACTAATAATAAAAAAGACTTGCCAGGACTAAATCCTGTATCATCGATGTCCCCTATAACCACTGTGAAGGTCAAGGAACCTCATCACCTCCCATTTTCTTTCGGTGTTTGCATCTAATACTTTGTTATCTTTATAGTATCCTCAAGCATGGACTGTACATTCTTTAAACTTCCTATTATGTGATATCTTTCTGAAATATATAGTCTATTGTAGGGAATCTCAATAAGCAAGGAAATCCCCATGCTGACTGATCTATTGAAGTACTACATATTCACTAAATTGTTCACGCCCTGGGTTTCCTAGGAAAAGCTCAAAGGTCCCCGGGGGAGATGAGGAGCCTACCGTCACACCGTGGGAAAGGGTAGTTCCAGTTCCTGTCAGTGCCATGCTGGCAAGTGAGCACAGGATGGCCCAGCAAAATGTAGCCTGGGTAGCACTCGAAGGAGATGGACTGGCCCACGCTGTAGTCTGAGTTGATCATGAACCCATTCTGGAAGGTAGGTGGGTCTGGGCAGTTCTGTAACTCATAAGCTGAAATGACAAACAGATCGTATCAAATTCTCAGCAGGTGTCAGGCTCAAAAGGGCTATAGAGGAGGCGTATAAGTGCAGTAGGCTCCTGAGGATATAAATGTCTAAAAAATATCTCTTTCGAGTTTCAGCGGCCATCCTGAATGAGACAAGAAGTAATTAGGAGGAGGAGAGGTTATAGCCACGTGCACTTAGTAAGCACCTAGTGTGTGCATCCATAGAATCACACACACACAAAAGAAACCTGAAAAAGTTTGTTCCCTTGGCAAGAAGTCACAGGCACAGACTAAGTTAGAAAGCAAGAGAAGCAATATCCAAAAGGCCTGACTAGAATGCTGAGTGAACAGGGATCTGGTGTTTCTCTCTGAATATAAGGGAGACACACCACCAATCTCCGTGTTTCCAGATGCACAGTATGCTCTGTTTTGTTTAACTTCATCATTCGTGACAAATAATACAGGAAATCTCCTTCACTTTTTTACTTTTCAAGAAAAATAGAACTGTAGAATCATGAAGCTAGCAATTACTCTTTGCACAATTGCTATAATAACTATTTATTGTGGTTTAATCATTAAAATAATTATGTTCTATCGGGTGTGGTGGTTTGTGCCTTTAATAGAGGCATGGAGAATAGAGACAACTGGAGCTTTGTGAGTCTGAGTCCACCCATCGCTTCATAGTGAGATCCTGCCTTAAATATACCAATATTTCCAAATGAAGATTCTAGCTAGAATGACAGCCGGTGTGTCCTGCTCCTGCGCCATTGTTGCAAGATTAGCCATGAATCAGTAATATGAGCTAGCCCACACATCAGGTACAACTCCAGCTATAGGAGTCTCAGAGACAAACAAAGCCCCACAGACAGCTCCTACCTATGTTCCTGTCTTTCCATCTCTGGCACCACCAATGCATAGAAGAATGTCCTAACCCCCTTTGCAAAGCCACATGGATATACTACAAAAGCAGCTGTGGAAAAGGGTGCTTAGTGTCCCTGGGATAAAGAACAAAGGTTCCTGTGTTGAATGTAGGTGGAAAGTTTGAGAGATGGGGCCTAGATAGAGAACTGGCATGACAGTGATGACTGTACTTAACTCAGGTCCTTCCTCACACACTGCTTCCTCTCCACCATGATGTACCTAAGGAGCTAGGCTTCTCCACACATTCTTATCACCATGATGTTCTGTCCAAGCACATATGGCCTAGGCAACCAAGAACTGAATTCTCCATAGCTATGAGCCAAATCAACCCTTTCTCCTACAATCCTGCTGCAATCTGACCATCTGTCTCAGTGATGAAAAGGTAATTAACATAGAGACCAGATGAGACTCTCAAACACTGTTAGAAAGCCTGTGATTCCCTGTTAGCCTCTCACACACAATAGAACATTGAATGATAATGAACAAAGACATGAGGGGCTCACAGAAGTGTGACGTGGAAACTGAATGGACACATATACCAGCTATTCATTCCACCATTTAAGACGAAAGTATGGCTTGACATTCATAAATAAATACTCTGGGCTGGGATGCCTACCTGGTGCATCAAATACAAAGACTTTCCATCTTTGTATTAACTACCTGAAATCAAGAGGCCATAGGAGAAATGGAACCAAAGGCTCATGGCATGCTTGGGGAAATGAATGAGCATACCACATGGACACTCATAGAACAGAGCCACAGCATTAGAATGGGAGGCAGATACAAGCAGAGACCTAAAAGGCAGGTCTGAGTACCTCCTGGGTTGTGTTCTGTGCTCAGGGTCTCTGCATTCCTAGGGAGGCCCTGTAGGAAGATGTCAGGTGGGTATATCCAACAGAGACTGTATTCTGAAAGATCTGTGCACTTTCTGTGTAGAGGGTCTTCAAGAACATTTGTCAAATGGTAAAATGTCATTACTGTCAATAGTTTATATTTATTTAGGGAGGTACTAAGACGGTATACTTTCTCTTTGAGATGAGAGCGTGCAATAGTCATAGGTCATTGGCTTTCTCATTTAAGGCAAAATAATTTGGCCATAACCCTCCAGGAGAGCAATCTGAATAGTTGATGGGAAGACTGTGTTCAGTACTTTCTCTAGCAGTACTGTTTACAGAAATATCTGTCTTGAGGATAATTTCAAGGGAGAAAAAGCTAAATGTTTAAGAATGTCAAGTGCAGCATTATTTACATTAAGATAATCAAAAGTCTAGACAAATAACAGCTGATATCTGAGATGGACTCATAAATACTAAACACACACCATGCAGGGCTCACATGTAAGAGCATTTCGATTTTGCAATGGTGTGGAAGGGTTACTACAGTTGCCCTTGTTAAATTGGTTCTTCTCCTGGGCTAGTGATGAGCAGCACAATCCTCTCCTGTGATTATGGGCAGTGATGTGGAACTCCCCATCCCAGCCAGCTCTGCCGTTGCTAGGAGAAACCACCCACGCTCTACAGTGTGCTGCGATACTAATCTGGGATGCTCCACGGACCTGTGCATTAAATACATCTTTAGCTTACAATACTGTCAACTTGTCACAGTTTCAATATGAAACCCAGCCAATGGCCTATTAGGGGAAGTTGTGGAAACTTCAGGAAGGGCTAAATGTGCTGAGAGAGTCAACATTTCAGGTCACATTTGAGTGTTACACTAGCCCTCCAGTCTGCTTCTCTATCTGCTTTCTATCTTTTTTTTTTTTTTCTCGAGTTTATTTGTTTTTAATCATGTGAATTTGTGTGTCTCCATGAGTGTATACCATGTTTGTGGGCATAAATGGAGACTAGAGATGTTGAATCCTTTGGAGCTATAGTTATAGGTGGCTTCACCTATGCATGGTGAGCCCGACATGGATGTTTGGAATTGAACTCAGGTCCTTTGGGAGAAACATACATGCTCTCACCACTGCCAAGCCATCTCTCCAGGTTCTACTGCCACTCATTCCAGCCCTGATGTTCTTCCTAAGCACATGGGAGCAAGTTCTCGTGGACTGAACCTGTGCAGCCACCCTCCCACTAGCTGTTTCTCTCAGGCATTCTGCCATAGACATGAGGAAAGTAACCAACGGGCAGCCTACAGTGGGATTCTGATGATGGCCCAGAGATGAGACAAGGTATAGCTGTATTATCCTGACACATTTCTACCCACTCATCTTCAGTATCAGGAAGATGCTACACAGATGGCAACCTGACTCCATCATTGAACCCAACTGTGGGTGGCAATGGAAAAAGCCCTAAAGCTGAGCCATCAGCCTCACCTGGCTTTAGTCATTATTATAGATGCGCTTGTGCCGTGTCTCTAAGGAAGAAGCAGCTTCAGTGGTTGACAGTGGGATAACATGACCTAGAAGACATTCTAGAGCCTGAAAGTCCTCAAAAGAACCCTTGGCATTGTATCCCACAGGGACTAGAGCTGGAGAAAGGGCTCCATCCAGACAAACTCCCCAGAGTAAGGTGAGAACACGTGGTCTAGTAGAAGCTGAGTTCAGCTTCAGGAGCCAGAGTTCTGCCCTGCACAGGAAGGCAGGTATGAAGAAAATGAGCCCGGGTCAGAAAAACACATATGGCATGTTTCATCTCTTATACAGAACATAGATTTAAATATAAATATTATAGTAGGAAAAAACTGGCCAAAATACTAAACCCTCTAGACTGGTGGAGACCTAACATTCCAGCTGAGTGGGTCAATTACTTTGGCTAAGGGCCACCTCTGGGGAGGTGAGCTCACTGTAGGCCATACTAAAGAGATGGGCAGAATAAGAAGTCCTTTAATGAAGTCTATACTTTTCCTTCTCAAAAACCCAACCCTGGTGTAGAAGCTTGTAACTCATAGCCATATAGAGTTTTAAGTTTAGCTGCTTTTCTGAATTATTCAGAAAAGCGTAACTTCCCCTTCTTCCTTTCTATCTGTTTTCTAAGCCTGCTTTCCTTAACACCTTTTGCCCAATATTTTGGGTTTCCTTACTCTTTGCTAAAGCTCCCTCCCTTCTATGAGGCTGTTTTGCCACCAAGTGTGTAGCTTAAAAGGCATGCCCCCTCACCCCACCCCCTCTGCCTCTCCAGACAGCTGCTGAGATTTACAGCTTGCCTGACCTGAGTTTTTTTTGTTGTTGTTGTTGTTTTTTTCTTTTAAACTCTGATAAAATGGACCTAAAGCTTCTGTATGTTCCCACTGGAAATACTCATGAGACTAGGAATCCCAGAAGGAGACCTGATCTGCAACCCTCCACACCCATACCTGGAATCCTCAATCCCTTACAGTGTCTCTCCTGAGACAGCTCTGCAAGCCACAAACCCCAGGGCCACCTCTGCCTCTCAAGGGCCTCCCCATGCTGAAGGCTGCAGAGGTAGCCTTTTCCTGAGAACCAGTGTTCTGTATCCCACTGTGGCTGCCATTTACCCTTATAATGTTGCTTGAGCCTCAAATGACACTGTAGATGCATACTCTCCAAAAGAACAGAAATTCCATGCCCTGCCAACTAAGGACAAAACTTCTTTTTCAATATACTTTTTACCTTCTCTGACTCTGCTTTACTTTGGACACAATGAAAATGATGGGGGGAAAATGCACCCTTCAATGCAGTCAGTAAAATTGCTAGTAACACACCCAAGGAAAAAAGCAAAATGAAAGCTGATTGCCCATTCTCAGGAAAGGAGAAGCGAATGAGACTACCTGCAAGCGTCATTCAGGGTTTAGTGGTGCCTTGGAGGCTTGACACATAAGCATCACTCACAGGGGAACAAAATAAACAAGGTCATAGTTAACATATATCCCAGTGAACACACACACACACACACACACACACACACACACACACACACACACACACATGCACACATACTTGCATGCACGCATATGCACTGCACTTTATTAATTTTGTTGTAAAGTCTGCTGGATAATTTAAGAGCTATAATTGGGTTTTCTTTGGGGATGGATAAAGCTGGGCTGAAGGCAGCAGCCATTTCTACCCACATAATCAGCCTCTGTGACAGGCTTGAATTGGGGAATTAAAGTGGCCTTTCAGCTTGAAACTCACGATTCTGCACTAACAGCCGCAGGCTATTATAATAGTTGGAAAAAGAGGTTTTTCTTTTCCTTAATAGCATCTAAGCTACAGATGGTGGCCCACACAATTTCTCATTCAAGCACACACATAAGCATGAAAGTTATCCAAGCTGGCTGTTCTCGAACACCGGATGTGTGTATACCCTCCCTCTGTAACCATTATGGATCTCAGGAATACTTGCTATGTGAACTATCCCACTGGTTATGTGATTTCTAGTACCAATATCTACTGATGAAATCAATCAGGTTACTACACAGTTACAACCCAATCCAGACATTGCCTGAGGCCTTGGCTGGGGCATCTTTAACTAAATAGCTTCCCACAGCCTGGACTATGATAGTGTCTCATGTTTTGATTCACCAAAGGGTAAATGAAAAACCTTTATGGCATAAAATACCTTCTCCTATGTTGACCCAAAGGGTCTTTACTCCAGAAATGACAAAGGAGGTGGGGATGAAGAAAGGTGAAAGAAAGGGTCCCTTTTCCTTCAGAAGAGCCACAGGGAGTTTCCTTGAACCCTTGGCTCTCCTCTCTAAGAGTCTAGTCTAGAGTGAAGGGAACTTCTTCCAGCATAATGAAAGGCGCCCTATAGGAGAAGGGAAGGATGCAACCATTTGTTGCCCACAGTTGGAAGCATTCTTCTTCAGCCAAGAGCCTCACACTGAGAGCAGGACTCATCAGGCATTTGGGTGAAAGAGAACAGGGTAAGTCCCTGTCTAGCTTTTCCCGGGGGAACTCCAAGTTGTTTACAATATTGCAGTGGTAGAAATAGACTGAATTTCAGAAACACATCAATGTCCTTTGTGAATGACAGCTGTGTCCGTAGAACAGTTAGTGTGTCTGTGTACCAGAACAAACTCTTCAATCCACGTTGTACAGAGAGGCTGTCACTGCCAACTGTACCCTCCTACACATAAAGTTAACTCACACAGAAACCTCAAAGCATTCTCATTGCAATTGTGAACAAGCAGATCTTCCATATCCCATGGTCTTTAAAAGTACATCTATTTAGCATATGTACATAATACATACACACATTTTATATATATATATATATATATATATATATATATATATATATATATGAATGAAAATATACTCGGTGTATTTTTACTTCTAATGGTTGAAGTACACAAAGTTATCTTTAAGAGAGAGAGAGAGAGAGAGAGAGAGAGAGAGAGAGAGAGAGAGAGAGACTGGCTAAATATCTCTGAAAACTACCTCTAAAGGAAAAGGAAGTTATGTATAAGCAAAATTCCATAAGCATTTTCACAATCCAAGCATGAATATTCACACCAGCACCACAAAGACTATACAGTGCAGTACCCAGCCTCATCTTGTGTGTGACTCTGAACAACAGACACTAACCACAACCACGCTGAGACTCGGTGCTTTATAAGTGCTTTCCATGACAGCCAATGGGACCAGCAGTGATTGTTCTAATGTCTCTTTCACTTTTGTATTGATACCTAGCTCAGTGACAAACAGCTACATACCCTCATCCTTCCCAATGCTTCACTTAGACATGGGACGCAAACACTTCATGTTACTTAGCAAAGTCCTTTCTCTAAGTCATTTAACTTCAAGACAGCTCTAACCAGCAGCAGCATTTTTTGACCTTTAAAAAAGCCAAGAATATAAGATGAAGCTGAGGAATAAGATATGCACAGCAGACATCACTGTGAATGACAAGGCCTGTCCTCATGATATATGCATCTTCTTTGGAGTTATTGATTGTACCCAAAGCTTATAAATCTTGTGTAGAAACTATGGGTGCCTCTGCATCTAACAAATCATTGTCAGTGTCCGTTTGTCAATTTCTACACTTTATACAATGACAAGCACTGGTAAACCATCGTATCGCCACCTCTGTTACATATGACAGTCTATGAGAAATGAGCGTGTCTCAAGTTCATGCTGTCATTCTTCATTATAGAACTGATTTCCATGCTTTCTAGTTATGAAAAATGAATTATAATAAATCGTGCTTGTTAGTGACACCTTTAATGTGAATATTTAAAAGCCAAGTGTCAAGTGGATAAAATATTTTCTCAGCCAACTAGAAGCCTAGATGGTTCTCCTTCAAGAGTATTCACAGGCCCAAATTCTAGAAGGTCAAGTAGGTGATATCACTGAGCACAGATACAGGGAGTCATAGCCTGCCTGCTGGCTTGCCTCCACTAAAAAGTGGAGAGCCTTCCCTGAACCCCATGGAGAAACTTTCAAATTTTAATCTGCAAGAAGAAGGGAAATCTGACCCATGGGTATCTCTTGAACTGTTGACATCTAATTGCAGACATCAACATCGGTAATTACTAAAATCATAAACCATACAACATGTGACCACTTGTATAGGTGATTCCTACATAGGCTTCACCTGGGGTTAACTTGTTTAAAAATCATTCAGTTTGGATTAAGATAATTATTAGGGACCTGGAAATTATAAAAAATAAACAAGCAAACAATAAGATCATATGAGATGAAGTAGTTGGAAAGCAATACAGAGGTGGGACTCTGTATTTGAGGTCTTGCACTTTCAAGGAAACTGAAATGTTGGATACTCAATCAGGGGACTCAAGAGATACCTCAAAAGTCCTGCATATGCTGGAGTGGGCCAATGGTTTGAGACATAACTATGTAATAGTTTCCTTATTGGCTCAGCTATTAAAGTCATGCAAATTAACACCAAGATTTACTCTAGCTTAAAAGAGCATGCAGATGTTTTCCACGGTGAAAGGGTCTGTCAGCCCAGGAAGGGGGCCATCCTCTTCAGTACTGTGACCCTCTCCTTTAGAAAAGAAAACCGTTGGTGTTTTCAGAAGGCTTCTTTTCAACAGCACAGAGTATCAGGAAAGGTAAGCCTTTAGTCAGAAATGTTTCGCATAGCAACACTGTAAGAGTTTTGTCCTTAATTACATCATCATCCTGGGATGAGGGCCAGCCTAAAAAGCAGGTTGACCCTCTGTGTCCCCTTTCCCTCTTCTCTCTTCCCTCTGTGCGCTCTCTCTCTCTCTCTCTCTCTCTCTCTCTCTCTCTCTCTCTCTCTCTCTCTCTCTTTCTCTCTCTCTCTCTCCCCTTCTCCCAAGAAAGCTCTAGAAAGGTAACCATGGCTCATAATTCTTCCACCAGAACGCTCCTCCGGCTGGCCGATGCAGGTGGTGGCCAGCCACCAGCAGCGCCGCTTTAACTAACATTTGGTATTTAACCAACAAACACCTTATGGAGGAACTTTAAAAATGAGGTTAATTTCTTTTTAATGATTCTTTTTTGGTGGGCAGTTCCCACATATCTTTGGTTTTATATTTTTCAGGAAGGAAACTCATGGCCAAATGTATGTCCTGTGCAAATTCTGATTGTCAAATCACTTTCTAGGATCCAATCAATACAGAGTAATCATACAATCTGTTTTAAAGGGGGGACTAGGCATGGTGGCATACAACTTTGATCATCCCAACACTTAGAAGGCAAAGGCAGGTAGATCTCTCCAAGTTCAAAGCCATCTTGGTCTGTATACTGAGACTCTGCTTCAAAATGGGAGTCAGTGACATGAAAAAATGGCTCCTTATGTAAAGGCACTTGCTGCTGCTGTGGCTTATGACTGGAACTCTAACTGGGAAACCTACACAGTGAAGGAGAAAAATGACTCCAGCAAGTCATCCTTTATCCTCCATGTCTGTGCTGTAGCATACACGCCTTCCTGGCCATAAATTCTAAAACAAGAAAAAGTGTTTTTTTAAGAGGTTTATTTATTCTTTATGTGTATGATTGGTTTGCCTGCCTGTGAGTCTGTGCATCACAAGTGTTCACTGCTTGAGGAGGCCAGAAGAGGGCTTTAAAGATGTGAGCTGCAGTGACTGTGCTTGGACCTGAAGCTGGGTCCTCTGCAAGAGCAGTCAGTGCTCTTAACCACTGACCCCCTTCCCCGACTCTTGCCAGAGATTCCAGAAGTATTTAAACATAAGTCTTTGGCTCTAGTCTGGGAAGAGTTTAGAGATCCTACAAAGATGCTGGATTTGCATATCTTCTAAATGAACACCCTTATGTGGAAACTACATGTGAGGGTATGACAGAAAAATCCAGTCTAGACACTAATGTTTTTCAGGGAATCAGCTTTAGAATTAGATTCTAGTCAAAAGAATGAAATGTAATTCTGGCTCTGGGTAGAGATACTATACTCTGATCCACCCCCAAGATTAAAACATTGTTTTCTACTGTCTTCTCCAATGGCCATGAAACCAACCTAAGAGTTAATTGAGCTGGGTCTACCAATATTGAAGTAGACTTCATTTAAGAAACAGTCAAGAACATAGAACCAGACACAAAGAACCTGCATTCTGCCCTCTGTTCACTTTAGCTCCCTCCTTCTTTATCACTGGGGAAGGTACAACAACAAGTACAGAACTCATGTGTTACACTGGGTTGGAACCAGCCTGAGCCAGATACCAGGCTATACTGGAGCATGGAACAGATCTGCAGTGGCCAACATTCTTCTGTACTGTTCTTTTTGGTAGAATGTTTATTATACATGTGCATAGGGAATTGATTCCTGACTTTGAGAAGACACAGGATATCTATTGGTTTAGGTTTAGTCTAATTCTCACACAGTAATAAAAACTATCCCAAATCTCATAGGCTTAAAGTAAGATACTTCTCCATGGGCATGCCAGTTCTTAATCCTGTACTTGCTCAGAGACCCAGTCTTATCCAAAGGCCATGACAACAAACTAGACTCTTGAAGTTTCCATCCCAAAGGATCTTAGACTATCATCAAAGCTAGTCATGCCTGCCTACTTGATCACTCAGGAGCAGTGAACCTGAGTCCTGACGGGGGCAGCATTAATGATCTTTACACACCGAGAGACTTAGGTAAAACCCACCTCACTCTAAAGCATTCACCATGGTTGAATGACAGACACACCTCTGTGGAGTACACATGATCTGAGTTCTACAGGAGTCCTCCAAGGAAAAGGAAAAGGATGTGTCCCCCTGTTTCCTCCTAACTTGATTCTTCTTTTTAGAGGTCCAAATTCTGGAAGTCCACACCGACATTTTAGATGAGAATTTAAGTAACAGCACCAGAGAATCATTCTTAAATACTAGCATGTTACTGTGATAACATGTCAGTGCCCTGTTTCTGAGGACTGTTCTAAAAAAAAAAAAAAAGGTAGCAAGTGAGTCAACCATGGGCATTTTCAACTCATTTAATGCAACAATATTTAGAGAAGGCCAACAAAATGATTTCAGATGTAATTAAAAGCTCTGAGTTTTTTTGATCATTCAAGGGTACTTTGGGATAAAGTGATGGGAACTTCTCTCAGTGATTTTGTGTTTGGATGAGTGAGAGGAGAATGCTTTGATGCTTTGCTTCTGAACTGCTTCTCTCTGTCTCTGTCTCTCCGTCTCTCTCTGTCTCTGTCTCTCTGTCTCTCTGTCTCTGTCTCTCTGTCTCTCTCTGTCTCCCTCTCTCTTGACAGGGTTTCTCTGTGTAGCTTTGTGCCTTTCCTGAAACTCACGCTGTAGCCCAGGCTGGCCTTAAACTCACAGAGATCCACCTGCCTCTGCCTCCCGAGTGCTGGGATTAAAGGCGTGTGCCACCACCTCCCGGCTCTGAACCACTTCTCTTAACTGACTGTGGTGGTATGAATAAGAATGTACCTTAGGCTCATATATTTGAATGTTTAGCCACTCAGAGAGTAGAGCTGTTTGGAAGGCTTATAAGGATCAGGAGGTAGAGGCTTGTTGGAGTACCCATGGCCTTGTTGTAGAAAGTACGTCGCTAGGGGCAGGCTTTGAGATTTCAAAAGCTCATGCCAGGCCCAACTGCATTCTCTCTCTTCCTGTTTCCTGTAAATCAGGATGTAGGCATCTCAGCTATTTCTCTAGCACTATGTCTGCCTGTGTGTCACCATGATAAACCTCTGAAACTAGAAGCCAGCCCTAATTAAATGCGCTCTTTTATAGGAGTTGCCTTTGTCATGGTGTCTCTTTGTAGCAATAGAACAATGACTAAGATACTGATGTAACTCAAACAAGGTTCAAACAGGGGAGAGGACATGATGCTGAGCCGAGAGAACGTACAAATGCCAGTGGCTGCCTGTCTTACCTCTGATACCAGCTGACTCTTCCAGTCCAGTCCATGTCCTAAAGGGACAAAGGTGATAAGGAACAAGTGACAGAAGAGAAGGCCTTGTGACTGGAGGTGTATGATGATGGCAGGGTAGAAAGAGTAGATATTAGGCTGAGGGCAGGGTCTAGATGAGGTCTTCACCTGGCTAAGCTTTTTCCTCTGTGTTCTTAGCCCCATGTTCCAGGACTATCACGATTCCACAAGTCAGAGGTAAACATGCTTTGGGAGTCTGTTTGGCTAGACAAGGCTTTAACCAATCAGGAATATTTAGGATTAAATGCAGCATAAGAAGCATCTGTAGCACCATTTGTCTCAATGCTTACCTTGGTAACTGAGTTTAAATCCTTGTCGGTTCTGTGAGTGGTCACTATAGAAGCGGATGAGGGTTTCATGTGTAGTGCTCAGCAGTGATGCAGGCAGGTCAGGGCCACTGAACTGGCCCATCATTGGACTGCTGTGGTAAGGTCCATTTTGGATCTCCAGATAGTCATGATTGGCTTCAGTTGAGAAATTCATAAACTGGATATGCGCACCTATGAGAAAACACGCAATCTTCAGAAAGTTCACAATAAAGTATCCAAGATCATGGCTGATCAAAGAAAGTATCATTTCATTCTATAAAAAGAAGGGCTTGGTGGAGGAAACACTGTATCTTTGAAGAATATCTTGGCTTAGCTTAACTCTGTGTGATCTTTGTCTGCAAAATTCATACCCACAAGTCAACTTCTGTGAAATATGAGTACTGCCAGCACCATATCGCAGAGAGGCACAGACACCATTTTTAGAATAGTAATTTAAGGACATGTCACTACAACCATGATTACAACCCAGACAGAAGGCTGGCATCATACATGATATCATTCACATATTAATCACGATTTTAATCAAAGAAGTCAATAGTAAATTAAAAATACAAAACAGACTTTATAACATATTCGAGGGTCTTCAAGATGAACCATTAAGTAACAGCACTGGTTTCTAAGCCTGATGACATATAATCAGTTCCTGATATCCACATGGAAGGAGAGAGAGAACCAGCTCCTATAACCTGACCTCTGACCTCCACACATATGTAGTGGCATGTGAGCACACTTGTACATGGATACAAAAACCACAAAAAAAATGAATGTAATGATTTTTTAGAGGTTCATTCTTCTATTAACTGGGTTATTATACTATTACATAAAGGATGTTTTAGATAAGCAGGGATTATATTTAATTGCATCACGTGCAAAGCAAGTTACAGAGGCTCTCAAGAAACTCAGTCTGATAAAGGTCAATGTGACTCTCAGAATCAAGGCTAAGATCAAGACACAAAAGACTGGCTCAGCTCCATGTACCAGGATATTGTTCTCATTGATTTGTGTGGACAAGCTATGGTCAATAATGGAGAAGAAAGCCCAAATCAAGACCGTCGAGAGCCTCTTCTGTGGTCCATGGCCTTTGGATGTTTGAATGACGGCTCTAAACTGGTTTTAATTTGTTTGAAACTTTAAACAGAACCCCAGTGACATTAGTCTCTGAATAAATCCATGAATGAGCTTGGCAATGGAATCTAAACTATGAATATTAACAATATAATAAAAATTACCTTCTCATTGTTTTTCCTTTGTTCCTCCCTGAGGAGGGTGTCAAGAGCAAACCCAGTGTCTCCTACATGATAGACCAGTGTTCTGTTGTTGAGTTACATCCTAGTCTCTCCTGATTTTGATGGTAAGGAGTTGATTTTCATCAAATATAATATGTTAAAAATTAAATCCATTGCTTACATGAGCTATCCTAACTAAGAGTAGATACAGAGAAAAGAGCAGGTATCCAAGGAAGGGGGTTATAAATGTCAGGTGAGTGGAGAACTATGAAGAGATAAGGAAGGAGATATGGGGAAGAAAGAACAAAATGATTCTGTCAATTCAAAGTCTTACAAGGAAAACTTGCAGGAGCGACACCCATCAAACTATTGTCCTTCTAGTTGGCTTAGCAGAAGGCCAAGTACCCTGTCAGAATCCCATTTGCCATTCTCTCTCCCCAAATCACTAAGCAGGGTGATGCTTACTGGCACTGTAATTTTGGAGGTGAACTACAGAGGCCCAGCAGTATCAGGTGCTATGCCCACTGTCACACCAGGAAGGTCACAGTGAGGTTTACATTCAGCCCAGATTGATGCAGTCCTTGCTTCCTGTGGATTATCATGACCTAAGCTAGACCATAGCTAAATCACCTCATGAATCAAGTGCATTCTGCTACTTCTTGGAGAAAACTAGTTTGCATTAAATTTGTTCAGCTTGGTTCAAAGGAGGAAGAATGAGAGAGTTAGCAGACATGAAACTTTAGAAAGAGGCTGGAGGGGCAAAAGTTAGAAGAGAAAGTAATATCTTTAATTAGAAAGCCAACATTGGAGAATTTTCAAGTAAGTAGTGGCTTCCTCTTCCATTGTCTTGGTGAAGACACACTATCTTATTAGGAGGCAGGTAAGGGATGCCTGATCTGCTGTTCTGGGTTACAACAATTCAGAGAAAATTCAGACTATTCCAAAAGCCAACCCCATGAAAGACAGCCAACATCTAAACAGAGAGGGTGGAGAAAAGAGGCTTTCTTACTCCTATGGAATTAAACTTGAAAGGGAAGTAGGATCACGACAATTATAGTATTGTGAGCAAAACTATAATTTTAAGAGGGATAAAGAATCCAGCCACACATCACATTACCTAATACCTATCAGCAAATGAAACTGGGCTTGGCTTTAATCTGGCTTAAAGTGGGATTGTATTGCTATCTAATTTCTAACAAACTTCTTCCAGTTTGACATTACAGATCCCAACTGAAGGGATTAGAACAAATGCAGCCTAGTCATCCTTTTATTATCTCACAGAATATTCTAAAACTCTATGAATATAGCAAAAAAGGCAATCGAAGACTCCATCTCTCCTGAAATTTACATAGCACACTTTCATCTGGTGGTAGTTATGATGTGAAGATCAAGTGCCTTTGTGGAGTCCACTGCACAAAGGATTTGCCTTCCAACTCTGATGAAGCTTTAAATAGTAATGTGGTCCTGACTTTGCAGCAAAGTCCTCATTTTCAGCCAATGGAATTTATTAGTATTAACTGCTATGTGTGTAGCAAATTATCTAAAAGCCCCTTTATACTTTCCTCATGGTAAAAGATGGTCCAAGCATTTTATAATTCAGGATATCGTTTTGTGAGATCAGAGTACAGTGGTTTATGGAGAAAAGGATCATGATAAAACAGAAAGAAAAACAAAACAAAACAAAAAAACCAATAATATAGCTAGATTACATTTCTCTTAACTGCACCTTTAGATGTATTCTAGAAAATGGACCTAGAGAGTCTAAGTAGATTCTAAGTGGATTACACTTCACCAAGGCAGCACACACAGAAGCTGAAATCAGTGAAAAGGAAGCAAATAATCCCAAAATATGAAGACAGTGGCTGCAGAGACAGAGACCATTTAAATGATCCTTGATGCTTAGTCTAGGCTGGCCATAAAAGGTAGAGAAGTAGAAAGTCTCTGACATAATGCTAACCTTTGAGTTTCTCATAGGCTTATAAAATCTCCGTGAAGAACAGGAAAGAGCTGTTAAGGAGTTTAAATGAAGAAACTGCAGGTAGGAAAAGACACTCTAAGAAAGCATGACCGTTGAATGAAAATCCTAGTGTTAGCATTGGGCTACCTACCTAAATGTTTTTGGCCAAGGGGACCTCATAAGTCATAAAGCTATTGCCATTGCTGCTGGTTGCATGGCAGACTAGATGAGAATTTGGTGTTGCCGAAGACCCTTGCATGGTTTAGCTTCAGGACATATGGACGTCAGACTGTGACTTACCAGGAAACTCTTTCCTTGCTGGCTAGCTTTCACAGTGCTGGAAATGAGATGCCAAGGGAGAATTTTCACTAACTGCCCCGCTTTGTAATAGGACTGAATGCTACAGCAGCAACATATTGTAAGTCAAGGCATGCCTTCTAGTTCATTCATGGCACAACTGTGATGGATATCAATTGCTTTCCAATTGGATTGAAGGCCTGATCCATAGGAGGGAATTTAGCTCTGGTAGTATAAGTCAGTCCTGGGAAGAAATAGGCTTCAGTGCAGAAGCAATTGCTATTGTTCATTAAATAGATGTGATTAGTCTATCAAGTTGCCGTTTAATCATTTGTGTTTGCACACAAGTTTACTATGCTGTCAGCTTCAATTATTTATACAAGGGAACTCTTTTATATAAGGAAAGATGTGCTAAGCACACCTGTTCAAACTCCTGAGACTAAATGACTATTGATGTGATATAGCAGCCTGATAATCTGGCAACTACATCATCCAATCTTCCTACCCAAGGCTCAGAGAAAGATGCCCAGAAAGGAACAAAAAGATACAAGACTCAGAGGAACGAGTAGAGTATTGTTCTCTAAATCAAAGTACATCTTGCTTTGGGAGGTACAAAGCTGTTTAAAACTCTTGAAGGAAATGGAATTTACAGGGCTCTGGAAATAAATAAAACTCAGAAGTCTCAAGAAGTTCCTGAAATTACAAGATGCACGTGGACCCTCAACAAGATTACACATAAGCAGCAAGAACTGCTAAGGACAGGAGGCCTCTGAGTGACGAAACTGTTTGCAAGTGGTGTAGGGAGCTCCAAGGATGCAGCCCTCAAGAGTTGTTGTCCTTGCTGCGGTGGGATTTTTGGTGAAGAAACTGCACTGAGACATCTATGCATCTGTAAGTAACTCCTCAATCATACTCCCCAAAGTGACCCCAACAATTATCTGATTCACTAAGTTAGAGCTGGGTGGAATTGGTTCTTTGATGTGCCATCAGTGCCCTATAGAGTTATATCTTCCAAGGAAAAGTTACTCAACTCCTAGCCAAGGGCTTTGTCCTCCACCCTGTCCTTTCCCACATGACATTTTTATGGCTTCTAAAATCTCCTGGGTCAAGACTCCATGTGCTGGCCCTCTTGGACTGCCCTGGTAAGCCCTCTACTTACCATGTCTAGCTGACCAAATGTTGGCTGACAACATTTCTTATCATATATATATGATATATATACCTGGCCAAGCCAGGCAGGGTCTTTATCCCACTGCATGGTCCCAGTGTTTTCTTATGAGGAAGTGGGCCAGTTATGTATTCTCTACAGCTTTCTCTCTACATGGTACTGTCATGGGGCATAGCTCTTCAAGGGAAATGCTTTGAAAATGCCATGATCATAGGCAGAAGTTTCTGTCCTGCCAGAAACCATCAAATATCCAGCAGCCACTTCTCAGATTACAACACAAAGGCTTATATTAATTATAAATGCTTGGCTGATAGCTCAGGCTTATTATTAACTAACTCTTACTGCTTAAATTAACCAATTTCTATTCATCTATATATTGCCACATGGCCCTGGCTTTGCCAGTCTGTTGGCAGGTTGCTCCTTGGGTGGCTGGCAGGCATCTCCCAGACTCTGCCCTTCTTCCCCTATATCTCTGCTTGGATTTCCCTCCTGGATCTATCCTGCCTTGCCATAGGCCAAAGTAGCTTTATGTATCAACCAATGAGAGCAACACATATTCACAGCATACAGAAAGACATCCCACAACACATGACCTTCTAGGACAATGATTTATATATATAGATGTTGGTCATGTCTCATTGATGTATCATGTGTTTGGTATCTAGGTGTCCAGTTACTACTACCTGGGACTGCTACTGAGTTCTTCCCTTGGTGCACCTATAATGTGGCTTTAGAAGAAAGAGAGCAGAAGCCCATAAAGTGGTTGTAGTGAGAGTGAAGGTACAAGGTAGGTGAAGACTGGCATTGAAGAAAATTAGAGACTTGCACAAAGATCATGTGCTTCTGAAGTCAGGGCAAATAAGATGTTAGTGTTTGTAACAAGGCTACAAATGTTCTAAAGCAGATAACCTGAAAGTCAATAGCTAAACATATCTTAAGATTTCACAAATAATAATCAACATAATACATAATTAAACAGTTAATAAGACACTATATTTCCAAATTTGTGTTATATTGCATTTAGTATGTGTCCTAATATGGAATCTCTAAACAATTTCCACAGAGTTGCCACTCCTGAATGTGAGAAGCAGACAAGAATAGGCAGAGATATGAATGAAGAGACTGGCGACTTAGGTATGCTGTGTCATGGCATCATTCAGCTAATTAAATTTGCCTTGAAGAGAACCACATGGCTGAATGGATGTTTTAGAATAACTTTATGCTCTCAATGTTATTCTGTCAAAGCTCTACTTAAAACTGTAATCTACTTTCAATGAAGGACACAGTTAAGACAATGAATGGTCACACATCAGTCACTTGGGGAGACTGCTGGGTGGAATGATTCCCAGTTCACTTACCATAGCCAATGGGCAGTGATATCTTCCAGGTGCAGTCCAAGTTGTTGGGGTATGAGCCTGGGAACCCTGGGCTCAGGATCACTCCACTCATGCTAGTCAGTGTCCCTCCACAGGTAGCTGTTAAACAGAAAATGACAGGAGTCTCTTAGAGTTTTGTGTTCAGCAAAGATCCCTAACCTAACACAATTTAATGGACCACACTAGAAAAGAGAAATCCCACAGGGTGGTACCTAGGAATAGTCTGTCATGCAGAGCATGGATGCTAGTTATCCAGGGGCCTAGCTTCCTTCTGCTCTGTGGGATACTTGGGAATAAAGATTCTTCTCTAGTTGCCTTCTGGCACTATAGGCCCTTAGCAAAGGTCAGCTGTTTTAACAGCGTATTTCAAACAGGCATCAAGTTAACTTTGACTTTTTAGCTGTTGATTGTGGTAGTACTGCTATCTATCCATTGGTTGTTCACTTGTGCTCCTACTGTGTGGAAACAAATGGGTACCTCCCTGAAGCTCCACAGTGGTCATAAAGACCGTTATTCAGATGTTTCCCCCAGCCTGCCCCCCTCC
Source organism: Onychomys torridus (assembly GCF_903995425.1). NCBI lineage: Eukaryota > Metazoa > Chordata > Mammalia > Rodentia > Cricetidae > Onychomys > Onychomys torridus. Next base: position 12,982,359 of record NC_050459.1, read on the forward strand.
CCCCACATGACAGATGGAACATGTCCATGGAATAAGACTTTGGCCTGAAGGTTCACAACTGGAAAAACCCTTCTCTTCTCCAGGATGCTCCAGCTCTGTCTGGTTCTGGGGTCCCAGTGTCCTTTAGTAACCCTGGTACTCAGAGTCCCTTTGTTTGGAGAATATAGCTCTCTGCAACCATGCATCTCAGAAAATTCCATGTCATGAAGATAGAAAGTCTCTGTATTGTAATTATGCACATGCTGTGATACTGTGTCTCATGTTTGCCAGTAAAAGAAACACAGCTGATTTTATAACAATGTAAACATCTGTTTACATTAGCCACAGGCTGGTTCACTAGGAACCCCAGGGGTTGACCATTTGTGATGGGTTAAAAACACCATTTCATGTATTTTCAACTAATGAGGCAAATGATGTCATTTCTTATCTAGAGGACAATGTGAAAAAATTTCTCTTATTCTAAGCACTCAGTTCATCTTTTCAAAAACCTCTGCCAGAAAGCCCTGAGCATGTACCCTAGGGTCTTTTAATTTTCAAATTATTTTCAATCATCAAGATTAGATAACTTTACCCAACAAGGGCAAATTTTATGTAAGAAAATATGTAAAAGCCAACTCTGGTGACTATAGTTAGTTGCTCAAGACAGGCCATTGCGACCCGGGTTTAAACATTCTTTATATTCAAGAAATATCCTTGAAAATTTAAAGGTATCTTCTTCTGCTATGAGTTATGATTCTAGACACTAGTGCAGATGAATTGGCATGCCTGTAGCTTAGAGAGTAGCCCAGCAGGGAGCTGTCAGCAGATGAGAATCATGTGTGAAATGCAGGCTGCTTGGGTGTGGTGTCTGAGCCTGCACTGGGCTGAAGACATGCCAGTATGGTGGCTAAATCAAAGCACCTCTCCACATAGGACCCAAGCTGGAAGGAGGATGGATGTGGTGTCCATTCACAGGGAGGAAAAATGGAAAATAGGAAATGGCTACACAGTCAGGAAGATGAGTGTCCAATAATGGTTACATTTCTAAGAAGGCCCTTCTAATTTTAAGTTTGACTAAAAAAAAATCCAGTGTCATGAAATATGGACATCTGTTACAGAATTTCCACCCCTTCAGAGGAAGTTTGGCATAGTTATCATGAGCAGGATCTGGCACAAGGCTGGAGTTACAGGTGCCATCCTCAATATTGTTATCCACCCTGAACACAGGGCAGGGACAGTGTTCTGGATCCCACAAACATCTAGATACTAGGTACAGGATGACTTCTTCATGAAGTATGAGCTACCAGCACAGGTCAGCCTTGCATATATAAAAAGAATCAGCTGATGAGCCTCAAAGCAGAACTCCCTAAAAGTGTGACCACATCTACCTGCCTTTAAGATACCCAAAGAGCCCCACTGCCAGCATGCTGTGTTTTAAAAATGTTTTATGCATATGGGTATTTTGACAGTATACATGTCTGTGTAACACGTATGTAGCTCATAAGCTCTTAACTACTGAGCCATCTCTCCAGTCCCAGACTTGCTATGTTCCCTAATGGCCAGAGAGAAGCTACTTCTTAGAGTTTCTGTGAACCCCTTTGCCCTGACCTTCTGCTGCTCATACTTCACTCATGCCATCTCCTGCTTGGTAAGTAGCCTATGTGGAGACCTACCAGCAAATGCTATGTTCAAAAGGACAGGTGATCCTTGCTACACAACATCAGGGACTTAGTATTTTTCTGCATTTATATATTTTGTGCAGATTTTTCATGTTCTGGAACCAATAGATGAATTTTTATTTTATGACACAGGTCACATACTCTTGAGTACCCCACAGTGCAAGAAGTCCAGTCCCACCTGCCCCAGTACAAACTCAAACTTTGCTGAGGGACCTGGCAAGCTGCCTGGCCCCTCCAAGGCTTGATGGGATATTAAAAACAGTCAGCATTAATTAAGCTCTGAGTTAAGAACAGAGCCTAATGCTCAGCGAGAAAGTGGCTTATGTACCTTGACTCCATTAGTTCTGCGATTATAAGGAATTAGGACATGAGGCTTCTCGGAAGCCAGTGAGTAAAATATTATCTTTCTACAGACTGAGTAAAATATTATCTCTCTACAGACTCCAGCTCCTGACTTCCTCAGCTCAGATAAATCTGGAGCTAACAGCTACAAAATGCTTTGATTTCTTATGTCAGTTTTCAAGGCTCATCGCAGTCATATGTGAGTTTTGACAATGGGAGATCTCTCTTCACGCCTTGCCAAAAAATGTAGAAGTTGATGTAACTTTAGTATTTGCTAATATAAAAACTCATTAGAGGGCATGTAAAAGTCATATGTCCTGCTAACATAAGTTAGTTATTCAAACTCAAATAAAACAATTTCTTATAAAGCACAGAGCAAACACAATGGCCCTCATCTGAATGTGTAGGCTGGGAGTCAATTCCACTTTAGAGATGAAAGAATGGAAATGGCTTAATGTGGGAAATGGTAGTTCATAGGAAGATGAGTGGTCTGTGTGGAGAATCTGCAGGCTCCTTGACATCCTTCAGCTTCTTCCTTCAGGCCAAGCCTGGGATACAAGCCATTGTTTTACACAGGAGCTTTTTGTGTGGAAGGCATGTTAATAGAGAAATTTATGTTTGTATGTCACAAATAAAATACTGGCCTCTGAGGAGAAATGCTCCCTTGAAAGAGAAAATGATGGTGAATACAGATGGGAATTATTTCCTGAGCAAGGCCACTATAGAGCATGGAGTTCTGTTTGCTCACCACATTTGGGGCCATATATTATCCATTGTATGCAGTCAAGCCAGTTAAACTGTGTATTCCTCAAAATCACTGTATAGCTAACATTTGTTTGGGAAGCAGGGAAATCAGGATGCCAGTGAAGCATACAACAGTTATCATCATGTTGACCTCGTGGACCAACACACTATACGATCATGGTCAACAGAGTAAATCCTGAAACTGGGACCAGCCCAGAGGATAATACACCACAACCTTGGAAGTTGCTTGATTTGTGGACATAGATGGTCCTTTCTCTTAAAGCAGTCTCAGACAATAGAAGCTGCCTGAATGGGATGTGGGCATCAGAGATCTGAATGTGACAACAATCCCAGTGTGGGAGGACCCTACAGACTCAGGAAGAGTCAGAGAGCCTCTGCCGCAGCAAGCCAGGTTCTTAGACAGCTATTGATATAGCTCTTATTCTGGAATACCAGGGTGATAAACTGGGTGATGAGCCAGGCATGCCTGCTGTCAAAATCCTCTGGGATGTGAGAAGATAATGTAAATGATATTAATGGTATTAAACCGCATGAAGAGCCAGCTAGCCCAGGCACAAGGGGCAGAGATTGAGAATAGGAACTGACAGGTAATGTTAAGGCTTATCCAAACTCAGGAGCACCCAATTTCCCTCCGTACTATATGACTGCAACGTGTGGAAAAAAATATCAAAAGTCATGTTTAAAAATTGCATGGTAAATAACTTAAGAACATTTTATATAATGACAAGCTCAGTGTTGCTGGATTTGTTGCTGACCACAGGCTCTGTCATGCCAGTTGAGAAGTGGTGAGAGGAAGTTGGGGGCTGTTTGGAAGGGTGAGCACCATCTCCAGGGGAAGGCCAAGAAAAGAAGACAGGCACTGGTGGTGTCTGCAGTGTAGTGATGTTACCTACACCCTGAGGACGCTAACCCTATGCCTCTGGTCAGGAGCTGGATACCTTGTGACTTGCACTGAGATGCCTTGGGCCTCAGACATAGGTTCTTACCACTCAGCAGGCCGTGGATTGTCTATCACTGGGCCCTTCAATGTGAAATACAAACACGCCAGTTTCTAGAAATTCAATGATTTGCTTGTAATACTGAGATCTTTGCTCCTGCAAACATGCTTTTCCCGAGGCTAACAGCATGTTCAGAAACACCGCTCAGCCTGTCAGAGTTGTTACCAACTTCCTTCATACATTAATAAATGAGGATTTGGGCATGGATTTGAACTGTTTGGCATCTTGACCTGGAAGACTCAGAGCTTCCATGTGTAGACTGATCGAAAGTCCCCCCAAAAGCTGAACTTCTGAATTCCCCAGGGAGGGAGATGCTCATTGCATTCCCGTGACTTTACCCCATAAGACTGTGCTCTCTAATAATGTGTGCTTTGAGAGGTACAGTGTGTGCCTTGAGTGGGATCTGGAAGGGCATAGGTTGAAGCAAGCTGGCTGAATGAGGATCACTCAGCAAGGCTATTGTAAGATGTACTTACCAATGCACAAGGGGGAAGGATAATTCCATCGACGAACAGTTCCCGGCATACAGGAAATATGTGAGCGGCCCTGTTGAAAAGAAAACCACCAAGCTTTTTTCTTAACCATAGCACAGTGTTTGGAGATGAATAATATGGGGACCTTTCTGTGGACCTTTCAAAACCATGAATCTGACTATTGTTAATGAGATCCATTTGGAAATATCAATCAAGCAGTTAACACAAACATGATCCTATTCACTAACAGACTCTTGACTGTCTAAATAGTCGACATTTCTGCTGACTTTTCACCATGCCCAAGGAGGACAAGCAGAACAAGGCAAAGGATGTCTTATGACCCCAGCAAGAGCAACATCACAGCATTTGGCTTGAGAAATGAGAGTGATTGGTGACAAACGGTATGGAGTGACAGGGTGGTATGCTAGAATTTGCTGCCAGCCCATTTGGGGGCAACTTTCCTGACTTTGTACAAGCCACACATGTTCACTGTCAGTCTACCTTTGCAGTGTAACAGGCAAATCAGTAGACTCAGCTGGTCTTCTGGGAAGCAGCTCATGGCTGCTACTTGTCTGTCCTGAAATGAACCCTTACAACTCAGGGTCTTGTAATCCCCCAAACAGCACCAGTACACCATCCACTTTCAAAACCTGAACTTCGCCTTCGAAAGATCCAAACAACTGTGGAGAGATTTGTGAGGACGCTCTGTGCTGAACTCTCTGGACTATAACAGAAGGCTCCAGATCAGTGGTTCTCCACCTTGCTAATGCTGAGACCCTTCAATACAATTCCTCATGGTGTGGTTGGTGACCCTGAGCCACAAAATTATTTTTGTTGCTATGTCATAGCTATATTTTTCTACTGTTATGAATCATAATGTAATATCTGATAAGCAGATGGCCTTAGGTGATCTCTGTGAAAGGGTCTTTGACCCCAAAGAGGTCAAGACCTACAGATTGAGAACCACTACTCTAGATGGTCCCTTAGTAGTGTTCTGTTTTTTCTTTTCTTTCCTGTGACTCATTGACCATCTCTGGCATCTTTCCTCACTTTGTACATTTCATCTACCATGTATAAGTGGCACTAAGATGACCGAGGAAAACTGAACTGGAGTCCAGGGAGGCATAATTTGCATTTATAGTCAACAAAGATAAGGTGGTTAATTTCCAAAGCTAATTATTCTGCCACAAAACTAAGTTCTTTTCTCATTCTTCCTGTCATTTTAAAAATAGTTCTAAAGGAAGAATATGTTTGCTTCTTAGATCTTGTCATCAAATGGATGCTAAGCCATTGTCTTTACTATAATGTTTGGTTTTGAGTTAAGGTTTTGCTCTGTTACCCCCTGGCCTCAAACTCACAATTTCTCTGCCTTGGTATCCCAAAGTATTAGGATTAAAAGCATGCACTAGCACATTCAGCTGAAAATATATGTTTTTCAACAAGACAGTCTGAGGCTAAAGTGAATATGTTTTTATATTCTGTGGCCCATTAAATTACATTTAATATATTTCTTCCTGAATTATGGTTAAGCATAAAGTGCAAAAGCCTTTAAAGATATTTATTGAAGATTATTGAAGATTGTCAGTAAATTGGTCACTTATTTCAAATCTAGAACATATTCTGCTATGGACAGTACCATAAACACTGTGGATGATTGATTTCAAACAAAATTTGTATAATAGATCAAATACAAAATTGGATTCTGGAGTTTTTATCTTCAAGTTTTTACCTAAAGAGTAATTTTTGGATTTTTATGTTTTAAAAGAGCACGAAAACACATTTATGTTGTGTTAGTCTCAGAGGTCACTCAGATATTCAGGATTTATTGGCAGTACAACTGTGAATGTCTACCAGTTTCACTGTGTGTCATAGATGTCTCTGTGAGAACTGTATCAGGAGCAGAGCTTTGCAGGACTGTGTGTGATCTGTGTGTGTGAAGTAATTAGTGTGTTAGTCAAATTGTGTTAGCAATAAAAGCATCTCAGCATCCATTTCTGTTCTTATAGATATTAACAAATTTCTCTGCCTCCCAAACTCTGTTTTCAGTACTGTTTTCAGTAAAGACAATGGCTTGACTAACATTTGGTGAGCAGGGCTAGAAAGCAATCTGATGTGTTCATAGGATAGTGTATCTAAGAAGATGATCAACCCTATGTTATAGGAAATCCCTATTTGAAAGAGGATTTGCTCTCCAAGGTCTTAAACTATCACTTTGAAGATGAAGCTAACAGAAGCTGCAAAAACACATCTTCAACCCAGAAGAGCATGGACATCAGAAGAGGATACAGTGCAGGAATGTATAGCTCATAAGAGAAAAGTAGACTGCATCTATTGTTATAACAAAAGCCAATAGAAAAAAGATCACACAAAAAACCTGTGGAAGTAGACCAGGAGCCTCTACATGTGGAACTCATGATACAGGACACAGAATTCTCTCTATTATAATAAGTGCAAGTACAATGCTTGTCTCAAAGAACCACACTGATTAGTCTCCCTGTGCCTGATTAAGTACCTGTTTCTGTCACAGAGCTACAGAACTTTAAGGAGGAAACTCAATTTCTACAATTCTCAATGTGGGTGTGCAGAGTCTATATGGTTAATGCTACACCAGGCAAGATCCGAGGACTGTGAACTACAGTCTGGCTTTTGCGAAATTAACTACATGAAGTTATTTGCATATATTAATTTTTTTAATACTGCTAACATTTACACTTTCCATGTACTGAAGCATGCTGGGGGGTTAATAGACATTTTCTCCAATCATAGAGCTCATAGCTCATGTCATGTGATTTATGGGGACTGATGTGAACTCTTATATTCTGACCTAGTATTTGCCAGATGCTGTCCACTGGTACTTGGTATAGTTGTTTACCCAACACATATAGAGAGATTAATTGTACACAGCGTTATTATTTCATTGCATGTTATCCCACCTCTTCCTTGATTCTCACTCAATCTGTTTAATGAAGTTAGGTGCAGAGCTTATCTCAGAGACACACCTTTAAGAATACATCGAATTCAATGTCACAATAAATGTGAGAAATTACTTCATGATATGAATTGCCTGAAGAGTACAAACATGAATAGGGTCAGTTTACTGCTTTCTGTAACACATGATTAGAACAGGAAACACAATAGAAAAAGCATTCATCTTGCTATTTATCCATTTATAATGTGTTCATGGAAATGTCTACAAGATTTTGTTTAAAAAAAAAAACTAAAAATTTATAGTAAAACTTGTCTATAGCATTTCTTGAAAATCATTGAATGGTTCTTTGTGGGGAGATAACCAAGGTATCTGGTAGTAATATACTGAATGGAATCAGGGGAAATGCAAATGGGTTAATACTGATGCTCAAGGCATAGCAGCATATCCCATCACTGGGAGCCAGGTGGGGGGTTATAGATACTCTGATACTGCTTTGTTCTTTAGTGTTTCTGTGCATGATTTTGGGAAGAACACCCAATTCTGAAATAAAATCATTATGAAAAATACAATGGTGAGGTCTGCTGAGGTGCTTCAGCTGACTCTGGTGATGGTGGGTTTATAATCTGCAGTGATAGCTCTTCCACAGAACAAGGAGAACAAAGCAAACTGGCTGCATAGATGTGACATGGAGCCTGAACACTGGGTGTGAGCACTAAAGATGACCATGGTGAGCCTCCCTCACAACCCTAAGGGGGCCTACCTGCAAGGTGTACCCGGGCTCGCACTGGAAGGAGAGCACATCGTTCACCATATACCGGTCTCCTATCTTGATTCCATTGCTCGGGAGAATAGGTTCCTGGCACGCAGCCAGACCCACAGCTAGAAGCACACAAAGGCAGAGACTGGGGTCAGGGAATACCAACAACACTTCTATCATCAACAATGGAAGCTTTGCTTTCCATCACTTTCTGTAGAGACAAGCACAGGGTTCTGCACTTCCTGCTGTTTGACTAGAGGGCTTTACATAACTTTAAATTCAAGTCAAAAGCTGATTTTTATATATTACCTTGATTCATTTCCATCCTGTAAGGGAACTAGGTTTTTCTTAGGTTAAAAAAAATGGTCAGTTCCACATTTAGCATAAAGCACCCCAATTTCAATACGGATGCAACTAAGTGACCTTTTCCTGTTGCAGGAAAAGCCTGCAGTGGTGTTCTCTTACCATCTCTTGGGCCTTCTGAGGAGACTTTACAAGTCTGGAAATCTGGGAATTCCTACTCTCTAGGAAAAGGCATACAAGAACACATTCATTCTCTTCTTCCCCTGCTCCCCAGTCCCATGAACAGGAACCTCATGGATAGTCCAATCTTGGATAAACAAGACCAATATTTGCAGCCATGGAATGTTGTAACCTGGGTTTCCTTCAAATATATTTCTTATAATCATATTATAATTATAAAATATATTATACAATAATATGATAATAATAATAAATATATTATAATATATAATTTGAGGACTATATATTCCTTATAATTCCCTTCATTACAGGTATTCACAGATTGCAATAGAAATTTATCATATACTATTTGAATCCAGACCAAAATATCAGAACAATTAACTTTCTTATTTAACAGCCACAACATTCTTAAAAGTGAAAAAAAATACAAGAATGGTATTTCATAGAATAAAACACGTAATTTTTTTTTCAACAAAAAGATTTGAGTGTTGTAAGATTGGTACATTCTGATGATAGATTGTGTACAGCATAGATGATGGCAACTGTGTTAATTTAATTAAGACTGTTTTCACAGCCCAGAGCTGTCTGTAGATGCATGCTGGCTTCCATTCATCCAGTGTTCCATGGGAGAGGAGAAGAGCTTCTCCAGGTGGTGAGTCTTCCTGTAATTGTGGACTTTTTCTCATGTTCTGGAACTTGACAGGAACACATCATGTCACGTAGGAAGGAGTCTTGGGTGGAGGGAATACCAGTTAATTTAGAGTCAGACAGTCTTGGTCCAGCAGTGTCATAATATTCTTGAGTTTCCCTGTACTGTGAAATGTGATGATATATTATGTACCCTAATAAAATTTGGCTGAAGATCAGAGAACAGAACAAGCTACTAGATTAAACATAGAGGCCAGGCAGTGGTGGCACATACCTTTAGTCCTAACACTTGGGAGGCAGAGATCCCTGTGGATCTCTGTGAGTTCAAAGCCACCTTGGACTACATGAGATTGACTCAGTCTATGAGAGAAACAGAGCCAGGCAGTGGTGGCACACACTTCTAATCCCAGCACTTGAGATCTTGGGAAGCACACAGCCTTTAATTCCAGCATTAAGAAGGAAGTGATGTCTGGGTGGAGAAAGGTATATATAAGGCATGAGGAGGCAGGAACTGAATGAAGGCTTTTCAGGATGATGAGTCCTAGAGGTAAGATGTGGCAGTGGCTTATTCCTTTCTCTGATCTTTCAGCATTTATACCCTATATCTAGCTTTGTATTTTTTATTGAAAAAGCATTTTACACTTTAGCTACAGTGAGCATACCTACTGACTGTCCCAAGTGCAGAGCTTCCCACTCTGGGCCAGCTATGCTGCATCATCCCTTGGGACTTCACGCACATAAATACACAAACAATGACAAGGCAATTGATGAATTTGAAGGGCAACTTCAATGGCAACCCATGCCTGCCTCCACCCAGGGTGCACTCACATGGGCACAGGGGCTGGACCCCAACTCGAGACACCAAACTCTTGGAAAAAACAAACACCATCAAAGAAAGTACTGTAAGTGTTCAGCATAGCCACTGAGACTGATGCTCCCCACTCAAATCCCCCAGAGAGCTTTCCAGCTGATCCCACTAAAAAACCTAAGAGAAGTCTTTGGCTGATCTAGCCATACCAGGAGATGGTGTAGCCTTTGCCTGTGGCTTCCACAGGGTGCCAGTGTGTTTCCTCTTCTCTGTGAATCTGAGGCTGCAAGTCATGCATCCCAGACCATCCAGAGATCAGTGCCCCCTTTCCTTATCCTGAGGGGAGGGCCGTGTTAAGTACCATTCTTCCTAGTAGGAATGTGCACCTGAACCCCTGCTGTTGAGTTTAGGCTGCTCCATGAACTTGTTAAAACGCTTCACACCACAGCCAGCAGCCGTTCCATGTGAGAGAAGCAATAGCTATGAGATATGTCCCCAAAATTTCCCAAGTTAGATTTTTCCCCTAAATAGCTGTTTTTAAGCATAAAACACAATTTGCGTTAAACTGCAATATGCTGTATTTCTAACACAGATTTTTAAGCCATTTAAGGTTTTTCATAGAAGATAAAACTGCCAAACATAAAAAGACAATTACACAGGATACCACAGCTGTATTTAAAATCCACACACTACAGATTATTAGCAAGATCGTTTTCTCTTTCTCTCTCTCTCCCTCTTGGTGTGTATGTAGCTTCATTTTTAAAATGTCACTAAAATATAATTGTTTTTGAATATTAGATATTGAAAAATATCTAATGAAAGTTTGGAACACTGTGAAGTATAATTTTCATTCATTTGACAACTGCATCACTTTGGAGCAATTCAAATTTTCAAAAGACAGGGCCAAGAACCAAGTCTTCAATAGCAGAATGTTCAAAATCAAAAAGGAAAATTTACTGAGATCAAATTGGTAAATATTTATTGAGACTCAAATGGTAAGGAGTAATACCAGACATCAATAGCTGAATTGCCTCCTCTTCTGCATGCTGTATAATGTTTTTCCCTTTTAATGTATTTTTATTATATGTGGATTTAGATGCAGTTACTGCATATTAATTGGGTTTCACTGTCTCTTTCTTTAAATTCTATACTGTAATTGAATTCGTCCTCTGAAAAAGGTAATATTGATATCCATCACCACAGGAAATGTAGCATGTGTTTTCTAATTAATAACAAAACACCAAGACATCATTTTAGTCAGGGAATAATATGATGAGACTGAGAATGTTCCACAAAGATAGCATGACATTTGAAATGTAGAAAGAAGCACCACCATGCTTTTCTTCCATCTCAGCACCTCCATGCAGTTATGTATGTTAGAAACTAAGAATGTAAACTCTCAGTGTATGTAGGAGTGGTTTTCAGTTCTCACATTTATCTGGATATTTTTTAAAAATATATAATTAATAATCAAAATATGAAATAAAAATGGTATGACAAGCATCAAGCAGGGTGGTATGCAGTGATGACTTTAAGCCAGCATGAGCATATCAGTCTACATCAGGTGAGGGACAACACACTTTACCAAAGCTATCTTGCACATTGAGTTGGGAGAGAAATATTTGCCTGAGGTGACTGGACTGTATCTCACATTAAGCCTTGAGTAGATGCATCGCAGGAGTGATGCAAAGCCATACTGCTGTATGAGTTTCTCATTGAGACATACATATGTCTAGGAAGATTCAAAAACATGGAAAGGACAACCTAAAGACTGGCTAAATGGGGCGTGGTGTTGGAACATGACTGGAAGTCCAGAACTTAGGAAGATGAGGCAGAGGTATTGAGTATTTGGGGCCACTAGGTTATATAATGGCACTCTGTCTCACAACCAGATAAATACAATATTAATTTTTTTAAAATGTTGATAAATTTAAACATAACAGATTGATAGGAAAATTCTCCACTAATGTTTCAGAGGCAGCAACATCTAGGAAGAGGAGACTGGAAAATTATTTGCAAGATTTTTGACAGAATTTCTATACCTATCTAATCATGGTATACTCTGAACTAACATCATATATGATGATGTGGAACACCTAGTGATGGATTTCACTGGAAGGTGATCCATGCACAGACAGGTTCCTTGATCTGTTTGAAGACAAAGTGAGGATTGTTCTCACAAATCTGAAGAACATGTAACCATTTGTATGTATGGGGGTGGCCAACCCAACATATTATGATGTTTTATAATTTATTATCCATGAATATATTTTCTGTTCACTCTGATGTTAGCATGTGTACTTTGAAAATGTGCTAATACATGAAGTTTTAATTTGATTTAGAATGTAAGAAGGAGATTTTTTAACTCCCATGAATCTAGCCTATAGAAGCAACGGCCATGAAACAAAGCCATTAAAAAGATAAGTGTCGTAATTTGATCAAAAGTAGAGTTTAATGACTTGACCTAATGCTGATCATAAAGTGTCAATGTTGTGTACCAGAGGTGAGCAGATAGCCCACCAGGTCTCTGGAGTACACTGTGACTGCTAAAATCCCAGCAGAATAAATCCAGAGTGAGTTCACTTGAATCTCAGAAGTGAAAATTATGGAAAGCACATGACAGCCACATGCTTTTAAATCAAACAGAGTAGGATTGCTGTGGATATCACTTTGTATGCTGTGAATGTGTTGCTCTGATTGGTTAATAAATAAGTGCTGTTTGGTCAGTAGTCAGGCAGGAAGTATAGGCAGGACGAAGAGAGGAGAATTCAGGGAACAGGAAGGCTGAGTCAGGAGTTGCTAGCCAGCCATGGAGGAAACAAGATGTGAAAGTAGAACTGGGAAAAGGTACCAAGCCACATGGCTAAACATAAATAAGAATTATGGGTTAATTTAAGTGTAAGATCTAGCTAGCAAGAAGCCTGAGCCATTAGGCCAAACAGTTTTAATTAATATAAGCCTCTGTGTGTTTATTTGGGTCTGAGCAGCTGTAGGCCTGAGCAGGATGGAAAAAACATACAATAACCAGAAACTCTGCCGAGGGTGCACACCCAGATGCCTTCAAAGGATTTTTCTCAATGGAGCATTGCTCCCCCTGCCGATGTTGTAGCCTAGAGTCTACAATTCACAAGTTAACGTGAACATGTTGCTCTGTTCGAAGAGCTCAAAACAACAATAAATCTAATAACAAAAAAAAAATGTGGGAAGTAGATCTAATTGGAGAGACTCAGAGTTGGAGTATTTGGCAGAGGGAATGCAAAGTACAATCTTCTAGTTTTATTCTGGTGCTGTGAAAACCCTCAGACCAAAAGCAACTTAGGGAGGAAGCGAACTGTTTGGCTTATGCTTCTAAGTTACAGTTTGTTGTTGAGGGGAGTGAGGGTAAAGAACTAAGGCAGGAAATTGAAGCAGAAACCATGGTGAAGTGCCGCTTCAGGTTCATATGGGCTCATGCTCGCCTAGCATTCTTGTAGAGTCCAGGACCACCTGCCCAGGGAATGGTGCTGCCCACAGTAGACTGGGCCATCCAACACCAATCAACAACCCAGACAAGCCCCACGGACTTTTCCACAGGACAATCTGACCTAGGCAATTACTTAACAGACGTTTTCCTCTCAGATGACCCTATGCTATGTCAAATTGAGAATTAAAGCTAACTAAAACATAAACATTTATGCATGCACACATCATATCAATATGTGAGTAGATCATCATTACACTATGTGGACACAAAAAGCTATCTTTTAATTTTGAAAAAAAAGAAAGAAAGAAAATATCAGCCATGTGTTGTTGTTGTTGGTGGTGGTGGTGGTGGTAGTGGTGGTGGTGCACACCTTTGATCCCAGCAATTGTGAGGCAGAATCAGGCAGATCTCTGTGAGTTCAAGGCCAGCCTGGGATATAGAGCAAGATCCAGGACAGGCACCAAAACTACAAAGAGAAACTCTGTCTCAACACCCCCCCCAAAAAAAAGAAAAGAAAAAAGACAATGTCAATGTTGCTATGCTATAAATACAAATGGTCTCTGTTGACAATGTTTCAACAAAGTGACAGTTTTATGAGGTGGTAACCAATGTGCATTGAGTAGGAACCACACTGTGAACTTTTCTTTTTTATTTTTTTCCCAGGGCTGGTGATACAAGGTAGCACAATTTTTGTAAAGCTGCACAGCCTCTAGCTGCTAGTAAATCAGAAGGATGGGCAACTGGTACTAGGTCATAGGTATTGCATGCATTTTAGATCGACAATATATCCAGTTGACAAAAGCTTGTGGGATGTAACACTTTTGTAAAGAGTAGAACATCTGTAATTAAAGAGCAGTTCTTCTGTACAATACAAGGAGATATGAATTCTAATTTATTAGTTGATTATATGTTTTATTTTGAGGCAGTTTCAATCACTGGAACTCTCACTCCTCTTATCTCAGCCTCCCAAATGCTGGGATGTCAGGTACACATTATCACACCTGTTGAAAAATTATATAATCTATGTCAGCTATGTGCATCCTAAAATAGAACTTTTGCTGATAATCAGTGATATCTCTATCTTACTTAGGGTTTCTATTGCTGTGAAGAGACACCATGACCATGTCAACTCTTATAAAAAAAATTAAAAAACCCATTTAATTAAGGCCAATTTACAGGTTTAGAGGCTTAGCATTTTAATGACATAGAGTAATGCTTCACAGACAGGTCATTTTCCACCTTATTCAACCCTGAGTTTCTAAGGTTTGCTTGATCTCAGGACATGTGTGGTTTGTGCAACATCATAAACAGCACAGGGAGGACAAGCTCTGCACAGCACTCAGGAAGCACTGGTTAGCCCAACAGCCTCATCTGTAGAACCTTGGTTAGTGATTTATCCAGACAGTGTTTGTCTACACCCAAAGCCAAGTTGCCGTAAATAATGAGTCACCAAGCCCTACTTTCATGTTGAATTTACAGTTGATGCTCCATCAACTGCCTCAGTTTCAGACCAAGAACCTATGGGAAAGCATATAGTCTCCTCTTCCTCCACTTTCTTCTCCTCCTCTACCTCTTGTTCCCTATTATTATGGGACAAGTGTCTATCCCACTCACATGCTGACATTTTAACTTCCAATGTGATTTAAAAGTGGGCCCTTTAGAAGGGGACTAGAGTTGGGTAATAATGACATTGATCCTGTAATGAATGATATTGTAGGAAGGAAATGCAGAGTAAGTGCCCTGCACAGAACCTGTAAACCCAACATGTGGGTCTTCAACAGGAGAAGACTCTACCAATGCCTTAACCTTGGAATTCCAGCTCCAGGATTGTAAGAATTATAATTAGGTTGTCTGAGCTCCAGCCTGTGATGCTGTGTCACAGTGACCAACATTAATGTAAACAATTAGCACACATTTGTCATGAAACACACTACCAGGTGCAGAGTAGTCCACATTTGTCATTTAATAGGAGATAAAGAGGTGATAAATTTGGCCTAAAGAATCTCCGTCATTACTTTTCCAGCTAGATAATTCACTTCTGTGTTTTATGATTAAAGAGCCAATGTTATGAAACCAGGTGTTTTTTTAGTGACAAACAATACTTTAACAAATGAACCAAAATAAACACCTTTGCAGCTGCAAAGACATACCTTTGAACATGTCCCTACTTATAGCAGAAAAGGAAGCATCCTACTTTCCACAGGGCCACTAGGTAGGCATGCTGGTTAAATTTGTCACAGCCTTGCACGAAAGGGGAGGACTGCTAAAAATCCAGCCTCGCCAGCTGTCTTTGCCACGGAGCTATATCCATCACAAATTCCGGAATTGCTCCACTTAAGCTTACTAGAGCGACAGCTGGTTCAGAACAGTGAGACCATTAGACTCGGCTAGGGTTGTTAAATGTCAAACACCACACTTGAACTTTTCCTCAATTACACAAAAATAAATCTACCCACGTGTACACTTACTGCAATGTCAGGGATTCTGAACAAGAGGCCCAGGCTTTGTCTGAAACCACAGCTGTAATAAGTTTTTGTTGAGGGTTCCAGAGTGTGTTATATTAATAGGGGGGAACAAAATCAAATACAGTGTAGGCATTTGAGAAATGGGCTTAATGTAAACAGAATGAAACTATATTCACAAGTCTTCTCCATCTATTTAAGTAAAAGTAAGCAACTATGAGACATTTATATTTGACTGAAATCCCCACTACTCAGTAGACCCATTGGTCAGGCAGCGACACAGAGAGAAGTAAGGTAATTCATTAAAATAATATCTTCTTGCAAAAATCTATCCAGAATTCTAATACATTTATTTTGTATTAGTGTCTTACAGTGTCTGACATGCCTGATGCTTTTATTTATTAGCTTTTTGGTTAGCACATTGCACTAGTCACTTTTCTATCGCTGTGATAAAACACTGTGACCAAAGCCAGTAATAGAAGGAAGGGTTTATTTGGATTTATGGTTTTGAAGGGATCAGAGTCCATCACAATCACATGGGGAAGTCAAGCATGGCAGCAGGCAGACATGGCAGGCACCACCGCAGCAGCAGCAACTGAGAGCTCACGTTTCCAGAGGCAAAGAGGAAAAGAATCAAGCAGAGACATCAAACTGGAATAGCAAGAGTCTTTTGAAACTCCAAAGCTCTACCCCAGTGACATACCTCCTTCAGCAAGGACATACCTCCTAAACATTCCTCCAGAGCCACCAAACAGGGGCTAAGTATGCTCAGGCCTTGGGGACAGCTCCTCAAAGCAACCACACAGAGTCATTAGAGCCTTGCTAGATGTGTCCAATGTACCTGCTTATCTCCAGCCACCCGGGAAAGCTTCCCTGAGGCCAACACAGCTGTACACACTTGCCCTAAAGATGAGTTCCTGGCCCATGACTTATAGTGAGGCTTTGTACCCTCAAATTGTGATACTGAGTACTTAAACTACAAACTTGGGGCTCGAGAGTTGGCTCAGAGGCTCAAGAGCACTGGCTGCTCATCCAGAGGACCTGAGTTCAATTCCCAGCAACCACATGGTGGCTCACAGCCATAATTGATCTAATGCCCTCTTCTGGCATGTAGACAGAACATTGTGTTCACAATAAATAAATAAATCTTTAAAAAAGCCTACAAATTTGACCGTGTCTGTGTTCATATGTAATATTTATTGTTTTAGAGATGTGAGGAAACCTGATGGTAGCTCGTTCCTGCTTAGGATGCAAGCATCTATACTACTAAGAGTATGGTGATGAATGACATTTGGTTAAGAACATATGTATTATAATAATAGCACACTGGATTCTGAAAATACTCAAAATTTGATGAGCCTATTAAAGAAAGTTTTGATTCTTAACACAACTTCAAAACTTAGGCTATGCACATTCAAGACAAGCTTGTTAATTAAACAACTAAGAAGTTGGTAGGAGAGTAATGAAATAGAATTATTGGGTTTTAAAGCTACTTTGCATTTTGAATGATGTTTATGAATATACCCAAATTTTCAGTTAATTAATTTATTTACTATTGCTTTTGAGACAGGGTCTTATGTATCCCTGGCTGGCCTCAAATTCACTATGTAGCAAAGAAAAGATCTTGGACTCCTGGTCCTTCTCTTTACCTCCAACTCTGAGGGCTGGGATCACAAGTGTCAATCACCCCCAGCTAATTGATGCTATTTGAATAATATGTTAGATCTGGGAGTAATCAAAGTAGGAAGCTTCGACCTCTGCTCTCTTTAAAGATACCACCAAAACATCCGACGTGAACTGATTTCTTGTTTATGGTATCCAGAATCAGACTTGAGGTCCTTGCATCTCAGGCAATCATGAAGCTACCACACTTCAGTTTGTGGGAAAATGTGTGGTGCGACCTACCAGACACCCCCACCTCCCCAGGGCATCATCAGTGGAAGAAGACTTCAGAAGCCTGGCTTCTGGCTGGGAATTAAAATAAAGGACCAAACATCAATGTTCTGACTTCTGGGGTGTCTGACACAATGACTGGTTTCTGTTTTCCTTGTATCTAAATGTGACAGGAACAGGCACGACATGGTAGACACTGGAAATATTAGCTACAAACATGGCTGGGCCAAGCACCAGGATGGACAGTGTGGGAGAAAGACAGGAGAAAAGTCTGAGTGACAAGTAAAACACTTTTTTTCACTATTTGCACAAGCACAGAGGATGTGTCCCAGAGGAGGTTCTAGAACTTCCCAGAACATTACACTGCCACACTTGGCTAGAATCCTCTCCATTGTAGATGGACTCAAGATGAGGGGGAAGTGGTTATTTTTAAAATCTTAAGGCCCAACCACATACGACAGAGAAAGAAATGGCTGGCCCAAATATTAGTTACTAGACAGGCACTTTAAAAGCTGTCACATGAACATTAATCACCTTCAAGAGTATGTGAATGAAGAGTTACACATGATCAGGTAAGCAAAGGATGGGCTGAATTCCAGGACTGAAAAATAGAATAAATGATCGGGAAAGCTCACTGGAGGGACAAGTGTGAAAGGCTGGACGGAAGAGAAGGAAATACTGGGGAGTCTGAAAACAAACCATAAACTCACTAAGGCAGGAATAAAAAGAGAACATGAAAAATGACCAGAGTCTAAGATATAATTCAACATACAACACAGTGATCCTAAATTTACATTAGGAAGATTCCTGAAGGAAAAGAGATGAGAAAAGGGGTGGGAATCTGGAGATGTAACAGCTGGCAGCTTCCTAAATATCAGAGGAATAAACACTTGCATTCAAGAAGCTCAAAGGCCCAAACTAAGGTAAATATATAATGGTCTGCACTCAAATAGCTCATAAGTCAACTATCCAAAAGCTGAGAATCTCAAAAGTGGGCTCTGCCCTTCTTCTCTCAGACTTACGAGGTGTCATTGGATTGATGCATTCAATATTGGGATAGTTTAAAAAAAAGGACATGAAGCATGGAGAGGTTGTGTTGGGGAGATCCAAAAGGACTCAGCTCCCTTCCTTATTTTTATGCAGTAGAAGATTCTAACTTGAGGAATGATGTCATCAACAGTGAATGGTGTCATCTACCCACCTCAATTAATTCATTACAATAAATCCTCACAGACATACCCAAAGGTCCATGGTCCAAGCAATTATGGATATCACAAAGTTGACAACCAAGATTAACCACCATACTGAGAGACCCCCAAGAATAGGTAAACCCTTGTTAAATAAAGTTTCAGATACTCCATGCCCTCTGTACACTAACAGGAGACCCATAGCAGTTCCTACATGTGTAAACCCCCAAACTCACTTGCATTTTAAAATAATTATGTGAGATTTCATTTAAAATAGAATATTAGGAACAAAATCTTACCAAAGTGTCTCTTTTGATGTCTTTTGAAGCATTTACCACAACTGGACATTATTATGTGATAATAACTTATATGAAAACAAACCAGGAGTCAATGCCATTCACTGAGTTCTACAGATTTTTAAAAAAGAAGGTGTTGTGGCATGTGTCTGTTCATGTTTTTACTTTTATTTCAGCCTGAAGTATATATCATTCTTCATCCCAGAAACTTGTATGATTTCAAGATGCTGACAGAGTCAGTAGCCAATGAAGAGGTTCAGGAACCTAAATGTGACAGAAATAGGGGACATATCTGTCCTGCCACTCTCTATGGAGCTGAAATAACAATGGCAGACAATGAAGATGTGTGCACATAACAGGTGATAGAGGTGAGTACGTACAATAAGGGGAAGAATGGTAAGGCCGGGGTAGTCACCATCTCCTAGGAGAGGTGGAAGAAGGAATGGAGCATGTTCTGTAGAGGTCAAATAAAAATGGTCAAATAAAAGTTGGTGTCTGATGAGTCACAAGAACCTGTTCAGCTGTTGGTGTCCAGAGAGCCACCTCCTTGTGTGGGCAAGCTCTGAGGCAAGAGCAGAGGAGAGGGGAGCAGATTTTATCCTGGAGCTGAAAGTTTCTGTAAGCATTAGTCAGGGTCCACCTTAGCAAGAATATAAGGAACTATGTCTGGGCCAGCAGGTGTCTGTCCACAGATGTTGAGGAGGAGGGCTCAGTTTCTTAAAATCTATCCTGCCTCTTGCTCTTTTCAAATCTGCTGAGACCTGAGATTCTCAAAGCATAGGGCGGGACAGTGTGGAAAATTCCAGTCCCTTTGCCCAGAAGAGCAACTGTGGAACTGGTTTAGATGGTCTTTTTGCATTGAACTGCATGTTTTTTAAATGTCCAAAGATCACAGATAGGAACAAACCTTTAACTTGTCAGCAATTCTTTGGGCTGCATGTAACACACACAAAAAGTATCAAAAGCCTATGATTATCTGGTAGATCTCACGTTCTTAGAAGCTTCTCCAAAATTCTCTGGGATGTGAGGAAGAAGCCAGAATTTACATTACTTAAAAGATGCCAAGTTCCTCAAAGCAGTTAAGATACAATGGAGGCTGGGTGGTGGTGGTGCATGCTTTTAATCCCAGCACTCGGGAGGCGGAGGCATAATGACTGACTGAGATTCAGGAAAGCATTTCTGGTAGAAATAGAGGAAGACTAAGAGAAGGTTGTAGGGAAATTTTGGGTAGTAACAATTGTTACAGAAAACCTTATAAACCAGTGAATGATTAAATAGAGATAAACCTCTGACAGGTGAGATGGGCAGGCATAAAGTCAGTTTACCAGACTGTGAGCAGATGCTTATTGATAGCCTTTCTGTGGAGAAGGGGTGCAGAACTCACCATGGGGGACACAAAGGACTCTCTAGTGTGCTGGCATACAGTGAGATTCTTGTCCAAGCTCCCATTTCATGGGTACTTAATCAGGCTCACCATGACATTGGGGTGCTCATGAGTATTACTAATATGAGACCGTCAGAGTTAACCCAGGTTGTCAATTTGCCAATATTCAATTATGATACCATCCTGCTAAAAGGCCTATTACTTTACTTCAAAAAGTTTAAGATCATTTGCAAAATTTTAAAGCTTCCCTGGAAGCCTTAACTTTTTTGACCTAGAGCAATTTAAGCACTTAAAACTCCCAAGTATAGTTAAACACACACACACACACACACACACACACACACACACACACACACATACGCACACACGCACACACATGTGCGCGCCCCAAAAAAGAACCCCAGCAATTTTAAAATATCTAAATCAAAAATACCCCTTGACTGAGAACAATTTGGAAATCCCATCCATTTGAGCTGTACAAATCTGAAAAAGAAAACACTCCTTTTATTTTAACAATCAAAAGTTGAAGTATAAAACAAAAACTTTTCTGGAGCAATAGCAACACTGAGATACCTTGGTGACCTCAATTCTGATGGACACACTCCCTCAAGGGGACAGGAGGGACAGACACTGTCTGCTACAGACACAGGAGAGGTAGAGCCTGGGGAAACAGGTTGGTTTCACCCAAGCAAACCGCTCAAGGCTTGGTCCAAGTCTCCAGTGTCTCAGGGACAAAAACAGGAGTTCTGACCTTCCCAACACAGGCTCTCCATGGTGGGGTAATACAGAAGCCCCCCGTGCATCACTTTGAAGAAAAGCAGGAATGAAATGCCTTATGGCTCCCAGATTCTTCACTCTTAGAGACTCAATCCTCAGAGATGCTGAAGGTCCATGTGCATGTGCTCCCTATGTTACACACACTCAGATGTTCTGGATCATGCATGTCAAACCATGCACTCTTGGAATAAAATGTGCCACCCCTTCAGAGGCAAGTGGTTTGAGTTTAAGAATTCTGTAGTGTCCCTTTGGATTGATAAGGCTTGGTCTTCATTCACACAAGGACTGAGGAGTCCTATCTGGAGGCAGGTATGTAGCAGGTACTGTGGCTCATGTTTCAGTCTCAACAGGCTTCTTGGTCTTCCTCACTTTAGACTTGGGCTTGTGTGTGGTGTGAACATTACTAAATAGGGACATCTGTGACATCCCTTCCCAGTGGCAGTTGGAGCTCCTGGCCCGAGGAGCTTAGTAAACAGTATTCCTGGCAAAATCCTTGCTGTGCCTCTTCATACTCGGTCATTATTGCGGTGACAGGTTTTCTGCTTTTATTTTTTCACCTCAAAAATACAGCACTGCCTGAGGACAGACAGCACCTCAAGAAGATTGCTCGGCATATGCTCTAGAAGCTGCTTTCTTCTTTTAAACTTACAGATGCACATTTTACTAAAAACATGAATCTAGAGACTTTTACAGAGATTTGGAAATAATACATTTTAGAGTGCATGCCTAAATATATCAATGTATTAAAATATTAGAGATAATTGGCAACTTAGGTCAACAGTCTTCAGAGTAGTAAGGCTAACTCAATGAATATAATACCCATTTATAACAGGTAGGAAAAATAAGAGCAATGGGCTGAATTCCCTTTAGTGCACAAATGATGTGAGTTTTCAAAACAGCCACAAAGACAGCCACCTGGCGTAGCCCAAGTCCAAATGTAACATCATGTTTGGTCCAATGAAAAGCAAACACATTACTTAATTATGGTCTTGGATTCTTGCACAAGGTTCTTGAAGAGGCTGCATTTCCATGGGAGATGGAAGAACATTAGTCTCTCCTTTACAGACTCATACTGACTAAGAACATTGTGAGATGGAGACAATAGAGCTACAGTGTGTGTGCAAAGTAGATAATTATCCCCAATAATCACAGGGTAATTGTGTTACCAAAGTCTCCTTCCCCAAAAAGAGAAGGAAAAGCCAGAAACTATAAGACAGTTTCTCAAGGCCTAAGAACAATGGTGAGTTCCAACAGGGCAAAAATATTAATGGATTGGTTAACACAGTCATAAATAAGGGTTGCAACTGTTATTTGTGGAATCTTCGCAGAATGTATCAAAGTAGCAGAATTTTCCAGAAGTATTCTACATAAATAACATTCACAGGATCACTTTACAGTCACTAGAGTAGTCCTATTCACATAAATTGGAACACACTTGAATGCAAATGCCTGTAATAAGTGGGGGGCTCAGGCAGACTATGAACAGGGCCTGTGGTTGGTGGCTGGTGATGAATATTTATCATCAGCTGGAATGTGGCCTTTTGAAAACACATGCATTACACTCCAGCAAACTGTTTATCTCAATTTTAAAAATCACTTATTGACGCTAACCCACGTATTTGCTCACTTGCAACTGCTTATTAAAGGAGATAATGCCAACATCAAGCCATTTCAGAGCCTGAAAACAAGTCCCAAATAAACCTCGCTTTCCCTGGAAAATTCATGCTTTACTTTCATGAAGTTTACCAGCAGTATCCACCACTGCAGTGGGCTTGTGGATTTGACCTTTGTTGTCCTATTTATTAGACCATTAATGCAGCCTCACATCTGCTTTTTATAACAATTCACCTCTCTTCTGTGGTGTCTCTTTCCAATTAAAATGAATAACACATAAACATGGGCTCTGAAATGCCTGCTCTCACTAGTTCTTGTTTTAACACCTTTGAGAGTCTGTAAGGAAAGCCCCATGGCCTTATCTGTTGAGATGACCATACTCTATATTTTGGGATGTGACTGTGAGTATCTTTTGTCACACATAAAGTCAGTCTTGTCACAAATGGCTGGCTGTGTTTCCTAAGGCAAAGAGCCTGAAAACACAGCCAGTTCATCACATTATTCCAGATACCAACTTCAGCATTTGCTCAGTAGTCTATAGTTTGTAGAGAATACCCTTCATGTAGCCTATGCTTAGTAAAACTCAATTTCATATAAGTATTAGATGAGTTTCACAACAGCAACATTTCATTGTTTAACACATGTAGCTTTGGTTCCTTTAGGAAGGATGGTCCTGGAGTCAGATAGAAGCAGCAGTTTATCTTACTTTTGTATTCCAGGTGAAAACCAGCAGCAGCAACACTGATGTCTGACTGGAAGTGCAGGCAGAGCTGGTTAGAAGTGCTGTTCAGCAGTGCAGGCACTGTGGTCCCTGTACAGGGGAGGGGGGGGGAGAAGAGCAGCTTTAACATGAAACAGGCAGGCATTCCACATGCCGAACACAGAACACCATATCCCAGGCTTCCAAGTGCCTAGAGCTTGTCTGATCATCTGTGTTTAATCTGAGTGCTGGAGCTGACCATTGCTTGCCCAGTCATTCCATCTTGCAAGACACCTTTAAACAGCGGTATGGTGATATTTTATTTGTACTGAAATGTGATTTTATTTGTATGTTAAATAAATAAAGTTGCCTGGGGGTCAGAGCTAATAGCAATCCATAGCAGAAGCCAGGTGGTGGTGGTGGTGGGGCACACCTTTAATCCAGATCATGACAGACAGATCTCTGTGTGTTCAAGGATACAGCCAGCATGGAGACACACGCCTTTAATCTTAATACCAACCATAAAGACCTGGAGGTCTGTATAGACAGGCAGTGACGAGGAGGTCATGTGGTTAGGTCTACAACCAATGAGAAGGCAGAACAGAAAGTCAATAAAAAGACAGATACACAGGAAGTTGGTATCTTGCTGAGGGGAAGGACATCAGCGGCAGTGAAGGGTAAGAAGGGTTTTTAGCTCTTAGCTACTGCTCTGACCTCTTGGGCTTTTAACTCGGCATTTGGCTCTGTGTTTCTTATTTAAAAATGACTGTTACATCTACACAGTGGTTCTCAACCTATAGGTTGCAACCATCAGAAAACACATAGGAACCAAGACACCTCTTAGTAGCAAAATTACAGTCATGAAGTAGCAACCAAAATAAATTTATGTATGGGGGTTTCTAAGACCATCAGAATTATGTGTTTTCTGGTGGTCACCACCCAGAGATTGGGAACTGCTGCCTTAGAGGGCTCTTGGACCTCTTGCTACTTCCTCCAGATTGCACACAGTCAATCCCCTTGCCTTCAGTCTGGCCTAGATTACCTACAGTCATTAGTCTGTCTCCACACAGTTTCCTCTCTCTATGCATTTATTTTGTATACCCCCAGGCTAGAGAAATCCTGTATGTTACATTTTTTAGTAAAATCTAGGTCCACTTTGGAGAACATGAATAATGAATTCTGTAGACTGAGAAGGACTATAGTTAGTATTGGGATTACCTCAGGCTAGAAAAGAGTCTTAAACTGTAGAGCTCTTGTCTCACATGTACTCCTCCCCAAGCTCCTTAGGACTGTGAGATCTAGTAATTCTAAACAGTGAATACTGGTAC
This sequence comes from Onychomys torridus, assembly GCF_903995425.1. Classification (NCBI taxonomy): domain Eukaryota; kingdom Metazoa; phylum Chordata; class Mammalia; order Rodentia; family Cricetidae; genus Onychomys; species Onychomys torridus. Next base: position 13,007,324 of record NC_050459.1, read on the forward strand.
CACCTTCAATTCCTTCGCCCCTTAATTTAGCCTCTGCTGGTGCACTAAGCCACTGTTATTATTCTGAGATCTTCCACTAGTTTTATTTTTCTGTAAAAGTCATGTCAGGAAGCTCCACAGCCTTCCTATTGATCTGCCCTCATCCTTTCCCACACTGAGACCCACCCCAGCATCTCTGGTTTTAGAAGCTGAGGGTTTGGAAGACAAAGGCTAAGAGATTTACAGAGGCTGGGACACCTGCTGGTCTAGAACTGGCTGTCTCCTGTGGTAAGGTTGGAAAAGATGTGAATGAATGAGATAGTTGGTATCAGGGATAGACATTTCCTTGGGCAAGCTCACATGAGCTTCTGATAATGCTAAGAGTAGAGAGTAGAGTAAAACCTTCATGCTAATCTTGGGCTGCCATCTATAATCTATCATTAGCTTTCCAGAAATTCACCAATCATTTGAACAAGTGTTTTATCCAATAATGTACATCCATTGGCCAACTGAGACCAAAATTATATTATTTAAAATGTTCTAGAAGGTGAATAGTAAGAAAAAGAGAAACCCATATCCACTTGTCCGTGTGTGTCCGTGTGTGTGTCCGTGTGTGTGTCTGTGTGTGTGTGTCCGTGTGTGTGTGTGTGTGTGTGTGTGTGTGTGTGTGTGTGTGTGTGTGTTAGACTTCAGGAAGTTAGGTTGCCTCTTTGAGATCTGGGGTTTGTGCCTCCATCATTTTTCCCTAGAAGACAAAGGGAGTTGAATTCAGGAGGTGGGAGTTCTTTAGGATAAACCAATAGTAAAAATCTACAATAAGACCACTAAGGATGTGTGAGGAAAAGTCTCTTACAGAATGCTTGCAGAAACAGCCCTTTGCTGCTTGACTCTGAATTTGTAGAGTAAAGAGAAAAAGATAGATGGATAGACAGACAGATGATAAATCTAAACAGATTGATACATGATAGTTGTTTAACTCTGACTAGCTGTGGAGGAATTGTCTGTTGGTATGTCCTTTTTGGGTAATACATTTTCCTGGTTCATCTTCAGCAAAGGAAAGTGTTGGAATAGGCCTCCAGTAGGGTAGGTACCCCAAGGCCTCAGAGAGGGACAGAGATATCAGAGAACCATGGAGGTGGAGGGTGTTAACTGCTTTGCTCATTGTTCAGTTTCAGACTGCTTCTAAAATCCACAAAAGAAGACATTGGCTAAAAGGATGCACCGTGCCTTATTTCATGGAATTCCCATGATGTATGCCATCTTTTGTCTTGCATACTTGTTATCTGGCTGGCATATCAAGAGGAATGATGTTTTCTGTGGATCTAACAGCTTCATTTTCCGATTTTTCATTGCATGGTCTGATTTCATCTGACATTTGGGGGAAATCTCATGGTGTCTGTTGATAGCGTCTGCTTAAATAATGACTGATCCTAAAATAAAACACTCTTCTTTGCTTTCTACCTGTTCTTGTTGCATTTCTGTTACTGCAATAAAATACCCTGATAAGAGACAATGAAGGCTAGGAAGGGTTTATGGGGCTTATATGTCCAGAATATAGCCCAAAATTTTGGGAAAGTTAACATAGGAATTCAATATATCATGTCCACAGTCAAGAAAGAAAAGAAACAAAACACATTAAAAAAAATCATGGATCCTTGTTTACTTCTGCTTTCTCTAATCTTATATAGGCCAGGGACTGGCCAGTGAAATGGTGTTGCCCACATCAATTACCAAGTCAAGACAATGTCCAGCAGTCATCCCCATAGTCCAACCTAACCCTTGCTACTGGAATCACACTAGGCTACTGTGTTAATAGTGACACATCTTTTTTTTTTCTCCCATACTTAAACATAGGAATTCACTTTGCACAGCCTGGGTGTCCTATATCCATCTTACCTAAGTTATCCCAGAGTTCTTAGCTCCCAGCTTAGTAACTTGCACATAAGCATTATTTGATTTTTCAATTGTACAGTAGACGAAGAAAGCCACTTCTGGCTCAGGCTCTGGGACTGGTTAACTCCATCACCCCATGTCATCTACAAAAACGTGAGTGCATTTTGATTCTACAACATGAAGATCATGGTAAGTCTTTTACACAGCTAATGAGTTGTGGATATGGCACTGGTTTGTGAATTCACATGTCTTTTTCAGATTAAAAATATGTCAGTCATCAAATCTAACAACTGTCTGTCCTATGCTTCAGGAGGGCTACATATGGTGAGCCCCTCATCACCCAGCCACCTCTGGACAGACTGCCCTGCACCTGCCATTCACTGGAGTTAACTTTGGGTTTTCTCAGGGTAGTCTAATATCAGGGGCTTATCCTCTCTATGCAAAATGCAACCAACCAAGAGATTTTTTTTAAAATGTTGCCATAGGCAGAATATTTCTGATCACATTGTTTTACTGTGACCCAGATAGAATGACACATGACAAAGGAAGCCGCGAAATTTTATTATTGTCCCTGCAGAGTGTACTCTCAGTATACTGATATTTGCTTTCCTTTAATACCAACTGGCAGATACAAGTCTGCATGAATTCTGCTCTATTTTACTCATTTATAATTTATAACCCACCTGCTTCCAAAAGTGATTTTTCAATGGCTCACTAAAAAAGATCTACATACATATTTCTACCCAAGCAGAAATGAAAAAACCAAAGCACTGAATTTATTAAGGATGTCAATCATTTTGTTTTGAAATATGTACTTCTTATGACATCTCATTCTTATTTATTTTTATCCAATAGTTAAAATATTTTAGAATCTGCTTTATAAAAACTTTAAAGGATCACAGGAACAAAATCCTTAAATATTGATTGTGTTCTTAAAAAATCCAAACTTTGGTCTGAGATAGCATTTTTCTTCATATAACTTACGTTTTTTATTGAGAATTTTATACATGTCTACAATGATAAAGGATTATATCCTATTTAAAAGTTATTTTTCTAAGAGAGCTGGCATGATTTCTAGCTGAATAGAAAAATTGTTGTAGTTTAAAGATGCTCTAAGGAATCAGCTATCATTCTAGACATATGACATAGTTATTTCTATGTCCATAGTGCATATACATGTAGATGTCATAGCAGTATTAACCTGTATGGTCCTCACTGCATAACTAGTAACTAAACCACAGAGCTTCTCCTCAAAATCTGGAGAATATAGATACCACAGCACAAGGAGTTCTGGGCTTCAGGTGAGTGTCAACCCTCTTCCAGCAAGGGCTCTGACAGCAAAGCACAGAAGCCATCATCACAAACAGCATTGAGGCTGCAAGTCCTTTGCCCTTGTTTTTCGTCTTTTTTCTTGAAATTTTAGAAAAAAATAAAAACAAGCTAGGTTTCATGGACTATCTTTGGACTTTCATTCAACACTGTTCACTATTCAGGCTATGGATCTGGGGCAAGAATAGTGGTATGATGCTGTGCTCCTCTTCCTGGTTCAGCTTGGCTACTGGCTGTTTTGTGTGGTACTTGGGCACTGGCAGCACAGGCTTGTGAGAGCTGATGGCAGTGCCTTGGCAGCATGTGATGGCCAGCTTTGGGAGAACAGGTACAGAGTAGCACTGACCACAGGGCAGTTAGCCAAGCCTTGATTTGTTTTTCTCAGAGCAGGCTCTGAGGTTGCCAATTCCCGGTCCCATCTAGCACTAAGAAGGGAAGTCTAACATGAGCACCACTCTGCTGCTTTGTTACTTTGTAGTGAGTATGTATTTGTGGGGTGCCCCAGTGTCATGCACACTTTGTCTATCAATTCAGCATATGAGACTCCAGTTACAATCTGTTATTTTTATTATTATTATTATTATTATTATTATTATTATTACTATACCAAGAATGCCCTTTGTGTTCATCACACTTTTCCATGTATCACTCAGGATCTACAGAGTGGGGGAGATATTCATTCATCTAATTAGACTTTGAATTTCACAGACATCAATTTCACTCATTATATACAAAATGCTTAATCACATGTTGTATATGCATGTATGTTATATACAATACACATCTTGTATTAATATACATATTATGTACATTATTTATAACACATACATTCTACATATATCCCAGCCTTGCTTCCTTTTAGGTAGTGGTTCTCAACCTTCCTACCTCTGCAACCCTTTAATACAGTTCCTCATGTTATGGTGACCCCCAACCATAAAGTTATTTTTGTTGCTACTTCATAGCTGTAATTTTGCTACTATTGTAAATTGTAATGTAAACACCTGTGTTTTCTGATGGATTGCCATAGGCAACCTCTGTAAAAGGGTCACTCAACACCCCCAAGGGGTCATGACCCACAGTTGAGAACCACTGCTTTAAGGTTGAGAATGGGATTTAGCTTGATAATGCTTAGGGTGATTAAAAGACAGAAGTTGCATTGTTGGTGCATTTGTTGTGATTGAGCAATCACTAATCAACTTCTCTCTCAACAGAGAGAAAATCAGAGAGAAAATGAAAAGACAGCAAAAGAATTGTACATATGAACTCAAGGTGATTTAACCATATAATGTGAGGTGAAAACAAGGGTATACCTGGGATAGCCAATCTTAAACAGAAGAAAGAGGGAAGACAGACAGAGCCTGTCTAGTCTATTCAAGGACGAAGGAACGAGAAGAGTTGATACTTCAGTTTTAAAGACCTGCCTTTCACTAGTCATCTTATCATCAGATTCTCAAGTCTGTCAAAGTGAGAGCCTGATCCATCACAAGGGGGTTCCCCTCCCTTTGGGAGCTAGTGAGTAGAAAAGTTACCCAAGCTTCCAAACACAGTTGCGTGGTAGTGGCACTTGAGTGCACCTCCTTCTCTTGCATATGACATGACACACAACATTGTGTTGCACACAATATTCCAGAGCCATTTTGATTATTGTTTTTAATTATTCATGCAAGTGGATGCTTGATGTTTATAAGATGGGTCTAAAATATCCCAGGTTGGCGGACATACATTGGCCCATGCATCCTTGCAGGATGTGTAGGTGGTAGTGATGACTGTCTGCTGCCATGAGTCTGGTGAGTAATTGGTTGTAGCTTGTAAATGCTTTAGAAAGCTATAAGTCACACTTGTGGCAAGCATCCCCAGGATGTCCTAAGATGCAGCCACTCCTGAAAGCCAACCCTACACAGTGTTCTATACATGTTGGCCCACATAGCAGTATATGCTTTAATGAAATAATCAATAATGTAATATAAAGGTTCTGTATTTAAATTAAATGTAGAGGATTTTTGTTAATCGTTCTTAATTGCTTAGAAAAACTATTACATAAAGCAAGCTTGTTCCATGTCATGAGGGTTATTTTAATTAGACTTGTGTCTTCCAGAATACTTTTTTAATTTGATAGTATTTGAGATTTGTTTACTTAGCTTTAAGTTAGTGTGTGTTCAATACTGCGTCTATGCCAGGTCCTTTCCTTTATCACCCACCACACTGTATTTTTGAGGCAGGGTCTCTCACTGGATCTGGTGCTCACTGATTCAGCCCCATTGGCTACCAGTAAACTTCAGATACCCTGTTGCCATCTTCCCTGCACTGATTGTAAGTGGGCATAGCCACAGTGACTGCTTACATGAGTTGGAGACTAGAGACTGAACTCAGTCCCTCATGCTTACAGGGCAAGTATTTTACCAACTGAGCCACCTCCCCAACCTCATATTCACTTTAGTTTGATATTCGTCATTGAAAATGTTTGCTAATTTTCATTTCCTACTAATTAATTTGAAAGCAACAAGCTGCATCTGGCTGCAATGAACTACAAATGCCCAGTTATTTTTAAAAGAGGCATTTCTTGATACAAGCCCAGAGACCTGGTTTGTTAATATCCCTATTTACATTTTAGGAAAGAATATAAGCTGGGTCTCAACTAGGACTTCAAGGATGCTTCAAGTTTAGATAACTGCATCATCCCCCTGTCTCAAAGCAGTTGCTTCAGCCAGCATGGATCAGAAGATATTGTAATTAACATCAAGTATATAAGAAAAGGGGAAAAGATTACAAGACACATGCTTGCCTTTTCACCTGTGTTTTCTCAGTATTTAATTGTCTCAATATTTTTTCATTCCTTATATATCTGAAAACTTAGAAAAGTCATAGTTTAAATTCAGATCATATGGTTGGTAGACAGTAGTGTCACATATCCAGGCTACCTCTAATCCCTGGACATCTTCCAGTTCTCTCAATATTCTGGTAATTCATGGAAGGGTTGATGGACCACTGACTTCGGGGTAACCACAGTTAGGATTATGCCATGGAAACTCTGGATGAGGCTGGCCATACTGGGGATATCAGTCGAGTGGCTAAGGGTTGGAGCTTGACCCATGAGATACTAGCCCCACTTCCAGTGGTCTTAGATAAAAAGGGCAAGATATTAAGCTCTGTTTTGCAGCCAATAATACAGTCATTCATGACTATGTAATTAAAAACGTCCTGAAAATCTGTACGTCACAGCTCAGGCGAGCATCACAGAGGGGTAGCACATATCAGTGTGCCTAGAAAGTGACACATTTTCAGGAACAAAATTCCAATGCCTGGGATTCTTCTCATACTCATACTCCAAGTGTCTCCATTTGAACTTGTGTTCTATTCAACACAAGTTACATCATGCGTGTGTGCTTCTGGAGCACCATGAACTACTCTCGAGGCCCATCAGCATTGAGGGGTCTTCAGAACCCTTGATTTACAGCTCATTTTCAATATTATAGGTGGCCTGAGATTCTAGCTCCCCACTCGTGTCTGATGGGGTCTGTCAAGTGTCAGCTCTGCCTCCAACCAACTCCAGGCAATAGGTATCAGTACTGTGCTGCTGCAGTAACTATGGCAAACAAATTTTTAAATTAAATTATTTTATGTTTCCTTTATGTATATAGGTGTTTTGTCTGTGTACTATGTGCATGGCTGGTGCCTATGGATGACAAAAGAGGTCATCTTATCCCTGAAAATGAAGTTAAAGATTTTTGTGAATTGTGTGTTGAGATTCAAACCTGCCGAGCCACCTCTCCAGCCCAGTGACAAATAACTTTAAAGACATTTTCCTTTTGTTAACTAAAAAACAAAAATCCCAAGTACCTCTGTGCAATGTGCTTAGGGAACAGGACTGGTTCCTTTCTTTGGAATCATTAAGTGAAGCAGAAGTGGAGGTAAGAGCATAGTTCTCATTATGGGAGCACAACTCCAAACCTCCAGTGTGTGGGAGTACACCTTTAGCACCCCTCCAATGTGTAGGAGCAACCTCCACTCCTCCAAAGTGTGGGAGCACACCTTCAACCTCCAGTGTGTGGGAGTACAACTTCACCTCAGTGTGTGGGAGCAAACCTCTACCCCCTAGCGTGTCGGAACACACCTCCACCCCCCCAGTGTGTGGGAGCACACCTCCACTTCCCAGTGTGACTACATTTCACTAATCCTTTCCACATCTTACAGAAGTACTGCTATCCCTGCTCCCCAGAACAGCCATAATCTCCTGGCACTTCCTGCTTAGATAAACAAACGTCATAAAATTGATTTGGGATTCTCCATGTAGATGTTAAATTGTGGGCTTACTGTTGTTTTTAATGGCAGGGGATTTCTACTTCATTCGCCAACTCTGTCAATTACATAAACGTGTCTGTAAATGTCATAGTAAATAGGACAGTGAAAAGAGATACCTGGCTAAGGAACTCAAGTTTCCTCTGTGGAGAAATTCCAGACCAAACTTGTTTGGTGATGGGCCACTGTGTGTAAAATTCCCAAAGTGTAAATAGCCAAGTACAGACAGAGATAAGCAATGGGTGATGAGTGACAGGAAGTATTTGGTACTTTACCATCCAGCACCTGTGTGTTTGGCCATGCAGAAACATTTTACTTTGCTGACAGCCATAGACACAATCTCTCCATCATTTAAAGACACAATCGGTCTTGTGGCCAGCACTGTGAAAGCCCCATCCTTCCTCCATTTCTTATTTACACAATTAAAAAAAAAATCAACAGAAAAAGAACATTTCAGTTGAAAAAAAAACTCTCATGTGATATTTATTGTGTCACACTAGACAACTCTATCTATGAAATTTAGGTCTTAGTCTAGATGAGCTCACATAACACATACAAGTGGGTTGGACTATAGTGCACAGATGATATCAGCTTTAGGGACCATGGTGACAAGGTGGAGGTAGAAAGTGATGCTGTCAGTGGTTCTCTGAGAGGACAAGGCCTGGGGAAGGTGACTCAACACATGTGAAACTGGAAGTATAAGGACGGTTTGCACTGCCCATGACCATAGCTCCAGGACCCTGTCTTTGTGAGCTGGGGATGTCTGGGCTTGGGTGTATGATTTGTCACCATTCTGTCACAGTGGAGAATGACAGATTATGAGCCCCAGTGAGGCACATTACACAGGGCCATTTCCAGGTTTCCTACCCTTGGGCAAGCCTCTTCTCATTCTTGTCCCCTTTCACGTGCCTGTCAGTGGTGTCCCTATCCATGGCCAGCCTCACAATCCATACTGCTAATTGCTGAGTTGCCTGGCTCCTTCAGATGGCCACCTGCACAGGACCCCCTTGCCACCTCTCTCTTGGACCTTCCCCACTGGCAGCCATTATGGGGAAAGAAAAGCTGTGGGGCACTGTCCACAGACTGTTTTCTGTACCCCCTTTGGCTATGGTTCTGGCTCCAAAGCAGAGACAAAGTGAAGCACAGCCACTTCCCTACCTGAGAAGCTGCCCAGTCTTGGGGCCGTCATGTCTCCTCCGTCATGGATCTCCAGCGAGTCCCAGTTCTGTTCTGTGGCGAAGCTGATCACTTGAATCTACCGAGTCACAAAGCAGGGTTACTGGGTTTTGTTTTGATCAAACTAATCTAAACTCATGAGCTTTTCCTAAGATAAACACATAAAAATAACTTGGCTCAGGGGGTTATGCAGTAGATGAAGAGGACAAGAAGATGGGGGGGGTCATATTGGAAGAGGGTGTCAACGGTGATAGGACAGGCCAGTGGGAGTATATATATGAAAGAAAGGAACTAATCTATGACAGGACATGGGAAAATTTCTATAAATAGTACCTCCCATAACCCTTATTCTAAAAATTAGTTATTGAGCTGGAGAGATGGCTCAGTCGTTAAGAGCACTGACTGCTCTGCCAGAGGACTTGAGCTTTGTTTCCAGCACCCATGACACAACCTTTTGCAACTCAAGCGCCTGAGATTTCAAGGGCCCCTTCTGGCCTACTCAGGCATTGCACACATGCATCCTTCCCAATTAAAAATAATAAAAATAAGGCCTTAAAAATAAGTAAATAAAAATGCATAAAGAATTCTTAATAAAAATAAGTAAATAAACATACATTTTATTGCAAATATGGAACATGATTGGACAGGTGCAAAGGAGTAGAGTGGGGAAGAGGGGACCAGAAGGAGGGGTGGGGAGAGTGAAGGAGGGGGGACCAGAGGGAGGGAGGGAAGAGTGCAGGAAGAGGGGACCAGAGGGAGGGGTGGGGAGTGTAGATGTTAAATAAAAAACACAGAGACAATTGCAGAGTTAAAAGCCAAGAGGTCAAAGCAATAGCTGAGAGCTGAAAACCTTACCCTTCACTGCTGCTCTGTCTTTCCTCTCAGGAAGAGACCTACTTCCTATGTCCTGTCTTTTATATAGACTTTCTGTTCTGCCTTCTCATTGGTTGTAAACTAGTCACTGTCTGTCTATACAGACCTCCAGGTCTTCTATGGTTGGTATTGAGATTAAAGGCATGTGTCACCATGCTGGCTGTATCCTTGAACACACAGAGATCCGCCTAGCTCTGCCTCCCAAGTGCTGGGATTAAAGGCATGTACCACCACCACCGCCCAGCTTCTGCTATGGCTTGCTCTGACCCCAAGGCAACTTTATTAATATACAAATAAAATCACATTTCAGTACAAATAAAATATCACCACAGGGGAGAGTGAAGGATGGGGGACAAGAGGGAGGAAGGAGAGAGTGCCAGAGGGGGTCAGTGAAGCAAGGGGGTGAATGAAGGCAAAGTGTGTGTGAAAAAGCCAGAATGAAATTCATTATGCTGAATCCTAACTCAAGATAACTCAAATAGATAAATAAATAACATTTTTTAAATATTTAAATAAATAAAGAGGAAAGAAGAGTAAGTGAAGAAGAAAAGGAAAGAAGAGAGATAGGGAGAGAGGGAGGAAGGAAAGAAGAGATGAGGGGAATGAGGGGAGGAAGAGGCTGAAATGGAAAGCTGGGGGACACCAGCCAAGCTTCCTCAGTGGCCCTGGTCTGAGGCCCTACCTGGATCCCTGAGCCCTCCGTTACGATGATCTTCCACACGCAGTTCAAGTTGTTGCCATATGGCTCAGGGTAGCCTGGGGACAGAATTGTCCCTCTCCTCTGAGTGAAATTGCCACTGCATGGAACTAAAAGACAGAGTCACACGTTAAGTAAACACCAAGTGAATTTATGGGAATTGATGTCTTGTTTTCCTTGGCTGTGATCAGGAAACTTTCCTTGGTATTTTAAGTGGCATTTTTAGCCAAGGTAAAATTTAATCTCTTCTCTTTCAAATGGGCAACATCAGTGATGTAACTGAGTTTTAAGTCTTAAGTAAATTTTTTTTTTGGGGGGGTGTTCTAAGATGGGACTGTCTACTACAATGGTGTCTCTGAAGTGAGTTTTGTTTGGAGCTATTTTTCTACTTTAATGTAAGGGTGTGTGTAGAGTGTTCCCTTCCATCTGCAGGCATGCAATTCCAAGTCACACTGGTGAATTTCAGAGCAATCTAGGGAGAAGAGATGCTTAAAATGTACCAATAAATTCAAGGGATAATCACCCTTTCACTGAAAGTTCCTTTGAAAAATGTTGCAAATAACACCTAACAATGCCTTTGTTATCCCCAAGGCTTTTGCAATATTCATAATCAACACAAATGCATTAAAAGGGCACCATGCACATAATGCCACAACCCACCATCCTAATGTTTTCCCCACAGAATGAAATTATACTTTTTGTAACTTTAGAGTTGATGGCTGACTTAATGAGCATCAAGAAGAAATACATGTTTTGCACATATAAATCTCCTGTTTTATGAAGCATTAATTTTAAGGTTGCTGCTATTGGGCGACTGACATAATTGATCTTCATAAAGATCACTTTGTGAAGACTGACAGCAGGTCTCTAACCCTGACATGAGGTTCTGATCCAACCCCGGGTAATCGTGTCATCTCATGGGCCCCACTTACCTACACAGCTTGGGATGGTGTCGTTCCACTGTGCCAAGGCGTTTGGCACAGACTGGCAGCGGATGGCCGTGGAACCTTGTAGCAGGTAACCCGGGTTACACTCAAATCGAACTATGGAACCTGCGGAGAACTCGGAACCGATCCTCCTCCCATATCTGGGCTCTGGGACAGAGCTGCACTGCGTGTCACTGGTGCGTGGAACAGCTGGGGAAGAAGCGGATGCAGAACCGCCGTGTCAGAGTGGAGTGTACCGGGAGCGAATGCAGAGGTGATGGGAGCAGACGCAGGGTAGATACTGGTGTCTCTAAACCTCTCTGTCAGGAGTGGCCCCAGGGGCACTTCTGTGTCTACATTTCTTCCTTTCATGTCCCTGGGGCCACCAAGAACTCTCATTGAGATGGGAAGATGGGATCGAAGGAGAGTTAGTGCCTGGGATGGCTCATTAGCATTCAAGCAGTTCAAATTAATTAAAAACTAGATGATAGTGTTGTCAATTAGAAGGCAATGACTACCACTTTTGCTCTTCCTCAGCAATGTTAGAGTCTGGTGGGACAAGAACTCTGTAAATGACTTGTTTAGATATGGCCCTTGTGATAAATCATGCAGTTAAAGATAGGACCCACCACATGACCCATCGTTCCAGTTCTAGATACTTATCTTGAAGAGCTGAAGTTGAGGTCTACTAATAATATTGTAGCCAAGATATTAAACAAACTACGTACTCAATCTAGTTTGTTTTCTAATGCTGTGATAAAACACTCTGGCCAAAAGCAACTTGAGGATGAAAGGATTTATTTGGCTTATACCTCCTGATCATAACCCGTAACTGAGGGGAGTCAGGGCAAGAACTCAAGGGGGAGCTTGAAGCAGAAACCATGGAGGCATACTGCTTGCTGGCTTGATTCCCACTTCACTCAGGCTCATTCGAAGTTAGCTTTCTCATACAGCCCAGGACTACCAGCCTAGGGATGGTGCCCATAGTATGCTGGACCCTCTGGTGTTACTAATAATCAAGAGAGTGCCCTCACAGACATGACCAGATCACATCTAACTGTGGCAGTTCCTCCATTGAGACTCTCCTGTCAGATAACTGTGGGCTGTTTCAAGCTGACAATTAAAACTAACTAAGACAGTGTCCCTCAGAAGATGTCGGTATAAAAATGTGCGCCCTGTAAACTCATACAAGAGCATTTTATTAAACCTTACAAATGAAGGAGGTCTTGCTATTCACAATGGCATAGATGCATCTGCAGGGCACTGTGTTAAGAGAGATGAGCTGGTCTTGGCAGGAAACATATTGCACTATTCCACTTACATTGAGGATCCAAGACAGTTGAACTCCCTAGAGCAGAGAGCTGGATGGTGGCTGCCAGGGACAGTGGGGAATTGCTGGGCTTTTAATTGTGTGGATGAGGGAAGTTCTGTAGATCTGCTATAAAATGCTGGGACCAGAGGTAACGATAGTCAGGCTGTTAACTCATCAGGAAAATATATTTCATGTCATCACAGTGGAAAAAGGTAACACTCTACAATTATAATACATGCTCCAGGAATTAAGGTTTTTTTCAGAATATTCTACCTGGAGTGCAGATGACCACCTGTAGGAAGAGCCTTAAGGCCTAAAGAAAGATTCTCCCAGGAGAGAGAGTCTAGACTGTGTACAAGCACCAACTCCTAGCATGTGGTTCTTTACTGAGAGACACGACTCAGCTATGGGCAAGTTACAGATGAAGACCTTCTTTCTACCCAGTTGAGGGAAAAGTATGAACAAATTTGTTTCCATTTCTCTACGCATTATGGTGTTTTCTTTTAATGGGGGTGAATACCAGGTTGGGGCCAGGCTTTATGGCCAGCAACTCAGATGACACTAAGGAAAACAGTAAGTTAACATGATCATGCTAAGCAAGAAAACCTTGTAAAAAAAAAAAAAAAAGGAAGATCCACCCTGCAGCCAAGAATTCAACCAGCCACATAGTCCAAGGAAAACTCACTACTAGTGGAGAGAAGGAAAAGCAATCAGGGCTCTGTGACTGGACACAGAAGAAGTGAAACTCCAGAACCTTACTTTGTTTCTCCTAGTCTACCCTGAGGGACAACTCCAGTTCTCCCTGACAGGGTTGGTGGAAAATGCTATTCATGTAAATCAGCCACTTGGTACAGAGAGATAGATAGTTCTGGAAGCTATCATCAAATGCTATCACTGTGTGCTTTGGAAAGAAATTAGGAGGTAGATTAAGCCACAAGGAACAACCTGAAGTAGAACATTCCAGTGGAAGACCACCATGAGGAAGAACAGCCATAGAATCCGTGTCTTAATGCTGAGAGGCAGGGTACCTCTTCTCTTATTGACCGGGAGCTACATCCCAGATAGCTGGGTGTTTGTGCTGTGGCAGACAGCATGGATAGCACCATGGGAGCCACAGCAAGATCAATGACCCCATGGAATGAGTAGGGGTTCTTCTCTACACTGGTGATTCCAGTTAGGAAATTAGTAAACATCAGTGAATTACACACACTGTGTTATCAAAAATGTTCTTGGTAAAAACATAACAACAACAAAACACTACATTGTGTAAGCTCTTGATGCAAAACGTGACTTCCTTAGTTATGCAAAATCAACTATGCTTTAAGCTGATAGTGTTTCAGAGAAGCTAGCAAAGGAACAACAACAGTGTGTGGCTTCAGCATTTCCTGCAAGGAGACTCTTGGTTTCCATTGTTCCCGCCCAAGCTCGGAGGAGCCATACTCCTGCTTCTAGCTCTGAATGTTTTTCAGCAGTTTTGTTTGTTTGTTTGTCAATGAACTGTGTTAACATCTGTAAAGAGCCTAAGACTTGATAGTAAGTTGGCTAAGGCAGGACACTGTCTGGATGGGGCTGGGATAGCTTGCTGTTTCAACATGGCTGAGGTCAGGGTGCTGTCAAGATATTAATGCTGAGGAAGAATGTTTTTTCCTGTGTGGTTGTAAATGGTTATGTGTTGTTTTAGTTGTGACCCAGGTCTAGAGGTGGTCACTTGAGGTTAGTTTGTGACCCAGAGCCATAACTCAAAGAGACACAGCTGAGGTCAACTGCCACTTTCGAGTTGAGTACCCTGGAGAGCCTGAGAAACATGCCTCTTCTCTCTCAAAAGTAGATAGTGGATTCTGCCAGCTTCTTGACTTAGGTGATAGTGGGTTATCTGGAGGTGACTGAAAGAGGTCCTCAAATGCATGTTGAAATGGCGAGGCATGAATGGAAGACAATATAAAACAGTATACTGGGGACTGGAGAGATGGCTCAGCAGTTAAGAACAATGGCTGCTTTTCCAAAGGATGTGGGTTTGATTCCCAGCACCCACATGGCAGCTCAAACTGTCTGTAGCTCCAGTCCTAGGGGATCCAATGCCCTCTACTGGCTTCTAAGGATAATGCACACAGTGGTGTGTAGACATACAAGTATGCAAAACACCCACACACATAAAATAAAAATAAAGGTACAAAAACAAACAAGCAAACAAACAAAAACCAAACAGCATATTGGTGAGAATCTCAGCCACCAACTTATCTTGGCCATGATCAGTCACATGCAGCAGACGATAGGTATGTGAGGATAGGGGCAGGTGGCATTTCCCTATGCTACAGTTAAGTCCTTTATAAAATTTCATTTCTGTTCTGTGATAAAGGCACCTTGATCGAGAGTGACATAGGGGAGGAAAGGCTTTACTGAGTTGACAATCCTGGTTAATGAAGGGAAGCAGGAGAGGCAAGAGCAGAGGGAAAGGAAAGCATCTTTGCTGCTGGCTTCCTTGCTAACTTTCTTCACTTTTACACACCTCAAGACCCTCTGCCTCAGGACTGGCTAACTGCAGTTGACTGAGTAGTAAAGCATTCTTTAGTAGTCAAGACAATCCCTCATAGATGTGCCTCCATCCCTGTGTCTCCAGTACAAGCCGATCTGAAGTAACTCCCCACAGAGATGCTCTTCCCAGGTGATTCTAGGCTGTGTGCATAGACAGCACAACTAACCACCACTGTCTGCATTTTGTCAGAAGCTTGGATGATGATGACAGGTTTGTTCTCATTGTCTCTCCATTCGTTCTCCACCAAGAAGCAGTCACTAAAGGCTGGGAAGGGAGGGAGCTAGCCAGAACAGCATTTCACACCTGAGTCCCAGGCACACTTCTCTGTTCTTTCTCTTGCTGCATACAGCTTTGGTTGGCATCTCCAATGCTCTTCATAACGGCCTGTCTGCCTGCTAACAGGGGTCAAGCCTCCTTTAACCTCTGGCAACAGAGTCACGGAGCAATCCAAAGCTTTAATAACTTAGGGAGGAGTGAAGCTGCCCAGCTGTCACTGGTGCAGGAAAGCACAACCCAGAACATCTGGGTTCAATACAATAGAGTTCAAATAATGGCTAGCATCGATGTTACTATCTTTTCAGAAACCAGTGCTTGATTGAACTCCCCCTCTGGGTTGAAGATTTTCTTCTTGCCTTTGAGTAGTTTATAAACTGGGTTTACAAGCCTCTCGTTCTTTATCTCCCAGAGATTTAGCTTTGATAAAAGACTTATTTTTGCATAAATCCCTAGTGGAGAACGGAAAAGTGGAGTCCTGAGTTTTATAAGACATTAAATATGTGAGATTTATTATTATACAAGGAAAACAGATTCCTTCTGTAAATGTTCGCTCTCTAGCTTCCTGTAGCTTTACATATGTTTAATGATGATGCATGACTTTATATACAGAAACCATTTTTTCAGTACTGGGAGACAGCTCAGCCAGTAAAGTTCTTGCCATACAAACATGAGGAGCTGCGCTCAGAGCCCTATGTTAGTTAAAATGCAGGGGTCAGAGGTTGCACCTGCAATGCTAGGGATAGGTTTGTGGATCTCCCCCCAACCCCCGGAGCTTGCCACACAGTTGGTCTGAATAAATTGGGGAGATTTATGTTTAGAGTCAGACCTTGTTTTAAAATACAAGGAGGAGAGAGATTGAGGAAGACGTCTATATCAACCTCTTACCTCTACTCAGATGTACACACATGCATGTACACACATGGACATGCACTTAGACAAACACATAAACCACAAACCCAGACTCCACTACCCAGACACACATCCACAGGAATGATTTAATTCTTTTTCAAAATATGCCACTTGAGTGTGAACTTGAGGTAACACAGGCCTGATCCATGATCTAATCTTTGTCAAAAGCCAGAGAAAGCAGCATGCAAAGACTCATAGTGTCAATAACTCCAATGCATTTCCTAGTGTTAATGAGAATTTTCTCAGGAGGAAAAAAATATTTAAAAGAATTAGCCTGTTTTGTTACAGAAAAAAAAAATGTGAATTCTGAATAAATGTAAAATGTATCTTCTTTGATAAAGTAATTCCAAACTTATTTGAAGAAACTTTTAGTTAGCTTGCCTAAATTAGTCATTCTGTAGCAAAGTCAATTAAAAATATACTGGTCATTTACGTTTAACCAAAGCTACAACCTTAAAACAATGTAACTACTTTTAATTCCTTAACATCCTTGCTGAAACAACTGCCACGTAAGGGTTGGATACAGTCCCGGGGTGCTGCCAACAGCTTCCCAACCCTCTGCCCAAGACTGTGGATATGATTTTGATAATGAAAGCTGAAGCTTTTTATAGCGAAATATTTGGAGCACATCACTGCTGCTCTGTGAGACTTTGAGAATTGAAACACGTGGCCTGATTATTATCCTCAGTGGTTTTCTGAAGAGCATAATTTTTCTGAGATAATTTCTGGAGAATTCCATATCAGGGGAAAGGCCCATTGGGATATGCAATTTTCCTGGAACTGTAAGGAAAACATTTAAGGATAGATGGTGATCTTCTGGCTGCCTGAAACCAGACAGAGAAAAATTAAGAATTGACAGATTCTTCCATTTTTTTGGTTGTTTTGAGTGTATCTTGCTTTACACCCTGGCAGTTCTTTCTGCCTCAGCCTCAGGTGCCTGGATGTGAAGAGAGGGCTCCAGGCCTGGAGGAAGGGTGCTTTCAGGTTTGGACTGAGTGGAGCCCAGGAGTAGAGCCCAGAAGCAGCCCTTCGCTGTGCCTGAGGCAATTCTGGCTCCTCTGCTCTCTAACTTCAAGTCTGTGTAATGACTATTCAAGGTCAATGAGAGTGTAACACCTTTTCTACTCTGGGGGACTTTTAAACAATCTCAGATTTATTCAAATAACATCCAAATTAAACAAACAAACAAAAACAAATATAAAGGGGTGGGACATCGTAGTTAATTTTGCAGAATGTTGTTCATCCAGAGGAACAGGCAGGGAAGTGCTTTGTTTGGCTTTGTTAAATTATAATTTCTGTTACCTTTCAGAACAAATATGTTTCTTTTAAACATATGTTTAACTATGTTTCAATATATGTAGATCTAAATTATTATGAAATTATTTATATGGTTAGATAAAATACTGTATTTTATGTCATTTTTGTAAGATCTGAGGAGCCATACATAGGTAGTTTAATCAATCACTGTATTTTTTTAAATAGCAATAGAAGGTAAGATAGTATGTCTTTGAAGGTAGAAGTACAATTTAATGTGCCAAAATGAAACTTAATTATTCTCATTAAGTGATTTTACCTCACATATGTAAATGTCCTCAATTCTTTAAACATCACAAGAATGAAATTTGTTGGTTTTTCCTCAGTTTGAAACCCAGGGAGCCCACTCCCTTTGGGACACAAACGTCCCCTTGGCACACAAAGTATATTGCACCAGGAGCCCCTCACCTTAGCACACAAAGTGTGTTGTACCAGGAGCCTCCTCATCTTGTCACATAAAGTGCACACACCAGGAGCCCCTCCCCTTGGCACACAAAGTGTACGCACCAGGAGCCCCCTCCCCGTGGCACACAAAGTGCATGCCCCAGGAGCCCCTCACCTTGGTAGACGAAGTGGAAACCCCGCGCAGATGCGCCACTCTTCGCGCTGAATCGCAGCAGAATCTGATTGGATGTAGCCAATGGCAGTGTTTCACCTGGAAAAGTCAAGCAGAGGCAAGGCTATCCGATCGATCTGGCAGTCACACTGGGCTGAGTTGATGGTGTTCTCAGAGAAGCGTGGACTTGAGAGTCCACAATAAATTCTTCAAATTAAATAGAGCAACGCTTGATTTAGGGGTGTAAGACACAAGCACCTTGCTTTTATGAACATTTTTAAAGCCCGTTCTTGCTTTGTGGAGTCTAGTAAACTGGATTGCAGTTGTGACGGAAGGCTATCTGTAAAGGACAGGGAGCAGGACTGTGGCTGACCACACAGGGGGTTTAACTACTGACAGTCACCGGAGGGGCTGGATTTACCATTACCTGCTAGGATCACTTTTAGTGGGAGAAATTTGTTTATTCCAACACCATTTTAGAAATATTAAAGGAGTCACCAAAGACTTCAGAAACAAGTGCTTAACCTTTAAAGCAGACAGCAGATATAGCACCTTGGGAAGCATCTCCCAAGAGCTTGTAAGGATCCCAAGACTCCCGACCCACAAGCCACTGGAGGAGAATCTGTCACTTGAGGCATTTGTAGGCACGGCATGATATGGCCTTGTTAGAATGCCACAAAGCTGAATTATGAAGATTTTGATGAATCAGGAAATAGAGAGGAACCAAAAACAAACAAACTTTAACTTTGATGGATTAACTAACACCCATGTTGCACACAATTAGCATTTTGGGAGTAAAGTAAAAGTTTGCCCAATTCATATAATCAATGCTAAAAAAATATGAATGATTGAAAATATCAGTAAGGGTTTATCCACAGATGAGGGCTGGTAACTGTGCTGAGCTGGCCCAGCAGGATATGAGTGTCTGAGAATCTATGGGGGCTGGTGTGAAGGGCCAACAAGGAACCACAAAGTCCATGGATGTTTACTACATGTATAACATATATGCTTGGAATTAAAGGAGAATATGATAGATTTAACCCCATGAGGAAGGGGAAAAGATACACAGAACAGAAAACAAAATTTATCATTTTCCTTCCTTCTCCTGAAACATACCACTTTTGAGATGAATGTAATTCTTCCCACAATCTTAGTGAGTAAAATAATGAAGACTTCTGAAATCTACATACTTGTAGACTCGGAGGTGATTAAATTTCCTGTTCGTCATAATGGGCAGTGGACAGGAGTTTAAAACAATCACTATAGCTGTATAGTGGAACTCGGTGCAAAACCGTTTGAAGTTTTACCTGAATGGGACCCAGAGAGAGAGCTGAGCAGCCTGGCCTGTGGGTGGGTTCCATCAAACAGCTCGGCTAAGTCATTCAGCGCAGTCTGGAAGTAGGCAAATTGTCCAAACACCACTAGCAAAAGAGGGGAGGGTGGGACATAGTCTTACTAGGAGCAAAGAAGAGCTTGTTCAAACATATTTATTGTCCCCATAGAGGATTTTCATTTCAGGAGTCTTATAAAAATAAGCACAAATTGGGCTGGAGAGATGGCTCAGTGGTTAAGAACAGTGGTTCTTGCACAGGACAGGGGTTTGATTCTCAGCACCCACATGGTGACCCACCTGTCCACAACTCCAGTTTCAGGGACTCTTATGCCCTCCCAGGCACTGCATACATGTGGTACATAGTCATATCTATAGGCACCCCCTCGTACACATAAAATAAAATAAATTTTAACAAGCAAAAACAATCCTACAAACGTATTTTCTGTTTTCTTAGTTTTTAGTGATTAAAACAGTTTTATTTCACTTCTTATTCTTTTGATACAGGAGAGGAATTATTATTTTATGAATAATTTGAATATTGAGTAAAGCATTTTTAATAAATATAGTGTTAAGATAATATAAAATATTGATTAAAGCATACTGTTTTTATCATTTATTAGATATATTTTGTTCCATAAAAAATATATAGGTAGGAACCAAGCTCCATGATATTTTGATAAGGAATTAGAAACATATTGGAATCCCTTGTTCACATTAGCACACTGCCAAATGAATAAATACTTGATTTAGAACCCTGTTTCATGGACTTCTTTGGATTATTCCATACATTTTCTTTTAATCTTATAAGATACGAAACTCACAGGATATCCCACCTTCAAGTAAAACACAGCAACATTGGTTGCAATTCAAATTAAATCAGTGTTTATATGTTAAAATTGATGAAATAAAGGAGCTTCACAATATTTTGAAAAACCAGTAATTGGTTTAGTATTGACATATAAGCCCCAAGCGAATTATCCTTTATTTGTTTATATGCTAAATAATAATGAACAAGGTATTGATATATGCTAGTGTTTTTGTTTTTGTTTTTCCAGACAGGGTTTCTCTGTATAGCTTTGGCTGTCCTAGAACTCACTCTAGACCAGGCTGGCCTTGAACTCAGAGATCTGCCTGCCTCTGTCTCCATTGCAGGGAATAAAGGCGTGTGCTACCATTGTCTGCAAAATATGCTAGTTTTCCAGGGTAAAAATTCTAGTAGAACAAAGTTAAATGTTTTAGTAAGCATAATGGGGCAGTCTATTATGAGGGTGTATTTGAAGAGGCAGACATATGTGTTACTGTCCAGGACAGGACGGACACACACACACACACACACACACACACACACACACACACACACATACTGAAGCTTGCATTTTGATATTTTAAACTTCTAAAGAGAAGCACAAAGCAGGCTGGAGGGCTAAGTAGGTTCTCTCAGTCGATGAGGCTCACTAAGGACTTCATGGTTCAAAGGTTACAGCAAGGGCAACATCTCAGCTCCCACCCCACCTCCACCCCCACCCCCTCCCTAATGAACTGAATCCTGTTACATTAGGTCTGAAAGCTTGAGTTTCTTGATTATGAAAATAGTGAGTCACGCACACTTGATTCCTATTTTCCATCAAGAATACTTTGGTAACATGAACTTGATGGTGGAAACTACCAGAATAATAAAGAACTCACTAACACAGTTCTTAGCTGTCTCACTCAATAGGGCAGCAGGCTCTGTAACAAACACAGAGGCAGAGCCTGTGGTATCAGCAGGATTGGGACAATCAAGTCATCTAGGGAAGGCCATGGCATCTTCCCTGACCAGCATTCCTAAGCCATGATCTCTCTACCCAGGTGAGCAAATGGACCCGACTCATCTGCTGAATGAAGGAAGTCTAGGAGCTTCCAACCTCAGCAAGCTGTGTTGCAAACCTACCTCAGCGATGTCTCTGGGAGAAGATTAATACAGTGTTTCAACATCAGGGTTTAAACCCATGTGTCCGGATGTGAAAGTGGGTTATATGGAAACTCTCCCAGCATACAGAAGCATTGTGAAGATGGCTGTGTAGTTAGTAGTCTGGAAGTGGGGGGCAGCTGTGAAGTCCCCAGGCAGCTGCAGCTTCAGGGCCTGGGACAAGAGGAGCTGAACATGCACACTTTGCTCAGCAGGGAGACAGGAGTGGAAGAAGCATTCACCCAGTTCCGGATCAGGCTTAGGTTATATGAAGGGAGCTTCTAGATCCCAAACTCGGGATCTACAATGACCTATTTTTTTTCTTTTAAGATTTATTTTTATTTCTGAAATATGTATCTGGGTTTGGGTATAGGCACATGATTGAGGGTGCTTGGGGAGGCCAGAGATGTAAAATCGCCTCAGACTGGTGTGGGCTCAAATACATATCCTCAGACATAGATCCACAGATACATATAATTTAAAATAACAGAAAACCTGTTAAAATATTTTATCTCAAGTACATTCTCACATTAAAACTTATATGCTCCATTTCTGAGTATATGACTGTTGATTTAATGTAAAGGAAAATGGTGGCTTTTGGATTTTGTTTTTCTCTCTCTCTGTAATTTTTTTTTTTTTTTTTTTTTTTTTTGGTTGACCATTGAGGAAAATGGAAATACCTTGTAGGACTGTAAAAGTTACTGTCTGGCTTTCTCCAGAAGAACCACACATGATCTATCAAGCTCACTGGTCAGGAGCCACAGTGGACATCGCATAAAATACATTGTGAGCGCAAGGCAATCAGGACTCCTCTGCCTCTGCATCCCACAGTCTCCAGGATGAGGACTCCTCCAGCCAGCTGAGCAGAGACATGACTCATGCTCTCGACCTGCATGTGCCTCTGCTTCCTGCCTGACATTTACAAACATCTGACTTCAAAGCCATTTCTGAGCACAGCATGGAATGGGGCCACATTAATGGTTGAGAAGCAACAGCCTCCTAGAGGGAAACATGAACACATGGCGCCCCATTGGTTAGAAGGGCATCAGGGGGCACTGTGTGGGGTGGGTTTAGAAAATCTGTTACGTTAGTGATCAGCATTCCTTTTTGTAACATTTTGTCCTAATTTTACCAAACAACAGATAAATTAGCTCTAAAGTGTGCGGCAATGAATTAAAAACTATAGCAATTTCTTACCAAATTCCTTGGGCACTGTGATGGAATAGATACATATCTGACCAGCTGTGTAGTTATGAGGGTAGTTCGGCGATAAAACAACCCCTTCCGATCCCGTGTACTGGCCTCCACAGGGAGCTGCAAACAAAGCCAGCCAAGAATGGTGAGCTGTGTATGCGACAGTGGGTGTTGCTGCAGGTGACAGGTGAGCCCTGTGGACAGATCTGGACATGCAGAGCCTGCTCATCTCAGAAGCAACATAAGCACCCTTGTCAACAGCCAGCCCTGCACTGTCAGCTGGGGTCGCAGGAGCACCAAGCAGAGACCCACACCAGGAATAAAAGCTTTCCACTCAAACAAAGACTGATGTTATTATCAGGAGCCTTCTGAGGAATGTTCAAGTAACAGTGAAAATTGTTGTACTGTCACTACTGAAAATAATCATAAGTAACTGAATAAAAAAAAGAGGCTCCCAGCATCGTCCAGGGGATCAGTCATCAGCCTTATCTAAGAGATACAATGATCCCATCCATTGTTAAAACATAAAGACGTGACCTTCACCTTTTAAAAGTTTTGTTTGTTTTAATTTTGTCTTTCATGGATACCCTCCTGTGGCTGCTTTACATGAGTTCAAGACAAAATTAAAGACCATGACCAGACAGTGAGGGAAAAGATAAGGGGGAGAGAAAGTGAGCTTATCATGGAGTATTTGTGCATGTGTATATGTGCATATATGTGTGTATGTGCATGTATGTGTGTGTATTTGTCTGTGCATATGTATATATGTTCATGCATTTGTATATGTATATGTGTGTATGCATGTAGGTATATGTGTGTGTATATGCATGTATGTGCATATGCATGGACATAAGCATGTGTGTATGTGATTGTATATGTGTATGAGTGAGTTTATGTGTATGGTGCATATGTATGCATATGCACATGTGTGTACATGTGTATGCATTTGTATATGCGTGGATGTGTGCATATATATGCCTGTGCGCATGTGTGTATTTGTATATATATGCATATATGTGTCTGCATGTGTGTATATATGTGTGTATATGTGCATGCCTGTGTGTGTGTGAATATATATATATATATATATATATATATATATATATATATGTGTGTGTGTGTGTGTATATATGTGTGTGTATAAGTGGTTGTGTGTATATACAAGTGTATGTGTCTAATAGGGATGTGTATATACATGTGAATGTGTGTATATATGCATTTGTGTGTATGCATGTGTCTATGTTTGTATGTGTGTATATATGCATGTGGGTGTGCATATACTGTGAGGTTATATGGACCTTTTCCTCCTCCTGATGATCTTACTGACTTGGCTATTCCTTTTTTGGGTAAACCAGAAATCCCTTTAGCTCATGTGGTTAAAGCTAGATTTAAGCATCAAGACACTGGCATCCAACTGAGCCCCAGTCACTTGTTCAGGTTGTGACTTAAGTCATCAACACTGGCATCTTGCATGTGACATCAGGAAGGGCTGGCCCTGTTCTGCCTTTCTGCTGTGTGGCTGGGGACCAAGGCACCAGGACCAAGCTTCCCATAAACCCCTGGCCCTTTCTACTGTCCTGTACCATATGATGGCTCTTTATCTTAGAGATACCACTGCTGACTTGAATTCACAATTACTTCTAGGATGTGAGAAAGTTCAGTTTCTTACGAAGATCCTTTTCTTCTTTTTATTATAAATATTGGCTTACACTTAATGTGTAAGTTAATAAGTTTTGCTACATGCACATATCATACTTGGTACTTTATCAGAAACCCCCTCCCCACTCCCTTCCTCCTGGCCTCCTTCCCATTCATGACATTATTACAGTTCATTTATTCTTGATATGGCAATTTTCAAGTGGTTTAAAAAGAAGAAATTAAAGATAGCATGTTTAATCTGTTCAGTGTTAATTAGCATACTGTTCAGTCCTAATGGACAAACAGGACATTTTCCATGATTAATAAACTCTGTAGAATGTGGTAACATGAACGGGAAGGCACTTGCTACTAACCAGAGAGTTAATGACTGTCAGGAGACTTCCCCCAATCCTGCATTGCATGACTTGGCAGGCTCACTGGTTACCACAGGACAATAGTTCACATTTCTGACAGCTTCAACACATTCAAGGCCAACCAGGAAAGGCTTAACTAACTTCAACAAACCACATCATTCGTTCCGATATTTTCTTTCAGAGTAGTTTTATTGTCCCAAAATATCTACCACTACTCTGGTGCTGGCCAGTTAACACAAGCTCATTGAGAAGAGGAAACTTGGATATGCAAAAAATCTGCCTCCATCAGACTGGTCTGTGGGAAAGCCTGTGGTGAATTTGCTTGATTGATGGGGGAGGGTCCAGGCCACTGTGGCAGTGTCATCTCTGAGAGCATGGTCCTGGATGGCTAACAAAGTAGGCTGAGCAAGGCATGTATAGAGTTCCTCCATGCCTCCATGCCCTTTGCTTCATTCTGGTTCCAGGTTCTAGCCTGACTTCCCTCAAAGATGGAGCATGGCCTGAGAGTTTGAAGCTGAAATTAACCATTTCCTCCCCAAGCTGCTTTGGATTCTAGTGTTTTAGTACCAAAAATAGGAACCCTAACCGAGACAAGTATTTTGAAACGTTAATTCCCCTTTAGATAGAGGGTATATGTGAATAATCTCAAAGTAGAAGTTTCCAGTGAGCTACTGTGACTCTGGCCATCAATATTGACAATTGACTGTCTGTTTCCACCTCAGCTACACCAATTCAACCTGGCTATTTCAGAAAAAGATTTGCTTTCCCAAAAGCTTAGGAACCAAATTTCTAAAATTAAGTATAAAGGATAGAAATCTATTTTATTTTAGCTCAGTCATATGAAATCCAAACAGCCCATTTTGCGAATACCCCATTCTTCTTATATCTAACTATATCACCTACGTACCAATCTGTCAATCTGTTCATCCACCCACCCACTCACCCACCTATCTAATCATCTATCTATCTATCTATCTATCTATCTATCTATCTATCTATCTATCTATCTATCTCTACCATTTATCTATCATCTATCTTATTTGTCATCTATCTTCATCTTTTATTTTTATTTTTATTTTTTTTATCTTCATCTCTTTACTGAGAAGTTTCTAAAGCATGTACCTCCTGTGGATTAGACAGAAAAGTGAACAAAACAGACACAAAAGTTTCAAACCATCCAAATAAAATAAAAACATTGCCTTGTCAAACACAATGAGAACATCTAAATGACCAAGGACTATCTTAAGGACTTTGCAGTAACTGCCTAAGTGAGTGGCCCCATCTTGGCTGGGAATTATATCCCTGGACTGTGAGACTGTATTTAAAGTAAAATATTTGACAGAAGGAAGGAGTGAAGTTGAGTGAGACATACCTTGGCAGGCAGGTAGTGCCCGGTCCCAAGAGGGCTTCCCATCAGCTCCTGTCACACACTCAATGGATGAGGGATCCACAATCTTATAGCCAGAGTCACATTGATAGGTAACTATGGAACCCAGTTTGAAGTCAGTCCCAATCCTTGTCCCATTCATTATGTTCCCAGGATCAAAGCAAGCTTCCCGGGGCTTCTCTGAAGAAGAAAGAACATATGTGTCATGATTGCATCCATAAGTACTTATTCTTTTTGTTTATTTACTTACGTCACTCATGGACCACTACAGTGTCCAGCATGGAAAAACTGCTTAGAAACACTTACCCATCAGCTAGCTAATGACCATGTTAGCTTACAAGTTCACAGCTGGGAATTTTTTTCCAATAAGTAAATGATATTTACTCCCTTAAAATGACAATTTTATTACCGAGTGACATAAAGTTATTTTCACATAAGCAAAGCCAGGGTGTTTGTGTGATGTGCAGTTTGTAAGTTGTTGAAGGTCTAATTGGTGTGCATTTTAAAACGGATTGAGGAAGATTTGAGGCTCATATTCCAACTTATTCCTGACCCATCCCACCATGAACTTGTTGCACACTTTTGAAGACTGATAATTTGGTTTTGCAAAAGGAAAACTGCCGATTCCCTGAAAATCAAGTGCACCTCCTCATGGTAATGCAGACAGACTCAAGTTAGAACCTCAGAAAGTGCTCTGAATTATGGTTCTTGGGGCCAATACAGTACACTGAAGACTGCAAAGCTTAGCAGGCAAAAGACATGAATGACAGATATCAAAGGGATCATCTGGTGTGTGACAGTCGCCCCATGATTTCATCTTCGAGACTCACTAAGGGTGTGCCACATTCCAGCCAGAGCTGAGCTCAATGCCAGTTATTGCCACCGTTCTTCATTGTAAGTGCTGACAATCTGGAGACCAGATCCAGGCAGGGTACTCACAAGGACACACTTGTGAGCACCAACCCTGTAGCCACTGACTACAAGGCCCAGCCTTGGTGTCATGTAAACTCTGTCTGGACACTGTAATATTTTTCACTTTCTTCTTCAACAGGTCACTCATAATATCAATAAATCAATGAATATCTGTCTATAACCACGTGTTCTGTGAAATTTTAGATTTGATTCATGCTTCATTTATTAAACATATCTTTATTTTTACCTCCCCATGAAAGGGCCTAGTGAGGCCAAGGTCTGAGGAACTGAACTTCACAGACTTTCCAGTGGGTGTTACAGAAGGTAAAGAATACTATTCAGTTAATGTTATGGCCATCCCTTTGGTGGTTTAGGAGGGATGGGGCATAATGAAGTTATTTGCATTGATTTAGGCTCTGGGATAACTTCAAAGCCTAGAAAAGCATCTAGGCTCTTTTTCTTTTGGTTTGAGAACTCTGCCTCTGTGCAAAGTTTATAAATGCCATTTCTTTTATCTACTACAGAAATTCAATTGTCAATCATATATGTAAGGTGCTTTGAAACATACAAGTGCAATGCTGAATTCCATTTCGTATTTTTTGTCTGGGATCAAGATTGATGATGTTACTTTTATTTCTTCCTGGTCACGGTCAGCATGTCGTTTATCACCCAACTGAGCAATTGCATGTATTAATCTCAATAGGAAGAGTGATATGGAGACTGTTAGGTGTGCAGGAGAGAGAAAGGGACTGAGTAGGCTTAGAAATACACCCAGGGCATGGATGACATGTAGTTGGTGGGAAAATATCAAACAAACATTACATCTTGGGGAGTCTTATGGGAAGTACAAGAGATACATCTCGCTATTTTATTCATTAGTTTTCAAGATTTTCAGTTAGACTTTTAACACTTTGTGGATCAACACAAAACAAGGGGAGATTACCTGGTAGACATTCTCTCAATATATATAATATGTTATAGCTGGATGTACCATAGACACTGAGGCTGTTAGGATAATTTATTAAATTTAAAAGAGCAATTCATGTTTACATACTTTAGTCAACAACATCAATTTATCCGAAAACTGTTCCCTGCTATCTGTGGTCGCTTAGCAAGCAGTTGATAGGCAAAGATCAGTGTCTCTAATTTGCCTCATTGAAAACATATTAGGATATTCCAAATGGTAGCTAACATTCTCATAAGTTTTTAAATTAGCCTTGAACCCCATGTAGACCACTAAATATTTAAGTGGCTAAGGAACAAAAAATAAATAAAACTGCCTATTTTTCATTGCTTGTTTGCTCATAGATGTTGAAGTTGCCCCATTTCATTGTTTTTCATTGAAGATATGGTAAGCACAGAT
This sequence comes from Onychomys torridus, assembly GCF_903995425.1. Lineage (NCBI taxonomy): Eukaryota > Metazoa > Chordata > Mammalia > Rodentia > Cricetidae > Onychomys > Onychomys torridus. The sequence goes on from NC_050459.1 coordinate 13,035,542, forward strand.
TTGTTTGCAACCATCATCCTTGCTTCATTAAAAGGAGAACATTTCCTGTTGTGTCAATCAATGTAGACCCCATGGCTTTGCTTTTCTTTCTGATTCTCTTTTGCTATAAATCTCTTTCAGACCCATGTGTGGCTTTGTAAGACGTGGCTTACACAGCTCTCTACTTCACGCTACTGATTGAGAGTTGGGTAGCTGGTTCATCTTTAAATGACTGCATCTAATCTTGTGGTTCTATTTACTGATTGTCAGTTCCGAGTGCTCAGTGATAAATCACAGACCCCTCTCTGGCTTACATTTTGCTATGTTTTCTAATTAGATGGCTTCGTCCTGCTGTGTATTTTTCTGTTGTTCCTGTCCATTCCACTTAGGAATACCTTTGCAAATTCCTGCTTTGTATAACAAATTCCTGGTACATGTAGGGCTCCTGGGGTGGCTGCATGGTGAGGCTGCCCTGGGACCCCTCCTGGCTCATCATATCTAGCAACTGTCTCTGTGGTTTGTTGCACTCCAGCTGAGATTGCTCCCCCTTGACCATGCAGTCACAGCAATTCTGTTGGCCATTGGTGAGTCTTTTCCACTGACTCTTCAAGAAAATGTTTCAAACATTAAGAACTACAAATACCCAATTAAAGGGTGACTGTTTGGAAACAATGAACCCAAATAAAGAGGACTCCTTCACTTCTGGCTATTAACTTTATATACTTGGAGTAGCTGTTTGGGCTGTAACTATAGTAGACCAGGAAAAGGCTTGGTGAAGGTCATCTAGAGTCTTCTGAATATGAGTGCCATTTGATGAGGTGCTACTGCATAAAGGCCAATCTCCTCACTCCCAAACATAGCTGTTTCCACTCCAAAGGCAGAAGGCTCAACTGTCCGATTTTTACCATGCATTTTAATAAAGATCCTATGTTTGTGCATTTTGAGATTGTAAACATTTTTTTTAAGTTAGAGCCTTATAAAGCAATACAAATCCATTAAAATGGTGACTGAGATAAAAGGCACCTTCATTTTACTTTATAATTTTCAGTACAAGTTTATTTACTTATTTTCACCTAAATCCTCATTATGATTGATGATATCAGGCTAACTTCTGTCTAATTATTGCTGTGTCTTAAACTCTCTCTTCCTTCAGCCACAAAGGAATTCATGTTGCAGAATGGCATTTGTGTCCATGGACTCCACAGCAAAATGCTCAGGTTGGGCATGCTTTTGTGTGCAGCTTTTTATGTTTTCCTTGGATTGGATAGATCAAAAATCACCTGTGGGCTGTGGATTTGAGTTTCAGACACACGAATATCTGTCTGGATCAGAGCTTCTCATCGAGTATGTGCCCATGGGTGAGGAAGACATGGTGGGGGATGGATAGCGCCCCAGTGGGAAAGATTGAGGCAAAGCTATCTCAATGAATTTAAATCTAGGCATCTTAAGAAATGCTAACACATACCAAAATAACTCTTAAATGTCATCGAACCAGTTATTGCACATGCCATAATCTATCCTCAGGTGACAATGCACCCGGAAAAAACTTTTTCCTGCTATTTTTTGCCTCTTTTTCTATCAGAGATAGGGATAGGTTTTTTAACACATAGAAGCTGTAATTTTCTCCTTCCAAAAGACCCCCCCCCACACACACACACACACATACCACACTCGTACATGCAGGTTAGGAGCACATGTGTTTGAGATATAAAATCTCATGAAGAAATGTTGACAGCACATATCGCCCCTGACACAAGGTAACTTTCCCACAAATCCATCCTGCCACATACCTTTAAATTCAACAGCAAACCCTGACAGGCCAACTGAAGCATCGCTCCTGAATGCCAGGAAGAGGCTGTTACCACTGCTCTCAATTCTCTCTGGGGCTTGAGAGCCCTGGAAGCTCCCGATCAGGGGGCTGTTGGAATCCTCCCCTTCATAGATATGCAGGAAGTCGTAACTAGGTTCCATGCTAAAACTACAGGAAAAGAGAGTGTCATCTGAGTCCCCAACACAAGCCCACCCTGTGTCTCAGAGTAAGCTTTTGCGAACACATTATGGTTTAGTTTGCTTTGATATAATAATTTAAATTACTACAACCATCAAACTTAAACACAACCCAATCACCATGCTAAATTAGAAGTATCATTTGTAGTAAGCACTATCAATGTTTTGCATAATGGCTAACATATCTAATAGTCTACATTTTTAAATGGAGCTAAAAGAAAAAAATTATAGTAATATGGATGTAGCACCCCGTCCCTGTCCCTGTGACTTGCTAAGGAAGGGCAATTTGAAAGAGACTGGACTCAAAACAGATAGATGCCAATGGGATCTTGATGATTAAGTGGACATTTTGAGATTTAAAATGTATGTACTTTACACTGCTGTATATTATAAAAGTTAAAAATTAAAAACCTCTCACTGTTTTTTTACATTAAAAACTGTAATTATCTTTGTTTGCTTGGGTAAGTGAGCCAATGTTTATGGTTCCTGCCTGGGCAGAGAACAAATATTTCTCACCATGTACCACATTGAATATTCCAACCAATCTCTCTCTTATTCCTTCATTCTCACCCTCTTTCCCAATTTCTCTCTTTCTCTCTCACTCTATATTTTCTTTTCTAATATCAACATCCACTCCAAGTCAAGACTTGAGTCATCTGTTACCAAGAGGCACAATGACATCACTGATATCCCAAAATATCTATTTGTGAATTTATAAATTTTTAAACTAAATTTTATAGGCAAATTTGCTGCCATCAGACATAATAGAGGAAGAGCAGAGGTCCAAAGCTCAGGGAGTTAGTAGAATCATGAATGCCATGTGGGATTTTATTGGAAGAATAATTTTAGTCATTGTCATTTTTATGGATAATTCTAGAAGGTGCTCGTGTGCCATCTCCAATGTGTAGCCAGGCCTAGCTGGATGCAGGGCTATACTATACCCCCAAGTCCCACCTATATGACTATATGTCAATGAATAAGGCCCTGTGTATAAAAGGTTCCACACCTCCCCAAACATCACCATCACTCAAGGGTCCAAACATGAGTAGGTAAGGACATTTCATGTTTAAGCCATAGCCACAATGGGATGGACTTTAGTAAATCATTATGGTGCTGAACTTTTATCATCTAGTGTAGCAGGAGTGAATGTCCATTTCTTAGACACTGATATCTAGAATTCAAACCTTACAGCAGGCAAAGTCTGGGGAATCTTTTGGTTTTATGTCTACTTCATCCCAACAGTTTTAATGATGGTAAGAGCATTGCCCTGAAGACTGTTGGACAGAGTGTGCTATGGAAATGAATCAGCTTTCACAGACTGCAGTGAATGGAACATTGAGGAGGCACTCCTCTGTCAAGCATCTGCACAGTATGGTTTTCACCACTGGGCAGAATATTCTGCAAATGAAACCTTGATGTACAGAACACAGTGTGGGCTGGACAAGCAGTGTGCGAAAGAAATTCATGCATGTCTTACATGCAGAGTGCTGCTCATCAAGGCAAAAATCTCTTAGCTCCTGCCACCCTGCGTCTGACTGGGTAGCTGCTAGACTTACTACTTGTCAAGTTGGACACTCTGAGGTGACAAATGTAGTGAGTTGGGCATGGCATTAAAATCCTACTGAAATGAGGTAGTCTGCACCAGACGTACCTTTTGAATATCAAGGCAATGACAAAGTCCGGGTTCACTTTAATTCTCCAATCACACTCCTTCCCGGGAGGATATGGCTGTGGGTAGTTAGGGGATAAAATCACTCCAGCTGGGCCTGTCAGATTCCCACCGCAAGCAGCTGTCACAGAACAAAGTCAAAGGGGGAACGTTAGAGCAGAGATCCAGAATGCTGAACACAGGCAGGTAATGCTTTCTTGAAGGGCTGCAATTAATTGTCAGCACAGCCATCTAAGACAGTTGGCCTACACATGTTGGGACCAGTTATTAAAACCCACAAAGTCTGTACCTTTCAATTGTGATCCTTGAGGATTTTATACTTTATTTATTTATTTATTTTTGAGGCAGGTTCTCGTTCTGCAGCCCAGGCTATCCTGAAACTCACCCTATATCTCCAGCTGGCCTTGAAAACACTATGATTCTCTTGCCTCCCAAGTGTAAGGATTACAGGTGTGAGCCTATAGCCCCCAGCTATGCTTTATATGCTTATAACTGACAAATAAAATGTCTTTTAATAGCTTAAATTTTATTTAAATTAATTGAGCAGTCTACTTAATCCTCATATCCTCTACAAGTGCACAAACACACACGTTCATGTATATACTTAAACTCAAAACTATATAAAACCCTTCTTGAATGTCACCATATAATACCAATGATTCTGCTGTCATTTCTCATCCATTTATGAAGTCAGTGAACCCTCTAGAACACAGGGTTTGAGTGACATAAGGACCAGTCTGTCCATTTTTTTTTTTTATGTCTAATATCCAGGAAACTTCCTTCATCACAAGCACTCAGGAAACAGCTGTTTAGTAAGTGATTGCATCACATTTTAAGTTCCCACAGTATGGGCCTGGGGTTCTCTCCCCACTGGATCAAAACAACCAAGCAAACAATGGTTGGTCATATGATATTTCGGGAAGGCTGTGATGGGGGCTGAGCTGCAACATTTGCCCCTATAGAGAGTGTGTGATCCTATATAGCACTTAGGTATTACTGTTGAAACTCCATACGGTAAGGATTGAGTGAGCCCCGCAGCCGCTGGTTGTGACCTGCCTACACTCACATTTATTCCAGTTGGCTATTGACCACATAGCTTAGTATTATTATCAGGTGGGATAATCTGGTTCCTTGAATCTGAAGATATTTAGTATTATTTAATTTACTAAATAAAATTTCTGTTAAGTCTCTACACCATGGGCATTTATCAAACACTGTAAATATTTTAGCTCAAATATTTAAGGTGCTGATGTCATAGATTTCATGGTTATTTAGGCAGATTCTGTGGTTGTGACCAAGTTCTTTCAAAATATCGCTCTAATTAAGCCAAAGCACTCCTCCTAAATTATAGACATTTCATATCATTGACAATATAAATATATATGCATATTTAGGAATAAATAAATAAACAAAAAATATCCTTATTGGCCATCCCTTTTTCCCCTCCACAAATAAAGATGTGCTTTGTGTAAATAAAATTAAAGAAGCTAGAAGAATGTAGTGCATAGTTTTCAGTATGGCTAGGTCATTAAATAGTCACTTAACATTCCTGAAAATCCAATTTCTCAAAACAAGAAATACAATGAAATCATCATGTTTTGCAATAAACTCAGTTTGATCGACGCAAACTCTGAGTATCACCTGAGTACACTCAAGTTACATGAGATGTGTTGACAGAGTATGAAGCTCTATATCTGCTGCTATGATGTGGTCATCATTGCATGGTCCCTTCATTGCCCTCTTATTGAGAGTCTTTCCCACAGCACTCATAATGGATGCTTACAGCACCTGAGATAGGAAGCCAAATCTGATAGGGCAGCCATACTGACTTGGAGGTGTAAAGGTAGAGGTGCCTGAAAGCTGGGAAGATTTTTGTTCTACATAGGACCTGGGAGATGAAAAGTGACAGATTTGGGACACTGTCACAATGGGCTGCTCAGAATATGATTCAAATATTGACTTAAAGGAAACACAGGGTATTCTGGTCCTTCCTGCTGGTCCCAAGAGCTCCACCAAATGAGAGTATTAATGCTGAATGTGATGTTAAGTAGAACCATTCCCTCTAGTTCAGGAATCCTTCATTTGAGCTTCATTAGGCTTTAATTAGAGAGCTCATAAAAGCTTTTAGGTAGAATTAGAGTTTAGAAGATGTGGTTCAGAGACTCTAGCAACTCCACCTGGACTGGATCCACAAAGCTTGCTCAGTTCCATCTGTATCAGAATTGTATCTACACAGGTCAGCTCCCATGCCAACCAGCTCATGAGCAGCACTCCACTCTACTCAGACAACCAGAATTTCTGCGTGAAACACTGGAGAACTCATACAGTTCAGTGAGAAACTTAGTCTTTAAATAGCCATCCTGCAGGTTGGGGCTAACTCTGGCCATCTAATAGTGTGTGCAGATCATAGATAAATTTACACTTTTTAGAGTTATGTAGAATTTTGGACCCTAGGGGAAAAAGACTAAACAAAGCAAAACTGGAAGGTTTTGAGGGGCAGAACATACTATTCCAATTATGAAAATTCAGTGTCTGGAGACCTCATTCCTTAGGATTCAGCTATATTGCTGAATAGAAAGCTCATGAATAAAGTGTACAGTGTACAGGGATTAGGACCCAAGTTTGCTCCCCTGGTACTCATGTATAAAGCTGATCATGGCCATAACCAATGTAACCCCAGTGATGGTGTGAGAAGGTGGATATGGGTGGATTTCATGGGCTTGCTATCCAACCTATCTAGCCAAATTGGTGAACTCTGGGCTCAGAGAGACTCTCAAAAAATAATATGGCTAAAGAAGACATTGACATTGATTTCTAGGCTCCACATGCACAAACATTTATGAGTGAGCACAACTGAACATACACGTGTATTTCCCCATGCCCACATAACATACATTTTATATATATTCACACACACAACACTCATGCATACACATATAACACCCCAAACACACACAAAACTCATACAAAGGCATACATACAAAGACTGACACAGAGATGCACATATAACAGACACATATACACGCACCATAGCTAAGCTATAAAAGCCCAAAAGAGAAGTTCCATTTTCAGGGGGCTTTCTGAAAGAAAAAAAAAAGAGGGATAACAAAGCAGATCCTGAGGAAACTAACATCCAATCCTGGGAAATGTATGTGTGTTAGATGTGTCACAGGAGCTGGTGGCATGTCAGGAGAGCTTGAAGAGAAAAGGAGCACACTGAGGATGAGGGAAAGGATAGGGAGGTAGCTTCCAGTCTGCAAACAAACAAACAAACAAACAAAAAACAAAGCAAAATAACGAAACCCACCAGCAACAACAAACAGACAAAAAACAGATCACACAATCAGGAATCAAATGGAAAGATAAGGCTCAGACCTATGTCTAATCTAAAATGTGAATTAAAACAAGAATAATGCATCACTTTCTGCCCATACAATACAGTTAAGAACCATCCTAAGTTGTGATTTTTCTGATTAGAGAAAACAAACAAACATGGCTAATGGCAAGTGGAGTTGGTGGAAATAGTCAGCTACATTATTTTTGGGTAGTGGGGGAATGGAGAGTCTTAAATCAGTCTGACGAAAGACATCCTTCCTTTACAATCATGGATGTTTTACAAGGCTGTTTTTTATTATGGTTGACTTCATAAGAGAGAACTTCCCCGTGCACTTGTACAGAAATAATGGGTCCAGCACTGGTAGGCTACACTGATGAGATAATAGATGGTGTCACTGGTGTCATGAGCAAGGAGCTGTGTTCAAAGATACCCCACGGTCACTAAAAATCTGATGGAAAACAAAATAGCATCCCAAATACCTTGTACTGCTAAGTTAGCATTTGGGCAGTACATGTCTAAAGTTATTTTAAAGCAAAAATCTATATATACGCTTATGAATTGTATTGATGTATGTTTATGTTAATACCAAACGCCTCCAGGTGAAAAGACAACATCTCTTTTCACTTCGTGCATTGCCATAGCTTATAAAACATTTTCAATAAACATGCATTATCTCCAAATAAGAAAAAAAAGTGTTTTTTTTTTTTTAAATGCTGCCTGTTGAGTAAAGGATTTATAGGGGAGCTAACCCACAGTCAGCTGAGACATCACTCTGGAAATGTGCTGCAGGGGACACAACTCTCACTTGTGAGAGGCGAAAGTCACAGTAATGAAGAGATAGCATCTGTCTTTCTGTCACTGACATCTATATGGGGAGGCAGGTCTAGTCCCTCAAACACCTGACTCTTCAATTGCTGCAAATGATTTCCATGTGCCCTTGGAAGTGCTGCTCAAGGGCCAGAAGGACAATGAATGCTTTCTGCTGAGCTCTGGGTTTTTCAGCTCCTGCTAAAAATTAGGTAACTGAGAGATGGTTATGTCAAAGGTACAGAGGACCAAGGAGAATGGCCAAATTTTACAATTACCTCTTGAATGTAGGAAGGATAAATTGCCTTTAAAAGATTAACTTGAAATTGCTTTTCAAGATTTTCCTTCATGAGATTAAAATATAAAATAAAAGAAAATTAAATCATTTACACAACACAGACACACCCATACAATATATATGTACATGTAACAATGCATAACATACACAACAAACACATGGACACATAAAAATACAGGCACAGAAATGTGTATACAGCACACACAAATGCACACATAACACACATACAACACATATATGGACATTCATACAACATAGATACATGTGTCACAGCTGAGACATAAAAGGCAGAAGAAGCAGCTCCATTTTCAAGGTCCTTCACAGTGTTAATTAAAAAAAAAAAAAGACAGCTGCATCTATTCTATTTTGAAAAATATCCAAAGTGTCAGGAGCCTCCTGTTAACAGGGTGAGTGATGAAAGACTAGGGGTGCTCTCAGGGGAGGGATACGAATTACAGAGACGCCAAATAAACACAGAGGGCTCTCCTCCAGACCAGGTGCTGATGAACACAGCCCTTGAATCTCATCAGTCTTCAAGGCAACCAGGGAGCCCCACACATCCCTGCCACAGTCTTTCGTCACAGATCAACTTAATTTTTCCTTCTTCAAGCAGAATATCTAGAAGTGGCAACTAAACTAGTCCATTAAACATATAAAGTTTAGTTAAATTTCCATTTTGGAATTAGGACTGAATACTCTAAATAGATATTTAAAAATATTTAACAGAATGAAGGGAATTTACATATGATTCTTAGATGTTATATGAAAATCTATTTCCTGAAAATCGTATTTGTGAACGATCATCTCAGATGTCTATTAAGATGATAGCTGGCAAAGCCATTTATTGCTACATTAATAAGTTGGACAGTGAGTTTCAATTAATGTCATATACAATTTATTCTCCATTTTTAGTTTCCCCAAAGGCAATGTAATTTCTACTTTTTGGGATTCTAAATGTACTGATACTATATACCAAAAGGATAGGAAAAACATACTTCTGAAAGGATAAAGAGCTTTTCAGTTGTAGGTTTTGCTTGAAGGTCTGTTTTATATTACAAACAAGGCCAGCAGTGGTGAGCTTATAAATTTTGAGCCACATAAAATTTTAAGTCACACTGGTTTGGTTGATATATATTTACACAAGAACTCTTAAGGACAGGAAATGTTAGATAAATGTCAATTACTGTACATTAAGGAAATAACATCCCTTAGTTCATCTAATAAAATAAAGGTTTGCAATAAAAACTCAGGATTGTTTCAGAGAGCCCAAGGCCATTTAAGAAGCTCCTAAAATGTCCTCCTGAAGAAATAAAACATTAGCAAGTCAATTCAAAGGGTAGGCTGCTTTCATTTCCAACCATGACATTTTCATTTCCCGGGCCCAGTACCTATGCATGAAGGAGGGTCTGGCTGCCAGAAGAAGCGGCTGTTCAGCTGTACACAGGTGATCTTGGCTTGTCCTTGGAGCTGGTATCCAGGGTCACACTGGAAGGTGATGGTATCTCCAGGTTCCCGGCTGTCACCATAGCGAGTACCATTCTGAGGCATTCCAGGGTCATTGCAGGTGGATGCGATGGATGCTGCAGAGGAGCAAACAACAGCTGGTCAGGTGACTGAGAACCAGGTGTCCACACATGCTGGGGTGGCTGCTGCCTCTAGGAGGAAATGCTCAGCATGGGTATAGTGCACCCAATGTTTTCAGGGAGCATAAGAAAAGGGGTCTGCCTTGGGAGAGGGTTCAATGGCATGTGCTTTGCTTCCAAGATCATGTTGAATAAATCCTAGCAAAATTGTATTGAAATATGGCCACTTACATAATTCTAAATATCAGCCTTACCTTATTATATTTAGTACACTTTATACACATATTCCCTTCTAATCTGCCCTTTAACAATAATTAACACCATCACATATATCAAGTTAAATGATTTAATGGAAGAACTATAGTTTCAACCCAAACTATGGTCTCAAAATGCAATTGGAAGATTTCCCTGACATGACCCCTTACAGCAACTGGGGGAGTGGACCAAACAGCAACCTTATCAGGGGCATCAGGGATCCACAGTGTACTGTCCAGGAAAAATGATCAATTATACTTTCATTTTTTTAAAATAAAAGAAACCTTATGATTTAGTCACTTAGTCTTTAATAAAACACTGGAAAACATGTTATAGGAAGAGAGAGAGAGAAAGAGAGAAACAGAGAGACAAAGAGACAGAGAGAGAGACAGAGAAAGAAAGAGGAGAAGGGAGGAAAAGAGCAGAAGGGAGATAAAAGAGGGAAATGGAGAGAGAGAGTGAAGAGGAAATAAGGAAGGAAGGAATGCAGGAATAAAGAAAAAAGAAAGAAAAGTTAAAAAGGATGGTCAAGTGCTGCCTGTCCCGGCATGACGTCTCATTTCTGAATCCCCAGCACCCATGTAAAAACCGAGGTATGTAGTAGCACTCGACACTAACTCCAATACCAGGGAGGTAAAGGCAGGAGGATGCTTGCTGGTCACCCATTCTAGGCCAAAAGATCATCCTGGGTTCAGAAAGAGGGCATATCTCAAAAAATTAATTATCCAATACTAAATGGTCAGTCCTGAAAACATATTCTTAAAAAGAACATTCAACAGACTGAGCAGGTTGTACTTATGAATTTAAGAACACATATATGTATATGTACACACACACACACACACACACACACACACACACACACACACACACACAGAAAAGAGGAAAGAGAAGAGAGGGGAAGGAAATGACCAAGTGAAAGGATTTCGGTGAGTTGTTTGCAAATGCACTGCTCATACCTAGTGGTTGTGGAAACACTAGGCAGGGCATCCTTTTCCTGCTAGCCATCACTAAAGCACACTCTTGAAATCATGTCATGTGGGCATCTGCCTTCCTACTCAATCCAGGGAAGAGGAACACCCAAAGGCCCACAACTCACTCTCAGGTTCTGAATCCCATCATCCCATGGAAGTTGATAGCCCAATGAAAGAGTGACTGTGTCCCATCTCTATAGCAGCCATGGGCTCTGTACCATACTTAAAATCAGGAGATAGACATAAGATCCAAAGCTTGAAATTCCTTTAAGTCCTTTGAGTTCTTCCTTTTCTGCTTCTGCCTAGAACAATGGAAGGTTACCATTTGATATGAAGAGCTGGGGTGTATTGACATCTCCATTCAGTACACAGGGTGAACAAGGAACAGGTATGCACATCTGCCCTGCCATCCAAAAATTTGTGGAGTTAATGAGACGCCTTTGCCCATTTGACTAGTGAATTCTATAACAGTCTTCTGTATAAGCATATACCTATAGTGTCTGATATGCATTTATACATGTGTGTGATATATATTATTATATTTATTCATGACTAGTTAAACTCACTTAAATAAAAAAATTAGAAAATAAAACTTTTAAAAGGTGGTTGGAGCTGAGGAATGTAACTAAGTTAGGGGGTACTTGCCTAACATGCACAAAGCCATCCATGTGATCCATCCTCAGCACCACATAAATTTAGAATGATGGCTCATTCCTGTAATCCCAGCACTCTGCAGGTAAAGGCTAGAGGGCCAAAAATCCAAGGTTATCCTTGGCTTCATGGTGAGTTTGAGGTGATGAGGCTAGCCTGAGATCCAGGAAGACATTGTCTCAAATATATAAAAATGAAAATAAAAATAAAGACCTGTGTGGTTGAAGAGTTTCTAAGCTGATGGAGCAGCGCTGGTGAACAGGAGACCAAATGTGTGTCACTGTGCAGTCACAGACGAGAGCCCCAAGAGACAGAAGTGGAGGGGAGCGCTAGAGTCAACATCAAGGACCCCATGGTGTGTTGGGCTGTGTGGGATGACAGGCCTGCTCAGTGGGAGGCAATTAGAGCCTAATGATCTCATGCACTGATCTCTACTAACTACTCAGTGAAAGCAAGGCTAATAACCAAGTGATTAGATAAGGCGGGAGAAGAGGCACTGTGTGAACTGCCCCCTGGCTGGTTCTGCTTCTTCTTAGAGTCAGGGGAGGGCAGCAGCTAGCTGTGGTGCCTCCTCACTTCCATCTCTCCCAGGGTTTCATTGCATATTGAATTCCAGACTCATGGGCATCTCCAGAATGCCAAGAATAGCATAATGCAACTGCTCCTGCCATTATGCACACACCAATGGGATCATCTTGCAGCTGTGACCACCCTCCCCAACACTTGCCTACACTCCAGTCATGGCTTTTCTGAATGTTTTTCTATAATTCCTTGCTGTCCTGGTTGATCACCAAGAGTTTCTGCCTTCCAATAGTAAGTGCCCAGAAGGCTGGGTGCTATATGCTGGTGCAAATTCTGCACACAGGCTCATACCTACTCTGTGCATCTTTCTCTCTCCCTTTTCTAATTGTTAGACTTCTGAGGGTCATGTGTGGGTATGATGTATAGTGTCTTAGTTAGGGTTTTGTTGCTTTGAGGGGATGTCATGATCATGGCAACTCTTATAAAGGAAAACATTTAATTTGGGCTGGTTTACAGTTTCAGAGGTTGAGTCCATTATCATCATGGTGAGAAGCATGGCAGCATGCAGGAAAACATGATGTTGGAGAAGGAGTTGAGAGTTCTACATCTTGATCCACAGGCAGCAGCAGAAGACTGCCACACTAGGCATAGCTTGAGCATAGAAGACCTCAGAGTCTACCTTCACAGTGGCACATTTCCTCTAACAAGGCCATACCTACTCCAACAAGGTCACACCTTTGAATAGTGCCACTCCCACCGGACCAAACATTTAAATACAAGTCTATGGAGGGGCATTCCTATTCAAACCACCTGTTAGATTATCCTTCTCAGTGTTCTCTCTCTCTCTCTCTCTCTCTCTCTCTCTCTCTCTCTCTCTCTCGTGTGTATGTGTGTGTGTGTGTGTGTGTGTGTGTGCCTGTGTAAGTTAATGTGTATGGGAGTGTTTATGCCTTCATATGTGATTGTAGAGGCCAGAGTTCACTTTCTGCTATGTATTTTGAGACAATGTTTCTCACTAAACTTGTAGTCCAATGACTGGTTAGACAGGGTGGCCAGCAAGCCTCTGGGATCATCTTAGCCCCATTTCTAGATGCTGGGGTTATGGGCACCCAGGATCACACTCATCTTTTCGCAGAGGTGCTATGGATTTAACTCAGGTCCTTATGCTTGCTCAGCAAGCACTGCACCCTTAGTTTCCTGATACATTATCTATATTGCAAGCTCCCCATTCTCCTCTGATTGTATTTATTAAAAATCCAAAATCTCTTATCAATAGGCTCATGTAAAAACGTAAGTTACACATCTTCTTATTCCAACAGGGGAAAGCTGGGGCATAAAAGAGTCAGATGGAAGTAAAACCAAGATCTAGCAGTACAAGCAGTACCAACTCCAGCATCTCGGTCTCACTCATGATCTTCTGGGCTCCAAAAGCTTTGGCATCCTTAGATCTCCAACTCTGCCATCTGTAGCACACACAACTTGTCTCATAGGATCAGGCTGCCTTCACTCCATACCTGCTGCTTGTGTCTTGTGGCCCTGGCATATCCAGTATCCTGAGGTTTCCATGGCAACTGAGGTTGCAACTTTACCAGTGGGATCCTCATCTCCCTTTAAGGGTTCTAACTCTGCTATATGATGTCAAGCCTCAGCTTTTCCCCATGATCCCTTCAATGGTTTTCTGCTGCAACTGAGGCTACACATTTACCAATGGGGTCCTAACTCCTCTTCATGGACTCCAACTATGCCCTACAGTACCTGAGCTCAGCCTTCCTCATTGTCCCTGCCAACCCTGTGTCTCTCATGCTGTCAAAAGTAGTACCAGGTAGGTGACTCTTACCTACTGTCAAGTTCAACTATCATCTTGAGATTCAACTTTCCTGTACCTGAACCAGAGCTTCTGTGTGCAGAGTCTGAGGAACGACTTGCCAGAAGATAGTTTACTCCAGTGATGCTGGTCTCTTGTGAACCACAGCATATTCTTTAGCCTTAGATGACCAGGATTCTTTTTTTGTTTATTTGTTTTTTGAGACAGGATTTCTCCATGTAGTTTTGGTTCCTGTCCTGGAGCTCACTCTGTAGACCAGGCTGGCCTCACACTCACAGAGATCCACCTGGCTTTGCCTCCCAAGTGCTGGGATTAAAGGCATGTGCCACCACTGCCTAGTGATAACCAGGATTCTTAAACCAAAACACCACATTAAAAGCCTCAGTACCATATTCATGTACCACTGAAACTTAACCAGGCCTTCATAGTCTGTGCTACTCTCAATATTGTCTTCCAAGATTCAACAATACTAGTTTATTAAGCTTTGTGTATTCACTGACTTTCCCAGCCCAAAGTTCCAAATGCTCCCACAATCCTCCCACAAAAAGACATGGTCAGATCATTATACTCTACTTCTCCAATTCTGTTTTAGCTGGTTGTCTGTTCTTGTGATAAGCTCTATAACTCAAATCAACTTAGGAGAGGAAGTAATTATTTCAGTTTATACTTCCAGATCACAGATCATCGTTGAAGGAACTCAAAGCAAGAAGTCAAGTAATACAGTGTTGTTTTCTAGCTTGTCTTCTAGCTCATCTCAGCTTGCTTTCTTATACAGTTCAGGGCTACCTGCCTAGGGATAGTTTTGTCCAGAGGGCTGGGCCCTTCCATATCAATCATCAGTCAAAACAATCTCTCACAGACCTGGCCACACAGGCCAATCTGATATAGGCAACTTCTCAATTGAAGTTTTCTTTTTCAGGTGACTCCAGGTTGTATCAAGGTAACAATAACACTTCCTAAACACTGAAAGAATCTGGTCAAATAAGAAGAGCAAACACTGTCTGTTAAGGTTTCCTCTGAGAGACAGCCCCCACCCCACCCCCAGACAAATGTCTCTGCAGGACTCAGCTCAGCACTGTCCTACAGTAAGATGCTTTTATCACTGTCGAAACCAGCATATTCTAAATACACAGAACCACAGAACGTAGCCCCTCTACCCCAATCCTATAAAAATTCTTCCAAAATAAAGACCCACAGAGGATACATGTGTGAAATATTTGCTCACACTGACCCTTGAATGCCCTTTAATAGTAAGAGGTTTGACACATCCTTTAAGGTATTCATTTTTTGTTGTTCTTTGTTAAGAAATTTTCTACTCACTCCACATACCACCCACAGATCTCCCTCTCCTCCCTCCTCCCACCCCAGCCCTCTTTCACAAGCCACCCCACATCCCCACATCCCCCAAATTGATGTCTCCCATGGGAAGTCAGCAGAGCCCAGCACACTGAGCCTAGGCAGGTCCAAGCTCCTTCCCACTGCACCAAGGCTGTGCAAGGCATCACACCACAGGCACCAGATTCCCAGAAACCTACCCATAGACCAGGGACAGATCCCAATCCCCCTGCCTGGGTACCCTCCAAACAGTTTGAGCCAAACAACCATCTTCCATACCCAGATGCCCTAGTCCAGTCCCATGGGGGCTCCACAACCACTAGTCTACAGTTCATGGGCTTCCACAAGTGTGGCCGGTCATCTCTGCACGTCCTCCCATCAAGATCTTGATGTCCCTTGACTGCAGAATCCCTCCTCTCTCTCATCAATTGGATTTCCAGAACTCAGCCTGGTGCCTGGTCGTGGATCTCTGCATCTGCCTCCATCAGTTACTGGACAAAGGCTCTATGATGACAGCTAGGTTATTTGCTAGACCGGTCACCAGAGTAGACCAGTCCAGGTACCCTCTGGACTACTGAAAAAATTACAGAAAGCCTACAATCTCATGGAAACTGAATAATGCCCAATTGAATCACCAGTGGGTCAAGGAAGAAATAAAGAAAGAAATAAAGATTTCCTAAGGTATCTTATAACAATGATTATGCAATAACATGCAATAACAATGATCATTAACAGCTGAGGGCTTGGAAAAGTTATAAAGTCTGTGTTACACAATAAACAGAAATACTGGGTCCCAAATAGCTTTCAACACTTCCAGCTTCAGAATTATAATATGATATGAATATAATATGAATTAAAATATGATAGCAACAATTGTGCCTAAGAGGATGTTCCTACTATAGGCACACCTTCAAAGATTATTCAAGATTACCAGTTAACCCACCACTGAGGCTTAGTCAAATTGAAAAGAAATCCCACTCGGGAGATCAGGCCCTGTACCTTACCTGGGCAGCACAATAGAGCCAATGCTGTTGGCTGAGGTGTGGGTGAGCCAGCCTGACATTGTGATCATGAAAAAGCTGTCCCCATGTGGTGGTATGGGCAGATGCCCACCCCCATCAACACCTGAAGCAGGTGAGGGAGCTGTCTCAGAGGTCATAAGAGCAGGAAAGTTAGCCCTGACTCTTTCCTGCTGCAGCACTTGGAGGAATGGCCGCTATGCCACACTTGAACTACACAGTAGAGTTGGCCCTGAAGGTGTAGGTGTGGGAGATCTGACCCTGAAGACCTGAAAGCAGGAGAACTGGCCCACCCCTTGCTCATCACTGCAATGGGTCGACTCATCAGGGCAATGCAGGAGAGCTCACCCTGGTGGTGAGGACAAAGGAGAGCTGGTGGGCTAACCAACCTTGCAACCACCCTGACCCAGAATCCAGGTTAGAGGTTAGCATCCCATTATCTACCCCATTTGTGATCTGCTGGAGCATGTGAAGGGACTGGTTCTGCAGACCCAAAGCTTCAGGATCTCCATGCCGTAGGACAACAATAGGATAATTGGAGGAGTTCCAGTGAGGGCCCAGCACTGATAGTGCAGCAGAAACCAGAAGCTTGAACCAGACTAATGACTCTTTCAATGAACACTTGCAAGTAAAGATATATGGACAAAAGAGTTTACTGCATGACTCACTGTGTCATATTACAGCTTCCTTGACAAGATTCACCCTCCTTTTTTTCTTTTCTTTTTTTCTTTTTCTCTTAAATTTCATTGGGGGGGGGGGGTTCTGTAAGGGCAGAGGGTGCATACACAGGGATAGGAAATGAATGGGATCCAGATGCATGATGTGAAAGACACAAAATATAAATATAAAGAAATTTAAAAACAGACAGGCAAACAAACAAAAAAGAAATGGACTCCCAACTCTTTTGGAATTGTAAAATTAAAAAAAAAAAAAGGTTCCCAGGGTTATCTAGATTTGATTTAAAAATAAAATAAGCACACTTGAAGAAAGAGGAAGGAAATGATTTTTTTAAATGCTGGAGGGAATATGTGAGTTGCACTTTTTCAAACATTTCATTTTCTTCTCCTTTATTTTTGAATTGAAGATAGATGTTCCCTGGGAAAGGCCATAAACTTTATTCACAAGTTTGAAAGCCTCCAACCACAGATGTACTGGGCAGGAATTGCTTCTGTATCTCAGGGTCATAGCCCAGTTGCCAATGATGGCCTTCCTCTTCTGTACTCTGTTCCTGTATGTGCTCTGACGTATCTTTCACTCAGTGTCCTTTTAAATATTTTTGGTTCAGATGGGAATTGGGAATCTCTCAATTTTTAATCTTCTCACCAACAAAAAGGAAGTGATGCTTCCGGTGGTACCCATCCCCCAACAGTCTCATTGGTAAGAGAGGCATCCTGAGCTGACTGATGTTCAGGTTCCTGATTTGCCAGGATCCCTAGAATGCTCCAAGTCAGAGAGACCCTTCCCTGACTTTTTTCTATGTAAAAGACACTCCACTAGCTGCCCTGCAGAATCCAGAACCTCCCCATGCATTTGAGCAATGACTTCACAAGTACGTTCTAAGTCCTGGCAGCACATCTGACATTTTGTTGATAATTCATAGCAGTGACATATAGACTATCCCATAATAAGAAGGGACAGTGATGTTAGTCTCCAACTAGGTGGTCAATTTCTCACTGGGGGACTTTATGGAATATAATTCTTAATTATATAAAAGTAATTTTCCTGTTTGACTAGAAAAGATATTAAGAATTTAAGCTATCATCTGTTAAATGATGTTCTCCATCCATGATGTTACATCATCATTTAAATATATATTTGTTGTCTAAATCCATAGACTAGGTGGCCCTCCGTGTTCATGGTTTCTGTATCCATGAACCTGAACATTGTGTCTATGTTGGATATGGACAGACATGTTTCCCCTGCCATTCCTTCCTAAACGGCACAGTGTGCTGGCTGCTTACAAATGCCTCATTGCATTGGGCACTGTAGGTATCTAGGGAAGGTATAAAGGGCACATGAGAGTGTACAGTTATTTCAGGACCTCCATCATGCTGTGTCAGGGGCTCAAGCACCCATACACTATGGTATCTTGGGCAGGTAGAGGAACCAATCCAGCTAGAGGCTGCTGAGGCATGGAAGGAAAAGTCTACTTGATGTGTCTGGGCTACTGAAAACCCCATGTACAGTACACCAAGAAGATGAGATGCTCTGACATCTGCATGGGCATAAAGCAGTGTCAATGCCCGCCACCTCCAGAAGCACACACAGACAAAACACAGTTTCCAACCTGATTACAAAGTAGGAATTTTATATCTCCTAAGTGAGATGGCCACTGTACAATGGGCTGAGAGTGTGCAGTTTACAACATGGGGGTTATGAGGAAAGTGCATGGAAGAAAATTCTCTCTATGTGTGCACATGTATATGTGTGTGCATACATGCATATGTGCATGTGTGTGTGCTCACATCTCCACAGGTATTTGTGTATGTATGTATACCTGTGTGGTCATATGTGAGTGTGTGTGCATTTATGTGTGTATATATGTGCATATATATATATATATATATATGTGTGTGTGTGTATACATATGTGCACATAATATATGTAGAAGTGTGCATATGCATATTTATGTGTATATTCATATGTCATATGTATATATGTTGGTTTGCACATACTCATGAATTTGTTTTTGTTTGTATGTGCATGTGTGAGTATATACAAGGATATGTACATGTTTATTTGCTTATATGTACATATAAATATATAGGTATATGTGTGCATGTATGTGCATACATGTGCATGTATAAGTATGTATCCGTATATGTATGTATGTATGTGCATATAGGTAAATATGAGTGTATATGTGCATGTGTGTATGTGATTACATGCTCCTATTCATATGCTTCTATGCGCATTTCTATCCTGCATCATGACAGGTTCCTTCTTTCTGCATGTGTCAGGTTGATACAGCCTTGGGACTGATGCAACATTAGAGTTGTCCTTTTTGGTATACAGATGTAGGTCAGGTCCTACCCATGTCCTAGGGGAAGCACCAGCTTATGTTTCCATGGAGACCATCTTTTTGTAACAGGCTAGAGGACTACAAAAGCATAAAAGTATTTGTTTTTTGGAGATGGAGATGGAGATGAATTTGCAGCTTATGGACCCAAGGATTTACATGGGAAGTTATGTCTGGGTCACCTCTGGCCTGGAAGAGGTTGGTTCCTCATGGGGAAATCCAGCATTTTTGATCCTGGGTGGACACATGGGCAGTAGGGATTCAGTCCCTTCCCTTCTCTGGCTGAGGATCTGAGCATCAGGATCTCACAGGATAAATGAGCAATTGATTGTTCTTTGGGAAATGACGGTTGAGTACACACACAGGAAGTATGAAATTGGTGATTAAAAAGGTCAGAGCCTAGGTTGAGTGTCATAGTGAAGATGGGTGCATGATCAGCCTTCACTAGTGACAGCACTCACAGAGGAGCTGTGTGTCCCTGGAACCCACACTTGCTCTGTCCATCCTGGGCATGCAGATCATAGCCAAGCTCCCTGGGAGAGTGTGAGCCCCACACTGAAACAGAGATTCCTCTGGAGAAGACTGTTGTTTGTCAGAAAATAGAGGCAGGAGTATCAGAAAGAGTCACTGTAAAGGACCAGGACATGCCAGTACTGAGTCGCAAAGCAGACTGGAAATTCTGTAATTTATCACCAGGGTGAACACATTGTTAATTTACCACCTTTGCATCTCTGTCCATGGCTCCACCTCCCCAAATTCTGGCTGTTGTCCATGGCTGTCTCCTTTCTGCCTCACACATTCATCCAAGTGTGACCTATCCCTATAGGAAAACAGCTCTCATTCCCCACTTGTCTTGGCTCTATGACAGAAATTAGAGCAAGGAGAGCTTTCATCTTGCTGGAGGATAAATCAGGTACTCAGCTGAGGGGCTCACATGCTTCAGCTCTCAGAACATGCAGGTTGAATGGGGTGTTGATTACGTGTCCCATTATCATTACTGAATAGTCACCAGGGAAGCTTGAGACCACTACAACAACCAAAAAATGCACTTCTAAGCAAAGATGGACTATTCACGCGATTAAACATGAACAATTGATTCTGATGATAACCAGCACATATACAACCAGTACAATATAACCCTGGATAAGCATGACATAAAAATTGATTTAAATAAAAACAGGGGTGCTAGAGAGAGGGCTCAGTCATTAAGAGCACTGGCAACTATTGCAGGGGACCAAGGTTTGGTTCCCAACACCTGTAGACTAGCTCAACTGTTTATAACTCTAGTTCTGAGGAAATCTGACACCTTCCTCTGATCAATGTAGACACTAGGTACACTATGTGGAGTGCACAGAAATATATGCAGGTAAATTATGCATACATATAAAATAAAAATTGCTTAAGCAGACCCCATTACCAGGCATGAGAAATCTCCTTTAAAGCCATTGGTCAGGGGAGTCCAAGTGACTCCAAAGCAATGCAGGTATTGCCCTTGTCCTTGGTGGCCTCCCAGAAGTTAAGGGTAAGTCGGATCACTGAAGACACCACACACTTAGGACACAGGTCTAGCAAGTGTCAAGCTGTGTCTGGCCTGAAAACATCCTTCCTGTAATCTACGTTCCATAGTTTCAGAAGGTTCTATGAAACCTTCCAAGGGAAGAAAGCATTCAGTTATCCTCCCCAGCTGTGATGCCCATGAAGCACAAAAATGAGCAACATGGCAAAACACCCCCAAAGGTGCAACAGTGGCACTTATATCTTGGCAGTAACCAACAGCTGTCTAATTGGACTTAAGGCCTGTTCAACAGGAGAGAAGTTATGCCTGGTATAATCTCATCAACTACTCAATGATCATGGATCTCAGAAGAGAATCTGACTTTGCTAAACTGGTATAATTTCTGGCTACATTCTAAAACTTATCCTTCTATCCACACACATGTGTAACTCTTATCCCTCATCAAAGGAGCTTCTTTCCCTGTGTGTGTTTTAAAGAATTTTTGCTTAATATGTGTAGTATGTGGGCATGTGCACACTAGCACAGTTCAGAAGGCCAGAGACGGGCTGTCTTGAAATTACAGAGTTGTGAGCTACCCGATGTGGATGCTGAGAGTTGAACTTGCACCCTAGGCAAGAGTAGTACATGATTTTAACCCCTGAAACACCTATCCAGATGCAAAGGAGATTCTCTTCATAAAAACAGAACCCATTGCAGAAAAGCACAGCTGCTTTAAAATTCAGAGATCACCTGATCATGCACTCAGATCCAGTGGATACATCTGGACATAAGGATCAGAGAACATCTTGTAAGGGAAAGATTGTAAAAGCCAGAGGATCAGGAAATTGGATGAGATTCTGTTTCCTAGAAATTACATGATATCTCAACAACATGGCTGCCAAAACAAGACCTGAGCAATGACAACACCAACTAACATACTAACATGGAAGGATGGAATTTCGTGGGACATCAGCCCTAAACAAAGAACTACAGGCAATTAGGGAATGCTAAAGGAGAGAGAAATAGTATTCCTTAGGGATGAGCCTCCTAATTTATTATCCACCAATTGGTTAGCCCTGAAACCACTTACATACAATTAACACTAAATAAACTTATCAGGTTGTTTTTATATATTTATGCATATAAGCACACACACACATGTGTGTGTATGTGTGTGTGTGTGTGTATGGATGTGAGAGAGAGACTGTGTATACATATGTGGATAACAATAATAATCAAAGAAAAAGAGGCCTTAATATGATAAATAGTTGGATGACATGGG
This sequence comes from Onychomys torridus, assembly GCF_903995425.1. NCBI lineage: Eukaryota > Metazoa > Chordata > Mammalia > Rodentia > Cricetidae > Onychomys > Onychomys torridus. The sequence goes on from NC_050459.1 coordinate 13,057,599, forward strand.
AGGGATTAGAGCAACAGTTCTCAACCTGTGGGTCATGACCCTTTTGGGGGTTGAATGACCCTTTCATGCCAGTCACCTAAGACCATCAGAAAACTCAGATATTTACAATTTTTAGCAATAGCAAAATTACAGTTATGAAGTAGAAATGAAAATAATTTTGTGATTGGGGTTAGCACAACATGAGGAACTCTATTAAAGGGTTGTAGCATTAGGAAGGGTGAGAGCCACTGGATTGGAGGGAGGGGACATGGGAGAGATTTGAAAGAGGGAAAGAAAGAGGAAATGTTGAAATTATATTTTAGTTAAAATTTAAAATCCTAAAAATAGAAATAACCATTTGCTTTGGCACATGGAAGAGGGAAACATGCTGTTTATCCTAATTTTCTTAATCTAAATGATTTCTGGATCAGTTTTATGATTTTATTTTATGCTTTTCCCCCCCAGATGGTAACTAACCTTCATTTCTGTAACAACCTTGGTACTATATTAAAAGTATTATTGCTAAGATAATTAAATAAAGTTATTTTAAGTTAAAATATAGCAAAATTTACAAACCAGACATAGATTATAACTAAAATTACATTATATTATAGATTACTATTGCAAAATACAAAGCATGTTGTAGGTCACAGATTATTACATAAGACGTGATTGGGCAAGCAGTGAGCACACACAACTCTGTATCCAAATGTTACACATCTCAGCCCCTGGGAGACTAAATGTTCCTTTTCCTGTTCCAGTGTTTCCTTGCTGCTTCCAGAACAACCTATCACACTTGTAAATAAGATAACAGCCTTTGAGATTTAACCCAGGCATTAGGAAACACTTTGTCCCTGTCTGTTCATACTTTCCCATTCATTTGTTCATTCATTCTTACCTCATTCATTCATTCCCTTCCTGTTCATTCACGACTACAAGAAATGATCAACACTGTGGCTCTATCTTGCTGTCTACTCCCAGACACATTTGTTTCTGAGTATCAACCATACAAGACCCCACTTCCCTGACCACTCTTGTACTAACAACACCCAGGGAAGTGGCATCAGCTGAGCGTATTTTCTAAATTCCTCGCTTACCAAAGCATAGCTTTGTATGCTTTTCAACCAAAGTCATCTTCGATGCAGTCACAACCAGAGGAACAGGATTCTTATCTGCAACATTTCCTTACAACATTTGACAAATCCAAAAACAGTATGTCAGCTAAGAAGATGTGTATATTTCTCAAATCTTGTTAACTTACCCAAAGAAAATTGGTCTATTTTAGAAGCAGGCTGTATTTTCATCCATTCACCTAGGCTAGGAAGACATCAAAAATATTATTCTAAGAACCCACTGTGTGCTAAGGTATTTTATAACTAAGAAGGAAACTAGGAATTTTCTCCTTGTGGAGTTGAGATTTATGTGGGGAAGTGAGCAAAATAAATTAAGATAAAATAAAATAAAGCTGAGTAAAAAATAAAATCTTTTAAAAAGTGCTGTAGAAAGTTAGGAAGGAAAGAAGGAAGGAAGGAAGAAAAGAAGGGTAAGAGGGAGGGAGGGGGAGAGGGAGAGAGAGAAAGAGAGAGAGATGCTATGTGGGGGACACCAGGTCTGTAGCTCCTTGGGTTGAGGACAGGACAGCCTGTGAGCTGCAACAGGGCACAGCCCTCATGCTGAGTTAACATTATATCAGAATCAGTCATATTACCAGGGCTGTCCTGTTCCCCAGGTTCTATTCTGTTCTTCAGCCTTTATCATGGGGCAGCATGGAGACATTACGAGAAACAAGTGTTATGGCCTTAACTTTTGCAGCCTCAGTTCTAGAGCCTCTGTTCATTATAAACTATCGGGATATCGTAGGAGATGAGAAAACAATGCGTCAGGACCCAGGGCCCTAGGACATTCTGGAACCTCATGAAGAAATAAGCCGTGTAGAGCCAAGACAGTGGCACAGAGGGCATGTTGTAACCATCCTGACTCCAAATGGTAAGTGGGCTTCACTCCCTACAGAGTGGAATGGCACCTGGAGCTGGGCACTGGGGAAGGTGATTGGATGACAGGGAAGAAGCTTGCCGAATGCTGGAGGCAGAGGTGGGGTTGTGCTCTCAGCTGGAAGAGATCTGGATTTCCTCTGAGCTCTGAGCATTGTGTAGGACTAGTGTTTATGTGTGAGAGGGACAAATACATGGTCAGGAGTCACCATGGAGGGATTATGGTGTGACAGAGAGTCGGGCAACTTTGAGGGTGACTACAGCAGAACCAAGAGAAAGCATGGGAAAGATGAGAGCTGTGTGGACTGGAGAGGAGAGTCCCCTTCTGTATTTGGTTTTAGGAGTCCTACAAAGTATCCTGAGAGATCACCACACATAGGAAATGAGAAATTGAGAAAGACTCTAGTCTGCCTTCCATCAAGTTCCACATTCCAGTCTAAAAACAGAATAACATCAGTTGGTTTATTAGAATCTGATCTTAGGCAATGTCACATACACAATGAAGGTGATGGCTCCTGAGAAATGAAATAAGAGTACCTACAAATGAGAGAGATACATGGGCTCTGGGTGCTAATTGTTCAGAGACAAGCCAACATGTCTGGAAGCTTCAGAGAAATGGCCAAGGTCACAGGAGATTCCAGAACAGAAAATAAGCCACATATTCTTCACTGTGCATGATTAAAATATGAAGAAGCAAACTGTTACATCCCCTGCATCAAGCATTGCAAAGCAATCAGCTGCTCACTACTAAGACCCCATGGTCAGCTCTGCAGAGTTAAACAGGGAATGACGTCAACCCTAGGGTTGGATGCTACTTGATCCTTCTCCAACATGCTGAAATAATCAAAATGACAAAAGAGCTGATTGCAGGTTGACTGGGGTTAGGACATGAGAGGAGCTGATGGGTCTTGAGAGCAGATTAAATGCTTACCTGGGGGACCCTAATTGAGATAGAGATGATCTGCCTGCTCATGACCTTGGTGTCCATGTCTGGGTAAGTCTGAAAACAATACTGTGTAGATCCCCACACAAAGGAAACATTCCTTAAACCACCATTGAGGCTCAAACTACCTCAGAATAAAACATATTTAGAAAGCTACATGTGCCACATAATGGGACCTGCATGGCTGTGAAGTCAGTACACAGTGTTCTCTCTCTCTCCCCTCTCTGTCTGTCTCTGTCTCTGCCTGTGCGTGTGCGTGTGCGTGTGCGTGTGCGTGTGTGTGTGTGTGTGTGTGTGTGTGTGTGTGTGTCTGCTCAGTGGGACTGGAAGGACTGCACAGTGAATACATGCTTTGCCTCATCTAATATTGTTTTCATTACAGGAAATCATGTGCACATACATATTTAATTTCAAAATTCAAAGTTGCCAGAACTTGTCACACAGATCGTGCATTTCTGAATGTTCTTTTGTGACAGATGCACTGGTGATTTCATGCTGTAAAATTCCTGTAACCGTTGACAAATTTGAAGAGGCACAAACACTGCTGATAGTAGCATACACTGCAGGTCACGGTGGCTGCTTCCTTTGGATAATGAGCATTTAACGAACATCAGACCACACAAAAGCCCATTCCAGTTAACACAATTCCTATTACCCAGGAGGCTGGTGCTGTAAGCCGGAAGACAGACAAAGTGTATAAGTAAAAGGACAAGGACTCCCCAGACAGATGTATACAATATCCTAGAACACGAAAGGGTTTAGCTTGTGAGAGAAGAGACAAGTGTTAAGATACCTGTGTAGACAGGAACAGGGACACTGGCACCAATGGCACTAAACAGGCTTAGGACCTATCCTCACGGTTCTTTAGGCTGATATTCCCCCATGGTAAACTCTCTTCTTCTTTCTTTTTCCTAAGATTTATTTTTATTTTTATGTATCTATGTGTGTGAGGAGGTGGGTGGGTATAGGTATGTATGTGTGTGTGGTGGGGTTGTGGTTTTGTGTGTGTGTGTGTGTGTGTGTGTGTGTGTGTGTGTGTGTGTATGGAAGTGTATGTGTGTGTGTTTGTGTATATATGTGTATGAGAGTGCATGGGTATGTTGGCATGGGTGGGTGTCCATGGAGGCCAGAAGAGGGTGTTGGGTCTTCTAGAACTGTAGTTACAGAATGCTGCGTGCCTCCTGACATGGGTGCTGGGAACCAAACTCTGGTCCTTCATAACAGCAGCAAAGGTCCCCTTGACTGATAAACGACTGCTCTGGCCCTCTAAATTTGCATTTATGATTTCGCCTGTTGCTATGTGCTTCCTGGCTATGAAAATATGCCTTGTGGTATTCCTACCATATAGATGTGTATATCGAGATTTACATCTGAGAAAAGTTCAAGAAATAAATCAACCACTTTGATTTCATAGTACAGTCACATGGGTTTCATTAAAGGCAAGAACCCAGTAGGAATCCCACAAAATGTTTCAAGATTATTAAGTGAGAATAGACTATTCCAGAAGGTTGCTGATACAGCTGTTAAGATAGGTTGTACCTCTACCCCGACCTGGACACACACTTGTTTTTACTTTGGCATTCAGCTGTTCTTCTGTCACTTAACTTCTTTTTAGCTATCCTTGCAATTTCCCATAGTTACATTGTAATGCTATCATTTATACATTGTAACTTTAGCTCTTTATTTATCTCAAACCTGAGACTTAATAATAAGCTCTGGCCATGCTGTGGTGGTAGTGCACGCCTTTGATCCCAGCACTTGGGAGGCAGAGGCAGGTGGATCTTTGTGAGTTTGAGGCCAGCCTGGTCTACAGAAGGAGATCCAGAAAAGGCGCAGAGCTACACAGAGAAACCCTGTCTTGAAAAACCAACCAACCAAACGAACAGAAAAAATAAGCTCTGGAAAGCCAATGTAGTGTCTAGGGAGCAACATATGTAAGTCATTATCTTTCTAGTCCTACACATAAATACAATGATGCTCTTACATAGGATACTATGTGACTGTTCAAATTAGATCAGGTCAAACACTGGGCACATGAGATTAACATTTGATTTCTTCTTAAAGTGGGTTTCTCTATGACATGTTCATAAGCAAGAATCATTATGCTTTATGAACTAAAGCAAACTCACAAAAAGGCAGCTATAAATATGCAGAGACAAAAATTAATTAGAAATTTTCATTTCAGCACATCAAAAATAAAGGATGTTTGAAAGCCAAATACCTTTGCTCTTTGGTGTTTAAAAACTATATGTTATTTAAGCTTATTTCAAAATGCTGTATATCCAATAGAAATGCTAATATTAAAACTTTTAAAGGTTCACAAATTACAAATTTCCATATTCATGAGCTACAAGGTCCTTTGTTCATTTACTTAGATTTAGTTTCTTTTAACAAATAAAATCAAAACAATTGGAAATGTTAACTCTTATCCTGCAAAGACCCTCTTGGAAACATTTGTTCACGTGTCTGACAGTAGTTAAATTGATTCTTGACTTTCTAGTTGCTGCTAGCACTAGAAATGCTTTTATTGAAAGAGGCAGACTAGAGGTGGGGACATCATTAAAGGCCTCCAGTAAGCATCCTGTAATCTGCCTGTGTGTCACTGGCAACAGGTGCTTGGTTCCTGATGTCAGGAGGTCCATTGCCTCAGCTATAAGCAGCATGCAAATATCTGCCCGCCCAGTCACCCTGGCACTGCAACATGGTATTCAGGCGTTTACTACTCCTCCTGCTTCACAGTCAGAACTGCAGGATTTTGGTTGTCCTGCCAAGCAGGCGTCAGGAGAATCGCTCTGTTGTCTGTTTGAATTGAGTGTTGTGAAGCAGGAGGCCAAAGAGAGGGGAAAATCTAATTTGAGAACTGCAGACTGAATCGTTTATCACATAATGCTTCCCTGGAGTCAGTGTGCCTCCAGAACCAAGAATAAATAATCACTATCCAGTGTTTGGAGGAAACACATCAAAGTGCCTTTGTGTCCTCACCTTTGTGGGCAGGCTCACTAAAACTGTGCAGCAGTAAAAAGAGTGTTAACTTCTATTTAGCCTAATTAACTAGGAGACAGATGCTAATGGAATCTGGTATACATACTTGAGGTTACAGAACTGTGGCAAATAAAGCCATGCCCAGCCACCAAGTGTGGGCTCATTTTGCCCAGTCTATCTGAAAACTACATAACTATGAGGGGTGTGCATCTATATCTGAGATTCCTCTGCTCTCACAGAGTTCATAGTAAGTGTGAGTTGTATTATGCTCATAGTTATATGTATACTGTACATGCTACTCAGCTGTATATACATGCATATGCATTATACATGCACATATTCTATTTTCTTTGCAAGTAGTGATGGAACTGCTAATATGTGAATGTTTCGTGGTCTCTTTAATAATGCTGTATGCTGCCAAATCATCACTCAGGCATGTATCCCCAGTGATTTTTAACCATCTGAATAGTCTGGGTAAAATGTATTCAAGCCCTTTAAGATGCAATTCCACATACATCTCATTAAGGGGATTCTTGGGTGATCAGAGCTCTCTAAGAACTGTGAATATTAGAACAGACATAAAACACCCACTTAGAAGATGCATAGTATCACCATAACCAATAGCTGAAAAGTAAGAAAGAAGCAGAAGCTAGCCCAAGAAGGAGGACTGGATGAGAAAGTGAAGACAAAATATCATCAGGTGTCAGGCAAGAGGCAGGTGGTAAACAGGTGCCTGGGTGCCAGGTCAATATTCTTTGAGCAGAAGGATGGATGGATCAACTACAGTTGTAATAATCACCACCATGATTGTGCAAAGGGTTAGGATGCTTCACAAGAAGCAGTCTCCAACTGCTCTTAAGTTTCCTCAAAGGAGTAGTTGTTATCTGCAACTTAGAGGTGAGCACCCCAGCAGGAGGAAGAAACGGCTTCGTGATGGAGGAACAATGAATTCCATTGAAGCTACAATGCAAGCTGAAAAGCTAGGAAACAGGAAATGGAATGTGAGTGAATGTAGACTAAGGAGAGAGAACCGGGGCTCACCACTCTGAGGCCACATAGCAGACTCAGAACTTCTTCTAGACAGAGGAGGGCTCTCAGTGTATCATAACTGGCAACATGGAGGCTGCCCCAAGCAGGATTGACTTGGGTTGATTTGCTCTCTGAAGAACAACAACAACAAAATGTTTTCCTTAAACCAAACTCAGTGTGATTAGACTCAGTGCCATGAGCTGATGCTCTTTTTGGCAGAGGCCAGTAGAAGGTAGTTGTGTAACAGAGACCAGACTCTTAGACTTGTTGGAAATTTAGGCCATTGGCATGGACAGTCTCCAGTGAGAGTCATGTTCCTTTTGAGATAGCTGCAGATATCCAAATGAAGTTAATTAGCCTCCTACAGGTTGACAAAGCAGGCGTGACTGTAGCTACACCTCTTGTTTATCTCTGTTGAAGCTTGGTGAAGAAGTCAATGACTTTATGACAGTATTAACAGAGAAGAGCAGGTGGCTCTGAGCAACTCCTCATAAGATATGATAAGCATATATCCAGGGCAGGGGAGAGAAGGGACCCTGTGAATGATCAAAATGGAGCTGGTAAGGCAAGGATATCTGCAGACAGTAACACAAGTGGAGAGAGTGTCCCAAAAGGGAAGAAAGCATAGAGGTTTTGAAGGAGGCTGTTTAGGAGCCTGGTTGACAGGGATATACTGGGAAAGACTTGCAGGTTGTATGTGACAAGGTTGGAAACCATTGGGTAATAAAGATGGAACCAAGAGTCGGAGGACTGCTGAGTGAATCATTTCTCACCTCTCACTTGCCACAAACACTGCCAATTAAAAAAGAGCATCACTAAGACTCCAGCACCACACAGAATTATGACTAAAAATTTCAGCATCATTGTCTCCATCATTCAATGCACACTGTTAGGCATGTATATTCAGAGGCTGTGTGACTAGGCACATCAAAGATGACACTGGGCAGAAGGCTAAGAGGTTAAGACTGCTTGCTGCTCTTTCAAGGAATCAGGGTTTGGTTTTCAGCAACCATAGTGGCTCACAACCACCTGTAACATAATTTCCAGGGGACATGATACCCTCTACTATGCAGGCTTCTGCCCACATGTATGCATACATACATATCCCCTCTCTCACACACACATAAATAAGTATTTTAAAAAGGATGATGCAACTCTTCTTAACCAGGACTTTTCAACAAGTAATGAGGCACTATTGTGTGGTCTGTTTTCTACAAGACTCTAGAATGTTCTGAGGAAGCAGGCAGGCTCAGTGGTTGCAGAGGCACTTGTCACAGGCTGTTTTTGCCTGGATCTTCACCTCCAAAGCCTTCAGTCTCTAATAGTTTCTCTCCTATAAAAACAGTCCCACCCCATTCAGCAATTAGCAGGGCCAAAGGCTCCCCCTTTTGTAAACAACCAATTACTTTTAAATGAAAACATGGCTATTAAATTATCTTTCAATAAAGTAAATTAGAGAGACCAGCCACGTAGCCCTCGGCCACTACTGCTAGCTATCAAGAAATTGATCTGGCAGAGTCAGATCTTGTAAAGCTACTCCCATCGTTTTCCCCAGAGTACAAAAGCTGGTGGCTGTAGTCACCAATTGGAGAAACAGCCCAAGTTGACTTAACACACGAGCGAAGGTCAGTTTTGGGCGACGAACTCCATTTTCTTGTGTTTCATGCATGATTAAATGGTAATTACACAGTAATAGAAAGTGTTTGGCTGATTACAGTGGACATAATTGCAGCACTCAGTGTGCCCCCATTTTACACGCTATGCTAAGCAGGCAAGACAATGGACATTTGATGGGTGATATCTTCCTAGAACCCAGGGTTCATCTTCCTGGGGAGGGGTTTTGTCTTACAGGCCATTGTGTGACACCTTCTTGTTCCTTTGAGGCCTTGAATCCAGACACCACAGAAGCAGAAGCAGCTATGGGGACAATGTTCCTAGCTCAATATTTGTATTTTATCTTATTTTACTTTTTTATTCCATTCTATCCCATCCCACCCAATTCTATTTCCTTTCTTTTCTTTTCTTTTTTGGTTTTGCGAGACAGGGTTTCTCTGTGTAGCTTTATGCCTTTCCTGGGACTCGCTTTGGTGACCAGGCTGGCCTTGAACTCACAGAGATCCACCTGCCTCTGCCTTCTGAGTGCTGGGATTAAAGGCATGCGCCATCACCGCCCGGCCCAATTCTATTTCTTTTTGGGATGGGGTGTCTTGTAACTCAGACTGCCTTCTAATGCTCTAGGTAACTGAGGATGGCCTTCAGCTTCCTCATCCTCCTGCTCCCACCTACAAGTGTTACAATCACAGGTGTTAACCATCATGACCAGTTTTTACAATGCGGAGGCTTGAACCCAGGCCTTTAAAGAATGACAGTCAAGCATTCTGCCTACTGAGCCCCAGACCCTGAGCCTTATTTTAAAGTGGGTGAAATGATCATTAATAAGAATTGATCATTAATAATAATTTTTAAAGTCTATTATTGATAGGATAACTTGTGCTCACTTAAAAATCACAACTTTAGAAAATGAAAACATTTTGCTGGGTTTTCAACTAGCCTCAATGAGTAAAACAAGCACATAAGAAGCCAGGCCATGGGAAAGTTCAACACAGGCCCATGCCCTGCATTAAAGAACAGGATGTATTCCTCAGCAGTCAAAGCTGAGGAGACACAGTAGGAACTTGTGATAATCAGCCTGGGGCAGAAAACCCTTCCTCACAGCTGTTTAGGACTGAGTCATCACCAACAAATCTGCACATGAGTATTTATTACTAAGGAATCTGTGGAGATGTTTAAGGGAGGCTGAGTTTCCTGGTATGCAGGAGATGGAGTGGCCACATCACACACTGAAGTCCTTTGAATACGTTCGACAGGAGCCATTCTGACTAGGGTGAGATGGGAACTCAAAGAAGCTGTATTTTGAATTCTCCTCAAAGCTAAGGATATTGAACATATTTTACTGTATTTGTTGGCTATTGGTATATCTTCTTCAGAGAATTGTTAAGTTCCTTAGCTCATTTCTTGACTGGATTCTTTTCTAATGTAGTTCTTTATATTTTTGAGGTTAACCCTCTGATGTGTACTTGGTCAAGAATGTATTCCTGTTGTAAGGGTTGGGTCTTCATTTACTGGTAGCTATTTACTTTGCTAGGAAAACTCTTTAAAATTCATGTAATTCCATTTGTCAGTTCTTGGAACTAATTCCTATGCTATTGGGGTCATATTCAGGCAGTTCTTGGCTATGCTTACGTCATGGAGTCTTTTATTTGCCTCTGTTTCATATATTTAGCTCAGGTCTTTGATGAATTTTGAGTTGGTCTCTATGTGGGCTGAGAGGTGCAGGTCTGTTTCATATTCTACCACATGTAGAAAGCCAGTATTCCTAGTACCTTTTGTTTAATAGGCTATTCCCCCCCGCCCCCAGCACATGTTTTTGACACCATTGAACTTGAATAATTGCAGTTGTGTAGGTTTATTTCTTGGTCTTCTTTACTATTCGACAATCTTCTCTGCATGTTGGTTTCTATGCCAGCACCTTACTGTTCTGTTACTATGGCTCTGTAATATAGTTTAAGATCAGCTACTACCCTATCTCCAACATTGCTTGTTTTTTTGTTTGTTTGTTTGTTTGTTTGTTTGTTTTGTTTTTTTTTTAAACTAAGGACTGATTTAGCACATAGTGCCTCTTGTTTCCCATTTAAATCTTAGTATTGATTTTTCTACTTCTGTGGAGAATGCCATTGGAATCCCAGTGGGGTCTGCAATAAAAACACAGATCACTTTAAGTGTATAACGATTTTCACAACAGTTATTCTGCCCATGTGTGGTCATTAGAGATCTATTCATCCTCATCTTCCAGTTTCTTCCTTCATTGTCTTTAAATTTTCATTGTAGAAGTCTTTCACCCCTGTGGTTACATTTATTATACTTTATGGATGTTTTAAAAGCTGTTGTGAATGGGATTCTTTTATAATTTCTTTCTTGCTGAGTTGGTTATGCGTATGTAGACGAACTATTGATTCTCTGTGTTGACTTTAGTTTAAGTGTTTAACAGTTTTATAGCGGTTTATCCTCTTTGGGACCTCTGGAGTATAGGATCCTGTTATCTACAAATATGGATAATTCGACTTCTTAATTTTCTACTTTTATCCTTTATGTTTTTTTTTTTATTTCTGTTTAACTAAGACATTGAGCGTTATACTGACTAAGAATGGAGAGAGTAGGCAGCCTTGTCTCAGTCAACGTTTCTTCCATTTAGTACAATGCCCTCATATGTAGCCTTTCTTATGGTGGGGTTTGCTCCTTCTGTGGCCAGGTCTTCAGGACTTTTTAATCACAAATGGATGTTGAGTTTCATCAAAAACCTTTTGTGCACTGATTGAAATGATCATGAGACTTCTTTCCTTAAGTGCGTGTGTGCTGAAGCATACTTACAGATTTGTATCTGTGTAACCACCCTTGCATCTCAGGAATGAAATCAGTGTGGTCATGATATATAACCTTAAGTGTTCTTGAATTGATTTGCAAGACTTTTATTGAGAATTTTTCTAGCTATGTACATTAGTCAACAGCTTATTTCTTTGTTGTTGCTGTTGTGGCTTTAGGACTATGCTACTCAAGAGTTGGCTGTGTCCCTTCTCTGTCTGTTCTGTGGAACATTCTGAGGAGCATTGCTGTTAGGTCTTCTTTCAGTTCACCAGGCAATCCAACTGTTCTTGGCCTTTTCTTTGTGAGGAGACTTTTTATTACTGCTTCAATTTCACTGATTTTTATCAACCTGCTCCAGTTATTTATAACATCTGGGTTTAATTTAGGTTAGTCCTATGTGTCTAGACATTTATTCATTTAGTCTAGATTGTCCAGTGTTTTCAAACTGTGCCCTAGAGTTTCTCTGGATTTCATTTAAATCTATAGTAAGCTCCCAAATTTCAACTCTATTATTGTTGTTGTTATTATTATTATTATTATTATTATTATTATTATTATTATTATAACCATCATCTTCTTTGGTATTTTCTGTCTTTCTCCTCATCAATTTTCTTAGACTTTCAATCTTATTTTTTCAAAGAACCATGTCATTCCATTCTTGATTGACTCTATATATTGTTCTTTGGTCCTCAACTCAAAGGAGAGATGGAGATTTCCATTCAATAACAAGATCTAAAATCTATTGATCCCAAGAAAAACATCCCACAGTTTAAAACACCCACAGGCTGAGAGTCAAAGGATAGAAGACTATCACATAAACAGAAACCATTGCAGTTACTTCTGACATCTGATAAAGTCAATTTCAAACCAAAATTACTCAGAAGGGACAAAGAAACAATTCATCAAAAAGATATGGCAATTGCAAAAGCATCAGGGCTCCTATGGGGGGTTTTCTTGATTAAATTATCTGAAGAGGGAAGACCCACCCTAAATATGGATAGCAGCCCAGATAATAGAAAATGGAGAAAAAAACATTGCTTTTTGTTGGATCACCTTTGTGCCTTCTGGCAACATCACTTAATCAGTTGTAGCTGTATTTCTTCACTGACTCTAGAGAACAGCTTGTTGGGAGCCCAAGGCACCAAAGACCAAAAGCCCTCCAGTAATCTCCCAGTCTGCCTGTACCAGATTGAAACTGCTGTCTCACATATTGAGCAACTACCACATTTCTGGTCTCCCAGTGTAAGTAAGGGGGTCATTGTTGGACTATCTGGGCCATATTTTGATATTGTAGAGGCTACTCTAATTAAATCCTCCTTGAATGTATAATTCATTCTATCAGTTCTATTCATTTAGAGGACCAAACTAACATAGTCAGATCATTGTTTGTTTCTTAGCTTCTACTGGCTCTCTTGGATTACTGTGTTGGACATGATAGATTCTATCTTAGCTCTCATTGGCTCAGACACTCTACTCATGAAATTTGCTCTTTCTTATGATTGTGCCATTGAAACTATCTCTTCTTCTGTGAATGATGTTCCTTAAATATCTTCTGCAATACAAGTTTGATGGTCATGAATTACTGGAGTTTCTGCTAGATTTCTCCATCAATTTTAAAGCTCTCTTTGATAGATATGCCATCTTGGTTGGCAGCTACTTACTTTTGGGGCTCAGATTACATCATCCCATGCTTTCCAGGCTTGGAATGTTGCTGATGTTTTTAATCTGAAGTTATTCTGATGTTTCCACCTTTGTAAGTGAGGTGGTGTTTTTTTTTTGTTTTGTTTTGTTTTTTGTTTTTTGTGGTTTTTTTTTTTCTTCTATGGATTTTAGTGTTGTCTCTTTGCTTTGTACTTTTACATCTTTTTTTAGGGGGAGAGATTCTTTGCTTGTCATACCTGTTTGGGGGTATTTGGATAGACAATTCTTTCTCCAGATTTGGGGAATTTCATTGAGTAGATTCTTTGCACCTTTAACTATTGTCTCAGCTTCTTCTTGACCATAGATTCTCAAGTTTGAACATATCTCAAGTTAGTAGACATTGGGAACATGTTCACTTATTTGATTCTCATGAGTGCTGAGATACTCAAACCCTGGAATTCTTTCCTCTTGATGCTTTTCATAGTGTTTATTGCTTGGGTCAAAGAGACTTTTGTTTCCAAAGATTCTATTTTCTTTTAATTATCAGTTGTTTTGTTGTTGTTGAATTTCCTTTCAGGTTTCTGACTTCTTCATCCATCATTCTGATATTCTTGGGCATTTTGCTGACTTCTTCCTTTGTTACTGACCTTCCTATCCAGGCCTTTGATTGAATTTATCTTCTCTCCAGAAACCTTTTTGAGATTTGCACTTGGTAATTTCCCTTTGTTGAGATCCTTGCCTGCAGTAGCTGAGGAATTAGGGTCTTTTAAAAGTGTCATTGTGTCATGACACTTGGCCTTCTCATGCTGTGTCTCTGTGTTGTGACTTGTGTGTCTATTGGTCTGGATAGCTCTTTTGTTGTGTTTGGTGATTTTCTATGCAACCCAGGATACAGAGCAAGGAGAATCTAACTGATTTTGGAAGTGACATTTACCTCCCATCCTATGCCAGGAACAAGGCTGAATATCTATCTATGTTCTGCTTCTTATTGCAGCATTCAGGTGTCTCTTTACATTTGTTGTAGATTTCTAAAGTCCCCCTCTTTGTCTCTTTAGAATTGAGGGTTTTCTTTCTTTTTCCATTTTTACTGTCTCCTTTAGAATCTCACAAAGAGGCAGCTACCAGCCTAACATCTTACCCACAAGTCCCTGCAGCAAAAGCACCCATCTTATTCCATTCTGGGCTCTGAGGTACATGCTGCTGCTCACCAACGGGTTCTGGTCTTCTGGATGCTTCACCTGTGTCTCTTGTGTCTCCCGTGCTTGTTCGAGCTCCTTGTTGGTTGTTTATGTTCTTGTGTGCCTGTGTTCTCCTCTATATGCCTCTTCAGCTACCTCTGCTCTCCTGTGTGGACACTGCTTCTGGGTGTCCTGTGACTCTGCTATCCTGACCCTTTGGTGCTATCCCCACCCTGCCCTGCTGTGTCTAGTCCTGGAAACCACACTGTTCTCTTTAGGGAATGCAGCCTTGAACTTGGCAACTTTTTCTGCCATTCTAAGCCAACTAAGCCACAAGCATAGAGACAGAGGGTCATACTCTCCTTTCTGCAGGCCAAGAAAGGAGACCAAATTTCCCAAGTCACAGATACCATGTTTTTATCCTGATTTTTTTTTTCCTTTCTGTGGACTTGAAGATGATCTTACAGAGACTCATCTAGAGAAAGTCAGAAGCTAAGTGCGGAAGCACCAGCAATCCTAGCACTGGGAGGCAGAAATGGGAGGATGGCATGTTCTAGGCTAGCTGAACTACATAGTGAGATTCTGTCTCAAAATAAAACAAATGAGAGAGACAGAGACAGAGAGAGAAAGAGAGAAGAACATAGCATTTCCCCATGCACATGACACATCTGGATATTTATTGATTAGTACAGTAGGAGAATATGGAAAGATTCTACTAAATTATGAGGGATTGACAAGATTCAGGTCACTGTCTATAATTCCACATGTTATAAAGTAATATACCTAGGGCCACTGTGGAATGACATCATAGTTTCTTTTCTATAGAAACATCTGTAGGTGTATTCTTCCTGGCAATATATTAAATTATTATATGGAGGGAAGAAAAGTATCAAAAATTCCTTTTTCTACCCTGAATTAGGAACATATTCTTTGAATATGAAGACTCATGAAATAATATAGGAATATTAGGGATCTTGGGGATTATATACTATTTTTGAAATGGAAACAGTTTTAAAAATTGAGGGGACAGCTATAGAGCTAAGTACCTTAACCATGTGACTGAGGACTGTGATCTTTAATCAACTGCACTGAAAATTTATGTCTATACAAAACCTTCATATAGAAGTTTCTATCAGCTGTATTCATAGGTGACCAAACTTGGACACTGTTGAGACATCCTTCAGCTGGTGGGTGGTAGATAAGTGAACTCAATGTTCCTTCCACAGTGAGCTACTCTCACCTCTTAAATGAAGTGTGGTACCCAGCCTCTAAAAGACATGGTTGGGATTGAACTGTGTGGCGCCAAGAGGAAGAAGCTCTATGAGAAAAACTGTGTGATGTGCCATGGCAGCTCTGTCACATTCGGGAAAGGCAAACTCAAGGTGGGGAGGTAATCAGGGATGTTCAGGGGTCGGGGGTGGGACAAGAAGGGGTGGAACAAAGGTATTGATCTGGCTGTGTTTGTTGGGTCCTCTAAAGGGACAGAATGGATAGAATGAACAATGCATTCAAGCAGAGTTTAGTTAGAATGGCTTCCACAATATTACAGCATGGCCTAGATAATCCAACAATGGCCATCTTACACTGGAGAGATCAGGAATGTGGTAGCTGTTCAATATGCGAGGCAACGGTTCTAATTTGATATTGGCAGCCTGGGAGACTCCTGGATGGCTTCTAGTCTTTGGTAGCTGGGACCCCCAAAAAGCTGTTTCTAGCATCAGTGAGGAAATAGAGCTGCAGCAGGTTAAATGGCATAGTTAGAAGGAGCCACTGCAATCAGGCAAAGAGCACTGGTTTTTGTCCATTTTCTAGCATCTGGTTTGCTGGGAGGTAATTACTCTTTGGAATGACACTGTGATGGCGGCTATGTGTATTTACACCCTGTTCTAAAGCCAGGCCACAACAGCCAGAGCAAGTGCTGACATGAACTGGGGAGTCAGGAGAAAATGATGTGTCAGTTGAACTCATAGATTGACAAAGTGCTGGAGGACAGTTGGGAAGTCGGCACATGAGGAGCTGAGAGAAATCTATGAGAATGCTGTACTTCTCTTTAACTTTTCTGTGAACTGTGAAATGCTGTAGAAAACAAAGTCTGCTGAAAATGTAAAAGCTGAAGTGTATGCAGAAGGGAAAATGACCTTGTCTGACTTTCTTTTTGCTAAATAAAGTGTACCGATAACCAACTTCCCCAAACAAAGGGTGATTTTATACAACAGAAAACCAAAGGGGCACAATCCTGAACTAAAGGACTTACGTATTTATCACCAAGCTAGGACGGCCACTGAAGGAAGCGTCTTCAGACAGGTCCATTGCCCAGCAAAGACACTTCTGTACACAGTTGTGGCTCCATCAGCCATGGATGTAGCTCTGTCTATAGAGTACATGTTAACATGCATGAAACCCTCCCTTCAATCCTCAGCACCACATAAACTCATGCTTGTAATCATAACACCTGGAAGCTGGGGACAGGAAGGCCAGAAGCTCAAGGTTATCTTTGGCTATATGGGAAGTTTGTGGGCATCCTGGGCTACCTGAGGCCTTGTCTCAAAAGAATGATAATCAAAATAAAAGTAAAGGCATGTGTCTGCAAGTTATCACCTCAAAGCACAGTGCCACTAGAGTAAGGAATTGTGGAGACTGTAACCTTGATTTCATCAGTGACATTTTAGGGCATTCATGTGGTGATATTATATTTGTAAAATATGATTTTATTTGTATATTAATAAAGTTGCCTTGGGGTCAGAGCAAGCCATAGCAGAAGCTGGGTGGTGGTGGTGGTGCACGCCTTTAATCCCAGCACTTGGGAAGCAGATCTCGGCAGATCTCTGTGTGTTCAAGGACATAGCCAGCATGGCGACACACACCTTTAATCCCAAAACCAACCATAGAAGACCTGGAGGTCTGTACAGACAGGCAGTGATGAGGAGGTCATGTGGCTGGGTTTATGCCTATTGGAATAAACCAGGCTAATCAGAGTAATGGAACAACTGAGACAGAGAGAACAGAAAATTCAGGAGAAACCATAAAGAAAATATTTTGGCAAACTTCTATAAATGAACAAAGACCAAAATTAACAATAAATAGACCAAAAAAACAATAAATAGTGTTTTGTTATCTAGTCTGGTAGACACAGGTGCTGATGTGACCATAATTGCACCAGAATTTTGGCATCCATCTTGGCCTCTTCAGGAGGAAAATATTCAACTGTTAGGAATTGGAACATTATCTCAAGTGAAACAGAGTGCAAGATGGCTCAAATGTATAGGCCCAGAAGGACAGAGAGGCAAATTAAAACCATATGTGGCTAACATAGCTATGAACCTGTGGGGTCGAGACCTGTTACAACAATGGAATATGCAGATTAACATCCCTCCAACCTCAGAAATAAATCATAAATTACCACATGTTTCTGAGAGAAATATTAGAAGGTATTATTCTAACAAGTGGTCACCAACCATCCATATTATATAAGAACAGGGCACAAAAACTGATGATCTTCCAAAGACACCAACAGCTCTACCTTTAAAATGGTTAACAAACAAGCCTGTATGGGTTCATCAATGGCCTTTAACAACAGAGAAACTCCAGGCTTTAGAAGAGCTGGTAGAAGAACAGTTAAATGCTCAACATATTGAAGAATCTACCAGCCCTTGGAATTCTCCTGTATTTGTTATTAAAAAGAAATCTGGTAAATGGAGAATGGTAATAGACCTTAGAGCAATTAACAAAGTAATTCAGCCAATGGGCTCTCTATGATCTGGAATTCCTTTGCCTACTCTGTTACCTAAAGGATGGTCTCTCATAGTTATTGATTTAAAAGATTGTTTCTTTTCAATACCCTTACAAGAAAAAGACAGAGAAAGATTTGCTTTCACGGTGCCTACTCTCAATAATTCTCAACTGGTTAAAAAGATTTCAATGGAGAGTCCTCCCACAGGGAATGTTGAATAGTCCAACCCTGTGCCAATATTTTGTGCAACAGCCCTTGGAAGTGATATGTAAAAAATTTCCCAAATCTATAATTTATCATTATATGGATGATATTTTATTAGCTGACTCAAATGCAGATACTTTAGAAAAAAATTTTTGAAGAAGTAAAGAAAATATTGCCAGGACTTAAATAGTCCAAAAGAATTATCACCTGAAGCTGAGAAAGAATTGGCCTTGGTAGAAAAGAAAGTACATGAAGGACATGTGGATCATATTGATCCAAAGCTGGATTGCATTTTGGTTATTTTACGTTCTAGGCATTTTCCTACAGGAATATTAATGCAGAGAGAAGATATTATATTGGAATGAATATTTTTACCAAATAAACCAAATAAAAAATTAAAAAACTTATGTGGAAAAAAATCTCTGACTTAATTTTGAAAGGAAAATTAAGACTTTGTCAATTAGCAGGAATAGACCCAGCACAAATTGTTGTACCTTTAACTAAAGAGGACAAAAAGTGAGCCTTGGCAAAGAGCTTGCAGTAATTTTTTGGGAGATGTTAACAGCAAATATCCAAAAAGCAATAGAATTCATCTTATAAAGAGAGCTGATTGGATCTTGCCTCTAATTGTACGTGAAAAACCCATATCTGGAGTTCGGACATTTTATACAGATGCCAACAAACAAGGAAAGGCAGGTTACAAATCAGAAATTTAAGTAAAGTGGTTCAAAGTCCTTATAATTCGGTTCAAAAATCAGAAGTGTATGCTATTCTGTTGGTATTAATGGATTTTTCAGAACCTTTCAACATAGTTACTGACTCTCAGTATGCTGAAAGAGTGGTATTACATATTGAGACTGCAAAATTTATCCCTGATGCTTCAGAATTAACTTCACTATTCAATTACAAGATACAATCAGGGAAAGGAGTCATCCTTTATATATAACTCACATCCGATCCCATACTGGTCTGCCATCCCCTCTAGCACAAAGTAATGATGAGATTGATAAATTATTGATAGGAAATGTGCAGGAGGCCTCAGAATTTCATAAAAAACACCATGTCAATAGCAAAGGTTTAAAAAAGGATTTTTTCCATAACCTGGCAATAAGCCAAGGAAATTGTAAAGAAATGACCTACTTGTTCCTTCTACAATCAGACACCATTACCAGCAGGATATAACCCAAAGAGTACTCAGAGGAATGAAATCTGCCAGATGGATGTGTTTCACTTTGCAGGATTTTGGAAAATTGAAATATGTACACCATACTATTGATACTTATTCAGGATTTCAATGGGTGACTGCTTTGAGTTCTGAAAAAGCTGATTCTGTAATCACTCATTTGCTAGAAGTTATGGCCATCATAGGTATACCTGCACAAATTAAAACTGACAATGCTCCAGCATATGTCTCTATTAAAATGAAACAGTTTTTTGCTTATTATAATATAAAATATATTACTGGTATACCACATAATCCTACAGGCTAAGCAGTTATAGAAAGATCTAACAGAACTCCAAAGGACATGATAAATAAACAGAAAGGGGTAACAAAACCCCCAGAAATAGACTGCACAATGCTCTATTAACTTTGAATTTTCTCAGTGCTAATGAGAAAGGAACAACAGCTGCAGAGAGACATTGGATAATAGAAAAAAAAAACTACAGAATTAAATCAGCCTATATACTTCAAGGATGTGCTGACCTCAGAATGGAAACCAGGATATGTGTTACATTGGGGACGAGGTTTTGCTTTTGTTTCTGCAGGAGAAGATAAGCTGTGGGTACCATCAAAATTGATAAAGGTTCGATTTGAACAAGAGAGACCTCTTAGAGGAGGTGATAGTTCATCAACCAACCTGACCATCCAGTTTAAACTCACTTATACCATTAATACATGCCTTTTCATTTAATCAGATATAACTTGCCAAAAGGGAACCTCCCCAAAATTAGTCTTGGGGAAGGGTTTTTGTTTTGGTCTTTTAGGAGAATGAAGGCTGGGGAATCTGAAGAATACTGGACAAATGAGACAACTGAAGAAAAAGGACAAATCATCTGTCCCAGGAAAAAGAGTAAAATGGCCTATTGGTATATCATCTACAAAATTTCATAAATCTTCCTAAATGTTTGTTTCTACTCTTCTCTAAAAAAAATTAACATTATTGGTCTTCTTGTAGTCCCAGTTCAATTAAAATTTAAAGCTGACTTTGGAGTTGGAGAATGCCTCTCTCCTTCTTTAAACTCAAGCATGTTGTTAAAAGGAAAATACAAATTCCCTATATCATACCAGAAGAAAGAGCCATCTTCTGACATGGGACAGGAGAAAAACCAAATTAATTAAGGGACTATTCTATTACTAATCTCAATTATTTGATTCTATTCCAATTCTTTAAACTTTTCTAAAAGTATGAATTTTATGTCAAAATTTACAAGATATATATATATATATTAATTATACTTTGTTAAGATAATAATGGTCATATAGAGTACTAATTAATTCTAGAGAAAAGGCTTCCATTAGCTGCCTATACATGTCTTCGTGTTTGAGTCTCTTATCAGTTTTCTGGAGGGAATCATGGCCAGGCCTAACATCAACTGAAATCTCCAGGAAGAAGATGGGGCCCCACAACGACAATTCCACGTGGAAAATAATATCACTAAGCTGACAAACATCATCTACAGATCAGCTTTGGACTACAAAGTGCTTAGAGCAATTCTGAGATGGCTAGCTGAGATGATCCAGTTTCAAAGTCTACTTGAATAAGGACTTGAGATAAACCCTGAACTTTGGCATTATAGGTAACAAAGAATATAGTTACCTTTCCTAGAATTTGACAATTAACCCAATTTTTTTCTTTTCAGAATAAAGATACCTTTGCCCATACCCAGCAGGAAGCAATTTTAAGAATACAACGCCCACATTCCCAAAGGGGTGGTGTGGGGCAGGTGGTTTTTTGGGTCTTTTTATGGGTTTGGGGTCTGGGATAGTTTTCATTGTTTAGGAGGGTGGGTTACAAGTTGTTGTTAAGGGTTAGGAAAAGGGCTAGGCAAAGGAGATTAGAGTTAAGGTGCTTCTTTAAAAAAAAAAGAAAGAAAGAAAAGAAAAAGACAATTACTAGTTTTAAATACTTTACATTGGAGTGGGTTGTTTTATATTGTATACAAATTATATACCTATATTGAGATTGAAATTGTTAGAATATGCCATACACATTTTCTAATCTTGCTCGAGATATTGTACTTATACCATTCATTTAACAATGTAATGCAATTTGCTAATCCTTGAATGTTATTATTACCAACTATTTGGATATATAGAAATGAAAGTTAGTAATTAGACATTACAATTGAACTTGTAGTCATATTAGGTGTGTTTTCAAGATTGAACAGATATATTTTAGATAGACAGGCTATCTTCAAACCTTTCAGAGATCTACAGAATATGGCATTTAAAATTTTTAATAACTTAGGAATTTTTATTTTTTGCTATGACTATGAGACATGTCGGCTCCTGGCAGTACCAATCTACTTCAGAGAAAATATGGGCATTGAAGAAACTGCATATGGAGTTAACTTTCATTGTGGCAAAAGTTAGCCACTGGACAACAAAGTAGCCTCAAATCAACTGCTGACAGACAGGACATGAAACCAAGGACTAACAATTCTTGCCAAAACAAGTGTGGTTATGGCTTTTTGTAACAAAAGGCATCTTCTGAAGCCAGGACAATATGGCACCATCCCTGAAGTGAGTGGACTTTGCCAGTGGAAAAGGTGCCGTGCCCTTTTCTTTGAAGGCAGCTGAACAGGGAGTGGGCCGATGGCTTCTGATGTGTAATGGAATAGCAGATGAAACAGTTATTCTTGAAGAATAACTAAGCTCACTCCTCTCAATAGCAGACTGGCATTTAATAGAGGGATGTGAAGAAGAACAGGATGCCAAGATGAAGCCACATACACACAACCAAGAAAAATGGACAGCTGAACTTAAAAAAAAAAAAAATTCCAGAATTTAAAATCCTGAATCGTGACATGACACTAATGGAATTCAGGTGTTTCTGGTACATGGACTGCTCTCACCAAATGTGAGGTCAAACTGCTGACCTTGTATACATCCTAGTTCACAAATGAGTCTGTCAGATACACTAAACCTATAGGCTGAAGATGATGCCCCAACACTGTGAAGAAACCTCAGGTGACTGTCCAGGCAGCTGGCTGTTTCTGTCAACTCACTTTTTTTTTTTTTTGGAAGCTGCTTGCATGCACTTCCTATTTTATTTTTATTAGGTAGTATTATTTCCTTCTTGGGTCTCTGAGGGAGTTGAAGATCAGTTAGTTACAGTTATAATTTTCTTTGTTAAGGATTTCAGAAAAACTCACTAAGAGATGTAAGTGTATAAATTTGAAAGATGTTATAAGACAGTTCCATTAATAATATAAGTTAGGATAGAAAGTGAATCATGTACATTTTGGACTCACCAAAATAGGATTGATAATGGAATTATTTTCTCTGAATTTGTCAAATACAAATGGACTAGAGATTTTAGTTATAACTTTTTTCCTTTTTTCTTTTATTAAAATAGAAAAGGGGAAATGTGGTGACGTTATATTTGTAAAATGTGATTTTATTTGTATATTAATAAAGTTGCCTTGGGGTCAGAGCAAGCCATAGCAGAAGCTGGGCGGTGGTGTGGTGGTGCACGCCTTTAATCCCAGCACTTGGGAGGCTAATCTCTGTGTGTTCAAGGACACAGCCAGCATGGCGACACACGCCTTTAATCTCAATACCAACCATAGAAGAGCTGGAGGTCTGTACAGACAGGCAGTGATGAGGAGGTCATGTGGCTGGGTTTACAACCAATGAGAAAGCAGAACAGAAAGTCTATATAAAAGATAGGACACACAGAAGTAGGTTGCTTGCAGAGAGGAAAGACAGCAGAAGCAGTGAAGGGTAAAGTTTTCAGCTCTTGCTCTGACCTCATGGCTTTTAACTCTGCAAATGGCTGTGTTTCTTATTTAACAAGACGGTTACATCTACACATTCACTTGACCTCAGCCTTATAATCCCTCATGCAAATACTGAGCATGGCTCCCCACCAACCTGCCAAGAGACAGGCTCTGTGGGTGCAAGTTTATTGTCAGGATTCTTTGGCTGACCATGTATGTTACCAAATTATATGGCACCTCTGTCTGCTGCTCTTTGGAGGGTACTAAATGTTTGAACTGCCAGAGAATGTATCGTTCCACCCTTCTGAGGAAGCAATTTGTTTGAATGGGCTGGGCAGTGTGGATGTGACTATCTTAAGTATGTAAGAGTTAAAGTGTGGGAATGTGCCTCTCTCAGTAATAGTTCAGCTAATATATTAGCCATAGGAAGGACTCAGACACTTGTCAAGTGGAGGTAGAAAGCACAGTATGAGTAAGCCCTGTCAGCAAGTGCCTGAGACCCCAGACAGACTCAAACCAGGGAACCCAGAGTCAATGCCAGGTATGGGAGAACCCCAGACACAAGCGCCACTTTCCCATATTAATGTCATTTGACATCTGCCTCCTACTGCTGCCTAGAGAGTCGCTGTCCAGGTGAAAACTTTGAAGTCTTTCTTTTCCCTACAGAATTCCCTACCTGGTAATATATACAGTTCCCAAGCCAACTCGACTCTTGACAATGATGAACTGAGGACATACCACCATAAAATACAGCCACTGACATTTGAGAAAAGCAACTCTGTGACCTCCTGCCTCTACAGCTCTTGAAGCAAGCACATTGAATCTTCTATAAGGTTAGTCATGTGACTTTCCTGCCATAACAGACTTTCCCATGAGCAGAGGAAGGCATACAGTGATGTGGAGAAGACTCTACTCCAGCAGGGCTCACAACGATCACTGTTGATTGCCATTGGGTCATACCATTTGCCCTCATAGGCTTCCATCTGAACTTTCCTCTCTTCCCTTAGGTCTTCTCTTATAGATGTCCCAAGGTTACACAAAACCAATAGTAAGTAAAGTTGGCAATGTTTTTCTTGCGTTCATTTGTCCTTTGTTGTAAGGACCTTGGTTATGAACCTGTTTCCAGATGGAGAACAGAAATCTCTGTCCCCTAAACGAAAAGGAGAAGAAAGAAATTTCTTCTCCTTTCCAATAAGTCCTTTCCAAGTCTCGATTTATGCTAAGCACATATTGCCCAATCACATATGAACCCAGCCAGAGCTCTGTGCCCTGGCACACACAAAAGTTGAAGGAAGAAGCCCGTATTTGCACCTACTGGAAAACTGGATGGAGAAGCCGGACTTGCTGATGAAAAAGTCACTGTCGAACTGCAGTGTGAGTGAGTTGAAGGTGCTGTGGATGTCCTCAGGCAGGGCTGAGCCGCTCCACTCCTTCAGCAGAATGTTGCTGTCCACAGGACCGTCCCAGACCTTGAGGATGTCATGAGCTGTCTCAGTGTCAAACACGATGAAGTGGAGGCTGCAAAGAGAGAGCAGAGTTTCTGTGTTCAGTGGGAATCATACGTGCCCTCCACAGAGGGTCGTGTCCTAGCCACGAGGTCATACTGACCACCGGCTCATTTCACATTTCCATCAAGTATGTTCTAGCACATCTGTCAAAGAAGAATGAGGGTCTGGGCCATTCAAAACACAGTACAGTCCAAACACATCAGTCACTAGTGTAGAGAGCCATGGTGTAGGCTAAGCTGCTGTCCAGAGACACAACATTTCATTCCAAGACTGCTAGATGGTTTTTATAATTCCAGCCAGAGTACACACATCCCTAACAAGTTTGGTACCCTGGCTTCTTCTTATCAATGCTGTCCTTAATATGCCACTAGGTGGCAGCACACACCCCCAAGAGAAAGACTCCAAACCCAGCCTGTTTGCTTGATCTGTTCTGATGTCCTTTCTGTACATTTCATCTTCAGAGTTAGTACATTATTTGAGACAACGACACAAAAGCAGAACTGCCCGATATAAATTCTCTTCTTTATAACATTCCATCCACTTCTGTTAGACTTAGAGGTATTTCCTGGAACCATCTTTACACTGGAAGAAACTCACAGTGATGATGGACAGATAGAAGAATTTAACTAAAGGTCGGCAAAAAGTCAATAAATGTTTCCTCAAAGTTCTTTATAGGTTTTCATTTACTGCTTATTGCTTGTGGATTTTGCCTCAGATACAATCACCATAGCTGACCTACACAGAACTGTTCGTGAATCTCAGCCACATCATTTTCCACATATTACATACACAAAGGATTAGCACATGTCTCCTAGGTAAAGCAAAAAACATGTAGTGTACATTTAGACATTTGGTACAGAATAGTATATATAAAGTACAGAATGTAGTAGAATTTACTTCTCAGCGTGTATTTTCTCAATAATTTGTTTGTTTCAACTCTTTTCAAAACTAAATTTTTATGGGTACATCTCCATATCCCCTGCACACTACTAGCCAATCACCTGCTTATCCTAATACCCCTTATTGTGTGTTATGATATTCCCAATTAGATTTTCGACACCTCCAGATGTGCTAATGTATGAACTCCCCGAGTCCCTGGATCTCCTATATGTGTTTAATGGGAAGCACAAAGGTGGAACCTTGTATACCGCCTATGCCTGTACCGCTATCACTTCAGTCTTACATTTGGGATCATGAGTCTCCACAGGTAAAAAGTATAGTCTGTTAATTTACTTCAAGATTTAATTTATCTTTTATTTATGTGAATGTGTGTGTGTGTGTGTGTGTGTGTGTGTGTGTGTGTGTGTTGCATGCATGCACATGAATTGAAGGTGCTTGCAGAGGCCAGAAGAGGATGTCAGAGTAATAGGCAGTGGTGAGGAAACTGATGTGGAGACTTGCTTTATTCTTCCCTCCCCTGATTGGACCCCAGTTGTTCTCTCTCTCTCTCTCTCTCTCTCTCTCTCTCTCTCTCCCTCCCTCCCTCCCTCTAGCAATAGAGTACAGTAACACAGTGGGCATTCTAGAATGCCCATCCCAGGGGATTTGGAGGGCTGGCATTACAAACAAACATCCAGCCATTCTGCTATCCCTGTGACTCTACTTCTAGTCTCACAATAATGTGCTGAGGGACGTTCTCTGTTGAATCTTTGCCAATCTCCAACACTACACTTAATACGTGTGCAGGCAGAGACTGACAGATATGGGTGCCTTGTTTAATCATGGCCTTTGACGATTAATGAGATTGACCTGTGTGTGTGTGTGTGTGTACACATCAATTTTTCCTCCAAAGAAGCTGAGCAATTCACTATTTGTAGAATCCCAGCAGTGAATGAAGAGCACCTCTGAGATCCTGGAAGAAGTCACTGAATTGCATAAGCAGTCATCACCGTTTGTATTGGGATGGAAATGCACAGCAACAAGGGTAAACAAAGAATGCCACATTCTAGTAGACAGTGAGTAGGACTGGATCAAAAGCAGAAATGGACCGGGGTTGGGGAGTGGGGTGGGGGACTCTCAGGCACTGGATGGGAGAGACAGATGGCATAGACTGTTGAGGATAAGCCACACAGCAGGATGAGATGGGTGCAAAGTCTGGAAGAAACCCGTGGAGTCTGAAACAGTCACACAAAGGGCCATTCCACCAAGCAAGGGTCTGTTACAGAGGACTTCAGCCTTGCAGAAAACCCAGGAACCCAGAGCAGAGAGAGAGCAATAAGTCATAAGACCATAGAAGAAATGAGAGATAGGTAATTGGGAAGAAGAAGAGACAAAGGAAATAGGACCTCTTAGAACATGTTAAGTATTTTGTCTTTTTGGCTGGGTGAGATATCAAGTCCAGTGATTGTGAAACAATTATCTCACACTCAGTTGCAAAAATATGCTTATATACTCTTCATGCTATAGACAAAGTATTGAAGATGGATAGTGTCAAATCTGTGACCTTCCCAAGGGATGCCAGAAGGAGATCCATGTTCCTTATGGAAGCACCACAGTGCAGACCCTGAGGGCTTAGGAGATTCTGGATGTACTTTGTATAGTAGCAAAATCAGGTGGAGGGCTACAGGAAAGAGGGTGCAAGGAGCTTTAAATATTTTTAGCTTCAAAAACAAAAAGACTGGAGTAGCCATCAACCCAGTTGAGAAAGGGAGAAGGCAGGCACCTCTGACTTGGAAGAGTGGAATCTCTGGGTTGGACCTCAGAGCTCAGACCTATGCAGAGGGAAATACAAAGGCGGTTCTAACATGGTGAGGGGCTCCAGAGGAAGTCTGGATGATTTTCAGACTCACATGTTTCCCACTGGTGCATGATTTTAAACCCGAAGACAGGATAAAGGCACCAAAATTCATGGACATCAACAGAACAGGACCATGGGCAACACATGACCTGATCACAGGCATCTGCTCATTTACATATTGTGTCATTTCTCTTTCCAATTAGGATTGATGTTGAACGATTTAAAAAAGGGATGAAAAGTAAAGGACATGACATGGTGGAGGAGAAAGTGTATTGTAAATAAAAGGGGGAGCATAGTCAGGGCAAGGACATCAGGGAGAGTCCAGAGTAGACATGACCCTGAGCCCTGTGGGGAAGGGAAGGGAGCAAGGAGAGAGAAGAACCAGATGTAGCAGCCAAGAGGGCAAAAGGTAAAGACAGGTGGGTAACCAAAATGGCTGAATTATATATGAAGAGCCTCTGAGGATAGGGCAGCCTAGCCCAATACCTTGACTGCAGAAGTTCAGGGTAGGGTATGCCAGCCAGGAGGACCCTGCAACAGCTAGGAACTGAGGGATGCAGGAAGAACCTGGCAGCCAGATCCACTTTAGGATGTTAAGTAGGCACCTCAACCATTTGTCCTAGGGGTTGAGACCTGTCCTCTATCTACTATCTGAATGCAGCTGTCTACTATCATCTTGCTGAATTCTTTGCCACAGGAAAAGACACCTGCCACTTAAACCATGGACACGTTTGTTGCATTTCCTGCTCTTTTGATTCTCATAAAAAAGACAGAAATCTCATGACATTATTCCTCCCCTCTCATTTGGATAAGCACACGTGTTTTTACCGGCACGAAAATACGACGGATTTTAGAGTTCAGCTAAGGTTTTCTCTCAGCTTCCTTCCTCTTTTGATGGATAGGCTGCTTTTGACTCTTAGAAAATTAGACCACTTCCTTCTTTATTGATTTTTCTGATCTGGAATCTATTTACAACCTACCATTATAATATAACATATATTATAATGTATTATATCTTAAAGTTTCTAAAGAGTGATTTTGTGTGTGTGTGTGTGTGTGTGTGTGTGTCCACTTATGTCACGTGGATGTCAGAAGACAGTTTATGAGTGTCAAATCTGTTTTCATAGTGTGGGTTCTGGGGATGGAACTCAGGTTGTCAGGCTTGACAACAAACACCTTTATCCATCTCACTGGCCAAACTGGTGGGTTTCAAATTACCTTCACTGAATACACAGCCCCTGCTATCTATCAACTCTAGAAACTAAGGTAAAAAAGGAAAAAAAGCTACTGCTTGTCACCAGCAGCACTGTAGCATGAACTACCAATTTGTGCTGTATGTATGAGTCTTAAAAACAGCAAAGGAAGGAAGGAATAAGGATTTAAGGAATTAGCGCTCTCTGTCTCTCTCTCTCTCTCTCTCTTTCTGTCTCTCTGTCTCTGTCTCTATCTCTTTGAGATAGGGTCTCTCTTCATAGCCCTGGTTTTCCTGAAACTCCTGTCCTTGAACTGCCTCTGCCTCCCAAGTGCTAAGATTAAAGGCATGTGCCACTTATACTTGGTAAGGAATAAATTTTTGACACTGCATTTTAAATTATGTATATAATTTTTTTCTATAAAAATTAAACTACTAAAACTGACTTGAGAAGATCATTATAGGTAAACAAAGAAATATGTATCTCATAATTATGATTTGAAAATTGGTTATACATTTAAAACAAAATAAGAGTAAAAAAATAAATATTAATGTATGGATAAGTATTTAAGAAATAATAAAAACTTTTATCCATGAGATTAATAATAGGATCATGGCCTTTTAAAATTTATAAATTTATTTTGTTCCTGCTCCCTACTCCAGCAGGCATTCCCTGGAAAGCCTCATACCAAGCCACCAGCCAGGGAAGCAGGTAGAGAAACTGCAGACCTTCACCTCTCCCTTCTTTCTTCTAAACCCAATACCCCAGCATCACCCCAGCTTTATAGCAAACTACCTGCTATGCCCACCCACCCTTCCCACACCCATCTTCAGTCGATTACACAGATCTGGGCCTCCAACTATCCTTCCCCCTCCTCCGATCTTTATCCCAGTCCCCAACTCCAGCAGTTATCTCTGGGAACCCTGTGGCCACTCCTACCAAGGAAGGAAATAAGGCCAGCAGAGAAGCAGGTAGGGAAGCTTCAGATCTTCACTTTTCCTCCTTCCCTCCATATTCATTCCCCAGTTTCATGCCCAGCTCTGTTTACTCTCTGTTTACTCTCTGACCCCATTCCCAGGGAGCTAAGCAGATTCTGAAGGAACATCTTCCTTTACTCACCTCTATAGATTCACCCAGCTCCCCCTTCTAGCCCATCCCCATTGCTAAGTATCAGCTCCCAATACCTAGAAACACATTATACCGGTAATGTCATTTGGTACCACCTGGCAGGATCTCAGAATTCTCTACCAAGCAATACACAGCCACTATACCTTCCTAAGAAACAGAGAGGGCAACAGAAACCAAGGGAAAAAAAATGCCTACCCAACAAAAACAAGGCCAGATATCAGCACCTAGAATTACAATAATTTTAAACACAGATGCCTAAATACCAGAGTAAAAACACAATCAGTAACAGTCAAGACACCATGTCTGCCCTAAAACCCAGCAACTCTACTATAGTAGGTATAACAACAGACATGTTGATCAATGGAATCAATTTCAAGATCCAGATATAAAACCACACACCTGATCTTTGATGAAGAAGCCACAAATTCACAATGAAAAAAAAAAAAAAGAGTATCTTTAATAAACGGTCCTGGTAAAACTGGACAACTGCATGTAGAATAATCCAAATACATATAGACTCATCATTTTGCACAAAAATCAACTCCAAATGTTTCAAAGATTCCAACATAAAACCAGATACACTGAACCTGAAGAGGAGAAAGCAGAGAATAGCCTTGAACTCATTGGCTCAGGAAAAGTCTTTCTGAATAGAACATCATTAATGCAGGCCTTAAGATAAAAAACATGAACAAATGAGAGCTCACAAGATTGAAAAACTTCTGCATCACAAGGAACACAATTATTGTGGAACATTTGTTTAACTAGGCAAAGATGTGTTACATGTGTTTATGCTGCATTTTGTTTAATTATGTTAAAAATGAGTTGCTGTTTCATCTTGCCTGCATAAGGAAAGATTGTTCTAATAAAAAGCTGCATGGCAAATAGCTAGGCAGTAGAAGGCATAGGCAGGGCTGCTGGGCAAAGAGAATAAAGAAGAGGAGGAATCTAAGCTTGAGGGGAGAATGAGGGGAAAAGAGAAGGAGATGTCTGTGGCCCAGCAAACCAGGCATCCACCAGCCAGTCAGACACAGAGTACCGCATACAGAATGAAAGAAAGGTAAAAAGCCTTGAGGCAAAATGTAGATGAAGAGCAACAGGTAAATATAAGTTATAAGAGCTAGCAAGAAATGAGCATAAGATAAGGCTGAGCATCTATAACTAATAAATAAGTCTTTGTGTCATGATTTGGGAGCTGGTTGGTGGCCTAAAGGAAAGCTTTGTTACATTTGGCACTCAACATGGGGCCCTAAATTTCCACATAGGACCTGATATGGCTCCATTAATAGGCTACATTGTACAGCAAGCATTTGCATAGCATATTAAGTAGAAACAAAAAACTAAATAAAAATGTCTTCCACAGTGCTGGTACTAGCTTCCTAGAGCTGGGGCAGTTGAGAGCCTCTTCCAGTTAGATGCAGCTCCCAGTTAAATGCACTCTTGGCTAGGTCTGTGGATTGTAAAGGTCTGCTTTTATGGACTCAAGTGGGGGGGAGGCAGCCACCAGCACAAAGTGGCTTAGCAGTTTAAGGTTTGGCTCACATCGTCAGAAAAGGCTAGAGACACACAGTAAGACAGGCCCAGATGGCGGAAAAAAAAAAAAAAAAACTCTAAACAGGTTATAGTGTGTTTAAAAATGTGTGTAGGCATAAGAAAGAAAAGAAAATGTGTATAAACAGTCATAAGAAAAGTAAACAGTTTATAAAAATAAAGTCTTTAAAGAGTAAGTAAAGTAATATAAAAAATAAGTAAAGATGAGAAATACACCAGGCCACAGTGGTGCACACCTTTAATCCCTGCACTCAGGAGGCAGAGCCAGGTGGATCTCTGTGAGTTCAAGGCCAGCCTGGTCTACAGAGCAACATTGAGGACAGGCACCAAAACTTCACAGAGAAATCCTGTCTCAAAAAATGAGAGAGAGAGAGAGAGAGAGAGAGAGAGAGAGAGAGAGAGAGAGAGAGAGATGGGAAATGGGAAATACACAGGGAGTCTCGATCCTGTATGGTGTTGTGTTGACTTTGAATTCTTTGAATGTTGATGAGTGAATGAAAGCTGCTGAGACACACGGTATTGTAAAAAGGGACTGCTAAATTAAATTAAACCAGCCTAGAAACTTTAGGGTTGTCTTAACTTTAAAATGATAGTCAGAAAATGTATTGTGCTGGGAAAGAGGTTATGCTTTTGTTTCCAAAGGAAACCAAAGGCTGTGCTTTCCTTGAAGGTTAACAGAGATCAGGTTTGATTGGGGGAGACCTCCTGAAAACCTTGGCTATAGACATAATGAAATAAACCAGAAAAACTACAAGACATGTGACATATATACTGATCCCTCTGCATGGGAACAGTTCTGAGACACGACAACAAATGTTACAGCTAGTTTTCCCAGGACTTGACCATTATCTCAATTTTCTCAGGGTCTCCTAAAGATGCCATCACCCCCCAAAAACAAGAAGTAATTTTAGAAATATGACACCCACACTCCCAAGGGTGGAGGGGTGGTTTTCAGTCATTTAGTGGGTTATAGATGCTTGTCATTGTTTAGGAGGATTATTTTCAAATTATTATTGGTCAGGATTGGGGAGAAACTAAACAAGGGAATTTAGAATTGGGGATCTCTTTCTGAAAAGAAATAGGAGGATATAGAAATAGTAGGATAAAAGGGTAGATTATTGAGTCTACTTTAAATGAAAAGGCAAGTATTAATCTCAAATACTTTACATTTGTATAGATTTTTGTATATTGATACAAATTTAAGGTTATTTCTTGCTATAACTTATTGTATATATGTTTCTGCTCTTATTTAAGGGATTTTTTTATATATTGATACAAATTTAAGGTTATTTTTGTTACCACATAGTGTATATATTTTTCTACTCTTTTTCTAAGGCATCATACCTATGCAGTTCATTTAAAAATGTAAGGTAAAGTTCTAGTTCTTGAAAGCTATTATTATAAGTTATTTATGATAATTAAGAAATGCGGACTAGTAGTTAGTCATCTACAACAATCATACTTATAATTATGTTCGGTATATATGCACAATCATACAGAGATATATTTTAGATAGATTGTCTTCAAACACTTCAAAGACTTACAGAATATGACATTTAGAATCTTTTGTTAAGATAAGAATTTTCATGACAGTGAGACATGTTTGCTCCTGGCAGTACCAATTTACTTCAGAAAGGATCATGGGCATTGAATAACTTCCATATAGAGTTTGCTTTTCATGTTGAAAAGCTAGCCATTTTGGCTAGAAAATGTCCTTGCCTCTACTGTTGACAGTATACCATTCAAACTTGACAGTCAGGACAGGACTGTTGCCAAAACAAGGCAAGATAGTCCTTTAAAATTCCTGCTTCATAGAAAAATCTGCCAGATATTCTAGGCCTATAGTTTGAAGATGAATGCCCCAAAGTTTCAGAGGAAATTTGGGTAACTGTCCAGGCATCCAGATGTCTCTGTCATTTTTTTAGCTTTGGAAGTTGCTTGCTCTGCACTTTCTGTTTACTCAGGTAATATTATATCCTTTGATGGTGTTGAAGACTAGATAGTGATAGTTGCAGTTTTCCTTAGTTATGATAGAAGGTAAACTATATAAAGAGCTTTGGACGCATCAAGATAGGATAGATAAGAGAGTGATTACTCTGAATTTGTCAAATGCAAAGGACTGGATATTGTAAATGCAATTCTTACTTGCTAACTGATCTTGCTATATATAATTTTACTATGTTAAAGTTAAAACCTTTCCTTTTATTTGGACAAAAGGTGGAAATGTTATGGGATATTTGTTTAACTGGGCAAAGATGTGTTACATTTTTTATGCTGCATTTGTTTAATTATGTTAAGATGTGTTGTTGTTTCACCTTGCCTGCCTAAGGCACCAGATTGGTCCCATAAAGAGCTGAATGGCTAATACCTAGGCAATAGGTGGACAGGCAGGGATGATGGTTATAGAGAATAAAGTGGAGCAGGAATCTAGTCTCAAGAAGAGAACAAGAGGGGACAATGAGGGAGGAAGAAAGGGAGACATCTGGGGCCAGGCAGCCAGGCAGCCAGGCAGCCACCAGTCAGTCAGATACGGAGTGAAAAAAAGGTAAAAAACCCTGAGGCAAAACATAGACGAAGAGAAACATGTTCATATAAGTTACAAGAGCTAGCAAGAAGCAAGCATAAGATAAGACCGTGCATTCATAACTAATAATAAGTCTCTGTGTCATGATTTGGGAGCTGGTTGGTAGCCCAAAGGGAAGCTTGCTACATACCATCATTTAGAAAAAGCAGCAGTCTACAAGGTGAAAAAATATTTTACCAACTCCATATCCAATAGAGAGCTAATAAGCAAAATTTATAAAGAACCCCAAAATTTAGAAATCAAGAAATCAAAACAAAACACAATTTAAAAATAGGTACTGATCTAAACAGCTAATCCTCAAAATAGGAAACTAAAATGGCGAGAAACACTTAAAGAAATGTACAATGATTAGTCATTAGGGAAATGCAAATCAAAACTACTTTGTGATTTCATCTTACACTCTTAGAAAAGCTAAGATCAATAAAAACAAATGACAGCTCATGTTGGTAGGGATATAAAATAAGAGGAAAAATCATTCATTGCTGGTGGGAATCCAAACTTGTACAGCCACTATGGAAATCAGTGCCATGGTTTCTCCGGAAGATAGAATCAATCTGCGTCAAGATCCAGCTATATAACTTTTAGGCATATATCCAAAATATGCTTTATCCTAACACAGAGACACTTACTCAACCATGCTCATTGCTGCTCTATTAATAATAATTAAAAATTGGACACAACCTAGATATCCCCCAACAGATGAATGGATAAAGGAAATGTGGTGCATATGCACAGTAGATTATTACTCAGCTATTTAAAAAAATTAACTTTGAAGAAACTAGGAAAAAATAATCTTAAGCGAAGTAAGCCCGACTCAGAAAGACAAATATGGTATGTATTTACTTACATTGGATATTAGCTGTTAAGTCAAGAATAAGCAAGCTACAATCTGTAGAACCACAGGGGTTAGGTGTAGAGTAGGGGATTTGAGGGACAGATCTTCCAAGGAAATAGGAATTTCAATAGAATCATTGACAGCTATAGATGGATGGAGGAGGACGACTGGAATGGAAGGATCAAATTGAGAAGGAGGATAAGGGGATAAGTGAAGGAAGGAACTATGGGAAGAAATGGCATTTGATCTAAATAAATCACCAAATAATGGTGGATACAGAGCCCCAACTGGATGTCTTTTGTCACCAAATGAAGCTTCCAGTATTAAGAATTGCTAACATCTAATTGTCTGGTTGGCCATAGAGGACCTATGGTGACATGCTGGGAGGATGTTACTTATATTTTATTACTTATAACACAGAAAAAACAAAAACAAAAACAAACAAACCTGACAACAGCTCAAATATTCCCAATAAACATCATTTAAATAAATTCTAATATAGCTGAAAAGTGGAATATTTTTCAATAATTTCAGAGATATAGGCATGTCAATAAAAACAGAAATATGATCATGATTACTAACTGAAAAACCCTCAGGATAAAAGAAATCTGCTATCTCCCTAAATACATAGATAGTTATGAAAATAAAAATGTAAGTATTTGCATTTTCACAGAAAAATATATTTTCAAAATCCTAGGTTTCTAAAATTTTAGAAAGCATCTTTTAAATTTTCTTGTTTTTTGTTAAATAATATCTCATTATTTTAAGTTAAATCCAGTCAAATTAAAACATATGTATGATTTGACAAACAGGCAAATACCCCAAAGAAGGATTTGTATTAAGGCATATGAGAATGCTCATACTGTTTAATTTAGTAAATTATTCCCTGGGATTTGTTCTAAGGAATTAATCATAAACATGGGTAGCGATTTTCTTGTAAGACTGTTTGCAAATCAGTGTGGGTAATAGCAAAGCTAGCAATATAAACGTCTGATGAGAGACACAATGTTTAATTATGTATGTTCATAATACATAGTACAGAAACACAATCCACCCTGTCTTGTGGGTTATAAACCCACAGATTTAATGAAATTAAAATGGAAACTTTTAAAATTGCTTCTGTGATATTCATGCACATGTTTCTTTTTCTTGCATTGTTGCCTGTCTACCACCCCAGCTGTTAACACAGCATCTATACTGCACTAGGTGTAGACACTCCAAAGACCAGTGAACCATCTGAGAGAATTTGTGAAGGGTATATGCATAAAAGGTAGACTTAGGTATCTATGAGTCTCCTGGATCCTAATCACCTGCAGTTGCAAAGGACCACCTGCACATATAGATTCATGTAAGACATTTGTCAATGTGGAGTGGTGTAATGACATTTTCTCAGGGATCTGCCCTGAGAAGATTTCTCCCAGAGTCCTGGGGAAGATTATATGGCTGGAGCTGGGGTGATCTGGGGGGAAATAATATAAGTACACCAGGCTCTTTTGTCCGTCCACTTTATTTCTCTATAACAAAATTCTGTTACATAGTTTCAGCTCCATTCTGACACTCAGTGCTTCCCTGTCCCTTCTTTTTCTGTCTTCTCATAGTCCTAGTAATAATTAACCTCTTATGCTCTCAACCTCATCCTCATCCTCCTGTTCCTTTGTCCTCCATCTTTCCTTCCTTCCTCTCTTGATCTGACCCAAATCCTTACTCATCCAAAAAACTCTGCCCTGTCTCTATTCTCTGGTCATGCAACTCTGCTCAGACCAGGAAAATTCTACCCTAGCCTTCACCTGGTTATGCCAAAAAAAAAAAAAAAAAAACAAAAAACCAAAACCCCTCTTTTGTCTTGAATCAATAGCTCTGTAATGCCACTAGGCCTGAAGGAAAGGGAAGGTCCTAGCTTCATTTGCACAAGAAACAATGCTATACATCTCCATACCTGCCTGTTTCCTAGGCTCTGTAGGGGTGTTTCCTAGTTCAGATCAGCAGTAGGTCTGAGATATTTATGCTGTTTGCTGTTAAGGCCTAATAGCATATGCGCATACAAGAAATTCACAGCAGAAGATAGCTAATATATTAAGAGCCAAATGTCATCAAATATTCCTTGATATTTGACTTTTCTCTAGAAGAATTTCTTGGCCCTTCTAGGTATAACTTTATTATATACAGTTGAATCTCTATAACATATTCTTGTGGCTTGCAGCAGTGGTGATGTCTGATAAAGAGCTAATGTACGCTTGGCAAAAAGCTTTACAAAATACATGTGCATTAGTTGTTTAGGTATATAAAATTAAACTTTAATAAATAAAATTAAATACTCAGAGTGTGAAAGGCAGGCTCTGAGAACTTTGCAATTTCCAGCGAGGAGTTTTAACAGGGATGGGAAGCACTGTCCAGGAGGCTTCAGTTACTGAAGGGACAAAAGGAACTTTCCAAAGGGAAGAGACTCTGGGTAGGACCAATCAGGAAGGTGGAAATAGATTATGGGAGGTGGAGCCTATAAAAGTTCAACCCAGAGCCCTTGGGTGGATCCCTAACTGGAGCCCCTCCCTTGCTCTCAATGATTTTTTTTTTCTCTCTGTGGCTGGTGCTTCTCCATCCAGGCTGGAGCTCTCTCTCTCTCTTAATTTCCCACTCTGACAGACCCACAATCTCCAACTGTCACTCTGAGTCCCTTTTCTCTTCAACTGTCACGTCACTTTTTTTTCACATTCTCACCCTCTTCCTTGGTCTATTTTCCAGGATGTGCAATTCTTTATTTTTTTCTTTTTTTTCTGTGTGAACTTGGTAGTTCCCTGGACAAATACCCCTCACTCAAGACCCCTGTAACAAAAAGTAGTTTGAAATGGTCTGGGCTCAACTTCTGCCTTGCAGAAAGACATTGCAACCAAGACAGGATGAGAGAGACTAAAGTCAGTAATACAACCATTTTCCTCTTAATAGTGTACATTAGGCACAGTATTGACAATGTTGATAATGTTCTGTTTGTAATGTTAATAATGTGCAAGCTTGTTAAGCATTTCCTTCAACTGTACTACCCAGTACAATTTCCCACAGACAATCAGGAACAGAAAAACAAAGAGCTCTCTGGACCAGTGTAGAAGGGCAGTCAAGGTTAAGGAACAGTGTACTCATGTGGTGATGTAGAGTGTAGTCCTTGGTCTCCTTTACTGGTATGTACATCTTGTTACCTTTACAGTATAAATCACAGCCATGCTCAGCACTGAAGTACATATAGTATCTCAGAAAAATATTAGTCTACCACTCTTAATAGAACCAAATTCAGTACAGTGTCTTATTAGACTGTGGAAGCCCACAAAATTTTCCAAGTGAGATCTGAGCTTGCTTTACCCAGCAGAGCTACATTAGAGGATTGATTGACCATGTGCATGATTTCTTGGCTGAGCTAGGGAGAGGTTTTTTGCTTGATACCTTGGCATTCCTATAAATAGCCCTTTAGAAAAAACAGGAGGGGCTGGTGGATAAGGATCCAGGCCCTCCCAAGGCTATCCTGTGTTTCTATCTTTCTCTCCCCCTCTATTCTTCTGTCTAACTCTCTTATCCCTCTCTCTTCAAGAGTACCTTGGGGTAAAATGTGGGAGCCAGTCTCCCAGCTGGCCTCCCACAGATGGTGCTAGGAACAGGGACCAGAGACTTGTCAAAAGGAGTGTCAGGGGGCATTGTAGGTATGAGGAGGTATGCCTGATAAGGAATTAAAAATAAAAGTGATGGTATTTTATTCTCAGGAGTGAAGGTTAGGCATCAGAATGCCAAAGTTAAAAGTGAGTGAGGCTATTGCATATATTTCTCTTTGTCTAGGTTTCTTTCTCTTTTGTCTCTCTTAATTTCTGTCTATAAAAAATATGAAAAAAATATAAGGTGGAATATAGGAATATAGCGTAAGAAGAAATTTAGAATAAGAGTAGAATTAGGAATATTGATTAAAAAGAAACTTAGGATAAGGTAGAATAAGATGAGCAACAAGACGGAGGAAGAATTTTTTTTCAACTTTGGGACTATGAACACAAACTCCTGAGAATTGGAGTCATGAAAAAAAACTGAAAGAAAATGAGCATAAAGATATTCCTGTGGAAGCTTTTGGCCCGAGGACAGCTTAGATCTAAGCCCCAAGTTACAGGGAAGGAATTTTCCTTCAGGTGGATGTGGATGAATTAAAACTCTTCACTCTGCAGGCATCACCACTGTATGAAAACACCGTACAATCAAAATTAGTTTCCATTTGACCATGAAGCCAAATTTTAGAGAGCAGAAGTCTTAAGAACAACTTAGCAGTCTCTCTCTCTCTAAAACATTAAAAGCTTTTCAGACCTTTCCTTCTTAGATTTTTTTTTTCCTCTTTCTGGAAAGGGCAAAAAGTTAACTCACCAGTAATTGCTCTTGAAAAACAAAACCAAACCTCTGGAACATGGCAAATCCTCTTTGCTAGTCCTGTCTCTCCTTCAAGTCAGTATTAGTAAAAACATCAGCCAGAACCCCTTGTGGCCAGAACTTACACCCAAGAAAGTGCAGGTGGAAAGCCAAGCAAGGGCAGCATCCCCCAAGGTGGTGCCATGGCAAAGATGGTGCAAGACGCAGGGAGGGGCTTTTGGTGTGGAAGCAGTTATCAGAAAAACTGAGCCTCAGCTAAGACATCAGGGACTCTGTATCTGGGGGAGGAGACAAATCAGGATAAGACAAAGATCTATCTGGGAGGGAATCTCTCTGAAAAATCTGAAAAAGCTTTTATTTCAAGTACTTTTATCTTCTTTCACTGTTCTGGTAAGGCAGGGGAATAAGCCCCAAGGGGTTTGCTTCTGGCAACAATCACCTGTCTGAGTGTATGTGGACAGGCATGATCCATTCCAGGGATGGTGCCAGGTGAAAAGTTTAATCTTGACTTAAAACTTCCCATTATAAAAGAGTGGAAACTTGACTTTGAGCATTTGAATGGAAACTGGGAGAGTAACAGCCGCCATTGGCTGCAGCTGAGTTTTCTCTGAGACTCAAAAAGGCAACCTGGGAAATGTAGCTTGAAAAATAGCTTGAGAAATGTAGAGATGATATAGAGAAAGGCAGCTTGGGAAATGTAGGGTATAAGTGCAAGGCCTGGAGAAAAGGCAAATGGACTGAGATAAAACAAACAAACAAACAAACAAACAAAACACACACACACACACAAACCCTTTCAAATATTCATGGTAACTTATGAGAAAAATGCCCAAGGGAAATACTGCCAGTATAACTCACCCCTTCATCCCCCCCCAAAAAAAATAAAACCCTACCATTTTTCCCATAAACTTTGTTAGTTTGTCTCCAGAGAATAAGAAAAGGGTGAACAGCTTGTCTGTCATGTGGGAATTATTTGCTATGAAAAAGCAAGATGGTAAATTGAACATAAAATAGGCATTCCTGATAATGCTCAAGGACAAGGCATAGTAGAAGAGCCTATGCCAATCTTAAGAAACAGCTTTAAAAATTTAAGGAGGGGAAAATTGTACCCCCAGAAGCTTGCTGCTGCTTGAGTTTGGTATGATATGTGGGACAAAGAAATATCAATTCCAATGACGCTCCTCCAGAAGAACTGGAGTAACATTCAGAATGATATCAAAGCTGACAATGAATTCCAAACTTTCAGAAATAAAGTAGTATTGAGTTCACTTATAATTTTTAATATAGTAACTCGATTTGCATACTCTCTGTCTTGGTGAAAGAAAATAAGTTAGTTCTGTTAAGAGATTTTTTCTAGATGTTTGCTAATAGAGTTTCCTCTTGAATATAAGTTTGGTAAATAGTTTTAAGAAATTTCTCCTAGATATGTGCTAATTTTTGTAATATAGTCCTATAGAGTTTTATTTTGAATATAAGTTTGTAAAAAGTGTAAATGTTGAATGTAAGTCTAAATGTTGAATGTTAATCTGTAAAAAGTATAAATGTTGAATGTAAGTTTGTAAAAAGTAAATGTTAAATGTGAGTTCATACTAGAATTGTTTTTATTGATCCATAAATTTGTCTAGTCTGGACAAATTAGATAACACCATTTTTTTTATAGGCTAAACCAAATCAATCACATTAGAAGCATCTTGAAGTTTTAACTACTCTTTTACCTTCAGATATACTTGGATATTTTTTATGATAGCTTAAAATATAATTGTATGATCTCAGTGGCCCCTGGAAAACTTATGTGAAGGTATCATAATTAGGGAAGCTTTTCTGTCTTTTTCCTAGAAGTTTTCACTCCATCTGTTTAGAGAGGAGTAGGCCTCCCACAAAGGGATAAACCTCCCACAATCAAGTTAGTTTGTAAAAGTGTCTTTATAATTAGCATGGATTTTTATGTACTTGAGTGGATACTTTGAAGTGATTTGAGATGACTTTTCTCCTGGGAGTCAAAATAATCTCTTGAAAGTTTTATTGAACATCTGTTAGGAGAGAGTTTTTAACCAAGAAAGGGGCTTGGTGCAGCTAAGACTGCTGTAACCACCCTAGACCCATTCCAAAAAGGATATTCTATCTTTATTATTCTTTACTCCTTTAGTGGGACATGTGACAGCTATGGAGATCACTGTGATGTCTGCAAGCTCATAGTAGGGACCTGGATCAGAGCTGAGTTAAGCACTGTACCCCCTCTTGCCAGAGACTGGTAGCCAAAGATAGGCAATTTTCTTCTTGATAACTTCCTGAATGTATGAATGTAAAATTAATCAAGAAGGATGACCTAAGACAGGCACAGTATATCCAATGGGCCTGGGGGGCCCTTTTTTATATTGAGAAGGGCAAATTGTGGAGGTCCACAAAGGTTTCCTAGTGAGATCTGAGCTTGTTTTACCCAACAGAGCTACATTAGAGGATTGATTGACCATGTGCATGGTTTCTAGTTGATTGGAAGGGTCTACACTTGGCTGAGCTAGGGGAAGGTCTTTTTCTTGATCCCTTGGCATTCCTATAAATAGCCCTTTAGAAGAGGCAGGAGGGGCTGCTGGATACGAATCCAGGCCCTCCTGAGGCTATCTTGTATTTCTATCTGTTTCTCTCTCCTCCATTCTTCTGTCTAAATCACTTATCCCTCCCTCCTCAAGAGTACCCTGAGGTAAAATGTGGGAGCCCATCTCCCAACTGGCTTTCCACATTAGACTTTTAATTAAATTCAGACCAGGTAACTATACCATAATATTAAAGTTATAAACAAAAACTCCTGCAAAACCCTCCAACAGAATTTAGAAGAATAATTTGGGATAGGAAGTTATGGAGAGAGGGAAAGCCAACATATAATCTGTACTTGTATTATATATCCAGCATAACACGGTACCATGTATGGTGGATATGTACCATGAAAAATGCTAAAAGTTATAATCTCTTCTAGAACAAATATCCCCTGATAGACATCTTTATATATTCTCTCACCATTCTTGACAAAACACCATGCAAAAAATAGTCTGGGATTCAAAGGATATCCAGCTATGGGTATCTCAGAGAATACAACCACCTTTTTCTCATTTCCAAATGCAGCTGCTTATTAATATTTGCAGCATGAAAACTATCTCTATCTAAAAGTCATACATGAATGCATGACAATGCTTCCACCTACAGTAGGACAAACTGTACTTGTGTTTACTGGTAATTTTCAGGTGGAAAATGAAGGTTATATTGACTATGTCCCCAGTGAAACCATTAAGGCTTTTTAAACTCCTAGCAGATATTAAAACCAAGATCAGGTTATTTTTTTTGTAAGTGTAGTGAAAAACAGTACAATGTGTACTTCTAGTTACTTTTCAAGCCACCATTTTCAAAAGTCAGGTCTATTTTCTGAAATGAGTTACTTCCTCAGAATTATGAGTAGGTATCAATTAAGTAAATTATTTATAAGTACTTATACCTCTCTCTTTGCTTCTTTATTATTTAATTTCTTTGAATTAAAAAGATGTGCAGATAAATTTGAGAATGCTGACTGCCAGGGAGGGATGTAGATGAAGAATTTTCTAAATGGTACAGAGGTGTTTACAATTGCCTCAAGACTGATGACTACTAAATGTCAAAGTTAGATTATGATGGAGAAACTGTACACCCATGGGCTGTGGAGAGAGACAGTGATGTGTTGACATGCCAGCATGAGGATCTGGGCTTGATCCTGAGAGCCCACATAAAAAGGCTGGGGCTGAGGGCACACACTCAGCACTTGGGAGGCAGAGTCAAGCAGTTTCCTGGGGTTCTATAGTTAACCAGCATATGCCGATTGGTGAGTCCTGGCCAGTGAGAGACACAGATTCAGAAAATCCGAACCAAAACAAACAACAACAGGATAGAAA
The DNA here is from genome assembly GCF_903995425.1 of Onychomys torridus. Classification (NCBI taxonomy): domain Eukaryota; kingdom Metazoa; phylum Chordata; class Mammalia; order Rodentia; family Cricetidae; genus Onychomys; species Onychomys torridus. The sequence continues at coordinate 13,100,475 of NC_050459.1, forward strand.
AAGCAGTGAATGGCTCTGGGAATGACTCTAACGTTGATGTCTGGCCTCTATACATCCATATACTTTCTCCACCACTACCACTACCACCACCACACACATTCACACACACACACACACACACACACACACACGCACACGCACACGCACAAGCACATGCACACACACACACACACACACACACACACATACACACAAATTAAAAATACAATAAAAGCTATGTATTTATTAATATTATATAACACCTTTGTTGATTCCATCTTTCTTTTCTTATTAATATTTAATGGAGGCTTATATTCGCCTGCAAGCTTGACCTAACACCTACTCTGATTTACGGGGAGACTTTGCCCTTTTTCGAAGAGGAAAACAAACTACATGGGGAATTCAGAGAAAAGTAAACATTGAAGTCCTCTGAAGAGACAGAAAAATTGTTTACATGGAGTCATTCACAATGGCAAATGTTTTCCACTCCTTAGAGTCACTTGACTCATTTTTCTTCTTCTTCTTTTTTTTTTTTAAAGACAGGGTTTCTCTGTGTAGCTTTGCACCTTTCCTGGAACTCACTTGGTAGCCCAGGCTGGCCTCTAACTCACAGAGATCCGACTGCCTCTGCCTCCCGAGTGCTGGGATTACAGGCGTGCGCCACCATTGCCTGGCGTGACTCATTTTTCTATCACTCCAGCCAGGCACTCACCATTCAAGGTATTACTATTCACTTTTATGGTGATATATTGTATACCCTAATAAATTTGCCTGAAGATAGAGAACAGAACAAGCCACTAGATTAAACACTGAGGCCAGGCAGTGGTGACACACACCTTTAACTCGCCATAACCTCGTGATCACAACAGAAAGCTTTGGTTTAATTATTTCCCTGTTTTCTTCAGTTTTTCCCAGTTTCATTTCATCAGTCTAATTTCAGACAGACATCTTCTTTTTTACCTTCTCCCAGGACTGCAGGTTAATTCCTGTTTATTTGCTTGTATCCTCTGTTTCTCTTTCCCTAGCAGAGAAAGGGACTGCGTTGATTTTGTCACACTGGAACCCTGGTTGGTCTCTGAGGCCTGATTTGGCACATGGCTTACTGGTTAACAGAAAGCAAGCAGAAGATAGACTTTTTCTTCTAATTCTAAGAATTCTCATGCTAAGACTCTTCCACCATGACTCATTCTATAGGAACAGAACCCAAGAAGAGCCTCTGGCCTTGTCAGACCACCCACTTGAGGCTGAACACCTGTGAATGGCCACGGAAGCCTTGCTCAGCAAAGCCCATGCACATGTTAGACACACACAGACAACTCACAGAATGAGCACTCAGTGTTGAGGGTACTGGATTTACAGCAGAGCTCTCTGACACACACAGGTCCTTCTCACTACCATAGACAGCTGGACATGTAACTCCAAAGCATAGAAAAGCACATGAGGAACAGTTTAGCCACAGATTAATGTTCAGTCCATGCCCTACTGCTGTCAAATGACTGATTGCACACAGCCAGTACCTGATGGTCTTTCCAGGATCGGCTTCTATGGTCCAAGTGCAGTGGAGGTTGTTGTCATATGGGGCAGGGTAGCCAGGAGACAGTATGCGCCCTGATGTGGCTGCATGAATTAGACCTCCACATTCCGCTGCAAAAGACACAGAGAAGAGAAGTCTACTTGCATATCTGGGCTTCTACTTAGCTAGTTCTGCAAACAAACCCTAGCATGCCTGTATTAATTCATATAGGAGGAATCAGTCACCTGTCCATCACTTTTCTTTTACCACTTTCCAAGCTAAAGCCTCACTAGTAGCACACATCTCTAGAGCTATGATAGCCGAGCATGCAAACATTATCTCTTGCCCTGGTTCTAATGATAATTGTGCATGCAGTCAGCACTCCCCAGCACTGACTATCTGTCCTTCATTCCTAGCATGTATACACACAACTTGGGAACTGCTGTAGAGGACTATCCTCCTGGCCACCATGCTGTCATTTTCAGGAGTTTAGATGGACCTACTTGCAAAAGATTATTATAGCTGGGCTTGTTATCTGTTACCATACCCTTATAGAATATGGGGCTGGGAGGGTGATGAATCTCACTGAAGTATCCAGCTTCCCTTCTGCCAACCAGTTATATACAATTCTGCTCTAATTATACACAGCCTTGGGGACCTTAGGGAAAGGCTAGAGTATGTAGGTGGGGAAGGACTGTAGATGGGTCTGGAGAGCTCCATCTACAGACCACTAGGGAGTCATAACGAATTCTGGTGCACACCTTCCAGTGTGGCTGTTGTAAAGCCATCCTTGCCCATAAGTAAGCCTAGTAAGCTCATTGGCTGTAAGAGTTAGATGTGGTAGAATTGAACTTGGGATCTTAGGAGGGGTAGATGGTGCTATGACTCCCTTGGGGATGTAATTAGCCTATATGCAAACAGAATAAATGATCAATGAGACCCCTGCTCCTTTCCAAGAACAAGTCACATGAATCATGAGCTCTGTGACCTGACTCATGACAGGAGTCTGTCCCAACTTTCCCAACTCACCCACACAGGAAGGCATAGGCTTGTCCCACACCCTCCGGTCCCCACTCAGGCAGGTCAGAGTACTGCTGCCATGCATTGCATATCCTGGGTTGCAGCTGTAGAGAACCACAGTGTCTGTGAAGTGACCATCATCTCGAATCCTGTAGCCATAGTTAGGGATGCCTGGGTCCTCACATTTCACTAGGTCAAAACCTAGAGGGAGAAAAGGGCAGGTGAGTCAGCTCAAGAAAGAAACACATCAGCCTTTAAATGGGAGACTTTGAAGTACTGGAAGGAAAAGACACAGTATACTTTCAAAGGAGAAAGGAACTGTGGGTCTTTAAGGTCTATCTGCAAATGGCTTGTGTTTTTAAGAGTAGGGTTGCCATAGTCACTCCTCTCCCTGTCTATTCTCTGCCTCACAGGGCTGTGTGTTTCCACCATCCCATCCACACTTCTGGTCAGCAAGCTGCATTCTCCAGCTCAAAGTTCCTTACACCACAAGTTAGAGCCTTCACATCTAGTTCCTGGTCAACTCAGACCTCAGTGCTGTCATAAGAACACTGTGCAGGAAAGCTCACAGCAAGAGCTCAACAGCACCCCGCATCATAATACCCCCCTCCCGACAACTTCCCCACCTCCAAGATCTCAGGCATCATGGGAGTTACAAAGCTGTTGTTAGGCTTGGGAAATAGCTCACTCCATTGGATAAGAGCCTGCTGTGGAAGCTCTGGGTGAGTCTGGGTCCTCAGTAGCTACATAAACTGCCTGCTATGGCAGGAGGCAGAAACAGGAGGATCTCTGGAGCATGATAGTCAATCACTGAGCTCGAGGTTCAGTGTCAGACCTTGTCTCAAAAGTTGATGGAGAGCAATTAAGGAAGACACCCATCCTCCGCCACCCACCTTCACATACACATAGGATGGATGCATAACCACAAAATCATTCATGCCCACCCAAACTGGTTTTCAGGAGATCCCGCCTGCCATGGTTCTGTAGCCTAGTCTCCAGCCACCTGAGGGCCACAGAAGCTCAGACTCCAGGAGGAATCCAGAGACATCTTACCATGAGGCTTTACATGGGTAGATGACAGAAATGAAGATTTAGTGGCTGGATTCTGAGAGCTGTATATTGTTTTCATGAGAGGCAGTACTTTAAGGCTGTCTGTGGAGGCAGCTTTGCACGAATATATTTCTCTGCAGATCATGATGCAAATTTCAATGATTATAAAAAGTGGAGCTAAAAAGTTGCAGGGCCATGTGGTCTGTTTGCTTCCATTCCCACCTAACATTCCCTTCCCAAATTAGATTAAATTTGAAAATGGATGTGTGACTTTCCACACTGTTTGCCTGTCAAACTTGCACGCCTTTGAGGAGAATTGCTCTTTCCATTTACAATCTGGTTTTACTCGAGCGAGCTTTCAATAAGCAAGACCGAATCTTGCTACTCGGTAGGTAGAAAGGAGAGAGCAGGCTGCTGGTTCTTTCCTGGGAGGCACCACAGCTTCCTTTTGCCACGTTCCATGCTTTGCAATATCAGACTTCACTGGCCATGAAATCATTATCTTTACAGTAACTTTGCTCTATTCTCAAATGCTAACCATAGACAAACAAACAAACAAACAAAATGGATCGCAAGTGCAGAAGCACCTAACGCATTGGTAAAAAAAAAGGGACAGTTTGAATTTCCACAGCTCAGGGTAGGAATAGGGAAAGGACCTCCACCGCATGCAGCTTTGAGGCTGTGCAATTCTACCATATCAGTAAAATACTGAGTCCTGTGCAACTCGTGAGCAAGTCCTCCAGGGCCTGAGTGCTGCATAGGTGTCCTGAGTGATGATTTCAGCCTGAATTGCTTTGATGCTGTTCCAGCTGGCTTTGGAGTTTGGAAGGGATGTCACCTGAGCTGTAATTCAGAATGCAATTCTGCCAAGGCCTTGGGAAGACTGGGGGCAAAATGACTAGCTAGGGTTCAGTAACCTCATACCTAGAAGAAGGTTCCATTGGTGAGAGCAAATGTTGTATACAAATGTCCCATTGTCTTAAACTGGGTATGCTAAGTAGCAGCTCAGGGGAACATACACTTGGGAACCAGTCAAACAGACGAAGTCTAGGTAGACAATCATTAACACCATAAAGACAAGGTTGAACCTTATTGTCAGTACCTTTATATCAGGACCCCAAATCAAATAAAGCATCTAGTTAATATGACACTCCACAGACAATAAGCCACCCAGGTCCTGTCACTGAGGGACCCAACTGCAGGATCCTCTGAGACTCTCTCTATACTGCATCTCCTAGGCAGCCAGTGCCTACAAAGTCCCTGAAATTCATCCCACTGTAATCCAAAGTCCATCCATGGAGAATAGCTGGAATCTGGATGTTGTAAGTTCATAAAAATGACACAGGTGGATCCCTCAGTGGAATTGCTACAGTAGGCTATTGACAACATTGAGTGAACTGAGGTTGATCAGGTTTTTTTTTAAACTGTACACCTGCTTGGAATCTTTTAAAGTTGCCTATTTGGTGTAATGGTTTCAATCACAGTTGGAGTAGGGTAAATTTTCCTGTTCCACTAATGCATGCCAAGTAATTATGCACACACATATGCATCCACACACATATGTCTACATGCAGAGATATAACCAAACACACACATACCAGCTTTGGAGGAAAATGAGAATGAGAATGTATATCAATGGTCCCAGTGGCCATTCCGTTTCACAATGAATCATGTCTTCTATATAGAGAGGACACAGCCCCAGAAAACTTTCTTCAGTGTGGATATATGCTTGCCTTTATAGATAAAGGGCAGCCATGCTCTTGGGGTCCCAGTGAATGGTTTCAGTAGAGCACAACCACCACTGCCCAGATGTCCAGATGTGAGTGCTTATGACATAGAACATGTGTCTCTTATGCTGAGCAAGTGTGTTCTTTGTGGGACCAAATCTCCTAGGTCTATAAGTATTGTTATTCCACAATTATCTTAGAAGAACATTTTCTTCTCTCTTAATGGCTTGAGGTCTTTATTTGAAACAAGGAAGAAAGAACCATTTAAAACAAAGCAACCAAGAGAGATAATAGCACATATCAGTAAAAACATGACTGGATTTGATGTGGAGGAAGGTTTTAAAGAATCATATTTATTGCCTTTTCTATCACTTTCAGGAATTTGTTTGTACAACATGTCAGGCCAAGCAGGGAAGATGGTTATTGATGGGGGTGGGGGGCAGACAGTCTTCCTAGGCTGTGTAATATTTCTTCCTGTGCTTTTATTATTTCTTCAAAAGGTCACATGAAATCTGTTGCATTGTAAAAGTCCTGCACTCAATTCTGCACCCCTGTAGGCTTACCCAGTGTCTTCTGTGAAATATACCCTTCCCCACTGGAAGGCGATGGGAGAATTTGACCATTTCAGAACTCATTTGCCCACTGTCAGTCCATCAAAGAGAGCTTTGTCCTCCTAAATGTCTAATAGTTTGCTAATTTACACAGTTAGGCAGAAATCAGAGACATTTATGCCTGGGGGATGCAAAGAATGTGACATTGGTTGATATTTTGGTGGGATGAGAGGAAGGTATTTAGTCTTTGAGAGCTGAGGCTGCAAATATCACTTGTACCACAAAGGAGCTCAGTCATATGCCATAAAATAAGGTACTGGCTTTATGGGTACCTGGGTTGACCAGAACCTGGCTAGGTCTCCAGTCTGGGAGTCACCAATGTTCTAGCTTCCCCTGCAGACAGGAAGAGCCCTAAGTTTGACTTTCTGGGTCTCCATGAATGCAGGTCTACAGTGGTGCAGGAAGACCAGTCCCCACTATCTGCAGCTAGAATAACTCAACACTACGTTCAAATATTGAGGCATTAAGTTTATCTGTAACTGCAGAGGTCTGAAATGATGCTATATCTTTCTATGATATGTCTTTTTTGTTTTAAGGGAATATCTTTTACTATAGGTTATTTTTAATTCCAAGTAATTAGAAGACATTTTATGTGAATCTGTAAAAATATTTCTCTGAATAGATATCCCCAATATAATGTGTACTTAAAAAGCTTTCTAAATGGTTTACCTGAAGCCCACTAAGCAATAAAGGCTAAAAAATACAGGCAAGTAACCTCTCCTATGGTGAAGCCAAAAGGGTACCAGGAATTAGTGTGGATACTGCCTGTGTGTTTTCTTTTTATCACAGAAACTTGGAAAAATAAAACAAGTTATTTGTGTCAAAACATTATGAGGAGCTATAGTCTAAGCCTGAATATTTAGTCATTTTGCTTCTGTTTGTCTTCTAGAGATTTCTTCAAAAGTCATCCATACTACAAGGATGCTGGGAACAAGAAGTTCTAGTCAAAACAGTATCCAAACATCAAGTAGATTAAAATTACCCCCCAATATTTTTGCATTAATTACCCATTTTGATATTCTTTATACCATCTCTTTTGTAAGACAACTTTTTCCTGCATCTCTCCCAAGTCTAATGAGGACATAATGATAGAATTGACTGGATTTATGTCCTTTAATATTCTAATTAAAGCTCCACTCTTCATGTATCCCCCTGTTCAGCAAGGACTAGGAGTTGAGTGTCATTAGCTCTGACTACAGCTACAGAAGCAGGTTAGAGGAGGCACCTATCACCTGTGGATCCCCAGTGTCTTCTCCTGTGAGCAACTGAAACCATCAGACACTTATAGCAAGCCCCCACCACACAGCTTTACATAAGGCATTTCAACATGGACAATGTTCTTGCTTTGACAAAGTAATCCTTTTCTTCATAATCTCTGAAAACTTCCCGTCTCTAAAATACAGACAATAATTTCACATATCTGACTTAGAAAGGAGAAGTATACTAAAAAAAAAAAAATCTAAATACCCTTTTTGTTAACTCTATTTACAGTTGTATGACATAAAAGAGAGGTTAGTATGGGGTCACTTGCTTAAACTAATTTTTGTGTCTTACTTTAGAAGGAGAGTTAATTAATGTTGAACTTCTTGAAGTGGTTTATTGACCTGTGTTTTCAAATATAACTGATACTCAAGAATAAAATCCTCTAAGTGCAGTGTTTGTATTTATTGAAAATATTGAGTTATAAATCTGTGCCATTCCTTGGTCATGGCTACTTTGATTTATTAGCTGAGATAATTTTTCACTGATTATTTTCATTTTCTCCATATATTGTTTTTCCCACATATTAACTTTGAGAGTCCCTGTGTCAATATATTATAAATTTTCAGTAAAATAACAACAGTGAACATGATATTGATGATACTCAAATAAAAAAATGTGAATTTCTGAGCTCCAGGGAGTGACAGAAAAGCCAAAAATGTCAGATCTGGGGACCAAATTCAGGTCCTTATGTTTGCATGGTAAGCAGTTTACTGATGGAGTTATCTCCTTTAGCCAATGTAATTTCTTAATATATTTTCTGGATAGAATACATTAATGGATGGTAAAAGTAAAGAGCAAGAGATACAGATAAGAGACTGAAGCACAGCCATGACTCCTCTAGTTATCCAGCTGATGACGCACATCTAACGTAAACTATCTTTGTTGTACTCATTGATTACTGAGACCATGCAGATTTAGACCTATATAAAGCACACATTCTCTATTCCTGACATTTATACTGAAGAAGAAAATTAGATGCCAAAGAGACCAAAAAAAAAATCCTTGTTCATTAGGAGCTTGAGGTCCACACTGGCTAAAAACCATCATGCAACAGTTAATACATTGTATGTCAGCAGGACACAATTTGCTCCCTCAACACACACTGAACACATAGTATCTTCATTGGATACCACATGATATTTCAATGCACAGCCCCAGTCATAACTTCCAGGGCCCAGCCTAAGGAGAGGTGTCACAGATCCATCAGCGAATAAATGCCTAAGGAAGACACAGAGCATCCACGTGTTGGTGGCCACCAGTAAAGGAGGTCACATGCTGAGCTGCATGGCTCCTTCCTTGAGGGTCAGCGCCAACAGGAGAGGAGCACAAGATAGCCCATATATAGGCAGCCACTCTCTGAGTGTATGGCTGCTTCTAAATGAGCCACCTGTGCTACCCCAGGGACAAGCTGCTGAGAAGTCACACAGGTGAGCCTGAGGGTGGCTCTTCCTTTAGTTTCACAAGTGCCCACACAAACAAATGTTCATGCAAACATTTGTATATAGGAATACCCAGTAGTCCAGCCATGAACTTGGCTCACAACATTCCATGTTTCATAGCATAGAATACTAATCTCTAGAACATAACACAGGACAAACTAGTAGTTTACACACAGGTAACAATTTAACATGTAACTTCCCTCTTCAAGGTTCTGTTTTTCTTTCAAATTTTGTTTTGTTCATTTGTTTCACCTAGGAATAATATGTCCAAGGAATATATAACTCGAAGTATTATTTTTTCACACCCTGGAATTCCACAATTTCTTAAAATACTTATACTATTTCAAGCATCTGGTTAGCTGGTGTGGGAATCTGTGTAACAGCAGACAGAGTTTTCCTGGACAAATATGAGTGAAAATTTAGAAGATAAAAACAGTTTTATGTAATTCTCTAATAAATATTCATTTTACAAAGTGAGATGAAATTAAAGCTAGGTTGAAGACAGAGTTTAAAACCTGGAAATGTTAGCACCAATGGAGCCAACGTGCAGAAGAAGAGGGCAGCAAAGACAATCTACTAACACAATGCAAATGCCAAAATGAGACATAGAGAAATTATACTGTGGCTTCAAGATTTTCAATTCCCAACATAAACTTGCAACAATATTTCTAAGAATCTTCAGCATTTCTGTGAAATTGAATTACATTATTATTTTTAAAGGCAGCAACAGCCTCAACATGAAATCCTTTAAATGCAATTGTCAGTGGGACAGTTAAGGAAACATTCAATGATATATGTATTTCTCTTAGAAGTATAGCTTTCTCAGCATTCAACTTTGGTACCCATTGTCTAAAACCCAGTAATGCCAACGTTCATACTTATTTGACTTTCTTGATAATATCTAAATTGGTGCCTCTAAAAACATTTTCTGTAAGCTCTGATTAATAGATTCTTTTCACCCACTTTTGCCTTAGGAGCCTGGGGAAGTGGTGGGGCCTGACCCTGGGAGCTTATTTAGGGACAGTTACTGGCAGTAATTTGACATGAGGCTGAGTTCACAGAATGCCAATGCAGAGTGCTAAGATTTATACAGTCAAATTAAATGCTCAAAGTCTATGAACCTTCAGGTTCCATGGGGCAGTGTGAGGCTGGGGGATTCCTAAAGAAAGAGACTTCATCTCCACTTAGGGACTCTAACCCAAATACTGGGAATAGGGAGAGCAGGAGGGCAGGGCAGGGGAGGTCCAAGCTCTTTAGCCTCCTTGTGCTAGCCCTGGAGAAACAGTCTACCAGAAGGTCCCATTCCATGCAGCTCCCAGAGGCTTTGGTGCATGGGAATGACATCCTGCCACACTTTTGGATGCTGGACCACAGCTCTCCTCACTTGCTTAGGCAGAACCATGTGCTTTTGTTTATCACTCAACATCACGCCAAGGGTTTCATTGGTTGTCTGTTATAACTGTGAGATTTCCATTTTTTCCAGAACTTGTTCAACTTTGGATTGATCAGTGTAACCAGTACACCCCATGTCAAGTTTCCCCACCTTAGCTGCCCCACACCTGCTCCCCTTATGCCTCTGAGGGCAGTTCCTGGCACAATTTCTAGCAAGGCTTAGGATGCCTTGGATACACACCCTCGATGCACATTTCCCTCTTCAGTCTATGCCTGTCCTAGAAGAAATCAAAGTCTTTCAAGGCGGGAGTATGAGGACTCTGAGCAGGACTGAAGAAGGCAGTAGTCTACCTGGAGAAAGAGGCTGAGAGCAACTTAATGAGATGTCCCAGGGCCCAGAGAAGTGGGAGGTGGGGAAAGAGGAACTAGGCAGCTGAGCTCTGCCTGGCAATGCTCTGGCCTGAGCCCTGGAATCAGGGGACCTGGTCTGTCTTGTTTCTTGGGGTTAAATGTGATTGGCATGTAGAGAATTTTTAAGAAGGAGGAAAGGCTTTATGAAAACACCTTGAGCTCTTCAGAAATAAACTATCCATCAATATATGTGATAACCTATAATACTTGAATTTATTGCTGCCATGCTATATTCTTCAAGAACTAATAGACACAAGGGAGTGGCTGTACCCTGTGTGAGAATGGGTCACCTCAAGCATGGAGTAAAGTCATCAGTCACTAAGAAGTGTCAACCATAGCTGAAGCACTGCTGATACCACACAGTGTTAGGAAGCTACATACAGGTCCACAAGACCCACATCTCACTCTTCATAGAACTGCTGAGTGACTGACAGCTGTCAGTCTGACTGCAACTCCTGAGTGCCAGGCAGCCATCCATCTCTCTGCTGCTTCTTCAGTCATGTATGAACAGCCACCTGCTCCATAGGTGGCTCTGCATTGTCTTTATGGACAAAATCTAAACTCAGGTAAAGATTAATTTCACAACACAAAGTGCCACAAGTAGAACAAGACTATCATATTTTATCTCTTTTTCAAAGTTGCTCTCCTGTCTTGTGAGATCAGCCATGGCAGGCTCGCATGCATACTCCCTGGAGTATGGACCCCCATGCTTTGGAAGCTCCTCCACCTTGGCCAGGCCCTTTCCATCTGCTGAAGGACTGCCTATAAGCTGGAGTCACAAAGAGTCTCCAGTTTAAACTTCAAGTGATCTGGATGGCCATTCAAGAAACTCCCAGAAGCTGGCTTTCTGTCTTACTGGGTCAAAGAATGGCTCACCACTGTCCAAGTCAGGTAGTGCCCTAAGATGCAACAGAATCCTTTTGGAGCATCTTACATTGCCCCTTGCAACTCTCCAACCATTGAGGATACTTGGGAATTTCTTATGAATCCTGCCACAAACACAAAGACTAGTGTTATTATTTATTCTTTTATTTCTCATTCATAGTGTCTGTCAGTCCATGTAGGAGGTGATATTCTTGAAAACAGATGCAGGGTTACTTTATCTACACAGTCCTGGTCCTTAATGCATAAACCATGACATATGTTCATGTCATCACACTTAATTGACACTCTAATCTAGACAATGAGTTTACTTGCTATTGGCTAAACTAAAATAACAACCTTCTAGTGATTTCCAAATTTAGTGAAATATAAGCTCCACTGCTTGTCCACATAAAGCAACTAGGAAACAGGCTTTCAAAATTAAGAGGATAAATTTGTGCCCTGCAAATTTTAATACTTATTAATTTCCTCTGAAATTGGAAGGATTTAAAAATAGCATTCAATCAGAAATATGCAGCAATTGAAATTTCAAAATGAGTTTAATAATAATAATTCATGTGGATAGAATAGAAGCTGGAAAGTTTCCCATTCCTCCACAAATTCAGTTTCCAAAGCAGGAATCCCACTGGCCCCTTGCTGTACCCTCATAAGGATGCTCATGGCACATGCACATATTAAGACAGATACAGACATGGATTATTTTACATCACATAAGTTTCAGCACAGGCATCTTCATTAAAATACAAAGGGGTTTTATTTTGCTCATAGCAAATTCAGTTATAGGACAGAATACAAGCTGAAAGCCAATCACATACTCTGGTTTGTGAGAGCCAATGACCTGGGTAGCAGAGTAGGCTAGCAACAGAGACAAACAATCCTCTCCTGTTCTTTCTTTTTCAGGCTTTGTTTTGAGATTTGCTCTCCCCTCGCCAGCCAGGCTATCTTGGAACTGGCCATCCTTCTGCCTCACTCTATCATTTCTAGGCATGTGAGAGAGAGTAGCCATCTAAACTGTCTGCATTTCTTGATGAATGATTTTCTTATTTCTATTTTCTACAAAAAGCATTATACGACTTCATGTCTGGATGTGTCTTTCATTTAAAAATATCAGTGAAGCAATGATTACCTTTTCAACTCAACAAGGAATAATAATCTATAAATGAGCCATTTCCAATCAATACCTTCCATTACTTTATTATCTAAGAGGACAGATCAATAATCTCTGGTCCTAAACAAGACCTTACTTCAAACTGAAGTTAATGGTCATCAGTGGAAGATTCTAAAAAGGATAGTGATTTTCAGTCCATAGATGATCACCACAGGTATTTTACTATCTTACTTTTTCAATGTATATTTCATTAGTCAAGATGCATAATGTACTGGGTTCTAGTTAGTTACTCAAAGCAGAAGGAATGCACTGGAGTACTGGCTTCCAGGTATAGCACATTCCCAAAATACCAAGTTTTGTGGCTATGGAGTTCTCCATAAAGGACCAGGCAGCTTACCCAGGGGCAGAACAAGGCTACTTATACTTCATTCAAAGGCTTCAATCCACCACAGGGGCATTTTTTCCTGTGCAATTTTTCACATAACCACTGCCATATTTCTGAAAAAGGGCATGGTTTCTGATCAACTTAATGTCCAATCTGACTTAGGAAACTGATTCTTCACTGAGGTCTGTATTTTCCTGTGGAGTATTAAGGCTCAGAAATCCCAGTCAGTTTGAATACAAGTATCAGGCCTACAGTATGTTCCTTCCTTGTTTTGTTTACCATTGCCTGCCACTGAGCCCTACCCATTAAGGGTCTTTTAAAAATGGCATGTATGGCCCTTGGAGTCCTCTTCTTTCCCTGGATACTTCTTCTTTTCTTCCCAGATTTCTTCCTTTATATATTCTCTCTGCCTGCCAGCCCCACCTATCCTTTCTCCTTCCAAGGGCCAGCCACCCAGCTACATGGCATGCCATGGAGTAAGAATAAGATTTACAGAAGTAAGAGAATAGGAAAAGCTCAGAGGCAAAAGGTAGATGGGATAATTTAAAGTTAAGAAAAGCTGGTAAAGGGTTGGGGATTTAGCTCAGTGGTGGAGTGCTTGCCTAGCAAGCACAAGGCCCTGGGTTCGATCCTCAGCTCAAAAAAAGAAAAGCTGATAAGAAACAAGCCAAGGTAAGGCCAGGCATTTATAATTAAGAATAAGCCTCCGCATGTGATTTATTTGGGAGCTGGGTGGTTGCCGTCCTAAAAAGACCAAAAACATAAGATTATAAGACCATATTGACTAGCTATATTGACAATAGCTTTGTATTGCAAGACATTGAGAAATCAAGCTGTATCTGAGTGGAAGTTCCTCCATGTTGCCAACCTTTGATAATTCTGCAAGGCACTATATAAGCTGTTGGGGGAGAAAAACCATCAATGATCTTATCTATCTGTAGGCCACACAGATTATAATAATGACCAGCAAGGCAAGATATGTCTACCGATACAATAGTTGCATGGCTTTTATGGAAATAACAAAATATTTGATTGGATTTGAGACCTATTTCATAGGAGTGAATTAATACTGGCATTGTAATTTTGGTCATGAACCCAGGGCAAGGGAAGCTACAGTCTCCAGAGGAAAACTCACTAATGTTGCCTTATTAAATAGAAACAGTTTAAAACAACAAAACAACAACAACAACAACAACAACAAAAGAAGGCCTGCACATCCTCCTGTAGCCCATGCTATTTTGCTATTCCTTCTGGAATAGGTTGTAAAATTGCCAGAGAATGACTTCTGACTTGCTCATTTCCTACAATTTTTACATGACAAGATTAAATGCTTTAACCATATTCCACACTATGTCAAATTCATCTAACAATAAAGCCTCATCTCTCTTAATGTTTTGGGAGAATTTCATATATAAGTACTACATTTACACCATTCCTATCTATCTTGTCTCCCTCTAACTCTTCTTTTGTCCTCCCAACTGCCCCTAATATTCATGGCATCTAATTCTTTAATTTTTTTTGCTATACATACAAAATATATATTTATTTATATTATATATATATATAAATATATGTGTATATATAGAGAAATATATATACATATATTTATACATATATATATATATATTTATACATATATATATATAAACTTCCCAGGTCCCTTTAATATTGCTCGTCTGTACATGTGTTCAAGGCTTACTACTTTGGTTAGATAAAATAACGGGGGTGGGTGGTTCATCCACAGAGAGGACTGGTTCTCTTTCTCTTGGCAGCTGTTAACTGTCTGTAGCTCTTCTGAGATTTCAGCCATCTGCATTTGCAGGTGGTGTTATTACTTGGGTCTTGTTTTGGTGATCATATTGTTGGAGACTTCCTAAGTGTAGCTCCCTGTCATATACAGAAGACACTATCTCACAGGAGATATCCTGATCATCTCTCTCTTCCTGCCCTCTCTTCTGCAATGTTTCTGAATCTGAAATATAGTAGTTGTATTGTCGGGGTATCGGTTTGGGTTGGTACCCCATGGTCAGTTGTTTTCCATAATTTGTCCAGTTATGGATTTCTGTAATTGTCTCCATCTACTATGAAAAGATATTCATTTGATGAGGGGGGAGAGCCACACTTTCTTTAAAAACCCACCCTTTTCTGTTTTGCACATGAATAAACACTGACCAGGGCTAAGAACTGGAGCCTTCACCCCAACTGCTCTTTCTTTCCCATTCTATGGCCCAGGGCCTGGGATACAGCAAAAGAAGGCATTTGTTGGGTATTTGAATTGTAGCAATATTGCCAAATGCTTTTTTTGTGATTAAATAAACATTTCTGAAAGAAATGCAACAAAAGAGATAGTAGGGTGACATTCTTGATCTCTTTGAGCACTGAAATACTCATTGATTTTTTTCTTCAATTTCTTTGAATTTTAAGACCCCCCCCAAAAAAAAACACCAAAATTAATTGCTTATTTCTAGAAGGAAAAATAGGTCATGGCATGTGACAGTTCAAGCAGCTGGCCATACCTACATTGAGGAATGCTTCTGGTCTCTGGATACCCACATGCACATCCTCCTCCCACACCTGGCCCCTGAGACACAGTCTCAGGAAGCAAGTGTGATTTTTGGCACTCACTATTGGTCTTGGTTAGTTCAACAACTCTAGATTCTTGGCCTGCTTCAAGCTCCATGTTCCTCAGTGATTTGGTACCTGTTTCATGGTTCCTCAGTCCAATATCCCCACAGTGGATTCTATTGGAAGGCTTGTTTGCAGATTAGTGCTTTCAGTAATGTTTATTTAATCCAAAAAAGCATTTGGCAATATTGCTACAATTCAAATACCTGCCAAATGCCCTTATGCCAAAGTGTGTGAAGTAGGAAAAATAATAATAATTTTGAATGTGAATGAATTATATGACTTTTATTTTTAAGACATTATGAAGGACAATTTAACATAAGGAAGAAAAGTCAGTCTCTATCAAACCATGACCCAGTGCTGCTTCCTTCCTGACAAGGGGTCCAGGTATTTGAGACTTTTACTGATCATGGATGACTCTGTCCAAGTGCAATGTATTGACAACAGATGAAGACAATAACTTTTTATTATCCCTAAGAAGAGGGGGGAAATTCCATCATCACTGCCCCCATAAAACTTGACATTTTATAGTGTTTGCTGACATCATCTGCTGGCATTCATTTTATTTCTCCCTTAAGTCATAAGCTTTGACTGTAGTCTGTGTAATTAAACTCTTTAAGCACCCTTCTCTGGGTCCTCATGTCTTCCTCCAAATCCTGCTGGCCATTAGTACATACACCAGTTCTGAATGATGAAATCACAGCAAAAGAAATTCTAGTTGTGAAAAGTAACAAATTGTTTATATAAGAAAAAAAACCCCTAGAAACCAAAGAAAATCTATCTGAGGAAATATACAAAAGACTACAAAGAATGGTCCTGAGTTAATCCCAAGGCACAAGAGTGCAGGTGATTTTGCGGATCATTAGGGAAGCCCAGGACCTGACCTTGGCAGTTGTACATTAGCTCAGAGTCACACATCTGGGAGAGTGGACTGGATGCCCACTTCTACCTCCAGTTTGCCTCTTTGACACTGAGTTAACCAGACAGACATTATCTCTGTCATTTGCTTCCTTAACTAGAGTCATAACACTATCCATCCCCGTCCCTCTGAGATGTGAGCAGACATTTATCTCCTGTTTGCACTGTGGCCTCACCCCAAGGCAAACAGAAGTAGTGTGGACTACAAGTTCAAGGTGAAATACATCCACAGACACAGACCAACATCTTCTTGGGAACATTATCAGATTTGGCCATGATTATTTTTAATGGCATCCTATAATTTATCAAAACGGTACTATGAGAATTAGGCAATATAATGCAAGCCACAGACTGTAGGTCAGACAGGGTCTTGTCTCATACAGAGAACAGAAGTCTCAAGGGTGGAGATGCCTCACCTCTTTATAAAATATCCATTATATTTCACAATAAATTTTGGAGTTCCTTTTAGGTCCTTTGAGCAGCCTGTGTCTCTATTGTATTTGAATTGCCACTGTGACATTTCCCCTGGAAGTCATTATGTCAAGAAATGGATTATACACACACAGGTTTATGGGTCGACTTTTCTCATAGAAGTGGAGTGAAAAGGGGGTGTTGTGAGTTCCAAGAAACAGACAGACATGTCTCTGTGTGGCGATGGAAAAGGTCACAATGATGCAGTCACAGAGGTTGTGTATCACACTTGTCACACCCCTGACATTCAAGCTGACCCTCTTAACAATATTATTTTTGCATAGCACAAGATATTCTGGGCATATGATTTCTCTTTCAAATTACAGAATACTTTGTATAAAACATTCAGTTTGTAGTCCATTAAAATTAGCTTTTTTTTTTTCTCCAAAGTTGGATGTCACTACATTGTTCTCTAAAGAAAATTCATTGGGCAACTGTCTTAATGGTAACCTCCAAATTAGACTTCATCAAAATAGTGATAACTAGTCAAAGATACATAATTAATTATTGGAACATAACTAAATACTGGAGGATGTCAAGGTAAATTTTTGATAAAAATAAGAACTTTGTTGCCGTTTATAAGTGCCCAGAGGTTAATCTGTTTGCTTCACTTATAAAGAACTCATTTGTATGATTGTGGACCACCTCACGAGGACCCATCCCCCACTCCACCCCATTATTCATTCTCCCAACCCTTTTTACTCCCTTGGACCCAGCTAACTACTGAGAATCTTCATGAAATCCACTGATGTTCTACATGGGTTCTCTCAATTTTGTACTTGACTAATCCTTAACTAGCCCAAGCCCAAGATGTCCCTTTCATTAAGGGGGCTAGAAGTCCCAGTCGGAGGAAAACTCAGGTTCTGGATTTTGCCCTTATCTCCTGTGGGAGGTAAACTTTGCATGTTGTCAGGCTCACAGGAGGCCTTGCTGCTATGGGGTTAGCTTTGTCATAACTGGAAGACAAATCTAAATTACCTATTGTCACTACACCTAGGTCTCTCTAAGGACTCCTGGGTAGATGAAATGATTCTCCTTTCTTTTGCCCTAGTCTCTGGCTTAACAGTCTCCCAGTGTCCTGAACAGCTATAACCACAGGCTCCAATATGTCAGTATTCTGTCACATCCTCTCTCATCTCCTCCATCCCCCAGGGTGTGACATTATCCCTGGGCTCAGTCCTGCCTCCTAGTGCTTCAAACACCTCTGCCTCTTCATAGACTTCTTCCATATTACCTACTTGATGGTGTGAAAGTGACTGATAATGGACACCTTGCGCCTCATATCTTCCTCAAATATATTGTCATGGATCATGTGCACATTGTCACTTGACTTTTCTCAGAGATGATTGCTTGGTAATCAATATAGAGACACATGATTGACCAAATAAAGGTGATTTCTTGGATAACATGTAGATGTACTGATAATAAATATATAGTCTACAAAAGCATACAAATTGGTACCATATAAGCTGTAGATACCTGTTGAGGTATCAAATACTTTGATCCCAGACATTATATAGCAAGATTATTTGTCAGGGGCCATAGAATAATAATATCCATGTCAGTGAGATTCCAGCACAGCAGAGAGAGGGCACTCAAGGAAGCACAGAAGTAACAGCTTGGGAATATAGAAATGACTCAGTGTATATGAGGGCTTGCTGAGTAAGCACAAGGACCTGAGTTCAAGTCTCCAGCACCCATATAAAATCCTTGATGTGTCCATTCTCATATATAATACCAGAACTATGGAGGGAGACAGGAGGATTGCTGTGGGCCCCTGGCTACCAGCCCAACTTCAAGTTTACTGAGAAAGTTTGTATCAAGGAAACAAGACATGGTGATAGAACAGGATGCTTAGTATCCTCTTCTGGCTTCAGTGACCACATGCACATAGGTGTGTGCATTATCACAGACACACCATACTCATATACATGCACCCATGCAAAAAAGATTTAAAAATAAAAACAAGAAAACATACAACACCAAAAATACCAGAGCAGTATTTATTTTCAAAGACCAACATCATGACCTTAAGACCTGTTTTTGGTGTCATTTTTTATTAGAATATGGCACACACTTCTAATTCTTCTTAATTTGGGACATCCTTCCAAGTTCTTTGCTGATAAAAACCATGTTGCACAGGCTAGTTCTTTTGTCTGGGTTCTTGTTTCTATCTCAGTCTTACTGGTTATCCAAAAGCTTCATCTCCATGCTGTTATACAGTTCCCATGTGACCATGATGGACCCTAAGAGACCACCCTACTATGCTGGGGTTATGCCTTACTCTGTAATAGGAAAGGCAGTGACCCAAAGTGAAAGTTGCTACGGGCAAGAATTAGAAATCAGTTTCTCAGAAAAAATACTAAGAGTCATTTTAAAGCTGGGCGGTGGTGGCCTTTAATCCCAGCACACGGGAGGCAGAGGCAAGCAGATCTTTGTGAGTTCGAGGCCAGCCTGGTCTACCAAGCAAGATCCAGGAAAGGCGCAAAGCTACACAGAGAAACCCTGTCTCAAAAAACAAAACAAAACAAAAGTCATTTTAAGATTAAACCCTGATGACAAGCACATTCATTGCTCTTGCTTTATATCTTTCTTGTTTTTATTACATTTGTTTAGTGTGTATGTGTGTGTGTGTGTGTGTGTGTGTGTGTGTGTGTGTGTGTGTGTGTGTGTAGGGGACACATATGTGCCACCACATATATGTAGAGGTCAGTGGACAATTTGAATTTTTCTCTCCTATCATGCTGGTCTGAGGGATTGAACTCAGGACTCCAGGCTTAGTGGCAATCACCTTTACTTACTGCCATCTTGCAAGCCCCTGCTTTGCATCTTTGTGGGCATTCCTAGTAGTGCTGAGAGGGCAGCTGGACCTGCAGAGGGTTTGCCTTGAGATTGCAACCCACAGCCTAACTCAAGAGGCATCTGAGTTGGATATGAAAGACCAGAGAAGAAATGTTTGGAGAGAGAGACAGAGCCAGGGGCCAGTCAATGCTTTCAGAGATTTGTGCAAATCAAACTACTGTATTGACAACATGGAATACAACTTTATAGTCTATGTATTTTGGGCAAACAATATTTTCAAAATTATTTAAATTTATCAAATTATTCAATTATTTTATTTAAATTATAAAATTATTTAAAAATGAGAATATAATTTATACCTATGGAGCATATGACTATGTATGTATCTATTCATACTACATTTTTATCAGTTTATGGAACCTTGAGCTTCAAAAGGGCCTCAGTCCATATGGTAGCCTGTGAGACTCTGAGGACAAACCCAGTGACTCATGGGCACCATGGGTGAATGAGTGTGGGCTGTTTTGTTGTTGTTGTGTGTGGCAATTTGTTTAACACCAATAGAAAATCAACACATGAAGAGCTACCTATTATTTTTTAAAATATTTCCAAAGAATTACTTAGCAGGCAGCCATGGGAAAACATATCATGTTTAGGACAGTTTCCAACAGTTTTCCCAGCTGCATTAGTGGCTACTTGGGAGCCAGAGCCTGTTTGTATGAATAAAGCCTGAGTAGACATGACTGTGTCTCATGGCAGCACTCTAAGTCAATGCCTTATGTTTATCTCAATTTTAATCTCCATTGAAATTAAATAAAAGTCCCTAACTGTTTGCATGGATGGCTGTGGAGGCTGATTTTCTTGTTTTCCTGACTCTGTTCTGTTCTATGCTTCATCTTGGTTCATTGTACAATTGTAAACATTTTTTAGAACTACTCTCTGCATGGTAAGTTGTCCTGCCACAGTTCCCTAGACTATAATTCACTATAAAGTCTGCAGGAGAGATGACTTAGTGGCTCAGAGCACTGGCTGATCATTCAGAGGATCTGGGTTTGAGTCTCAGCCTCTACCTCAGGCAGCTCACAGCTATCCATAACTCTAGTTTTTATGAGGTCTGACACTTTTTGATATTCACACATATAGGCAGGTGAAGTACTTATACAAATTAAAGATATTTTTAAAACACTAAGCATTTAGGGATGCTGTTCTTTGTTCTTTTAATAGCATGGCCCTATACATCCTTAAAAGAGCAATGCTTACACATAACTACCAAGAAATATTTGCAAACTCTGTCTTTGTTTTTAATGAGGTTAGTTGCTAGAATTTGTTTTTGAGGACTAATAGATTGTGCAGAATTTCCAGAATCTAGTTTTCAATGATAATCAGTTATGACAGGAGAACACTGCCATGTCCTTGAGTCTCATTAATGTTCAGGGAGGTTAGTTGGTAATATCTCTATGAAAAGTAGACATTGACTTTGGATATGTATGGGAGAGAGAGGGGGAAGAGGGCTACCCCCAAAAAATACATCAACCTCATCTGGCCACCAATCAATCCTATAAAGTATTATCTGTCAATCCATGACCTCAAAGACTATAAATATAGAATGTGCTGTACCCTCCTGCTCTCAGCCTTCTGGTGTGTTTTGGTAATTGCACAATGTCTATATCTGTGTATAGTTCAGGCTCATTATATTTCTTTTGGGGGTAGGGTTAGGGAATGGTCAAGCCTGCACTTGATTTTCTTATGTAGCTGAGGATAACTTTGAACTTCCAACTCTCATGCTTCTCTTTCTTAGTGTTCAGATTGTAGGCATATGTCACCATACCTAGTTTTATGTGGCCAGGGCTCAAGCTCAGGACCTTGTTTATACAAGGTAGGCATTGTACCCAACTGGGAGACAGCCCCATCCCATAACAACATCTCTGACGTTTTATTAAACACAAAAGTGAGACTATTTATTGTGGCTTTGTTGTGCTTGAGGTGACATTCACACCAGGAGTGGAGATGCATGGTCTACACTCTTAGTATAAGAAAGAATATCCATATCCTCCAACTTCACTATGAGAATTAACCCTTCAAGCCAGTTATCCCAGGCCCTAAACTAAGGGCTCCAAGACTATACATGAATGGCTCTTCTGCTGAATGGACACCAGCTATTGTCACTAATTCCGTTTGTTTTAAATTACAGTTGCAGGGAGCCTTGCTAATGTCTCAGGGCTTCTTCAAAATTACTTATCACCAGGCAGCCTTCCCAACACAAGTTATTGAATATACAGTGGAGAATACAGACTGGAAACTTTGGATGGCTTCATATTCTCCATGTATCTTACAATGACCATGGAGTGTCCACCCTAAGGTGTCTTTTTCTCCCTGTGTCAAAAACAGCAAAGGAAGGCTAGGAGGTAGGACAAATGTTCCTCATTGCCACTGACCTTCTGAAACACACCCAAAGCCCTACATGGCCCTTTCAGTAATGCTAAGTCAGATGGTAGGAGTACCCCAAAGCTCTTGCTGAACTAACAGGAATGCCAACGGTAAGCCTGTTCCTTCAGTAGACAGACACCACTCCTGGCTTCTTCATCTCCTTTTCTTAATGCACAGTCAGAATCTTCCAGGACAGAGAAAAGAAACTATGAAAGCACACTGAATTTAGTGAAGGAAGTCATTTGCTACCATGAATGACATCATTATCAAACATTTTCATAACTACTCAATGAATATTATACCTTTGGTATGAGACAGTATTTTCCCTGCCATTGTACTCTCATATCTGACCCTTATCTACAAAACTTTGTTACAGAACCTGAACTCAAGCTTGGGTTTACTTGGATGATATGGAAATCCCTCTGGGTCTGGGAATTTTCCTTAGTGATAATATCATGGTTTAGATCTTGAGCACCCAGAAGGGCATACATGTTAAAAATTTAATCTACAGTGCAACAGTGTTCCAGGCTTTGGGATGTGATTGGATGGTGTAGGATCTGACCATTTATGGGATTCACCTGTTCATGGATTCAAGGTTTAATGGGCTCCTGGGAGGCAGTGGAAATTCCAGGAGGGAAGACTTATCTGGGAGCTACAGAAGCCTTTTCTTAGGGGAAATATCTCATCCCTGCTCAGCCACCATCAAGAGAGCTTTCTTCTACAACATGGTTCTGCAATGATGCACTCCCTCTCCAGAAACCTGTAAAGAACTGGACAAACTGAGCATGGACTAAAAGCATGAGCCAAAGTAAACCTTTGATTTTGAACTGTTTTCCTCAGGTGTTTTATCACAGCCACGCAAAACTGAACACAGACAAGGCACACAGAGAACATCAGTACAAGCTCTTGGTAAGTAGTAACTGCTTTTCTGATGTCAGTACCATGTCTAATGCTAAGGACACAGGGTGAATGTCCCCTAAACCAGATCTGGGAAAGACAAAGTCAAGGCCTCAAGTTCATGTTCTTATGATCCATTCTGCTACAAAAACCACATGTCCCTCTCTGACCACACACTGTAGGCATGGAAACAGTAAGTACCTAATGACCAACTGTTTTCTGTCATCAAACAAGAATGTCTCTTTGGGTGCATCATTTACACACCTAAACCTAATGCTTGTTACACTTTTCCTGCAGAGTTCACACCTCTCCTAGTGTTCTGTCTCTTGGGACATCTTTACAAGGCTGTGAGAAGGCAAATAGAGTGGATGGGTTCTTATGTGCTTCAACACTGTGTCTACATGTGGATGTCTCCCCATCTTCCTATGCACATAGCTGCTTTTATTTACCAAGTTCCATTATGTATGAAACATAATGGTAAGTAGGAATTATGGAATTAGGATTATATCCAAAATACATGTAAATAAAAAAAAAAGAATCCCCCTTGAGGAAGAGTCTACAATCCATCTAAGAATTTGAATCCAGCTCTATGACACCACAATAGGCTTTTCTAAATGCAGCTGTTGAGCTCAATTGGTAAATCTATAATTCATATAATATATAAAATAGCGCTCTCTCTCTCTCTCTCTCTCTCTCTCTCTCTCTCTCTCTCTCACACACACACACACACACACACTTACACACATGCTTCATGACAAACCAGAAATGTAAGCTATAACTTCTTCTTTGACACATACAAACAGTTTTATCGTCTACTCAGTCAATATCATGGAGAAGATCCGAGAGGCACCCATGCTTTGAGGTACCAAGGAGCCTCTGTGATGTGAGAGCTGGTGGTTGAACAGGGACAACAGACTGCAAATAACCAGGTAAATTAAATAATGGCCGTTTTGTGAAAGAAGATACCACTATGCACAATAAAAGATGGCCAGAGTCAAAGGCCAGGACACAAGAAGTAGTTTCAGGGACCAGAGGATGGACACCATCCATCCAGAGAAAGCTGGCTCTTCGATGGAAACAGTATGAACCAGTGACTTTCCCCATTTCCCCATTTCCCCATTCTTTCCAACTAAACAGTGACCTGCACCCAGGGATCTTCTTGGGTCCAGCTTGTAAATTCATCTATATACCGAATCATTTAGCGATGTCCTGGTAAGGGGCCTCTCAGGCAGCCCTTACCTCAGACATGTTGTCACTCTGCTTTAGAAACCATGGTGGAGAGAAGTCCTATGAGAGCCCCGCCCTGCATAACTGCTCCTGCAGCTCTGAGGTGACTTCCACAACCTTCTTTCTGTGCTTATCTGTTATGGCAAGCTTTTAAGTCCAAGCATTTCTCTATAACATTTTGGAAGCATCCATGATTTTGGGCTGCCCATCCTACTGCCTGTCCTTTTGAAACAGGAAATAATAAGTAAAACTTCTAACAGTGGTATGGTGCCATGCTAAGGAAAGCAAGTGGCTTTCAAAGGCTTCTTGGGGTAATTTTGTGGAATCAGACATCTGGTTCTGTCAGAGTTTCCCAAAACAGCATCGCTTCCTCCTGTGACTTAATATGCTGGCAGGATGCCAATTTCCCAATTTAAGATAACTAATGGAGTCAGTCCATGGATTTGACTCCCCATGTCCACATCAATAAATCACCCTCTTTCTACAGGGAGAGCTGCCTTGACATCCACACCATTATGAGGGTATCCCTAGATAAGTATGGAATCAGGGAGGAAGTTAATTCAATAAAGGCAACCCTGAAGGGAAGTTGGCCTAGTTACTATACCACCATGACAGCATGTGTGCTCACAATGACTTTGAACTTCAGTTTCCTCTGGCTCAGGGCTTTCCTCAGAGACATGTGTCTGGTCGTCCCTACAAAGCTCCCATATGGAACATGAATCTGCCTGTCTGCTCTTCTACTTCCTTTGAGTACACCTATGTGATCAAGGCAGTCCTTTGGGGGAGGTATAAAACTTCACAATTCAACTACTTAACTTCTAAGTACCGATGTCTAAGTATTGATGCTCAAGACTATTGCTTATGAGTGTGAATCTAGCAGGCTGACTTCATTTATTCTCAGGCCTTCGTGGATGGTGGTGGCATGACATGTGCCATATGTAGCCATACCCATCCTCTGAATAGTGGCATCTGGGCCACTGTGAGCTCACCCTTGTCAGACTCCCTGGGTTCTGTGTGACTTCTCTACTCACACACTGTGTACCACACCTCGATGGGGACAGTTTTAGATGCCTCTGTGATCAGCTCCTCACAAGCCTGCTTGCCTAGTTCTTCTTGCTTCTCCTACATACACATCTTCTACTCTACTGCACTTTCCTACATGCTCTCACACACTCAAAGGCCATTTGACTCCACATCCTTACTAGACTCTGAATTTCTCTTCGGAAAAGCCATTTTGGTTTCGGCCATGTTTCCTTTCTGCTAATTCTAGGCCAGCTGTGGTGGACCAGCCCCCACAATTATTTATCCCAGGGACTATTGAGGAATGATGGATAAAAGACTCAGTTAGAAATAAAGAGGGGAGAGAAAAAACAGGATACACTTAGGTGGGCCTGGATCCTTATCCACCGGCCCACAACTTTATTTCAAAGGTCTATTTATAACAATGCCAAGAGGCAGAGCAAAAGACCTCCCCCTTGATAGTTACAGTCAAGTGTAGACCCTTATAAACACCTGGTACCCAGGCCCATGGTGCAATCAACCTCTTATGCAGCCCTGCTGGGTACAGCCATTAGAAAACCTAGTTGACTCCAACGGCCAGCTCTACTGATTCTTACTGAAGTGTCTGTGTCAGTGACATGAGGTTGACTGATATAATTCTTAGTTGGATCATATCCTATTAGAGAAAACAAAAGATGTAGACAAAAACTTTGGAGCTTTTAGGACATAGAAGGATATGCAATATTCCTGATTAGGAAAATAAAGAGTGGGCAGCTTTTGTATAGAGATATCTAGCACCAAGTACCTTTTCTCATGGATTATTCTATTTTTAAATCATGCTTTTGTTCCTGGAAGACTCTGTCTGCTATCATCACACACACACACACACACACACACACACACACACACGCACACACACACACACACAGAGTAGCAATTTGACAAAGATCAAACTCAAACAGTTGGGTACAATGATGAACACCTTAAACTACATCATTCTCTAGGAATTGGAGCCATGACCTTACTTCTCCCAGATCTGCATACACACCTAATAGCTGAGCATATCATTATATTTATCTCTGCACACAGATGACAGCCTCATTTCTACTGACCAATTTCACGGATACTGAACATGACCCTTCCCCATCAGGTCCCCCTAGCAGGAGCCACAGTTGTGGACTGACTCAGCACAACCCTAAGTGCTCTTTAGTTACACATCATCTGTGTAGTCACTGGTTATCAGCAAGAAGGATTTCCCACAAGCTGCTGGACCCATTCCTTGGCACCGTGGCTCTTTGTCCACTTCCAGGTAGGAACTGCTTTTGATAAACTGTGGTAAGAATTTGTTTATTTCTTCTTATTTAAACAACTAAGGGTGCACAAGGCAGCAGGAGCCAGCTTCTTCTTCAGACTCTGCAGCAGGTTGTGTACTGAAAAGTATTTGTATGTGTGTGTGTGTCTGTGTATGTGTATATGTCTGTCTGTATATGTATGGAGGTGTGTGTTTGTGTGTGCATGTATGAGTGTATCTATGTGTGCATATCTCTGTTGTGTGTATGTGTGTGTGTGTGTGTGTGTGTGTGTGTGTCTGAGACTGCATACCTATGCACATATGGAGAAAATATCTAGGCTCCTCCCTTAGTCATTTGAGATGAGGTTTCTCATTGAACCTGGAGAAAATCTGACAGCCAAGAGTGATCCTTCCGTGTGTCTGCCTTCCAGAGGTACAGAGCCACAGGCATGTAGCCATGCCTGGGTTTTAACATATTCTGGGAATTTGAATTAAGGTCCTCCTTTTTATGTACCAAGCACTCACCCTCTGAGCCATCTCCCCAGCCCAGTGAATAGTTTCTTAAGAGTGGCTATTCCAGGTGTGTGCTTACAAAAATTTAAAAGACAATACATTTCAAAGATCGTTCTGAATTCATTATAGGATTTAAAGATTTTTTTTTAGAAATTTTCTTTGAAATGTATTTTTTCAAATATTAAGAAAACAAAACAGGCTAGGGTCAACTGCAGTTCTTGCTGATACCTTGTAAATGCTGTCAGAAAGCAAGACAAAAGCACATGTCAAGTGAAGCTCTTCCTCTTCCCTGCCTGTTCCAGATGCTGGGTGCACTCAGAACTCCACAGAGCTCAGCTTGGAAATGAGGAATGGACCATTCTGTACCACGTTTCAGAACACCGTGGAGAATGGATGAAGTCCTGAGCAAATGTGTACTGTTGGTATGAGCACAGCTGTGTCAAGAACCCCTCTGCCTCAGACCCATGGAAATGACAAAACCATCCCCTGGTCAATGTGCAGATGCTGACAGTATACACAGAAAATATAGACTGCATCTTCCTCCTCTTGGATATATACCTGCCTCCTCTTTCAACAATAAACCTATCTCCTCCATTCAGGTGTATAAAACACACACGTTGAGTTCCCAGGCTGCAGCTTGTGCATCTCCATCAGAGCACATGACCAACTCAATCCCAGCTTTTCTGCACACGTGTTTGTCTTTTATTATTCCCTCTTTATCCTAGTCAGGTCAAAGCTTCACAAGTCATGGCAGATCACTCAGCCCTGTAAGGTGCAGAGGGACACAAACTGGACACTGGACTCTGTTGTCCCTGATCTAAGAGATTATGAGAATCAGATCCCAGACATGGTGACATCATGGGAGAATGCCATCCGTAAGGCCAGAGTACACCTGCAGAATGAAGCAGTGTTTCCAATTCAGGTTTACTTGCAAGTGCTGCTTCGGTTCCCCCTTTTACCCCTTAATATTAACTACTTAACATGACTAATTTATGTATCTATTACAAATTGGACCAATCTTGATCTTTTCTCTATCATCATGGCCAGTGTCTTTGTCTACATCAATACCTTTTGTATTTTAAATTTTCTTTTAAATTTGCAGTTATATAAAAATTTGCAAGTAAGTATGCCAGCAGTTCTGGACTTTGGTCATACATTGAAATTTGGGGCACCACCATATCATTCCTTGTGTGAAACTTTAGAAAATCCCTTTAAGATCTGGATAAATGCTCAACTTTACTGAAGGAGAAAAAATAATGATTTAGCAAAGCCTTGGACCCAAAGAAAATGTGAAGAGTTGCATGAATCTGTTTTAAAGGACATACAAATACTCTGTGCCTATTTCTAAACACTTCACTGTGTTTACTGAGTGTTGTATTCACTCTCTGTGATTAGTGTAATCCACCCACATGTGTACATTAATGGATCCAAAACCTGTACATTCATGATCTTTCCCCTGTAGTGGGTATTCCTTCCACCTATGGCATTGGGATACTAGCCCCTAGGGCATGGCCTCTTGGCTAGCTTAAGACTTGGGGAGCATGTATGCCAGTCTCTTCTCTCTCTCAAGCTCTTGGATGGTGGAGACCAAATCAAGTGGCATGAAGCAACATGGCACCAGTGATTAGCCTTCTAGGACTCTGTGAATGAATTTGCCATGTCTTATATTAGTGAGTTGTTCTCCTCAATATAATTCTTTAGTAAATAGTTCCTTTATCTGTAATCCAGGGGCTTTCTGCATTATTTTGCAAATGATGAAAACCTAGCACAAAGTGATTACAGGTTTATTGAAAGTAGTTAGGATCACTTGTGATCCTTGCCTCAGGAATAAAACTTTGTTTCAGGTATTGGGTTGCATTGTGGGAGCAGGGATTTCCTAAATCTAATTATGATGTGCTTAAATCTAGGGTTTAATGTGGAATCAATACTGTTTTGATTATATAGCCATTGTCACTATCCTGTCTATATTATTGCTATATTTCCCATGTCATAGAATGACTGTGTTCTGAGACAATAGTACATACAAGATTCCCAGGCTTGTGCTTCTGCAGGTATTAACAAGGACATGTAATCCCAGGTGAGTGGGAAGAGGTCAGCTTTCTTGTCAGAAGAACCAAATGAGAGTCCAAGACAAACTATTGACATACCCCTTTCTTCTGTTTATGGGATGTCTGACTTTCTATGTCATTAAACAGATCCTATTATTCATTATGCCCCAAAACAGGTGGGCAATAGATTGATGCATTCAGAAAGATCCTCAGCAGAGTGTGAGGAGGTAACATCTGTCTCTCCACTGTGCTGATGTCAAAGAGAAACCTGGAATTTCATTATTTACATGGGCAGGTGTGATCTGGGAAAATCACATTGCAGAAGCCTTGTCAATGATGACAGTGGTCACACAAGACAACACTCTCCCGTCAATACCAACTCCAGAGATTTAGAGCCCAGGGGATTCTCTAAATGCTTTTTGAAAAGTGGAGGTAATATTAAAAAGTCTGGGGATGGTTTGTGATTTCCTCATGATTCCACAGCTAGTCACTTGAGGTTCCAGCATGGGTGAATACAGATGCTGCATTCACACCCACAAGAACACATAACTGGATGCCCATCCATAAATAGTCACACCTACTGGAGACAGGAAGCAGCTCCAGTGTTTGATAAGCAGTGACATAATCTAAGTCAGGCTCGATGCCTTTCCTAGGACAGTCTTTGGAGACAAATATAGGAGCTTAGCCACAAGGCTGAGAGCAATGTGCTTGGCAGGTAATGGAAGAGCGGGCATCACTCAGGTGACAGTTTCCTGATCTTCAGTAAAGACGCATTACAGGAGATGTGGATGATGAGAAAAGGTACCAAAAAGGTGTTCCTTGGCAAGAGAACTAACGGGCCACCCAGCCAAATGTGGGCATGTTGTCTTCTATGCTTTACTTTCAGAACACTATTGAAAGAGTATCCCACAAGTTTTCCACAATCAAACTGTGTTCCTCCAAGATGAGGAGCTAGCAAATGGAGATGAAGACACCCAATAAGGAAAGAAAAGCCATCAAACATGATGGAGAACATGGGGTTGGAAAAGGGTCACTCATGCAAGTACCCCACATGTACACATATCCATATCCTATCCACAAGGGCTTCACAAGAACTCCCACGGAACACTCTGACATTGAAATTTTTAAGTGGGATTCACCTAAAGAGATTTATAACCACAATTAAACCCTGTGATATCCATTGTGACTTACTACATGTGTGAATTAGTTAACAACCCTTCCCGTTCACTGAGTCATTTCAACAGCATTATTCACAAACAGGAAACAGTGGCTTTCTCTTACAATTGAGCATTAACTCCACTTTTGTCTAAAGCTCTTCAGTGCTGCAACTGTGATGTCATGTACAGAGTAGGGTCTGAGGTGGTTCAACTTCCTGTTAGATACTTGCACTAGCTCAGGATAGCAGATGTGGGACTGTAACCTTCCCTGTCCCCCATATGCCTAGTCTTCAAACAGAGGCATAAGCTCTGACAAGCTCTGCATGATTAAATATGAATTTTTCAAACTTCTCAAGCCCCAGAGTCATCACAAAGCCCCAAACCTTCGGATCAATGAAAATCTGGGTTGTCTTAGATATGTCCAGATCTTAATTGATCAGCGTCCTTAACTGATAAAAAGCAGCAGGGACCCTTGTCTTTACCACAGATAACAGCCCCTCACATACATTTGTGTATGTGCTTCTACAAATAGATGTATATGATTATATGCATTTATGAACACACACACAGAGTACTGAAGAGATGGCTCTGCAGTTAAGTGTGCATACTGCTTATACAGAGGTCTTGGGTTTGGTTCCCAGAACCCACATCAGGTGATGCAGAACTGCCTGTCACTTTGGTTCCAAGGACTTCAACACCCTCTGGCTTGTGCAGGCACTTACACTCACATGGTGTACATAAACTCACATGGCCACACACACATACACATAAATAAGCACAATAATTCAATTCTAAAAGAGAACATACATACAGATATGTATATATACTGTATATCAGTCATTCAGGGATTATTATAATTACATCAAATATTCTCTCTAAATATTTCATATGCCCAGTTGTTATACATTTTTATATGTGTTTATATGCATGTGATTTTACACACACATACACACACCATAATCAGTCCTTTAAAGAGTTAAAGAGTACTGGTAATTATATCAAACATTCTCTCTAAATCTTCCACACACATATTCATCAGGTTTTGAACATATTCACTATACAAAAATCTGTATTTTTATACAAAGTCTGTCTTGAAATGTTACAAGATGTTTTCTTTTCTGGCCAAGCTGTTTTATTCTTAGAGTAGGATGCCTTCTATACAGATCAGTGTAAAGCTATGTCCTCTATTAAAATGCCCCAAATATGGCCTCATCAACAAAGGAGATAATTAAAACTACAAGTCAGTGCACAGGGTTCAGTGTGCAGCCAGCAAAGATATCCATCACATAAATTCACTGTACAGATAGATAGTAGGTGTGCCCTAATGAAATAGCCAAGATAACATGTGTGGCTGGCCATGGGCTACTCACTGGTGTAGGTGAGCTGGAAGCCTTGGGCGGTGTCTGACCCATTGGTGTTGAACTCCAGCCTCAGGTGGTTGGAGGTGCTGTTCAGCACCAGCCCCATCAAGTCACTTTTTGTGAAGACTCCCAGTGACCTTGAGGAGCTGTCCTTTCCATCGTAGACCTGGTGAAAGGATGCAGAGTCAGTCCACAATTTTTTTAATCTGTGTTGTTAGGCAGCGATTTTAACAAGCCATTCCAAGCTTTAAGGATGCAGCTTCATGCAGAACTTCAAACTTAGTTGACAGAAATACAGGTGGATGATGGAACTAAATAATCTATTTCCTTTCAATTTTACTTTTCCCACTAACACCATAGACAAAAGATTTCTGGGCCCATTCTTGTTCATATTATTTTTCATTCACTGCTTTGAAGACCAGTTTTTATCTTTTTTAAAATGAAATTTCTGTGCATTTCCTGGTTCCATTATCCACTGTTTTCTTCTTCTCATTGACTGTTATTTACAGGGTTTCATTGCAAAGGCACTGGGAGCAGCATTAGCCACAGCACAGGCATCTCCCTCTCCTTTCACTTCTCTCTAATGCATTGAACCATGGCAGTGTTGAAACCATCACCGTTTGTAAGTATGGCATGTGAGTGCACAGCAGTAGAAGGGTCCTATCACACAACAGCAGAACTTGCCGTG
This sequence comes from Onychomys torridus, assembly GCF_903995425.1. Classification (NCBI taxonomy): domain Eukaryota; kingdom Metazoa; phylum Chordata; class Mammalia; order Rodentia; family Cricetidae; genus Onychomys; species Onychomys torridus. The sequence continues at coordinate 13,132,676 of NC_050459.1, forward strand.
AAATCCTGTACATGTGATATTGTTTATGAATGGTGTGAAGTTGAGAGATGTAATCTTTAGGAGAAAGAGACCCCAGAGCTTGGCTCAGAACAAATATTTAAGGTGAGGGTGCAGAACTGCAGTTTAGGGTGCACAGTGCATTCTCACCACTGGGGAACCAACACCATACCCTGGATTGGTAAACTACCAGACTACTGCAGAGCCTGTGACACATACCCCTCTTCTCACAGCACTCTTTCTGCTGACAGTCTGACTCTATCTTGGACATGTGATCACACTGAGTGTGGCAGCCTTTCCTTTACCAGTGTTGGTGGTGTGCTGATTGGGAATGGTGTCCTTTGCCTCCCTCACCAAGAGATGAAAACCTTGTGGGTAAAGGTCTCAAGGAAAGAAAACTAAATGTGCATTAGATTCTTTTGAGGAGAATTCACCTATTCTTAAAGAACCTAATTACTGTCTCCAGAGACTTCTACAGCTTCTGATGTCAGATCTAGCCCCACTGTTATCCCCTCTAACAGACCTTTAGTTTCTGAAAATGTACCATCTAGAGCAGTGGTTCTCAAACTTCCTAAAGCTTTGACCCTTTAATACAGTTCCTCATGTTGTGGTGACCACCAACTATAAAATTATTTTAATGATACTTCATAACTGTAACTTTACTGTTGTTATTAATCTTAATATAAATATCTGATATGCAGGATATCTGATATGTGACCCTAAAAGGGGTTTAGACCTGTAGGTTGAGAACCACTGATCCAGATGTTTTAATCAGGTCCATTTCTCCACCAATTGTAGAACTAAAAGGCAGGAAAAACCTCAGGCACAGCAGACAGCAGCAGGTAATAAACTTTATTAAAAGGGAAGCAGCACATACACACATACAAAGAAGGAAGGGACAGAGACAGAGACATAGAGGCATAGAGATCCACACAGAGACACCAAGAAAGACAGACAGAGAGACTCCCCACAAAGTAGGAAGAAAATCCAGAAATCAAACTCCATTTTCCCCTGAAGGACTGTGGTTTTAAATGTTTCCGGTGGGCTGGTATAGGTCTTCTTTCCTGCCCCTTATTTTGGGTTGGTCAGTTTAGACAAAGAAATGGGAACTGATAGGCCCACAGCTTCAGGTGAACGTGCTCATTTCTTGAACATACCTGAGCAGTCAGGACCAGTCAGCTGGAAGGGAAACCTACTGTCAGGAGAAAAGGCTCACCAGACCTTTGTCCTAGGTTGGGAGGATGAGGAAGAAAGTGGGAGCATCTCATCTTTATAATTTATCTCCCTTTCCTTGTGTGTCTGATTGTGAAGGATCTGCCTAACTCCTAGTCTGTCTCAGTCACCCCCTTCCACTAATGGATAAATCATATGCTGCTTGACAGGCTGATCTCACATACATGTGCTCATAAAAAGAAAATGTGTTCAGAAAAATAATTAAGTTGTTATTTTAGTTCACTGCAATTAAGCATGCAAATATTGAATTGTCTGATAAAATGCCATTTCCTTACTGAAAAGGCTATTTTTATAGGCTATTGTTCTAAGAATAAACTTTACTTTAAAATATGGCTCTGTCAGATGTCAGAAGAGTTCTGACACTCAATATTGGGTTCTATGTCCAAGAGAAAATATCCAGGTCTCTCTGAAAGTCCCTGGGTCCCTCCATATACCAGGTCATTCTCTATCTTATGGGCATGCATGCAGAAGGATGCATGAGGATGTGGTATTGTGTTCCCAAAAATATTGTGCAAGCTAATAAACTTAACTGGGGTCAGAGAACAGGAAAGCCACAATATTAAACATGAGGATAGGCAGTGGTAGCACACGCCTTTAATCCTAGCATTCCAGAGGCAGAAATTCCTCTGGATCTCTGAGTTCAAGGCCACATTAGGAACAGCCAAGCAGGTGACACATGCCTTTAATCCCAGAAACCCAGCCTTTAATCCCAGGGAGTGACGGCAGAAAGAGAAAGATTATATAAGGCGTGAAGACCAGAAACTAGAAGCATTTTGGCTGGTTAAGCATTTGGCTGGTTAAGCATTCAGGTTCAGGTTCTGCTTCTCTGATCTTCTAGCGTTCACTCCAATAACTGGCCTCAGGTTTGATTTTATTAATAAGACTCTTTAGGATTCATGCTACATGAGGACAGAGAATAAGTTAAACACAGATGAGCCCTTTGCTCAGTCGTGAGCTCCTGTCTACACAGGGAAGGATGGAGCCCTTGGACAAACTCTCAGTGGTTCTGTAGACAGTAATTGATGCACAGTGGAACAGTCTAGCCAGGAAGCTATTGAAGAAAGTCCTTAACAATTATGATAAAGATGCCTAAGTGTAGCTCTTTCACAGTTGATGGCATCTGATGGAGGTACAGTAAGGAAGGACTCAGTTATCTTTAAGGGGCAGGCCACTGGGAGTTTGACCATGCTCTAATGAGTATATGAGCACAAATTGGACTTGGTGTATCTTTTTTTCTTTTCTGCAGGGGAGGTCACTAGAGTATGATGATGATGTCGTTCTATATACTGTGAATATGTGTTGCTCTGATTGGTTGATAAATAAAGCTGTTTGGCCAGTGGTGAGGCAAAATGAGGTTAAGTGGGACATTCTAACTAGAGAGAGGGAAAGGAGAAAGAAAGAGAGCAGAGGAGATACTGCCAGCCACCACATGGTGTAAACAAGATGTAATATAAGCCTCTGTGTGTTTATTTGGGTCTAAGTGGCTGTGGGACCGGGGGGCTGCGGGAGCTAGGTGGGACCAGAGAAAACTTCCAGCTACAAGGGTGGGAGGGTAGACCTGGAAGAAATGGGAGGTGACTGATTGGGGTACATTGTATAAAAAATTGCCAATTAAGGTATAAAAATATTACATTGAAAAAAAAAAGAGTAAAAATCTTGTGTAAATATCTCCATTCCCAGGATAGCAGGTCTTCGAGCCATGTTCACGTCACCAGAGCTTAAGCTCTGTATGCAGCTGTGACATCCTTGAAGGAGCTCTCAGAGAGTGAGCATGCAGCTGACCCACAGTGAGTGACTGGGGCTCTGTGATTGCAGAGTGAAAATGGGGCTCATAGTTGCATTCATTCACAAAGAAAGAAAGATGGGTTATGCTAGTTCTCAGGGTATTCTTGGCCAGGGCCCCTCAGCCACCAGCAACCAATACAAGTGTGGCTGTCAGGGGAAGCAGCTTGGGGTCTCCTGTTCCACACTCCATGATGAGGATCTATGCTGCAACACCCCCTTGCCCAGGCCTGGCATTCAATTGGTTCTTAGAACCACAGGGATGTACTCCCATAGGTCACAGCATATTATGTGACATCTTGAGTCACAACTGAGAGTTTTTGGGGAGAAGCTTTCCTGGCTTCCAGAGCTGGGCCCTGGAACTCTTCCCAGGACACCTGCTTTCTTGCATACATGCATACGTAAAAACTGAATTCTGTCCTTTGTTCACATTATGTGTACCTGTGAGTGTGCAAATGAAACCAAAGTCCTTATGACTAGGCCATGGTGGTGTGGAAGATGAGTGTGAGCAGCCTGGGCCCCTAATAAGATGATTTAACTTGAAACAGATTATTTCAATATGAAGGTTTTATCATAAAACTCAACAAAGTCTAAGGAAAAAAATGCAATGGCATTTCATATGTTGGGCAGTTTTCCTGCAATTAAATGTGGTAAACAAAATTGTTTTCTTCTTCTTAAAACTTTTTTTACTTATTATTTATAATGAACACATTTCCAAATGGAAATGATTTCCTTCTTTGTGCCCCAATAATGTTTCCCAGCATTCATTTCATTCGGTGTTTCTAATCACCATCTCTCCCATTACACACAGAACACATTTAAATTTCACCTAAAACTTTATCTAAAAGGCATACTGACTTCTAAATTTGAGGTTATCAAAGAATCTAGAAACTTCCTACTTGCAGTCTCACTTTTGCTTTAGTGAGACTGCTTGTTTCCTGGCTTAATTATAGCCCTTCATGCTGTCAGCATGGGACCGTGAAAGTCTATTGAAACGAAAAAAAGTGACACTGTTAAATTATGGCATTGAAAAATAGCCCATCTTGAGCATGGGAGGCAGGAAGGCCGGTGAATATAGAGGAGTCTCTGACCCACACAACACTCCTTGTGAGGTTGAGTGGAAGCACAGAGGGGCACATTCAGCCCCAGGTGAAGGAATGCCAGCAGGGAGGTGGCCACTCTTTCCTCTGAAGTGACTCTTTAAATCCTTTCATAGCTTAATGTGAGTTGAAGCCACTGCATAAGAGAGGTGCCCTTGCTGTGTTCCTGTAGCTGATTCTGACTTACAAAATCTGGAACTTTAGAAAGAACTCGAGAATATGAGCATAGTGTTCCCTTGACACAAGTCAGCCCCATGACCTGGAGAATTGCTTCCTTCTCCCTGGAAGGGGCAGGGAGTAAGCTCCACAGTTTATGACTTTTTATCTCAAAGCCTTCTTTTTTTACTGTCTTGGGGCTGGGTCTCCTAATGTCTGCCTCCCTTTCCTAGGACCTGGAAAGTCTTCAATTTCTTGAAATAGTTACGGAGGGTAAGTGAGTCACTGGAGAAACATTAGCATTAAGGATGTTTCTGCTAGAGCTGGGATCTGACCAGATAGGACCCAGAATCCCACTGTTCTGTGCTGAGACTCTAGCTCTTCCAGTGCCTTGTTTATGTATAAGGGGTAGGCTCCTTTTATCACTGTATGAGATCCTTCCCAATCTAAGTGTGATAACCACATTTGACAACTAAAAATAACTTGGGAAAAGAGTGGGTGAGGGCTCTGTCAGTTTTAACAACTATTATTATGCATCACACTAACACTGAAACAGCCAGAAAAGTCATTTTCATTGCATGCTCACAGGAGGAAACCAAGTCTCAAATTAAGTAATCTTCCCACGATACATGGCTTAGCAGTGCTGGTCTACTGTTACAGAGAGTATTTCCAAGTCTACACAGTCTACTATGTTATAATCTCTCAGATAAATCGGATTAAATAATGTAAATAAAGGTATATTAATATGTCTATGTAAAATGTTACATAGATAAATGGATTGATCAATGAATACATAAAAGAGATGATAAACATATACATACATGATAAATAGGTGATAAATAGACAGATGATACATCATTCATAGATAGACAGGTGGTAGATAATAGAATACAGATAAATCCAGATAAGCACACAGGCATATAGATAGAAGATATGGACAGATAATAGAGAGACAGATGGTAGATAGATAATAGACATAGAGATAGACACAAGTAGACAGGCACATAGATAAAGAAATAGATCAAATATAGCTACTAGATAACAGTTGCCAGGTAGTCTGGTGATGGATTCCCTGGATTGAAAAATCTTGGTTACAGTCTACAAAGTATTTTACCTTTAAAGTGTCTCCTTCAAATAGCTGAAAGGTCCGGGCTCTGAGATGGATCCCCTTGCCAGCTTCCGTTTCTATTTTATAGATACACTCATGGTTATTATCATAATTGGATGGGAAATTTGGAGACAGTAATGTTCCTTCATTTCCTTTGACACTTGCTCCACATTCAGCTAAAATAAACGGGACATTAAAAAAGAGGATTCAAAAGTGGAATTATTGATTAAGGTAGATTAAAAACTCCAACAGAATGACTACCCCAACTCTATCAATGTACACTTGCTTTCCAAGGATAGTCTCAAAAGTAGATTAGTGTTTTACAACTCAGTAGGAAACACATCCCATTCATCTCCTTTTCAGGTTTTTCTTATATACATTAACCAAATGATTCTTACTACAGAAACCCAGCACTCTGCCAGAAAGAGGTTTGAGAATAGAATCAGGATGCTCCAAGTACCATGCCTATGTTACCATCCCTCCTTTCTGACTCATCTTTTGCCAATTTGTCAGTTTTACTCCTATATTGATGTAATTTTCCCCTGTGTAGGCTGTGTGGTACCAAAGGGGGGAATCTAAAGGCAGACAAAGTCACCAAGTTATCTGGTCACATGGCATAGAGCTCACATTTCATCTGGGGATAGAAGAGCATTAGGTAACAGAGATAGATTTCTCTGCCTTTTCTTAATGGAAGAAAAGGGCCACTAACTTCCAGCACCAAATCTGCATGAAATAAAATACCTGAAATCAAGGTAAAGCTGACAGTAAATGACACCCAACTTTCTAGGAAGCCCGAGGAAACCAAATGAGTATGTGTTCTCATCTATGGAATTGAAGAATTTCAGTCAAGAACTCACTGAGCTCTAAAATGTTGAGGGGAAAATAATCATTAATCAAAAGAGGTAGCACACTACCACCACCACTCCCACAGTCACTGCCACTGCCATCATCATCATCATCATCATCATCATCATCATCATCATCATCATCTCTGCAAGGGCAGTGTGTCTGGGGAGCCCAGGCCTCTGTGACTTCAACTTCCTGGAGCTCAATTAGAAGTAGTTTGTTTTCCTTTTTTAGTCATGATGGAACAGGATTTCCTTGGCCTCCACACCCTTCACATCATCAGGTTTTGAAGAGAATTTTGTTTGCTTGATCTGTTTTTCCTTTTCTCCTCCATGATGAACTTGCCAGTTAGAGAATTTTTATAAGCTGAACAGTAACAATCTTAGGTAGGTGCAATCCATCATGCTAAGGTCCTTTAGGCAGCCTGTTTGAAAATTAAGCCTGCCAGGCAGTGGTGGCACATGCCTTTAATCCCAGCACTCCAGAGGAAGAGCCAGGAGGATCTCTGTGAGTTCAATGCCTGCCTGGTCTATAGATTGAGATCCAGGACAGGCTCCAAAGCTATACAGAGAAACCCTGTCTCAAAAAAACAAAACAAAACAAAACAAAAAGAAAAGAAAAGAAAATTAAGCCTATTCAGTCTTCAAAGATAGACACAACAAATAAAAATGGAAATATGCCAAAGAGCCTGAGAAGTTCTGAGCCTTGGTGCTTCATCCCAGGGGTGGGGAGGCAGGGGAAACGCTACAGAAAACAAGGCATCCACATTTAAGAAGCAGTGACTCCAATTTTCTCTCTGTAGAGGACTGTTTGACCCTCCCTCCCTCTCTGCCTGCCCCCATCCTCATGGGTATTTGTGGGCTGCAGCTTCACAGCTGGCACTGATTGAATAGACTTAGGCAGAACCTACTCCTCTGACCTGTGGGGTCTACCCAGAAAGCACCAGAAACATGGAAAGTATAAAGCATCTCTGCCATTCGTTCACATTGGCTATGTACAACTAATATCCAAACAGTACACTGGAAAATTAAGCTTTTTAAAATGAATAAATCTTTTGTTACCAGTTAAATTTAAAAATTTGTTCCTTGTTATATTGCTGCTTTCAACTATGTTTCTGTAAACATAAATGAAAACTAATTATTTTTCTTTTTCCATAATAGTAAAAAAAAGCACATGGAAGATAAAAATTAAAACAACACCACCAAAAGCAGGTGCCCAGAAAATTGCCGAGTTAATTGACCCAAGTGCTGAAAATTCCTTGAACTTTGCTTAAGGGATCCACATGACCCCTCATCATCATTGCAAATAAATGTTTTGCTTTTTAAGTCTTTTAAAATTCTTTCAATAGTTTTTTTTAAATATTTCTCTAAAGTGCTGGGATATCATATCCCTTAAGACAAATCACTTTCTTCTTTACAGAGAAACTAATAAACCAGTAATGAAAAAAATTGAACTCTTTTTGAGTTTTAGAATTCAATTAATTAAAATTAAATCAGCTGTGATGTGATGGGATCAATTGACTCTGGCCTTCCTTCTTCTATGCAATGGGGTCAACCTGTGAAGTCAAGAGTCTTCCTACTCAGATCTCCTGCAGCATATGACTCATACAAGGTCAAGCGACAGAATCCACAGACCCACACTGCACAGCTGCAGGTTGGAAGTCTGACACACAAACACTAGCCACATAATCTATAGGGATTAACAAATATCCAATGATAGAAAGGTTATTTTGTTGGAGATGCTGATTCCTTAGCATTTGGTTATAAGAAATTTAACCTTTCAGTATGCCCGTGTGATGCTTAAAGTGGAGACAGGCTTAAGTCACCTCAGAGACTTGCCCATCTGCACAACATTGAGGCCACAAAAGGTCATACAGGTCACAGAGGTTTGGAGATATAATCATTGGGAGAAGATATATGTGCCTGCAGCTAGTATGATTTGGTACAAATTATGGTGGGGCCTCTGAAACTGTTGTGAAATGGACAAGACTAATAACTCGCTTTCATTTACATAGACACATGCTTTGGAGGAAAGGTATGGAGAACCAGAAGAAGAAGAAAAAAAGCCATAAAATAGAAACAACAAGATCTACTTCTTAAAGCAAGCTTAACCTGATATTCACATAAGCTGCTTACCTGTGCCTAGAACATAGAAAGCCCTCCCCAGTGCAAGGCAAGTCCTATATTAACTCAAGATATCTAGGAATTGCATAAAAGGAAACTGTTTAATCAGTTTGTTATATTAAACTGATTTTCCTAATCAACACTATCATTGGATAAACCATTAAGAGTAGAAATAAAAATTTATTAATTTTTTTATAATATTATGAATGAAGTGGTTGGAAAGATGCTCAGTAGCTAAGAATAGTCACCACATAGAGTGGCTCAAAATTGTAGTTAATTCCAGCTCTGGGAGAGCTGTCACCCTCTTCTGGCCTTCCAAGATATCTGCACACATATGTTCATATACATATAGACACAAATAAATAAAAATAATCAAAATAAGCCTTTTAAAATTTGTAAACAATCAATTGAAGAAATAGAAAGGAACTGGAGAGTCACGGGGTTAAGATGATGATATCTACAAAGAATGTCAAATGATTTAACACTAAACTTAGTGGTAGAAGAAATGCAGTCAGTCAAAATCCAGGTAGAATACTTCACTTTATTATGTCTCTCTAAAGTATTTGCAACCTTGGACACTAGAGAACTCTGAGTCTTTGTATCCTTATAAAAGACCCTTTGGTCAGAAAGTGCTGTTGAATGTGTTTTCTCATTAGAATATACATCTCAAGTTCATTTTAAATATGCCTTCACCATATCCCATATAGTACATATTTCCTAGGATACTCAACCTGTGATCACTGAGGTGGATTGTAACTCTTGGCCAGGAACAAATAAATTGTATTTTCATAAGTTTAATGAAAGCAAGAGAGGGTGTTCATGGACCAAAGTTTCTAGGACCAGGAAGGGTTTAAGGAGGACTGTTATATCCATCTGATGGAGAGTTAGCTCTTAGGGTTCCAGAGAAGGAACTATAGGTCCAAGGGGTGATAATTAATCCAAGCAGATTTCTGACCCATGCCAGCCGCTAAAGAGGATCTGAAAGTGAATCGTGTGTGTGTGTGTGTGTGTGTGTGTGTGTGTGTGTGTGTGTGTGTGTGAGAGAGAGAGAGAGAGAGAGAGAGAGAGAGAGAGAACCTTCATAAGTGACCAGTATGTGTTCAAAAAAAAAAAAAATACACCACAGGAAACCAACCAACTTGACAGGGCAAGCTTCCTCCATTGGAATGCAGGAGACAAGTAAGGGTGAGTGTAGAACACTTATGTATTGAGATTAGTGTACCCAATATCTTTTTTTTTTTTTTTTTTTTTTTTGGTTCAGGTAAAGGCATATTGAATGAGAGCAGAGTAAGGCTGGGCAAGTCTAGCATGGCCCTTACTGTGGGGTGGTTCCTTTTGAGTACAATGGGAATGACCTAGCAGGTTTCTATAGAGAGGGGATTATGTGAATTCCCAGACTGTAACCAAGGTTTCAGGAGCTGGGGGGGGGGGGGGGGGGGGGGACGGACCCAGGATCTTCAGTGCAGAGACAGCAGAGTCAGCAGAGGCAGAGCTGAATCCCAAGCTGCATGGCTGACAAATTCATAGGAACCAGAAGCCAATGGGTGTGGACAACTTCAGACACAAAGGTGGTGCCAGGTGTGCTGCATGCCTGTTGGATTCTGTGTAGTTTGTGGCCCTTTATCAGAGATATCTCACAACCTGCTGTGCTAAAATGAAATGCAGGAAGTAGCAGGCAAAGTGCAAAAGGCTGACTAGAGGAGAGGCCACTGCAAGGCTTTTTCAGGCTCTTCCCAAGGGTGTAGGATGTATAAGAGCCAAGGGCATCTGCTGCCTGGCAATCCACAAGCTATGGGGTTTCCTGATGAGATTCTGCCTCAGTTGTCCTACCTTTAAGATAGAGCCAGCAATACAATACTTATTGCATAGACACAGCACTAACTAAATACAGGCAAAGCTCATGGTACCCTCCAGGCAGAGCTCAATAAATTATTTCACATTTTAAGACAACAGTGTGCATTCCTGACTACCAAGAAAAACAGAGTTGTCATGATGAATGGAAGAAAAACAGCATAACAACTGACTCTCACAATCTCTAGGCTAATTGCTTGATTTTATTCAGGTGGATTTTCCCACAACTCAAACTGAAACTGTTAAAATATTTAAATATGGAGAATGCATCCCAGAGAGCTCTGGGAAATCCTCAGAACATCAACAGAACAATGTCCAGATAGTCTCTGAAACTTGAGAGAGGTTTTCAACATGGGATGGGAGTGGGGGAAGATGAGAAAGAGGACGAAACACATTTGATGTTGATAGTTTTGTCTACAGTTAAGGCTTGACTCCGTGGCTCATGAGAAGCCAAAGGCCAGCACTGATTGTTGGACTCAAGAGCATCCCTGAATCTTGCCTAGAATAGATGAGAATCAGAGCTATGGAGAAATGTGGCCATATTCTGCCAACTTTCTGGCATTTTCTCCTTATTCAGTTTATCTCAGGGATCCTACACCTTCTTCTGTTTTGTGACCTGGAGGCTTGGAATGACTCTTTGATCCACCTCTATAAACCCAGAAGTCTTGGGGAAAGCATGGTTAATCTCTTACATTCTTTTCTCTTTTTAGGGTGTCTGGCTGCTTAAAGAACTGGTCATGAGCAGACTGCTGCTGAGTGTTGTGGCTGGGTGACAGGTGCCACACTGTGTCTCAGGAATAATGAATGACCAGGTGGTCAGGCTTCACAGAAGTCTTGCACTAAAGCCAGGATGGCAATGGTGGCTCTACATTTCCAGTCAATGCCCAAGAGAAGTACAGTACCACTGCTCTGAACTACTGCACTCAGGTCAGCATGCCCTGAGAACCTCCTTACAAATAACCCAAATGAAAATCTATACTCCACAGCCTAGCAGAGCAACTGCCTGACTTCTCATAGATGACACTGCTAAATCAACCTCTGATGCCAAACACTGGTGATGCTTCTTTGCTGGAATGCACAATCAACACACAATCAAGGGCTCCAAGGGAAACAATGGCACTATTCTGGGCTGCCTTTTGTCATCACAGGGAGTATGGGTCTCAGCAACAGTAGAGTTAGCATTTCCCCTTTCCCCATTTGCTAAGTATTATTATTATAATTTTTTACACTTACTTTCCCCCTTCATATAGACCCTTGGCACATACTCTGGTCTCCCTTTACCATTCACAGAACCTTCTAATTGACAGAGACATAGTTTATAGATGAGACAAATCAGGCTCTGAAATTGAGGGAGCTCCCCACAGTCCAGGCTATCCCAATTCTAGCCTCTGCCCTTCCTGGCCAGCCTCCTCTCTGTTTCCTGACCCACTGCCCATGGATGAATGAAATGAAAGCGTGTGGCCACCTACCCACACACCTTGGCAGAGGTGCACTCCACACTCGGCGTCCCCCACCCAGGCACGTAAGCTTGGTTGCACCTTCTAAGCGGTATCCCTGGAAGCAGGTGAAAGCCAGCGTGTCACCCACACCAAACTGGAACCCAATTCTGCGGCTGAAGGCAGGGACTCCAGGGTCATCACAGGGCTCCAGGTCATATTCTGGAAACAAAAAAGAGAGGGTGCATAGCAAGCTTTCTCATTGGAATTTCTTTGGACTGCCAGCCCCCCTCGCCCCAATAATGACACAGAGACTTATTATTAATTATGAAGCTTGGCCAAAGCTTAGGCTTGTTCCCAAATAACTCTTATAATTTAATTTAATCAGTTTCTATTAATCTAGGTTTTGCCACCTGGATCTTTACCTCTTATCCAAACTGTACATCTGACTTGCCTCACATCTTGCTGGCCAAATCCACTGTGTCACGTTCTAAATCAGAGTTCCTACCTCTGCCCAGAAGTCTCGCCTAACCTCTCCTGCCTAGCTATTGACCACTTGGCTCTTTATCAAACCAATCAGAATAAAACAGCGACACATTTTCATACAGTGTGATCAGATATCCTGCATCAAGGGTGAGGATGTGGTGCTTGGGGAGCAAGAAAAAGTATTTAGCTTAGACTAGGAAAGTGAGAACACTGAATGAAACCTCCCTTTATCCTTTCTCTCTCTCTCTCTCTCTCTCTCTCTCTCTCTCTTCTCTTCTCTTCTCTTCCCTCCAGCTTTTGTCATATGAATTCCTATTGTTTGTCCCATAGATTCTAGCATAGATCTCGGCAGTTTACAATATAAACATATACATGTAATAAGGTAAAAATAAGATGAACCATCTCCCTTTGAGAGGATGAAATCAATTTTCTGATATTCACAGCTGCTAAAACCAGAAAGCTTTGCATTTTCCTTGAACATAGTTTTCATGAGAGAGGCATGGGGCAGAAGGCAGAGTAGGGCTAAGTGTAGTGATAGCAGTCAGCCCATTAGGGCCAAGTCACATGTAAAACAGGTGTGTCTGAAGCTAAACAATTCTCAATTTATGAACCATGTTTTAGTGATATACAATGGAAAATATTTTGTTAACTAGAGATTTCTCTAAGCTCCTCCAGAAGCAAGTACTAAATAAGTGAAGGAAAGCAACACTGCATGGCATGCAGCTGCCTGTGTGGAGAATGTCTTCAGAAGGTTGGCACCACTAAGGGTCTTTTGTGTCAGCCTCATGATTTCAGCAGCTTGTGGGGACCACACTATGTGTGCAGGTTGAGCACTGTTTGCCATTGGTCCCCCTGTTTATCTTTGGAGAGGACTAAGAACCGGTGTGTCAGAAACACAATGAAGGAGAATAGATGCCCATGCTTTCGTTTGTTGCTGTTTGCTCCATCTCAAATGCCCCATGTCCAGGACGGTCATGTTAGCACCAGGCCATAGGCCAAACAAACATCCCTAGAGTGTGGAGATGAGCAATGGTATAAGGAACTGATCTAGTTTTCTTTCTGTTGCTGTGATTAGCAGCATAAGGGAGGAAGAGGTTTTATTTGCCTTATACTTCTGGGTCACAGTGCATCAATGAGTGAATCCAAGGCAAGAACTCAAGCAGAGAGTGAGGCAGAAACCATGGAGGAAGACTGTTTACCTGCCTGCTCTTTGGCTGGCTCAGCATGCTTTCTTATACAGCCAGGACCATTTGCCTAAGGATGATCACTTAGAGAGATAGGCCCTCCTACATCAATTAGAAAACAGGACAGGACCACAGGCCACTATTGATTCAAGCAATTCCTCAACTGGAGGTTCCCTTTTCCTAGGTGACTCTGTGTTTTGTTATGTTAACCATAAAAGCTAACCAGAAGAGAAACAATGAAAGATTTACCAAGGAGGAATGATCTTTAACTGCAGGAAGATGGGCCATTTCTTCAAGGGGAGGAACCTTGATCACTTGTGTGATCAAGAGGGAGCCTCGACTTTGGTTCTATGCAAATGGTGCTTCCACTTTCTGATTTCCAATTTCTGATTCTCCTATCTTTAAATTTTACAATCAATATTGTCATGGAACATACAGAGAGATTCAATCCCCTGGTGGTTTGCTTATTATTTTTTTTTTCTTTTCAAGCTCAACCCCTTTGTCATTGTATTAGAGGATTATTAGACTTTTACTAAAATCTCACTGTAGAACCCTCAATGTAAGTTCCTCCTTTATTCCATCAAGCAACCACTTAACCTCTGCCTGCTCTGTTCTACATTTTGGACAAAAATCTGCTTTAGAGCAATGAAATATCCAAACTCATCTCACCGTTCTGGGAATGCACTTACTAGTTTGACCTCAGTTTACCATGCTCCAGGGAGGGAAAAGATAGAAAGTGTTATCTATTGAACTCAACAACCACTCATGGCAAACTTCTAAAATGCAGATGTTATGACACATTCCCTTCTGAAATTGTTTTCTTTCTATCTGAAAAATGTGCCACATACTTTCTGAAAATAATGTTTTTTCTGTCCTTTTAAAAACAATTAGAAACTCTTTGCAAATATGCTAATGACACCTATGGTACACCTACCACTTTTTGGACAAAGGCACTCCATACCATTAAGATTCTTTGCTTTGTGTATATTTTATTTTGTAATATATTCCTTAATTTTTTAAATATTTATTTTATTTTTATTTATGTTTGCGTGTATGTGTGTGTGCATATATGAAAGAGTAGCCATAGAGCTTAAAGGAGGGCATTGATGCCCTCTAGAGTTACAAGTGATTGTGAACTGCTCCACTTGAATGTTAGGACCCTAACTCAGATTCTCTGTAAGGGGGGCAAGTGTTTTTAACCACTGTTCCATCTCTCTGTCCCCTTATTTGGTAGTTTAGATTACTTACTATGTGCCTATTAGAACAGAAAGGGTCTGATCTTATCCCACAGGAAATGGGGGCAGGAAATTAGTTTCTATCATTTATCTACATAGGAGTGGTTTCTTATATTAGCTGCCATTTATTCACTTTATCATGGTGTACACTTACACTGTGCATTCCCCATATTTTTTCTATTATGAAAAACATATTCATTTTAAATTTATTTGTATACTCATTGTGCCTGCATGTATGCCTGCATATATCATATACATATTTGGGGCCCATGGAAGTGAGAAGAGGTCATCTCATACTCTGGAGTCAGAATTATGGATATTTGTGAGCTGCCATGTGGGGGATGAGAACTGAATCCAGGTCCTCTACAAGAACGAAAAGTGCTCATAACTAAAGAGCCATCTTTCCAGGCCCATTCTTTATAATTTTTACAACAGAAAAGAAATGTATTGCTCTCAAGGTTTTACCTTCATTTTAACTGAAAGGTTTTAGTTTGAGATATTACCTTTCTTATTTTTCTTTATTTACTATCTCACCGTTCCATGTTAGCAGGGACATGTGTGCGTCAGGGCCTGCATTATGTGGAGCATAGGAACCAGGTTCCACAAAGACAGTTTACCTCCTGATGCAGGGCCACATCTCAGGAGGGTTACCATGCAGCTGCTCTGGAAGTATTTGTTGAGTGATTAAAGTCCAATTAAAAAGTGAGCTCTGCTCTGCATCCAGCCCTAACAATTCAACAATGGAAAGAGACACCATCCCCTAGAGACATGTGCGGCAGAGTACAGTAGATGAAAGGTGTTGAAATATACACTTTTGAAGGTGCTATGATTGGAACACATCCTTTAAAGGTCATGTTGGAATTCATTGTCATTGTGACAGTCCTGTGCGGGTGAAACTCTGAGAGGTGAGAGGTGGGGAGGCCTCCCCCTCTCAAATACAAGGTGGTTTAGGGGTGCTATAGCTGCAGGGAGCACCTCACAACAAGGATGTGCTCAGCTCCACTTATCCATCCAGAAGCCTCCTTGCCACTTTGCCTGGCATCATGAGCTGAGACAGCACAAAGGACCTCTTCTGGTATAAAGGTTACAAATCTTACATTTACAGCCATAGAACTATGAGCCTAAGAAATTACACTTATCTAGTAATAGATTTCCTAGAAGAGCCGCAAAAACAAACAAACAACCCAGAACCAATGCTTTGCTGTGCAATAACCTATGTGATAGTTAAAGTGAGTCATGAAAAAAAAAAAAAGTTCTGCAGTTCACTAGAGGTTTAATTTCTGAAGTTTGTAGCTTTGGTCTGAATGACTGGCCCAAAGTATTGGGCACTACTTTCCTGAAAGGGTTAAAACTTGGGCATTTATGACAAGGATGCAAGGCAGCCAACTGCCTCACATCCCTTCTACCATGTGATGATACAGCTCAGAAGCAACAATAGATGTAAGAACCTAGGTCTGGTACCTCCCAGCCAGCAGAATTTGAGAATGGAATGTTTATTCTTCCCCAGAGTCTCTGGTGCTCTGTTAGAGCAGCACAGATGGACTGAGGCAGACATCCAAAGACTCCTCTGTCAGCTGTGTGCTGGGAGCCACAGAACTAAGAAACAGATGGGGAAAGATGAATCAAATTGCCTAGACTCCCGGGTAACTTCTGTGGAAGGCAGCCATGGGCCTCACTGCCATCTCCTTCTCTAGAGTATTCCATTTAAACTCATTATAGATCAGGATGCAAGGACATAGAGGGGATAGAAATTCTCATGGTGATCATGAGACAGCCTCTAAGGAAACTATGAGACAGGGCTTCAGGCACCAGTGTGAAGAGGCTGGAATCTCTGATTGATAAAGTGGCCAATATAAATATAAATATTCTTATGACTACAGTAAACTTTCAATACAGCATGCATTTGAGCCAGTCTTTGAAGCCCCTTTTATGCTGAGATGTAGCAAGACAACTAACAAAGTCAAATTAAAATAATTGAAGCTCTTTGGAATTAGAAAACTCCCCTCAAGGAGACTGTTATAGAGGCATTCCATCTTAGATAACAAAGCTTTATGTCATGAGTGCTAGAGCCCCTTCCACATGACAAACAGGGCTCCAAGCGGCTGGTGGGAGCCAGTAGGAAATGTCTATCTACAGGATATAAGATGAATAATCGAATATTACAACAATCAATAAGCGTCCCAATAATGTTTATGGAATTTGACTCAAGGAGATCTACACAGAAGAAATCACAGACAATTAAAGTTCTTGTAGACCTTCTTATAAAATTGAATTATTTCTTCACCATGATGAATGACATTGGGGGTTTTGGTCAGGGCATTGAGTAGGTCAGCACAAGGGAGTGTAACTGTTCACACCCATTAGTGTTTGGGGTTGACTTCTAGTCAGGGGGTGTGTAGATGACGGAAGAAGAGCAAGACTGAAGATGAGTGCCCTTTATTTTGATCAGTATTTTTCTTATATCTAAGCAGACTGCCTGTGTCAAAAGCAACACAAATTATGCAATCTCACCTGTGTAAATGCAGCAGAAAGTCTACACACACTACATAACATAGAAAGAAAGAAAGAAAAAATGTTTCTTAACTCTGTCAGGATATTGTCAACATGTATAATTCTGATAAAGGAACTAAGAGTCTGTCCTTCTCTGGGTGTAGGTGATTCTCTACTGAAGGGGTAAGAGTCAATGACAGTTGCCCCTGAACACTGATGCCAGGGAGTGGGGTTTTCTCAGAACTGGTAGAACTGATAAGGAGAAGTGAGCAAGGAAACCTTTGCAGGAAACAGAGTTTTATTCATCAATTGCCAAGGAAGAGAATGTATGTGTAATGTAAGACTAATGGCACACCTGTTACCAGACAGACATGGTAGTGTAGCCCTCAGTCTCTACATCCAGTGGATCAATAATTTGCTGAGGCGAGAGAGAGGAACACAGAGAGAGGAAGAGAGAGATGGAGAAAGAGAAGGAACTCAGATATAGGGCAGACACACACACACAATCACACACACACACTCTAAGAACAAAACAACAAAGGACTAACATACCTGCAAACGTGATGTTGAAGCCTTCATAGGAGATGGAGAAGTCGGAGATGAACCTGAGTTGGGCAGTGAAGTTCCCAAACAAACCAGCCTTAATGGTGTGAGGCAAGACTGACCCAGTGAGCCTGGCTACTGGCTCTGAGAAACTTCCATCCTCCGTGATCAGCAAATAGTCGTGGGAACTTTCAAGATGGAAGGTGTGGAAATTCATCTGCACTCCTGAGAGATGAGGGCGGGACAGTCGATTTAACTGCAGCTGAAAAGAATCTCTTCTGGGCATAATTATAGACATCAAAGGTTCAGATCAAAATATCTTAAATTGTTAACTATTAAAATTATCTGTGTGACTCTAACTTTGAACTTTCAGAGAAAAATTAGACAGAGGTGGTTCTAAAAATGGAAAAAAGTGGAAGAGTTAAACAAAAACAAATGTTCAAATAGTTATAGGATCAGTTACAGACAGATGCTGCCATGGGTTTTGGTGTAGATATGGACCCAGATATTGATACAGAGGAGCTAGATGTAGTTACTTATACACTCATGGCCATAGGTGGAGATGTAGAAACTAATTTAACACCAGCATACATATGATACTGATGTTCATGTGGACAAGAATGAAGACACATGTAGATATCACCACAGGTGTGTGCAGATGGCTATCTGTGATGAGTGGGATGTAAGTATGGCTATACATGTAGATAAAAACTTAAAGGAAACTATAGATACAGGTGTGGATTCATAAGTACAATAAATATGTTGATGTTTGACTGAATTCACTAATGGGGGAGTGTTCATCCCAGAGAAACAAAACACTGAAAAATCTCTCCATTTCCATTTCCCCAGCTTTATAAATAGTAGTTTGGAGATATCATATGGAAACATGCATTGCTGAGGGCAAATTCTCTTGAAATTATAATTCTGTAAGCCTCATGCTGTCTTCATAGAAACTAGGCTCAAATGCACTATTTCTGATTTTTTTCTACTGAAGCAGATAATTTTATCTATAAATGGATTCCTTTAAAGATTTACATTTTTTAATTAAAATACCTTAGCAACTTATAATCTGTTTATTCTTAATTTACTTCAGGGCCACATTCTTATTTCTTACAGATTTATTATTTTCACTTATATGTGTATTCATGGGTCTCTGTGTAGGTATGTGAATATGAGTGCAGGTGCCCTCAAGAGGCCAGAGGCAGCTGACCTCCTTGGAGTCGGAGTTACAGGTTGTGAGCTGACTGATGTGGGTACTTGGATTTGAACTCAGGTCCTCTGCAAGAGTAGCATGTCCTCTTATGTGCCTAGCCACCTCTCCATGTTTTTTAGTATGTGCTCATAGAAAAGTGTAAAATGTATCTACAAGGGCACTGTAACATAAAGGTCACTGTAACATCTAAGTCAATTAAACATCAAGTGGAGTTCAAATATATGTTGAAAAGCAAAGTCTGTTTAACTAAGTCTCTTCCAAGGTCATCCGCGAGAGGAGAAATTTCATCCATTGTAGTTGGGAAAATTCAAGACATAAAAGCCATCTATGTATATTGCAATGTGATCATTGCATTTGTATTGCATCTGTTTTGTACAATGATAAAGACTGGTTTTTGTTTTGTTTTTAAAATTAAAAGGCTCTTTAGAAATGACAGACAATAGTTATAGATATAAGACCATATCCAGGTTACTTTGCTAAATCCAGTATTTATAACCTGTATTTCCCACATAAAATACCAATTGGCTTCTTTGCATTTACTGCCTGTCTAAGGCCTGGGTTATCATAAGGACAGTGCCAAGCAAATTGAGAGCAGAAACAGGAATGCATCTCAGACATAAATCTCCTTTTCTTATATTGAATCAATATTCATGTTTTATTTAATTAAAGCTCTTTTTCTTTCTCATTACATCTAATTTCCAAGTTTCTATTCTCACACTTACAGCCAGGTTACTGAATGGGGAACAAAGACAACAAAAGTGACTTCTGCTTAACTCTTTAATCTTATCAAAAATTAAAAGGGAATATCTTGGAGCCCATGGAAAATCATTCATCTTCTTGTTTTTTTCCTTACTGTTCTCTCTAGCCTGAGCTCCCCAGTGTGCATTAGTCTTTGTCCCAAGGCCTGCCCTTTGTCTTACCCTTGCCATGAGAGACTTCGATGGTCCACGTACAGTTCAGAGAGTTTGGATAAAAGTCTGGAAATCCTGGAGAAAGGACAGTCCCACTCTTTCCATGGATGTAGCCTCCACACAGGGCTGAAATAACAGAAAACATGAATGGTCTACAATGATTGCTAGAATGGAGTGCTTCTAATGAACGGTGAATTTACATGAGTACTGACAGGATAAAATTGAAACTTAGACATTGCTTTACTTGCAGTTAGGAGATGCCGGTTGACAAGCAGGCATCTACATCACAGCACATCCATAAAACCCAACATAGAGTACAGTGGGGCAGAGAACTCCAGTGTCAATATGCCAGGAACATTAGGCATACATTCAGCTATAACTCCTACCCTCCAGGGTAGAACTTAACAGTCCGTTGGTGAGTTCAAAATCCTTGTAGTATAATATGCCATGTTCAAACAAACCATAAGAACCATAAAGTTACCTATAATACTTGAGCAGGAAAGTAATAATAGGCAGCAGTACAATATTTTTAGGATTTTAAGGATTTTTGATAGACATGACAAAATCATTGAAAACATAAAGTCACAGCAGCTGTGTTTGCATGCACATGATCTGTACAAGATCAAGCTACCTGAATTCTAATATGGATGGGGAGGGACTTATGAAGTCCCACCCCTAGATGAGAGCTATTTATTGGTAGTAGATGGCTACTATGGAAGGAGAGTCAATTTTTTTCAAAGATGCAGGCCCTGAGAGGCCACACATGTTCCAATGAATGGCCCCATAGCCAAGCTTACAGGCAGTACTAAGTGGACTCGAGTTTTAGAAAGAGAGAGTGCATGATATTTGAGAGGGAAAAGTAGAATGGGGACAGAGAAAAAAATGGACAGAAGAAAACAGAGATATGGATTTGATTAAAATACTTATATGAGCAAGAAAAAATTAAAATAAAAGTATATCATGTATATGTATGAATTGTGGGAAAGACATATTTTTAAAGAGAGAAATATGTTTCTTTTTCCTCTGGTAGTTTGCTTTTAAGGCTTAAGAACACACTCTTGTACCTATATCCACATTTGTATATAATACTCTTAAGATTTAACACCCTAGTGACTTTTTCAGTGACACACACTTGTAGACAGACGTGGAACCTCCATACTTGATAGTCAGCTATGGAACATCTGTACTTAAGTGTAAGGCATAATGGTCAAATTGAGGTCATTGGCATCCCTGTCCCCTCACACATTCATTGCTTCTTTATTCTGGGAACATTTGAAGTTCCCTAGGCTGGTTATTTTGAAACAGTCAACTGATTCTTGTAAGCTACAGTCACTCCACCTTGCAATGGAACAGTATAACTATCCCTCTATCATGCTACATCCTCAGCAGATTTTTGTGCCCGGTGTTCTACTGGCTGCAACTGTGAGACAACCCCTTTTGTTTTCGATGCTGTCAAAGTTGTGGAGAGAAATCTAATACACTGTGTGTGATGGCTAGTTTTGTCCACTTGCTACACTCTAAAGTCAAATGGGGAGAGAGTCTCAACATGGGTCTAGATCAGGCTAATCTATGAACAAGTACAGGGAATTTACATAAGTTGGGTTAATTGAGGTGAAAAGACCCATCATGGATATGGGTGGTATTGCTTCATGGGCTGGGCTCTGAATTTATGAGAACAGAAAAAACTAGCTGAGTGGTAAGAATGTGTGCATTCAGTTCTCTCTGGTCTTGACTGTGGGTTTGACTACCGGCTTTAGGTTCTGTCACTGTCTCTTCCCTGCTATGATCAACTATCACCTGGAACTGTGAGTTGAAATCAACACATTTCTCTCATCACTTGTCATTTGCTTTCTGTCAAGATATTTTTACAGCAACAGAAATAAAACCAGGACATGAGACGGAGCTAAGAATGTAAACTAGTTCAGCCCACAAGGAAAGTATCCTGATGATGTTCCCTGAAAAGGGGCTGAATACCATTCACATGATCCAGTCATGGGTTCAGAAGGAAACAGTGTATTAGAGAGATCTTGTCAACCTCCACATTGACTGTAGGAATCCTCATGACAGCCAGCACATAGAAACAACTAAGGTATTCACATACAGATGAAAGAATAGAGACTGCACGCCATCTCCACACACTGGGAGGTCATTGGGCCAGGAGAGAATGAGGTGCTGTCACATGCAACAACAGGGGAGAGGCTGGGGGAGGAGATGTCTGGAAGTGAGCCAGGCAGAGAGACAAAGCCTCAAGTGTATCACAAGAGGAGAGTTTGGGAACTCTCACCCCAGAGTTAGAGTTCAAACAACAGTCCCTTAACCTGGTAGCTCAGTGACCCCCATGAAGCTACCAGCCTTTGGTCTTTCACATAACTGTGTGATGGAAATGGACAAAGTGATAAATTTCATCTCATTGTTACTAAATTATAGATGGGACTTCTTGGCTGTCCTTGTTATTATTCATAATAAGTACTTTTCTTTCTCTTCCTCTGTATCTGTCTGTCACTGTGTGTGTGTGTGTGTGTGTGTGTGTGTGTGTGTGTGTGTGTGTAAATAACACTCTACTCACTACTTTGTGACACTGTGACAGAGAGCAGTTCACACTTACCTGTGTTTCCCTCCTATGGCTAAAAGTCTAACAGTCCCTGGCTCTCTGCATGCTGGAGAAGGAGGTGAGCCACTTAGAAGGACTACCTGCACTGTTGTAATAAACATTAACACTGGGTCAGTGTGGTGCTCTCCTGCCTGTTCTTTGAGAGATCTTTGTGGTGTCTGGGAGAAGCTCATAAACCTGAGCTTGCATGCATGCATTCATCAATCTAAATGGAATGAGCCATTATTCTCTAACTCATCCCTGGAACAATTTCTTCTCAGTATGGGACTTACAAATTGTTTCATGGACACTACTTTCAAAATTAATAATTGCATGATTATTAGATAATTTATAAAAGACAGGCTGTACTTCCTCATTCTCTCTGGTCAGTATTTGAAGGGAATTTTACACAACCCAACACATAAACTTAAAAACAATAGCCACATGATAACCAACTGAACAGAAGCTTTTGAAGGTCATATCTACAATATTTTAATAGTTTATCATCATATTCTCTCATCATAATGTTCCACTGGTTCTACATTTCCCCTATGAAAGATAGAACACTAAACACGAGCTTGGAAGTCAATTTTGTCAATAAAGAATTATGTGGAACCTGCTGGTGGACACTGTCCTCAGCACGGAAGGAGATCACAATAAGGAAAAGTGACAAAACCACTATCCTTGTGGAGTGGGTGGCACACTGAGGACTGACTATAGCTGTGTGAACCTTGATGACAGACTCTGGAAGATGACAGGTGCCTATGAATGGAGCCAAGCACAGAAAAAGGAGAGCAGAGTCCCAGACTTGTGTGGAGTTGGAGGCACTGACATGAGTGGTCAGAAGCAGCTCGGAGAAAAGGCCCAAAGAGGCTGAGCTGTGAGGCCCCACGTGATACCTGAATGAGAGCACAGGTGGTGAGAAGGGACAAAAGAACCGGGGCTCTTGACTAGTATGGGCTTGTTAGAGGCAGCAGGAGAGAGGGGGCCAATCAGGTACTTGCCATAGAGCATCACAACTGTCTGCTATCAAGACTGGTACAGCAAGTGGAAGATAACAAGCCTGACGCCTAAGCTTAACATGGGGAGGGGATGGAGATCTTTGGAGAGGAGAGCAGAAGTCAGCTTTGGAATTCCGAAGCTTGATGCTATTGGGCATCCAGGCAAATGGCTGGGGTTGGGATGGGGCATACAAGTCAGCTTCTCTTGGGAAACACTGACTAGGAAACAGGACAGCACAGTGGTGGACAGCCAGTACCGTGGATGTGAACAAACAGTAGAAAATGGTGCCCAGATATTTACCATGTGAACAACACAGTGGAGATGGAAGATTCTAGAGAGGAACCTGAAGCAGAGTAGCCAGGACAGGATGGGAGGAAATAGAGGCCTGAGGTCCTGATTGTAGAAGATGTGTACAATTAATTTTAATCTATTGCAGGCCAGGCATATATCAGCACAATGAATTCTGAAATTTTATGAAGGATTTAACTGTAAGAAATTAAAGTATTTTATGTAACAGTGAGATGCCATATATCCAATGTTTCAGGGACAAAGTACTCTGAAGACTGTCTGTGCTCCTTGACTCATGAAAAGTAGTTCATATCCAACTATATTGAACAATTAAAAAATCCATAATTCATTGTGTGTGTGCATTGCATACAGACTAACCTGTGTATGCAAATGTGCACCTGTGTGGAAGACAGAGGTCATCCTTCAGTGCCATTGCTTAGAAGTTGTTCCCTTGCTTTTGAGATGGGGTTCCTCACTGGGCCTAGAGTACTCTGACTAACTCGGCTGCAGGGCCACCAAGCACCAGAGATCTTCCTGTCTCTGCCTCTCCAGTGCTGTTCAGTGACATCACAACGTACTAAGGAAGGCTGAGGCTGCTAATCAACTGCAGGGTGTTTCCATTTGGAGCATGTAGGGAGAAATTTGCAGGTGAGGTAGATCCTCCTGTGAATCTTCATCCCATGGATATATAGAGTTCTCTCTGACCCACTCATTATCAGCGGTCTAAATAAAAATAACTGCACAAAGCCCACAGGCTTAAGGAGAGGGGTATTTGATATACAGAGAATGGAATTGAAATTCTCAGCTAATCTAAAGAGAGAAGAGAATAAGATAAAACCCAGACTTTTACTTCAGGGTCCCTACTGGACTTGACTATTCATAGATGGTCATGTCTCTGTTCCCCTGGCAGAGGCACCAAATGAACTGCATAGAATTTGAATTACATGAATCTATTTCTTCATGCATTGTGGAGCCTTTTCTGGCTAGTTATAAAGCTAAAGTAAAAATTTACTTCTAACTTCCTTGAGGCTGCCACTCTATGAGTTTGACATTTGTATTTCTAATACCTGCTCGACTGTATAGGACCCAGACAGGTTTTACCAAAAAGCCCCTTGGACAGATGACTAAAATATACAGAGAAACAGAAAAGGGAAGATTAGGGGAAGGTTGATGTCTTTTCCCAGGTTTGCTGAGGGCAAGCTTGAAGTTTGCTGTTAACCTCTGCTTGGATCTCAGTCTCCATTACAAATCATTTACTGATGGCCGTACTCCTGCCAAATTAACACCGCTTTATATTCTCAGACATACAAAATAAATATTTAAGGAAGTCCCTAATATCCCCAAGATATAATTTATTAGGAAAAGAAAATACAATTACTTAAAAATACATATAACAAAGTGGGGGTTATTCTGCAAGTAAGATTGCCAAGTAGCTTCCAAACCTCAAAGGCAGCCCAGGTGTGTAGTCTATAAAATGTTGGTAAGATGGCAAATAAGAATAAGGCAAGCTGCTGTCCACAACCAGGAAGGTGGATACCCTATAAGTGAGGACATGTTGGTAGGATGTGGAGGAGTAGCTCTTTCTGCATTTCCCTGTGGAATGTGTGCTCATGCCATTTCTTTGGTCTGTTCACATCAGCAAGACTGGACAATGCACATCTTCCTGTAAAACCTACAGACCTCCCATGGATACTGTAGTTACTCTTTTCCAACATTATCACCTCCTTTCTCCATGCTGGTCATTTCTAAGATCATGACAAGAGTTGTGTAATGCACTGAAGATCACAAACTCAATTTTCACTTCTTAGGGATTTAACAAATTCAAGAGTAGGTGTCTGTCTTCAGTGAGAAAGACAGGAGTTGACATATGGGGACTATACGTCAGGCCAGAGTCCTTTTTCATGAGAGTCAAGGTTACTAGTGAGGGAAGAATAAGGTTCTATAGATTCTGCTCTCTCCCTGTTAGGTACCTCACAAACTGAAAACCATCAAATTTGCATAGTCTCTTCCTTGAACTATTTCCATCTTCCTACATGCTTTGTGTCTTTACTCTGTTCTATACCCCCAATGTCATGCTTCATATGTGGCACTTCTGCCTATCCCCAGTTCAGCTTTTCTTTGTGTCTTTTGCTGCAGAAGGATTCCAGGACCTCACATGTGCTAGACAAGTGCTCTACCATCAAGCTCAAGACTTTGCCTTGGTCTTCATGCTTTAACTGGTATACGTTGGTCTTTCAGTGTAACTTATTTCTATGTTCTTGTACTTGTACTAGTGTCTTCTCTGAAAAAATTGCATGCGAGACACAAAATCTTGTGCTTCATTTCTTTCTTCATTTTCTAGTTTTCATTAGTTTGTGGGGGTGGGGTTGTGCTTACTTTATGGGTACGGTACTAACAAGGTAGAGCTGTATTTCAGTTTCTCTCTATTGCAGGGTGACTCCTTGCCTCTTTGTGGTGGACCAGAAGTCACTGACTATATCTCCTTCTTTCTTTATTTATTTGTATTGGACTCATAATCTCAAAAGAAATATTGGACAAACACCTTGCAGTTTAAGGAAGTGTTAAATTATGACTGTCCAGATGTAGAAGGTAGGCTCTCTAAGACACATATCTAACTGTTTCCACTCTCAAAGATGAAGGACTCTGGCTGTGGGGTCCTGAGATTGTTGTCTCAAGTTGAGACATGCCTACAGACACCATGAACTGTGTTTCACACCTTCACCCTCAGCAACTAGTGTTCACTCCAACCCCCACATCCTCCTATTCCCTTCTTTCAAATGATTTTTCCAGAATCAGGTCTCTTTAGGAAGACCGACCTTGAATGATGCCTCTGGGGCCTCTCAAGAATGCACACTGTAAGTCTTATTTATTATGTTTTCATTTCCCTATTTGTAGCCATTTTTCTTTCTTCACTTGCTTCTATGTGTGATTTTTTTTTTTAAACTCTATTTCTTCTCCTTATGCTGATGTTAACTGTTAGGCACAAACACAATTGTTTTGCACTAAATGTTTGTGGAAAGAATAAACAGTTTATAAAAACATTTAATAACTACAATTCCCAAATGATCCACGCATTTGCCCTTTACCAAATGAAAGGAAGACAATGACTCCAGTGCTCAATTTCTTTCTTTGAAACTGCAGTATGCTAACAACAGTTTTTAAAAGAACCAAATGTAGTACTGGGGAAGAGAAACACTAGATTTATCTTCTTTTTAGGTGAGATAAAATATTATAATTAATTCTAATTTATGTTTTCTTGCAGAGAACTATGAATTTTTAGAGGTTTACATTTCCTATTGATGTATGGTTTATTGCAATAAAAACCTGTGAGATTTAAAAGATTGTGTGAGATTAGAAAGGGCAAGGAGAGTCTCAGAGCTCAGTGCAAACAGCCATGACTAAATAAAACTCTCATGCCAAACTCTAAACTCTCCTGAAATGTGAAGATTTATTAATAACCTTTCACTGTCGGCTTTTTAGTCCTGGAAAGGTGCTACAATGTAGCATAACAAATCACGTTAGGGATCCCCTTAGATGGATCAGATTTCAAATTTGCATAAATTTGACTTGGAAGACAAAAGACAAAATGTCTAAGTTTAATGCACTTTCATTTTCTCTAGAAAATGTTATTTATAAGCAGCACATAGGCCATTCTAGTAGAGCTGGGTCCTATTCCGTTTCTATGTCATTTCTTGTTTAAGCAATCATTTTCCACTGACTAAGACTCTGGGAATTTGTAAATTGTACCCTGTGTATGTGTATTGTCCCCTGCTGTTCTCCCTCATTCCTGCTGCCAAGGATGCCTCCTCGTGTGCTAAGCACCTTGGAAAACTTCAATACTCACTGGATCTAAACTTCACTCTTCTGTTTTCTTAAATATATTTTAGACTGTTTTGTCTGCATGTTTGTATGTGCACCACATACGTGATTGTTGCCTGTGGAGGTCAGAAGAGTGTGTTACATTCCCTATACTTGAGTTGCAGAAGGTAGTGAGTCACCTTATGGCTGAGCCACCTCTCCAGCCCCATACTTTCCTATTTCTTTACCTTAGTTCTTCCTCTGTCCAAACCCTACTGAAACCTAAAACCAAATTACAAAACATGCTCTCAAGTATGTACTGTACATATATGTGCGTGTATAAGTATGTCTATATATTTATGTATTTCTATGCAAGTATAATTAAATATGCATATTAGGTATGTTTTAAATATATAATCTATTATGTATAATAGCACTGGGTGAAAATTTTTAAGTTAAATTCTATGGTGTTAATGTTGGCATAAAGGTCAAAAAATGTGGCAGTGGTGGTCAGGTCAAGTCAGTCAGAATTCTGGAGAAGGCTAAGGTTGGTAGTCTGCAGAGGATGTGTGTAACTCAGATAGCTTGGTACTCCAGTGCACAACAGGGAAATGAATATGCACATGTCTGGCTGAGGGTGAGAAGAGGCAAGGCCATGGACAGATAATTCTATCTTCTAGATTGTTTGTGGGCCTAAGTAGGATGTCATTCTCCTTCAGGACCAAAGCAACAACATGTTATTTTGTTATGTCCACCCCAGGACTCCTGGGAACATAAGATACAAAGATTGGTGAGAAGAATCTACCTCAGAATGCCAAACTCATATAGGTCAAGCCAAGTCTCCCACTTGGAAGCGTCATTTTCATCACCCAGACAGGTGCCTTGACCATGTGGCAACTGTCCACTGCTGAGCCAGACCACAGCAAGACCACATAGTCCCAGTACTTCACTCTTCAAATCCTCACAGCTACAGTGGCAATGTGTGCAATAAAATCAACTTTACCCAGTACACTGAAGGCTAAGGCAGGAGGGATCCAGGATTTGGGTGGGCTGGGCTCCACAACAAAATTCCTGTCTCAAAAGAAAACAAACAACAAAAAATAAACAGTGTGGGATGCTTTCCACAGAGGCTGTCTCAATGGACACTTCTTCCTTGGATGTACAGTTTCCTTCCCCACATTTTACCAGCACTCATCTTTCATCTTTTGATGACGGACATTCTAACAGGTGCAAGGGAGACCTCCTCCTGATTTTGTATTGCGTTTCAGCTCACCACATACATTGTACACATGCCCAACCTGCCAGCCACATGCAGCCAAAAATAAACAGGCCACAATATAAAAATCATAAATTAATTTAAAACACTAATTTTTTTTTTGTAACTTGATTACATGGTACTTGAAGGTGAAATTTTTAGATGACAATGTTGTGTTAAAATGCTGAGGAGTTTTCTACCTCATAGTATATAATTTATGTCACCTTTTATATCAAATGTATTGACATTAGAGGTAGATGACACTATAATTACAATATACAGCATCAAAGAACAATATCTCAGCTGCTTTCTTCCAAGAACAAGCAATGTTTGATCTTCCTGAAGAAGGTCATCATGCCCAGTTGCCCATCCTTTGTACCCTCCTACCAGGTAACCCCATGGGTGCTTAAGTACCAAATTTTGCCCAGAGTCCAAAATCTCTACTGGTTCTATGTGCTTGCCTGTGAAGGCAATCATCTACCCTGAGTGTTCCACCTCCTATATGCATACACCAAGCACTGATTGAGCTAGTACTCCAGTAAAAAGACCAAAGGTTGTCAGTGGTTGTCAGTTCTGCAAACACAACCTTTCCTAGACCCTGCTATTTGCATCTATTATTTTGAGGAAACTAAGGTGCTTATTACCCATATAACATTTTAAAAGAAATACCCACAGTTTAGGAAAAGGAATGAAAGTGGAAATTATGTGTATATATAACTCCCACTTAAGTATTTATTTTCCATATACCTATATACTTTTCTAAAGAAACAGTGTTATAATGGAGTATATTCATGACTAAAGAGAACATGCCAAAAGTGTTTTCCAAATGATCACAAGTAACACATCCACCTAACTTTTAGTGTAAAACTGAGAGAGAGACAGTGATACGCAGTAATCAAAAATCTCATCCTCTATCTGTATGTCCACAACTGGATAAGGAGCCTAGTGACCCAGAAGAAATATTCTGGAAGAGGTCAGATGTCACTGGGACAAGATGTGCCAGCTTTGAGGAAACTACTGGTGGATCTGGGTTACTTGAGTCAGAAGAAAATGATACTTGACTAACTGGATCACAATGTCTCCCAGGCCTTCTATAAATACTTCTACAAAGATACATGTGTAATTGAGCTCTCTAAGTCTCAGGGTTCAGAGGCAATGCCAAAGGAGAGATCACAAATTTTCATTATTTATAAGGCATCATCCCAGCTAGTAGATAAATACTGAACAACTTTCAAATGTGTTATGTTCAAAGAATACATTTTGTAAAGGGAACCCATTCTTCAGTGACCTTGTATCATGCCAAGCTCTGTGCATACTGGCCCATGTGTTGGCATGTCCACAGGTGTACTAACTTAGCCTTGTCTGCATAAGCTCCACCTACCATCACAGCTGGGCAGGGCATGGTTCCATTGATGGTTCTTCTCACAGATGAGAGGCTCATCATCACTTAGTGTATATCCGGGATCACAGCTGAAGGTTACTGTAGACCTGATACCAAAGTTACTACCATGCCGATGACCATTTACAGGGATGCCTGGGTCCAGGCAGGAGTCTGATTCCAGAGTTACACCTACATATACAGAAAAAAAATGTGACCAAAGGGCTTTTCTTGGTAATTGAAAAAAATCCATTAAATTATAAGCTATAATATGTTTCCACATATGCACAGATCCAGGGAATTATCCAAGAGAACTCTCCATTACTGAATTGATTGTTGAATATCCAAGAGTCCATTAATGTGAAAGCAATGTCTGCAAATATTTGACCTTGTTTTTCAAATTAAAAACAGTCATCTTGATGTGTTCCTCTCCAGGTCATAGAGAAATGTGCAACCTTGAATAATTCATTGACCTCTCTGAATTTTACCTTTGTTCCTTGGAAAATCAATGAAGTGTTAAGGGAACATTAAACTAGATTCCACTCCACCTCTTCTCTTTCCCCTCTCTCCTTCCTTTTATATTCTGCATTCCAGTTAGGTCTAGGCAGCTGCACTGCAACATTCCTATACATGCACATATACACACAAGCGCACACATGGAATGTGATTAAAAACTGCCTAACAGTTGGTTTTCTCAAACGATGTCTATAAATTACAGTTTAAAATCTGCGTACCATCTGCCATTTGCCTGTGCTTCAAGATAAGCTGGTATATAAAAGGAATTGGGTCATTTCATCATGAAGTGCTTTATATTTCTCTTTTCTAGAATCATCTATTCAAGAACATGAGAATCAGGGAAGTGAATATCATCATGATGTTTGTGTGATTGGAGAAAGGAAAACTCTTTTATAGTGTATTTTGCTGGCAGGAAGCTCAGATGTGGACTTTGATCTGAGGCTGCTCACCAAATGTCATAATGTTTTGGCAATCAGATTTTCCTAGCCCCAACAGTGACCCCCTGGAGGCTGGGGCTGAGCATTTGCACTTTAGTAGAGTGAGGTGACTTATGGGTAGGTTTCCCATGCTGAGGTCAAACATGTGATTTATAAAATCCAGGGTGACTTTTAAAACAATAATAAAATGTCCCTAGTAGTACAGGAGACTGTGACCCAAAAGTGGTAGAACTGCCAGGCCACAGAAAGCTGGCTGCTGAAAGACAGTATGTAAAAGTACTGGGCCTTTCTCAAGGCTCAGCAGCATTCTGATATCCTTGGTGGATGTTTCTTGGGGGTTGGACCATCCTGATTATACCCCCTGGGTGTTTCATAAATTTAAGCATTGCCCCACAGTGGGAGTTTCCTGAGGGCAAACACCATCCTGGTTATCTACGGTGAACATTTCCTGACCATGGGAACCATCCTGTTTATACACCCTGGGCATTTCTTCAGGACTGTCCTGTTATTCACAGTAGGAGTTCCTAGCATCTGGATCACTCCAGTAGGAGTTCTCCAGCATTAGGACCTTCAACCATGCCCATGTAGACACTACCACCTGGAGAAATTCTCAGGCCTCCATGTCCTTTGCTGAAGCACACTGTACTCTGGATCTCTCCAAGTTCATCCTTGTGTTTTCCCTGTCCCAGGAGGAGTGGGGTGTCCTCACTCTCAGAGAGCTCTTAGAGTTAACAACTATAAACAAATGAACAAGTCCAGGGCAGGCTGGGAACTCTATGAGCTTACAGAGGTTGGAGGAATCTAGAAACCACAGGGCTGTGACCTGAGCCTCCCAGAGATCAGCAGCACATAAAATCCAACATGGACTTTCATAGTCACAATTTTAAAAAGGTGGAGGTAGCTGAACCATGAGAGGATAAAAAGCACATTAAAAAGAATTGCATTATTTTTACCAATAATTATTGTCCTTCAGTGGTCATTCTACATCCTCAAAAACGAAGTGTCAGGATTCCCAGGGATGCAAAGCACAGTAACACCGGATGCCATGCAGTAGGTGCTGTGTGGCTGGGGCTGCCAAGGGTGAGCACCAGTCTACAGAATTCTACCCTCGTCTTGATGCCTTTCCTCCCTCCCTGCCTGCTCGCTCTTCTCCTTTCCCCGCCCATCTACTCCTTTCTAAGTCCCCCCTCCTTTCTCTTCTCTCCTCTTTTCTTCCTCCTCTTCCTTCATCTTCTCACTTCTCTCTCTCTTCCCATCCCTCTCTTCTCCTCACCCTTCCCTTCCTCTTCACTTCTCCTCCCTTCTTCTCCCTCTCTCTCCTTTCCCCATTGCCCTCCCTTCTCCTCTCCTCTTCACTTTTTCTGTTCTCTCTCTCTCTCTCTCTCTCTCTCTCTCTCTCTCTCTCTCTCTCCTTTCTCACCATACACACATCCATTTCCTTGTTTTTGAGTTTTGTTTTGTTTTTTTCTTCTGGAGTTGAGGACCACACCCAGGTTCTTGCGCTTGCCAGGCAAGCGCTCCACCACTGAGCTGCACCCCCAACCCCTCACCCATCCATTTTCTATGGAAACCGTCTTGACACTCCTCACCTGAGCAACATGCTCCCCATGGCTGAGGCAAAAGCAGCCACAGGACGATGCTTCATGCGACACAAAGCTGTGTGCTTGTGAAGAATTTGTACCCTGGAAGCCACAAGTTATAACAAACCCCTTCACATATAAACTTTGCTTCAAAAATAGAAAATTGTTAAGGGGAAGCAAAACAGAACTTTGTGTTGGTGGTTCTTCAAAAGTATGTCTAGAGACACCTCAGAAGTCATAATGGGTGACCATAGACAAATTAGCTTTAAGAAAAAAACAAACAAACAATAGTGCAGATGTGAGCTGAGAGATGTGCAAATACTGTGTTTTAAATGTGGTGTGTATGGGGGGATGTTGAAGTACAGTCACGAATTTAGTCATTAATTAGCCTAAAGCAGGGCTGGTCTAAGAATTCCTACAAAATCCAGGAGTGGGAAAGTGCAGAACTGCACACATTGTAGCTTGTGTATTGACACACAATACACACACACACACACACACACACACGCACGCACGCACGCACGCACGCACGCAAGCACGCATGCACGCACAAAGGCACACATGCATACACTCAAAGGCAGAAGAGCCAAAGCAAGTCATACAATAAAGCCGGGCCTGCAAGAACAAACAGTGCTAATCAGGCTTCCAGGGAGGGCATACACAGCAGTGTCTACTGTCCGAGCTGCCCCTCACCTGCCCTGGCCTTAGCCTCCCATCACAGGGAAAAGACAGATGAATGAATGGCTTTTGTGAGGAAGGATGCATTTCAGTGCTGTTCTGTTTCTCAGATGAAGCATAGGCGTGCTGATATTTGACCTAAATATGATACAAACACTTCTTTTCAACACATGGCCTCTAGGACCAGGTGACAGTGAAAGGGTGAGATTGTTTTCACAGTCATTGTTGTGTTGTTCACATTCCTGTATGTTTGATGTGAGTCTTTCTGTCAGCTGTCAATCTTTATGAAAGCCAAGTGTTGGAAGAGTGTGTTGACTTGAGCATCACAGTCACACTGGCACAGTCTCCTGACGGGTTCAAGTTCCATGGGGAGTTTTTACTGCAGAGGAAGGAGTCTACCAAGGGCTTCAGCAGACACATCTGTCAAC
This sequence comes from Onychomys torridus, assembly GCF_903995425.1. Lineage (NCBI taxonomy): Eukaryota > Metazoa > Chordata > Mammalia > Rodentia > Cricetidae > Onychomys > Onychomys torridus. The sequence goes on from NC_050459.1 coordinate 13,166,320, forward strand.
TGTGTACTGTAAAGCAGGTATGACTTGCCTTAGCTCTCCTGCCTTTGACTATATGTGTATATGTGTGTGTGTGTGTGTGTGTGTGTGTGTGTGTGTGTGTGTGTTAGTATACAAGCTATCATGTGTTTGTGTGACAGAATATTTGTTTAATTATGTAAAGATGTGCAGCATTTGTTTAACCATGCAAAGATGCACTTTTTAACTGTGTGAAGTTGTGTTGCATTTGTTTATGTTGCTTAATATTTGTTTAACTACGTAAAGATGGGTTGCATTTGTTTAATTATGTAAAGATGTATTACTGTTTTATCTTGTCCATCTAAGGCATGTGGTTGGTCTGTTCAAAAGCTGAAAGGCTAATAGTGAGAAAAGAGGTATAAGCAGAACTTCTGGGCAGGGAGAGTAAGAAGGAAGAGGAATTTAGTGAGTCACTACCATGCTAAGAACTGGTCTGAAGACATCAGGGCATGCTGGAAACAAACTGTTCCTCCAGACCTCTGCAGGTCAGGGTGGTCCTGGGATGGACTCACGGCTCTCAGAGAACACTTAGTTCTGTGTCCCAGGGATGCAGTAGCTACAGCAGCATCTGCGCTGGCACAGACCACCTACTTTCTCTGAAGACTCTGCAGGTAACTAAGCTTGAGGCAGTTAATTCTGGGCTTTGTTTGCTTTTCTTATTCTTATCCACGGGTTTGGCTTCCTCCCCTTAGTCTCTTTCTGTACTCAATTGGGACAAATGATTAGAGGTGGCAACACCCTAGTTTAGTGTGCCATCCTACTTACTAAGGGCACCACCCCCCATAAAGCATTAGTGCTCCAGCACAGAGGACTACACAAAAATGTGGAGTACTTCTAGAAGGGTTCCTAGTACATAGTATTGATATCTAGATGCATATTTTAGAACATCTAAATAGAGACCTCTCTTCTATGGCACAGGTCCACTTCCAGCTTGTCAATAAGACAGGAAGGAAGATTCTAGATTCCTAAGTATCAGGACTTTAGATATTCAGACAAATCTCTTGGCTACAAATACATCATGATGAAGACAGTTTTATTTCTCTTTCCTGCTGAGACAAGGAAGGAAAACAAAACAAAACACTGTGGTAGATCTATGTCTTAGAGATCTATGCCATATTTGTAAGCCTATGGCAAACTAAAAAAGAGCAAACTGTGTGTGTACCAACGAAGATAGTGTGACAACCACCACTAATAGTGACACTGTGTGCAATGTTTTAGTGAGAGTAAGAAGTGGAACAGAGACTCACAGGCACACTTCCTGTCTATTTTCCCCATGGAGAATAAGAACGACATCTTGAATTTCAGTTACTCAGGTAACCAGATGAACTCCATTTCCAATCCTACTTCAGGAAAGTGTTCCCCAAGTGCAGTCTTTGGAACACAAAAAGGGGGACAGAAGAAGGGATGCTGGCATGCATCTGCACCTGCCCGGGTCCCCAAAGATCACTTTTGTTTCCTACATGTATACAGGTCAAATCTCTCCATTCCAAGTTGGGGCAGGAGGTGACAGCAGGGTCAGTAGTACTCAGTGCATCACAGATTGGGATAACTGTGGTGTCTACATGCATACCTTCCCTCCAAGAAGATATATACGGATTCCAAGAAGAAACAAGTTGGCAAACATCTGATCTCTTAAATGTACTTGCTTTTTTTAAGATTTATTTTTATTTATATAGATGTATAAATATATGTTAATGTATTATGTGTGTGTAGATATTTGCCATATGTAGAGGGTTCCCAAAGAGTTCAGAAGAGTGTTTCAGATTCTCTGTAGCTAGAGTTACTGACAGTTGTAAACTGCCAGATGTGGGTGCTGAGAACTGAACTCCAGTCCCCCGCAAGAGCAGCAAGTGCTCTTAACTGCTGATCCAGCTCTTCAGTCCTAACTTAATTTTTAAAAAGTGCTACTTTGAAATAAATGACATATATAGGATGTGATATATATATATATATATATATATATATATATATATATATATATGTATATATGTATATCACAATTAAGTTTTAATTAAGCTTGAAATTAACCTGTTTTCTTTAGTTGTCAATCTTTTAGTAGCAGAGTTGAAACTTACTATCATTCATTTTTAATAAAAATAACCTTACTGGCATATGTTCATAACCTTACTTGAACAAGCGTTTCTATGTGTAAAACACAGGGAAATATGTTCTGAATACTGCTGCGGCTGGCGAGCAGAGGTTCTGGGCAGGGGTTAGCAGAGCCCATGATGGAGGAAGAGGGGAGGTCAGAATAGATGAAAGATGACATATATTCATGCATTGATAAAAGTGTGTGCATATGCAATATATAGCTGTCATTAAAATGTAAGCACTTTACTTTTGAGAAGTGGCACAAAATAGGAATGTCCTTGTAGTTAGAGTTGTCCTGCCTGGCCCAGTCAGGACAAATCTCTCTTACCCGCTAGTCCCACAGTCGCTAAGACCCAACCAAGAAGGCTCACAGAAACTTACATTGTTTACAAACTGTATGGCCGTGGCAGATTTTTGTTATCTACTTCTTCTATCTTTATTAACCCATTTCTGTTAGTCTATACTTTGCCACATGGCTTGTGGCTTACTTACACGTTGCTTCTCATGGCGGCGGCTGGCGGTGTCTCTCTCCACCCAGCCTTCCACCTCCCAGAATTCTCTTCTCTCTTGTCCCGCCTATACTTCCTGCCTGGCCACTGGAACTTTATTTATACAAAGTGATATCCACAGCATGTCCTTAAATATCCTGCCCAACAGAAGTGTGGTTCCTTTGGGGCTGCAGCAAGCCAGGTCAGTCTCCCTCCTAGGTCTGTTTTCTGGTGAAGGCACTTTCAATGCGGGGGCTGCAGCAGCTTCCTTCTGTTTTGTTTTCGGTTATCTCTTGTTAAAAACACAGTTCTATAGGGAAGCCCCTCTCCCCATAGGTCCCCAAGTATATTCATATAAATATGGCTATAAAATGATACAGCTTCACTTTAGTACTTCAGAAGCTGAAACACGGAGCCAAACTGGAAAGAAAACTGAGGCTGGCCTGCTGAACGCACTGCATCCATCACGGCCTACCAACTGTTAACTGTTCTCAGCAATCACTTGGCATTCACTAAGCACAGCTGGGTTTTAATTCCTTCTCACCTCTGATCTAATGTTTGCCACCCTGGAAAACCCATTCACATGATCTCACAGACCAGGGTGTTCTGCACAGTACCCTGGCAACTGACCCCACTCAGCACTCAGGACACAGCTTCAGTAAAATGCTCTCTCTATATGTATGCATAATGTGTACTATATAATATATGAGGGTATAGGTGTGTATAATATAATAATATAATAAAATAGTACTATAATAGAATATATTAATTCATTTTGCACTAAAAATACAATTCATCATTTAATGATTATATCATTTTACTTTGTAATAGGCAATTGATACTTATTAAGGAGCCTAAAGCAACCTCTCACCCTCCAAAACATTCTATAGGAGATTTCTTGAAACTACTTGACAGTCAATTATTCATGGAATCAGCCCGTTTGTCTTCACACTTGAAGACACAGGTATGTCTATCACCTGAGATATAGTGTATTGCCCTGGGAGCTAGCCAGGAGCTACTTACTTTCATAGTGGATGAGGAAGCCAACACTAGCCCGGCTGCTGTCAGTGGTGAAGAGCAGGTACATGTAGTTGCCTGTGCTGATGAGGAACTGTGGTGCCTGGGTGCCATGGTACTCTCCAATCAGTGGGGATGAACTGGCTGGCCCGTCCCGTACTTCCAGAGTATCATAATTGACTTCTGTCTGGAACCTGAGGAAAGGCATGCAGGGTCACGTCAGCTTGCACACCTGTCCAACTGTGTCACTCCTAGTGAAAACTTCAAGTGAATGTGGTGATCGAAATATATACTATATATGTATATTTTGTATTGTTTGTGGGGAAAACACAGTACATTGTAAATGCTCTATCCTATCTAATTCTGTGTGTAAAACAGGCAATAAACAAGGTCATTATCTACCACTGAAGGAAAACTATTGTGAACTACCTAAGTTCCCTTAGATAAGTAGATGCTAAAGACAGATAAATGATGATGGACAGATGTTGTTAGATAGAAGATAAATGAAAAAATAGATTATATAATATATATTTATATACATTACATATAATAGATGCTGGTCATGTAATTTGACGATAGGTTATAGATAAACAGGTAGGTGACAGATGAAGAGGGACAGATGATGTGTAGATACAACATTCAGTAGTGAAACAATCATTGATTGTGAACTTTACACCATTCTTCCAATTCTGTTTAACATATTGTAGACGCCTTGAAATAGACATACAGAAGAGGAGTGCCCCCTTAGGGAGAGAGGGACCTCACAGCACACGGCATTTAAATATCCTTCCCAGAAACCACACTGTGCTTTTTTTATTCACACCAACTCTTGAGGGACCAACACTGAGAAAGCTGCTACTTCAGAAACTCAGTGATACCATAATGATTCGGGAAAGCCAAAAATGGCTTCCAGACAGATTTTTAACTCTGCTCGTACTTCCAGTGAACCCAGCCTGCAATTATATTTACATAAAGCTGAGGCATCCAGGTCCCCTCGGTGCAATGATGGCACCATTCTGGGCACTGAAATAATTTCCTAAACAGGTCCATCTTGTCCTCCAAAGCTAACTCAGATTCCAAATGCCTCTTTTGGCTCTGAGGGAGCGTCTCAGAATTTCATGCCTCTGACTCACTGCGTAACTGAGCCAAATGTGTCTCTGAAGCCATGCCACGATTCCCCTGCTGGGTTCAGATTATTGCTAGGAAAAGAAGCTAGACAAGGAGCTAGCTCAGTTTATTTGCACATCTCCATAACAGCAAAAAGATGCTGAACCTCATTTAACAAGACTGCCATGTCCATCATCAATGTGGATGTTCCTCTACAAAGGCACAGTAATGTTATGTTTTCCAAGCAAACTAGGCTACACTTTGCACTCTGTTCTTCTATACAGAGCAATGCAAATAATGTGTCTCAGATGGCTAGATCGGAACAGGATCTAAGGCTGGTGGACTCGGGCCTGGTGGAGCCAGCTTCGACTTTATTACTTTTAACACCTGTTCTAAAGGTGCTGTGATTTATCAAATATTTGAGTTCAAATTTCAGAAGTCTGCAGAACCATAGAATCTTACATTTGGATCTTGAATATTCATGGAAAAATTTGCACATTGTTTTTAGCTAGGGTAGTGAAGACTGATAAAAACACACATTAAAGACTGTAAACTCTCAATGCTTATCATGACTTGGCAGTCTGGAAGCTTTGCATGGCCAAACCATCTGTGGAGAATCCAAACCTTATTTGCACAGATCCACTATCAGCTCTTAACTGAGAACAAACTAAAACTGTGCTATGCAGTTCATCTTTGAAGAGCTAAGTTCTGACTGCATCTAGGCTGAATGTCTAAAATTTCCAGGAATATTAGCTACTCAAATAGAACTTACTCAGATATTATGCCAAATCAATACTGAAATAATCACACTATAGAAAATATGGCATGAATCTTCCTTTAAGCAACAGAAACTAGACAGACAATTGGGCCATGAAATTAACACTTTTACTAAGTGATATAAATCTGACCTGTTTCTGGGATCATGGGGAGTTTCATTCAGTTTTTCCCCAATTCCAGAAAGAATAAGAATCAGTAGGAAATCAAATTTCCTATATTGAACACTTCAGTTATTTTTTAATGATTAATGTTATTTAGGGATGGTCATTCACCAAAAGATACTGAGCATATTTTGTTGTTTGGAAGGATTATTTTACTAATAAGTAAGGCCATCCAACAGAGGTATGGATAATCAAAAATTAAATATCTAGTAGTGATTGTTCCACTTCCTCTTTAAAAGTCCCTAGTCCTCATTTTTTGAATTGTTGGAAAACAAGGAAGAAAATGTCACACATCTCAAGACAACACATTAGGAATATTGCAACTCAGAGTACAGTCTTGTCACATCATTCAGAGATTGAACCTGTAGTGTTAACCAAAGGTGCTGCTTTATTCAAGTACAAGATTTTTGTACAACAAAAAAATAGTTTTCAGTCATAAAATTGATTTCAATGTTGAGAACAATGGCAGAGCACCTCATGCTAGAGATCAAACAGCATCCTCATTTTCACAGATTATTAAACATGTGTTCATATCACTAAGTCAGACTTTGTCCCAGTCACAGTGGCTCCCAGGCACTGGAGAGGCTCTTCATCTACTGCACTAACCCTGATGCTGGCTCTGCAAGCTTTGGCTGCCTTCAGGTGCTAGCAGCCTCCCCAGAACTGGAGAAGTTTTTTTCTGTGCTGTCATGGAGGGTGCAGAAGGTTCCAGCAGGGTGGGGAGCTGCTTCCAGGGAACACCACATAGCAAACAGATTTCTCCCAATTTCAGGTCCCAAATCCACACTCAGGGTAGGTCCTGGACAATGACCATCCAGTGTGCCTCCCCATCTGCAGCCCAGAGCTGAGATCACATTGTGCCCATGGGATAGCATGGGTGTGTCAGCCCCTGGCCCTTGGTCCATTATCTTCCTTGGGGCTTGAGAACGTTCATGCTTTAAGCTTTATTTACTTAACACAGGAAGTGTAGCTGTAACTCCAGGTGCCAGAGCAGTGGGAAAGGGTTTGATCTCACCTGTCAAATGTTATTTTGATGGAATGTCCTGGCTTTGCTTCAATGATCCATTCACAATTTAAAGAATCTTTGTAATATCCTGGCCATCCTGGAGGTAAGATGACCCCACTAGAAGCTGTCAGGTGCCCGCCACATGGAGCTGGAAGAGGAGACATAAATCTGTCAAGAAAAAAATCAAGTCTAGGAAAGCACACCACAGCAGCCTAGCACTAGAGGTAGGAACTGTGTAGTCAGTCATTCATGGAATCAATGTTTACATCAAACCAAACTCATTCTTCAGGAAACCTCATCGGATGAAGCCAACAGGTATATTCCACCTTATTTCTGGACTTTATCATGAGATTCAGCAAGGTTTTCCTACTATAATACTCCAGATATATGTGAGATATTTGTGTTAAGTAGATGTACAGGGAAATCACCTGCACCCTGCACAGGTGTGTGCAACCATTTATCCACTTCTCACACAAGTATCTGCTTATTTACTTTTGATCATCTCAAGTCTGAATTTGAATGTCCTGAGATGGTGAGCTACTATGCCAATTCATGTCAGCGTGTGCACTCATTGTATTAATTACTCACAGATGACATCTAGTTATTACAAAACACAACCAGTGCTGTCAATCAAATTCATTAAGCAAAGTGCTGCTCCTTTTGAGCAAAATGACCTGTTACTACAGAGAAAAGGGCATTTGAAAAAAATACACATTAAGATTAGAAATCTTTATGGCCTAAAAGAGTGCTTCAATGATACTTTAATATCAAATTTTAGATAATACTTTAATATTCAGTACAATAATATCTTGGGTAATTTATTTACAATCCCACTTTTTGTTTAGGTCTTTATTAATATTTTACGATTTTGCTGGAAAAGCCATCGATTTCATAAGGACTTTAAACTTTATTATTTAGCTTTATTTTTAACTTTATTGTCCTAGAGTTCGTGTTTTTTGTGGACAGTTATTTTCCCCAGAAAATATTTCACAAATATCACTGTGCCACAGAGAAGGATACAGAGGAGAGGCTGAACTAATATAGAGAGATCTGCTTAGCTAGAAGCTACATAGTTTACAACAGTGATAGTCTTGGCATCCAGGAATGTGCCAGAATGGTTAGAGACTCCATCTGCCTGAGGTTGTATTGTCACTACAGTAACACTTGTCTCTTGTGAACGTGTCACTATTACATCTCCTTCACTAGTGTTTTCCTTGGAACTGCTGGGGCTTCTCCATTGGTGACCCCAACAAGGGACTGCACTTACCTTGAATTACTTTTTAATGTTGGCTATTATTAGCATAAACCTCTCATTGTTTTTTTTCTTTCTTTTGAATTATTAGTCAGTTTCTAGATTGTTATCTTTTTTGTCCTTCTTTGGATGCCCCAAAATATTACAGTTTGAGCATGGACTTAGGTGTGCTGCCTCAAATCTGGGTGTGCTCTGTCACATCTGGGTGTGCTTTCTCACATCTAAATGTGTTTCCTCAAATCTTGGCATAGCCTTCCCATTTGGATATGCTCCCTCACATCTAGGTGTGCTTTCTGCATGTATTTTCTTACATTCAGGTATTCTTCACTTCTTAATGTACAGCCTCACATCTGGGTGTATGGCCTCACATCTGTATATGTGCTTTGTATTCTTCCTGAGATTTCCATTGTGCATCGTTCTAGGTGGGCTGGGACTTGGGGTCTAAATTTCTCTTTCATTCACAATTAATTAAAGGGCACCTTTACATTTTTACATATTTTCTTCTTATTATTATTCATGGCACTTTAATTCCAATATGGAAAGCCCTGTGGCTTACATTAATTTTATTTTGTTTATTTTTGTTTTGTAGCTAACAATGTGAGTTATTTAAAGAGTCAGTCCTTGAGAAATACAAGGAACAGGAGTGTTCTATGAGACCATGGGATTCGTTGTACTGAACTATTTTGTACGGGGCTTGACACTGCTTGCACAGAACATTCTGTAAGGGGCACAAGAGGATGCATATTCTGTAAGGCATGAGAGAGTCCACATCTTGTAAGGGGCATGGAATTCTTCTTATCCCTCTTAGGCAACTTGCTGTTCTTGCTCACTTCCTCCTGCCTTGCCTTTTCTTCCTTCCTGGTCTGCTTCCATCTGAATAAAGCTGTACTTTATTAGCTTTCAGCAGATGCATCAATTGGAGACTCTCTTCAGCTGTTATCAGAGTATCCACCTACCCTGCCAGAGGCTCATTTGCAGTCACTTCTTGGGTTTCCTTGAGTAGGGAATCTTCCAGCCTCTCTCACCTATCACCATTTCTCTCTCTAAGATTTGCTTTGTTAAACAAACTCAGCTAGAATGTGCCTTCCACTTCATGGGGTTAGGCCTGGCTCTTCCTAAAGGAGGAAGAGTCCTTCACCAACTTTTAATATAATTGACAGTTTCTCCTTTTCCCAGGCTTCTCATCCCTGCCTTGATCCGGCCCATTTACTCCCCTTGTCCTCTCAGGCAAATGCTCACCTAGCAGCTTACAATGTATTCCTACACAGTCTATTGCCCATGGAGGCACAAGGATAATTGTGGGCATACAAGAGCAGAGGCTAGAGCCTTGTTATCTTAAACATCCTTCTCAATAAATCATTCATGCTTCAAAGTCAACAGAAATGCTTGGCTGGAACAGTGTCTGCAAACAGGATTGCCCATGTCATCAAACCACAGTACATGCTATGGAGGACTAAAAACTGCTATGTCTCAACATTCTATAAAATGTGACATTCAAAAGTTACATGGTATGTGTTTGATAAATCAAAGTTCTTTTATTCTGGTGAATTTTGTTTTGAGTTCTGTTATTTAGTGTTGTTCATTTATACCTATAGGTCGTATCTGTAGCTCACCAAAGTGGTAGACAATTTATGGAAGCAACTAGAACACTGTTCTACATTTCACCACAGCCCCAAAAGGCAAAGACCAGGACCTAGTTAGACACATTCTGCCGTGGACTTCAGAAAAGGAGTAGATGAAGTTGGGAGGGAAAAGTGATAGGTGGTAGATAGAATTGTAGGGGAGGGAATAAGAAGTGGACTTGATAAAAATGTATTACATGCATAGATAAAATTCTCAATACTTTTTATTTATAAAGCAACAACTATGGAGGTGACACAAGCACAGGATAAGTCCACCCTGACTAGACACACCCTCAAAATATCAATGAACAACTATGGAGGCGGGACTAGGGCAGGATAAGTCCACCCTGACTAGACACACCCCTAAAATATCAATGAACAACTCTGGAGGTGGGACTAGGGCAGGACAAGGCCACTATGCTATTGGCTGCCATTCAGAGCTTAGTCTTCATACTGAGTCAAGTTCAGCTTAGACCTCCTGCAGGTCACAGGACTGGTGACAATATGCCATGCTTGTTTCTGCTTTGTAGAGTATAGGTGATGGATTTGGATAGGATAGTAATCCTCAATTTATATAACACTTTCTATTTACTTATTAAAAAGAAACACATATTAACATTAGAAAAACAGGAGAAATAGAGATCAAGGGGAAATATTTACTCATAATATTAATTAATAAACAGCTCTTAATACCTTTTAGCATTCTGTTAATTTAAGCTACTACTTATTCAAATGTTTCAGCCATGGTACATCATGACTCATTTGAATTATATGTTTGGGTGGTATTTTAAGGGGCACAGCTATATTTTAAATGGTTTTCTTAGCACCCATGGTTTTGTGACATCCATCCTTTCACCTGATAAGATTTCATTAATGTTATTTAGATCTTACAAAGTTTGCAGTGGTGGATGAGCCCTGGCATTTAGATACAACCTAATTACCTAAACAAACCTCATGGTTGAGCTTTTCCTGTTCTAAGTCTTTGCTCTGACAGTTGTACAAATGACATTCATTGGCAGCACCATTTATTGTTGATAGACTATTTGGTGGTATTGTTCTATTATTCTGAAAATACAGGTCATGGCTCAAAACACAAAAGGATTTGTAGGGCTCAGCATAAATTTACTCTGGGATGCTGTCATCAACTATTCTTGATGGCACAGCCAGGAGACACCAGGGTTTCCCCCACAGCCTTGCAAATAATCTACCTCATTACCACTTTTTAAACCTTCGATCATAATCTCATATTGATTTTGCTTTTGAATCTCCTCTCAGAGCTACCAGCCTGAGTAAAGCCTTGGTCTTAGATGTCCAGCTTATAGACACAGATGAAGGGAGTTCCACATTTGAACCACCTCTGTGAGTCTTTGTTAAGGAAGCCTGGGAAAGTGACAGTCTGTTTGCTATCCTTCCGAAGGGCTGAGTTACAGGCTCACCTTCACAGCGAGGGACAGTTGAGCTCCAGACCACATTCCCATCTTGCAGAATGCAGGTGATGGACTCAGAACCCTGGGTCTTCACAAAGCCATCATCACAATGAAAAGATACAGAGCTTCCCAGCAGAAACCTGTCTCCAAAACGCCGTCCATTCACAGGAATCCCAGGGTCGTGGCACTCATTCTGACCAAATGCTAAAGCATGAGAGAGAAAAGTCAATAAAATAAAGATGTTTAAATACTAATTACATGTCCTGGAAAAGGAAACATCATATTTATAAAACAACAATGTAACAAAATTTCATATCCATTATTCATAGATGGATGTATCAAGCCAATTGGATATCAGTGTAAGAGAGGAGAGGAAGAGGGAGATGTAAAGTGATGAAGCCCTGTGCCTATCATCTCCATGGCATGTTGCTAGTAGAACTGGAAGAACACAGCACAGGTGGAAAGTAGGGAGTTCAGGAGAACTCTGACCTGTTAGAGCTCTTCTCTTAGCCTAGCCATGTGATAAGAGGCAGAAATCTTATGATCTAGACCTGTCTATTTTGTTTAAAACATGAAAAATATTAAGCTTATATCCCACAGTTACTGTAACACTGATTAAAATAAATATGGATAAATTCTAAACAATGAATAGCTCAGCATTACCTCATACTTACTTTCATAATTTCAAATGTTTTACAAAAAACTGAAGCAAAGGGAAGTTAACTGCCAAATAAATATTTACAAAGTCTCTCCAGGCACCATTATTCTTATCCCTAGTGCTTGATATCTGATACACCAATGTGTTTCTATCACAATGTATTGTTCTGTAGAGCATGCATTTATAGGTAAATATATTGCTTGATGAATGGGAGGGTGGATGGATTGAAGGGCAATTAGATACAATGAATGATGCGTAAACAAACGGGTAAAAGTATATGGATAGATGGATAATGAAGGATGAATGGTTAATAAAGAATGAATGTATAGATGGATGAGTGTTGAAGGACCCATAGGTAATAAAGGATGTATGAAAGTATGGATATGAGAAGAGATAGATGGGTATGTGGATAGATAGATGAATGGATGTATAGTGGGTGGATGGAAGGATAGATGGATGGATAAATGAATGAATAAATAGATGGGTTAATGAATGTATGAATAATGAATAATGGATGGATGAGAAATGACAGATGGATAAATGAGTGGACAGATGAATCAATAAGAGGTGGCTGAAAGGACAGACAGATAATTGAGCATGGATAGATGGTTGCATGGGAAATGAGTAATAAATAGGCAGATGAATGGATTGATGGAGAGAGAGAAAGAAAAAGAGAGGGTGAAGGAGCAAAAGAAAGAAAGAGAGAGAGGGAGAGAGAGAGAGGGAGAGAGAGAGAGAAAGAGAGAGAGAGAGAGAGAGAGAGAGAAAGAGAGAGAGAGAGAGAGAGAGCTATGTGAAAGCTCCAACCTCTACTCTAGGTGTCTAAAGCACAGCCCACATAGAGCGATCCCTTTTTTGTGTATCAGGATAACATATAATTTTGCTACTTGGGACATTTCTTTATCGTCCTGAGGTATCAGCCTTGAACTCTTAGCTCATGTACAGGTGAACACTGGGGTGTGAAGAGGCGCTTGTGTGGCCCACTCACTGGTGTAGGTGATGTTGAACCCTCTGCCAGTTGTGGAGTGATCTGACTGAAACTCCAGGCGTACTATGTGTCCACTGCTGGCCAGCTGTGCAGGCACCTCATTGCCAGAGAAAGTCCCAAGGACCGTGATGTCAGAAATTCCATCATCTTTGACAGCAAGGAAGTCAAACTGAGGCTCCACGTCAAAATCATTGAAGATGAGGTGAATTCGGCTCCCGGGCTCAGATATAATCAACCAGACACAGTTCATGTTGTTGCCATATTCCTCAGGATAGTTTGGTGAGAGGATAATCCCAGAGGATGCCGTGAAGTTGAAGAAACACGAAACTGTGGGGCATGAAGATAATTTCATACAGTTTCACACAGACCTAAAGCTCTGCCATATGAACCTGACTACAGAGAACTTGGAATGACCATCCCACTGTTGGGGGCTCACAATAGTCCAACTACTCTGAGCTCTATGTGCTGAAAGAAAAATGTGTTCTCCTTCACAACTGTAAGAAAAATGTTCAATTCCATAGCATAGCTAGAACCCATAGATAACTGAGTATCAGTGTATCTAAAAACAATTCTATCGGCTCAGCTAAAAAAATGTTGTTGCTATGTTTATTTATAAATGAAACCAATTCCCTGTGGATGTGGTACTTAAATTGTGATGTCGGAAACAGTACAGTTGACTCTCTAACTGAATTTCAAATATCTACTGCCACCTGGCTCATACAACCAACTGATATTCAGGTGCTGCCTAAGGTGACCAAGTCCCTGTGAGTTCTTGATGGAGATAGTGGTAGATGTCTTATCCTTTCAAACAAAAGGCTCAGCTATTCTTAGCAGACAGGATCAAGACATGAGCTGTTGTTTGCAGGGTGAGGAAACAGGAAGCCCTGAGCTGCCACCAAGGCTATCTCTCTGGCACACTCCCCTTCCTCCATAACTGATGCCAGACCCCTATGGGTGGTACTCACATACGCAGCTCGGCTTGTTGCCCGACCACTGGTTGTTCTTCTGACAAGTGATCACTCTTTCTCCCACCAGCTCAAAAGCCGCCTGGCACTCAAAGGTGAGCGTGTCTCCATGCAGAAAGCTGCTTCCAGTCCGCTTCCCATAGGCTGGGATGCCAGGGTCCCCACAGCCTCCCTTCTCAATTTCTGAGGAGAGAGAAATAAACAAGCCACTGAATACTTCTTAAAGAACATGGTGGATGGACGACACAAATTCACAAAAAAAGAGCTGTTTCCTTTGGCATTTAAACATTGTTTGTATAAACAGTTTCAAGGAGATTCTCAATTCTTCTAGTGTTTTATTATAAAATCCAGGATAAAAGGGGCACATGGCTGTGCAGATGTGCCAGACAACACATGCCTCCTTCCAGCATGTCCAGCCTTCTATCTGTCATGCTCAGACTAAGACACAGCCATTAATTTACTTTTCATCTATGCTTCTAGCTATGATCAAGGCGAGTAAGATCATTCAAGACCACCAGGATATTTAAATCAGTCTAATCTATTTGAATATTCTTCCTCTTAAGTGAACAGTAAAACAACTACTGGTGCAGAGTGAACCTGCTTACAATCTTAGAAGGAAATATGCCTTTGGACCTCTTTCCTCAAAGCATCACTGTATGAACACGGCAGATCTATTCAGAGTTTACAGACATTATCTCAGAGGTTAACGATACAGAAGCTATCAGCTGAGGGGTAGTCTCCATTTATTAATTTGCAAAATAGTCTTGAGAGCCAACTGCTTATGAGCCCCTGCACTAAGGGTCAAGGGAAGTCTGCCTGTAAGCTCTTTGTGCTAAGGGTCAGGGCATATCTGCCTGTGAGTCACTTGTGCTAAGGGTCAGAGGATATCTGCCTGTCTCTCCTGCCAAAAATACAAAGGATCCTATCTAGAGGCAGGCCTGATGAGCTGCCCCCAGAAGAACCCATGTCTGACACACCCTCTGCAAATAGTTAACAAGGTCTAGCAACTACCAGTGAGGCAGATTCCAAGGAACTTCAACTACCACAATGTGAAGTTTTCCTTCTGTGGGGACTTGGTTAGTTCAGTTTGCATTGTTACCTTATGCAGAACCTTGCAACGGTGCCTCAAATTAGTGCCCCTGAGGACTGTGTCATACTCAGGAGGGAATCTTTGCTGCTTGATGAGATTATTTGAAGGAATCAAAAGAAAAGAAGAGGAACCTGGATGCACTGATTAACACAGCATCAAACCTCTGCTTCCAGAGATGAAGACGAACCTCTTTCTACAGATATGGTGTCAAACCTCTTTCCACACAGATAGAATCAAGCCTCCATCCAAATGGATTGTAACAGGCTGGAGACAGCTTTGATATGTTCTCTTGGAAATATAATTCACACTTGAATAAAAGATTCAAGTCCTTAGAGAAAACAAAAGCTAGGAGCATATCCTTCCCTGGAAACGTGATTACAGAGTGAAGAGCCATGGGCTAGTATGACTTCAGTGGTTTGCTGAGATGGCTCTCCTGTCTCCTGAAAATATCTGTGCCCAAGTCTCTTGTGGTCTCCATGATAATCTGTTGACATAATTTTTAATAATCACCTTTAGCTATGCTAAAAATTTTCCCCACTTTCAATTTTCACCTGATTTTTTTCTAAATGTTTTAAGCATTTATTTGGGAGCATCTTTGTATCTTTTCTATAAGATATTTCAGGCTTGACATTCTTCCTACTAAATTTTATTTTTCTTTAATACTTTACATTGTACCTATAAACAGTCACATAATAAAACACCAGTGGGTTTCGCTACTCCCTGAATGTAGGTGAGCATTTCTGAAAGCTGATATAACAGTTCTGAGACACAAATAAATCAAAACAGTGAACTGACAACTGAGTTTGTCCTTGCAGTTCCCATTTCTCCTGATCTTGGGTGGAATCTGGTGAGAGCAATACATTTGTAGAAATGAGATGGTGCCCTCAGACAGCATTCTAGAAAGCGTATAAGAGGAACCACAAAAACAGGTAGGTGAGGGGGACTGAGAAGGAAAACCTCTGAGAAATGCTATTCCAAGTTATGATAACCTCTGATAATTAGTAGATTAACAGGTTTTGAACTACAAAATACAATTCTACCCAAATAAACTTATACCCCCGATCCAACCAGGCCACAATTATTACTTTGATACAACACTGCTGGGCATGTGTAGCATCCATGTAAATCTGGTCACCAGTGGGAAGTATGACCACCCATCCTGCTGCACAGTCTCTGTACCTGCCTTGACCTCCTTACCTCTCAGCCTACATCAGGCAGATGAAAGACCATTTCGGTGACATCTGTCTCCACCTTGTATTCCTTATCATATGCTCTCCATTCAGCATGATCATACCAGGGCCTCGTTGGTTTAGAGGCATCCCTGTTCCTTCAAGTTGACCCTTTAGGAGTCTGCCAGCTGTCTCAAACCAGGCACCTGCAAGTGGCTACTTGCTGACCTGTGTGTATTGCTCATGTTTTCTGAGTCAGAATCTACCACTATGGACTGACTCTCCATTTGAAGGTCCTCATCCCAGCCAAAGGTGACAAGGGTTAGCTGGACATTACAGACCCTTCTTGCTCAAACATACCCCCTCTATTCTGTCTAAATGCCACTTGTCTTTGTATCTGAAGTCTACCCCCAAAGCCAGCATTGGCACCGATGATCCGATTGGCTGACTAGAACTTCAAGAAGATGGGTAATCTGAGTACCACAGCTGACAAACCCAAGTCCCCTCACACTGTCTTTCAAGCCCTCAGTAGCCACTTGTCACCCACCCCTGCATCTGACCTAACATCCTTGTGACTGTTAGCTAAATTTTTTGGCATGTATCCTTTTGCAAACCACAAACTTTTACCAACCGCAGAGCCAGGAGTACCATCACACAGCACCGAGAACCTCTGCCAGAGTCCCTGCTTTGCTGTAACTTGCCCACATTTATTGATTTGTTACTTTTAAAACATTCTGTGGTTATAAAAATTCAGCTAATGGCTTTTACAATGGTAAGTGATATACACAGAAACTGGATCATGTTCTACATCACTGTCACTCATATTTGGCTCAGAGTGAACTGGGGCAAGTGCTGTGTTTGGGCAATTCTGTATGCATGGCGTCCTTCTTCCTAAGAATGGAGATGTCTCAGAAGCTAGATGCACCTCCTTCTTCTCTCTCCATTCCTTTTTACTCCCCTCCATCCTTCCCATCCTCTATGGGGTTTGTAGACTGCTCTTTTTTAAAGGTCTCCAAAGGTTTTAGAACTAATCCAGCGGCATGCAGATACTCAGTGAAACTCATCACTGTGAACCTGTCCTTTCACACTACCGGGAGATACACTTTCAGAATGGCAGCAGAGCCACACCCTTTCTGTTTTGAGCACTCCTCTTGTCACCTGCCACTGTCTATGTATGAAGATCTCTGAGAAGCTTGGCCAGGCATAGCCATGGTCTTGCTTATGTGTGAGGTGCACTTTTACTCTAACAAGATTCTAGTCCTTGCAGAATGTTCTAGTCTATTACAAACATTTTTTTTAATTTCATTAATTTAAAATTTTATTATATTTATTCTATTTTTTATTATATTATATTTGTATATATGTAATGGGCAGATGGTGGTGAATGTAGGTGTAATGGATATGGAGGCCAGAAGAGGACATCTGGCCCCTTGGAACTATAATTGTAGGTGGTGGTGAGCCTCCTGCCATGAGTACTAGGAACCAAAGTCAGGCCTTCTACAAGCATAGCACATAGTGCAACACTAAGCCATCTCTCCAGCCTGTTGACAATCATTTTGCAGTAGTATTTGTTAAGGTTTCAGGGTATAGGATCTGAGCACATAGACCAGGCTCTGCCCTCAAGGTGCTTGTATTTAACACACCCAGCAGCCCGGTTAGTGGGGCAGGTGTGCGATCCAGAGGAGATGCCTGGCCTGGGAAGCTACCATGCTACAAGTTGGTTTCTCTAGCTGTCTTGTCTTCCCTTGTTCATGAGTGAAGTGTCCCTTATAGGGCCGTTCCACTTGCTTTCCTCATTAACTTCAACCATCTAGTCTTACACCAGGAGTTTCTGATTCTTTGTATTGAAAATGAAAACCTAAAGAGGAAAGGATTTTTTCAGATAAGCAAAATGCCCCTTTCATCTGACTGTGAGTTACTGAGAGGGAGCCAGTGGTGGAGAACCTATAAGATTGTTCTGGATGCTGAATCTTTCTGCTGTTGGTTAGGAGATTGAGAATGAGAGGTGACCTGCATTGGGGGACAGCCACTCCTCTTTCCAGTTAAGAAAGAAGGCTCTTCTCCTCTCTCCTCCTCTGCACCTCTCTGAGAGGAGAGTCTGCAGAGTTACATGTGAGGAGGGATCTGGACAGATGCTCTGCCCCTGGCAGTCAGGGACTTTTTAGTGCAATCCAAATGAACCATCAGTCTAGCACTGAAAAGCACAGCTGAGATGAGAAAGTGAAGAATCTCTGGGCAATTTAGAACCTGAGTCAGAACAGAGGGATCTGTGAGCACACAGGAAGTGAGAGAAGCAGGCTCTAGAAAGTGGAAACCTACACCATGATGAGCTTCCACGGTCTATCCCCTTCTCTGGGGACCCAAGGGAGTGAATATTGTGTCTGATGTGCACACATGGCGGTGTGAGAAGAATCTATTCTTCCCCTGAGAATCCATCTTTTCTAGACCATATGAATACTGAATTTCAGTACAAAGACTGTCCTACAAAATGAATGTATGAATGAACAACTAATTCAGATGACCCCCTGACCTCTGTCAATAAAGGTTTTGATAAATATGTAATGTATGCAGGATCCAGGGGGAAGCTGAAAAGCTTCTCAATTACAGTCTCTGATTCAGATGAAAGCAAAGATTTATGCACAAAAAAGACCAAAGTTAGTTCATTACACACATCCCTCCAAAATAACCACAGAGGAATGTCTGGAGTTTGCAAAGCATATGATAAACATGCTGATAAAGTTCACTAGCTTAAAATACCTAAGTAAAATCACAGGTGAAGAATTCACTTTTACATAGGTCATGGGTAACATGTCACACAGAACTCTGAATTTGATTTCCCATGAGTATCAGGATTTCATTTGGCCACAAGTCCACTAACACGCCAAAAAAGTCCACAAATGCTGCCTTAAACAAATGTATTACACTTTTCTCACATAGAGGAGGCTGATGAGGGGAAGGGAACAGAGCTCAGGGATGCAGGTGGGAAGCCAACACTAGTGTCTTCCTTTCACCATGACATACAGCCTTAGAAGGTCACACTTCAGGAGTGCAGGAGATGCCACACCTTTAAGTAGGCAGATGGTCAGTGTCCATGTTCCCCTCAAGGGCAGCCCAGCTTCATTAAAATGTATCAATGTATCTTTTATCACCTCCATATTTTCTTCTACAGAATTCTCAAGGAAAAAAGAAAAAAAAAACCTTTACCAGTTCAGGATAATCTTCGATTCACATAAGCAGTGGACATACAGTGCAGAGTTCCCAGCTCTACTTGTCTGCTCACAGGGACAATCTTGTTCCATTGTGTCCCCCACCAGAGTAACCCATTTGTTAGAGTGGGAAGCCACATTCTGCATCCTCACCACAGAGACCCACAGGCTCTTTCTGCAGCCCATTTTGCCTTCTCACAATATGATGTGGCTGGGATTACATGGCCTTTATGGGGCTGAGTGATGATCCATGCTCCAGGTACCCCAGCTTCCACATCTATCACCTACTGGAGTGCATGTCCATAGCTTCCAAATGTGGAGAGTGAAGGGTAAGTCCACTAGACATTCTCTTGTAGATTCCTGTGTAAACATGTCTCTTCATTTACTGTGTGTCATTTGCCTGCAGTGCACCTAGGCTGGGCCAAAGGCCAGGACCCGAAGACTGGTGGTAGAACAGCCTGGTCATTTAAAGCTGTCAGGCATGACTAGATGAAGGTATGATGGCATGTCACTAGCATCACTGTTTCATAGGAAGCCAATACTCTGCCTTATCAACACAGCTGGGCCTTTTAAGAATCCCAATATATTCCCTGATCTGCTGTGATACTGCAGGCTGTCAGAGACAAAAGGACACGGCCTTTGCAAATAGGTCTCTCACCAGCTCAGGCAAAACACATAAGCTATGCCTGAGTTCTTCGTTTGCCTTTATTTCTCCAGAATTTAAAACTATAGGGATGTATGTCAGTGGTGAGGCTTCCCCTTTATGGCCAAGGTCTTGGATTCCATTCCCAGCACACACACACACACACACACACACACACACACACACACACACACACACACACACACACACACACCAACCATTGCCACCACCACCATCACCACCAAAACAAACAAATAAAAAATATTGACAAGAGCTGGCGAGATAACTCACTAGTAAAATGCTCACTATGCAAACTTCAGGATCTGAATTTGGATCCCCAGCATGCACACTGGAAAAGCCAAGTGTGGGATCCCACAATTGTGTTCCCAGCACCAAGAAGGTGAAGACAGACATTCCTTGGTCTTACTGGCCAACAAGTCAAACCTAGTCAGTGAGCTGCAGGTCAGGGAGATACTTCACCTTAAAAACCAATATGGATAGCTTCTGAAGAACATGCCCAGGTTGACCTATAGCCTCCACACACATGTTAATTGATTTCTTTCTAAAATAGCATTTAGTCTATTGTATTCAATACAATACTACCCCACACCTGTTACATCCAGAATGACACCTACCCCACACCTACTATGTGTAGTAAGATGCCCACCCCACACCTACATATGTAAACATGTGTGCACAATTCCCCAATATAAACACATCCACAGAAGGTGCCAAACAACTGTACTAATCCCCAAAATTTCCATGAAAAAAATATGCCTCCAACTTTTCTAGAAACTCATTCTAGGTCTATCTACTCCCACCCCTTCCTCTATAAAGGCCATTCCTGGTCCGTCCCACCTCTTTAAGGGCCTGGAAACATAATGTCAGAGCTTCACAGACCTGGGGAGAGAGCAAGAAGGGAAACAGCCCTTCTGATGGACTTTGTGTGATCATTTATAGCTTCTACCTCCAAGAGTTAGTAAAATAAATACATAAGTGAATGAATAAGCGAATAAAAAATAAATAAGAAAGACCCAGAATTTAAATTCAATCAAAATTAACATTCAATGGGAGGGAAGCTTCTCAGATAGGAATGCCTCCTAGTATCTCAGAAATCTTCAACCACTGTACCTCTAATGCATGTGGTAACTTGTGTTTAGGTTTTTGGAAAGAACAGAAATTAATGTATTATTCTCCTTAGAATCAGTTGGAAGATAATTCATGGCAAATAAAGACAAATGCTAGTTTAGAAAGAAATCCATCAACATAACTGGAGGGATTTTGACATAGGCAGATAAAAATACTACATTTGAAGCAATAAAAAGTAGAGTGAGTCAGAGAATCATAAATAAAAACAGTCACCACTTCTTCGTGTTTTCCTAATTCTGTGGTAAAACCAGCTAGGGCTGAGGCTGTCCTTGGAACCTGAATGACAATTCTGAGGCAGTGTTTAAGTGGTTAACCTGCAGTACATTTGTACTGTCATGGATCCTGGGACAGAGAAGAGAAAGACAAATGTTACAGATTTAAAATACCAGTTTTAATCTGAGGAACTAGTTTGATACACCACTTCCTGCCATTCCTGTTCTGAGCAGAGGGAGCATCACCTGCCCTGCATAGAGGCATCCACCCTCCATTGCTTTCCCAGGCTTGGAGAAGCATGGATCCCTTCCTCCAGGTTTGTTTCTGACCCACCCAACCCTCTGCTTGTGACGCACATGAAGAACACAGGGCTTCATTTAAGGTAGGACCAGTGTGTTCACTGACAGAGGAAAGTGTACTCTCTTTTTTTCCTGTTTGTTTTTCAATTTTTACAATACAGGGAAACATAAAGCCATCGTTGAGTGAGTACATAGTGTCCCTTGAGCACCCCATCACCTCACTGCCCTCCCATTTCCTCTGTGCAGTTCCACTCAACTCTCCTGTCACCCTTCCACCGATGATTTTTATGTCTCTACAAAGTCAATGACACGGGGATAAGAGAAAAATGTAGTATCTTTCATTCCTAGACTGACTGAATTTGCTTAATGTTTTTTTTTTCTATTTACTAAGATGACCACTGAACATACACTTTATTCATTTGCAGAGCCAGGTGTTATGGGATTACTAAGACAGTTTTACATGTTGCCTTCTGAACATGTGACTAAAGCAGCACTACTGAATATTCTAAAAACATTCCCTGAACCTTATGCAGGAAACCGCCTACCTGGAGTCTACTGTATTCAATATGATACCTACCCAACACTTGCTGTGTCCAGAATGATACCTACCCTACACCTACTACATATAGTAGGGAGCCTACCCCATACCTACTCTGTGCAGTAGGATGCCTACCCTACACCTACTGTGTGTAGTAAAACACCTACCTCGCACTTACTGTGCATAGTAGGAGGCCAAACCCACACCTAGTATGTGCAGTAGGATGCCCACCCCACACCTACTGTGTGTAGTAGGATGTCTACCCTATACCTACTGTGTGTAGTAAAACACCTACCTCACACTTACTGTGCATAGTAGGATGCCCACCCCACACCTACTCTGAGCAGTAGGATGGCTACCTGATGTCTGTTGTATTGAAATAATGTCATGAATAAAGTAGGAATGTAGTCACACAGAATTTAAACATTTTTCAAGGTTAATGTTTTTCAGTTTTTCTCTGATACCCATTGGAGCACCAAACTACACAATTGTCTATGTATCTGAGCATGCCTAGATGATTTCCAGAGAAACAGCTTTGTTGGTCTGCCCACAGGGGCTTCATCAGTCTGTGTCTACAGAGCTGGGGTGGTTGACTTTTCCCACATGTATCCTTTAGAGATGTGTCTTCATAAAAATGTCATCTTATCCAAGCATATTGCTCTCCACTCCCCTGATAACACAAGGCACCAGTACAAATGTCTCTCTGGGAGTGAAGTTCCACACTGCCTGATGGCCTGGAGGGTCGGCTAAACCATGCTCCTGGCATCCCAGGGTTCCCATGTGGACATTCTCCCCACCAGGATCTTAGAATAAATCAGTATTTGAAAATAGAACATTTGCTCTTGTGAACTGGTTAAAATGAGGCCTTCGGGCTCACCCTAATCCATTTGGTTAGCATCCATATGAGCTGAGGAGGAGTCCCCAGGCCTTGTGCAAACAGCAAGGAGCTCTTAAGGCTGCAGCTCAGCAGGAAGGAAGTCAACAGAGGTTGACTGGGTCCACAGATGATCCCTTCTTGCTTATATTCTAATCACTGCCATACCAACTCAGAGCCCCAGAAAATAAGAGTTTGGCTCTCAAGAATATACATACTATAACTTCTTTAAAATGACATCCCAGCAAACTGCTGAAAGATTTAAACAAAAGACAGAGTGTTTATGGACAGCAACTGAAGGCCAGCCTGTGCCATGAGCTGTTCTTTCTCACACAGGAGCCCTCACCAAGCTTGGGGTGGATCCTTTTCATAAGCGTCCTGTTTGACAGGCCTTTCCTAACTGATATGCGCTTCTGGATAATGGGACTGCCCTGTGGGGAGAGCTGTGAGGAGACAGTCTCCTGACAAGAGCTCCCTGAGCACACCATTAGAGGACTGCACATTTTACTGAAATATTGTTTTATGTATGACAAAGGGAAGCAGTGTTCTCTTGTGCTAGTAGTGAGTGATTATTGAGATGCTGGCATGTGTCTTTATCCTGTCAACTTTGAGGCTGTGATGCCTGCTTTTGTGTGTCACTCTGACTGGACTGTGAAATGCCATATAGCTCCTTAGCTAGTAAGAAAGAATGGTCCTCAATAGCTGGGAATGCTGGGAGTAAAGAGGAGAAAATGGAAATTGGAGAAGTTGGGGCTGAGTACCTACACTCATAGCCTTCAGACAACTGTAGCAGAAGGATATTTGTGAGTTTCAGGAAAATCTGGGCTGTAGAGCTGAAACTTATCTAAAAAAGAAAAAAAAATAAGGAGAAAGAAGACTAGAACAAGGTGGAAGAGGAAGATTGGAAATATGAAGAGGGAGAGGTAAAGAATAGGAGAAGGAACAAGAGAAGAAGGAAGAGAGAAAGAGGAGGTCTGTCCATGCTATTATGGATGGACATCATGCAGTCCACAAAGGGACAGAATATAAAAAACCCATATAGAACTATAACTCTCTTTCTTAGAGCCAGGACCTCCACCATCTCCTGCCTTTGCTCATCAAGGCTCCTGCCTCTTAGATCTTTAAACTTGAGAACTTGAAGCATCCATTCTCCTGTTTTTAGGCCTTGGATTTCATGACTCTGGTGGATTTTCTGAGTCAACAGCTTGCAGATGAAGGTATAGAATCCCTCATGAATCAATCCTCCTGACTCTCTTCTTCCTCATCTATGCCCAGGCATCCTATGGTTCCAGTGCACTGCAGAGCCCTGGCAAAAACAATGGTTATGGAATACCAAAAGATACTAATTGGAAGAGATGATAAAAGTGAAGTGGGCACTGTGAACAGGGCATGAAAAATAGTGGATGATCATATAAGAAGATGGATGTGAGACTTTTGAGAACATCAGGCTCAATGGTGATTCCATGGTCCTCGGCGGGGCTATGGAAATGAATGAAGTACAGTCAGTCTCTTGTTCATCAAAGGCTCTCACTTGATCTTTTCCTTTCTTGCTTTCTAAGTAGGAGGCTTTTCTTGGACTACTTTTCCACTAAGAAGCATGTGGCTGGCTGGAAGGCATGAAATGTGTGGGTTATAAGTGGCTATTTTGTGGCCTGATGCTTCACCTAGAGGACAGAAGATCATTGATCAAGCTGTATGGTCTGTACTGATGTCACTCAACACACCTACTCCACATTGGGTCACAAGAAAAGGGGCCCTGTTTCCCAGGAGCTGAGCATTGGCTACAGCTGGAGCAGATCAACATTGGCCATGCTTCTTCTTGATCAGCCACACTAGAGGCATGCTGTTCAGAAGATGACATTGTCTCTCTTCTCAAGATCTCTTGTCCTATAATACATTGTCATAGAGGGGACTCCTGAAGCTTGCCCATGCCCCTTGACTGGTCAGCTCTGAGAAATGGCCTCTACATGAAGCCCCCGAGGGGTCATGGAGACCCACACTTTCCCTTGTATATCTCCTTCCCCTGGCCCCTTCTTTCTCTTCAGCTCAGGTACTATTGTAGGCTATGAGTATTTCTGATTACAGTCAATATAAAATACGATTCCCATTTTCTTTCCATTTTTTACTGTTCTTAGCCATGGGTCTTTAATCAAAAGTGTGCCCTGTTTTTTTCTTAAGTCAGCCACTTACTTGGGAATTTGCTTCTGTACTGACTCAGGACAGTTTAGCTTGAGGTAAGGAGTGTTGGATTTGCAGTGTTTCAACTTGAGTGCT
Source organism: Onychomys torridus (assembly GCF_903995425.1). Lineage (NCBI taxonomy): Eukaryota > Metazoa > Chordata > Mammalia > Rodentia > Cricetidae > Onychomys > Onychomys torridus. Next base: position 13,191,349 of record NC_050459.1, read on the forward strand.
TGATTCTCTAACAAGATTATGCATTGAATGCACTTTGACTTGCAGTACTTTGCACCTTAAAGTGGATTTATCTGTAGGTAACTATACTTAGGTTGAGGAGTGTTTATAGTTCTGTTATTTTCATTAAGAATATAATATCTCAAAGCATGAGCACCAACATTTGTGACAACACAACTGATTTCCCACAGCTCTCCATGAAGCAAAGGGATCAGCTCCTTCCATGTTTCTTCATATAGCTTGCATTTCCCAAATGTAGGATAAATATCTGAAATCACCCTCTTCTACTTATGGGGACCTCTGGCAGTGGTATAGATGAGCCATCTGTGAGGAGGTGGAGGCATTGGTTCCTCCACCAAGTCTGGCTCCAAGCTGCTCTAAAAACCAAAAGACTTTAATTAATATTGATACATCCAGAGAACAGATTGGGATTAGACTAGTGACCTTTCCAATTTTATGTCCTTGGATTCCTGAAACTCCAGGTTAAGCCTTCATTAGCAGTTGTATGTCTCATTCATTTTAGCTTCCCCATGATTAATACATGCTAAAATGATTATTTGAAACTTTTTAAGAAGCTTGTGATATCCAATCATAGGACACCAAGTCTTATCCCACTGCTTCAGAACACACTACATAAGATTTGTCTACAGCCGTGACAGTCCCAAACATGTTACATTGCTTCTTGTCTCAGGTCTAGGCCATTCCCCAGTCCTAGTCCATAGTTTTCCATCCTCACTGTGTCCACACAAATTGTTTCACCCATGTCCTCAACCTACTCCTTATGCTATGGCCAAAACACCAAGGATGACTCTGACTGGAAAGATATGCTCGTGGCCTTTCCCATCATCCTGGCTTCACATTTCTCACAGAATGTAAGCCCTCTGTTCTCTGGTTTCTGCTGTCGCCTTCTGCCTGTATTCTAAGCTCTGTCCTTTCCTTCTAGGTGGAGGTGGGGAAAATGCACTTCAGACCCCTACAGTATCAACTCCCCTCAGACCCACACTATCTGTGAACAACTCAGCCACTCTACCTGTGTCATGAACACTTATCTATGGAGATTCTACTTGGATGCCACTTGCTCAGGTAACTGGAATCTCCTGTGGCTACAGCTCACACTCATTCCTGCCGTGATGGTTTCTATTTTCATTGTCTCTGGCTTTGCATCCATTCTAGTTATACAGGGACTTTGTCTTTGGAACTCACATTTTTAGCACCTACTCAAGACAGTTGGAACATAGTAGGTGCTCTTCAAGACCATTCTCCACTAATATTTTTACCATTACCTACATTTTATCTTTAGGTTATCTAGAATCTTATGATTATGTGTGTATATATAAATAAATATATGTATGATATTTTGAAATACATGAACTTCATGAAATGGCTACATGAACATAATTTGTATATGCACAGTCTACCATAGTTTTCATTTTATTTTGTGATACAAACACTGACCACATCTTTCTCAGCAATTTTTAAAAGCATGAAGCAAAGAATGGTCCCTGCTCTTCCTTTAAACTGAAACCTTATTTCCTTTCATCAGCACCTTTGTATCCCATGCTGTCTTCGAAATCATTTTAACGACCTCCACAGAGCTCAGTGTTTGCATGTGCATATTAACCACATCTCTCTCTTCTGATGAATACATACTCACTTGAGAGAGTGGTTCTCCAGCCCAAGTCATGGAAGACTCCAGCCTGGAGTGGCATATTTAAAACAGTATTTAAAATAATGATTCTGTGTTTTGCAACAAGGTTAAAGATTGTGTTTATCTGCAGATTTTATCATGTTCATTCTATGACACATAGTAAATTTTATCCTATTGGCCCAGATTGACACTTGGACAAATTGAAAATTTTCTGACAGATGGGAAATTAAAATACTCATTTTATTAAATAAATCCAGTTGTTGTATTTCGAGTGTACCCTCTAGTTTTCATGTGAATAGTTTTGAAAAATGCCAATTACAAGTCTAGCTTTGATATATAATAATATTTTATTTGAGGGCAGTAGAAATCATTGCCTCTTGGCATCAACTGATTTTAACACCTGTCAATTCTTCTTTAAAAAGGTGATCTTTATAAGCACTTCAGGAAATCAGCACCTTGTTGTTCATGCGAGAGGACCAAGTGCTATGGAATAAATAGAAAGAAAACAACCCAGAAGGTGCAAATAAATAAAGAGTCTGGGAATATGATGGATTCCTGAAACCACTTCTATAAAGGGGGGTAGTTGTTACACACTTGAATTTTAAACATCATCCAAAAGATGACAGGTAAGGATAATATATAATAATGCTTGCCTATGCACAGCGTGTTTGGGTTCTACTGACTAGTCAAACATTTGCTGTCACTATGGATATGTGGAAATGTGGCTGACAGCTGTCACTGTCATGGTAAAGCATGGCTGTGGGCTGTCACTATAGTTAAATGGAAGCATGGAATGAGGGCTTTTACCCTGGATATGTAGAAATGTAGCCAGAGGAGTACCTATCCCATTAAATCATTTCCTGCCCTCACCCTCTGTTGATTGACTTCCTTTGTCAGTGGTAGGGTGGGACCAGGTTAGGTGAACTTAACTCTGTGCTGAGGGCCCTCCTTGTGTGGTCAACACTATTGTGTGACCTATGACTAGTCTCCATTGTCAGTGGAAATATCTATCCACAGATTTCTTGGGTGTCTTTGATTCCAGAAGAACTTGGGAAAGTTACTTGAACACAGGTGATACAGGTGTTCAGTAAAGGAGAGACAGTTTGGTGGGTAAAGCATTTTGTGTGAAGCATAAAGACATTAATTTGGATTCCCAGAAATTACATTTAAAAAAAAAAGTTATGCATAGCAATTCACATTTTAATCCTGGCTCTGAGGATGCAGAGACAGTGGGCCCCAGGGAGTGTGATGTTCAGCTAGCCAAATTGGTGAGCTCCTGGTTCAATGAGATACCTTGCCTAAGAAAATAAGGTGTAGAGATATGGAGAAAGACACCAGATTTTTATCTCTGGTCTTTACTATGCACATGTACAAGTAAGTACACCCACCCACATATACACATATACATTCATCATACACACACACATACACACACACACACACACACACACACATACACATGCACGCATGCACACGCACATGCACAGACATACACACACATTTACTACACATACACACACAGACATATACTTACTTGTTTTTAAGTACTGAATGAATGGAACTAAATCTTAAGATTACATTCAATCATGGTCGTATATATAATTAGCTATTCCTCTATGCTCCAGCAATATCAGATAACCTCAGATTGTGTCCTCAAGATGAGGGGGATTTGCAATTAGAGACTCTTATATCATGCCACACCCTCATCTGTCCATTCTTACATAGTAACATAATTTCTGCATAACATGGGGAATATAGTAGGATGGTACCATTTTAATCACCACAAACAGTTCATCTAGGGCCTGGCCTGGTACCACAGACCTGTATTACTAGTTACTTGAGAGGCTGAGACAGGAAGATCTAAAGTTTATGAGCCATTTGGACTGCAGAGCCAAGTCAAAGCCAGCTTGGGTAATGTAGAAGATTCTATCTCAAAACAAAACATGAAAAGAGGATCATAGATAGACCTCAGTGGCAGAGCACCTGTCTAGCATTGGTGGCATCCTGGGTTCAATTCCCAGTACTGCCTAATAACAAATAAACAGCAACAACAACTTTATTCATGTGGGTTTCTAACTTATAAAAAAAAAATCATTACATTTAAATGACATTCCCTAGATGAGTCTTAAAATTCTACCCTTGTTGTTACTGGGTTTTAAATTAACAGGCTGCAGAGACTACATTGCTTCAGCTGCTCAGCAGGTATTTCCTTAGAGAGTCAAGAATACTCATTTCTTAGAAGGCTGTAGCAACTGTCCCCTACTCCAGCAGAGCAAGGTGTTTCCACGCTGCCAGGAGCACAGCTTTGCACCCTCTCGCTTTCTGACACAAGCGGTGCTCTGCTTACTTACTACTCAACTGTTGATGTAGAGTAGATACGTCATGGATGCTGCTGCCTTTGCCCTTCAACCACAGTGGATGGAGGGTGCTACTGAGCAGTGAAAAAAACCGGTCACAGCCAGCTTCAGTGTCCTGGTGGGAGAAAGACTGAACAAACCAGAAGCTCCCTGTGCATTTGCCCACACCTGCTCTCAGATCCACATTTTCTGGCAGCTTTAACTCAAAAATTAATCTCTGCATTTCCTCTCAACATTTTCAGATAACCGTTCCATCGTTTGGTTCTTGGATAACTGTCCCATCTTTTGGGACCGTTGCCTGGTCCTTTTGTCACTGTATGGATGTGGTTCACATTACTGCTGCTGCCTGTGCGTGAAGCATGACAGTGTCCCTGAACCAGCATAACCCTCCCATAGCAAAGACCGTGTCTGTCATGACAGTAACTTCACTGGGTACAGTAGATGACTGTGACAGTGGCCTGGGCTTGCTAAAGTGTCATGTAATTGTGCTTAAGTATGGTGTTGGGGTGGAGAATTTGGCCACAAGCCTAGAATGCTGCATTTGCTTTTCACAGGAGTATGCTTTGACTAAATCAAAAATGAGATGCTCTCACTGGTGTGGTCGGGGCTCAGGTCAGTGCAGGGTTGTATCTGCACTGCTTGTCTCCTCCAAGGAGCACATGATGTCCTGCTGGATCACAGAATCTCATGTGAGTTGTCTATGTCTTCAGTATCATAGACCATGAAGGCGCCAGCTTTCAAACACAGTTTCTGCACCCACCTAAGCAGGCACAAGTATGTCTGTAATAGGGAATTCTGTTTGTGTTTCAGCCCACTGAGGTAAGAGACTGGTCTGCCTGGAGCATGCATCACAAAAGCTGTGGCTGGATATACGACAAGTGTCACCCTCTGCAATGGGCCATGTGAACTCCACTCCACTCTCTTTCCCCTGTTGGTCTGGTAATCTGGGTAGAATCTAAGGAGACTGACTTCAAGTTGTATGTTCAGATTCAACTGTGCCAAGTATCTCAGTTAAGGAGGTTTGACCCAGTATAACCTTTGACCTTCTGGAATGCAGGCCTTCCACGGTGCTACAGACAAGTGTGAGAGAGTGATCACATAGCACTATACAGTAATCTTAGCAAGTTTTGTGCAAACCGTAACAGTTTGTATGAGCTGTCCATTATACCACTATAGGCTGTGGCATTTGAATTCTTGGTCCTCAGTCACTAGGCTCTGTGTAGAGTTTAGGAGATGTGGTCTTATGTCAATGGGGTGGGCTTTCAGAGACTGAAGACACATCATTTTGAATGTTCTCTCTGTTTGCTATTTGCAGTAAAGATGTGAGCTCTCAACAGACGGCTACAGCACCCACGCCTGCCTGCTGCCATGCTTCCTGGCTGTGATAGTGATGGACTCTTGTCCCTCTAGAACCAAGTAAACCCGTCCTTCTGTAAGTTGCCTTAGTCTTGGTGTTTCATCCCAGCAACAGAAAGTAACTAAGACACAAACCTAAGCTAAAGTTAATCTAGATTTAAAGAAAAAAATTGCTTTGCTTTTTTTCTTTTTTCTTTCTTCCTCCCTCCCTCCCTCCCTCCTTCCCTTCCTTCCTTCCTTCCTTTCTTTTTTTTCTTTTTTTCTTCCTTTCTTTTTGTGACAGGGTCTCCTTGTATAGCACCAGATGTTCTCAAATTCTCCATATAGACCAGGCTGGCCTCAGTCACACAGAGATTGACTTGCCTCTGCCTCCTGAGTATTGGGGTTAAATATATGCATAACCAGGCCTGCTTAACAAAAATCTTACTTTCAAGGCTATAAGTACATTTACTGTGCACCGATTCTGGCTGGAATGTTTTCCATTCTAAAATATTAGGTCTCACTCTTTTCTCATGGTCTCAGTGATTCCTTGGAGGCACAGGCTACAGTGTTCAGACTTTGGGTTTTAACCTCCATGGTGCCATGCCCAGATAAAATCCTTTATTATACTTGAAGACGGCTTCTGTCCTCTGCATATGGCCCTAAAACTTCAGTCACTAACACACATCCCATGATTGAGAACATTCATGGGGACATCCTGTTTCCACAGCCACTTCTTTATTAATTTGATTTTATATTGCATTAAAAAGACCAGTACCAGCCATTTGCAGGTTGCTTCTGTGCTGTACTTACAAAAGGAACACTAAACTCTATGTTAAGTTTTACTAGGATGGTAGGCATTTTAATGTAATAATTGAAAACAATAAAACTGCCTTTGGCTGCCCTTGTGCTCATTTTCAGGATAAAGACAGTGAAAATTATATGTTTAAGATCTTATGGAAATTGCAGTCAACTCAAGAAAATATGAAACTCATAATACAAAGGATCTGAAAGCCAGTTTCTGAGGGAGAGACACATCAAATATAAATCTTTGGAAACTGGTGCCCAGAACTAGCCAGGGAGATCTAGACGGGCATGCTGGTCATGAGAAGGAAGTAAAGTTTGGCTGAAAACACAGAGCCTAAGGAGCCACACACCTGGTAAGCTGAGGGAAAGTCTACTGAAATGGAAACTGAAAGAACATGAATGACCTCTGGTTGTCATCAGAAAAGGGGAATGTTCTGGACCCTATTGGAAACACCTCTACCATTTTACTTATGCAAAACAGTGAGTAGAGGAGGCCTCACTTTGAAAATAGTAGATTTGCTGACTCCAGCAAACAACCCATTCAGAACCTTGCATTTTGATTCCATCCTAAAGTCCAACATAAAAGGTCTCAGATTTCTTAACCATGCGCTATGAGTGTCCTTCACATCACACCTGGTCAGTGACATATCACCAATGCCCTCATCACCATCAGCTGCTCTTTGTTCCCTGGTTCTCCCTTGTTTTTGGACATAGTTGACTTTCCCCTGTAAAGCGGTATGACATCCTGCAGAGCCAGGTTATATCTCAGTGAATGTTCAGTATCCTTATCAGGATACCGTAAGTCTGATATTATTAAATAAAATAATAAAGGTGATGAAAAAGTCACTTTGCTGTGACTGACTTGTAGGGTGCAATTCTTAGGATCAGTTCGAGCCTCACTGACCAAAAAGCAGAATCCCTGGAAACAGTAGAAGCCCCTGCTTTCTGAGAAGTGTCAAAATCCCACCTTCTCATTTACTATTATTTAAATGGGATATTGCAGATTAGATAGATGCATAAGTGTTTGAAGATATATCTTTTGACAAGTCTCAAGTGGGTCAAGGTGATACAAAGATGCTCTGAGGATTTGGAAATTAAAATGTCACAAAGGAGTGAACTCAGTTGTCAAAACTCATCACATTGCATAGTTTTAAATATGTGCAGTTTATTGTGAATAAAATACCTTTAAATAAAATTGTTCCAATGGATTTTTGGCATAAGGTTGGCTACAAGATAAAGTATGTGGACTGTCACTTATTTACTCTCTATAACTTATAATTTATACTTTGTATATAGTGACTTACCAATAGCATAGGCCCTTAGTGGATAGCAAGTCTAGTCTCACAGCAATGCTGGCTGAATTGTATTTTTCACTTATTTATAATGATATGCACATGGTTATGGGTCAGTGTCCCTTGGGTGAATGTATGCATGCATGTGTGTGGGGTGTGTATGTGTGTGTGTGTGTGTGTGTGTGTGTGTGTGTGTGTGTAAATTGATTATAGCAGGGAAGGAAGAGAACTGGAATTTCACTGTTAAATGTGTACAGAAGAGCATACATAAACACACACATATACCCTAGGAATGTATGTATTTAATCTTGAGTCTGCATTGGTCTTCCCTAAAGATCTGGGAGTGCCTGTGCCCTAGTTAGGTGACTATTGCTGTGATGAAACATTATGGCCAAAGTACTTGGCAAGGGAAAGTTTATTTGACTTATGCTCCATATCACTGTTCACCACTGGGGAAGTCAGGACAGAAACTCATACAGAGCAGGGACCTGGAGTCAGGAGCTGATGCAGAGGCCATGGTGCTATTTACTGGCTTGTTCCCCCTGGCTTGATTAGAGGGGTTAGATGCATGGAGTATAGGAATACTTTCCTTTCCTGATCTCAACAAAAAGATGTTCCTCATCAAAACCACCTGAGGAAGCCACTTCCATGCCCATGTCCAAAGCAGAGTATTTTTCACATTCCCACATGAGAGCTAAGCATTGGTAGGTTTACCCCAATGAGATGTGCAGGTAGCTATTGACATGTGAATACCTTCATCCTGCACTCGTGATATGGTCCTTAAATGAACTTTGAGTTTCAATGACTATAGTCATGAGCAGCTGCTGTAAGACTCCACACAATGGAAATAGTACAGAGATAGCCACAGGTACACAGCCCTAACCACTGGGTATCTGCAGCCCTCTTGCTTATGTTCCCAACCCTCCCTACATCCTCAAACCTCTGGCTACTACCATGCTGGTGTCTCTTTCTCTCATTTCATCATTTCATAAATTATGCAAATGTATCTTACAGCAAAGAACCCTTTGGCGTTGGCATTAGTTTGGTCAGCAACTCTTGGGTGTTCTCTCTTGGTATTTCAAGCTTATTCTTTTTCATTGCTGAATAGTGTTCTTTGCAATGGGCATGCTTGGATAGTCTTTCAAATGATGTGGGTAGATTCCAGCCTTCAGTCATGAGTGAAAGTACTACAAACCTTGTTCTAAGTGGGAATCTGTTATGTGATCACAACTGCTGGTTTTTCTGAGACAGATATCCAGACTCCAGACGGCAACTGTTGGTTTTCAGCATAACTGAGTATTTAGATTGTAGAACAAATTTCCAAGTTGCTTCCAAGAGCAGCTGTTCTACTTTCCCTTCAGTACTGGTCAACTCATCTTTGTTGTTGTTGTTGTTTGTTTGTTTTTTTCCCTGCATGTCTGGCAGTATCTTGCATTCTTGCTTTTGTTTGTTGACTTACTAGTTACTTATCTCATAATATCTCACTTTATTTCAACTTACATTCCTCAATAAGTAGCCATATTGACCACTTTTTCATACAGTCATCACACATTTTCTTTTGTGTTTCTATCATTCACCTACTTCCTGTGTACTCGGTCTGTACTTACCACTGAGAATGCAAGTTCTTTTTAATTTTTTCTAAAATTTATCTTTTACTTTTATGTATATGTGATTGTGGTTGTATGAGTTTATGTGCTCCACATGCATGCAAGATACCTCAGAGCAGAAGAGAACAGCAGATGCCCTGGAACTGGAGTTATAAACAACTTTTAGTTCCCATATGGGTCCTGGGGATTGAATCCAGGTAATCTGGAAGAGCAGTCAGTGCTCTTAATTGCTATATCATTTCTCCAGCCCCAGATATCAAGTTCTTTCATATTTATTAGACACTCAATTTACAAATACCTCTTTCTAGTATATAGACTGCCATTCTACATGTGCATGTGATCTTTCATGCATCAAACATTTCTCATTTCTAGAGTGTGCTTACCTATTTTTAGCAACAATTGAATTTGGGAGGACAAGTCTAGGGAATTATTTCTTAGTGTGAGACAGATTCCCTGCTCTCTACAAACACTCAGCTTGATTATAGGTTTAAATATTTGTTGTCTGAGAAGAGATATTCCCATTCGGCCTGTGCATGCCCATGGTTCCATCTTCAGTTATGAGACAGGCTATTCTTTGTCCTGGACAGTTTCTGTACTGTTAGAATCTCAGGGTGTGGGGAGCCTGCTACTAGTTCCTACTGAGGTCCCTATTCCAGTTCAGGGATCCAATGTCCCCTTCTACCATTGCCCCATTTGTGACAGGAACCATGAGGTAAAACCAGATGGAGCTCCAAGAGTCCAATTGTCGAGAAAGAGGAGGGACTGTAAGAGTGAATTTTTGAGACCAAGATTGGAAAAACACAGGGACAAATAGCCAAACTAATGGAAACATATGAATTATGAACCAAAAGCTGTGGAACCCCCTACTAGATCAGGCCCTCTGGATAAGTGAAACTGTTGATTAGCTTGAACTGTTTGGGAGGCACCCAGGCTGTGGGACCAGGACCTGTCCTTAGTGTATGAGCTGGCTGTTTGGAACCTTGGGTTTACACAGGGACACTTCGCTCAGCCTGGAAGAAGGGGACTGGACCTGCCTGAACTGAATCCACCAGGTTGAATTGAATCCCCAGGGGAGTCTCTGCCCTGGAGGAGATGGGAATGGAGGGGAGGGACTGTGGGGAAGGTGGGGTGGGGTTGGGAGGGGGAGGACAGGGAACCCATGGCTGATGTGTAAAATTAAAACACAAATATAATAAATAAAAAATGAGAAAAAAAATCTAATTACATTTGGAAAACCTGAAAAAATATCCAAAGAAAACACAATAAAATATAAAATATGAAAAAAAAACTCACATTGGGCAGACACCTTCTCCCCCCTAACCCCCCCCCCCCACACTTTCCCCCCAACATCACTTTAGATATTTGGTTTGTTCACATTTCCAAAAACATTTAGAAATAATTGGGTCCATCACTCTAAAATTGTGGAGGAATGTTTGTGAAGTGCTGGGGATGGGACCCCAGGATTCAACCATGCCAGGTAAATACTTTGCTACTGAGTACCCACCAATCCAAAGTGGGGTGTTCACAGTGGTCACATTAATCTGAGAGTTGGAGTCTTTTAGTTGTCTGAGTCCTCTAGAGAGCACAGAGGCATCCCTCTGTGTTTTCATCCTCTCCTTCCAACAGAATTTTACAGGTCCCAGTTAATAAAAAAGAAAAAAAATCCCATTTCCCTAGAGTAGCAAAGGTTGATCTGAATGACTGTGAATGTCACACATTTGCTGTTCATTGTTCAAGGAAACACAACCACATTTTGTTTACTCATCTAGTCCCTAATGAATCCAGCAAACAGGCTAACTGGTTTCAGGAGTTTATCTGGTAGTCCTTTTCAAGTTCTGTTAGATCACCATGAATCCTGTGAAGAAAGTCAGGCTCATGGCCTTCTTCCCATTTAGATACTGGTTACTGCTTTTTCTTGCCATTAAATGACCAGCCTCCAGCAACCAGTTTGGAAAACACTGGAACTGATTCAGGTGGAAAAGGCCAATGATCCACTACTCAGTTCCCTTATTGTTGTATCTGTTTTGGGGGACCCATCACTTAGTACCCTTTGTGCTATGTCCATTCATGGGGATCCATCATTCATTTCCTGTGTGTACTGTGTCTGTTTGGGGCATCTACTATCGAGTTCTTCTATGCATTATGTCTTTTATAGGTAGGGCTTGCTCACTCAGTCCCCAGTGTGCTACATCTGTTCATAGGAATGTCTCTATTCACATACTGTCCTGCACATGCTGTGACCACAAGCTGAGGAAAAACATCTCAACTCCTGCCTTACTGAGAACTACTCATAAGAAGGTTACTGAGGTAGTTTGCATGGTGACCCCAGTATCCACACACCCACCTTTCTTCCCTAATTGATGAATGTGACCTTACTTGGAACACATGGTCTTTGCAGATGTAATTTAAGATCCTGAGGTTCAGAATTATTCTAGCCTGCCCAGGTCGACCCTCTGTGAAACAATGGCATCATTATCAGAGGTAGGAGGGGGCATAGAACTACAGTGTTGATTATGTGGGCACAGCCTGGGAAGTTTTGGGCACGTTCTAGAAAATGAAGAGGATGGGGGTGGAGGCTCTGCCTGATACCTCACTTTGTTCTTCTGGCATTCAGAACCCTGAGAAAATCTGCTTTTATTGTTTTCTTTCCCTAAACTGGCACTGACTATATCCCTAGCAAGCTGACTCCGGTGAGTCAGTCAAAAGCATCTTGCACATTATTTGATATGATCATATCCATTTTACCTCCTTAATTGCTAAGTCATAAGATGTCCATAATAGTTTGTGTCTCTGTTCACAAACAATATTTCTCTATATTTTCCTTTATGATGTCTTTGCATTTTGATAAAAATAAGAGTCTCATAAACTGTCAAATGTTCTTACTTTAGTCTCTGAAGGAGATGATACAGTTTGTTTTAAATTTCCCTTGAAGAGACTTGTTTTTAATTATTAAAATGGTATTTTCCTGTAGGAACCCACATATTTCCACTTAAATTGATAACTATTATGAATAGGTATGTTTGTGACTATTGTGGGAAACAAACCAAAGATGTACATTCATGATCATGCAGCCTTATGAACAAAGAACTACTTGGGTCTGCTCTGCATGGATGTGTACACTCTTGGGATGCTCTCTTTGTGGACACACACACTGGATCCACTCTCAGTGGATCTGTACACTGTACACCATGCTGTGGCCTCTTCTTGTTTTAAAAGTCCAGCAAGACAACTGCACAAAACTATTTCTGACAGACTAATTTTTTAAAGTAAAGGCTGGAAATTTAAACTCAAAGATTTAGTAAACTAGTTGAACAATAGTTTCCCATCTGTCTCTGCTTCAGAGTACTTGCCAGCTGGGGGAAAGAAAAAAAAGGGATAAAGAGTATGGTAGACAGAGAAAATTATGAAATGGTAGATGAGGGGGATCCTAGAATGAGCTTTATAATTTATTAAATAAGAAAAATAATGAAGAGTTTAAAACAGTATTATTTGTGTAAATTGGGGACTGAGGTGATAAGAGCGTACGTAGATAGATAGATAGAATTTTTCTCAACAAATAGAGTTAACCATAAAAAATTAAATGCTTACTTATATAGGGAAAAGAAAAATATGGAAGGAGAAATAAGAAGATTGACATTTTAAAAATAATTTTTGTTTATGCAGCTTTGGCTGGAGAACGATGGGAATTAGCAAACATTTGACATTACTACAAAAATGTGTTCTCTGAGCATTCATGACCATTAAGAAATAAAATCAAACAAGAAACTCTAATTGTGAATCCAGAACCTAACTGTTTCTAAGATCTTAAAATACAGTAATTGAACTGTGAGACATCAAGTAAGTAAAACAAACCCCAAAGCAAACCAGGTTGTTTATAGTAGGGTACATACATTGAGGCTGGCTTTGCTGCTAGGTGAACTCTCTTGTGCTACAAGGCAGATTAACCAGGAACTTCCCTCCACCACCACCACTCTTCCCGGCTTTGTAGGGAGGGACTTGATACATTGAGCTATGAGGAAACAGCCAGCATAGGAACACTGGGGTCTCTATCTCTAATGTGACTTTCCACGCAGAAACAGGGGGCCTTGGCCACAGGACTGACTGCAGGTACTACAGAGATTACCAGGACCCCAGCTAGGCAGATCTTTCAGGGTTTAGCTTTAAAAAGATTCCCAAAGGCAGAGGCTCCAGCAGACTATAGGCTCCATAGACCAGACATCACCAGATGTGTCTAATCATGTGAGCTCTACACTACACAAATACAAGCTAATCACTTTGGGGCAGATGTCCTCAGTGGGGATGCAGCAGGACACAGCTGTGAGTGAAAACACACTGGATTCCACTGAGTAGAGACCACAGATGCAGATAAACATGGTAAGATGCACAGCCCAGCCCTCCTGTGTTGCTATTCCAGAAAAAGTAACCAGCTCCAGCATCAGTAGCTCTCAGGTTGAAGATGCTATAAGCACCTAATCTGCAATTATGGTAAACACAAAACAGTCTACCTGGTCAGACCTGTAAACTTCATCACTATACAGTTACATGGCACACTCATGTCAGGAGGTCCTAAGGAAGGATATAGGAATGATGGAGTTGGAATGCTTTTTATCAGTAGCCCCCACCTGCAGCCCCTACCTCCAACCCCACTTGCAGCCCTTACATGAAGCCCCCACCTCCAGTCCCCATCTGCAACTTCTACCTGTGACCATCATGTACCATGCCCATAACAGAGGGGTACACTTGTAGACACGAAGCTCTTTTACCAAAAAAAAAAAAAAAAAGAAAACAAAAAGCCACAAACAAGCCTCTGAACTCCGATCACAGTTTAAACATCTGCCCTCAATCTCTATACACATGTGATCAACAGAGTGAAAACTCTTCAGGACAATCCTCCCTTCTCAAGAATATGGAGAAATAAAAAAAGTACCGAAAGAGGTTTGCAAGTTACATCTAACAATCACAGTCACCAAGCAGGGGAGCAATAGTAATATTTTAGCACATACATTGGAATGATAGAGCAAAAAGTCTCACATAGTCTGGGTCATGTGTTCTGGGTCACAAGGATAGATTAGGAAGGGGTCGTTGTCCTGTGGGACACAATGTAAGGATAGCATTATGGGATGAGTGTATCTCTGATCCCAGAGCCTGCCCCAATATCAACTTATTTCATATCCCTGAGCCTGAGGTATGCAATAACTTATCTCACTCTTATGGAGTTCCCACGAGGCAAATGACAGGATTCCTCTACCAAAGGTGGAAATCAGGGAGGTACTGAGCTTCACACTGCCCACCCCAGGTGCCACCTCTAGCTTAGTGCTCCCAGCTCCTGTACCAAGAAGAGTTATGTCCCATCAGATACCCAAGAAGGAGGATGGTGAATTGTGCATTTCAGACCAAAAACTATAGATCGAGATGAGGGGCAGGGATGTACCACACAGGAGTCATCTTCAGCAACACAAGTGGGCAGGCATCAAAGCTGGCCGGGACAGGCGAAACAGCCATGTGGTTTGGAGCAGCTCCACAGAAATAGGGGCAGAAACAGGGCAAGAGTTAGAGGATAGAACTTTGAGGAGCAACAGGAAGAATCACACTCAAATGTGGCCCAGGGATTATATCCTGGAAAGGAATGGCATAATTCAAGTTGATTGCAACGGGGAAAGGAAGCGGGTGAAGTGAGGTCCATCATCCTGACGCTGAAGGAGATTGTGGCGGCAGGAATGACTGCTGTTCTGAGCATACCGCTGGGAACAGGAGCGTAATGAAAAGTCAAACCCGCTGTCCCAGGCCTGGGCGGATAATTATATTTTTGACAAGAAATTGAATAGTTTGGAAAGATAACAGTAAAGTTGAAATGGACTAAAAACTAATTTGAAAAGTTTGTTGTCATGAAATTGACTGCAAGAAAGAAAGGGCATATAGCCAGAGCCGTGGGGGCAAAAATGAAAGAAGGCTGCTGCGTTCTTTCTAATGCATTCTTAGTCCCAGAAGAGGCAGAGAGCGCCAGCAACTAAAAAAAAAAAAAAAAAAAAAAAAAAAAAAAAAACTGTTCCAGGTCATAGGGTGTGAGCTATTATACAATTAGTTTTATTTTCCTTTCTAGATGACTCTCCATCAGGTAAAACATGTATTTATGCAGACAGTTTGCGGAAACACACAAACACAATTACAGCTTCCAGTTGAGGGCCCTTCATAGGCTTCAGTGAGCTGCTGTATCTATTTATGTAATTTATCCTGACACATACCCTGTTATTAGAATCCCACCTCACCCATAATGAGACAGACAATCAGAGAATTAGGGAGTATCTAACAGGCATGTGGAAAGCTAAGAGCAAAGTAGGAGTTGAAGCTGAGGCCATTGTAAAATGTAGCACCATAGAGAGCATGATGGCTGGTGCCCTTGCCACCTTCACCAAGGTGCTCTAGGCAAAGTGCACTTACCACAGTGGCCAAAGGTAGACAGACTATGTGCACAAAGCAGGCAGGGAAGTGGAAACAAGCCCACCACAATCCTAAGTCATTTTCATTTTCATGAGAGGAGGCAACTTAGACCTTCAAACTCTGACACCGGTGAGTTAGAACTTGCTGGAAAGAGGAGTATGTGCTGATACTGCCCAAGTTATTATTATTAAATTATAGCAGGCTGCCTTCATAAACGGTCTTCTAACTTCAAGAACATGGAGAAATTAGAGCATTAATTGACTGGAGGAAGAAAGGGCAGAGTTAGCACACCGTGTGCTTGCACATAATGACTCTTTAGCAAAGTAGCTGGGGATGCGAAGCATCAAAGAACCTGTGAGATGCGCGCTCATTTGCAGGAAGGTGGAGTGCTCTTAATACAATTCAAGCCATGTGTATCCTCAGCTATTATGTTCCCACATCTCATGTCTGAAGGGATTAAGCAGACATCAAAGAACCCTGAGTGCCATGAAGGGGAAGAAAAGCATCTCCCAAAGCCACCACCCCAGGCCAGTTTCAGCCACTCCACTCTGCTCTTACCTCATGGTCATGCTGTCCAATGACCATCCTCAGGTCCACCAACATGGTCACCCACCTACCTGTGTGTCCCACTGAATCACCCAGTCTCACAATTACACTGTGCAGTGACCAATATACACCAGCCTTTCCCATGTCTTCCAACATGGTCGCCTACCCATGTGTGTCCCACACAGTCTCATGGCCTCGCATCTACTTTAGCACCATTTTGTTCCATCCAGACAAAGCAAGGAAATAGCAGGAGACTTTTCTTCCTGAGACAAATTTAATGCATTAATGGTTTTAATGAAATATATATTAATTTTATTGATATGGTGAATAGCTGAAGCAGAGAAATAGGATGTGCAACAATAATAAAGAAATAAGAGATGCCTAAATTTTGCCCTTGGGGAACCTATTTGAAGATTTTTTTCAGAGGAAATGGACAGAAGGTGCTGAGCGAGAACCACGCTGTAAAGGGACTATGAAGCCAGATGCTTTATTTGCAGCACCACTTCCATGGAAACCACAGGTCAAGGTTTGGAGAAGACAGGCGCTCGGAGTGTACACTGGGCCCCGGCATTTAGAGAATGGTTTCTGTCCTTCATGGTGTTCTGCTTAGAGTCCTTGTGTTTCTGACATGGCACTGTCCACTACGGCTGCCTCAGGAGTAGATGGGCATTCAAAATGCACTGCTAGGTTCTTTCTGCCTGGAGTGCCATAATGGTGAAGAAACAGAGGGGCTCAGCTATTCCTCACCCATCCTGGACATAGATGTCTCCAGAGGTGTCCTTGCTCTCTTTCTGTAGAGACTGAAGGAAGAACATTTTGAAGCCAGTTCCTCTGGAAGCTGTTTTATGTTCCATGTTAAGGAACTCACTGAGGATGAAGCCAGAAAGAAAGGAAGGAAGAAGAGCCAAGGGAAGAAAGAATCCCAGTGGGTGCCAGTGGAGGCTCAGATGGTTGGTGAGAAGGGAGCTATTTGTAACAGACCTTAATAAACTAGGCAGAATTTAAATGTCCTGTTGAAGGGCTGGGCAGATGTCTCCACAAGTAAGCACCTGCTGTGCAAATGTCAAGAGTAGAATTTGAATCCCCAGAACCAACATAAATGGGTGGACATGGTAGATCATCTGTAATTCCCGGTTTCAGAAGCCAGTAACAGGGGATTCCCCAAGCAAGTTGGTTAGTGAGACAAACTGTATCAGTGAGCTCCGCATTTGATTGATTGACCCTGACTCAATGAGTGAGTTGGAAGGATTGAGTCAACCACAGGTATCCACAAGCACATGTGCATATGTGTGCACACACCCCCCCCCAACACATTGGAGTGCCCACACAGATGAAAAAAAGGAAAAAGAGAAAGGAGTTGGGCATAAAAGTGGTAAGAACAAAGTTGCTAATCTGGAGAAGAATAAAGAGAATCAAAGAGAGCAGAGCATCTGTGGATGGGCTGACTCTCAAAAGTCTAAGAGGATGGAACTCTAAGTCTAAGACTGTCCTTGGACCACTGGGGTGCCCATGACTTTTTCCGGGCAGGTGGAAGAGAGGGAGAGGGGAGGGAAACCCCCCCAAAATACAGGAAGATGTTTAACATGTGCATTTAAAGATGTTTTTGGGGAGGGCAGAGAAGAAAGTGTGAGCCTGTGAGACTCAAGTTGCTTCTTCCGGGGGGAAAAGGAGTATTGTGGGATTTATTAATGAAGGCATTGACAGAAGTCAATGGCTGGCAGGGGCTGCTAAATGTTTCTATTTCTAAAATTTCACTATGGTGCAATCAAGAAGGAGGTCAGACAGGAATGTCTGTGTATCTAAAACCTAGCAGGTGTCATCCACAACCTCCAGAGTCCTCAGCAATGGAAGCTGTCCCAGGACAATGCTGGCCAGGTGCCTACTCCAGCAAGGGGGACTTAGCATAGAGATAGTCTCTACACAATGTTCCTTAGATCATATCTCAGAAACGCATTGCTTACATCCCTTTCTCAAATCTTCACTAGTTTTTAGAGCACTAAATCAAATTCTGTGTTAAAGGAGGAGCAAGTACATATTGATCAGTCCCCTCCCCTAGGACAGAGCAAAAGCAGGGTGAGGACCTAGTACAGTAAGTGAGCAGGCAAAAGCCTGTCAGCCAGAGGGTGTAGTGCTCACTGCCTGCACAGAGCAGGAGGGCATGGCAGAGGCTGTACTTCATCCTCCCTCCCTCCCAGCACCGAGCTCTGCACAGCAGAAGCAGCAGAAGACAACATTAATTATTAGAAGACAACGATGCATTAACTCCAGATCATGCCTCCAAATAAGAGTGTGGGGGTCCTGCTCTTCAAACTAGTGGTGTAAAGATGGTAAAACCAGAAGAATTTTAAAAGTTAAAATTAAATGGGCTGATCCTGAAGAAAAGGTGAGACGTAATTTCCTTGCTTTTAAAATACTTAAACCCAAACCAGAAAATCTGCTGCATGTTGCTGCAGGCTCCCCACACCTGTATTAGACTATTCAACAAGCCCTTGGTTGGCTTGACTGAGTTCATATACAGCCTGAGCTTCTAGGATGCCCAAAAATCTATAAGCTGGGAAGTGGATGTTTTCTGATTCTAGCTTTTTATAACCAGGGCTTCTTGATTCCCAGGTGAGCCTCCTCTACTTTGACATTCTGTTGCTGTGATAAGATCTTGAGGAATAAAGGATTTATTTCAGCATATATGGTGTCCATCCAAGTTATAATCTGTCAATGAGGGGAGTCAGAGCAGGAACTGAAGCAGAAACCACAGAAGGATGCTGTTTACAGATTGCTTCACATGGCTTGCTCAGTGATGTTCTTATAAAGCCCAGGAACACCTGCCTAGATATGGCATCATCTACAGTGAGCTGGATCCTCCCACATCAACCAGTAATCAAGAAAATGCCCCACAGACAAGCCCTCAGGCCAATCAGTCCAGGCAGCTCCTCAATGGAGCTTTTCTCTTCCTGGGTGACTCTGGGTTGTATGAAGTTGACAAAAAACAACTAGCATGGCCTGAAACAGGGAACCAAAATTATTTTAAATATTTGGATATTTTAGAATAAAAATTTTGTTCTGTAATTTATATAGCCTTGAAACCAAGCTTTCTAACAGGATTGGGGATGGCACTTAGCAAGAGGATACTAGCCCTCTGCCATCTGTGCCTTCCTTGAGGTCTAAGCTTTTGAGCTTTGAAATTTATGAAAGGCAGGTGTGATTCTGGCTGCTTGCTGCCCATCCCATGCACATGCTCTGCATCATGGCCATAATTCATCTGAGGCAAAGTCATACTCTATACCCTCACCCCAGCCTCCCCCAACTCCAGCCCCATGTCAGTCATGACCTAATGTAGCCCAGCTGAAGATCTTCCTGCCCAAGTGCTGGTCACAGCAAGACACCCACTTGTTGATGCAGTTTAGGAAATGCTCAGCCTTTGTGGGTCCCTGGGGGGCTTTGCCGGGAGTTCCTGATGCTAGGCTCTAGGTAGAGTTTCACACTTCATGCTTTTGCAGTTCTCTTAGCTTTATTGAAAACACCATTTTGTTCTTTCTCTCTTCCCATCTTGCACTGGGGCATGCGCAGTCCAGTATTCCCATTTCTCCAGATAGTGTAGTCCTACCCCATTCTGCACGTTCATCTCCTATCTATGGTAATACTTGTGCTGAAATGTGATTTTATTTATATGGTAATAAATAAAGTTGCCTGGGGGTCAGAGCTAATAGCAAGCCATAACAGAAGGCAGTGGTGGTGGCACACACCTTTAATCCCGATCACATGACAGACAGATCTCTGTGTGTTCAAGGATACAGCCAGCATGGAGACACTCACCTTTAATCTCAATACCAACCATAGAGACCTAGAGGTCTGTATAGACAGGCAGTGATGAGTCATGTGTTTAGGTTTACAACCAATGAGAAGGCAGAACAGGAAGTCAATAAAAAGACAGATACACAGGAAGTAGGTCTCTTTTGGAGGGGAAGAACAACAGTGGCAGTGAAGAGTAAGAAGGTATTTTAGTATCAGCTCTTAGCTACAGCTCTGACCTCTTGGGCTTTTAATTCTGCATTTGGCTCTGTGTTTCTTATTTAATAAGACTGTTAAATCTACACCTATCCAATCATCTTTGCTGGGAAACAAGAAGTACTGATTTCTATCTTTTTCAGAGCTGTGGGTAACGGCTGTTGGACGGTGAGATCTACAACCATATTCCCCTTCCACCTCTCACCATAGAGGAGCTGACAACAGTCATAGACACTGAGATGTCCCCTCCTCAGGAAGGCCTCATCTCTCACACTCTTCCATGATGCCTTCTGCGTGTAGCTAAAGACTGGGCAGCCCTTTCCCACCATGTTTTCTCCCTTGTAGTATCACTCCATATCAGGCTACTTCTGTTTGATTCTATCTCCCTGTGGAACAGCCTGGAAGGTGGAGCTCAACTGGCTAACAGGTCAAAGAAATGAGTCGCAATGAAAGCGCCTGAGCTGATCACCAGAGAACCTATGTGACCCAGCTCATTATTTCAGCTGAGAGATGGAACCGCTGCGGGAAGCTTTGGTTGGAGTTCATGCACACAGGACAGCGCATCATTGGCAGGATGTCTGTACCTACACTGTCACTGCTGTTACTGCATGTGCTCCATGAGGGTGAGAACACAAATCACATCCTAACCAAATGATCATTTTGAGATAACAAAAGAATTTTACATTCTAAGGAAAACAGGAACCTGAAATAAAACAAATATATGTTCATGTAAAAAAATAAAAAATAAAAAAGGACAATGAAGCGAGAGATCTTTTAAGGGAAAAAAAAAAAGTGTCTCCCAAGTGTCAGGCCAGCCTGTTTGTATGCAGAATAATTATCCAGCATTAGCTTGATCCCTACAGCAATAAAAGCCCACTGCCCACTTGGTTCACTGGACAGGCTGGTCGGTGGCAGCCTCTGTCAGCCCCACTCAATAGTTGCTGCTGAGGTTCCAGTACTCAATTATCTCCATCCTTGCTCATCACGTGTGACTTGGCCTCATTTCTGCTATGTCCCTGCTGAGTGAGGTCCATGCACCACCACCACTGTGCTATTAATGACACTATAAGATATGAGCAGTCCTGAGATTTCTGAGTCTTTCAGCATCTAGGATTCTTGATGGCATTTAGTGCTTTTAATAAATACATTTTCTCTCTCTCTAGTTTTCTCCCATCTTTCCCTCCCTCCCTCCCTCCCTCCCTCCCTCCCTCCCTCCCTCCTCCCTCCCTCCCTCCCTCCCTCCCTCCCTCCCTTCCTTCCTTCCTTCCTGTGCATGTGTCTGTGTATGCCTAGAGGCTGGGGAACAACTTGCAAGGTCTGGTTCTCTCTTTTCACTCTGTGGGTCATCAGGCTGAGTGCTCTTCCAGCTGAGCCATCTCTCCAGCCCCAGCACATGTTTATGAACAGCTCCTTCTGCTAAACTCCCCCAACACATTTTTCTCTATAGTCTCCAGGGAAGCATCTGTTTCTAGGAAGGAGCCACCTGCGATAGATTTAAATAAAGCTTCTATAGGTTTTCAAAAGTCCACCTTGGGCCCTGCTGCTTTGCAATGCAGCACTGCGAATCTTCACAGTTTAAACAAGAGGGGATACACCTTCACTACCCAGTCATCCTAGGTTCAGGAATCCGTCATCCTAGGTTCAGGAATCCGTCATTCTGGCAGGGCACATGTCTGGGTTTAGGAAACATGTGAGCTTCATGCTAATAGCCCAGGGAAGAGCCATTTTCTACATGACCTGCGAGCCTCTCTCTGTTCAGTGGCTACCCACCCCCAATCCCACCTGCTCCCATAGAAGATGAGGCACGCAGCCTGTAACACCAAGTGCAGCACAGCCTGCAGCACAGGCAGAGGAGCTGAGGTCACACAGCACCTTCTGTCCTATGGGACTCTCCTCTGTCAAGTGGGTGTAGGCATTGTTCTTATTGAGTGGTGATTTCCCTGTCACCTGACTCTGGGTCACACTGGGCCTGGCCTTGCACCCACCACATATGCAGAGCTCCATGGTTCCTGGGGCCTCAACAATGGTCATTCTGCTGTTGACTGAAGCAGGGGTGTTGGACATGGAACTTCCCTGGGATGATCCTTATTGGGAGCTGGAAAGAGGTTGTTTTTTTTTTTTTTGTTTGTTTTTGTTTTTTTTTTTTATTTCACAGCAGCCCTTTCTGGGAAGTGTTTCCTCTAATTTACCCCATACTAAAATACAACTAGCCATGGAAAATGGCATGCAACATGATTTGTGAAAATGCAGCTAGCTATATCCCCTGTGTGGTAGAGTGTAACTAAATGTGAGTTTCATGACAAAGAAGAGGTCTAGAGGTGACTCCCAGTATTTTACTCAAAGCAGTGAAAAAGCAGGGGGGCAGTTAACCTGTAAGCCCATGAATATGTGTGACATATGGCCACTGAGGCTGCCACCACAGTGGTCCCCCAGGAGCTTAAATGAACGGTAGGTCCTTGTCTTTCCTCTCTTCTGCTGGCTGGCAATATCTGCTGTAACACAATCCATGTTTTCTTTTAAATGGGTATCACCCACTGTAATAATTCAACAAGAATTCTGGTATTATGAAACTTTAAAATGATTTAGACATATCAAAATTACCTTAAGGATTGCACCTGACCTTTGAAATTTTCCTTAGAGCCTGTTACTTTCTTAAGGTGAAGTATCAGCATTCTCCACATAAATAGTGAGGCATATGATCGATTAGATAGATACTGATGAATAGACAGAGATGATAGTAGATAGTATGTAGATGGATAGATGCAGATGGACAGACTGACAATGGGCAGACTGAAAGGTATATAGACAGGTCCTAGCTAGCTGATGGATAGATGGGTAGATGATTGATTAGGTGGAAGATGGTGCCTATCCATGCCTATCCTGGGATACCTGCATGCTGACAGATGTCTAGGTAGACAACTTGTTTACAAGATTCCCTGCTTGTGTTGTTGCTCAGTCTGAGTGCCTTCAGCTCTAGACTACTCCATGCCTTGGAGCCCAATCCTTTCCTGGTTCCCTCTGAAGCACTGGTGCTCCAGAATGATGCCAGGCCCTCCAAAGCTCCTCTTAGAGGCAATCTTCCACTAAGACTCAGTTCCTTAAACACACTCTGGGGATGGTGAGGAGACCGAAGAGAAGGGAGGGTGTTGCAGAGGCAAGAAGGTGTGCACATGGAAGAAACTCATATATCCCTAATCTGTGAGGGTCCAAAGTTCAGGTCCCTGTTTGGGAGCCAGATATAGTGGACTATGGGGCCTCCTTGATAACCCTCTCCCAGGATCCAGAAAGAATCTATGACCAGCTGAATATCTAATCTTTGATGATAATAAATGGAACTCTTTAGTCCATTCACTTTATTCTTCTGAGTCAGTTCTCTCTTTGCACAGCTCCTTTTCTGCCCTCATGCTTCACTTTTCTCTGTCCCTTCTCTTTCTGTCTTCTTATACCCTAACTAAGCTCTTCTGACATTGATCTCATCTTCAGCCTCAGTTCCCCCATCCATGCTCCTTCCTTCCTTTCCTAGTCTCCTGACCTAACCCAATCCCTACCACCTACAAAAACTCTGCCTTGTTCTTTCTTCTCCAGCCACATGACTCTGTTTGACACTAGGAATTCTGCCTCAACCCTCCTTCACTCGCTACGCAAAAAAACCCTAGTTCTGAGTCAATTTCTCCGGAATGTCATTTGGCCTGTCAGAGAAAGGAAGGTCTGAGCTTGATTTGCACAAGTAGCAAAGCCATGCACCTCAGAGCCAGGTTGTGTCTCAGAAAGGATGTTTTACATTAATTCAGGGGCCTCAGGCACCTAGTAGTTGGTCTGGCTAGGTTACTTGTTCTTGGATGCTTTGGAGCTGGCAAAGAAATTGTGGGGATTCTTTGGTGACAGCTGTGTCTGAAGTCACTGAAACTGTGTTACGATGTCTCTGTAGCTCATTCGAGCTAATTTTGAGGTGGGATTCTGGGACATCTCATGACTACTAGAGTGTCCTGTTGTAGATTATTTTAAGATGTGTTACATTTGTTTATGCTGTGGAACATTTGTTTAATGATGCAAAGATGTGTTGCATTCTTTTATGTTGTATTTGTTTTAACTCTGTGAAGTTGTATTACTATGCCTGTCTAAAACACCTGATGGTCTAATAAAGGGTTGAACAGCCAATAGCAAGGCAGGAAAAAGGATAGATGGAGTTTGTAGGCAGAGAGAATCTGGGAGGAGGAGAAAAAGAGAAAAAGAACAAGGAGAGGAGAATGCAAGGGACCAGCCGCCCAGCTATACAACTAGCAACACAGTAAGAAGAAAGATGTACAGAAATAGATAAATGTAAAAGCCCAGAGACAAAAGGTAGATGGAATAATTTAAGGAAAGCTGGCTGGAAATAAGCCAGATATTTATAAGTAATAATAAGCCTCCATGTGTGATATATTTGGGAGCTGGGTGGTAGGCCCCAAAAGAGTAAGTGTAAAACAAACAAACAAACAAAAAACCCAAAAAACAAACAAACAAACAAAAACAACAAAAAGCAGTGTCCTGTATCTGCTGTATCTTCCATGTCAGGTATGAAGCTCCAGGAAGATTCTGAGAAGACCGTCAAGGAAATACAGATGCCATGTGTCCTGCAGACATTCCCTGGCCAATCAGGAAAGTAAAGATGTATGGGGGACACTCTCCCAATTCCATCTGATGGGTCATATGTTTTGTAATAAAATGAAGAAAAGAAGGGGCAGGAAATATGCTCCCAATTAAAAATAGAAATGTAAATGGTTCATAGTTCATGTGTTTCCATTAGTTTGGCTATTTGTCCCTGTGCTTTTTCCAGTCTTGGTCTCAACAATTCTAGCTCATACAATCCCCCCTGGAGCTCCACCTGGCTGTGGATCTCTGCATCTGCTTCCCTCAGTCATTGGATGAGATTTCTAGCACTACAGTCAGGGGGTTTGGCCATCTGATCACCAGAGTAGGTCAATTGATTAGCTTGATCTGTTTGGGAGGCCCCCAGGCAGTGGGACTGGGACCTGTCCTTAGTGCATAAGCTGGCTGTTTGGAGCCTGGGGCTTATGCAGGGACACATAGCTGAGCCTGGGAGGAGGGGACTGGACCTGCCTGGACTGAATCTACCAGGTTTAGCTGAATCCCTAGGGGAGTCCTTGCCCTGGAGGAGATGGGAATGGGGGTGTGCTGGGGGGAATGTTGGGGGAGGGCGGAAGGAAAGAGGACAGGGGAATCCATCGCTGATATGTGAAATTAAATTAAATTAAATTAAAATTTTTTTAAAAGTTGAAAAAAAAGAAATGTAAATGGCATTTATATCTGGTGTTTGTTTTCTTGGGTTCTTGAAGTCACTTCAGTTTTTAACAGCAAACCTGTCAAGCAGATGTTGCTATAATCTCTCCATCTTGTTATTAAAAAGAAGGGTGTATGATACAGAGATGAAATGACTGTACCTAAGTCACACTGTTAAGGGGCAGAACTAGTGCCCAGTATGGCACAGCTTAGAGCCTATGTCCTTGGCTCTGAGTCAGCTAAAGCCATGCCGAATCAACATCTGGAAAATTAAATCCTACTCGAATATCAGTGGTATGTGATTTCTGATAACTCATGAGCAGCTGAGCGACACAGTGAGTCACTTGTGTATTATCTTCAATTATCAGCTTGGCATTGCATCCTGGAACACTGTCTCTCAGGCCTGTGACATAGCTCAGTGGGTGTAGGTGGCTACTACCTAACCTGATGACCTGAGTTTCATCCCTAGAACCTGCATGGTAGAATGAGGGTGACACCTATGAGCTATCCTCTGACCTCTACACATGTTCTGTGGCACACCCAAGTGCATATACATACCAAATAAAGAAGTAAGTGTAATAATTTTTAAAAAATGCAAGTTTCTCTAAAAAGTCTGCTTTCCCTATATTCTCTCACTGTTCTAAATTTTCAAAGTTATATAATTTTTTAATCTTTTGGATGATTGATTTATCAGGTGATGATGCATTGTACTGAAGGGTCTACTCCAACACTGTCATTCTTGTTTCCATGATGTCTTAAGTTGTAGCTATTAACAGACTATTGACATTGTTAACAGAGTGATAGTTAAAGGTAGTTACAACTAACATTGCCTGGTCATCAAGCTGAACACAGCATGGGTATTCATGTTTCATTTGGGAATACTCAGACCCTAACAGTCAGACATGTACCCTCCACCTCAAGGTTCACCTCTGCTCAAAAGCTCAACCTTGTAATGCTGTCTTCAAACTGAAGGAGCAAGTCCTCTGCAGCCTCTCCTGGTGGGAAGCATTTGGTATTTCCCTGATGCTCTTAAACTCTAGCCATGGTTGTAGTAACTATAAGTCATATAGAAAATATTATACCTCAGCTATGCATTCTTGGGGAAGTAAACACCCATGTAGAAGATCCATTCAAGGTCATATCTAGAAATTTAAAGGTCATGATCAGTAGTAAGTGGTCCCAGGATTAGACTATGAATGGGGAAGGAATATCTCTACTTTTTTTGTATTTTTTTTAAATGATGTGGAGTCATTAAGTCCGACCCTATTCTATGCTTCCCACAAGGGAAATCTATTTCCTACCTTATAGCTAAGGATGCCACTTCCCCCACAGGACATGTTCACATTCTCACTACCTCCACTTACATGGAGAAAATGGAGTTTTCCAAGACATGCTTACTCATGTGCACTTGC
Organism: Onychomys torridus; assembly: GCF_903995425.1. NCBI lineage: Eukaryota > Metazoa > Chordata > Mammalia > Rodentia > Cricetidae > Onychomys > Onychomys torridus. The sequence continues at coordinate 13,218,070 of NC_050459.1, forward strand.
AATGTGTATCCTCTGCACTTCCTGTCTGGGGTTGGTGGGTCCTTCTGTATTATCTGTCTCTCTGACTTCATCTACACAACTTCTTGGTATGTTTTTTAAAACTAGCAACTATTCTTATGGCATATAGTTGAAATTAAGAGCAGACTTCAAGTGCACACACATCTATGGTGTCATACATCTTAAACATACTGTAGACAAATTTTAAAAGGTCTTATTTATAAAAGCAAACCCAGAGCCAGATATTGGGGTGAACAGTGAATAATCAGAGAAACAGAACAAGCCACATCCAACCTCGCCTTGACAAACCCTTAGCTGATCTTTTTTCCTCAGACTAGAAGCCTCTGGGTCCTCATCTGAATGGATCTCAGCTGAACTGCTGCTAAAAGCTAAAAGCTTTAAAAGGCTCTAGTTCCTGATCCTCATGCCTTATATACCTTCTGCTTTCAGCCATCCCTTCCTGATATTAAAGGTGTGGTTCACCATGCCTGGCTGTTTCCAGCATGGCTTTGAACTCACAGAGATCCAGATGGATCTCTGCCTCCAGAATGCTAGGATTCAAGGTGTGTGCTATCACTGCCTAAGCTCTATGTTTAATATTGTGGCTGTTCTGTTCTCTGACCCCCAGATAAGTTTATTGGGGTGTACAATATATCAACCACATTTCCCCTTTTTTGTTTAAAATAAAAAAGTTATAACAAATATAAGAAGAAGTATATACAATAAGTATATACAATATATACAGTCAAGAATTACTTTAAATGGCTGGCCCTTTTCCCTTGATCTCCAGGCATGTTTTATTTATTAGCACCCTAACAGTCATCTTGGAACTCTCATCCAATAAGTGATGGAAGTGAATGCAGAGATGCTCAGCCAGGCCCCAGGTAGAGCTCCAGGTGTCCAACGGTTGAGAAAGAGGAGGGACTGCAAGAGCGTGAATTGTTGAATCCAAGATTGCAAAAAGCATGGGGACAAATAGCCAATTGAAAGAAAGCACATGAATTATGAACCAATGGCTGTGGAGCGCCTAGCTAGATCAGGCCCTCTGGATAAGTGAGACAATTGAATAGCTTGAACTGTTTGGGAGGCACCCAGGCTGTGGGACCAGGACCTGTCCTTAGTGCATGAGCTGGCTGTTTGGAACCTTGGGCTTACACAGGGACACATGCTCAGCCTGGAAGGAGGGGACAGGACCTGCCTGTACTGAATCCACCAGGTTTAAATGAATCCCCAGGGGTGTCTTGATCCTGGAGGACATGGGAATGGAGGGGAGGGGCTGGGGGGGAAGTGGGGGCGGGAGGGGGGGAGGACAGGGGAACCCATGGCTGATGTATAAAATTAAAACACATAATAAAAAAAAAATATTGGGAACTCCAGTTATCAAAAAAAAAAAGAAAGAAAATATTACCACATTTCAGCACAAATAAAATATCACCACAACAGACAATAAGTGGAGAATCTCAAGTAGGAGGAGGTTAATGAGATCTAACAGGTTCAGAGTCAAGTGGTCAGAGGCCACAGGGCCAGCCAGCCCTCTGGGAGGAGAAAGTCACATGCTGTTAGGATTCAGGAACCATTGTCAACAGCATAGTTCTTTATGGCTACCAAAGTTCTAGCACCATTCATCAACAAAGAAAACAACAGACATTCATCGCAAATAAATGGGTTAGCTCACAAGAATCCTCAAAAACACAAATCATAGCAAGACAAACAGATTGTTCATTTTACTTTCAACTTTGCAATATCAGATATAGTAAGGAAAAGTTTCAGAAAAAAAATGATCAAAATGTTATTGCCAAGAGATCCACAAGTCTACCCATGTTTCACAGCTGAAGTTTGTATTTCCTGTTTTTTTATATTTTGACATGATAATGCCATGCCACTTGTTCTTGTTTCAGAGACAGGCCATTTAGGCAGGGCTCTAAACCAGTTACAGAGCACTAATTTCATTTATGAGCAGTATTCTAACATGATTTTTTCATTTATCTCTGTCATGTACAGAATGGTCTCTTCACTCTTGGAAGCCTTCCATTTAAACACTACGGTGATTCAGGCCTACCTTGGTACACAGCTTTGAACCCTGGTGAGCCGATGCTATCATCTGACTGCAGGTGAAGCCACATCTGATTGCTCATGCTCACGATGAGGTCAGGAACACTGGAGCCTGTGAGCCTGCACAGGAGGGAAAGGATCAGACTTTTACCACTGGCTACAAATACATTGACTTTTCCTCAGAGCAGGGTCTTGCTACTGGAACAGTCAACACACACACACACACACACACACACACCTTTGTAGCAGATTCTCTTTCAAAACTCTGTAACAACTTGCCACTTATATAAATATTTAAATATTATCATTACGGGCGTTTTTGGTAACTATCCAATCACAGTAAACACATAGTTGGTTGTTTTTTGTTTTTGTTTTTGTTTTTGTTTTCATTTTTAAAAAATCAGCTAGAAGGGACTGGAGATATTGCTCAGTGGTTATTGATCTCACAGAAGACCAAGGTTCAGTTCCAAGTACCCACATGGTAGCTCAAAACCATCTGAAACTCCAATTCCAGAGGACCTGGCAGTCTCTTCTGGCACACATGTGGTACACACATATACACACAAGAAAAATAATCATACACATAAAATAAAATAAACAAACTTAAAAAAAGACCATCCCATTTATTGGAACTGACATGCCCCCTAGGTACAATATTTACAGGGATAAATCTATACAAACCTGAAAAAGCAAAGAGCCATCTGTGCTATGTGGCAGGGAGATGATCCCTGTAGCTGACTAGTTTATTGTATGACACCATCAAAGGCAAACCTCTACAAGGTGAGAAACCCTACAGATTCATTACTTCATCTAGTCTAGAATTTTGTACCTTGTACACAAAATCTCTTTTAAGATGTATTAAAGGTAATCACACACTTTAATGATATTGAAAAGAACAGTGTATGTGGTTGAAATAGATGGTACAGAGCTTAATGAGCATCCAGGTCAAACTACAAGGCAGTTTCCAAGAAGCATTCAGCGTGCATTCACAAACCAGTCACATCGCCTGTGCTGTCAGCCAGTGAAAAGAAACACCAAATCCATTGACTGAACTCACCATGCCGACAGAATAGCATGTTGAAACAGGAAAAGTACAGGAAAGAAATCAATTCAACCAAAACAAATGTCCCTAATCAAATAGGAAGCTTTGCTTTCAGCAAAGTGGTTTCGGGAATGTGAACACATGATTTGCACCATCAATCATAGAACCCGTCTATCAACCCAACATTCTCTCTGCAGACGGCCTCAAAAACCTGCTTCTTCAAAGGAAGATGAACAGCAGTCATTACATGCCAAGTAACTCAGGCTGCATTACACTCAGGTTGGAAAAGGAGCATGTTCCGGTGAGCGATGTATGCTTGCTACACATGTATGTCTGAAGATTTGTCTTTGTTGGGAGATTGTTCTTTTGTGTTTGCTTGTTTGATTGTAAGAAAGATTTGTTTGCTTTTCTGTGCATGCATTTTGTTGAAGTGTAATCAGCCAAATAGCACATGGATCACAAATGCCTTAGCTCTGTGACTCCTTAGAAAGGGAGCCAGTCTGCAGGTCCCCCAGAATGGCTGCCTCCCGGGCCCCTCTCTGCTCCCTCCTCTTCCTTCTTGCATTGCCAAAATATCTACATCTGTATCTGCCTTCCAAAGCCTCCGTAAGTGAAATAAGACTTTGTAAAATACTTTGCTTAGCAGACCTGAAGAAAAAGTACTCATGAGCTTCCTTGTTTTAATTTCTGCTTAGAATTCATCTTTGGATATATATATAGGGGGGAGGTGATTAATGCTGGCATTTTTACTTTTTTCCTAGTAAAATATCATATTAATAAAGCTGGTAGAAGTAACACAAAGAGCCACATGTATTTTTTTTTCTCATCTCCTCCAATGCTAATATTTTAGAGATCTATTAAGTACTGTCTCAGCCAGGATGGATGACCTACCTGTCTTGGGAAGCAAGTGTGTGTGTGTGTGTGTGTGTGTGTGTGTGTAACTCTCTACAACACATGTGTAGTCTTGGGAATCCAGGCTGTAATCAATACAAAGAAATTCCCCACAGTTCATCTTCAAAGACTCACCCTCATCACACCCCTCTTACCACTCATCACCAGCAACTATGAGTCTGTCTCTAGCTCTAAATTCACTCATTATGCTATCACATAAATGAGACTACAGTTTGTCTCTTTTGGGATTGACTTTGTCCACTTGGCTTAATTCCCCAGATCAATCATATGATTTGTATACCATCAGTTCCTCCCTTCCCATTGTTGAGTGGGACTCCATAATGTAGATACATCATGACCTGCTAAAATGCTCATCTGCTTGGCAGATGATCCACAAAGCTAGTATAATGGATATGCAGGTTTTTCCACAGTATAACTCTTCAAGTTACTGATATGAATTCCTAAGAATGCAATTTGTATTTTCTAATTTCTGTTTCTATAATTGAAATTACTGTTTATAAGATTCTAGACTGAGCATTCCATTTACATTCCCATCAGCAGTATCTGAGCATGAAGATTCTTGGTATCCCAGTGGAGATTTAGTGTGGCCAGTGTATATTTTAATTCCTCTGCCAGTTACATAATGATCTCTCAAGGGTTTTGCATTCCTGTGGCTGATCACCAATGGTGTGGCAAAGCCTTCTCTGTTTCCTATACATCCTGTTTAGGAAAGGCCTTCCGGTTCTGTGCCCCTTTCTAATGCACTTGCTGGTCTTCCTTTGTCTCTTTATTGCAAGATTAGAAACATCCGTTATCTCCCCAAACACGTTCACTGAGCAAAGGATTTACATTTGACCAAGAATCAGAAAATGCCCTTGAAGGGGAGAGTTTGCAGAATGAGAGGAAAACACCTCCCCTGTCCTGTTTGTCTTTGAAAAAATCTCATGTGCCTTCCATTTCTTATTGTGCTTCATGGGGTCTTCTTGTACATCACCATAGCTTCAGCTCTGCAGCTGTTCTCAACCAGTCAAGGCTGCTGTGTTTAGAGGGGTGAGGGCTCTAGCTGCTCCTTTTCCACTTGCTTAGTTTATTTTCATTTTCTTCCTGTTTTTATTCCGCAGGTGGTCTTTCCTAAGACCATGTGAATATGCAACAGGAAGATCATACCTAATCTTAAAGGCATTTCTTTGAATAGGAGCAGAGAGAAGAAAGAAAAGACAGTGCTGCTGTATCCTAAAGTTAATGTAAACATCCCAAACTCTGAGCATCCAGGGTTCCTGCAGTATCAGAAATGGTATCCACATCACTCTGCAGTAAATGGTGGCTCTGTTTTTCTGGACTGTGCTCATAGCAACTCTTTGCTGGCATCAAGCCCTTTTACCTCTGATATCACTACATGCTCATCTGCCTGTCTATGACAATGTATGGGCTACTGTATCTCCTCCATGGGAAGTTTGAGCTTCATATGGATATAATATGATATGAGATGTCTCATGGTTTGTGGTGGCATTGTGTTCCCTGAAATATTGTGCATGTTAATAAACTTATCTGGGGTCAGAGAACAGGATGGCCACAATATTAAATATTGTGCATGCTAATAAACTTATCTGGGGTCAGAGAACAGGACAACTACAATATTAAATATAGAGGTCAGGCAGTGGTAGCCCACGCCTTTAATCCCAGCACTTGGGAGGCAGAGCCAGGCAGATCTGTTAGTTCAAGGTCACATTGGAAATAGCCAGGCATGGTGACTCACACCTTTAATCCCAGAAAGTGAGCCTTTAATCGCAGGGAGTGATGGCAGAAACCAGAAAGATAAATAAGGCTTGAAGACCAGAAACTAGCAACATTTGGCTGGTTAAGCATTCAGACTTTTGAGCAGCACAGTTCAGCTGAGATTTGGATGAGGATTCAGAGACTTCCAGTCTGAGGAAACAGGTCCACCTGAGGAATTGGTTAGGTAAGGAAGCTATGGCTTGTTCTGCTTCTCTGATCTTCCATCGTTCACCCCAATAAACTGGCCTCAGGTTTGATCTTATTAATAAGTACTTTTAGGATTCCTGCTACAATGGTTCCTTGATTCTTTCAACACAGTGACCCCTCATTGCCATGCCTTGGAGGATCTTTGCCTTCTTTGCTATCTATTCAGGATTTGTTGATGTTCTCAGTGAGAGTTAACAGTGATGTTTCAGAGGTGAAGCAACTGCTCTAGCTTATACCCACCATGGTATGCTTTAAAACAAATGTCTGAGCTCTGAGCACACACAATCCTGGTCATTGTGCTCCCCATGGAATTGATGCGCCAACTTCTTAGAGACAATTGCTGTTGGGTGTCTTATGTTTTACTAGACCAGACAACTGGTGTTGGTCCATTCCACCAGTCTCTGAAATCCCTCAGCTTCCTCACTCATTTGACAAATCCAGAATGTGCATAGGTCTATTTCCATGTTTGCATTTGTTTGGGCATACATGCACATGCATATAAGTACATATGGAAGTCCAAGACTGAATGTCAGGAATCATCCTTCTCCCTCATTCTTTGTGGCAGTTTCTCAATCAAACCCATCACTTAATGGGGCTAGTCTCACTCGTCAACTTACTCTGGGGATCCTCTTCCTCTGTTGCTTTCCATGCCTAGAATGATAGGCAGGCCATGCACCCACCCATCATGTCTGTGGGTTCTGAGTGTCTGAACTTCAGTGTTCTCATTCAGACAGCAAGCCCTTTATTAGCTTATTGGTCTCAGCCCAGTAGTATCCCTTTACCGGGGCTGAGATCCTTGTCTCTTCTTCAGTTTTCTCTAATATTGCCTGTGATATCTGCTTTTCCCTCACGTTCTTTCTTATTCTTTATTCCCTGCTCTGAGCTGGCACTTTCTTCCTCAGGAAAATGAGGGAAACAATGGTAATGATGAAGGCTGGAATCTCCTGCCTCAAGTCTCCCCAGTTCCCACTGAAGCTTGCAGTTGAGGAAGGTATGGCCAGGGACGACTTCCTGACAGTGGTGACCCTCAGCCTCCCAGACACCGACCCCTTCCTTTGCTATGGCTTGTGTTGAACAGAGGCCATCCCTTAGCAGCCCACTGGGGTCTCTCCTCACTTAGCCCCTTCTCTGGTTACTTTCTTGCCAGGAATTTAATTTAAGTTGTTAAAAACATAATTATCATGTAGAAAATCCACACTCATTGCAAAGACACATGCTTCCAAAGTAACTAACTACTTCAGGCACACCCTGAGGAGCATATTTGAATTTCTTTTATTTGCCCACTGCACTTTATTTTAATCTAGTTTTACTCTTCTGAATTCATTCAAAACTGAATAGGCAAGCATACTGGCAGCTACTCACACGGCTCACTCAATCAAATGTCAAATCCCTTTCCTGTAGTCAGGCCCATTTTAGAATTTATTTTAAGCTTCCAAATTATTTGATTGGCATGCATGCGAAAGAGTTGTAATCATACTTTATCACAATTAATTATTTTTGTACTAATTAGTTGAATGTTAATTAACTTTATAAACCAGTTGAAAAATTCAAAAATATTTTATATAATGTTTCCAAGCTTGAAGTAGTTAAAAATAATTTAAAACAAAAGAAAACATTCTCTTTGAGATTTATAAACTTAATTTAGTTTGATAACACTAACAGAGAGAAGAGAGAGAGAGGGAGAGAAAGAGAGAGAGAGAGGGAGAGAGAGAGAGAGAGAGAGAGAGAGAGAGAGAGAGAGAGAGAGAGAGAGAGAAAACAAGAGAGCTGTTTGACACAGAGCAAGCCCACAGTCTCCTTGCAGCTGCTGGGGCATTTGAGATAGGATTTATTTGTTTATGTACCTATTTATTTTTACAATAATTCGAAACCAGAATTAAACCAGTTGTTAGCTTTATTAGAATACTTGAATGTGAACGAGATGTCACACTTTGGAAACATTTTCTTTTAAGCAATCACAGTTTTGAATAAACCAATGATGATTGATCCTGTGTCTTAAAGTTAAGAACAAAATCATCCTAATTAAACCTATCTGAGAGCTAAAACTGGGGTACACTATTGAAGCTGCCAGACTCTCTATGCTTCCCCGTGATTTCAACCCGAGGTCCTCTCTCACAATACTAGCGTACTGGTTTTTTTCTGCTGTGCTGGAGATGGAAGCCAGGGCCACTGGTATGCTAGCCAATGGCTCTACATAGAGCCACAAATCTGGCCCTAATATTTGTTTTTTCTTATATTAAAAAGATAGATATATAAGTACATGTATACACTTATTCATCAGCCTCCAGGTTTCAGCATATTGTAGTCAAACATGTAATGCCCAGGTCCCTAGAGCAGAGGCTAGCCTCCTTTGTGACTGGATGCATTTCATGGAATTTAACCTCCCTAGGCAATGTGATTCCTTTTCCTCTGGTCCCTCATCCCATCTAAGACTGAAGCCCCAGCATCCACCTTGGTATTAAAACAGGGGAGAAGAGAGAATGAGTAAGGATCAAACAGTTTCTGAGGACATCTTCCCTCTGTTCCTGCTGAAGAGTTCAGCATCTTACATTTGACAGAGAAGAGTGACTGAAAGTCAGACCTGACTCCTTCACTCACAGCCACCCCCAGGAAAGCCGGTTGAGATGGTACACCAACAGCTCCTTAGCTGTTCTTTGAGGTGCTAAGCAGCCACCCTCTCAATCAGCATACCACAAATTGGCCCACTTCTCTGCTGGACAACATTTATGTTTCTCCTAATTTTTGATAGTTATAGTCAGAGCAGCCAAGGTGTTCATGCAGGAGTTTATTCCTCCAAGGTGAGGTTACTGTCACGATTGATGCCTCTTTGCCTTTGCATGAACCTGCTCACTTCTTTTTGAAAATGGTTATACCAGTTCTCACCTGATTTGAACTCTCAAAAGCAACTAAGGATGTAGTTGCACTTATGTGACAGTCTCAAAAGGATAGTGCTGTGGTAATTTGAATATGGGTTGGGGTAAACCTGGGCCTGTGACAGGACAGGGACAGATGCAGGGACCCAGTAGAGTCCTGGGTGCAAAGGAACTGCTCCCTACCTTGACTCAGGTGGAGGTGACATAGGTCTGCACCTATGTTAATGTTACAGATGTAGGCACAGGACATTTCTGTTATACTCTATGCTAGTTTTAAGTTGCTCAAAGTGGGGGCAGGGGGAACCTTATCATGTCATATAACTGTCAAGACATGACATTGATGTCCTGTAGCAGCACCTGCTGTCTATCCTACCTGCTTTCCTCCAGAGAGTACCTGGAGGGGAAGCGGAACTAAACTTTAATACACTGATTGTAATTATAAATTAGGTCACTGAGAAGGAAGTGCTGACCCCGCACCTGAACCCCTTAGCAGTCTTTACAGTTCTTCATGCACGTGTGGTTTATGAACTCTTTGAGAGGCTAGCATGCACATATGATTTAAATAGTGAGATTTGAGGGAACATGTGCATGCATGGGGTCCATACAGTCTTAGGTGCAGATTCAACCCAGAGATGGAGCAAATTATCAACACATTAAGGGTCATCCTGGTACAAAAGGCTAGAGTCACATAGAAGTAGGAGACTATGTAGTTACCCAACAAATAAAGGGGGAAGAACTCTAAACTCTTTCCTTAGGGGAGTCTCTATCCCAATTCATACATATTCATGCAGATGATAGTGTCAGCACTGAGGAGAAATGAAGTGAGCTATGACTCAGTACACCTGTCATGAACATGGGATCCTGCCACTCAGAATGACTGGTTATGTGTGAGGTGTACCACTATGTGAGCTGGATGGGTGGGAAGGGATGAGACTCGAATGTGGAAATCAAGATGACTCTGAAAACTAACCAAGTGTGTAGGGTCTAGAGAATATGTCATATGTAATGCTATAATGAGGAATGACTCGCCCGTGCTCCAGTGTGTGTGTGTGTGTGTGTGTGTGTGTGTGTGTGTGTGTGTGTGTGTGTGTATAATAAAGTTAAAATCCTGGAAACAGTCCAGGAGGGAGATAGAAGGCATGTCTACAAAAAGGAGCAAAGTAAGCTGAGCTATGGTCCCAAACAAGCCAACAGTTGAGTATAGAGTGTTCTGTAGGCTCTCTCCAACACAAAGACACCTAGAGCCTATTTAGCTATCCCTGGCCTGGCAGCAAACAGTCCAGACCAGCTCATTCCTCCCATGACACAATATGCCCTACCTGACCTCCAGCCATGCTGGTACCAGTACATGTATAGATTATAGAGCCCTTAATAGAGGGCAACTAAGATCTCCTCCTTCACCATGGCTACAAAATCCCATTTCCCATTTTATCCATTTTATTTTTAAAAGTGTGTGTGTGTGTGTGTGTGTGTGTGTGTGTGTGTGTGTGTGTGTAAGGCCAATGGTCAATCACAGGTATTGTCTCTCAGGGGCAAATCACCTTGTTTTATAAGGCAGGGTTTCTCATTGGCCTGGATCTTGCAAGTTCAGCTAGACTGTCTAGGCAGCAAGCCCTAGTGATCAGCCTGTTTCCCACTCTCCAACATCAGGTCAAAATGGTATATCATCATACTTGACTTTTTATATGGATTTTGGGGCTCAAGCTCTGGTCCTCACTCTTTCAAGGCAAGCACTTCCATGACTGAGCCATGTCCCTAGCTCTCAAGGCTCCATTTGCACATGGAAGAACAATCAAGGCAGATGTTCCCACAGACAGCCTGGCCAGGGGATAATCTACCTGCAATGTGAGCTTGATGCCTCCTGCAGCAGAATCAGACAAAGCGAGCGTCAGGTGTGTGACACTATCAAGGAGATTGCAAAGACTGATAGTTCCACACCCCATTGGGTCATTACAGCAAGCTTTGAGAGACCATGTGGTCCATTCCCTAGTGCCATCAGTGAGCGCCTGCCCTCTAAGCAAAGCAGTAGCACAGTGATAATTAAAATTGTTCAAGGGACCAGCCACAGCAAGAGGACAAGCCCAGCACTGATGCAGAAGGCCCACCTTCTGAAATGAAGGACTCACCCAGTCCTTGGCACATCCTAACCAGATGGAAAAGATCTCCAGGATGCAATCCTCAAACAAGGACATGAGAAAATCACAATCTGAATGAGCAGACATGATCTATTGACTACCAAAGTGAATGGGCAGCAGGAAATCAAAGCACACACATTTGAGAAACGATGTATGGCCTTTACAAATTCTCTGCAAACATGTGGAACATGATAAGAGGAGGACATCGTAGCAAAGAAATGCAAGTTGCTTTCCAACAAAATCTGGAGGAAGAGTAGACCTAACACTAAGCAACAAATGAAAACAAAACTTGCTCACTGGGTATAATTTACAGGGAGGAGTCAACAGGAAGGTGAAAGGAGCTTGAGAACAGGGTGCATTGCACAGGGGTGGGACCGACAAAGTGGAGTCTGGAGCAAAGAAAAAGAAGTTGACAGAGTGTTACAACAAGTAACTTTTGACATGAAATTTATCAGATTTGGTAAGAAACATATACTATAAATCCCAGAACTGACGTAAACTCAATAATGGCAAATCCACTAGAAGACAAACATAATTTATTTTTGAAAACAAAAGAAAGGGGAAATTTTGAAGACAAGAAGGGACCTGTGATGTGGATGGCAACAGATTCCCATCTGGGACCTCAGAAGCCAGAAACTAAAATGCCAGTCACAAGTACGGTATTCCAGGCCACACTGTATAGCTTAGGGGATCCTTTAAAAAGAGTAAAATTCTCAGGCCAAAGTTCACCACAACAAACTAAGGGTTGGTAGCTCTTAAAATTTTTTTCTGGAAAATTCTTTAGGAAGAAGAAAATGGTAGCAGCAGGGAGCTGGAAGCTTCCAGGTTGAGAAGGAACTGGGCATGGAATGGAAAGATGGCCACATATAATATGGGCTCATCTCTTTATCATGAGTTCTGTGAATCATGTTTAATAATTAAACTACACCTTTAAGATCAGTTTGGTATTTATAACACTGGCTTGTTGATCTGGTAGATGGACAAAAAGACCTGGGAGTTTGTGAGTTTTCCTGAGTCCTTTGACATTTTACTGTTGACCCCAGCTGCAGAGGTGAATGACAGCTTCACTCACACCCATGCCTCAAACCTTTGTACCAGTGCTTGGTACTATTAAAGTCCAGGATCTAACTCAGTAAACAGCTTAGGTCCAGATAGGCTGCAAATGACATTTAAAATTACTGGATAAGGGATGAGCAGTTGGAGCCATTAGAGGGTGGAGGCCAGGTGAGCATGGACACAGTAGTAAAGGTAAGAACCCAGGCCTGCTGCAGCCACCAGAACAGGAAGAGGACAAATGGGCTCTTCCTAGAGCCTCTATGCATAGCCTAGCTCACAGCAGTGCTGGCCCAGGGAATTCCATTGTGACCCTCTAATTTCTAGAACTAAGAGAGTATGGATTTCTGCAACCTACCAAATTTGTAGAAACTTTCTAGGTATGAGCAGGAAATAAAATGTAGACTACCACAGGTCATGTGTTTAATACCTGTCACACCCATCATGGTATTACAAAGAACGAAATTCATGACACTAGCAACAGAAGATGGTAGATTTCAAAACAATAATGACAGACCCATCAATAACTTGTGTGCTGTGGCTACTGCTCTGTACGCTGTGAATGTGTACTCTGATTAGTTAATAAATAAAATGCTGATTGGCCAGTAGCCAGGCAGGAAGTATAGGCAGGATAAGCAAAGAAGAGAATTATGGGAACAGGAAGGCTGAGTCAGGAGATGCTGCCAGCTGCCACCACCAGGAGAAGCAAGATGTAAAGATAGCTGTAAGCCACAAGCCACGTGGCAAGGTATAGATTTATAGAAATGGGTTCAATTTAAGATTTAAGATCTAGCTAGCAAGAAGCCTGAGCCATTAGGCCATACAGTTTTAATTAATACAAGCCTCTGTGTGTTTATTTGGGTCTGAGCAGCTGTGGGCCTTGGTGGGACTAGAGAAAACTCTAGCTACACCTGTGCAGGTAGGTAAGGACAAAATCAAAAGTTAAGAAGGCACATTATATTGCACAGAAGGCAAATTATAATGTGGTATAGCCCCATATTAATTATTACTTCAACTTTACATGGTTAGAAGCTAGTGTGACGGTGCCTTATGAAGCCTAGGATTGCTGTGGGTTTGAAGCTGCATGGACAATTTAGGAGCACCTGGCTAGCCAAGGGCAGAAATCATATAGAACGTGTCCTGTGACTAAGATGGAATCAAACTAGAAGTCATTAACACAAATGTGATAGGAAAAATCTGCAAACATACAAAAATGGATTATCCATGATTTAAAGTAGAATTTGCAAATGGAAATGTAAACAAATAAACAAAACAACACAAGCAAAAAACCCACTAGAACTGAATAAATGCAAGACCCAACATAAAATAGGAAGGAAACAATTAAAGCAGAGCAGAGGAAATTTCCCCAGTAAACATAGTTGTTAGATACAAGGAAAAGGTTAGAAACAGCACTGAAGTCCCTGGGAGAAACAAGGGAAAGTGGGCCTTAGGGAGGCAGGCTCATGGGCATGATGGCGACAGATGTCACAGGATGGTGACAGAGAAACAAGAGGAGCAACTGAAATGGACATGCTTCTTATAAAAATGGGTTTTACTGCTCAATCCATATGAAACCTGGCAGGGATGGGGCAGGGTAAAACCAGCACCAGAAATGAAGAGATGGGGATGTCAACACATGCCAAGACTATTGCCAAAGCAATGAATGCAGACAAATGTGGGCATATAAACCCAACAGACTTATGAATATTGTAAGTCCCACAGGATCTACAAAGTATTAAAACTCTGTCAGAAGGCAGTGGCAGTCTGAGAAACCTTCTAACCCTTAAAGAATCTGACTCTAAGCCAGAATGTTCCCTCTCTAAAGCCCCCAGGCCCCGGTGGCTTTGCTAGACAACTGTGCCTTTTGTGCCAGAATCCTAACGCTGCTTATTCACTCTTCCTTCAAGCAGCAGCATGCATGCATTGCAGCTCATTTAGTAATGAAGTCAGGCTGAATCAGATGCAAGACAGAGGAAGATGAGTGAGGGGAAACTTCAACCAAATACTGAGTAAATGAATGCAGCATCACAGAGGAAGATTATACTGGACCATAGATCAGAACTTGCTGTCTGGACATGAACGGACCAACATGTACAATCTGATAATTGAATAGTTAAGGAAGGGAAAATGCACAGTCATTAGATGACACCAAAACACATGATGGAACTCCATGCACAGGGACTGGGGGATTCCACACAGGGAGCACACCAGTTCGCTCCAAGTTGTAAATTAGCCATGTCTACCTCAATTCCAAAAAGTTTTTTACAATATTCACAGCCACTCTCAAGCTTGTAAGGAAGAGAACAGTCCCAGGACAGCAAAACACTCTTGGAAAAGAGAACAACAGTAATAGCACTGAAATTAATATTTCTACTTGCTACGTATCTTGTGGTGGTTTGAAATGAGAAATGTTCCCTGGAGGCTAATGCCTGTGAACATTGTTTCCCAGTTGGTGCTTTTTGGGGAAGTTATGGAAGTTTTAGGGGACACAACCTTGATGAAGGAAGTACCCTACTGTGGGGCAGGCTCTGGAGTTTTATAGCTTCCTCCTGTTTCCTGTTTGTTATCTTTGCTTACTGTAGGCAGATGAAATGTTACCAGCCAGCTTCCTGCCCCTGATGGCATCCCATGTCTTCCCAGCCATGACGATTCTGTACATCTAGAAACCTGAGCTAAAATGAATCCTTTTCTTGCTTAAGACACTTTGGTCGTGATATTTTATCACAGCAACAGAAAAGTAAGTACTCTTTTGTGGTTCTGGTAGAGAGCTAGATACATAGATGGATGATAAAGAAGGAGAAGCCCCCAAAACAAACTCCTAAGATCATACACACCAGGTTTCTGACAAAGGCACCAAACAGAATGAACAAACGGAAGAAAGGTAGCCCTTTAATAAAGTGCAGAAAAATCAGACATGCTGAAGTTAAGGCAGAACTTGAACTCGTGTCTTCCATATCCCACAAAAATGAATTTAAATTAGAAAATACCCTAAAGATAAAAGCTATCTTCACTTAGGGAATCACATTTCATGCATCCCCAAGCTCCAGGGCTAGGAAGTCCATAGACTTTACCCCTAAAGAGTAGGACTTCATGTCCATCCCTTTACCATCTCAATACAAAGCCTTTACTTTAAGACAATTCATGAGAAAAAACATAAGCTAAAAAGATGGGTGAGAGATATGGCCATATGAAGCATTTGTTCTACAGAGGACTAACACCATGAACATGCAAGGAACTCTCAAGTAAAACGTAAAATCCAATTAGAAGATACGAAAAGGCATGGTGAGTACCCTGCAAGAAGGGAAGCTCAGATATTGAAGAAGCAGAGGAAATGATCAGCATGAACCGAGAACAATGCAATTTAAACACCACAGAGACAGAACCACATGCCCACTAAGAGGGACAAACGGTGATGATTCCAAACGCAGATGGAAGTGTAGAAACCGGGCTTTGCACATGCCAGTAAGAAGGTGGCCTGACAGTGCCACTCTGGGAAACTGCCTGCAGTGTCTCAGAACACTGAGCCAGCAAGTAGTGCATGGGCCAGAAATCACATTTATGGGTGTGTATGTGTGTGTGTTTTGAAGGAATAAAAGTTTATGTGTACACACCATTCTTTACAGAAGCATTCATCACATCCTTTATAGCAGTCATCAAAACAGGAAATACCCCATGTATTCGTTAGTGAGTCAATACTAAAGAAGTTGTGGGATGTCCATATTAGAAGCGCACAAAACCAGGAAGAAGGAATCCCATAAACCATCATACACTACAGCATGGTAAAATGACCATGACCCTGCAATGACAGCATTTTTAGAGAGAGTGCAAGACAGTAGCTGTCAGGGGTTAGGGGTATGATTTTCAAAGGAAGAACAAAGAGACAGTTCTGTAAAATGTCTGCCATACAAGCATGAGAAGCTGAGTTTGGACCAACAGCAACCACATAAAAGCTGCCAGGAGTGGTGGTTCACACCTGTAAGATAGTGGAAATGGAGAGAGAGGCAGGTGGATCCGTGGAGCTTACTGGCCAGCCAAGCTCTGAGCTCAGTGAGGGATCCTGTCTCAAAGACTAAGGTGGAGAGCAATAAATGAAGATATGCAACATCAACCTGGCCTCCATGGATACACACACACACACACACACACACACACACACACACACACACACACATACACACACACACACACACACACAGACTAACAGACTAAGCAATAACTGGCAAAAATAGCATAAGCTTTAGGGGGCTGGAATAGCCCAACAGTCTTTACACACTTGACAAGTACAGCCAACTATACTTAGATGTGTGTAATAACTGAAACCAAACCATGTGAATGTTTAGGTATGTAGATTTCTTGATACCTATTGCATTTAAGACAAAAACAAATCAATAAATGTACACACAAGGAAATATGTTTCCTATTCTATAAGACACAATTGAAAGCTGTCTTACTGCTGGTGGGGTTGATATTTATAGAGATAGTCACTTATAATTACTGAAGTAAGGGAAGTACTCCTTTAACTCAGGACCACAGTTACTTTTCTTTCTTTTTCCTGCCAAGTCATGTCCCAACTTTTTATGCTTGAAAAATTATTTTTCTTAAAGACAAAAGGCAGAGAAATAAAAGCTAATGATGGACCAACTTTGAGTACAGAGCAGCCCTCTTATAACAGATCAGAGTGTCCTGGAAGAACTCCAGGGAACTGGGAGCTAGTATTTTGAATATCATGGATGTGAGTTTTAGATCACATGAGCTGCAGGCCACATTCATTCAGTGCTAATTGACTTGATTTCTTAGCATGATTTATAAATATGAAAAGTGAATTTTTTTTGGACAACATTTAAATTGACATTTTCCTGTCTTTACTCCTAACAGAACTTGCCCATGTCCTCCATCATGAAGGGATCATATAAGATACCTGACTGGCACACCTGGGCTATGAGAATCATTTTCTTTCTTATCTTCTCACTCTCCCTCCTTTTCTCTTTCCCCCATTTTCTCTCCCCCTTTTTTAGGAGTGCCGGGGATTGGCCCCAAGGCCTTATGCCTTCTGGGCTTGAGCCATACTCCTGGTGCCTGGTTTTCTTTGAATATAAAGAGAATGAATCCTTTCATCTCAGGCCAGCAGGGAGATGCCAATCATAGCCACAGCAAGGCAGGGGCTGTAACTAGAAGGAGGTTGAAGACAGGGTGAAGCTTCCCTGGGGATCAACTCATTTCCTTATTATCTAATCCAAATGTCTAGCTGTATGGAGGCTGCAACTTGCACACAGATTCCTTCATGCCCACAGAGGGGTGGGCATTTAAAAAGCCATATCCTGTCTCGCAATCCTCAGGACATCCAAGTTAACGCAATCTCCTGTTACTGCCAGCTAGAGCGAGGAGCAAGGCCAGGTAAAGCAATATCTCCCCTTGCCAGTTTGCAATTTAATTTTGAGAAAATTGTCAATATATATTCTCAGAAAGAGCTCAGCAGAGATCTGTTAAGTTAGTTATTTCATTTTCTTTTGAGTTTGCCATGCTATACAAATACTCTGAGAAAATCCATCCTTCTTTGGGGAAGACTGGGGTGACAGATGAATCCCTGAACCCTTAGGGATTTTGCATTGTGTTATAAAGTTTGAGAAAATAAAATCTATGAACAGAAATCAGAGCTCTAAAAACTACATTTAGGATGTGCCCTCTCCTTATTATGTAATTTTTCCTTCCTAGATATCTTCCAAGTTCTGAGTAGAACCCACCTGTCACCCAAGAGGAAGACCAATGAGATAATGGGCCCAATGCACTCAGTACCAGCCCAGCATACATGGAGCCAAGTCTAGTGTAGTTGGAAATCTGCATCAGGAGCTTTTGTGAGTCTGTAGACTGCCTACTATTTAAAGGGTCTTAGTGCATCTGTCATTTGTTGGGGATTTAGCTCAGTGGTAGAGCATTTGCCTAGCAAGTGCAAGTCCCTGGGTTCGGTTATCAGCTCTGGAAAAAAACAAAAAACAAAACAAAGCAAAACATTTGTCCTAATAGATTATAAAGCCCATGCTGAGAATAATGCATAGCACATACTTACTCAAGTTGGGTTGTTGGTGTTTAATCTGGATTTACCTGAAGCCAGGGGAGGCCCCAGCATCTCCCTTCTCTGTAACTCAGGACCAGATACTAAGGAAGTATCTCCATGGCACTTCTTCCTCTGCTTCAGCTGATTAAATGTGCTTTGCTCCTTGTTACTTTATGTTTCCCAGAGGGCACCTCAGTTTGATTCAGTTGGCCATTTAGATTTTCATTTATAGATCTGAGCTATTATGAAGAAGTCCTAATAACACTTATGTCATTGTAACATACAGTTTACCATAGCTTTCTTAACAACAAAAAGCCTTTAAAAAATGAGAGTGTGAACCTAGATCCTTAATAGCAACCCATGGGATGTTCTAAGGCATTCCCTTATTGCATTTATATTTTAACTTTTGCATTTATTTAAAAACCATTCTCATCTATTTGAGTGGTGTCCTTTTAAAAATCAGATGTTATGGTAACAATTAAACCATTTCACATGTGGTTTACATTTATTATCTAAGTTTATTGTATATATTTTATAGCCATGAAAACAGAGGGACACAGAGGTAAAATGACTTCCCTCAGGGTCACAGTGGCAGGAAGTCGCACTGAATCAGAAACTTCATCTTGGATTCCTAGCCCATGTATACCCACTATCTGTTTGTAGATAATGTTATGCAACACAGGATGCTAGCTAGAATCATTCCAACAATACAAGTGCCCAGTGTTACCCTAGAGAACTCTGTGCTTTTAAAGGCAAAAAAGTAAAAATTGGAATTTTTGGTCTAGCCACTTGGCAAATATTATTATTAATATGTAGTCATAACTCATATTCATCACCTGCAGTTAGTTCTTCCTAATTCCCTAATACTTAGCCTTTCTTGTTCTTTTTTCTACATCTTATATTACACCCACATGTATACTTGTTTACACAGTTACATATTACTGGCTAGATCTAATCTATTATGGGGATATGTGTTTTTTTTTTTAAACTGAGAGTATGTGACCTTGCTTAATATACATTCTATGACTGTCAATTTTCCTACAAATTTTGTGATTAGCTTTTTCTATAAAGTTGAATAATACTCTAATATATATCATACAATATTATATATGTAAAATTTTTATTATCCATTTATCTGGTGATGGACAATTAAATTGATTCCGATCCTGTGATATTGTCAATAAAGCTAATTGTTTTTCTGGTTCTAGCTGTCATGAACTTTTCATTTTTGGTGGTAGATAAGTGTATAAAATGTATTTGGTGTCAAAAGTATAAAATACCATATGGAGTGCCACAGCTTCCACTTTGAATGGCTGCTCAAACAGTATAAATATTTCCTAAATTGTATAGTCTACGGGTCTGATTAATTTTAGTATGTGAATATTTTGTTTGCAATGGTTTTTATAATAATGATTAAAATAATAAATGTATAATTATTTACAAACATGTGGGTGCATGTATGTGTGTGTAGGTGTTGAGTGTTAGGGGTTTGGGCAAATAAATACTTCATGTTCCACTTTGGTGAAAATGTAAATTTTCTAGAAAAGCTGGACAAAGAATAACATCCTAAAGGTTGACACTCTGCCCCTTAAAGTTCTTTGCTAGACAATTTTCTTAAAGGCAAGTGAATTGACTACACATTGAGTGAAGAGTTTCGCACTGTCTGACTGCTACAAAAGCTAAAGACAAGGGTGTAGGTGGGAAAAGGAGCCCCACACAGTGGCCGTTTAAGATCAGTGGCATCTGCATGACCGAAGTGGAGACCTAGAGTACAGAATTTTTTTGGAATTACCTCTTCAGCATCCAGTCATCTGGGAGCCAGGAGAGATCTGTCACTAATGGAAGTATGGCACTGTGTACCCAGAACTCACAGAATGAAATGAGAATGACTACATATTAATAATAATATTTGCCAAGTGGCTAGACACTAGACAGCTCAGGGTGTGCTGGGTAACACTTGGCCATAACATCATTCTTGCTGCCATTATACCCATTGGAAAGTATGAGCCAGTCATGTGGCATTAATTATTGCCAGTCATAGTGGGAATGAGCAATGACAAAATGGACCAACATAGATGCTCATCTGCTACAATGCTGACAACAG
Organism: Onychomys torridus; assembly: GCF_903995425.1. NCBI lineage: Eukaryota > Metazoa > Chordata > Mammalia > Rodentia > Cricetidae > Onychomys > Onychomys torridus. The sequence goes on from NC_050459.1 coordinate 13,238,252, forward strand.
AAAGAATGAAAGTTTCAAGTCCCCATGTTGCCCAGGCAGGACCACCAATAGACTCAGCCATGCACAGCGTGTCCCACCATGGTGCTTTTAAAAATGTGCATCACTTCCTTAGGAGGTGATGCACAAAGGGAGAGGGCAACAGCACCCCTTTTCTGTCCTATATGTGTGCCCATGCCCAAGATAAAAAAAAGAGAAGCACATAGTTACATACACACTGACTGAGAAAAAGGAGGTAAGTCCCTTAGCATCATCATTCCATGAGTGATAGAATTTTTCAGACCAGTACTTTCCAGAGTTACTACCTGAAGCCATCTGGTAAGAAGATGATTTTTTTTTCTCTCAGCTCAAAATCTACAGAGATGGGCATTCCCAGATCACATATTTTATTTTGATGAAATCAGATCTGATGAAAACTGACAAGAACCCGGAGCTCAAAGTACCTGAAGCGGACTTTGCTATGGGTTAGAAACACTGAAGCTTCAGGCACAAGAAGGAGCCTATCTATGGCAGGGCTCCTGAAGACAGCCTTGAGCCTAATGGGACTCTGATCCACTTATTCTGCAGTCTCAGCCTCTTTTATTAGGTAGTTTTATAGTGCATGATAGTTCCCAGAAAACACACAGCATTATCTCAGAAAAACTACTATTCCAAAAACACCTGTTCACACTGGGGAGGGAAGAGACAGGACCACAGGGATGCCTGATTTGAGAAAGGCATGTTTCCTGATTTCTGTCTTTTGCTGTTGCTCTGTTTCATACAGGAAAAATGTAATCTTCAGTTAGTCCTCATGCAAAATCAGAGTGATCATCACTAGCATATTCAGGGAGGGCACTTATAAAGGTAAGCCAACAAACATCTACCCACATAACTGCATATTGAGAAGAAAAGTGAAAAGGCATACTCACACATATAAAACAGATCTGGTGTCCCCCACCTTCCCAGCATCTCCAACTGTCAGGGTGTCATATCCTCTTTCCAATTCAAACTCTTCAAAAGCAAGCTTGATGACCTAAATCCAAAGGGAAAACATAGTTAATAACATAATACAGACCTTCCATGGCAATGCACATTTATAGTTTTGTGGTTAGCTTTGGCTCCTTAATTCTGATGGATACCAAATAATTCCCAAGTTGCCTCCAGTTGCTGCATGGATATTAGAGGTTTGGTGGGCCTGAATTTCAGAATTTTGTGGAATTAAAATGTTCTTTTTGTCTCAATTTACTATGAGCTCTAAAATGAGATTTATCTGACCTCACTTCAAATTACATGTCTATCAACTACATAGCATAAAAATTCAGTTGAGCAAATTAACCAAGAATAAGCCAATATAAGCAGGAAAAATACTGCTGTAGTTAATGAGGCATGATTTTAAGGATACCCTATAATGAATCTTTTAAAATTTGCTAGTGTAGGTCTCATGTTATTATTCCCAATAACATAAGAACTTTCTGAAGCTAAGAGACAAATGATCCAATAGCACACTTAGCTGTTCAATACCTTGATGTTTCTTCTTTTCTCTTTTATATTTCTAAGAATTCCACTCAAGGCTTTACCCACACTAGTCAAGTTCTCAATCCATGAACTGTACCATCAGACTTCAATTAGATAACTGGATGGATAGAGGGATGCATGGATGGATGGATGGATGGATAGGTGGGTGTGTAGATGGAGGCAGGAAGGATGACTAGATATGGACAGACAGATGGGTAGGAAGGTGGTTGACAAAAAGATAACAAGAAGATGTATAACCTAGTGATAAAACATAATTTAAAAAGAAGCATAACACTGAATTAATTTCCATTTTGGCATGCATATAATAAAAATGGCACACATATATAATATATGCCACAATTAATCAATACTATATAGAGAACACATTCACAGATATATAGCATATTTAGATGTGATGATTAACATTATGCTAAACATTAGACAGATTTCTTTTTTAATCCACCAACAGAATATAAGCATGTAAACTCCCTTCTCTGTAGACCACAGGAAATTTTCTCCTGAAACAAACAAACAAACAAAATACTCCCTTTGTTGAACAATATTGTGATCAAGAGGCAAGGTGATCAAAGGTTTCAGGAATTTATGATGCGTCTTGAATAGCCAGGTATACAAAGAAAATATCAAAAGATTATCATAGATGATAGATAAATATAAATATGGATAGGCAGATTCAGTACACAGATAATAGATAACAAAGAGTCAATAAATAGTTATTGGTGATTAGAAATAACAGAAAGTATATGATTTGTTAATTAGATAACTGGATGAGTGGATTATAGATCAGTGAACAGATAGATAGTTAAATGGACGCATAGAAGGATGGATAGATTATAAGTATGTAGACTGATAGAGGGATAGGTGGATGGTGGATAGATGGTGGGTGATAAATAAGTAGATTGATAGGTAGATGGGTAGATGATAGATAAGTGGATGGATAGAGGGATAGATGAATGGGTAATAAATAAGTAAATACATAGAACAATGGGTGGATGACAGATGGTAGATAAATGGATAGATGGATGCTAGGTCAGTGATATATTAAAGTATGGGTGAATGGGTAGATGATGGGTGATAGATAATTGATGGACAGATGATAGTATAAAATGATGGGTGGATGAGTGATGGAGTGGCACAGAGAGGTAGGTGAGGAAGGGAGGCAGATGGGAGAGGGGGAGCAGGAATTGCTACTTATGACTGAGTGTGTGTGCCTTGTAAAGAGAAATCAAATGCTTGCCTATTAGACCATTTTTATAAAAAGCAAATGGTGCCGGGAGTGAGGTCAGTGTTCCTAAGACTTATCTTAACATGCACAGGTTGAATACTCTTTAGATGGCTGCTTTTCTCTAACAATGCTAATAAGGGACACATTGTCTATATTATCATAAATTCTTACTAACATTAGTGACAGGGCTATTACAATTTATTTTAAAACTACTAATTCAAATTGTGGTGTTTGTATGAATCATTATTCGTACTGAAACAGGTGTGGGTTTGACAGCTGTCACAACCTTCTTTGAATATTTCATATTAAAATGAGGAACTGAGGAAGCTTCTTGTTTCTATTTTCCTGTCTCTTGACTACAGGAGAAAAAGGTCGCAGAGTAATGGGATAAAGAAGCTAGAGTTCACATCCTAGGCTTGTGTTTTCCATGACTTTCCCATATGTTCGATGTTAATGCCTTTTGAGGCTTGCTAGAGTCAGTTTAAGTCACTTATCACATCACATCCCACAGTGCACTCCCCAGAGAGGCTGAGGATGGCACACACACACACACACACACACACACACACACACACACACACACACACAAGATGGAGACACTCCCAAGTCCTAGCTGCATGGAGAAGCTAGGGCACTGAAGCCAGCCCTGCAGTTCCTCTGTTCCCCGTAGAGGGCACACCGGCTTCTGACTGACTGCTTCAGTGTGGATCTTACTTCTCTCCATCTCCTTATTTTCTCTGATCAATGCTTTCAGTTCCCTATCAGTGTTCCAAGAAATTCCTTTCAGGAGATAGTTTTCAATTTGGAGAAAGTACTTCATTGTCACCAAAATGTCCTGAAATGTCTGGCATCCACTCCATGTTAGGGCCCCTGGGCTAATTCTTCTGTCTGTGTCTGCATACTCACTAGACTTTGGATTCTGTAGTTTGTTAAAAACTTATTATTATTACTTTAGCATATTGTATTATAGAAAGACCATCATAATGCCTTCATATGAATGACAGATACAGTTCCTCTTTCTCTTTAATGTATAATAAACATGAATCTCTAACAACTGAGATATGGAGAGTGCATGCATGGAGTGAATGCACCTTTAAATGTATTTATTTAGTTTAGAAAACATGCCTATTTACATAAATAAAAGTTGTCATACTCAATAATATAATATAGAGATCATCTTGAAAATTTATGGAGATGTGTATGTCTGTGGCTCCCTAGTACAATGTATGTAACAGCTTCCTTGTCTTTTATGTAATTGTTCCTTATAAACTGGAGGATAGATGTAGTGCTAACAAACATGTGGCACATCAGAACTTCAAGCTCATTTTGTTTGGAGACCTGAAGTTATCTCAGTACATTGTGTGCCAAACTAGAAAAAAAACCACTGTAGATATAGTTGTGATATGGGCAGGTAATTAGCAGTATGATCGTAAAGAGTAGAAATAAGGATAGTAGTATGTCAAAATTCTTCATAACCCTCAAAACGCTGGTGGGGCTAAATCACAGACACCATAGCTTGAATAGTAGAGCAGGTGTCTATCTCTCCCTGGTCAGTCATTAGATGGGGTGCAGTTGACACTTTGGCAATGATGTACAGGTGGGGATTTATGAACAAACATATTAGCTTTGCATATGTTTACTGCATACCTGTGTAAGTGCAGTTTTGAGCTCTAATGCCTCGGTTGGAAGAAAGAGCAAAGCTTTATGGTTTTTAAAAATGCAATAGAGAAAAATGAAAATCAAAGTAAGCAAAAGACCAATAAGACAAAAGAATGCCAAAAACACGGCAAAACATAACCCAAAGCCCACAAAAGTACCATTGAGTTTCATCAAAAATATGTTGTCTACAATTTTTTCAATTGAAAAAAATCTTAGCTCAAAAACAAAAAAAGCAAACAAACAAAAAAAACCCCACCACAATTGACAGATTGGTGATTCATGTTCTTTATCAGGCTATGTAGAAACCTTGCAATAATAAGCAGCCATTAGTGGTGTTGGCCTTCTGATGGTATCATTGTGGATAAACAAATCATGCAGTATTTACAAAAAAAAAAAAAATCAAAGTTCTTTATTATCTCAAAATATGTTTTGCCACATTTTGCTCTATTTACTGACTAATCCAAACACGGAGGGAAGCCCTCCAAATGGAGTCCAAACACCATGAAAGTGCTCAGAGGACATTATCTTAGAGACTTGGGGATGAGGGGGGCAGGGAGGGTTTGTGGGAGGTGAGAAAAGAAGGAAGGAGTTGAAAGGAAGGTAAAAGGGAGTAGCAGAAGAGATAATGGGAGTGAGAACAGGAAGTGGGAATCTAGGAGAGATTTTTCCAAACATTGATGACTATGGATATTCATGAGTAACCAAGAGAAAAGCACACTTGTACTTATTGTAGGATAGGGCACGTTCTTTCTCAGGTTTGCTGTGACCTTCTTAAAGGAGGGAAGATCTTCATCTTTCCCCAGGTCCTAAGCACTAAAGGACAATACATAATAAACCTTAACTGGGAAAAATGACAGAAAATTTTGCCTCTGATTTAAAAAACAAAAAACAAAAAACAAGAAAACACACACACACAAAAAACTATGATAAAAATCACCACCTAAACACAGCCCTTTAAATATGACAGAGAGGAAATCGACACAGCCATGCTATAGTTCTATTTTAATTTTACCATTGTTTTTTATTTTTCATGTCATATTGAAAGTACACTTCTTTGTCTTTTTTAAAAATATTTGATTGTTTTTATTTTCTCTGTGTGAATGCTGTGTGTGTGTGTGTGTGTGTGTGTGTGTGTGTGTATGTGTGTGTGTGTGTGTGTGTGTGTGTGTGTGTGTACCACATATGTGCTTGTGGAGATCAGAAGAGGGCATTGGATCCCTAGAATTACAGGTCGTTATTAGCCTCTATGTGTATATGTGCTGAGAACTGAAACCAGGTTCTGTGCAAGAGTAGCAAATGCTCTTAAATGCTGAAATCTCTCTCTAGCCTCAAAGGACATTTATTTTTCTAATATGATTGTGTTAGAAATTTTTTAAAAATTTCAAACATCCTCATGAAAAAAATTAGTAAAAATCCCTATATCTTGGAAATAAATAATTCCTGAGTGCCTAATTAAGAACTGTGGGTTTGTCCTTTATCCTAAGTGTTGGGTTGAGGACTTAGGACACACAGCAAGGGCCTCTGGGAACCCAAAGCTTCCTGCCATCTGACACATTCAGTTCCAAGCTGTATTTTAGAAGGAAACTGCCCAAGTGTGAATTTCCTCATGAGAACTTAACAATCGACAGCTGGCAATTATTAGCTCTGTTGCCAATAGCAATGCCTTACCCATTTGTAAAAGTTTGTGGTTTCTTATCAAATGGTAATTGTCAAATGTTCTTAGCAGTTCTTCATGCATTTACTCGATTGAACTCATAATGACCAGTCATTAAAAAAAAAAAAATGGAAAAGTTAATAATTGATTAAAAAAAAAAAGTTACCTGTCTAAGTTTGTCTGGCCCAGAGTTTTGAGGAATGCCCCATCTGAAGTTCCTATTATATCAAGTTCAGGCATGGCCATATTGCTACCAGGCTGCAAAATGTTAGTGTCCTTAGAATACACTTTGGCATTTTCTTATAGAACTAGACAGACTCTACCCATACCCTACACCGCTGTGAGAAGAGAATTCTTACATCCCTCCAATGTAACTATACCTTACTCACCTCTGCTATAAAAAGCAAAGTAATGCAAACAAAAGCAGGAACATCTGAGGTGAGAGGGAAGCCAGACCTGCATGCTTCCTTATACAGGAGAGCATGGATCCTCTCCCAGGCTGTCTGTCCTCAGCAAAATGAGAATTGTGGGTCCCTATGGGGTTCCGGGGACCCAAATGGCACACACAGACAGGTGTGCATGGGAGCTGGTGTTCAGGACACCATCTGCCCTGCCCTTCTTGTAGGAATTCACTCCACAGCTTCAGGTTCTGATGTGTTCATTTCTACACATCTGTCTTTATTTCCATACTGTTTTGTCTCTCTTGTGTATGGATGAGAGAAATCTATAAATCTATACCGTAAAATATATCTCTCTAACATAAACTGCAAAAAAAAAGGTCAGTAATCCTGTCAGGGACACAGAGTATTTACAGAACAGTAGTAGAGATTACTCAGCTCAGCAGGGAAAGTTTGAGCTAAGTATGGGAGTGGTTGAAGATTAACATGACTGTCACACAGAGGGGCAGCTGCAGCAGAGAGACCCAAGAGCCTCTCCTAAGCTTCTGCCACCTAAGCAAGCGGAATCCCTGGCAGAGCCCAGAAACTTATTAAAATGTGTTCTCAAATGTGTGAAACTGCAGAGGGTATTTATTAAAACTGAGAGACTGGGAATTTAAAAGTCACAATACAATAACTGCAAAAGAGAGAATCAGAACATCATTAGAAGTTGGCAAAACACAGAATTAATGCTCACATCAATCAAGCAGGGACTAGAGGCATATCCTAGGCGGGACTCTGAAGAAATAAAAGATGAAAGGGTGGTGGGGAAAAAGTGACAGCTCTCGAGATAAAAGTGAGGATATTGAAGTTTGTGGGGCGATAACAAAGGGTGCAGGATCAATAATTAGGAAAATCATGGGACACGCATTCTACAACACATTAAAGAGTTGAGACTAGAGATTAAAGGTGGCTCATTATAATCCATGCGAACAAAACACAGCTACAAGGGAATGTGGAAATGATGTCACCTCAAAGCCATTTAACTCTAAGACTCTCCAAAGGATTCTCTTTGCACACTCAGGAGAATTACGTGGATTGTATTTGAAGACATACAAATCAAAGTTGCTTTCATTTTTTAGTGGTACATCAGAACAGGTGATTTACATGGTCCAGATTAAAAGATAATGTATGCCTTCCTAGTGCACTTATTCAGCAGAATAAGGGAAGGGAAAAATCTTTTTTTAATGTCTCGGGTATATTATTTAGATGTCTCACTATCTTCAGCTTGGCTTAAGGGTACATTGCCAACAAGAATAATGTTTAAGGGGATGAAGACCGGGTGAAATACACATAAACTAGAAAAGGCCAGCTGATACAAGTAAAAACATCTGCATTTACTATAACATAGTAAACAACATATTTAAGTATAAAGAATGGTATGGAACTTTGCAGTTGAGCTCTGAAGCCCACACTTTCTCACTGGAAATGGAGTATCAGCAAGAGGTGATAGGTTGGGAACGCCCTGACACAGATAGCTCCAGGCAGCTGGACTCAACTACAGCTCATGCCAGAGCTGGGCAGAACCTTGGGGAGCTTGGGCTGAATACAGTGAATCTGCCTCATGGTACATGCTGTCATGGTCATTTGTAGTGGTAAATAGCAGCTGTCTGCACCCAATGAAGAGAACCATGGGCTTAATAGAATCCTGATTCTGAAAGACTCTAAAAGGAGTTAGGAGATCAACATAGTTGAAGAGAAGAGGGAAATGAAAAAGTGATTATTGATTCTTACCTTTCAGCTATTGGCTAGAAGTTGGGAAAGTACATTACTTACAATGTTAGAGAAAGTTCCAGAAAGTAGTAGTTACAGACAGGGTCTCACTTTGTACCCTTGGCTGACCCAGAACTCACTATTCAGACAAGATTGTCATCTAGCTCATGGATTTACCTGCCTCTGCCTCCCAAGTGCTTGGATTAAGCAGAGGTTCTCAACATATGGGTCATGACTCTTTTGTGGGGTCACATATCAGATATCCTGTATATCAGATACTTATAATTTATAACAGTAGCAAAATTACAGTTATGAAGTAGCAATGAAATAACTTTATGGTTGGGGATCACCACAACATGAGGAACTGTATTAAAAGGTTGCAGCATTAGCAAGGTTAGGAACTGCTGAGTTAAAGGCATACACCACCAGGCCTAGATGGTTATTGGTCCATCACATGGCCATTCACTTTCCCCTCACCTTCAGCAACATCTATAAACACCTCCATTTCCACAAAGCTGGGACACGCAGATACTGTGAATGTGCACACATAGGAAGTGCCTAGGACAGAACCTCCAGCATGGGAACCCCATAGATAAAGAGATGCAGTCTACAAAGGTGATGCAGGGGCCCAGTGACAGTGACTCACTTCTTATTTTCACTATTTTTTGTTTATTAATCTTTGCATTTTTAAAAAGAATCTTAAAAATCTTAAAACACATATAAAATAAAATAGCATAAAGTTACTATGAAACCATTTTATGTCAAACCATACTCCTTGAACTTGGCTAAAGCTTCAAGTTTTGTTAAAATATATGCTGCTAGTATTAATAAAAAAAATATAGAAATTGAATTAGCAAAATCTATACAGTTAAAATAAATGATTAAAATTTTAGGGGCAAATTCAATCATAAGACATAATGGATGAAACCTATTTGAAAGATCATGGCAAAATGGGAAACCATGGAAGGTAGCTTTGCTGAGACATGCATAATGGGTAGGTGTCTTTCTTTACTAATTTCATTCACAGGAATGCTTTTTAAAGTTGTGATAAGATAAATCTAAGACTGATGCTAAACCCAGTGAACTAAGACCTATTATATACCATTTGAGAAAAAAAATAGTTGAAGTTACTTGATCAATTTTGTGTATATTTATAGTATATTTATTGTAGAAAATGTCTGCAAGTTTTATTATGTAATAAATATTTCACACTAAAAAAATTTAAAAAAAGCATGAAACTAGTATTTTGCCTAAAACGAATAGTGAGGAAATTCCCCCATGTGAGCCATGAACCATAGCTTTCTACCATGGCATCTTCTAGCAAACACAGCAGGTATGGTGCTGTTTTCTAGTGGAGGAAGCCTGAACTCAAACAGCTCAGAATTTAGAGAGTTGTGGCCATGGAAACATATTCAAGACAAACTAGTTTTCAAAGCTTCAGTTATTCTCGTACCTGGTATTTATGAGCCTGGATTGCAATGATGGGGCTGGCCACAAGCCCCTGTTCCACTTGTCACCTCGCATTTGACCTTGAGGGAGATACCACTTCCTTGCTCATTTTAATCCCCTTTCCTCACTTCATCCAGGGGCAGAGTTCCTATTTGCTGAGTGGGATTGCTAAGTGCATTGATGTTAAGTGTGAGATAAAGTCTGAAGGTGGGGGAGAGCTGGGATGGCAGGCCTCTGGATATGACACGGACACTGCATACATGAAGGCATGGCAGTTGTGGTTACCCACACAAGATCTCTAAAAGATCAAGAGACTTTAAATTTTAGTATGAAGAGGGCAGGGTCTCCTGCTGCCTTTCTGTAACTGGAGAGCTAGTGGCAATTGATGGCTGCTGATGGAGGAAGAGTAGTTTCCTTTGGGGGCTGTCACTGGTAGGTCGGGCATGGTCCCATTGATGATGCCACACATAACAGTGTATGGACAACACTAATTGGATTTAGCGAGTGAAAAGAAACAAGTCCAAAAGGCGGATACAGAATGCAGATGGAAGACATGTATGCGGGGGGGGGGGGGGGTGGTGGTGGCGAGAAGCTGGAGGGAGGAAGTAGGAGATAGCTATGGCCATGTACCCATGTAGGAAAATTTCAAAAAAATAAAAAAATAAACAAAGAAATACATTAATTACAAGTTACTACCTCAGGGGGGGGGGGGAAGTAGCATTCATGTTAAGAACATGTTCTCAATTGCAGAAACAGAGACTAAAGGATATTAAAAATGGTCAGTGACAAAAACTACTTTATAAATCTCTCTATACTTGGAGGAAGAGCTAAGCCCTTGATCACCTTTTCAGGTCTGGGAATGATGACTTCCCAACCCTAGGCCTGTGGTCTAGAGCCATTTAGCAATGTATATTTTAGCTCCCTCGTCATTAAAATGCAGAAGTGGGGCTACTAAGGTTTTCTCTAACACTTAACCAGCTCTGATAATTTTTATAGTTCTCTCTCCATCACAAGCTAGATCTGATGGTTCTGAACCAGAGCTGACTTGTTTGAATATATTAATGGAAGCTTTGTGGCTGCAATGGAAATGGTAGACTAGGTGTGGTGTTGAACACATGCAAGCCCAGCTAAGGCAGCTCAGGGGAGGTGATGGTACAGGGAAGGGTAAGAAGTTCTAGACCATCCTTGGCTACACAATTTAAGACCAGCCTGAGCTACATGAGACCCTGCCTCAAAAACAAACAAACAAAACAAAAACAAAACCCTCCCTCCAAAAAACCAAAACCATAGGAAAAGGAAAAGAGGGGGGAAAACAAGTTAGAAAATAGATTATAACTAATAGTCTCTACTTCCTGAGAGTGAGGCTATTGATGTGAACTGGAATCTGCCTGTACCTTGCTTCCTGAGCTGGATGGAAGCCTGCCAGCCCAACAGCCAGGTGTGAGGTTACCTGGTCAGGAAAGCAATTATCAGGTTGGTAGATTCTGTAGTCATGGTAACAGGGTGAAGCGATAAGGCCAGAGCTCAGCGTCTCTCCCACCTGCAGTTTCTCATTTCTTCAGAGTGTGAAGAGAAGGTGTGAACTTGTCTTCTCACTGGTATGCACAAGCCCTAGATCACCTTTCCCTCCCAGTCATTAAGACACCAGAGCAGATTAAGAAAATTGAGAGCAAATGAGAGAACAATCCTCCACAAGGACTACACAGGGATGTTTGCACTCAGGTAGTGGATTCTCTGCCAAGAACGAGGAAAGGGCTGTGCTCTGCAGGCCCAGAGGGATACCAGGGTTGTATGGAGCTTCTGGCACAGCCTGCCTCCTGCTTCCTCCCTCTTCCAGCCTCAGCCCTGGCCCCTTGCTCAGTTCTGTATTTTCCCTGTTTTTCTCTACAAACAGCAAGGAAAGAGAGAGAGAGAGAGAGAGAGAGAGAGAGAGAGAGAGAGAGAGAAGACAATCAGATGAGAAGGCATCTTTGAAGTGAAAATAACTTTGGATGCATACTCCACGACTTACTTGGCTCAGCATAATGTAAGTTGCTAGCCTAGAGTCCCAACTACCAGAACAATATCCTAGAAGAATTTTGAAAATCAGTCATTGAAAATCACCATGTATAGAGTCCCTGGACAAGTACAGTGAAGTGACATTACCCTGTCTTGCTTTCTGGCACAAAAGTATGCCCTGGAGATGCTCATTCAGCTTTTGGGTAAAAGACTAACATGGGATTGATTTAAATACATGCTTTTCCTTGGGAAAAAAAATATCCTAGTACATCCTCCAAGTGATGGAGTCAGGACTCAGCTATGGATTTTTTTTTTAATTCAGAAAATATACCTCTTAAAAATGATTTCAATTTTTGATTTCTTAAGTCAAAGTTGGACCATGAGTCTGTGGATATGGTTCCTAAAGGTTGGCCTAACTCTGTGTGATTATGTGACTGTATGATTTTGTAGTGTTGAGATTCAAAACCAAGGCCTCACTCATAAGGTAAACACCTGTGAATGATGCTACATCCCTAGCCCTGTTTATTGCTACTAAAGCCATGAAGATGTTTGTAAAAGCAAATGTAGGCACACATGTGAAGTTGTCTATGACCACAATGACCATGAAGACACAGGCATACTTCACAGAAATCGTCATAGCTAACAGCTAGGAATATCTAGTTTAGAAGTCAAAAACTATGAAAATCTAACTGAATTTAGAAATGATCTTATCTGCTACAAGCACATATTTGGTCCACAGTAGACATCTTTGGGTCCATGCTGTGACATGGCTGATCTGCAGTTTGTCTTGCTTCCTTGCAAAGCTGTGCTCCTGGAGGAAAAGGCGTGTTTCTCATAGTGCTGTGTTCTAATCCACCAGCACAGTGGCACACTCATTCACTTATTCATTCATTATTTCAAGGCCAATGACTTCTCTACCAAGTTGGATTATGCCCTGGAAGCATCCTCCAAATAAGCCTTTTCTCTTTTGCACGATTTTTGTGAGGTTATTTTGTTATAGAAACAGGAAAGGTAACTAATGCAACAGCTTAGGTAAAAATGCTTGATTCCACATTTGCTGCTCTTAAAGTTCTGCACAATGGATATATTCCTGGAAGACTCCTCTATGTCTTGCAAAAGATGGCCTGTACCCAGAAACTCACTGACAACCCCACAGATGATTCTCCACGAATATGCCAACTGTTCGCTATGGCATGTCACCCAAGTCTCTACTGACACTCAGGCTCTAGTTTCCACATCTAATCCACACATAAAACTGCCTTCTGTGACTCATGCCAAACTAAGGCTTTCACTTATTTTTATTATAAATTGAAGGATTTTCAGGTCTTTACCCCTCCCACCATAAGCAAGAAGCTAAATACAGGCCTGGCTGACAGTTCACCTATAATGACAGGTCACCCACACATAAAAAAGACATGATTCTAAGCCACTGCACAAAGAAATCCTGGATATATTGTTTAAAGTTATGTACAAACTCATTACAGAGCAATGTGGAGAAAAATACATTCTAACCAAAGAGAAGAAGCAATACCAAAATAATTATATATTACGGGGCTGGTGAGACGGCTCAGTAGGAAAAGGTGCTTGCCACCAAATCTGATGACTTCAATTTGATCACCCAGCCCCATATTATAGAAGGAGAGAAATGATTCCTAAAATTATCCTCTGAGTTCCATATGCTAGGGCATGCATGTGAGTGCACTCATGTACACACACACACACACACACACACACACACACACACACACACAATTATAATAAAATATTAAAAAATAATTCTATAGTGCATTTATAGTTTGACTGTGGCACATAGGAGTCAACTTCAAGTCTAACAAAAGCTTGTCTCTGCTGTGTCACAAATGATGCCTGCTGTCATAAATAAATAAATAGATAGATAGATAGATAGATAGATAGATAAGGAGCTGGATGACAAACAACAGAATGGAGCTCACAGCTGTGATCACAAGTGACTATCTGACTGTCCTGTGCAATGCTATTAGTGAAATAGGCTCATTTTGTCCTGCAGCATCCCAGCATCTCCCTGTGGGCATACACCATTGGATAACTGATATCAGAAGGGGCTTGGTTAGTGTAACATGGAGAAGACTCTAAGGAAGTATAACATTGATTGCATTAGCTACTTTTCTGTTGCTGTGATAAGACGCCATGACCAAGGCAATGCATGGAAGAAAGGACTCAGTTGTGTTTATGGTTTCTGGTGGTTAAGAGTCAATCATGTCAGGGAGATGTGCAATGAGAAGCAAGAATGGTGGTGGGAACAGTAAGAACTCACTGTCAAACCACCAGCAGGGAGCAGACACTGCACACTAAGAATGGCAGGAGGTTTTGAAACCTCAAAGTCCATCCTTAGTGACAAACTTCCTCCACCAAGGCCACATCTCTTAAGCCTCCCTGAACAATGCCACCCACTGGAGACCAAGTATCCCAATGTCCAAGGCTAATGGGAACAGCTCATGCAAACCACCGTATGGACCAACTCACCTATTCAAAAGATAATCTTGCAGTGCTGTGTCAGAGTTGGTTTTGTCAGGCTCAGGGACCTGATGAGCAGGCAGGATGGGACAGTGCACGGCCACAATTAAGACTTTTATAAAATAGGATAAATGTTCTTTATCTAATCAATTTACCCAGGTCTATCTATTTGCTTATTTTACACATTAACAAAATAAATTCACTTCAATTGACAGCTATTACTGCAACATACAGGAGGACTTGGTTTTAAATGCCATTTTTTTTTAATCCTAAAAGTGAAACCTAACAGTCAAACATCTGTTCTACCAATTATCTTCAACTTTTGATTTTTCAATATAGTCAATAGCTCTATGTTGAACACACATTTAAAAATCAGTCATCAGTGTTACATTCATTTTGAATGCATATCAAGAATTGCAATGGGACCATGCAAGTTACATTTTCCATGAAATTTTAAAGATCTAAGGAAATTAAATGTCAAGTGCATTTGACAATCCTACTTCCTTTATTATAAATAAAAGCACCATGCCTGGGTTATATCTAGTGTGCCCAGTGACTGATGGCACTAGAGTGATGCTGGCATGCTAGTCAACACACAAAAGCAGCCAGAGCAGCCACCCTGAGTCAGAAGAGCCCTAGACTTTTGCAAACGTTTCTAGGTATTACTATGTACATTTAGGAGACACAAGCCATTTATACTGTCCTATTTCAGAAATATCAGTGCAAATAAAGGAAAGCAACTGGCTTCCAGAGACAAGATGGGGAGAGGGCAGGATTCTTTAGCCACATCATCATTGTAGGGATGGGGAGTATTGCATAATAATTGGTAGTCATTAACAAACCCCATGTTCTACTACAACATGAAACTTTCTTGTATCCAACCTTGGATGTGACTAACTTCCTCAGTGAATGGCAGGGGTCGGGGTCTTTTGAGTATTAGAATGGTTTCTTGTCAACCACAAAGCAGAGAGTGAACGGTGATGTGAATGAAGCCACTTCTCGGCCAGGGTTGGAAATAGTTAGTGTCTGATTAAAACTTGAGGCTAAAATAATAGTCAGAAATCAGAGTAAGCCTCTGTTCATCATTGTCGTCATCATCGTCGTCATCTTCTTCCTCCTCCTCCTCCTCCTCTTCCTCCTCCTCCTCTTCCTCCTCCTCCTCCTCTTTCTCTTCCTCCCATTCTCCCTTCTCCACTTCCTGCACCATAAAGCCATTGAAATTTACAACATGCTTGCTCTGGAGTTTTTCTTTTTAAGCTCTAATAAAATTGTCCTTGAAATTTCTTCTGAGTTGGTGTTTCAGTTCTTTTATTGAAGGACATTAAAGACTCCAAGAAGCAACCCAATTTTCCCACTAAACATGATGGAATCCAGGTGGATCTCCCTGATATTTGCAGTAACACAACTATAAAACAAGCATACTATAAATTATAACTACAGATATTATTTATACAAAAAATGAATTAAATACTAAAATGCTTTATGATAAAGTTATGAACCTATGATTGTTTTTCTTTCCTTTATGATATTCTGAATTTTTCTTAATGTGCATGAGTATTTGTATTTTATATATGTAATATATATACAAAATACATAATTTTTAAATTAAAGAAATCATTTTAAATAAGTTTATTTAGCCCAGAGAGCCAGCTGAAAAAAGGAATTACATGCAAAACTCTTTATTATCAGGGTGCAGGAAATGCCCATTTAATTTCCAGTTCTCATTGAGATGAGGATGAATGCTGCAAAGGTAACATATTCTTCAGTATGGTAATATGCAGAAGCAACATTGTTCTCCTTCAATATGACTAACAGATGAGACAGGATCAGAAAGTGATGAGCAGGATCAGCCATCTCTATGAAAGAAAGCACACTAGCCACATGTGGGGAAATTAGAAGGCAGTGGCACAGCATTCCAAAACAACTTGGAAAGTTGAGTTAATGTAGGGCATCAAAATGAAAAGAAGAAACAAATGAAACAAACAAGAAATAAATAATCACGCCCCAAAGAGTAATTTAAATAAGTGTTTGGTGTGGCACTCAAGCTCCTCCAGGGCCCCAAACTAAGCACTTCATTAGACATTCTGTTCATTAGAATTAATTATTAGATGGAACTAGACACCATAAAACTTCAGAAAAATCACCCTCATAAATACAATTCCTCTCTCCAGCTAGACTAGGAAAGAGACAGCAAGAATATCATGGAAGTCCATGGGACTCTTGTCCTGTGAGCTGATTGCTCCCAGTTGACCCCTTATCTTCTTTCCAAACAAGAACCTTATAGACCACATTAAACTGAAACATTAATTTGCTGCTTTGAAAACAGTTGCCAAGCTAAATGTGGTGTCCAGTTCAACACTTAAAAGTGTTTTTAAATTAAACCTCTGGAGCTGGAGAGATGGATCAGCAGTGGTGAGCATTTGCTGCCCTCACTGGTAGCCTGGGTTGGATTCCCAGCACCCACACAGTGGCTCATAAACTATTACCTGTAATTCCAGTTCCAAGGTATCCAACACCCTCTTCTCACCTCAGGGGGCACCAGGTACACAGGTGCTGTACTGACATACATGCAGGCAAATAATAAAAATTTCAAATAAAACTTAAAAAGCCAAAACTCTAGAAGCTGACATTTTTGCTTTCCTGTCCCTAGTTCAAACATTTAGGCCAAGTACAAATTAGAAAAAAAAAAAAATCGTATTTAATAAGCCGAACATTCCTTCATTTTGCATGTGACCAGTTACCCTTGAAGGGCAAAATTATCTACAGGATTCTCCCCTGCATATGGAAATTATTTTGGATCAGTAGTTGCTGTTTGGTTGTTGATTTTCCTAAAAATAGGTGTGTCCCCTCATTCAGCAGTAGATTATACTGTTTGTCCCAGTTCCTCCTGTTTTTGATAGAAAGACCTCTGAAACACTGTCTCTTCACCGGCTGTTTGGGGCTCATTGAGTTCCTGTCCTTAGAAGCACTCCCAAGCCTGGCTGTTTTCCAGGCCCTTGACTTCCCTATGGGTTCAGTCTCACTCCATGGCTGCCTCTTCAGCATCCTTCCTTGTTTTCTATTCATGGCTTTGCCTCCAAAATTGGCCACTGGACGGTCACTCTACTTTCAGACCTTGTTAAATCCACCCAGATGAGGAGGCAGCAGAGTTGAGAATGTAGCTAAGTTCTGCATATTATGGAAACTGGGAAGTCTCCATAGGGAAAGGAGCTTGCCAGAGCAGTTGAGGGGCATGGGGCTGGGAAGCAAGCTAATGCAAACCACTGGCAGTGTGTTGCTTTCTTTCAAGGATGATATTTATTTTTATTTTTGACTATACTTCCTCTATAATTAACATCTTTACTCAAAACTATCTTTATTTTCTCCAAATCATTGCAGTTATATTGGCCATCACTGGTGTTCTCATGCCCCATGGATGGGACTGGTTCAGTACCCACTGGTGGTCAATCTGCAGGATAGGTGTTTCTCTCTCTCTCTCTCTCTCTCTCTCTCTCTCTCTCTCTCTCTCTCTCTCTCTCCTCTTCCTTCTCCTCCTTTTTTCTTCTTCCTTCCTTTCTTGCTTTCTCCCTTTTCTCCCTCATTTCTTCTGCATTCTTTTAGTACTGGAGATGAAACCAGGATTTTTCATATAATAAGCCAGCAGTGCCTAAACCTTTTTACACTTTAATTTTTTTTAAACCCTTGCCCTTTTTATACTTCTTGAGAAAGAGTCCCTCTAAACACCCTAAACTGCCTTGAGCTATTCCTTAGCTAAGGCAGATCATGATCTTGTTATCCTCCTGCCTCAGCTTCCTAGCTCCTGGGATGCAGGTCTGCACAAGTTAGCCCGGAAGGAGGGGAGTTTCTCCTCTTATCTCTATGGTTCAAGATACCTGGGATATCCATATCCTCTGCTGTGAGCCCTCACTTGGATCCTGTGAACTTATATTTTCCCAGCTCCTGAGGACCTTATCACAATTAAAAAAAATATTTTCCTATTTTCCAAGTAAAGCCTCTTCTTCATCACCATTTATATCTTCACATATATATGCATGGGACATTCTTGTTAAAAAACCCACAAGTGTACAAAGACAGACACTTTTAACTTCTGGTCTGCATTCATGTATGTCTAACTGCTTGGCATGTGTTCCCTAAAAATAATAAAATTGTGATTCTGGAGCTTTGTTCAATTTGAATTTCATTCATCTTGATGTGTGGTGAAGAGTATTTTTCAGAATATATTTTAAACTGTGATTGCTTTTGATTATACAGTAAATGGAAATGTTGAGCATAAGACAGCAAAGGAGCCACAAGAATTAGGGATAAATTGACAAGAAAGGATTCAGGAAATCCAGGAAGGGGCTGGAGACATGGCTGAGCAGTTAGGAGCAAAGTCTGCTCTTCCAGAGGACTTGGGTTCATTTCCCACCACAACCATCTGTTCTAATGAAATCCCATGCCCTTTTCTGGCCTCTATGAACATCAGACATGTGATGCACAGACATATATACAGGTAAAACATCCATCCACATAAAAAAATAAATGAATACAAATTTAGAAAGAAAGCCACAAAGATCCCACTAGCAAAATTTCTACCTATGTTTTGAAATAAAAATCGAAAAAGCTGCTGAGAGTCAGAATTTGCTTAAACTTTTAGTCAGATTCTTTCCTAAAATCGACTGTCTTCACATATTGTTATCCCCATAGCCTTGATAACAGCAGGAAAAGTAAGGGCTCTTTCCAGACAGTAACATGATAGAGGACACTGGGTGTTGAAATATGATGTGCGAAATTTGTTACATGTCCATGCTGTACAGACACTGTTATTCTTTATAGGTAAGTGTATAGATGGGAAAAAACATTGGATATTGTATACATAATGTTATGTAATATAAGCAACAGTATTATTCATATCATATATGCATAGTTATATATATTCACATATAATTTATAACAGATTATAGAAAATATATATGTTAACATACATATTTATCTGTATCACTTTTCTACAATCTATTAATCACATATGTCTACACATCTTTCTTCTATCTGTCTCTAATTTTCCAGCTACGCTCCATCTCTAGCTCTCATTTATCTCTATCGGGACTCTAGTTGGGGTCATGAATTTCTTAATTATTTTTAAGATTAATTTTATTATTTTTATAATATTTTTGTGTATATATCTCTTTGTGTGTCTGTGCACATAAGTGCAGGTGCCTATGAAGGGCAAAAACATTGGATCCCCTGGAGCTACCACCAGTTACAGGCAGTTCTGAGCCTCCTGACACTGAATATTGGGGATCAAACTCAGATTTTATAGAAGAACACTGAGATCAGTCTTAGCCCCAAGCCATCTTGCTGACTTCTGCTTGTGTTGGAGTGAAATAATGAACAATAAATACGCATCCTTCCTATACCCATACATTGTCTTGGAAACCCCTGAGGACCAGTACTTGAGCCATCACCTACAGCTGAACAGTAGGTACCCTACTTTCCAATGTTTAAAGCCCAACATTGAACATTTTTGGGCTCACTTTCAGAAGACTTTAAGACGCCATCTAAGGAAACAAGCAGACAATTGGAGATTTAAGCATATCTGTATCTAGTTTCTTAGAAGTTTCCAAAAGACAAGACATGTTTTCATCCCTGAGCTGCTCATGTGATACAGCAGTGTTTTGTTCTTTATGTCCTATAGGAAGGCCATCATGAAGACACATCTCTCCTGATACTTCCACAGTGCAGACGAAGGCTCCTGTCCTAGGACTTGAGAGGAACATGTGTGATAAGCTCTTATTTGCATAAAATTCCACAACCATTCACAGAGGTAATATTATTGCATTTCTGAAATGGTTTCTGATGGAGGTATAAAAACAAGCTAATTTGGTTAATACAAAAATGTTCATGAAAAAAAAATCATACTGTTTCCCCACTGAAAGCCCAAGAGAAATGGCATCATGGGAGGGGTCAACTTGGCCCCTTTTATCCTCCTAAACCCTCGTCCTACTTGTTATGTAGTACTCTGTCTGCAGAGCTGGGGGACAACCTTGGTGTCCCCACACACTTGGGAATGCAAGATGGCCTTGAGGCTGGATCTCTGAGTGAGCAGAGCTTTCTAAACTGGCTGGGACTCAGCCAGTCACAAGCTAATCAGAACTTGACCTTCCATGACAAGATGGCATCTACAGGGGCTGAGGGTCCTAAATGGCACTCAGGGACCTGAACCCTGGGCCAGGTTAAAAAGCAATTAGCACTCCCAGTAGGGGCAATGTCGCACCAGTATACTCAAGGGTCAGGATAAGGATCAGAGTGTATGGTGGATTTAATTTTAAGGTAATCATAGTAATATCCTAGGCACTGAATTCACAGAAAAATGTACAAGTCAAGCTATATTATAAATGACAGCAGGGCATGAGAAGCCATCCTCAGATAAGAACAACAGCACCCCACATTGATTTTGCTCTGCAAATCCAGGAGGACTCTATTGGCTGCCCTGACAGTTCAGACAGGAGAAGGATAAGCCTGTCACCAGGGGGCTTTTGTGTCTGCCAGGCCTCTTTGCTGACACCCTCTCCATCTCATCGGGACAGCAGTCAATGGATTAAGGGACGCTCTGTTTACTCGGCTCCCCAGGACCTATCTCGATTTAACACCTACACAGGGGAGGTGTTTGAGAGGAAATGAATGAGAAAGAAGCTTGGTAAGAATGTCTAATAGGGCTTGGCTACTTAACACAGGCCAAGTCAATAATGCCCGAGTTGCCAGAAGCTTTCTCAGAGGAGGCCATTGCCTAGCATGCATAAGGCCTGCACACTGCACCATTCACAGACTTTCTTTTTAAGTCTCACAGCAGCTGTGGTTAAAAATCCACCTCATTTTAAGATGAACAAACATGTCATTGGCTAACATAATCTAGTCTTTGTTACACACTTGGTGATCTGGGCATGTCTTTTTCAAAGCTCTATTGAGATACTTATAGATTCAGAGACTGACATTTGATCTCAATTTAGAGGTAGAAAGTGGCCAGGTGTGTCTAATTTGTATCATCAGACAGCAACTGTAATCTGTTCCCTTCCCAATTTGTCTTTGTTTTGTTTCTTTCTTAAAAAACAAACAAACAAACAAAAACTAGAAGAATTTTTTTATTTACTTATTTTTTCTCTATCCTTTTATTTATTTTTTTAATTTAATTTAATTTTACTTATCAGCCATGGGTTCCCCTCTCCTCCCCCTCCCGTCCCTGACCCCAGCCTCCCCACCCCCATCCCCCCCAACCCCGCCCCATTCCCATTTCCTCCAGGGCAAAGACTCCCCTGGGGATTCAGCTCAACCTTATTTACTTATTTTTTAGTCAGGGTCTCATGTAGCCCAAACACACTATATACCTGATGACCTTGAACTCCTGATCTTCCTGCCTCTGACTCCTGGCTCCTGAGTGCTAGCATTACTGATGAGTACCACCATGCCCAGTTGCTACAGTGCTGGCATGAGACCCAGGGTCTCCTGCATTTAGATAAGCTCCCTGCCAGCCAAGTTACACCATAACCACTTACCTAAATTTTCTCTAGCATGTAAGTTGTCCTAAAATATAAAATAATCATGGTGAAAGGGAGTGGAAAGGATAATATTGTTTCAAATATAAAATATATCCAAAGTATCATTTGTGTGTACATAGATTCTCCAACTCCAACCCTCACCACCACTAGTGTGAGAACAGAGCAATGTAGCCCTCTGCCATGCTAAAACTATTAAGCTCTCGTGAGACCAAAATGAGCCATCTTAGAAATAAGACCAAAATGCTTTCACCCTAAAACTAAGGCCTATGATTTTTCCTTTTAGGTATAGGCCATGAGTTACTGGAATAGGCATTGAGTTACTGAGACCAGTTAGTCCAGATTCCAGAGACCAGGAAGTATAAAAGTACAGAATCACAAGGTAGTCATGAGGTAATGACTGCCGGACTATGGGATGTCCTCTCCCTGGTTTCCAAGGTAACTGACCACAGAAATGTTACCACCTGAGTTCAGCCAATGAGAAATAGTGGCTGGCAACCACTCCCTTAGAAATGAGATTAAGCCATGATTTCTAGAAAGTCCCTAGAAGTGAGCCAATCAGAACTGTACCCATACTAGCACCTCTAAATGATGTAACGTTATGGTTTTTTCCTTTAAAAACTGAGCTTGCAGAGAGGCAGGCACTTCCTTCAGCCTCCACTGCATTGGATCTGTTGGACGATGTCCCTGCCCAGGCTTGTATTGCTTTTGGATATCCCAAATTAATCCTTGCTTTTGCATTTTGGCATGCTTGTCTTCAGTGGTCTCTCTGGGGGTAGCAATCTGGGTACAACAATCTGTAAGTTGTTGAATTGCTTAAGCAGGTGACCAGCAGATAGTTACCACAGCCTGGTGCTCTCTGGACCAAGTCCACATGAAACATTCAATCAAATGCCTATGAAGGGCAACATCCCCACAGAGTTACCAAATGTACCTATCACCGTTCACTCATAGGCCCTGTGTTAGTCCCCACACATGGCTCTTAATTCTCCCCATGCAACTTCCTAATCACCCAGCATGCATTTGACCCTGACATAAATAAAAGCATTGTCCCCCTGAGCATCTACCTAAAAGGAGCCTAGCCATTGAAGGAACTTTGCAGTAAATGGAAGCCTCACTCCAACAGGAAATAATAATGAGGAGAGGTAAGAAAGAAAGGAATTCTGCCCAAAGTAATAAATATCAGCACATTTGATATCATCTATTCTGACAGGAGAGTAGGGTGACCTTTTCCACTCAATGCCTGTTGCATTCTGTGGCAGTGTATGAGAACCTTGTCCTTAGCTACAATTAAAACTGCCTGAGAGGACCTTGGAACCTCTTTTTGTCCTTTCTCATCCCTGCCATATTATGGTGGTACCCACAGACATCACCCTAATCTACACAACGTGGTGACTTAAAGAACTGATGGCAAAGACTGGGTTTGCACTATGTCAGGCATGGAGAATCAGGTGGCACACATTCTCCTAAGCACAGAGCTCAGAAATGTTGTGTTCGCGGCGTCAGATCACCACGTTCAGTTAACAGAGGGACAGGAGGATGTTGGGGCCAGGCTAGGAACCTTCAGATGTTTCCTTTAGAGCCTATTACAGTTACTATAGCCAACAATGTCTAGGTCAAATCACCAAGGACATTGATTTTCAATATTTTTGTCATTAGGAATTGATGGCATTTAAGATGATGGACATGTTAAATAGTTTGAATTAATAATTCCACACTGAGCATAATAAAAACATACTAATTATTATCTATTAATTAAAAATAATGAAGCTCATGCCTGTAATGCTAGAAAATATGAGATTAGCCTGGGTTATATAGTAAGAGGGTGTCTCAGAAAATGAAGCCAAAATACTACTCACAATAACACTAAATTTGTCAAAAATCTCGGCTTCAGAGTATAAACTATGCCTTACCAAGGGCTCTACCTTATTCATTGAATTTCTTCATTTCTGTTGTGCTCAGAGTGTGAAATGTTCCTGTAAGCTCATGTGTTGAATACCTGGTCCCCAGCTGGTATCTCTGCTTTGGAAATCTGTGGAAACCTTGAGAGGCAGAGTGTAACTGTAGGAACCAGGTCACTAGGGTATGACTGGAAATGTCTTCACTGATCTTAGTCTTCTCTGTTTTCTTGATTCCAAGAAGCTACACAGCGATAAACCTGCCTTGCTCCACCATTCCTCTTCTTCATGATGCCGTCCTGAGACCTAGTGTTTTCCACTGTAAAGCCCATTCAGTGGCACTTTCCCCCATGGAACCACCTACCTAGTCCCTGATGTTGTGTTTAGGCATATCCCTCCCTCTTCCAAGTCCAATTTGAAAGGCTGCACATTGCACGCTTTCATGTATCTGGCAGTCTTAGAGCAGCAGACCTAGGGATACGGCAAGGAAGGAGGCTGCACAGGTGCACAGCCCCCCTGGGAAAACCAAGGTCTCTGTACTGATGGAACAGGTGTGATCTGTGTGATGGTGTAAGGAGGAGTATAAGAATTAACTCCCCAGAGAGCCAATGAGCAGTCACACACATTGTCTCCCAGGAATGCCAGAACCCACGGGTCTGTCCAAGCTCCTTGGATGATCCTGCTGCCAAGTTCCTGACTACGACATTGCACAGAAGTCACTTGGGCCATTACCATGGGGAGTATGAGCTGGAGAGGGTCTCAAGACTGTTCTAGACTACTTTTTCAATTTCCTGTGAGTACATAATTATCTCAACAAAGTTACAAACAATCCTATTCAACAAAAGCCATCATGCTCATCTTGGTTTGACAAGTAGGTTCATTTCCTTCAGCCCCAGATACTGACATTCTCAGCAGGTTCTTCCTACCCCACGCATGGATCTATACATGTATTGAAGCATCCTGTGTTTAGCAGCATCCTCAGACTCTACCCTACACTTGCCACTCGATCTTCTGTCCTAGGTACGATAGCCAAAATTGTCTCTAGAGAAGCCCCTGCGTGGTGAAATCACCTACCATACAGGACCACTGATAGAGGGGAATATTTAGACTACTAATACCAATACTAATAATTTATCTGACACAAAGATAGTTTTCCATAGTTAATTAACCTAGAAATTTTACTTTTCTGCCTAAACATTTAAAAAACATTTTGAGAAAAGTACAAACACTTTGTTACATATTGGGGTTCTTGTGTAAGACTAAGGTCTTTTTTGAAGTTCAGGAGCAAATGGCTTTTCTTCCACTAACTATTTATATAAAAATTGAGAATAAGCAGAGAAAATAAACCTTCAGGAGCATTTGGCTGGCAGAACTCCTGGGGTTGGGGATGGTCCTGCCCTTAAGAACTTGCATTTCAGAAGGCAGGCTTGGAGAAGGAGGTGTATCCTGAGGACTTGGTATTCCCATATTCCTTATGATGCACACTGCAGTCCCTAAGGTTTGCAATACATAAGGTTTGGGTCAATAAGCTATATATAGTATAGACTTTGAATTCCAAACTTCTAATTTACAAAGATTCTTTAAACTTTCGGCTGTCTAAACTGAGATAAAATAGCTGATGTGGTTTATAAAGCCAAGGTACCACAGTAAAGAATGAACATAGTTATGACTATTTCACCCCCTCCCCAAAGATGAAATTTGATGGACAGAACACACCTGGATAAGATTATTTCTGGAACCAGTTATCTTTGTAAATACAAGGATCCTGGCTAATTGAAGTTTTAATACCATGCATATTATACATGTACATCTTATTTGCATTTATCTAAAAATGATAAATAATATACACCTCAGATAATTGCATGTCAGAGAAAGGTTTGATATTCAGTGTCCTCCTACTGTGACAGATCTTCAGGAACCCCAAACATTCCCTCTGCTATCAGGGGCTTTTGAATGAGGCTCACTATACTGAAAGCTATGATTTATAGTCCCCCAAAACATAGCAACATTTTTGAAAACTAGACTTATCATTATTTCATTAAAACATTAAAGTAGTTGAGTTGATTTATGAAACTTTGATTGAGGTTTGCCTGCTCAAATCACACTACCCAAATCAAGAAATATATTATTAGAGTACAAATTGCTACTAGTTGATATTTCAATATTTCCATCATTTCTGGCAGTAATAGAGGAATATATAAAGCCATAGTTGTAGCTTGCATGTGTCCTATACTCTTAAAAGATCACACAGTCATACCAAATAAATTCAAGACAAAATATACACACATACACACACACACACACACACACACACACACACACACATATATATTATATACACACCTGTGTGAGGGTGTGCCTATACCTGTGCATACACATGCAGAGGGCAGAGGACAATATCACATGCCCTTCATCAATTTTGGTTTTATTCCTTTAACACAGAGTTTCTTACTGAATATGGAACTAGGCTTCATGCCAGTGAGTCCCAGACATTCTCTTTTCTCTGTCCCCCTCCACAGCATGAGGTCAGAAGTATATGTGGCCTCACGTGGAATTTTCTATGGACACCAGGGAACTCACTTCCTTATTCTTGTGCAGCAAGTGCTCTTACCCACAGAGTCCTATCCTGGCCCTTTCAGGTAATTGGCTTATTTAATTAGCTGGAGATGAAGAACAGAAACTGCAGAGCCCAATGGGCATTCTAAAACTATATAATCACAGATTTGGGTAAAAGGAAGCTAGGGGGTCGTGTCACTCAGTCCTTTATTCTGGAGATAAGGAGTGTGGCTTCAGGAATGTCCCACTGCCTTCTAAGACCTGACACTGTCATGGTGGAGCCAGAGCAGACACACTCAGGATTACTTCACCATGGGTCAAAAGCATAAGTGTTCGCTTTGGAAAACTGCCAGCTCATTAACCCACTCGACTTTCCCAGAACAACAGAATGTCTTCTCAATGAAAAAAATATGATGTTAGATTTGCAAAATACATCGATGTATTACCTTTTCTTTTCCAAGGAATCTTCCTCAATTTCCATAGCTTTAATATTCTGTAAGTGTAAACTCCCATGGTTAGGAAATAGCCAGGGAATTAGGGCAAAATGCAATGGAAATCAATGCCTTGCCCCATTACAGACACATCTGTATATATACAAAATAGATTTGTATATCCAATAATGAGGTAACATATATCTGTTTTGTTCATTTTCTCATGATGTTTGAATTTATCTATAAAAATAAGAACGAGACAATAACACTCAGAATGTTTGCCTGATGTGTATACTTTATAATCAATCTCACTAAGGGCTAGACAGCTAGGGGATCTGAGAGCTAGGTTGTGCCCAGTTGTGAGGGCTGTAACTAGCTTATAGGTGGATAAAGATGACTCTGCAGGGTGATGGGCTCCAGGTCACCTCTCTGTTGGCACACATGTCTGTTGTTTCCAATCTGTGTGGTTACAGGGTAGAATAGGTGGATGTGCCAGAAAGATGATGTCATAGAATCTCCCCTCCTTCCTATTCTGAATACAGTCTGGCCTTCGACTTCCTCACTGGTGTGGTCTTCTCCATAGCCTGATATTCCCTCAGGAGAGCAGGATTTCAGGTCAGCTCAGGTGAGAACTAAGCATGGGCATGGAACTGGAAGGGAAGAGCAAGTGCCCTGACATGCCCTGTGTCGCCTTAGGTGCAATGCCTCCGAGGCTGAGAATCTATTGCTCTGAAACCACAGACATAAAAATATTCCCATTCTTATTCAAACTGAGGAATTTGAATCTTTCCATTCAGCCAAATGTGGGCACTGTGCAGTTAGGCCTGTGGCAGCTGCAGCTGTGCTAAGTATGAGGCTGCTTTTTATTGCCATTAACCCTTAACAAATACTAGGGATCAATAAAAATTCACAGGAGAAGGCAGCTGGGGAAGATGTCTGTAAAGTGGCTTTCATATAAGTATGAGAATCTGAATTCAGATCTTCAAACTTACATAAAAAGCCAGGTGCCCCAGCATGTGTTTGTATCCCCCAAAGTTGATAGGCCAGTCAGCTTAGTCAAATAGATGAGCTTCAGGATCAATGAGAACCTCTGATTTTAAAAGTAAAGATGGAGAATGTGATGTTGACCTTTTGTCTCCACATACCCACAAGCAAGCAAGTACCTATGTCACACACACACACACACACACACACACACACACACACACACACACACACACCCATACTCCCTCCCCCCCACACACACTATTCATGGCAAGATCCACTTAGATTACATGTAAATACTGTACCATTTTAAATAAGGGAAGCATCAAATATTTGTGTCTTAATTCTGCATCATTTATGTTCCAGAAACAATCCCCCATGAACATAGCAGAAGGCTGTGACTTATTTATGATGTCACACCCAGCACATCGGATTTGTCCATCTATCTGCCAGTCATCTGTAGATCCACATGAGCATGTTGGAGATGAAAGCCTGTCTTCTATGTAATTGATATCTGATTAATATTTTAAGTCATTAGAGCACTTGGTACATTCCTTATATAAAGCTAGATTTTATTCTTAGAAGTATATTTTCTAAAACATAATTCTTTTAAAAATTGATTCTTTGTACATTTATTTATTTTTGTGGGTGTGCTTGTGTATGTAGGCATGTGCATGACATAGCACACATGGGAAGGTCTAAGAACAATATGCCAGAGCCAATCCTGAAGTTGGATATTAGGGGCCCACCACCCAGTTCCCAAATAAATACATGGCCTTAGCTTGGCTTGCTTCTAGCCAGCTTTTCTAGCTTAAATTATCTTGTTTCTCTTTAACTACATTTTGCCTCTGGGATTTTTACCTTCCTTTATTCTATATATCTTTCTTTCCTTCTTACTCCATAGCTGACTGTGTGACTGGGTGGTTGGTCCCTGGTGTCTTTCTCTCCTCCTTTTCTTGCTTCTCTCTCCTTTTTTGAGCCTATTTATTCTCTCTCCCTGCCATCCCCACCTATCTCTCTCTCTCCTGCCTAGCTATTGGCCCTTCAGTTCTTTGTTAGGCCAATGAGGTGGTTTAGGCAGGTAAAGTAACATAGCTTTACAGAATTAAACAAATGCAACATAAAAGAATGCAAGATATTTTTGCATCATTAAACAAATATACCACAGCATAAGTGAATATAATACATCTTGAATTAATATTCTACAACACAGTCCTTTCCTACCACTATGTGGGTCCCAGAGTGGGAACCAAACTTGGGTCCTCAGTCTTGGGAATGTATGCCTTTACCTACTACACCACCTTTCCCTCCCCTCAGATATATTTTTAATAAAATATACTATGAGCTACAATGTAGCAAGTACGCATGCAAAAATGTGTTCATAAAGGAATTCATCATAACATCTTATTGTATATAGAGACTTAATTAGTCAAATAGCTCAAGTTTTAGTGGTTAAAACTTTTATAACACTTTGATATTAACTGGCAGTTCTTCCACCATAACTTCACATATCTTTCAGTATGGAAGCTGGCTTAGGTGAGGAAAAGGTTGATTTTACAGATGAGAGAATCTGGAGATTAAATTGTGTGCCAACCTTGTATGCAAAGGAAGAACAGACCTGAAGCCAGATATCCTCAGTCTTAAATCTTCTTATTACTTTTTTGGTAAGAATAGCTTTCATGAGACCAGTCTCCTAGGGAGTATTGAAGCTGGCTGTCTGGTGTCTTTAACCATGTCCCCACTGTGTGTCATAGAGGTCTGGGATTCCCTGGGGCAGAAACTTTATGCTCACAGCCAGAACTTCTCCATTTCCTTTTCCCATCCTAGTAACTGCTGTCTGCCATCAGTTCTCAAGCTGATCAATCTAGGGTCTGCTTCTCTCAGTGGAACTGTGTAATATCTACCTACTCTAACATGACCTGACAGCATTTTCCATGAGTGTGTCTGTCAAAGATCAGATGGTTTTTGATGAAGACGAGTTTCTAACAAGCATAGCTATTGAGAGCATCCACAAGCCACTGTGGCCTGGGCCTCTGTGTGAAGACTGTCTATCTGTGAACTCCCCTCTTCCCCAGCTCCTTGTGCATCTGGGACCCCAGCTGCTTTCTTCCCTGTTCTGTCCTAACCTCTGCACACACCCCAGCAATGGTGAAGGGTCACTTTCCTTCTTATGACACCACATGTGCACAGCTGAGACTAGAGACGGCCACATTCGAATCATTCACATTTAGCAAGGAAATGCCTTTGTCTCACAAAGCCAAGAAGACCCCAGAGGTGAAGGAACATTAGAAAGACTTCTTGGGAGATACTTACATTGCAAGCTCATATTTCCTTTTCAACAAGAGGGCAGTATTGTGTGGATAAAGCCAGCTTTTTAGCCTGCTGCTTTCACCTCCCTCACATTCTTATTTTAGATCCAGAGGACAGGAGAGATCTCTTCCTCTCACACAGGTGTCAGAAAACAACATTGCACCCAGTTCCTGGGAGTCCACACATCTGTTCATATTCCCTCTGCCCCACACCCCAGTGGTGGAGTAACCATCTCTTTGTTCCCAAGTTCTACATTCAGCCACAACTCATTCTCTCTACTTTTCTCATCAATATCTTGTTCCTTCATCTTTAACATGATAATACATGCCAGAAAAGCACATTTCACACCTTGCTTCTCTCCCTTCATTTGAAGACTGTTTGTTTGGGGGAATTGCTTTTTGTATTCATCGTGGATAACCTTGGTCTTCCTCCATCTCTGCCTCAGGTAAAGTGCCCTACCAACTGAAAGGATAGCCTTCTAATCCCCAGGGATGAAGTGTTGACTTTGGGAATCAGAAGATAAAACCCTTTCCGAGCTTGGAACATGATCCTTTTCTTTGAAGGTCTAATCCAAAGCCATCTTCCATAAAGACCTTTGTCCTGGGGCCCATCTGGCATCTGGGGAAACAGTTACCATAGCAGATCCTTTCTCAGGAGGGTTAATTTACAAAAACTTCTTACTTCTGAAGTGCCCAGAGTCTTTGCCTTCCATGTACTGACACAAAACCTCTGAGTGACAGTTCATGGCATCTTTACTAAATCGACACACAGAGTAATTTTTTTGTTTTTGTTGTTTGTTTGTTTTTGGTGAGGGGGAGGGAACACTTTTTAAGAAATATTCCCCTCCTCCCTAAATTTGTTAACCAGAAGCCACCCACTTAAAATGATGCAGTCTGCGATCTAGTGAAGCATAGCCAGGATTCCTGCACAAAGACAAACCAAAGCCATTGGTGTGGCTTCTCACACTTTGGGCTGTGCTAAAGGTCTTCAATAGATTATCCTGAGTCACCTAATGAAGGAACTTCAGCCAGAGGGCAGGTGGGAACATGGTGTCACGGCTCACAACTGAGCCTTTTGGCTTTCCCTTCAATCTGAATATACTTAGATTTAAATCTTCAATTGTATAGTCAATATAATGGTTAATACTGATTGCCCACATGACAAATTTTAGGATCGCCCAGGGAAGGGGACAGCAGAATGAACTAATGGGCATTTCTATGAGGGAGTTTGCAGATTGGGTTAAATGAGGCAGGGAGACATCCTAAATATTGGTGACACCATTCCATGAGATGCTGCCCCAGATGAAATAAATGAGAAGTTGAGTTGGTTTGGTGCCAGCATCCATGTGAACAACAACTTTACAAATAATGACTCCTGTCATTATGCCTCTCTACAGTGATGGACTTTATCCTCAGACTGTGAACCAAAATCACCCCTTCCTTCCTTAAGCTGTGTCCACCAGGTATTTTATTGTGGCGACAGGAAAGGAGCTCACACAGTCTTAAGTTTTTCTGCTCTCTTTGAAAATCCCCAGGGGCTGGATCCCTGTTGGTTTTCATGGCTTCTAAGTCTTGACATGTAGAAATGTGGTCTCTGATGCTGTTGTAAGAAGCATTCTAAGACAGCCCTTCATCCTGGTGTCTTCCTCGAGGCCATCAAGAGATCTCTTCCAATAAGGTAACAAGCAAGGAATCATCATTAGGATAATCCTTAACTATAATCCAAGCAGCTTTGCCATATAACACAGGCTGGCAGACTGTCCTGCCGTAGGTCCTAATGCATGCATATGAGGTGTTCAGTTCTGTCCCTGTCCTTGGTAGCACAGGGTCTGATATCTAAGCCCCAATGTCTTGCTACAAAGAAACATAGGTTTGCTTTCAAACCTGATGTATCAATACCAATTCTGATTCTGTAATATGGAATCTACTTCCACTTAGAGTACCTAACTATTTTACAACAGATTTACAAATATAGGCTTTGGCTTCAAGTTCTAACAACTAAGTGATATTGCTATAATTTGATCTGTGTTAGGTTTCTCATGGGCCCAGGTGCACAGAATGTAGGCTCAGCATCAGAAACCAGGTGCACTTTTGGCCATGATAAGTTGGCCAAAGTTACCTGGAAGTAAAGGATCTACATGATCTCAAAGCTGGGCCTCTTTGAGGGTCAGCATTAGTGTGAGGTAGGCTCCTGGCTCCTGGTAGAAATTGAGACATGGTGGCCTTGGTGGAATGAGGTCTGTGCTTTACAAGCGTGAACTGCCACCACCATCTAGTGGCAGTGGTTGGAAGTTAGTGATACAGTGACTGTTTCTGGTTCATGATCTTTTGCTGTTCACAAGATTTCTCCATTCATGGGGAGCATTTCAAATCTCATAAGATGTCGTTTAATAAAGCATAAATATGATGCCTGCTGTGTTCTGTAATAGAGCACACATATTATTTTGGATAATTATAATATAAAATAGCCCAAATTAAATCCTTAGGTGCTTAAGATGTTGGATAATATAAGCATGGGCAATTCTGGTTTTTGTCACTAAAGAACAACACAGATAGCACCAAGTTTGATCTAGAGAAGTCCACTGTCCTCAGGATGAAATTGTGGCATATGCAAGTTTTTTGGTTAGATTGTGTAGCCTCATTTATTTCCTATAAATTTCAGATTGATTTGTAATGCTTAACATCTGCACAATTTATGTGTCGCTTCACACATTATCAACAATGAAAGGGTTTTTAAGCTGTAAGCTATAGCTGGAAATTTATAAATAAATAGCAAAACAATGTAAATGTGTCTTACTTTGGCACACGTGCAACCATCTCTCATAGATTCAATAAATACTTATAAATATCAATTTAGTACTACCTCTCCCATATTTCATAATAGAGACTCCCTTTATTAACCTTGGGTACAGTATATTTCAATAAATATTCCTCAATTGCAGTTATTTTTTTCATCAAGTTCATTGTTTTCTTCTTCCATTTTAGAGACACAGAAAGCATCTTTTCTTCAAGAACGTGTTGTGAGCCATAATGCACACAGTGGTTGGGATGACCTTTAGAAGCTTATGTTCTGTCCTAAGCATACCTCTTTATAAAATGCAATTATAGCATCTCAATGAAGTTAGGGTAAAATCCAAACACCTCAGCCTAACAAGAATATCCAAAAGGGCTTCCTAATTTCTTCCTCACAACTTACCACCCCTTGTACTTTCTCTCAACCCCATTCCTGATGCCTGTCAATGACAAGGCAGGAGACAATGCCTTGGTCTCCCATGCATGAATCATGCCCAGCTCTTCTAGCTACAAAGCTTTAATATTTCTGGCCCTCAGGCCCAGAATGTCCTTCTGGAAGCTGTGTCTCCTGAGTTGTTAGCCCCCAGCCTTTTTGTCACAGAGGATGCCTGTGGCTATGTCAAGGTACCAGTCCTCTCCCCCAGGCACTTCCAAACATACATTATCTTCTGGAGGTACCAGTTATAAATCAAAACATCTGTCTCCAGGTTTGTGTCTCCACTCACCAGACCCAGACTGTGATGTGGTGTGTATGTGTGCTCTACAGTCCACAAGTCTAGGCCCAAACATGTGTAAGAGAAGCTGGAATGCATTAGGTGAGGCGAACCAAAACATCTTATTTTGTACCTGTAGGTGACATGGCTCGAGGTGATCATGTCAGACATTAGACATCCTGTCTGGGGTGTTGATATTTAAAATGCATAGTACCTTGAAAGTGAAACTCTGGATATTTTAATACTGAATTAGCATGGAAAATAATGGGTTACATTATGACTTATTTTGCCTTTGTGTTTTGAGACAGGGTCTTGCTATGCTGGTAAGATAGTCACTATATAGCCCAGGCTAGTCTTAAATATTTGCCAGCTCTCCTGCCTTGCTTCCTGAGTGTTGGATTGCAGGAATACACCACCACACCTGGCTCATTATGAAATTTTCAGACATATATATCGTTCTACTTTATCCATGGCTCTTTTATTTATGCAAAGAGAAAAATGAAAAGAAAAGAAAAAAAACCAACCCTAATAGATCCAGAAAAAGGAAGGAAAATCAAGACTCGCTGAGCCACCACGGAAATCTGTAGGTAATTTTCCTCCACATAAGGACTCAGAAGAAAATTTTTCCCAATTCAGACACAATTGCTCCATGAATCAACCATAACGATTCTGTTTCTAGTAAATTGTTCCAATCGAGAAAGTCCTCCTAAATTTCTTCTAGGCACACAGCATACATGGAAAAGAGTGGTGATGTAGTGACCCAGTACTGAGCCATGTGGCTGCCTCTGCTCCCTAGCCCTTCTGATTCAAGCTGTTGGTATCTGTGTTGCCCACAGTCAAGTTTGTCTTACCTGGAATTTAAGTGGTGTTAAATGTAGCACAATGATGGTCTGGGACAGGCAAAAAAAAGAAAAAAAAAAGCATTTCCCCAATGTGTGGGGCTTAGTTAACTTTGAATTTTAACCAAAGTGTGATTTAACTTCCACCCAAAGAAATGTTCTCAGGTAGCCACGAAAATCAATGAGCTTGAGCAGAGCACAGACACTTCCTGTTAGGAAGATCCAGGGCTCTGACATCCCCATTATACTACAACAGTGTACCATTTCTTACTCACTGAAGCATACTGATTATCCTGTATTCCCGTATGCACACACAGGCTCATTTTGCCATACCAGGTTTCTCTCAAAACTCCAACTTAGACTCTTACTTCCTACGAAAATTTTCATTGTTTTTTTTTGAGGGGGACAATACAGCTTCCTGAGTAATCTAGGATGACCCTGTACTCACTATGTAGCTAATGATGACCTTCTCCCTGCCTTTGTCTCTACCTCTCTCATGAGCACTTTGATTATGGGCATAGGCTATCACATCTGCTTTTGTTTTTGTGTCTGTTTTAGGATTTGTGTGTATGTGTGTGTGTGTGTGTGTGTGTGTGTGTGTGTGTGTGTGTGTGTGTTAGTAGAGAATCAAATCCTAGACTTAGTGAATGCTAGGGAAGTAGTAAAACAACTGTCCTATGTCCAGAGATCTTAGATGATTGTAAATGACTGTAAAGTTGTATCACTGCAGAACTTACATTATAACTCAGGGCTCATTAGAAAGATCACAATTCTTACTTCCATCTTTGTCCGCACAGTTTCCAGGGTGATTCTATCCTAGGTTCTTTTGGGTGCCTGATCTAACCTGAGATTAGTAGGGATTGGGCAAGTTGGGAGTCAGGATAGGTAGGCAGAGTGCAGAGGTCTGAGGCATGTGGGGCAGAGAGAAGGTGGAAATGGCCATGACCTTTCACCTAGTAATTAGAATCAAGAAATCTGTATTTTCCAAGAACACATTGGTAAAGACAGGTTATGGGGCTAAACCCAGTCTGTATTCACTTGAGACCACATGAGGCATTTACATGCAGAGGCCAGCTACACAATTAACTGCATATGGCTGGGCTTTAGGAAAGTCGCCAGAGAGAAATCCTGGGAAATACTCAGCCTGCAACTGTGTTCTAAACTTCCAGACCAAAGTAATAAAAAGGGGAGGAAATGGGGATGGAGGAAGCCTCAAGTAACCCCTTGTTCACTATGAGGGCGAGAGAGCTGATACAGTAAGGAAAACTAGGAAGCTGTTCCCAAGGACGCGTACCAAGAGCTATGTGCAGGCCAGGGACCAGAGCTGAGAATGGTCCTCCCAATATGATAGCATGGAGATTGGACACAGCTGCCCAGGGCAACTTTGGTGGTGACAAAGGCTTCAGCCAGCTGAGCTCAAGGGAGGTGTGGGCAGGGTGTAGTGACAGAATACAGCCAGCTTTTGAGAGTCAATTTCCTAAAGAGAAATAAATGGTTGGAAGAAGGAAATGGCTAAGTCTGATCATCTAAGTTGCTCTGCCCGTCCAGAAAGTAACTGCTCAATGTAAATACAGATGCTCTGGGATTTACTGACTCATAGTTCATCTGAGTTACAGCACACTCCCCTCTAATGTGTCTTCTTGTTCTTGATTTTTTTCCTTCATTTAAATTCAACAGGTCATTATAAAGTTAATTCCAAAATATACTGTCACCTGGAAGTGGACTTGTGTCTGATTTGACATTGGACAAAACCTGTGAATGAGGTAGCAGATTCTGTTCACTCTTACTGTTATAATACGTGTTCTAAGGGTGACATAGGAGGGGTCTGGGCACACTGTCTGTCTGTCTGCTTAAGAGTATGCATGCATATGTCTTTGTGTTTGCAATTAAGCTTTATTTAAAAGAAAAGGGCCACCTTATTGATTTTCAAAGTTCCTCTTTTTCTTAGAATGCTCCACTCTATCAAATAGTGTGGCAGTAGTGAATACATTCTTTGACAAAGAAAAATTTATAAAACACTTGGCCACAAGCCATTTTCATCAAGAAGTAATATTCTCATGATTTATGAATTTGCCAGCATATACAAACTTCTCATTTAAGAATATTCTGATGTTAATATGTCCTGATGCTGACACTGGTAGTGATGAGTCAGCTCTTCTGTCCAGGGATAGCCAATGCCCATAACACAGGTCACTTGGCTCTGTGCATTCTCTATGTCTCATATGAGACAGGGAGGTTGGGGACAGATATCAGAGCTATGATGGCATTTCCATTCTGTAATATGTAGACAAATGACACACAAAGGCAAATAAGCTCTACTTTTCAATAAAAATTAAGAGATTTTTTTTCTTTTGAAGAGGGAATTATTATGTCCTTTCCCAGATTCCTCCTGACACTTAGCTGCCTCTTGTCCCAGGCTTCTCACTGTGCACTCACTGTAATTTCACACACTGTGTTATTAAGTGTGCACCAACTGTTTGAGTTTGCTTTTTTCGCTCAATAAACTCTGCTACTAAATAACTTGCTTTGTGAGCCTTTTCACAGAATGTGACTTTTTTTCAACAAAAGCTTTACCCTCGTTGAGACTCCAATAGCCCTTTAAAATAATCAGCCCCATTACTTGTCAAATGGCTGTGATTTGCCTTTGAGTGTCTTCAATTTTGCCAAAGCCAGCATCCTCTGAAAGTCATTGCCACTGACGGCACATGAATAGCACAATGTGAATAACAGCCTGTGGAAAGCCTGTGACCAGCTGTCCCCTTGATGAGGGACTTCTTTGGGTTCTGTGTTGCTTTACCACACTGAGGTGACACAGGATTGTGGCTCCTCATCCCCCACCTCATCAATTGTCAGGAGGCGTAGCCCCAACACATGCATCAATTTCATGCTCCATCTCTGGAATTTTGCTGTGATGAGCCATTGAACAACTTGTCTGGATGACATAAATGATAAAACACTATATAGCACAGGGCATTACGTATCACCGTGCTAGTAGACAGTGAAAATGTGAGAAGTACCAGAACACCATTCCCAGTCAGTCTGGGACAACTTCCACACATCCGTATGTGTAGAGTGAGCTAAGAATCCACAGAGTAGATGGAAGTGCTCTGCGAACAGCAGCCAGTGGCAGGAATGAGCTCCATGTCTAGCTTTAGAGCAGCCATAAAGAAAAATCAAATGTGAGTCAGGGTAAATATAGGAAAGCAACAGAAACACCCATGGAACATGTAGACTAGTTGAAGACCAAGTGAGAAGGGGGAAAAATAACTATAGACACATTGACAAATGCATGCAATGGGCAGCCCTGGGTTTGGGAAGGTGGCCTGTGGGAAGAGCCTAGAGGTGGGAGGGTGGGCAGCAGGCTTTGTAATGCAGGACTGGGTTAACAGAGCAGAAAGGCAAGGTGGACACAAGAATTCAGTGCTTACAGGAGCGGGTACTGAGCCTTGTCTTTGGCATTCTGATGAAAACCAGAAGTGTAGATCATGCAACCACATCTATGGTTTGCTCAGTCCAAGGGCCACCTGAAAGGCCAGGATCATGGTGGCATTTGGCCTCTTTGTAGTTTGTTACATTGCCTATATTAACTGTTTTAAAACCCAAAAGTGTCTGCTCCATGGAAACCATTAGGGCATCGGTTACAGAGTATGAAGATGTGGGTGAACAACAGTATGTGAAGGGGACCTTGCCCAGTTCGGGGAGGGGTAATGCTTTGCATCACAAAAGTCAGGCCACCAGTAAAGGTAACATCTTCAGGAGGTGTGCACAGAAGACTTCCACAACTGGGTGGCAAGGAAAACAGGGCAACCAGGACACTTCAAATATCCTCAGAAGTATTAATCTCAATGATGAGTGGCCAAAGAATGTCTGTAGGAAGGGGAACACTATTGGATGTCAACAGTGGGGTGCTTAGACCTAGAAGAAATGAGCCTTGGCAAGCATATGGATTATGCAAAACTCAAACCAGGAACCAAGCACAAGGGTAGAGAGAATGCTGGGCAGGCAGGGGCCAAGTCAGGTTCTGCACTGGGGTCCAGGAAGAGTCTGGGAGTCTAGATCTAAAAGGACTTGTTGTCTTGGCTCAGTACATTATTGCTGCTGACTGCATTGGGTTTTCTTTCTGCTCTTGAATTAACCAGGGCATATTTGCATGAAGATCAGAGTCCCAGTGATTCCAGTCTTTTAGCCAAATGCCTTCAAGTACTAGAGTCAAAAAGGGGCCAGAAGAGAGCAAAGTGGTATCCCAATGCTGGTTTGACTTCCATGCACTGAGTCTCCACTTAAAATCCCTCATCTGTTAGAAGACATCAAAGACCTAGTTTGCTCAAGTTTCATGTATTTGTAGATTATCTTACTTACTTTTACCTCAAGGCAAACTGTTTTACATATAAATATAAAATCCACAGGTATGTGTTTACCCAACTTTGTATGATAATTTTTAATTGCAATGTGAGGGTTTTCTATTTGTTTAAATTTGTAGCAAGCATGCTTCAAAATTCCTCTTCCTTCCCATTCTCATAGCTATACAGCCATCATAATATATATAAGCATGTGTGCTGGTGTGCATGTTTGTATGTCCAGGCTGTAACAGAATGCTGGCACAGACAATCCACAAGGAGGAAACTCAGTTTCTGCACACAATCACCCGACTCTACTGATGCAGAAGGCATGTGGCATAGGGGCCTGTTCATCTCAAAGCAGACAGAAAAGCAGAGAGAAAAACAGGAAGAAGAGGCCAGGAACAGTGGCCATCCTTTGTGTGAAGACATGCACATCCCCAGAGACCCACTTCTTCCAATCAATCTTACCTTCCATTTTCCATCACTTTCCAAAAGTTTATCTGACAAGGAATCCATCAGTGGGGTTCATTGACTAGGTCAGTGCCCTATTACTAAATTCTAACCTCTGAACTTTGCTTTGGGGGGGTAAAGCCTTCAATAACTGAACTTTTGGGGGACATTCAAACCACAATTGTGTAGTTTTTGGACACAACTGTAGTATCTGATGCTTCTCCAGGAAATACTTAGAGCTGGCCACTGTATCATACTGTATGGGGCTCTCCAAGTAGTCATACATGGCATTCTGACAGCTTGTATAAAGCAAATATTTGAATGGGTTGCATTCTTCTGATGTTAAATGAGAGAATGTTAGCTCTTCAGTTTAACCCCAGCCAAGGACACAACACTTAATACATGAATGCAGCTAACAATAAAACAATACTCTAGATTTCCATCTGTGTTATTCTATACATTGACATACTGCCTAAAACTGATGATAGAATCCAGTGACACAGACACAGGAACTATTCAGTACTAAATTCCTAACTAGATTCACAAACAAAAAATGCTAAAAAAAACAAAAACATAAAACAAAACACCTTTGTTATGTTAGGAGGTAGATATGATTCCATGGGTGTGTGTACAATGATTGGATCTATCCTTTAGTAAAAACTGTCAATCAAAACTCATCTCTTCTATATACCATAAAAAATTCTATTACAAATAGCAAAGACTCAAATATTTTAGTGACTTCACAGTTACCGCAGACCTGAGGAAGTGGGTGCCCTGTGTGTCTTCTTGTCAGAAACCATGATAATTTTATTTCTCTTACTTGAGGGTCTATGAACAGAAACTGTGAGTTCACATTGGGTGGCTTCTATCATAGTCAGCTTTTCAGTTCCAACTCAGAGTTTAGCATCTCATCACAGAATGGCATCAGTAGCATAAAATCTCCACTTTCCCCTTCCTGTAAAGGGGTTCTAAGCTTAGCTGACAGCCATGAGCCACTTCACCATTTAGCAGGGAAAACAACAAAAATAATTACTGGTTCATTAATGAGGCATCTCAGATGCTTCCAGGACAACACCTCTTAGGGAATGGCTGCACTTGGCAGAACCCATATCCACCTAGCAGAGTGCCCTCCATTGCCTACCTTGTAAATGTATGTGTTGGTGAGAACTCCAGAATACCAGATTCTATCAAAAGTAGAGAGCAGCTATTTGAACAATCATATGGTATGAAGAGACCAATGTTGTATAGAATATCAAGCACTACTGAGTTTCCTACTGGCAAGTGTACTATAGGTGCACATTTTTATGAAAATAGTGATTTGCTAAACTAGGAACATATTAGCGAACTATCCTAGTCAATTTTTATGATCTAAATAATATCCAGATGTGTAGAATTTGTGACATGGAGACAGCTATGCTCCTACCTTAGAGAAATATCACCCCCTCTTAAGTATGGTGTCCCGTCCTCTGCCACCCTCATGGGATATAAAAAATCTATAATGGGGGCACTTGGTCCTTGTGGCAA
The DNA here is from genome assembly GCF_903995425.1 of Onychomys torridus. Classification (NCBI taxonomy): domain Eukaryota; kingdom Metazoa; phylum Chordata; class Mammalia; order Rodentia; family Cricetidae; genus Onychomys; species Onychomys torridus. The sequence continues at coordinate 13,278,755 of NC_050459.1, forward strand.
TCATATGTTCAAGAAATACAAGATTATGTTTTAAGCCAAAGATCAAACCATACATAACTAACAAAACAAAACAAACCAACAAAAACTTTGTTTTACTTCATTGAGACATGATCATGCTTTATATTCCAGGGAAGCTTTAAGAAAGACTATGATGCTCCTGCCTCATTCCCCAATGGCTAGAGTTACAAGTGCCCAGACCTAAACCAAACTATCTGCAGAAGCAGCCAATGGTTCAGTATATTTTTCTTGCACTGGGGCTTCCTTTTCTTTGCATGGGCATCTGGCTACAGGTGACAATCATGGAGAGTGAGGTTATCATTGTCAGCTATAACACATAGCACAGCTTCTTCTGCTCAGAAATATCCCCCCTCAGGGTGGAGTGACATGGCCCCTGAGACAATTTTGATTTTTTGCTATTTTCCAGTTTCTTATTGTCACCCTTTCCTCCAAAATCACTTTAGTTCAAGATAAAATTTTCAAGTCCAGCTTTGGTAGACAGTGAGCTTAACACCAGCCTAGATTACATGAGATCTTTCTTGTCTAAAAAAAAAAATATTAAAAAGAAGTTCAATATTTAGTTTCACTTAGTGCAATATCCTCCAGCTCCATCCATATTACCAGAAAGAACGCCCTTTCTTTCTTTAGATGGCTAAGTAGATTTCTACTGCATAGGTAGAACACAGTTAGACCATTTTCATTTGTTACTTATATCCCAATGAAGCTGGGGAGGAAATGCAAACCTTTAATACTAATGTAAAGACTTTGAGAAACTTACATTACAATCAAGTACTGAGAACATTACCCTACAAATATGTTACAAATATATGAACATTTCTCTCAGATTCCCCAGGAGATGGGTCAACACTCCCAGTACACAGATGCTCAGGTGTTTTATATAAATAGATGAACTACAGGGCTGATGAACAAGCCCAGCAGTTAAAAACAATTGCTGTTCTGGCAGCGGACCCGTGTTTCATTCCCAGTACCCACAGGACAGCTCACAGCTGTCTATGAGTCCAGCTCTGGGGGATCTTACACCTTCTTCTGACCTCTGTTAGTACCTGGACACATGTAGCATAAACAACCCCCCACAATAAATGAGTTAAAATAATCATGAAACATGTAAACATAATCCACATTTGTCTCCTGTACATTCAAGACCTATCTCCTCTATATCAACTTATATTAGTTAATACAATGTACATTTTAGTCATGTCTTTATTACATGCAGCAATACAATATTACTACTATAAATTGCTTTAGTGCACTGTTCTGACAACAATATAAGGCACTTCAATTTTAATACAGGTTACTGAATTGAGACACCAGCTATATAAGAATGCATGCATGTGGGAAACCTCCATTAGACCTATTGTCAGGAGAGTCCAAGACCACTCAAACTGTATCAGCTATGTCCATCACTCTTGATTTGTCCCAGAACTTGAAGGTAAGGCCCTAGTGTTGCAGCTAACATATGCTTCAGGTCTAATAGGACTTGGAGGTATCAAACTGGGACTGACTTGGAAGGCTTCTCACTGAGACTAGCTCTCATCATACCTAGTGGTGCTATGTAACTTGTCTAGGAGGAAAAGGAACCAATACTCCCATCAAGCTGTAAAATCTCTGAACCACAACAATGACCAGGCTGGCAAGTTATCCTCAGTAGTGCAATGCTAGCACTTCTATCTTGTGAAGGATAACCATAGCTGTCTAATTGGACTTCAGGTCTGTTGAATAGGAGAGAAATCATGCCTGGTTCTATAAACACAGCCCCAAACCCATTGCTGAATGTTATAGTCCCTACCACCATTTTCTTAAAACAGTATAATTCCTAACTATATTCTAAATATTGAGCACTATCCCACAGATAAGTGAAGCTCACATCTGTCATCAAAAAGGGTTTTTTTTTTGTTGTTTGTTTGTTTACAATAGACAGAGACCACCACAGAAAGACATAATTGGGCAAATGCACAGAATAAGAGACTGGGGAGCCCAGCCCCATTTTATACATCTACTATACAACATCGACACCTAAAGCTCAGAGAATATCACAGAAGAGGGGACTGGAAGACTGTAAGTGCTAGAGGACCAGGATGAATGCCAGGTGAGAGTATCTTGTAGACATGGCAGGGAAGTTATCTATACCCATGAAATGTCAACAATGTGGTTGCCTACATACCTGCACAATGACAACAACACCAGATGGCATGTCAATATGGAGAAGGGAAGCTTCACAAGATTTAAATGAAGAGCTACTGGCTGTCAAAGGTCCCTGAGATGAGGTGTGTGTGTGTGTGTGTGTGTGTGTGTGTGTGTGTGTGTGTATGTGTGTGTATGTGTGTGTGTATGTAGCAATAATAATTAAAGAAAATAGGGTCCTGAATTTAAAGAGAGTTGGAGGAAGGGCATAGGAGTTGGAGAGGAGAGAGGAGTGTGGAAATGATGTAAATATAGTATACATGTATGAAATTTAAGATAAATTAAAATTTTTATATAAAAATGTAAGTATGCATGCATAGGAAGTCAACTGTATATGAATGTGTATGCATGTGTGTATAAAGTCAACTATATATGAATATATGTGTTTTAAAGTCTGGGTAATAGACATTTTGAACTTTAGTACACCTCACATTCCAACTAATACCTATGTGTAGATATAAGCATGTGCATATCTTCACATACATACATTAATACATGTATAAATCAAAGGACTCCCCAGGACTCTGATCTTCTGAGATGGTCTGTCTTCTCAGAGAGATTCTAGTCATGAACTTTTAGACCAGTTCCTTTAAATTCCTACAATATACAGCTAAGGCATGCACATTGATTTCCAGAAACTGATCACAGCCCCCTCAAGAGTTTTACCTGCACCTTGTAGGACTCTTGGCTGTGTCTATGTGAAATCTGCTTCCATGTTTACCACCTCATTAGTTTTATTGACTTTCAGTGATGGCACCCCAGCAGGAGCAGTGGTAATTGAGTTGCTATAAGTCTCCTTCTGTGCTTAATTAAATTTTCTTGAGAGATTTTTATGTTTTATACTTTTCCACATGGAGCATGGTATGTAATAAGCACCCCTAATAGTTTCATTTATTAACGGGTGTTTTCTAGCATTCCCTTGAAGTTGACATTATAATACATTGTATATGTTGTTAATTCCTTTGGGAGGCTTTAAACTCCCTCCACTCATTCTCTTGTACCAGTGACTTTACGTAAATACCTAGTAGAAATAGACATGTTGTTCTACAACAACCAAACAAGAATAAAGACCAGGGAAGAAAATGCATCATGGAGAGTGAGCTAGAGTCTAAAAACTGGTATCTCCAGTGGGCACTGAAAATTCGCTTATCTGTTGCATCTTAGTTTTGAAAGCAACCTGACCAGGTCAGACATCCCAGGTCAGTCATTCATGCCCACTGAGGCTGACAGACTTCATAGACATTTCTCCATCCAATCTCCTCCAAGTTCCTGCCTTGGAACACCTCTTTCATGCGCACGCACTAGCTCACTTGCTTGCTCAATTCATAATATACCTTCATCACCACACACTTTATTGGGAAACCCACTTATTTGGAATGTCTCCCAAGGAATCAAATTAAGTCTAATTATACTTAATGGCAACGACTGGTGCTTAATTTGGATGGTAATTCTGCTTAATTGAGATGCCTTCAGGTGCTGAAGTAGCACTCTGAGAGTGCTGGTGTGTATGAGTGTATCAACCTGGGATCCTTCACTTCTTCTCTCAACATTTCTACTAAATGAGTGATGCAGGGCAAAACATATTTATGTTGTTAATTATTGAGGGATCTGCACAACAAAACTCATATATACTATTAACCAAATCTATGTAACAGAACACAAAGCTAAAGGAGAAAAACTGAATTTCATCAATAATGATATGGCTGAACCTCAGGTAGATTCATGGCATCTGCCCTTCCTGGTTTAAATAGCTTTAAGGCTCAACTTCAAGATGTCCAAGAACATACTTCAGGAGCTGAGCTAAGGGAGATGAAGGGATTTAGTCACATCCGAAGCAGATGATGAGCAAATCATCTCCGTAATCCTGAACCTTGGTCTTCATTAGTCTGCTTGTGAAACATAGTAAGTGACCCCCCAGGTCACCTATCCTGGACTTCCAGTGTTTCTCCCTCAGTTTCCTAAGTAAGGATGGTCTATGTCCATTGACTTAATGGGGACTCATGAGAGATGACTAGGCACATTCTAGAAAGCCTGAGTTCAATGTTTAGGTTAAAAATCTCAATTTCTCCATTTGACATGGTTGCTTGTAACTGAAGTCTGCTGAGTTAACATGCCTGTGTCTAGAGAGAGATGCTGTCCTTTATGTATGTCACCAAGCTGTGGAATAAAATCTGTATTCATTCTGCCTTGGCACCTTTGTTGCATAAATTTTTTTCTGTCATGATTTTATCTTAACTGGCTCTTGTGTGACCTATACCTATAGAGCATCATGTCAATGTCTAGGCAAACCAATCGTTTTATTTTCTTACCACATTCTTCCAAGAGGTAACAGGATGGAGACCGGCTAAAAGACAGCAAACTGCTCCTTCTCTGTACCTCTGTACAACATAGCCTGGATTTAATTCCCACGATCCCATAGACCATAGGACCTTCACACAGTCTTTTAATTAGGGTCTTCAATAATCCTTGTATGTTTGGGAAAGAAGGATTAACCAGATATGCACAGGTTTGTAGTGAATATAGGGAATTATCTACCACCATTTGTATGCATTTTGGATTTGAAGGGTCCTATGGAAAGTTGTAATAAAGTCCCTGGCGATGGTATGAGGTGCTGTCCTCCACATTGGGGCGCTGCTTAAGCAGGGGCTGAGCTTTTAAAAACTCCACAAGCTATCTATTATTGTCTCACTCCTTATATTTGAAGCCAAGTCCATTCCTGGTTAACATCGAGAGAGAAGTCAGGGCTTTGGCAATAGCACCCTTTGACTCTGTTTTTTTCTTTAGATAATTATCCTTAATTTTGATTCCTGCAGCTAAGGAAAATCTCAAGCATGTCATCATTGTTCCTCACCAGGCTTACCAACTCAGTTGGACAGCAGTCATCACTCTGCCCCTGTCCTGAAAATGCATCCTAGCCCATGGAAAAAATGGCTCATAGGACCACACGTCTCATTAGCTCATTGTTGTGGTGTATTACTTTAGCTATGTAAAGATGTGTTTTATTAGTTTATTCTGTAGAATATTACTTTAACTGTGTAAAGGAGTTTTACATCTGTTTATGCTGCTTTTGTTTAATGATGTAAGGATGTGTGTTTATTTACATGAAAGTGTGTTGCATTTGTTTCACCTTGCCTGCATGGGGCACCTGATTGGTCTAATAAAAAGCTGAAAGGCCAATTGATAGGCAGAGACAAGATAAGCATGCCTGACAGGTAGAGAAAATAAAAAAAGAGGAGAAATCTAGGCTTGAAAAGAAGAATGGGGAAAGAAGGAGAGAATGAGGGACCTGCCCAAGGCAGAAGCCAGGCAGCTGCCAGAAACAAGAAGAAGAGAAAGTAAATTATACAGAAGGAAAAGGTTAAAAAAAAACCCTGAGACAAAAGGGAAATAACGAGAAACATGTTAATTTAAGTTAAATGAGCTAACCAGAAACAAGCCTAAACTAGGCTGGACTAGTAATAAGTCTCTTTGTCAGGATTGGGGAGCTGGTTAGTGGCCCCCCAAAAAGAAGAAAGTCTGGTACAGCTCATGAGGCAGAACATATAACCTATTGTTCCTAAGTGGAATGATCTGATGATAAAATGGGGGCATTTGTTGTGTATGTATACAGATATACAGAACATGTACATGAGTGTTGTGTGTGCATACACAACAGGACTTTAGATACCTTCCTTTACTGTTCTCTATTCATTCAATATCTCTGAGTAAGGGTATCACTGGAAAGCACCTGTTTCAGGCAGGCAGGCTGAGCAGTGAGCTCTTGGTATCTACCTTTCTTTACTCCTTGAAGCTGGAGTTATGGACACGTGCAGGCATACCATGCTTTCTATGTAAGTGATGGGGATTCAAATTCAGATTCTCATGTTTGCAGAGTGTATACTCTCATGCAATGACCTATCTCCCTTGCCTAGAAGTATAAAGACAGCCACTATATACTAGGACTTCTCTGGGGAGATAAACACCAAGGTTCATATGTGTAAGTGTTCTGTACCTAGCCACAAAGTTATCATTTTAAAACAACAATGTATGTTAATTATACAAAACAATGAGTTTCTTTTTGATGGTCCCATATACACTTCGCTCATATTCACCCCCATTGCCTCCCTTACTCCTCCATTTTCCCTGCAGTCTTCCTCCTTCCTTCCATCCTCTATACTTAGGGTCATTGTTATATTTTTCTTTTAGATTTCTCATGGCAGAACACATGAGATACTTGTCTACTGAGTGTCTCTTCATTTGTTTCAAGTGATCTCTAGTTTCACCCATTTTTCATCAGAATGATAGAACTTTGTATTTATTTATGTCAGAAAAATAATTTGTTGTTTACATACAGCACATTTTCTTTATCCAGTCTTTGGTTGATAGACAGTTAGTGTGTTTCCACAGCTTAGCTGTTGTGAACAGTATCAAGATGAAGATGGGTGTGGTGGCATCTCTACTGTATGCAAATTCTAATTCTTTTGGGCATATCCCATATCTAGGACTAGTAGCATTAATTGTAGTTATTAAGGAAATCTACACTGATTTCCACAGTAGCCTGACAAGTTCACATTTCTATGGTATATAAGGTTCCTTTTCTGCATGGGAATTCCATCAGGATGTGATGCCAAGCAGGCATGGCACTTGGGACATGTTAACCTATCAACGGCTCAGATTAATGGGCTTGATCTTGCCAGACTGGACCATGTCATTTCCTCTTCTTCCCACATTGGAGCACGTTCATTCCATCCCAAATCTGTGTCCTCTGCCAAAGAGGATTTTTGTCTTCCTAATAAAGGAGGACTATTTTACAGTCAAGGTATTGAGTCAGTAAACTCTGTTAGAACCCCCATCAAGCTCTTAAGATTCCATTTCATCTTCATCAGCATTTGCTGCTTTGGGTTGCCTTGGTGATTGACATTTTGCCTGGGTAAGAAGGAATCTCAATCAAGTTATGCATTGAATTTTCCGAATAAATGAAGATTTGAAAGTTCCTACATATAATCACTGACTGTATTTTTTTTTTTTTTTTGGTTTGTTTGGTTTTTTTTTTTTTTTTTTTTTTTTTTTTGTGATACGTCAACTTTTATTGCTTTGAAGCAAACTTTGAATTTCTTTTTTTTTTTCACTTTATTTTTTTATTATTATGTGTTTTAAATTTTATACATCAGCCATGGGTTCCACTGTCCTCTCCCAACCCCCCCCCCCCCCCAACTTTCCCCCAGCCTCTCCCCTCCATTCCCATGTCCTCCAGGATCAAGGCAACCCTGGGGATTCATTTAAACCTGGTGGATTCAGTACAGCCAGGTCCTGTCACCTCCTAATTTCTTAGGAAGACATTTTAATGTAGATTTAACCTTAAGCATTGGAAAAACACAATATTCGACAAAAGCCATGTGCTGTTTTCTTGAGAGTCACCCCGCATTAATCCTTTAAACAAATTTTTTAAAGTACTTCACATGTACAACCAAAAGACTGCTACTTATGTGACATTCATAAAACCTATTTATTAATAATGTTATTATAGCCTATTTATTTGTGCTTTACAATTATTATAAAAAGCAAAATTTGTACTAACTTCTACTTTAAATTTTTTTATTAATTTTTTTTATTATCATTATATTTGTTTTAATTTTACAATCAGCCATGGGTTCTCCCATCCTCCCCCCTCCCGCCCACTTCCCCATCTTCTCCCCATCCCCTCTCCTCCATTCCCAACTCCTCCAGGGCCAAGACTCCCCTGGGGATTCATTTAAACCTGGTGGATTCAGTACAGGCAGGTCCAGTCCCCTCCTTCCAGGCTGAGCAAAGTGTCCCTGTGTAAGCCCAAGGTTCCAAACAGCCAACTCATGCACTAAGGACAGGTTGGTCCCACAGCCTGGATGCTTCCCAAACAGTTCAAGCTATTCAATTGTCTCACTTATGCAGAGGGCCTGATCCAGCTGGGGGCTCCACAGCCTTTGGTTCATAATTCTTGTGCTTCCATTTGTTTGACTATTTGTCCCTGTGCTTTATGCAATCTTGGATTCAACAATTCACGCTCTTGCAGACCCTCCTCTTTCTCGAAAGTTGGATACCTGGAGCTCCACCTGGAGCCTGGCTGGGGATCTCTGCATCCACTTTCATCAGTTACTGGATGAGAGTTCCTCCACTACAGTTAGGGTGTTTGGCCATCTGATCACCAGACTAGGTCTGATCAGGCTTTCTCTCGACCATTGCCAGCAGTCTACAGAGGATGTATCATTGTGGATTTTAGGGGACCTCTCCAGCACTCTGCCTATTCCTGTTCTCATGTGGTCTTCATTTATCATGGTCTGTTATTCCTTGTTCTCCCTTTCTGTTCTTGATCCAGCTGGGATCTCCTGCTCCCCTAAGCTTTCTTTCCCTCAAACCTTGCCCTTCATTATTCCCACTGTCTTCTAGGTTGTTCATGTAGATCTCATCCATTTCTCTGTCATTGGGTGATCCCTGTGTCATTCCTAGGGTCCCGTTTTCTAGGTACCCTCCCTAGAGTTTTGTAGCAGTCTAGTCATCTTTGTTTTACATCTAGTATCCTCCTATGAGTGAGTACATACCATGTAGGTCCTTCTGAGTCTGGGTTACCTCACCCAGGATGATTTTTTCTAGATCCATCCATTTGTCTGCAAACCTCATGATGTCATTTTGTTTTTCTCTGCTGAGTAGTACTCCATTGTGTATATGTACCATATTTTCTTTATCCATTCTTCAGTTGAAGGGCATCTAGGTTGTTTCCAGGTTCTGGCTATTATGAACAATGCTGCTATGAACATAGGTGAGCAAATGCCCTTGTGGTATGATTGAGCATTCCTTGGGTATATGCCCAAGAGTGCTACAGCTGGGTCTTGGGGGAGATGGATTCCCAATTTTCTAAGGAAGTGCCATATTGATTTCCAAAGTGGCTGTACAAGCTTGCATTCCCACCAGCAATGGAAGAGAGTTCCCCTTGCTCCACATCCTCTCCAGCATAAGCTGTCTTTTGTGGTTTTGATCTTAGCTACTCTGACAGGTGTAAGGTGGTATCTCAGAGTGTTTTGATTTGCATTTCCCGGATAATTAGGGATGTTGAGCAATTCCTTAAATGTCTTTCAGCCATTTGAGCTTCCTCTGTTGAGAATTCTCTGTTTAGTTCTATAGCCCATTTCTTAATTGGACTGTTGGGCATTTTGGTGTCTAATTTCTTGAGTTCTTTATATATTCTGGATATCAGCCCTCTGTCAGATGTGGGTTTGGTGAAGACCTTTTCCCATTCTGTAGGATGTCACTTTGTCTTGTTGACCATGTCCTTTGCTCTACAAAAGCTTCTCAGTTTCAATAGGTCCCATTGATTGATTGTTTCTCTCAGTGTCTGTGCTACTGGTGTTATATTTAGAAAGTGACCTCCAGTGCTAATGCATTCAAGACTAATTCCTACTTTCTCTTCTATCAGGTTCAGAGTAACTGAATTTATGTTTTGATCTACTTGGACTTAAGTTTTGTGCACGGTGACAGATATGGATCTATTTGCAACCTTCTACACATTGACATCCAGTTATGCCAGCACCATTTGTTGAAGATGCTTTCTTTTTTCCATTGTACATTTTTGGCTTCTTTGTCAAAAATTATATGTTCATAGGTGTGCGGGTTAATGTCAGGGTCTTCAGTTTGATTCCATTAGTCCACATGTCAGTTTTTATGCCTGTACCAAGCTGTTTTTATTATGGAAGCTCTATAGTAGAGCTTGATGTTGGGGATTGTGATGCCTCCAGAGGTTGTTTTATTGTACAGGATTCTTTTGGCTATCCTGTTTTTTTTTGTTTGTTTGTTTTGTTTTTTTCCATATGAAGTTGAGTATTATTATTTCCAGATCTGTGAAGAATTGTGTTGGTAATTTGATGGGGATTGCATTGAATCTGTAGATTGCTTTTGGTAAGATTGCCATTATTACTATGTTAATCCTGCCTATCCATGAGCATGGGGGGTCTTTCCACTTTCTGACATTTTCTTCATTTTCTTTTTTCAGGGACTTAAAGTTCTTGTCATATAGGTCCTTCACATGCTTAGTTAGCATAACCCCAAGGTATTTTATATCATTTGTGGCTATTGTAAAGGGTAATGTATCTCTGATTTCCTTCTCAGCCTGTTTGTCTATTGTATATAGGAGGGCTACTGATTTTTTTGAGTTGATCTTGTATCCTGCTATGTTGCTGAAGGTTTTTATTAGCTGTATCAGTTCTTTGGGTTTGTGGTCACTCATGTATACTATCATGTCATCTACAAATAGGGAAAGCTTGACTTCTTCCTTTCCAATTTGTATCCCATTAATCTCCTTATGCTGTCTTATAGCTCTGGCTAGAACTTCAAGTACTATATTGAATAAGTATGGGGAGAGGGGACAGCCTTGCCTTGTTCCTGATTTTAGTGGTATTGCTTTGAGTTTTTCTCCATTTAATTTGATGTTGGCTGTTGGCTTGCTGTAGATTGCCTTTATTAAGTTTAGGTATGTTTCCTTTATTCCTGATCGTTCCAAGACCTTTATCATGAAGGGGTGTTGGATTTTGTCAAATGCCTTTTCTGCATCTAGTGAGATGATCATGTGGTTTTTTTCTTTGAGTTTGTTTATATGGTGTATTACATTGACAGACATTCGTATGTTGAACCACCCTTGCATCCCTGGGATAAAGCCTATTTGATCATGGTGAATTGTTTTGATGTGTTCTTGGAGTCTGTTTGCCAGTATTTTATTGAGTATTTTTGCATCAATAATCATGAAAGAGATCGGTCTGTAGTTCTCTTTCTTTGTTGCATCTTTGTTTGGTTTAGGAGTCAGAGTAATGGTAGCCTCATAGAAGGAGTTTGGTAATATTCCTTCTGCTTCTATTGTGTGGAACAATGTAAAGAGTATTGGTATTAAGTCTTCTTTGAAGATCTGGTAGAATTCTGCAGTGAAACCATCTGGTCCTGGGCTTGTTTTGGTTGGGAGACTATTAATGACTGATTCTATTTCCTTAGGGGTTGGACTATTTAAATGGTTTATCTGGTCTTAATTTAACTTAGGTATGTGGTGACTATCCAGAAAATTATCCATTTCTTTTAGATTTTCCAGTTTTGTGGAGTAGAGGTTTTTGAAGTGTGACCTGATGATTCTCTGGATTTCCTCATTGTCTGTTGTTATGTCCCCCTTTTCATTTCTGATTTTGTTAATTTGGATGCTCTGTCTCTGTCTTTTGGTTAGTTTGGATAAGGCCTTGTCCATCTTGTTGATCTTCTCAAAGAACCAACTCTTTGTTTCATTAATCCTTTGTATTGTTCTCTTTATTTCTATTTTATTGATTTCAGCTCTCAACTTGATAATTTCCTGGCATATGTTCCTCCTGGGAGACTTGCTTCTTCCTGTGCAAGGGCTTTCAGGTGTGCTATCAAGTCACTAGTGTGAGATTTCTCCAGCTTCTTTATGTGGGCTTTCAGTGCTATGAATTTCCCTCTTAGCACTGCTTTCATAGTGTCCCATAAGTTTGGTTATGTGGTTTATTCATTTTCATTGATCTCTAGGAAGACTTTAATTTCTTTCTATATTTCTTCCTTAACCCATTGGTGGTTCAGTTGAGCATTATTCAGTTTCCATGAGATTGTAGGATCTGTAGTTTTCTCTTGTTGAAATCTAACTTTAAACCATGGTGGTCCAAAAGAACACAGGAGTTATTCCAATTGTTTTGTATCTGTTGAGATTTGCTTTGTGGCCAAGTATGTGGTCGATTTTAGAGAAGGTTCCATGGGGTGCTGAGAAGAAGGTATATTCTTTTTGTTCAGGTGGAATGTTCTGTAGATATCAATTAAATCCATTTGAGCCATAACATCAGTTAAGACCATTATGTCTCTGTTAAGTTTCTATTTGGCCGATCTGTCCAGAGGTCCCACTATTAATTTGTGGGGTTTTATATGTGATTTAAGCTTTAGTAATGTTTCTTTTACATATGTGGGTGCCCTTGTGTTTGGGGCATAAATGTACAGAATTGAGACTTCATCTTGGTGGATCTTTCCTGTGATGAGTATGTAATGTCCTTCATCATCTCTTTTGATTGATTTTAGTTTGAAGTCTATTTTGCCGGATATTAAGATGGCTACACCAGCTTGCGTCTTAAGACCATTTGATTGGAAAGTCTTTTCCCAGCCTTTTATTCTTAGGAGGCGTCTGTCTTTGAATTTGAGGTGTGTTTCTTGTATGCATCAGAAAGATGGGTCCTGTTTTCGTATCCATTCTGTTAGTCTGTGTCTTTTTATAGGTGAATTAAGTCCTTTGATATTAAGGGATATTAATGACCAGTGACTGTTTGTTCCTGTTATTATTTTTATTTTTTGGTGGTAGTGTGTGTATACTTCTCTTCTTTGGGGTTTACTGCTATGGTGTTATCTATATCTATTGCCTGTGTTTTCATGGGTGTATCTGCCTTCCTTAGGTTGGAATTTTCCTTCCAGTGCTTTCTGTATGGCTGGTTTGTGGATAAGTATTGTTTAAATCTGGTTTTGTCTTGGAAGGTCTTGTTCACTCATCTATGATGATTGAACGTTTTGCTGGGTATATTAGTCTAGGCTTTCATCCATGGTCTCTTAGTGTCTGCATTATTGCCTTCTGGCTTTCAAAGTCTCCATCAAGAAATCAGGTGTTATTCTGATGGGTTTGCTTTTATAAGTCACTTGGCCTTTTTCCTTTGCTGCCCTTAATATTCTTCCTTTATTCTGTATGTTTAGTTGTTTGATTATTATGTGGCGAGGGGACTTTTTTGGGGGGTCTAGTCTGTTTGGTGTTCTATAGGCTTTTTGTATCTTCATAGTCATTTCCTTCTTTAAGTTGGGAAAGTTTTCTTCTGTGATCTTGTTAAATATATTTTCTGTGCCTTTGAGTTGGTATTCTTCTCCTTCCTCTATCCCTATTATTCATAGGTTTGGTCTTTTCATGGTGTCCCAAATTTCTTGGACATTTTGGGTCATGACTTTGTTGGTTTTAGTGTTTTCTTTGACTGATGAATCTATTTCTTCTGCCATATCTTCAACACCAGGGATCCTCTCTTCCATCTCTTGCATTCTGTTGGTTATACTTGCATTTAAAATTCCTGTTTGTTTACTCAGATTTTCTATTTCCAGCATTCCTTCTGCTAATGTCTTCTTCATTTTTTCTATTTTCCTCTTCAGGTCTTGGACTGTTACCCTTGCTTTTTCATCGTTTTCTTTCAGGGACTTATTGTTTGCTTCTGCTTTAATTGTCCTTTCCTCTAGTTTTTTTTTTTTTTATAGTTTTATATAGTTCTGTATAAGGCTCTAGCTTCTTCATGATGTTACTTATAAGTTTGTTTTCTTCTTCTTCTTTGATTCCATGATGTTTAGGTCTAGCTGTTGGAGAAGGGCTAGGTTCTGATGATGCTGTATTATTCTTTATTTTGTTGTATGTACTTTTGCCTTGTGGGTTTATTCTTGGTCTTATCAGTGTACTTGGTCCAGACAGAGCTGACAGATTTAGGGAGCCTCTCTCTGGTCCAGATGGAAGCTCTGGGCCAGATGGGAGCTCTGGTCCAGATGAGAGTGCTGGCCAGACAGGAGCTGGGGGGCTGGACTCTGAGTCTCAGGAAGTCCCTGAAGTCTCCTTATCTTGTCCAGATGGGAGTTCCTCTTGTCCAGATGGGAGTTCCAGGGCAGATGGGAGCTAGGGGCTCTCTGGTCCAGATGGGAATTCCTGGGCAGGATGGAATCCTGGACACTGGTCTCTAAGTCTCTGGAAGTGGCTGGAGTCTTCAGCAGATGGGTATGGGGGCAAAGTATTGAGGTTGTAGTGTCCACTGGAGGGTCTCTCTGGTCCAGATGGGAGTTCTGGGGCAGATGGGAGCTGGGAGCTGGTCTCTAAGTCTCAGGAAGTGGCTGGGGTCACTGGCAGTTGGGTGTGGGGGCAGGGTGTGGAGACTGCAGTGTCTGCCTGCAGTCTTGGAAAAGGGGAGCCTTCCCATAGGGCCCACTGAATGGCTGGAAACTGTGGCCAAGTTGGGCAGGATCTTCCCAGGATGGTGCCCAGGGGTGGGACCCAGGGGCGGTTGCCTCTCTGACTATAACCCCAGGCACTCACCTCTGGTCCAGATAGGAGTTTCAGGGCAGATGGGAGCTGGGGACTGGGTACTTTTTAGTTTTTAAAGTGTTCATTCAGTCTCTATGTCCACTTATTGATCAAATTGCTCATTATTTTGTTCTAGTATTGTTTGTGTTCTTCACATATTCTGGGTATTAATCCTCTGCCAGGTGAATATGTGGTCCATGTTTTATCTCATTCTTTTTGCTGTCTCTTTACTTCATGGTCATGGTTTCCATCTCCTTTGATATACAGAAGGTTTGTTTTTAACTTGAAAAAATTACATTGGTAATTCTTGGTGTTGTTTGTTGTCCTTAGAGTCCTGTTCAATAGCTATCATCTTTGGCAATGACCTGATGTGTTTGCCAAGCTTTTCTAAAGAGTTTTTGAGAGTCTGATACAGTAGGCTATTGATTGGCATAGTTTATTTCTGCATGTAGTGACCAGGAGAGGCCTTTTTATGACTTTCTATGGAATGTGGATGGTTAGGTTTTTCTAGGTACTATATGATATATAGATCATTAATCCTTCATTGTCTGGGGCTATGTTGCCAAGAAGCAGATGACTATCTCAATGTAGGTTTACTTCTGAGCCTTCTGTTCTATTTGTCTGTTTTGTTTCTAATCCATGATGTTTTTGTTACCATGGCTCTGTAACACATGCTGAAGCTGATAGTCACGATGCGTCATCATTTCTATCTTGCCCAGAGTTCCTTAATCAATCAGGGCCTCATGCATCTGCACCAATGTTTAGTGGGCTTTACTAGTCATGTCAAGAATATAATTGATATGGTTCTGGGAATTGCATTCAATCTGTATATTGTATTTCATCATTTGGCCATTTTAACATTAGTCCTTTCAATCCTTATAATGCGATTCTTCCTACTGTCAAATATCTCATTCAGTTTTGTATTTTAGAGTTTAATGGATCTTATTTAGGGTTCTTTCACCCTCATTGCTAGATTTATTCTTTTGTTATGATTTATTGTTTTTATTTTGTGTGTTCAGGTGTTTTGCCTGTAAGTATGACTGTACACTATGTGTGTACAGTATTAAAAAACACATTAGAGGACATCATATCTCCAGGAACTGTAGCTACAGACAATTGTGAGCTAACATGTAGGTGCTGGGAGTTAAACTTGAGTCTTCCCAAAAAGCACAGTCAGTGCTTGTATTCTCTTGAGCCATCTTTCCAGCCCAGATGTATTAAGTATTTAAATTTCAAAGGAGTCTGTCTTAGCCACTGTTCTATTCCTGTGAGGAGACACCATGGCCACACAATTTATAACAGAAAGCATTTCAGTGGGGGCTTGCCTGCAGTTTCACAGGCTTAGTTCATGATCATCAAGACAAGGAGTGTGGTGACAGTCAAGCAGGCATTGAATTTGCAGCAGAAGCTGAGAGCACATATCTGTTCAGCAAGTTGCAGGCAGAGAGAGAGGATGAGAGAGAGAGAGAGAGAGAGAGAGAGAGAGAGAGAGAGAGAGAATGACTGGGCCTTGCATGTGCTTTTTCAATATCAAAGCATACTTCAGATGACAAATGTCCTCCAACAAGGGCACACACAATCCAATTAGGCCATATTTCTTCAGCCTTCCCAAACAGTTCCACTAACTGGGACCAAGCATTTAATATGTGCCTATGGGGCACATCCTCATTCAAACCACCACAAGGACTATTGAGAATGAGATGGCTTTCTCAACCCATTCCTTAGTGAATTCAATATTCATCTCTATGAAAGCAAATGATTCTGTGTGAGGATTTGTGTCCTGCTATTTGTCACATTGATTTATCATTTTTAATTGCTTTCTGGGCATGGGTTATGGTCCTTTAGTCACTGTATCATGCCATCATCCAACAGAGAAATTCCACTCCTTCCTTGCCCATCTGTATTCCTTTTCTTTGTTGTGCTTTATCATTATATGACAATTCAATATTGTACTTGTACATAAATAAGTACTATATTAAATAGAAGTGGAGAAAGTGGATATCCTTCTCATATCCCTGATTATTGAGGAAATGTTTAGAGTTCCTGAAGTCAGTGTAATATAGACTAAGGGTTTGTCATATGCAACCATTGTTGTGTTAAGTTGTAATCATTAAATCCCTAATTTGTAAAGACTTTTCGTTATAAAGACATATTGAACTTCATCAAAGGTTAATTATGCATCTATTGAACTGGTCTTGACTTTTACCCTTACTTCTGTTTCTGTATTTATATTTTACAAATTGACTTTCATATGATGGGCCATCTTTGCATTCCTCCAGTGAGGCCAACTTGATCAGAGTGAATTTTCCTTCTAACAACAATCAACCAAATTCCAAACCAGCAGAAGAACAGAAATAAATGAAGTTTAGACTCAAAGAATGACACTGAGACAATAAAACAAAGAGGTATTCTTTTCAAAGATAAAGAAAATTGACAAACCTCTCAACAACCTAACCCAACAAAAAAGAAAACTCAATTAAATAAAGGAGAGTCTCAAAAATTCTATTACACTAGGAATCACCTAAATTCAGAAAAGTGTTAAGGAAAATTCTGAGCAATTATATTATATTAAAGTTTAAAATTCAGAAGAAATTGGTATGTTCCTAGACATGCATGACTTATGATAATCAAAACTGGAAGATACAAAAACATAAACAGATCAACAATAGGTAATAAGATTGAAGTGATAATAAAAAGTCTCCAATTAAAGTAAAGCCCATGACTGTATTAATTAACTACTGAATTTTATCAGACTTTTAGAGAACTGACACAATTGTTCTTCTAGCTGTTTCATAACACAGAAAAGAGAGAAATGCTCCCAAACTCATTCTCAGGAGCCAGTATCACACAGACAACAAAATCAAGTAAGGACACACAGAAAAGAAAGCTGTGGATCAATTTCCCTGATAGACACAAGTACAAAACTCCTAAATAAAATACTTAAGTCAAGTTCAATGTCATTCTTGGTTTTTCCTCTCTCCAGTCACTCAAGGCACCTGTTGTAGGGAAGATGTAGGGCAAAGCCCTGGGGGACAGAGAATACTGAACAAGAGACTCAAGACCTGCTCCCTTTCAGCATCCCCCACCTACTCTTAACTGGAGCTGCATCTTGCTGAGTCTACAGGCAAAGACACATTCTTCAGTGCCTTTAGAACCCTTCTTTTTTTTTTTTCACACTTGCCTTTCCCCAACAGAAGAACTATGTATCGTTTAGTCTGTTCCTTCATGGCCTCCTATACACAAGTGGTACGTGCACATTTTCTCTTTCTCCATGGAAAGGCCTTTAAGGGAGGCTTGGCTATAGCTGGCTGTTTCTCATGTTTTGTTATCCAGATTGCTGTCAACACAGATTTTTTTCTTATAGGCCACTCATTGTCCCAAAAGCAGTGAGAAATAGGCACAGGTGTTCTGCCAGTCATTATTAAAGGCATGGTTCTTCTGTAACTAGATTCTTACATGTTTTTCTAATGAAGGAATGCTTAATTAATTGATTCATTCAATGGTTGAGAGATGGTAGGACCATCATGCACATAGTTTAGGCTGTGTGTGGATGGAAAGGACCCTGAGAGTCCTCTTCAGCCAGTGATGTAGCACCAGAGAAGACAAAGGGGACTGACGTAGTAATTGAAGGTGTTCAAGAATAGAGTTGGCAGGGGACAAGGTGTACAAATGCAACATTGGGCAAGAAGACCACATGCTGGCTGGGGTCACCACTTCACTTCTCAGGAGGGGCTCCCCACTTTTGTGTGAACTTCCATGCATTTCTTTTTGCTGAAACATAGGGGATATGTAGACACTAACTAACCCATTCTTTTGATTTATATTGATTCATTCACTTTAGTTATATTATTGCCAAAATCAAATCCAAGAAAAGAGGTTGTCCTACCTCCTTAATTGCAAAAATAAAACATTTTATGCTTTATAAATGTCACAATAAGACACTTTGGGCTGCAATGGCATCTCTTTAGAGAGAACATAAACATGTATTTTTGCTTGTACTGCATGGCAGTAGAGGTAATATATATTTGCCATTAATTCAATTCTACATCTAGTATACCACAAAGCAAGCAAACACAATTGTTTTCCATTTCTTCCCAGAACATTTCCATCTGACTTTCAAGCCTTTGCTAAGCTCTCAAGGTCAAAAGACATTAACTTGATAGAGACAACACTGAATATTTCACAAATGTGCAGACGTGGAAATCAAGGAAAGCAAATATAGATGAGGAACATGGTATGCATGTTAACACTAGTTTAACTAAACTTGGTTTGATAGATATTTGATGAGGCACCCACCCTACTGACTCCTTGTTCAGCTCTTGCTGGGTATTTTTGCCATTTCTAATTCTGATAGTCTGTAGTGGATGGTGCTTCTATGGTAACTAGGTTCATGCAGCAACTGTTTCTTCCTAGCCCCTAGAAAGGAAAATGTTCCTATAGTCTCTTCACAATGCATGCTCAGAGGCTCAGAAGGTCTACTAATGTACTCAAGCCCACATGCCTTCTATGTATAGAGCTGACATCTACTGTGTTGATGATAGGCCCTGGGACTAAGCCCCATCACACAAGAATTCTGTATGCTTTCCTGGGTGTGGATGCTTTCCTGGGAACTGCAAAGCACCAGCATGTTGAGAGGTTCCATAGCAAAACCTGAGGCCTTTGTGGATTACCACAGCTCAGTAATTCCTTCAGGCTTACAGAGAAAGCCCACACAACTCCCTGCATCTTTACTCATTTCTGTTTATCAAACTGAATATTAATATAAACAATAGCTAAGGTGTTATGACAGAAGTAAGCAAACCCAAATCCAACAGGAATCTCATGAAAACATCACCAGATATAAACCAGCCTTTCTCTGCTGTGGGGCAGTAACTCAGTAGTGAGACAAGAAATCTGAACAGAAATGAGGGGTTTTCAGAGTGCAGAAATGGACAGGTGGCCACTGCAGAAACAAAATGTCAGGACCACTCAGAAGCTGGCCCAGTTACAAGGCCCAGTAATTTTACAATACCAGAAAAATATTCCTTTAACAGTGTTTCTTTCTCATTATTGAAATCTGTGTCAGAATACTTTGTTGTCAGTTTCTTAATGACAATGATGTGAAGCCGTCCAACCGTTGCAGTCTGCTCTGCATTTTGTTGAGCTTAAGCGTGCATTGAAGACAATTCTTTTCATAGCAAATAAAACAATTATGAGTCCCTTCCCCTCACCTGTGGTGTAAGAGATGGTCATAGAATTGTGGGAGACACACGCTAAACTTACAGAGAATGCACACAGTTTCGCGTAGCATGGATATGGGAACCGTTTTGCCTAATATATTATCACAAGATACTGGGGAAGGTCAGAGACTTGTTAACTTTCAGAGGAGGGAAAAATAACAGTCTTGTTTTGACAACCACACTGGAAAGTCAAAGCTGTGACTCTATCCAGCAGAAGAGCTTCCAGCAAAGGGCAGACTCCAGCTAGAGGAAAGGGTTGATGGAGCAGGGAGGTCTGATGTGACAAAGATGCCCAGCAATGCCCACAGGGTACCCAGTGGAAGGAATGCCCTCCTCTCCTGGCCTGCTGGAAGGGGCAGTGCTGAGTCCTGGCTGTATTCCATGGCTAGGTGGACACTAGCCATTGTCAGCCATTGGCCAGGCAGGTGGCTAACCAGAGACAGTTGCTGATAGCACCCATGTGGGTGGAAAAGCCTTACCTTGTCTGGATCCGTGGTCGTGATGACCCACACGCAGTGAGCATTGTCTTCATACTGCACAGGGTAGTTAGGTGAGGTGATGATACCACTCGGCCCACGCAGGTTTGATCCACATGTCCTGGCTGGAAACAGATGGAAACAATACAATTTGCCCAGTAGTTCATTAGCGTGAAAAGGACACCATGTGGAATGCCTTTTCTGAAGTTCTTCTTTTAGGTAGCAAACAAAATAATGGGTGTCAATCTGACATTTTCTTAAGTGTGTATGATTGTTCATATTTGTCCCTTTCTGCTCCCTACTGGTCCCCTTCATACTCCAACACACCCCATCTGCTTTCATGTGTATCTTCTTTAATATAGGTTCCACATGTGAAAGAAAATAAGCCACATTTTTTCTTTCCCACCCACTCTCCTCTTCCCACCTGACCTGGTTCTACATTAATGTCCTACAGATGTATAAGTACACATTTGTATTTAAATGTAGATTATTTGCATGAGAGAAAAACATGACATTTTATTTTTTTAAAAAAAGATAATTATATCATTTCTTCCTTCCCTTTCCTCCCTCCAAACCCTGCCACATACCTTTCCCTGAATCTCTTTCAAATTCATGGACTCCTTTTCTCTAATTGTTACATAAATGTGTGTGTATATACACATATGTTCCTAAATATATATCACTGAACCAGCATAACCCTTAACTATATTCTAAAAAGATTTATTTTTAATTTACTTGTATGTGCATGTCTGTGTGAGGGTATATACATGTGAGTTCAGAGGAGAAGGTATCTGGGAAGCCCAGAAGAGTATATCAGATCTCTGGTAACTAGAATTACAGACAGTTGTGAGCTAACTATTGTGAATGCTGGAAACTGAACCTGGATCCTCTGCAAGAGTAGTAAGCCATCTCCCTAGTCTCCATGAAGTTTATTTTTAACAGGCCATGTTATAAAGTTGTCAAGTGTCTTTTGCTCAGCCCTTAGGAACCTTGCCTGATATTTACAATGTGGGTGAGGGTACTTGGTTAGAGGACATTTGGAATGACATTGTCATTTGTGGTTAGATTAATTCTGTAGAAAGATTAATATCAAACCGGTCAGTTTCAAATGCCACTGTGGCACAAAAACCCATTTTCTAGGTGCTCATTTATATGCAGAGAGTCTGTATGTCTATCCATCTGTCCACAGATACAGTGAGATGCATAAAGGAGCTCAATATGTGGGATTTGGAATCAGTGCCACACCTCACACAGAATGGACTCTCTTTTTTCCCCATGTCTTATTTATGATTCTTCTTTTTATTATTATTAAGAAATGTTTTATTCATTTTACATATCAAACACAGACCCCCTCTCTTACTTTCTCCCCTACAGCCTTTCCCCCTCATTCCCTCCTCTGACAAGGTAAGGCTTCCCATGGGGAGGCAGCAGAGCCTGGTAGAATCAGATGAGGCAGGTCCAAGTCCTTCCCCATGCATCAAGCCTGTATAAGGTATCCCACCATAGATAGTGAGCTCCAAAAAGCCAGCTCATGTACCAGGGATGGGTACTGATCCTACTGTCAGGGGGCCTCTTAAATAGATCAAGCTACACAACTGTCTTGCTTATGCAGTAAACTGAGAGTAATGGAGGACAATAGACGGTAGGGGATGGGGGGTGAGAACAAGGGAATGGGATGGTTGAGCTGGAACAGGAACAGAATGGAAGAGCAATGAAAGAGAAAATATGATAGAGGAAGACATCATGGGGATAGGGAGAAACTGAGTGCTAGGAAAGTTCCCAGGAATTCACAAGGATGACTCCAACTTATACTACTAGCAACAGTGGAGAGGGTACCTGAACTGGCTTAACCCTGGTAATCAGATTGGTGAATACCCCAACTGTCATCATAGAATCTTTCTCTAGTACCTGATGGAAGCAGATGTAGAGATCCACAGCCAAGCACCAGGCTGAGCTCCAGGAGTTCAAAAAGAGAGAAGAAGGATTCTATGAGCAAGGGCATCAAGATCATGATGGGAAGAACTACAGGATGGACTTTCGATGTAGTTTCATCTCTGTTCAGCTTTGTCCTATTTCTCTCAAATGAGTACAGTGGATGTTATGCTAAAGTCTCATTTAAGGTTTAGCTTCTACCTATGCCAATTTTAATAGCACAATAAATAGAGAACCTTGAGTTTATTGTGCAGTTGAAACCTTAAAGAAAATAGAAATGATGACTACAAAAGCAAAGGAAGCCATCATTGTCTTTTTCTTCATCTTCAGGCTGAAATAAAAAAAACAACTTGAGCCTAGAAACCATAAACCAATGAAAATGACATAGTTTGTGATAAAAAGAAGTATTTCAATTACCCTCTCCTTTCTCAAAGTTTTATTTTACAAAATCAATGGAATAACTTCGAAATCTAATATCAGTGTGGGGTCTGGGCTGAATATTAATAACTCAGACTGAGTTTGGAAAAAAACAAAAAGGCTACTTTTATGAGAAAGTACATGCAAAGATATGCACTCCATTATCTTAGATGCTGTCATTCAGAGAGTATACCAGGCTGTATGCCAAAGATGGATGCCCCAACAATGCAGGAGAACCTTGGGGTGACTGTCCAGGCTGCCAGATGTCTCTGTCATTTCTTAGTTTTGAAAGTTGTTTGTTCTGCACTTCCAATTTACTCAGTTAATATTACATCCTTCTGAGGTGCTTGATGGAGTTGAAGACTAGATAGTTAAGTTTTCCTTAGTTTTAATGGAAGGTAAATTAGGTACCAAACTTTGGACTCACAAAGATAGGATTAATAATGGAGTATTTTCTCTAAATTTGCCAAATACAAAAGGACTAGACATTATGAATGCAATTCTTACATGATAATAGTTCTTATTGTAATACAGTTTTACTATGTTAGAGTTAAAGCCCTTTCTTTTTCATTTAGACAAAAAGGGTGAAATATGGAATATTCCTTTGCACTGTGTAAAGGGATGTCACCATGATTTGTTTGTTAAAGATGTGAATGGCCATTAGTTAGTTAGGAAGAGGTTAGGCATGACTTCTGGGGACAAAGAGCTCTGGGAAGAATAAAGGAGAGGTCACAAGATGAATGCAGGAAGAGCAAGACATGCAGGAAGAGAGAGAAAAGCTACAAGTCATATGGCAACATGTTGATATATAGAAGTGGGTAATTTTAGTTATAAGAGCTAGCACCCTGGGTGGTGGTGGTGGTGGTGGTGGTGGTGGTGGTGGTGGTGGTGGTGCACACCTTTAATCCCAGCACTTAGGAGGCAGAGCCAGGCTGATCTCTGTGAGTTCAAGGCCAGCCGCGTCTACAGAGTGAGATATAGGACAGGCACCAAAACTACACAGAGAAACTCTGTCTCAAAAAAGCAAAAAAAAAAAATATATATATATAAAAAATCCAAACAAACAAACACAAAAGAGCTAACAGGACAAACCTAAGCTATAGACTGAGTTTTCATAATTAATAATGTCTCCATGTCATTATTGGGAAGCAGATAGTCCTGATGAAAAAGCTCAAATACGCCAGGCCTCTCAATGGATTATTCTAGACACCTTCATACAGAGAACACATCTGGCCATCCATTGGATTAGTCTAGACACCTTCACACAGAAAGTACACATGGCCACCCAATGGATTATTCTAGACACCATCATACAGAGAGTATACAGCCAACCAGTAGATTAATCTAGACACATCCATACAGAGAACATCCCTGACCACCTAATTCATGATCTGTTCATTACCTGTTCATAACTATACTTTCTATCTTCCCACTGCGCCTTGGCTGATGCATATTTAGGCCACTTGTTTTCTAGGAGACTCAACTTCAAGGGTTAATAATGTAGGTCTCCTATCCTGCAAGGGCTAGCTGGTAGGGAATTCAGAAGCCTCCACTGTCCCCAGCAGGAATATACAGTCTCCTCTCTAGCCTATAACCATATTAAAATGGTTTAAAATGTGACTATTCTGGAAGAAATACTACTCCTTTGTAGAAGTGATTTTTTTTTCCTGCTATTTCTATTTCTCCACAGCTTTCTTTGTCTTCTCGAGCTGTAAGTCTAGAAATTCTATTTGCTTGATGGTACATACTCAGCACCAAGAAAGCATGCTGAAGTCCTTGACATGAGATGAGAGACACATCAAGCAACTTAGAAGTTGCTGAGTACTCACTACAGATAATATTAACTAAAAATTAGTCAGCTCTACATTCATAAATACATTTAAAATTATTTAAAATACCAGTATTTTCTGCCAAAAAATAGCATGGTTAACATAAAGGGTAAGAAACCATATTTTAAATCCTGGTAGGCATCTAGTAGCTCCCCAGGTTATGTGTAAGAGCTTTCTGAAAGCATAGATCTATTCTAGATGCTAATCTTCACTCTGTGATACATCTATTTTAGGAACATGTTTTCAGAAAAGATCATGAACTTCCAATGTGAAATTTATCTAAAGCATTTTTGACATTGACAGCATTAGTGACAATGTCTTCAGGAAAGGTAACACCCATACTCTTGAGAAATAATGCCTTTATATTGTGTTTCAACTTTGTTATACTTCATAAATAACAGCTCTTTTAAATACAAAGTTAATCACAAATATATATGGATTTAATTGTGAATCAGGATATTTAAGTATTTAAAAATTTGAGAAGACATATCTAAAGACATAGGAGCTATTTCAGTATATTCCACTGATGACTTGGCATCTTCCAATCATTAGGCTCTACTATCCCCAATAGGAAAGTCCACAGAATCTAGCCCTTCACTATCTACTGTATGCCTCTGTGATCTGTGTTGAAGCCTGGCCCTACAACTGAATTACTAAAAGTTTGCTTTATAACTTCATAAAATTCATCTCACTCAGTTTTGAGGAATGATTTTTACAGGGAGTCTGTATTTTTATTGTTGAGCTGTCTCAAAAAAATAAGTTAATAAATGACTAAACATATAGATCAGTAATAGAGTCCTTGCTTGGCACATTTGAAGCTCTAATGTCCATCTGAAGTGCCATAAGGATGGAATAAATAATAAATTCAGTGCTTAGGAAGAAAAACCAGACAGGGAAGAAAAGAGAGTCAGAATAGAGGATATGAAGCAAGATGGAGTGTTCCACTGAGTAAGAGCCAGTAATGGAGCATCACCAAGTAAAGGAGGCTAGATAACTACCATCAGTGTGTGCTACTTCCCTTCCATTGGACACACATAGCCAAGGTGATGCAAGAGAAACCTTGCTGAAGACAAGGAGGAGGAGTGTGCCTAGACCCAATTGAGGAAATGAGTGGGAAGTAGGGTGGTAGGAACTTGACCAATGGTACCTGAACAGGAGCAGAGATGGGCTCTGGGAATTCACACAAGACAATATAATCTTACTCAAGTCCAGAAGTCTGAAGCTCTGCCTGTGTCCTCTGCTTTTCACCCAGATACTGCACTTTCTCACTCCTTCCTGTGAATGGGTGGTGAGCTCTTATGGTCTAGGAGAGCTGGACAGGCCTATCATGACTGACAGTGGGAAATCTTACTGTGTCCTTGAAGGTGACTTCTGAACTTCTAATTACTCTTTTACTAATCAGGCATTCAAACAGTTAGCAGAGTCTTTAGACAATGTAATTGACCATAATCTAAGACTGTTGAGAGCAATATTTGTGTTTCCTGTCACCAACACGCACAGATGTGTGCTCATACACATTGTAGTTCAGTGTTTCTGTCACTCTCCTAAAGACCTGGACCCTGTCAACATCTGACAATATTATATCTGATTCAGATCAATGTCCAGTTATATGTTAAATGTCTGTGGACAGTAACTGTGTCATAATTCAGAACAAAGGTTATGCCCTGAAGTGTTTCCTAAGCATGTGCACTCAAGTTTCACTGATAATTTATACATCTTCTAGATAAAACTGGAATTTATAAAACAGTGTATTGAAAATGGAATAAGAAGAAAAATGAACTCTACAGTCTCTTATCCTCTGCACATTGACCAGTTTTAGAACCCTGTATTAATCAGTATCTACTGCAAAAAGAACCTACTCTAATGAAGGCTGAGATATGCACTGATCTATGGGCATAAAGATAATAACATTAAGGGCAGTTTAATATGGTGTCTGTTGAATCCAATGGTAGGAGGTCCTCCCCTGGGTTTTATGACACACCCAGCTATGAGAGTTTACACAAGTTAATGGTACTAGGCATTAACTCTGACTTGTGGACCAGCTTTTAGCCCACTATAAAATGGTTGGTCACTCCCATAACATTCATGCCACTATTATACCAGTGGGCATATCTTGTCAGATCAGTTGTTACTATAGGTCAATTGTGAGCTCACAACACAAGAGGCTATGGTTGGGGTTAGAGTTAAAGTTAGGGTTAGGATTATCACATTTTTCCCAAGGCTAAGAAGTCATCATGGAAGAGCTTGTAGAGAGATTATAATAGCCAGAAGCAGTGGACATCTACATTGAAACATTATTTGCTGTACATGACAGGACCACTGCATATATAAACTCACAGATATTGTGACTGCAAACATAAGATTGTGCAAGATTAAGCCAACCATGGATGAGGATGCAACTCAGGAAGTGTCACCCTAACTCAAGAGCTGTTGGTAATTGGTGACTGCTGGGGATAGGAGTGTAAGTCTTCTTCAGGGTCCCCATGATTATTAGTGAGTGGTCCTACATCCATGCACTTACAGGTAGCACTAAGCAGTCTCATGTTGAAGAAAAGGAGCAGATGAAGTTAGGAGGTCGAAGTGGCAAGAGCAATAGGATAGATGGGAAAGGAATGGGGGGGGTTAGTCAACACATTACAAACCCATCTGTTTCTAGAGGTAGCATTGGGCATTTACTGTTTGACCAAGTAACATATATTAAATGAAAATCACATTTTCCTCACGTGAATGAACTCACTGAAAGAATTGCTGGGTTTCATAGTTAACACCTGAAATTTCATCACTTATGAACATAAGTCAGGGGTTTACCATGTGTTTGAGGGCAATATGGGCTAAGAGTGAGACCATGCTTCAAAATCATCATCATCATCATCATCATCATCATCATCATCATTGTCATACTAATAATAATAAATAAAAATATTTATTTACTTAGATCTTACAAAACCTTTTCTGTTTTATAGTAACTAGTTAATCAAATTAGCTAAAGGGTGAAAATTTTGACTCAAATACAGTTAAGTTAGCACAACAGCAGGAATCATATGGGATGCTCTTTGAAGGAAATCACTAGATTATATATGATATATTTAACACACATCTGTACAATACATATAATATATAATTAACATATATGATATATAATGAGCATTATATTTCTTGAAGTTTTTTTTTTTAAATAATAAGTCATTTTGAAGTGTCCTGATTATCAGCTGAAGTGGGAACAGAGAGTAGGGCGTAAGCCCTTGTCACCTGGGGTCCAGGACTGTCTCCTGCAGTTACTAAATGGTGCATCTTCAACTCTTTTGTCTTAAGCCTCTTAGTGGGTTTAAGTACCTACCTAAGAGTCATTTGAGGATTGAACTAAAGGACACAAGGCTTTTCTCTCACATGGCTTTGACTTACAATGGTATGTGTGGCCGATGATTGCTGACTGCCTACACTGAGGGTGCAATAGAGAGAGAAATTAACTCGAATATTGGTGAAATTCTTAAGGCCACTCCACATAGTTAAAAGGGAGATTTATTTTGTGGGGTAACTTACAAATTAAGGGATTGGTTGTAGGGTCTGGCAAAGGTATGGAGCAGTCTGGCGGTGTTCTCTAGAGAACTCTGCTCGGTCTACCTCCTGCATCCAGCGTCTCAGAATCAAGTGCGAGCCCTCCTCCGGATCCTGGGTCTTCAGCTTCCTCCCTCAGCCCCGCCTTGTGGGCGTGACCATTACTGAAGCCTCAATGGGGGTTGGAACTTCCAGGCCAAGGCTGGGATGGCTACCCACTACACTCAATTCTTTACGTGAATTGAGACACAAGTGATTTTTTATTTTTCTTTTATATTTGGTTTTGTTTGGGGGGAGGTTGGCAAGGGTAGTGGGCAGATGCAGGGGTTGGGGAGATAAGTAGGACTGGGATGCATGATGTGAAATCCACAAAGAGCCAATTAAAGTTAAAAAAAAATGTTCACCTGAATTGAGAAAGAAAGAAACAAGTAAATAAATGCTCAGGCACACAATGCTATCAGCAAATGAGGGAGACAGGGAGGAGGTCCCCAGAGAGGAAGGCTGGCGATGGAAGAGGGTGGGTAATAGAGAGATTTCAGATGCACTGACCGCTGACAAAGGTCCAGGATGTAGAGTGGAGGAAAGCAAGGCAGAGAGCCTCAGATGGACATCCCATGGCTCCCAGATGGGGTTAGCACCAACTCTGCTCATTCCAGGCTAGTGTTTGTCAATGGGATAGACACGTGCTATAAAATCTGGACCCATCACTTCCAGAAACCCTTTGACAAAGCAATATCCAGAAAAATAGTTTTCTCCAATGCCCCTCAATTATACAGCTCAAGAATCTGCACTACTTCCACTAATTCAATACAACTAAGGAAGCTATGGTGTGTGTTCCTTTAACTTTCTGACACAATAGCAGCTTGGACAAATAACCACAATATGAAATATAATTCTAACATTGACACTAGCCCTGTGATCCAGTAGCATGGAGCTTCTCCCTGGTGTAAATAATCTTTTCATTACCATTTAAAAGGTCATTTCTGCGTCGGCATAAAACATGGGTGGAAAGAATAACACATAACAGCCTCAGAACATGACAAGTTAATACGTTAAGGATAATTCTCGTTAACCTCACCTGGAATCCTGAGGTAATAATAACTTTATTCTACGACCCTGGCTGCCTCCAATTAACTTTTGTGTAACTAGGGTTACAATTGAAAATAGCACTTCACTTTTCTTAAGTGCCCTTTCAACTCATGGAACTGCTCAAGCCCTCAGCTCCACCCATGGATGGAACATCAGCAGTAGAGGACGCTCTCCACATCCATCTCCCCTAAGCCCCGAGAGATGAAACACCAGCCTGAACATTTAACTTAAATAAAGTGATATCATCTCCTTATCTTTTTTGTTTGCTTATTTTTCTACTGCCAGTTAAGGATGCTTATGCAGTTTTAAACAGCTCGTAATGTTTTACCCTGTGGAAAAAAAATCATAATAGCTGTTTTCATATCTCTAAATGAAGTACGCATAATTTCAAATGGAATATGGAATCCCTTGTGTAATTACTGAGCTGTGACAACATTCATCTGTTTGGTAACTGAAGGGAAAGGTAATGTCCCCAAGCCTCCAGGCTAATTAGATAATGTAAGCTTTGGCAAACCACACCAGTTTCTAGACTCAGGGTCACTTCTGACTCACTGTGTGTTATCAACAGCTTCAATCAGACACTCCCCAAGGAGAGAAGTCTGCATAATAATCTAATAGAGACCCCTCATGGAACTGGGAACATTGAGAACCAGGCCTTACTTGATCAATGCCCTTAAATACCCTGGTCTCAATGCTCAGAGCAGTGATTCCCCTATCTGATTGAAGGTTGGCTTTAGAATATGTGCTTGACATGATTAATCCATGGCCTTTCATAACATCCAAGAATGGATTGGGAGAATCCACACCAGGTTGTTATCTGTCTATAAACTACTTGTAATGGTGGCAAAAATGTACGTGAGACATTGCACTCCCTGTAGGGAAGTGCCCACAGCTTGCTTGCTAAATGTCCCCACAGTTAGCATTGAGTAGATTGCACCCCCAGTAGGGGACTCACCCATACCTTGGCAAATGCTTCTACAGTCTATTTTCAGAACTATTTGAAACTTTAAGGGGTGTCATATCCACTTTTTCTGTATGTGTTAGAGACCAGCATCATCCTTTTATAGAAATAGAGAGGAGCCTGTTTCTCAGCTCTTCACCATCGGTGAGTCAGACTGTCATCAGGAGCCCGTAAGGGGCCAATTCAGAGAGAATGAGGGCATCTTCAGACTTGAAAATGGACAGTCTAGAAGACCTATGGACTTTAATCGAAGGAAGTACTTTGTGCTGTGGGGATGCCAGCTGGAAAAGGGATTGTGAATCATTTAGATGTCTCCTCTCCATACCCATTGGGTGTTGATGACTCTCTAGGGCTGGGAAGGAAATGGGGGAGGTAGATATGCTGCTTCTAAAGCATTGCTGACCAACACCTGAGCCACTGGGCATGGACAGAAATGTCAGAACCCATCCATCCATACACACTGTATTCCCATGAGACAGTGCCAGTGAAAGTATTGAGAATACAGACATCACATTATAATCTTTATGTCAATGTGTCGATACTATTTTCTCGGTACCTTTGTCCAATAAAAAACTATTAACAAAGCTAAATTCACCCATTTTGTTTTTCTGGTTAGAGATGGCTGTTCAGTATCTGTAAAATGGTGTGTGGGGTGTGAATTTTATCTGTGGAGGGAAGCAAAAAGCTGTAGTTTCTTCAGAACAACCCTAAACAGGTGCGATCAACTGACAACCATCATGCAGCTCCTCCCACCTGTCCAAAGATGGGAGAAGGAGTGAAATGATTCTGAATCTAACACTTTTGGCTGCTTTTCCTGGTTTGTGCCCCCCTGCTTGCTGTAACTCTGTGAGTCACTCATGTTCCTGGAAGCAAGTCCAGTGAATCTCTGCTTCATCCTGCTGGTCTTGGGCTCAGTCATTTCCTTGGTCTGGTCTGTGTTTGGTACCCTGTCTGGAGAGTTGTTTACATATCTTCCCAAGAAGTTAAGCAACACTTTCTAGTAGAGAAAGACTTCCATCTGTGGCTAATAAGGTGATTGGCCCCTGGGAGTCCAGCCTGGTTGCTGACACTATGCTTTCTAACCACACAGCTTTCAGTCATTAGGCAGGTAGCCAAGCCAGCAACTCTGTGATCCAGTACCAGGAGCTAAACCCATAGACTCCTCCCCATCCACCTGGCATCATTTTCTGCCACACAGAGTCTGCTGTGTGGTCTGAGGTGCTGGAAGACAGATTTAAACACTGGAAGGTAGATTCAAAAGGGCTGGGGGCGGGGGCAGCAAGAACTTGAGAAGACAAGTGGAGAAAGCCTCAGTGGCCTTGAACTGGTAGAAATTAGTGCTTAAAGGGTTCTACAAAGTTCAGAGATAGAGGGACCATGTGGGAAGCAGGGTCTTGCTATGTAGCCCAAACTATCCTTGTTTTGAGATCAGGAGGCCCAAGCTTCTCAAGTGTTGAGCTTAAAGGACCACTATGCCCAGTTTAGGAAGCAGAACTTAATCAACAAACTTGGATATCTAGCTGAGGTGTGCAGACCATGTGGGAACTTGGTGTTTCATTCTTTTTACTGCTTATAATAAAATGTGTGTGTGTGTGTGTGTGTGTGTGTGTGTGTGTGTGTGTGTGTGTAAGACACATACACACAGAATGGTGGGGAGAGACATTTCATATCTGGAAAAAGCTGCTGGAGTCATCAGAAGGAGGACAGTGTTAGTGTGACCAAATGATCATTGACAAGTGATCCCCTCCTCCCACCTCCTTCACACACACAAAACAGGCTGAGCCAACCTCATGGCCCCATAAAGCCTGAACACTCAGCCACTGAGAAGGTCAATGCACAGGACTGAAGAATTTTCTCAGAGGATGTCTCATACTCTCCAGAGAGGCTCCAGAGAAGTTCATGAACTCCTGCCTGTCCTTTCAGTAGATGGCAAGGCAGAGAAGGATTCTGCTACTTCTCTGGATGGAGCTGGAGGAGACTGTGATAAGGGAAATGTATCATGTACAGAAGCACAAGGACTAGGTGTTTCTGCTCATACCTGGAGTCTAGGAAGAACTGACCTCATGTGGGGTCAGGGAGGGGGAGGCAAAGGGGAGGATACTCAGCAGACACTATGTTTTACTTAGGAAGTTCTGGTAGATAATGTGTACAATAAATGATGACACTGTGTTACATATTTTCAATGGTATAATGGTGGGAATGATGGGGTATCTCATGCCTGTGATTGATCCCAGGACAGAGGAGGCTGAGGGTGGAGGATGATACATCTTTAGAGAAACCAGTATGCTAACCATGATGTGAATGTTACTCACTCACAAAGCTGGGTATAGCAACATCCTAGCACTTGTGCCAATAGGTACAATGTTATATTCATTAAATACATGAATAAATAAGTAAGTGTAATTAATTGGATGCAGGGAATGAAAATTAAAGGGTTAAGATGGATTTCAGATCATGAATTAACTTAAAAGAGAATCAGTATGTAGTTGATTCTGAAGGAATTTTGTATCTGGACTTTCTATTTACTTAAAAAAAAATATTTTTGAGCTGAGGATCGAACCCAGAGCCTTGCGCTTGCTACGCAAACCGCTCTACCACTGAGCTAAATCCCCAACCCTACTTAAAATATTAAATGATTTTACAACTATGCTCAAAACAGATGTTGATTAGAAATTTACATTGAAATAGAACAAGAATAGTCTTGTTGAACTTTTTCCCCCCTTTTTAACAAGATGACATTATCTCAGAAGTATTAAAGACATTCTTGTCTGCTGGCACAAATGCCAGCCAACTACATCCTCTATGAGAAAACTACTCTAAAAACTATCTCAAGTTAGAAAAGTACATTATTTAGACTGTTAAAGGGAGTTAAAGCAGGAGTCATGGATGCGTCAGAGAAAATCAAGGTGTCTCTAACTGAAATGTATAGCAGAATACCAAACAAAACCATAGACTAAACTCCTTGACGGGGTGTTCTCTTCCAAACCATAATCAAGAAGGCCATGGAAGTCCATCAGGAATAACGTTAGAGGGGTTTCTCCTGAAGACAATATTCAGGATAGGGCCCCTTGCATATTGTTGGTGTGACTGCCAATCAGTGCAGCCACTGTGGAAAATATTAAAAATCTAACTGCATGTGTTTAAAGGATCAGGGACTGGGGAGATGGTTCAGTGTTAGCAGTCCCCTTGTACAAGGCTTGAGGACCCCGAGCACCCATGTAAAAGTCAGGCCTGGCATGTTTAGAACTCAGCACTGAGGGACAGAGCCAAGCACATCCCAGGGCATGGTGGAAGCGGGGCTCTAAGAGACCCCATTTAAAAATTAAGGTGAGGAACAATTAAGAAAGCCATTCAGCATTGACCTCTGGCCTCCACATATGTATGCATGGGTGGACATACCCATGCACACACATGCACAAAACTAACTGAATGTCTATATGGAAGGAGAAGATGTTATACATGGAACTTTCTGTGGTCCACTTAGTCCTTTATTTTCCTTTAAAAACTATCAGTTTGTACAGGTTATTATGAAAAAAATGCAAAAAAAAAATCATATAAAGCCTAAATGTAGTTTTCTTTTAATTTTAAAATATTCTCCTTGTAAAGAGTTGTCAATTTTCTGTTGGATTTTATGTGATTTTGAAACTTCAGGCAAGATTCATGTATCTCATAAAAGTGGGACATTCATATTTCATTTCTGTCTAATTTCATGTATATCCTTTGAGTAAAGCTGGCAATGGTGATGGTGAATATTTTCTTTGGTAAATGATGTCAGAATACAGTTTAAGGTAAAATACAATGAGCTGGTGAGATAGCTTGGCCATTAAGTTATCACACTGAAGACCTAAATACCACCATGATGTTGGGAAGAGATAATCACCTCCTCAAAGTTATCCTGGAGTCCACAGGTGCCATGGCAGGTTTATGGGTTCATATACATCCACACACATGCACACATAAATAAATAGAAGTTAAATAAATCTGGGAACCATGCTGACAAATTCTTTTCATCATTAATTCTATCTATGCCTCAAATCCAAAGTCAGTGCCACTGAAGGACTAGGACTTTAAATTTTGCAACATATTTTTATGTACATACACACTGTGCACATGTGAAGAAGATTACCAACTTTGTGGGGGGAGTGTACGCGCGCGCGCGCGCGCGCGTGTGTGTGTGTGTGTGTGTGTGTGTGTGTATGTACATGTGCTTGTGTGTGTTTGTTTGAACTTGAAGCATCAGCCTTGCTCAGAGCTGCCTGTGTGGGAAAAGCAGTAGACTTAGAAGAATTACCTTCTAACAAACTCTGAAGAACTTTATTTGACCCACATTATCATGAAGACACACATATTACCAATTCCTTCCCCAGCTATAGACCCTGCTTCCTGTTAAACATCAACCTGTGTTCAGGAGAACATCCTGTCCTGGGGATAGTCTAGGCCACCTTACTGGGCACCTTACCTCGGCAGATGGGCCGGTGATCACTCCATGCTGCAAGGGTTTCAGTGACTCTCTGACAGGTGATGCCCTTGGCCCCTTGGAGCACATAATTGTCCTCACAGGAGAATTGCACATTTGCACCAACCCTAGACAGTACCAAGCCAAAAAAAAAAAAAGTCCAAATTACCAACAGAAGGAAAACATCAACAAAATGACTTTTATGGTTGTCACCCAGTCTAAATTAACAAAGGAATATATGTAGCAATCCACAGGAGATTACATATCAGGTGTTAGTAATAATGGTTTCAGAGTAGGTAGGTCTCAGGTAGCCCAGGCTAGCTGTGAACTTCTTACACAGACAAGGCTAAGTTTAAAATCTCTAAAGATTATGTCTAGAGGCCACCTTGTGAACCTTAAGGGTTACATCCCATAGAGTACCCTTGACGTTCAGAAGAAAAAGTTGGGTCCTCTGGAGCTGCAATGACAGATAGCTGTGAGCTGCCATGTAGGTGCTCAGAACTGAACCTGAGTTCTCTGCAAGAGCAACAGGTACTCCTAACTGCAGAGCCATTGCTGCAGCCTCCAAGGAAGGTGATATCATGGAATATTGTGGCTTGCATAAGAATACGTATGTGAGAAAATTTTGCAACCTGAAACCAAAGCCAAGTTGGACATTGTCTTATTGAATAAATATTTTACATAGCAAGAACTGAAAGAGTCCAAGTTAAGAAATTATCTCCATAAAGGGTTGACATTTTTGCTGTCAACATTCACCATACCCCCTAGAATGTACTGGTTTTACATGTCAGAAATATGTCTTATAGGATCAGAAGCATTTATCACAGAGAACAACAATACATTCAGCCGAGAGTGAGATGAACGACTATGTTAGATCCAGAGTTGCATCTGCAAAACAGAAACCTGATGATTGAAAATAACAACAGGACACTGTCCCAGGATGAGTTCGAGAGGTGCATGAGGCAGTGTGAGTTGGTGCATGAGGCAGTGTGTGAGGCAAGCAGCAGCCTGAGGACGCAGGGCTCTTCCCTGCCTGCACAGAGTGGACAGTGGGTATTTCACTGCCTCTCAGCTCAGTTCCTACAGGAAGCAATTCTACCTGAATGGATGCTGAGGAAATGTGGGTGAAAGCATAAATCTCTGGGGATGAGATGCCAGTCATCCACACAGATCCATAAAGTTGATAATAAATAAAACATAAGGGAAGAAATAAGCATGCTTCCTTTCCAGCTGATTGAACCTCACAGGGGATATTGGGATTAGGATTTCCCAAGCCATGTGATAAATTAGCTCACACTTACATGGCACTCTTTCTGGGTATGGTGTTGCATGTGTTGAAAAGTCATTAATTTTGAGTCAATCCAATTAGGAAAATCTTGGGTTAATGAACCTAAACACTTTTCCTTTCTGAAGGAAAATCTCAGCTTCATAAAAATTAATATGCAAACTGGTTGTCTATTGAAGAATATGTGAAGTACATAGAATTTCTAATTTTACTTGTTCAAAAAGCCATCTTTATACCATGTGCCAAGAACAACTGGACTTCTATAGTACAGACTTTGAAAAAGAAATGCCATAGATATAAAATTAGGGTTTTTTTTTTAAGATAACACATAACTCTGTCTATTTGTCAGTACAACTGTCACCAAAGACAGCTATACTTTGTAGACATCCCCCCACAGCCCCTGGTAATCAGGCTTTGTTCAAACATCTGAACTATAGTGAACAGATGATGGAAATCTATGAATTTTATTTTAAAACCAACATTACATATTTGCCTCATCTACAGTTTCTTCTCTATCTACCTGACTTCCCTTGAATTTCTGCATTTCATCACCCTTTCTGAACATTTGCACTCAGCATTTACCGTGTCATACTCTAGTAGTCAGATATGCAGGAATAAATAAGACAGCCAAAGGCACAAACTCAAGCAGACATTGGAATGGCTAAGGAAGAAAAGAACAATAAGTAAACATTAGAAATGAATGAATGTGAAGGAACCAAAACAACAATGATTAGAACTGGGTAGCTGAGATGGAAGAGGGAAGGAGAGTCAGCCAGACATTTTATGGTCTTAATGTAAGAGGCTGATTTCTAACATGCTCTTTCAAGGGTGGGAGACTGGAAGGAGGGGAAGTGGAGTTCATGTATCTGCCTGCCACCTGTTGCATTGCAATCAATATTAGAAGTTAATTTGTCTGTCAGTGCCCCCGCTTTTCTTTTAGATATTGAAACCAAGCTGGAACCTGAAATTCCCAAAGCACTGACAAAATAGACAAATGATGTTTCAAATGCCGAACTTTCAGTATAGAAAAGGAAACATTTGCAGAGTGAAGAGGCAATCTACTGAGAGGGAGAAAACATGTGAGACACAGATATAAAGAACACAGACAGCTCACAGTGAGAACAAATCAATGTCAGATTGAAAAGTGGAAGAAATGGTGAAGCAGCTATTCTCTAAATCAGAATATGCCAATGGCCAGCAGCCATATGAAATCTCAATCATCCTTGCTCTCCTTTAAATGAATGCAAGTCTAAACCATAAAGGAGGTGCAAACAGACTTCAAGGTTAGATGGCCACTCCTGTGCATCTACCCAAGGGATTGTACCTTACTAGAGAGATGCATATGCTCAGCTATGTTCATCATTTCTCTGGCTTTAGTAGCTAGAATATGAAAACAGTTTAGATATTCATCAACTGATGAATGGATGATGAAGTGTGGTGCCTATACACAGTGGAATGCTATTCAGCCATAAAGAAAAATGAAATTTGCAGGAAAATGATGGAACTAGAAAAGTTACTTATGGAAGTAACCCAGATCCAAAAAGAGAAATATTACTATTTTATCACTCATAAGTGGATCATAGTATCGAATCTTTAACTTTGTATGTTCAACTTGGAATCCTTGTAGAATCCAGGAAGCTAGAATGTACCATTGATGGGGAGTGGAGAGAAGGATCTTAAGGAGCAGGGAATCATAGAGAGCAGGTGATATGAAGAGAGGGGACAATGGAACAGGAGGCTTAGGTGGGGATAGTGTTGGGCATGTGGGGAAGAGGAAAGAATGGAACGGGAATAATGAATATGGAGGATGTTTGAAAAAGACAAATGAAAGCCTACTATTTTATAAGCTTCCTAAACGCATGTGCATGAACACACACACACACCACACACACACACACACACACACACACACACACACACACACACACACCACATATCTTTTTTCATATACAATTATTTAGCTAGCATTATCCTACACAGGAGATAATGTTCTTCCCAGAAGCCAGATTGATAAATAAAAAGCCCCAGTGTTGGTGTGGTACTTCCCCTCCAGTTGTTGGCTGGGGATGTCCTGGAAAACCTCTACATACAGGCCATTGCCATTATTCCTTGTCCATGAGAACTTAATAGTAATGATGGGGATGGTAGCACACAACTTTAGTCCTAGCACTTGAGAGGCAGAGGCAGGTTGATCTCTGTGAGTTCCAGGCCAGCCTGGTCTGCATAGGGAGTTCAAGTCAGCCAAGGCTATACACAGAATCCCTGTCTCACAACAAGCAAATAACAAACACATATTGCTGAAGACACCACACTCAATTGTCAAAGGTCCCAGAGAAATCAGGTTTGCACTTATCAGGAAGCTTCATCAACAGTCTTAGGCAACAGCAAACATTATGAACTGTAATCCTGAATGACAAATGCTAGAATATGGCAAGACATGCCACTGGATAGTCCATGGGAGAAGAGGCACATATGTTATGAAGGGGACTAACATCTCTCTGCTTGGATTCAAGGCTTGCACCAATAGAGGAACCATGAAACATATATCTAGTGCTGTAAATCTAGCAAAGAACGGACAACAGGGAATTTCACAGGCCCTACAGGGGAACCTACTGTGATTCCTTTTCAAATGGACATAGTGTCAAACTTGCCCCTAAAGTGAATCTCTGGGGTAGCTAGTGCTGCTGTCAGACCTCATCAGAGGCATTTCTTTGTATAGTGGCAAGTGGTTGATGCAGGAACTTACAACTCATCAGCCTGTAGACAATACGTTTCAATGGCATGCTCAGCCACAAATGACACATCTTTATCATTTTCCCCCAAGATTCAGGAACAATCATGGAAGAAGGGGTGGACACATTGACAGATCTATATATCATGGAGGCTATGAACAAAATGGTGTCTTCTGATAGGACAGCTGCACTCATGAACTCATGGTCTGTACAAGATGAAGCCAGTAAGCATTTCAGCACAGAGGGAGGAAAAGGTCATGAGCTCTCACACCTAACTCCAGAAGCTAAGGAGAGTTCATAGGTTCTAGGGGGAGAGAGAGATAGTTTTCCTTAAGAGTGGGTAACCTAGTATGTCAATCATCTACCCATGGATGTCTCCAAACCCAAGCATATATGAAATTGGGAGGGGTTGAGAAGTGAGGGAGAGAATAAATCTAGGACAAGGAACTAGTGGGTAAGTAGGGATGATTATGATCATAAATATTACAATACATTATCAAAGTATTAATAAAATATAGTTAAAGAACCATGAAAAATGTTGAGTCATGTCATAGCACAGATATAATAAGAAAGGAAGTAGGGATTGGTGAGGATGCAGAAATAAGGGAACCCTTGTGCACTATTGGCAGAAATATAAGTTAACACAACCACTGTGGAAAATGACATGGAAAGTCTTCAGGGCTTTAAGAAAGAACTATTATATACTCCAGTACCACAGCCGGCCATATAGATCAAAGGAGTAGAAATTAATATCAGTATGATATGTGCATTTTCAGCTTTGGAAATCACAAGCAAGATACAGAACCAAGTGAATGGTGGCAGATCAATATGGACAAATAAAGTGTGGTGTATACACAGAGTGTAAACGAGAGGGACCTCCTGTTATTTGCAACATCAAGGACAAATTGTGAGTCCACTTTGCTCAGGGATAGAAAGACACTACATACCCTACTTATACTTGCAAAGTTACAGACTAGAAGTCACATGGGCAACAGAGAAGAATCTCACCAGGGACTGGAAATATTGTCCATAGAACCATAAATTCAGTTAGGAGGAAATTGAGTTTGGGGGTCTCATGCACAGATAGTGAGTTGAGATACAAAATACAAGAAATACTATTGTTTGAAAATTACTGACCCACTTTTTAAATATCATCAGAAAAAATTATGGCCATGTGATATCAGACAGGCTAATTAGCTAGATTCTGGCACCTGCAATGTGTACACATTTCAAAATAAATTGTATACCATAGAATATACAATTTACATTTGTCAGTTTTGACACTGTGATCCATTGATCTCATTTGTGGCAGGGTAGTAGGTGTCTGTCCTAATTATGAGGCAATGCTTCTAGAGGTGGTGTCTGTGAGGTCACAAGTAGTAGCACACACCCTTAATCCTATCACTTAGCAGGTAGGATCTCTGTGTGCTCAAAGCCACAATAGGGAACAGAGCAAAGTGTGGTGATACTCACCTTTAATCCCAGTACCAGGTCTGGTGGTCTGTACAGACAGAGAGAAAGTGACAGAGCTGTGTAGGAAGAAGAGGTGATGTGGGTGGGCTAAGAGAGCCAATGAAAGAACAGAATAGAAAAGGCATATAAACGTGAGTACACTGGAAGTAACTTGCATTTGGAAGCTGCAGAGTTGGTGAAGTAAAGTTGGCTGGTGGCTTTCCCTAATTCCCTGATCTCTTTAAGGCTTTCACCCCTATCTTTGGCTCCATGTTTTTTATTTAATAAGACCATTTAGAACTTCATCTACAGTAGGCACCCAACATGGCAAGAATTCATTTAAAACAACAACAACAACAACAACAACAACAACAACAAACGCTTGTAGGCTTACAAGGGTCCCTGGCTCAGGCCCGGTTGCATGGCTCTCTTGTTTACAGCCATGCTTGACTGAGATATTGTCAGAAACATGACAGAATACAAGAATAATGAATAAGGATTGTGGTACTTAGTATAGACGTGTATCAGAATAACAAAAAAGGAAGCATGACTCAGAGCTGGCCTGTGTCCAAGGCACCAACTACTGATCAGTTATAGTTGAATCTATACAATTGGAAAACAGACAATCAAGTATTTTTCAGTGGAACTATTGTAAGTATCTCTTCTAATTTCTGGTAATTGTGCTATTCTGACTCTATGGAATTAAAAAGAAAACTTTTAAACTGTCATCCCCAGACCATCTCTGCCCTCACTAATGGGAAGCACTGGCAGTATGTATATATATATATATTTTGCAGACACCTTCTGGGCACATGTTCGGGAAACCTTTTCATCCTGGAGTGAGGACTCTTCCCAGAACTGGCCAACTTCCTATGGAATCACTCTTTCCCAGATGCCTCTGCTTCTCTGCTTCCTCTGCTCCTGGAAACCACTAGTTTCCAGGACATTGAGGGAACCACACAGAACTTCACTGCTATTGTGAACGTTTTTTGCACAACTCTGTGGAAATGGCATCAATAGATGATGGATCTATTCTGACTTTAAAACACTAAATTTATTAACAACAACCAGCTCTTCATCTGCAGGTCAGAAATTAGCCCAAGGGGCAACCCACAGGCAGAGCTGAAGCCAATTGTCTCAGTAATGGATCAAGATGAGATGGGAAAGAAAGGTGGCTTGGCTTCTAATTTATTGACTTGAGCTTTTTTTTTTTTTTTCTTTATTCTAGCTCACAAATCAGTTTAGTTTCAAAACCATGTGTACTTTCTACTTCAAAGACATGGCAAACCCAAGTTTTCACTGACTTAGTATCACTCCATTTGAGATACTGTATATTAGATCTATCAGAGTGACTAATCTTGTTCTCATAGATATATTCTTCAAGGATGATTCCAGAAACAACATCTAGCTTTCCATTGGCATCTAACTTAAAATAATCATGTTTCATAATGAAGACAAATCTTGGTAGTGGAGACCTATGTGGAAAAGTTGTAGAGATGTTATGGACTACTAATACTTACAGGGCAGATTTAAGTGGAACAGTGAATGCAGGAGGACTTTGTCTTTCAAATAGAATACAATAGAAAAAACTAACTCTCACTTCAATGCTCACTGCTTCTAAGACACTCATCCCCCAACTTTCCATCTGTGGAAACACTTTATTCACTGACGTTTATTTAACTTTACCTACTGTGGTGGGAAGAGTCTTCTGAGGTGAATGAGCTATTTTTAGATAGTTAGAGCTCACACAAACTGCTTCTAAATATGGGGTTCTTCAAGAATGGTTATTTATGGACTTTTCAAAAAATGTTGGTTCAACCAATTCTGAAAAATAATCTAGAATGATTTAAGGATTAAATTTGAGTTCCAAACAGGATGG
The DNA here is from genome assembly GCF_903995425.1 of Onychomys torridus. NCBI lineage: Eukaryota > Metazoa > Chordata > Mammalia > Rodentia > Cricetidae > Onychomys > Onychomys torridus. The sequence goes on from NC_050459.1 coordinate 13,320,312, forward strand.
GTGATGATGTGACTGTGAACCTCACTGTCCTAGCTGCACAAGAGAGGATGGACAGAGGAACTCATCTTATTCACAACCACAGTCACCATCTGCAGAATCTACTGAGCCATCCAGGGAGACATGAGTTCTATTTCAAATTTATTTATATAGTTTTATAAGATTTATTTTATTTACATGTGTATGCATGCATGTGTGTGGGCATGCATGTGTGGGGAGGTATCTGCCACATAGATGTGCAGGTGCCTGAAGAGTCCAGAAGAGGGCATCAGAATTCCCTGCTTCTAAAGCAGTGGTTCTCACCCTTCCTAATGCTGAGATCCTTTAATGCAGTTCCTCATGTTGTGGTGACCCCAACCATAAAATTATTTTCATTGCAATTTCATACCCATAATTTTGCTATTTTGTGAATTGTAATGTAAATATCTGATATGCAGGATATATGACAGGCTACCCTTATGAAAGGGACATTTGACCCTCAAAGAGATTGCAACCCACAGGTTGAGAATCATTGATCTAGAGTTACAGGCAGCTGTAAGCCACCTGACATGAGTGCTACAAACCAAACTCCAGTCCTCTGCAAGACTGCTCTTGACCACTGAGCCATCTTTCCAGCCCCAATTTTTTATTGTTAATAGATAATAATAATATATTTGAGGTACAGTGTGGTATTTCAGTACATGTTGACAATATGTTATGATCAGATCAGAGAGCCAGTGGCACATCCATCTGTCACCTCAAGCACTTCCCATCTCTTTAGGTTGGGGACATTTAAAATCCTCTCCAAGCTATTTTGAAATTCAATTAATTGTTGTCAACTAAAGTTATGCTGCTGTGCCTTAAGGCATGACAAGTTATCCCTCCTGACCAGAAATATCCCTGTGTCTGTTAGGTATCCTTCTTCTGAGCTGTAAATGGTTGGAGTGTTATATAAGATGGCAGACAGACAGGGATAGATAATAGATGCAGAAAGATTGATTATTGATTGATGGATATAAATGAATAAATTTATGACAGAGATAGGTAATAGCTAGATACAAGTAGATACAGAATAGAGAAATGAAAGAAAGATACATGAATAAATGATAGATGGCAGATAAATGTTAGACAGATGATAGATAGATAGATAGATAGATAGATAGATAGATAGATTAATAGATGGTAGAAAGATGTATGATAGATAAGTGATAGATAGACATAGATAGTAGATAGGTAGATAGTAGATAGATAGATAGTAGATAGATAGATAGATAGATAGGCAGACAGACAAATAGATAGGTGATTGTTAAACTGACAAATGAGAGATCACTGAAAGATATATGATAGACTGAAGCATGACAGATACATAGATGGTAGCTTGGTAGGTAGTAGACACAAATGAAGATCAGACTGTGTTCAAACATCATACTAAGCTGTGACTGGCAACTGTGGAGGCCATTCCAATACACACCCCTCCTTCCTATTCAGCAATAGAAAACACAAATTTTTGAGCTAGCCTTGTTATCAGTGTTGAACTCAAGCCAGGACTTGTCACATCCTTCATAATGAAATGGACACAGGGGACACAGGAACAGAGTTTTTGTAGTCGCTTCCCAAAATATGGAGAAGCTGTGCTTCACTTGAAACATTTTCACAAAATGAAGTAAGAGGGTATATGAACACTTTGGATCATTCATGAATGTGCACTCATGACATGAGTATGCTTATAATGCATCTACCATGCACATATATGTATACAAATGTGTATCATGCATGAGTGTGTATCATGAATGAGTGAGCATGTGCATACAGATGAGTGCATCTATGTACATGCAAGTCTGCACTACACATGAGTGTGCACATATGTACACATTAGTGCCTACGTCATGCATGTATATGCAGAGGTGTAGATGATTGCATGAGCTGTGTGTGCATGTGTATAAACATGACTGCATGTACTATAAATTTGTGCACAGGCACACATGAGTAAGAGGGGCACAGTGGAATAGGGGAGCCTGAGGGGACCAGGCTGAAGCTGGGGTGGGAGCTTCAGAAACTCTGAGCCTTGTTTATCCACCATTCCCTAGACCCTCACTTTTCTGTATGTTTGGGGATCTAGGACAATAAAATACTGTCCTACATCCCTGCTAAGGAGTCTGTGGAGGGCAAACAGCAATCAGAGACCACAGAAGGTAGAGCCCTGTGGTTCTGGCTGGATGTTCTGCTTCACTCCCACACCAAGTGGCTCCCCACACTGCTTGGCTGACTGAGAAGACCCAGATCTGGTGCCAGCAAGATGGCTCAACTGGCAAACATTGCTATTAGCTAGTTATTTGAGTTATCCATCGCTGTTAATTGAGTTTGAGTCTCAGAATCTACATGGTGGAAGGAAAGAAACAAGTTCTACAAATTGTGCTCTAAATGCCACATGCACACACACTCCCAACACACACACACACACACACACACACACACACACACACACACACACACGCACGCGCATACACATGCGCACACACGCACATGCGCGTGTGTGCATGCACAACTGTAATAAAAACACATTTTAAAAAGGAGCCACAAACATGGAAATCATGTTTCTGTCAGGAGAGAGGTGACCAGGTGAGAGGCAGAGGGAAGATGGTGGGGGGATGTAAAGATTACAGATAATGGGGGGTCTAGATGTCTGCCCCCACCCTGGTACATACCCTTTTCTAGACCCAGTATTTAACATCTCATAGAAGTGATATTCATGAACAATTGGCTGAGAAATATCCATTTTTAATCCTCAAGAGTGACTGAGTAAAATGGGGTTATTTAAAGTATCAACCGGAATCTTGATATTCTGAACCACTGAGAACTGAGGACTTGTCCCTGGAGTTCAGTTCCTACTACTTACTGGTCTGTCACACTGCATTTACCTTTCCTGAGTTCCCTCTGCTTTTGCCATTTCAATCTTTCTCTCTTTCTCCCTCTCTTTATTCCTTTCTCTTCTTCATCCATCTCATCTTTTTTCAAATCATTAAAACTGTTTTCCTTTTTCTAACCAGAATTATCTATAAGTTAAAGGTGTTGAAAACTTTCCTGAAATCTATATAAGGGCAATATTGAAGGTAATTTTCAAGAAAAAGAGAAATGACATTTGATCCAAGAAAAGAAGGGGGAGGAAAACCTGTCAGGGACATGTCGATCATTCTTCAACATCTTCAGAGCATTTGAGTCACCACATCATCCTACACAGAAGGTACCCAGTGCCCTATCTGAGCCTGGCACACCACAGGCACCAAGAATACATGAGGCATGAAGGCTCCATGTAGATACCTTCAGTATGCACCCATGTTACTGTTGGTAATGTAGGGGTGAAAAGGCATAGAAGCCCACCTGCTTTTCTGTCCTAGCCTTCGCTACCCTTACATTCACTGGTCAGTTCTGCTCTGGACTGTGATCCATCAGGACAGCATGCTGAGCTCCTAGTATCTAATACCCTTCATTTTAGTAGATATTGGGCTGTATTTTTCAAGAGCATCAACTGTTATTGTGAATGTTAGCGAAGAAATAGCCCATCAAAAATATAGTAAAGTATCTTCCAGAAACTGCAATTGGGTTTGGGTCTTGATAGATTTGAAGGAGGGGTTAAGGGATGGGTGGGGGTTGGGTGTGCATGCATGCTTGCACACATACATTCTATTTTCATTTTTAAGTTATTGACAAAGTGAATGAGTCATATCTCAATCACAAGTTTAGCACAGCAAAGCCTGGTGGGTGTCAAACCTTTGATTAGTTGGGTTATCACATGTAACCAAGTCTTGTAGCCCAAAATGTCCAACAGTCATGCCAGTGACCAGAGTGTTCAGCCCTAGGAACCTTGGGACTCTTTTTCCACCTTGAGACTCCAAACACTGCTCACTTACTGTTCCACTATAGGTTTAGAATTGAATTAGGTTAACCTTGATCACAGGGGTATTAAAGGGCAAGAGAATGGGAGAAATGGCCATTGGATTTGGCAGGGTCTATTCATCCTGATGTCTTTCCATCCCCAAGCCCATTCACTAAGCTGCAAGCCCAGAGTGTACCTCTGAGGTGGTCAGATCATGTCGGACAAGTACAAAGAGGTATTTCATTTAGGAGATGAACACAGCACAGCCTCAGCTCTGCACCACACCATGATAATCATATCCTGTGATCATTCATATCATATCAATGCACTGCTGTCCATCACCTCAAGATTCCCCAGCACATGAGTCCTATGACTTGGGAAAGAAACACACACACACACACACACACACACACACACATACACACATGGAGAGAGAGAGAAGGAGAGAGAGAAAGAGAGAGAGAGAGAGAGAGAGAGAGAGAGAGAGAGAGAGAGAGAGAGAGAGATATTCTCCAGTAGCCATAGGACATGGCCTTGATAAATGAGAAGGACAGTGTCTCCAAGATCATCCCAAGCAAATTAACCATACACTGGGAAGGCTGAGCTCAGCATTCCAGAAAATACCATCATCTGAAAGACAAATGTGTATGGCTGAGGATATCAGAATGCCTTTTACGAGTCTTGTGATTTCCTCACATAAGTCATTTCTGGGTCATTTTTTTTTTCTTTATAGAGTGATGGCTTCTACACTCATCTTCTCAAGCTGCCAAGGCAATTTGGCAGCACTGAACACACGTCTGAGAGTAGATGGCTCTCTCCAGCCTGCGAACAGAAAGGGAACAAATATTTCATGTGATTTTTAGGTACTGCAGGCTAACAGTCCTGAAAGGCCCTACAGCAATGCAAATGGAGCATTGTAAGGGTTCAGCCAGTACTGAAAAGGTTTCATCAACTGACCAGTGATTTCCACACTGTGACCAGCTCTCACAAGTGGCACACTGAGAAAAAAAAATGTGTGACTTTTCATGTGAGGAAACTGAATTTGAGTCTTCCAAGTCTATGTAAGTTTATGGGATCCTGGTATTGACCAAACAAGTGTCTTCATCGTGCAAACCCTTGTGTTAAGAACTCAAGACTCTTAGAAAGGCAGAAGTCATTTCCAGGCAATTTTGGAAGGAGCAGGAAGGGAGAGGGTGTGTGTGGGTAAAGCAGGTACCAAGAGGAATTACAACAAGGGGAAGAAACTGGGTTACCTGAATGGCTCAGTGTTCATGAAAGTCCCTCAACTCTCTCATTGTGACTCTTCAAAAGGCCAGATGTGGCAGCTTTCCCACTGGGCTACACCTGGCTCCAGAGAGTAGCACCTTGTCCTAAACCATCTTTTGTTTAGCAGAAACCTTCTGTTTCTCTTGTCACCCTATGTGAATCTTGCCTGTGAGTCTCTCAAGGATACAGTCTCTGCAAAACTCCATTCAGGAAATCTGGAAAACTGTGGTACCTGATGAATTGAGAAATTTGTAGTTGGCATTGTATTTTTTGGCAGCTTCTTTCAGGTTGTTTTGAACATATGGAAATCAACTGGCTAAAATATAAATATGGAAAAAAAATAAAAATGCCCCAAGTGAAGGGAAAGTCTTCAGTCCTGAGAAGGTGGATCCCCCTCCCCTGCAGCCATGAAGGCTCTACTCATTCTTAAGGTGTCTCTAGGTCTTCATTCAGTGGTCTGGTCCTGTGTGAACCCATGCACCTGTGCCATAACATTTGGTGCCCAATGTGACAACCAGAGGCAGAAGCTCCTTTTAGGAAGGTGTCCAACACAGGGCATGACAACTTCCATGACACATGACACATCTCCATGGAGGGATCAGGAGGCCATGGAATTTGGGGATCAAACACTGTCAGGTATCTTGATCAGAGGCTGAGAGACAGTGAGGATAAAAGATTCCCCATATAGCCAGATCCTAGAGGAACATCTGCGATGAAACCTAACCAGAAAAAACTTCCTCTTCTCAACAGACCTCATGGATGCCAGGAGCTGACCATGTCCTGGACAGCACAGAGGGAGACATGCTGTTGAACTCTCTGCTGGGGCAGGTGTCCAGTAAAGACTCTACCATCTCTTGTCAAAGTGCCTGCCTCCTCCTCATGTCATAGTTCATAAAATCCAGACACACGAGTTCATGTGCTCAAGACATCAGTGCCTGGACCCAAGATTTTTTCACCCTGAAATTAATCTTTTCAAGGTATGATTGATCAGCAAATGGTTATATGTGTACAAAGACTTTCTGGTAAATATTTTCTCTTATGCTCCTATCTACACAGTGCAAAACCTTTCAATATTTTGATTTGTCTTTCACTTTGTGTTGCTTATAATTGGCCAACAACTGCTAAGGCAGATATAAGATGGGAAGGAACCAGGAGAGTAGGGAGAACACAGCCCTTGTGGGGAATATACAGTATATATGCTCATATTCATGTTCGCACACATATAAGCACTCAACTATGGGAGCCAATCATAAATTTACTAGCCATTATAAAAGATACATGTATCACTGCTGGCAAAGTAGCCAACATACAGTGTTTACTAAGCTAACATAGGCATGCTGTGCTCAGTTTACAAGTGCATCTGGAATAGCCCATGCACTCTGTTCTTCCCTTCAAAGTCTCTATGTCACTATGGCCCTGTGGCTCCAAATCCAGTCATGTTTGCTTAAATCCACAAGAGCCAGGAACCCAGAGAAACCATCAGCCAACACAACAGAACCATCTCTCTGAAGCATGATCTGAACTGGGCCCATCAGTCTGGGCCCTGCATTCAAAGCCACTTAGAATGGAAACCAATGCTGTTTGGGTTTTGAGAGGTCAGTCTGGAAGGTCATGTTCTGTGGAAGTCAATTACCTGTGGATCAAGATGACAATACCATACATGGTTGACAGGAGATTGACAATCCACATTTAGGCCCAGTGATGGACCTGGCTGCAGAGGGGCTGATCTGGTCACAACACATTGCCTATCTGCCTATTGGGCTCTTGTTTGATTCAATTTGTATCACCTCCTCACTGGAATTAGAATGCACCAAAGTGCCTTACACTGGTTTTTATGAAATCTCACATGAAGCTTGTACCTCTGATCAGTTGCTTATGTGGAAATGTAAATCCAAGCACTTGTTCCACAGGGCAGCCTGGCTGTTCAATAGCTGTGAATAGAAGTTCAGCCTGGTTTCATCATCAGCTCACATCCTTACCGCACTATGGAGTCCTGTTGCCAAGAAAGAGGATTCCTTGCTAGACTTCTTCAGCCCTGAGTGCAGTGTTGTGCCTTGCATTTCTCTCTACTCCTTATTGCTTGCCCTATTTCAACCCAGCAAAATAATCTCTTGTATTCCAGCTTCTCCTCTATATTATATTAACCCTACATTATTCTTAAAAATAATGTCTTCAAGTGCCTCGTTATATTTCAATAAGAATCCCCAGTCAATCTGAGAAGAGGGACAGAGTGGCTTTAAGTGGCCATAGGCAACTTGGGTTTGTGGATGTCAAAGTCTCACCCTGCTGTGTGGATGTACAACACCTGACCCGAACTGTAAGAATGACAGGCTCCTGACTTCCAAACATCTCCTTACTATGCCATGCAAGACAGGGTATGTCTTCTTCAACACCTGTCCTCCAGACAAGCCCTTATTATCCCTTGTAGCATTAGGACAGTATACGAAGTCAGAAAAATCACTCAGCTTCTGGACCTGTCCTCCCTCGGCTGGATGCACTGTGTACCTTTTGTATCCTTTGGACCCCACTTTTACAGTGCCCTGGGGAATCTTCCAAACACCATCTCCCACACAGCGGTCCTTTCCCTATTCTTTGCTGTGTCTTATTCTGCAAGGTTGATGAGGTACTTGAGGACTCAGATCATTTCTGTAGGGGAACTTTTGAAGTATCTGGGGGAAAAAGAATACCTTTATTCCTGGACCTCCTCCCAGAAATGGCCAAATAGAGTGACTTGCCTTTTCTTGTTTTCTTTCCTTAGTTAGCAGAAATGCAATATAAAGAAGTGTGACAAGATGACCATGGCTTGGATCCTGTATGTGTGTCGTGTGGAGAAGGGTTTGTGTTATATTTAAGGTTTTTGACATCCTAGGGTTACGGTAGCTCTAACTACATTTCCTGTGATGCTTTGGTCAGTACAATCCAGCAAAGGTACATTCTCCTCCTTCTATAGTTCTTCCTATGTATGGTGAGGCACCTGAAACCAACATGGTAAACAAAACCTCAGGCAGACACCACCACAAGATGAACTGTATTCCTTTTCCCCAACATCACTGTCTCCAGCCCACCTCACACACATCTGCATGTCGCTAGATACCAGACTTCTGCTTCTTCCATGCACTCTATTGCTTTGACATTCCCATGTGAGTGAGGTAGGACAGCATTTTCTCTTTGTCTAACTCAAGCCTTAGTAACTTCCACAGACACTCAAGCTGTGAATCCTTCTCCTTTATCCACAGTGGTCCAACCTGGGCTTTCTTCCTTCTAACTTTCATTAATATCTGCATAGAGCAAAAGATCTAATGAGCTGATCTCTGCACTTCAAGATAGATCAAGAGTAGGTGTTTTACTGCCAGTCCCTCACAAAGACAGCTCCCATTCAGCAGAGCATAGGTCTCCATGCATGAGGGCTGGTCTCCAGACGTCACCAGCAGTAATTCAAGACAGTGCCATTTGTGATTGTGAGGACATGAACATCTTGTGTATTAGCGTAAGAAGCCACCTTCCCTGTTTATTATGGAGCACATAGTCAGTTCCATGTTCTTGCTAAACACTTACCAAAATTCCGCATAGAGACACTAGTACTCACAACTGTGGCAGCTTTACTGCATGCCAGAGTAGTCCTAGGGACCCCAGGGAAGACACTGCCCACCACCCAATAAATTCCTAAGTCTGTCCAACAACCTGAGTGTACCCCACCCCCCACCCCATGTCCCATATACCAGGCAACTACTTTGCAGGAAGTCTTTGGCTCTACCAGAGACCAGGCAAACCCCTGGTAAGACATTGCCCACCACCAGCCCACACTCCTTAAAACCCTCCCCCAAACCCCAGACTACACCCCTTCCTCCACAGTACTGTCCACAGCCCAGGCAGCTGTACCAGATACCAGAGTGGTCCTAGGTACCTTAGGGAAGACACCTCCCACTGCCCAATAAATTCCTTTAAGACTGTCCAACAACCTCAGACTATACACCCACCCCTGGGCCCATATCCAAACCTACTACTTTGGAATAAGTCTTCAGCTTTACCAGAGGCTAGACTGGATCTAGAGACCCTAGGCCTACAGCTTCAGAAGCAGACTTCAGGTTTAACAGAGCACAGGCTGGATCTAGGTACCCTAGCCCCAGCAGCTGTACTGGAGGCCAGGATGGTCCTAGGGACCTAAGAGGCCAGACTAGGGACCTCAGACTGTACCCCCTCATCCCTGGGTTCCACATCCTTGCTTATAACTTTGGAAGAAGACTTTGGCTTTACCAGAGTCCAGGCTGGATGTAGGGATCCCTAGGTTCTAAAACCACAAAGGAGACATCATACTGGACCTGTAGGTGGCCATTTAGGCCAGAAAACCAGAGAGAAAAGATAAATCAAGAAACAAAACACCTATTCAACAAAGACAAATGCAGGAGTCAGCACATACACCTATAATTATTGTCAATATTCTGATCTGCCCCTTGAAATCCTGCCCTCTTTGTCCTGACATGAGGGCCTCATTTCAAGGAAAAATTCCTTTCCCTTCCTCTCTCTCTTTCTCTTTTCCTCCCATGAGGTGTTCACCCTTGACTTCTCTCTCTTCCTCTCTTCTCCCTCTCTTTCCTATCTTTCTCTTCATCTCTTTATTATAATAAACTCTCCTCATAGATGCACCACCTAGCTGTGAATGACTTTCCACTCACTGCCACCCCTGCTGCATCTGCCCAGCATGTCTTCCCTCATGTGTGGGCCCTGGTCTGGCCAGCTTTGGGTCCAACATGTGCATAATTCATAATAATCATCCCAAATCCAGATGCCTAAATGCCAGTATAATAACACAATCAATAACAGAAAGGGGAATATGGCATCAGCAGAGCCCAGCTATTCTACCACATCAAGACCTTAGCAATCAAACACAGCTGAAACATAAGAAAACAACCTCAAAAATGACTTTATGAAGATGACAGAGGTCATTGAAGAGGATATGAAAAAAATGTCTTAAAGAAACTGAGGAAAAGACAGACAAAAGCTTGGAAGAAATCTAATTCCTAAAAGAAAGCCAAGGGAAAACCAAACAGAAGAAGAAAACTGTATGAGAGCAGAAAATTGAAATAGAAGCAGTAAAGAAAACACAAACTGAGGGAATCCTGGAAATAAGAAATCTGAGTAAGTGAATAGGAGCTAGATGCAAGCATCACCAACAGGACACAACAGATGAAAGAGAGAATCTCAGGTGTTGACGACACGATAGAGAAGTAGATTCATCAGTCAAGGAAAATGTTAAATCTAAAAAATTCCCAACACAAAATATCCAGGAAATCTGGGTCACTATGAAAGGATCAAACACAATAATAGGAGTAGAAAAAGGAGAAGAAACCTAGCTCAAAAACTCAAGAGGATATTTTTAACAAAATCATGGAAGAAAATTTTCCCAACCTAAAAAGGTAGGACACTTATGCAATGATCTTTGTAGCATGCCATTTACCTATGCTCTAGACTTCTCTGGATTTTAGTATGTGTTTCTTGCTTGATATTGTTCACATCTGTCGTAGTTCCATCTTACCTAGGTCATTATCCCTCATTACTCCTGGACAATATTTGATAACCATTCCTTTGCATATAGTCTTGTATTAGGTTAGAACTTCTTATTTAGACAAAAGGGGGAGATGTAGTGGGTAGCCATTCCAGCTTTGATCTGAAAGTTCCAACCCCCATTGAGGCTTTGGTAACTGTCACACCTACAAGGCAGGGCCAAGAGAGGATCCTGAAGATCTGAGATCTGGATGTGCTGGCTCTCTTGGCTCCTGGACCCTGGAGAGAATACCACCGGACTGCGCTACACCTTTTCCAGACCCTATGACCAATCCCTTCACTTGTAAGTTACCCCACAAAATAAACCTCCCTTTTAACTACATGGGGTAGCCTTAATAATTTTACCAATACATGTCTATAAGGTACAAGAAGTTTACAGAACATCAAAAAGATTGGATCAGAAAAGATACTCTCCCTGCCACCTAAGACTCAAAACACTAAACAAACAGAACAAAGAAAGAATATTAAAAGTGGCAAGAAAAAAAGGGCCAAGTAACATATAAAGGTAGACCTATTAGAATCTCGTCCAACTTCTCAATGGACTTCCTAAAATGCAGAAGAGCCTAGACTGATGTCCTGCATATTCTAAGAAACCACAGATACCAGGCCAGACTACTATACCCAGAAAAACTATCAACCACCAAAGGTAGAGAAAACAGGATATTTTATAAAAAATTCAAATTTAAACCATATCTATCCACAAATCCAGCTCTACATAAAGGACTAGGAGGAAAACTCCAACCCCAAGAAATTCATTACACCCTCAAAAACACAGGAAGTAGAAAATCTCACATGAACAAAACCCAAAGAAATGAAACGCAGAAACACACACACACACACACACACACACACACACTACCATTACCAATAATAACTATTAACAATCCTTGGTCATTAACATCCCTCAAAATGAATGGAATCAATTCACCAATAAAAAGACACAAGCTAGAATGCCTGCCAGCACCTGATTGGACTAAGAGAGCCTTTGTCCACTGACTAATGGAGGCAGATGCAGAGATCCATTGCAGGAACCAGGCTGAGCTCTGGGAATCCAATCGATGAGAGAGAGGAGGGATTCTGCAGGCGAGTGACATTGAGATCATGATGGGAATAGTGCAGAGATGACCGGCCACACTAGTGGAAGCCCATGAACTGTAGACTAGTGGCTGTAGAGCCCCCATGGGACTCGACTAGGCCCTCTGGATATGGAAGATAGTTGTTTATCTTGAACTGTTTTGGGGGGCACCCAGGCAGGGGGATCAGGATCCATCCCTGGTGCACGGGCAGGCTTTTGGGAATCCAGTGCCTGTGGTGTGACACCTTGTGCAGCCTTGGTGCAGTGGGAAGGGGCTTGGATTTGCCTAGGCTCAGTGTGTGGGGCTCTGCTGACTTCCCATGGGCGACCTTGATTTGACGGATGTGGGAATGTGAGGTGGTTTGGGAGGGAGGGAGGAGGTGGGATCTGTGGGTGGTTTGTACACTGAATAGAAAAATTCTTAATAAAGAAACATTTTTTAAAAGTTCATTTGAATGTTGACTAATTAAATCAAACAAATAATAATGCAAAAACCCCATAAAACTATAGGCCAGAAGTATTAAACAGAGAACACCAGTTTGTACAGGAAAAAAAAAAAAGACACAGGCGAATGGAATGGATACAAAAACAGGACTCATCCTTCTGCTGCATACAATAAACACACCTTAACATCAAAGAGAGATATTACCTCAGAGTAAAGGATTGAAAAAGAGTTTCCAATCAAATGGGCATAAGAAGAAGGTTGGTGTAGCTATCCTAATATCTAACAAAATAGACTTCCAACCAAAATTAATCAAAAGAGATGGAGAAGGGCATTTCATATTCATTGAAGGAAAGACCCACCAAGATGATGTCTCAATTCTGAACATCTATCCCCAAATATATGGGAACCTACATTTGTAAAAGAAACATTACTAAAGTTTATATCACATGCACAATAATAGTGGGAGACTTTAACACCCCACTCTCACCAATGGACAGGTCTGCCCGTCAGAAACTAAATAGAGAAGTAACAGAGCTAACAGATATTATTACTCAAATAGACTTAACAGATATCTACAGAACATTTCTCCCAAACACAAAAATATGTACCTTCTTCTCAGACCCTTCTCCAAAACTGACCATAGAATCAATGAAACAAAGAGTTGGTTCTTCAAGAAAATCAACAAAATTGATAAACACTTATCCAAACTAACTAAAAGGCAAAGAAAGAATATCCAAACTAATAAAATCAGAAATGAAAAGGGGGGACATAATGACAGACTCTGAGGAAATACAGAGAATCATTAGGTCATACTTCAAAAATCTGTACTCCACAAAACTGGAAAATCTAGAAGAAATGGGCAAATTTCTTGATAGATAGATACCACTTACCAAAGATAAATCAAGGTCAGATAATTCCTAGTTTTCTGAGGAACCACCACATTGACTTTTAAAGTGGCTGTACAAGTTTGCACTCCAACCAGCAAAGGAGTATCTTCCTTCTTCCACATCCTCTCCAGCATTACTTGTCACTTGTACTTTTGATATTAGCCCTTCTAATAGATGTAAGATGAAATCTCAGAATCATTTTGATTTGTGGGCTCACAGAGACTGAACAGACAACCATGGAGCCTGCACTCTGCATATATGTTACAGTTGTGTAGCTTGGTTCTCTTGTGGAACTTCCAAAAATGCAACAGGGGATGTCTCTGACCCTTTTACTGGTTTTTGGGACCCTACCCCTCACACTGGGTCACTTTGCTCAGTCTTAATACATAGGGAGGTGCTTAGTCTTACTGCAACTCGATAAGCCATGTTTTGTTGATATCCATGGAAGGCCTGCCCTTTCCTAAACAGATATAAAGGGGGAGTGGATTAGGGGATGAGAACACAGAGAGTTTGGAGGAAGGACTGGGAGGAGAGGAGAGAGAGAAAACTGTGGCCAGGATGTAAAATAAATAACTAAATAAATTTATTAAAAGAATTGAAAGTTAGAGCCAAGGCTTGTGCTTGTGTTAGAAGAGGCCTGATTCATATTGGAATAAAGGGAGGGGTGTCCTCAGGACAAAATTCCACTCAGCTAAGTTTCCAACCTGTGAAAGGAAAAGGCCTAATGAATTTTTTGTTACTAAAAACCAACAACAAAGAAAATCTTCTGTAAATGTGATTCATGGGGGGCAGGGTCCATCCCAAGTAGGTAGCCTAACTGGCAGCATCACTACATGGTTCTGGCTTTAGGGTCGTGATGGATACAGGAGTAAGGAGGCTGTAAAATCTTCCTCTAAGCTTAAGGAGAGCCATTGAAGCCAGGCTCTGAGTGCCAGGGCTGGCCTTTCATGAAAACCCTGAGAGGATTAGAGGCCCTGGCAGGTCATTTTGTGAAGCTGTGAAACTGAAGCCTGGGTTGTGTTGGAGACACAAGATGTTGATTGCTAGAAGCATGAGATATCTGCCAAGGAAATCTGCAGACAGGGAGTTGAATCAGCCTAAGAGAGAAAGAAGTATGTTGTCTTCAGCAAAGCTGGAAGGAAAGAGTCATCTAAACCCTTTGATATCAGACATGAAGATACAAGATGCATGGTTTACCCTATGGGGTTTTGGTCTTGTTTTGGTTCAGTATTTCCTCACTATGTCCCATCCCTCCCTTTTGGAAAGGTGGCATATAGTATGTGCCATCATATTTTGAAGTGTGCAATTTATATTTTGATTTTATAGGATGTTACAGTCAAGAGCTTAGAAGTCTTAAGAAATCTCAGAAGAGACTCTGGACTTTTAAACTGTGTTGTGACTGAAAGCCCATAGGGATCTTTGAAGTTGAACTTAATGCATTTTGAATTAGGATATGACCATGAGCCTATGGGGGTTAGGAAATGGAATGTGGTGATGTGAATGAGAATAGCCCCCATAGGTGCATATGCTTGACTACTTGGTCCCTAGTTGGTGGAAGGAACCACTTGTGAAGGATGAGGGGCGTGCCCTTGTTGGAGGAAGTGGGTAACTAGGGGTGGGCTTTGGTGTTTCAAAAGACTCCTGTTATTTCTAGTGTGTTCTCTGCTTTCTGCTTGTAGATCAGGATATAAAGTCTCAGCAATTCAGGAAGTGGTGCCACAGGAGCACATAATGCAATCCAAGAGTGACTTGGGCTCATTTATCTTCTATGAGTACTAGTTAAATCTAAAAGCCACCAAGCCCACTCCCTTCTCTTCACTCACTAGATAGAAATGTAGAAATCAGACAGCCATATTTTATAAGAGCTATGTATAACAGTCACCTGTGGCTGTTCAAAAGGGCCCTATCCACAGTCACAGCCATCACCCAGATACTCTGAAATGTCACCTAGAAAGTCGGTGCCTCTCATGCTGACCTACCCATCCCAAATTTGCAGCTGTTCTCTACAGTGGTCAGGAGGAATTGCTACTAATGGAAATTGGTTTCAGAAGAGAGATGAGCACAAGAAATAAAAGCAGTACTCTAGTTCAAGGCCAAAGTCAAGAGTGTGGTGAGTTATGATCCATACACAGATCTGTACTCCATTTTTACCCCCATCACCTACATCAGTTAGAAACATCTTCCTCTAAAACAATGAGTGGGTCACAACCTGCGGGTCATGATCCCTTTTTTGGGGGAGGGTTCACATTTTAGATATCCTGCATATCAGATATTTATATTATGATTCATAGTAGTAGGAAATTCACAGTTATGAGATAGCAGTGACGTAATTCTATGGTTGAGAGTCACCATAACATAAACTGTATTAAAGGGTACAGTGTTAGGATGGTTGAAAACCACAGCTCTAAACATTTGCCAAATCAGTATTTCAGTAATTAAATAGATAATTTCAATACAGAGAAAAAATAACACTTGCCATTAGATTGAAAATACAGGTGCCTGGAAAAAGGTCTACACTGACACCAATACCTGAACCAGTATGGTTTTTGTGGTGATCTCCCTTCCAGTGTCTGAAATTGAAGTGAGCATTGACTCTCTTCATCCACCCAATCCTTGGATAGCAAGCTGAGACCAGGCCACACATTCTAGAACCCTGAATGGTACCTGTGTCTCTGTTTCAGCAGGTAGATGTGTGTTCCATAGCACAGGCAGCATCATGATATCCCAGGGACTTCTGCACATAGAACTGCTCACAGCCCCAGCTCTTTGCTTCCTTATTGTTTTTCTCAGGACATTATCTGAAGGAGGCCAAGAAGGGCTAATGCTTTTGCACAGGGAACTAAATGAACCACCCTTATTGCTCTCAACTTCTGCTTATATACAGAATCTGTAGTAATCAGACCACACGGAGAGGCTTCCAAATATGAATTTTTCACATTACAGAACACTTTAGGTATCAGACACTGATTTTCAAATATAAGCCCTGCATGATAGCATGATCATATGTTCCTAATAACTTCTTATGAATGACATAAACTGTGTATCCAATGATTACCGATGTTGCTTGCACATCAGATACTTATGAGGGCTTAGCCTACTGATAGTTAAGGTATATGTAGTAGTCACATCCATAGACACAGAAAGTGGGACAGTGACTGTGAGCTGTATGTGGGATGACATTTTTGTTTTAGGGGTACAGTGTCAATTTTGCTAGAGAAAGGGGATTCTGAACAAGAGTGTTGGTGAGGGTTGTGCAGTCCTGGGAATAAATTTAATGGCACACACTTCAAGAAAATGGTGAGCATTATATTTACCACAATATTTAAAACTTTCAAAACCCTTAGTACCCACACCTTCTCCAATTAAGCTAGACAGTTGGCAATTGGATTGTGTCTAACTGCAAGTACAAAACGCTGAGAATAAGTTAGGTCCTTTTCCTGTGAAACACAGAACAATGACCACTAACTCTGCCAGACTCTTTCATAATTTCTGGCAGAGGAATAGAGGAAAACAGAATTTATAATCAGAGACCCTGAAGGGTTTTAAGAGGAAACTGAGAATCAAGAAGATTGGCCCTAACCAAATTTACTGAATAGTGATGTAGGAGTCCAAGCTTTTATACTATAAAGTCAGTACCACTTCTAGGTGTCCTGGAACCTGATGTCACACATGCTTCCTCTGGCCTCGAAGGTCCTTGGTGTTTCTGAATAGCATCATCGAAGTTTTATAGACTCTTATTCTTGTATAGATATGGAAGAATAGCTAAGAGTTAGGGTCCCATCTGAGAAATGATCATGTTTTCTATTTCACCTCATTTTTTTACATGATGAACCCAGAAACAGAGACTACTGTATATTCCCATTGGAGTTGTTCCTGGACTAGGGCTTCTAATGATGATGATGGAATCAAATAATTAGTTTATTAGCTGTCCTTTGCATTTCAAAGCTAACAGATTAATGCATGCCTAAATAATAGTTATACACCCCCACATATATACACAAAATAATGCCACTTTTACAAATACCGAAAGGCAAAGAACGTCTGAGAATCTCCTCACCCTCAGTCACTGGAGCAGCCTTTGACCGATGAATTACATCTGAAACATTCTCAATGCACCCTTTGTTAGAGATACACAAAGGTTTCCCAGGGCAAGGAGGACAACATGGCAATGGTACCTCTCCAAGCAGTCCTTAAAGATGGACTGTCACTCTTCAGAGGAACAGCAATCTTTGGCAAATGCTTTCCCTAGGCTTGTTTCGTTTCTTAGCAACCGCAAGTTTCTAGAAAGCTATATGCTTGCCTCCCAGGGAGGCCATAGAAATGTGTTGTATCCTTCAATTATTTTCTAATCCTGAAGACATTTTGGAGCAGGGAAGGGGCATTCTTGTTGCAGACTCAAAAGCAGATTTTAAAGTCTACAGACACCTCTACAGACCTGGTTTTATTTGCGCAGAATGATGAGCCAGGCCCCACATCACTTCCTTTTCTGTTCCACTAGTTAACAGAGTAGCACAGGAACCATTTGCTGACATAGGCAGTGGCTGGAGCAATAACACTTGAGTTTTGAAAAATAAGGACAGCTCTTTGACTGAGTCCTCCTTCCAAACACCGAGTGAAGACGGATGAGAGAAAAGGAGGCAAATCTCTTTCAAGCAGAGCTGGGTCCAGAGATGAACCAACCCAAGGCTTCCGAGTTTTGTTAAGCTTTGAAAATAGTCTTAATTGTAACCTGTAAGAGTCTTCTTTTACTAGTAAGTTGATTTTTTAATTGATAAAGATAATGGAAAAGTAGTCCAAACTATCAATGTCCTTTAATGACAGTATAGCATTACCTTTCCCCTCTTGTTATTAAGATGAACAATGGTGTATGTAAATAATCTGCAGATAGTGTGCAGGTGCAGAGGCCCATCATCTCTGTGTATCCACATGGTATCCACTTTATTCTTTCATACAGAATAAAGATGGTCCTGAAAAATTACCCATGGATGAAAAGTCTGCATCCTGTGCTGACATTTATCACTGCCTTACAATATGTAAATATGTAACTCGTTAAAAAGTGAAAGTGAATGATTTAATAAGTAATTACCAAATGTTCACTCTGAGCCCCACGCTGGGTTCCACACTGAGAAAGTGATAATGAATGACAAAGCTGTCCTTTTTATAGTGGTTACACCCTTGTTAGGGGAGAGAGGCCTGCACCATGCTACTTAAACTTGTAAACAAAAGCACACATAGACTTGTCAATGGTGGCCAATGATAGGATGGACCTGGGGAGTGTAGAAGAGGTAAAGAAGGATGAAGGGTTATCCTCAGGTGGCCCAGCAGGATAGGACCCTGAATGGGAGCAAAGGATACAGGGCTTGTATCATGAGGTCAGATAGGAAACCATGTCCCTTTGCTCTTTTGGGAGGATAGGGAGGGAACAGCCACAGGAATGCACAGACATTAAAGGGATAATAATGATTACATAGCAGACAGAGATTCATCTGTGCATTGCTCCTATCTGATAAGTACAACTGGATTTTTCCTTTATTAGAAGTTAAAATGGGAAGACATAAAAAGAATCAATAGATAAACAAGTAGGAGTGGTAAAAAAATAGAAAAAATATTATGCCTGTTTATACAAAGCCAAGGCCCTAAGCAGGGCACAGGGGCTCACGTCTATAACCCCAACACTGAGATGATGAAATAGAAGGATCACTGCAAGTTAAAGGCCAGCTAGAAATATATAACAAGGATGTCTGAAAAACAAACAAAACCAACACTAGGTCCTGTTTATGCCTCTCCAGATTCACTTCCTGGAGGGAGAACATAATGTCTCACAGGACAAGCAAACAATAAGAACAAGAGGATTTTGGCTCAGTGACACTTCTCCCATACCCTCACTCCCTTACTTAAAAATGATTCTAGGACAGATTTAGTGGGAATCAGTGTTCATTGGAAGAATGCCAAAATTGTCCCCTGGCTGAGAGACTCTATGAGTTCTTTACAGAGGTGCAGAGGGAAGAGAACATCATGGCAATGCTAGAGTTACGCTAAGCATGATCACTATATGCCACATGGAAAGGAACACAGCCTTCTCTGGCCACAGAGAAGGGGTTGACTTGTTTCGTTCTCATGGATCATGTCAGCTCTTCTTTACATGCCTCAATTTCTCCTTCTATCTGATAGCAACAGATCCCATATGCTATAGACAACTTTGTAAAGAATAGTTACAAAATAAAGAGAATACTCGAAGGTATACCATGGGGTTAAAATAGTGCTTATGTATTGGAAGAGAAATTATTAGCATGTCAACACATTCCCATCAGTTCTAAATCATATATGACCTTTGGGTCATAACTTCACTCTGCCAATCCCAAACATCTTTTCTAGTATAGGTCATAGTTTTTTTTTTTTTTTCTTTTTTCTAAAGAGTCATTAATCCATTCCCTGACCAGCAGTGGCTAACTTAATTGACTTAACACAGTACTAATGAGGCTGTGATCACATATCCCTAGGGACAGGCTTGTTAGCTTCGGTTTAATCCAATTCAACAGAAAATAAAAGTGTCTACCATGACTTGGGCACAGCAATAAGAGATAAAATCAATAAGGCCTGTCCCCTTCCCTTCGGGACCTCATGATTTAACAAAACTCTAGCAACACAAGTAAGTGTCATAGGCATGCAGATGCTGGGAAGGCTGGCTGGGTAGACTGTAGAGAGCGGTTGAGAGTACTTTGAATCATGGAGGGAATAGCTGAGTGGGGAGGGAGGGCAGGAGCCTGCACAGAGCCATGATACATTTTATGAAATGAACAGCCATCCTAAGAAAAGCATGGTGGTATTTTGAAATTTCGTTACTCTGAGATCCTTGTCTCTCTCCATGTGAGTTGGCTCTATACTACATGTGGCAAGAATCATGGATACAGGGGTTGTGGGCAGGGCTGTGAGGAGCTACAGACAGCCATGCTGGGTAATTGTGGGACTCTGAAATTAAAACAGGAGAGGGAAACTGAAGAATGGTGATTATGCTGGACTGTGAGCTCAGGAATCTGGTTCCAGGTAGCCAGATTGGTGTTCACGAGAGTTCCCTAGGTGAAGTACTGGAGTTGCTGAGGAGCTGTGGGCTCAGAGCATTCAGGGAGATTCCTTTGTTCAGTTTTACTTCTTTAACCTATGATAAACATTTTCTAAAATTTAGATTAGGAACCATATATACAAATAACCTGTCCCACTGTGGGAACCTAAAGCCCTGCTCAGGTGGCAGTCACAACAGTGTATGCTATCAGTAACTCTTCCCTTCCAGTACTAAGTGTGTTTGTTGCTTGAGATACAGGGCTGAAGGTAGAACCACTTCCCAACATGACTGCTTTGTGAAATTTACACCTGTGGGACACAGTGGTCAATCAAGGTCACTATGAAAAATAAAATGTAGTCACTATAGTCATCATTGTATAGAAAGAATTAATATTAATAGAGGCTTGCCATCATCAAGATCCAGCAGCAAGTCCTAAATAAGACATGATCTTGCCACAACAATCCTTAAAGTTTAAAGATTCTATTTGTAAAGGCCGGGGTAGAGCCCTTAGTGGGAGAGCACTTGCCTTGCCTGAGTCCCGAGGTATCAATCCATCTCTGTTACAACTGAAGAAGAAAAAGAAAAGTATGCACAGAAAGGTAGAATATAGTAGCTGGGACATGTGATCTCTGTACTTGGAGAAGCTGAGGCATGAGAGTAACTACGAGCTCAAGGAAAACTTGGCCTTTACACCCAGACCCTGTCTCAGAAACAAAACAGCAAAAATCAAGGCTTACCCTAATAGTTGCAAGTTAACTTGACTTATTCTGAAAGGACCTATTCACTGAGCTAGCCTAGGGAGCTCATGCACATCCCAGTACTGCAGAGGATGAGGCAGGTGAGTGATGAGTTTGAGACTAGTTTGGGCTTAACATCAAGATTTAATCTCAAAGCAAAAAAAAAATCAAACAAATAAATTAAAAACAAATAAACAACTAACAACAACAGCACCCAGGGACTATGGATGAAGCCATGATAAAGTGCTTGCCTAGCACATGCAGAGTTCTAAGTTTTAGCCCAGCAATGGGGGAAAGAGTCGGGGTGGGGATGGGAGCTGAGTGTAGTGCAGTTGGTAGAATCCTTGCCTAGAAGGCATGAAGGCCCAGGCCAAATTCTGATCAGTGAAAATGAAATCCTTTTAAAAAGTGATGGAAATTGTGCTTGTGCACATACAGGAGGTATGTTCTCCTCAGGACAGGATCCTCCCCTAACACAGCTCCTTCTTTCCTATATCCATCTTACTCATAATTCCTTGTTTTTAATGAAGATACTTTGTCTTTTAGACAGTGGTCAATGCTAACAAATAGTTTGGAAACTTTCCTCCCACAGACTTAATTCAAACAGGAAAGCTTTGTGTTAGGCTCCATTAACTGAATAATTTACTTATAACACTGGAATTAATATTTAGATTGCCTTAAGAAAACCACAAAGGTTTCCAGGGAAACAATAATAATTCAAACAAAACTAGAAGGCAGCTACTTTATCAACTTAATAAAGTAAACCCTCTTCAAACAAAAAGCAGCTCCAAATTACATATAATTATAGCACATTGGCTACAATTGAGCTCATCTTGACCACATCAGGCATTCATCTGTATTATATGATAGTCATTAGTATTGATTATAGGAATTTAGAAAGAACTGAACTGACTTCCACTAAAAGAGCTGCTAAAATTATAAAATAATAAAAAAATCCCCTTTCTGTTGTAAACATCAGCAGTATAGTAAACCTGTGGACTATCTGCCTTCACATCTCACTTCATCCAAGACTCAAGGCATCTTTTCTGGGCCAGGGTGCATCAGTTTGTGTGTGAACACACATGGGTTCTCCAGACGCATGGAAAACAGACAGCGAGTATCATCAATAAATACAGGTCATGTGCATCTAACGCCAGTGGTCACTGTGCAATGAAAACTAAGGGTACCGATGACCTTCAATTGAATTCCACCCAACTTTCCTTACAATGGAACACACCTCTGAATAGTGACTTTTCAGTCCTGGGCTGTAGAGATCCAGCTTTCAGGCCTAGGCATCTCTTTTCATGGAATGACCCATTGATCCTCGAATAAAGACCCTTTCAAGGGATCTGTAAAATCAAAGCTCTTGTAAATCAACATAAAGACATAACAGGGCCTTTCCATTGTGTTGCCAGATGGTGAATGTAGCACTCAAGCAAGGACAGTGTGCCTTACACAAAAAAGGCCAAGGCCACCTAAGAAAGTCCCCTGTAAAGCAAGAATAGTTTGGGATTTTACTGTATATATCATTTGAATCCACGGTGCCTCTTCAGTGCAGATTGAGATCTCAGGGGTGTCAGTCAGGAGGACAAAAGACATATGTGATTGACATCCGAGCTAGTGACCGATTGCCTATCCACAAAGTGCCTATTTATCTGGATGACTGACAAACTGTGATTGATAAGATTATACTTTTCATCAGAAATTTTCATTAAAATGTATCTTTAACTTCAAAGAAAACATTATATTTGTTGCCAATGATGAAGTAAAGTTGTCTAACATAAACTGAGAAATTCTGAAGCCTATCTATTACCATTAGTTTGACAGATTCCCAGTGCTTAAAGATATTTCCAATGAGACATTTCAGTATTAATGAGTGTGATTTCAGAGTGGGAAATATTACTGAAAACTGGAAACAGGGACAGAGGTGGTGGGTGGTACAGAACTATGTGGGAATGCATAACCCTCTATTTTTCTCCTAGCACTGGAAACAACATGTTTTTATAGAAAAAAATATTTTCAAGGTAATTTAGAAGGAATGCTTAATGGAAATTAACATATTCTTAGCAATAATGTAGTATTAATAAATTTACAAATGTATGTTAGTGTTTTGCCTGTATGTACCAGGCAAAACACTAGAGGGATATATATATTATATAGGGCAACATAAAGAATGGTAACAGAGAGGAGAAGAAGAAGGATATTAGATCACTGACCTTCTCAACTCTGAAATGAATGAGACAAAAGAACAGCAGACATCCCAGGGTTCAAAGGGTGGGGGCAAACAAGAAGAATCATCGAGCAAATGTTGACCCAATCTACAAAACTGCAGCCAAAGAAGCAGAGAAAACTCAGTGGAAGCAGTGTTACTGCCATGTTAGAGGATCAATAGCACCACCTGTCAAACCACTAAATCAAAACAGAAAATGTGAATAAAAGGAAACTGAGCTGTGATATCACTATTGATTGAAAAGATTCTGAAATGGAATCAACACAGATACCCATATCCCAAAGAATGGATAAATGGAAATGTAGTACAGGGGCTGGAAAGATGGCTCAGTAGTTAAGAGCACCAGTTGCTCTTGCAGAGCTCATGGGTTTTCAGTTCCCAGCATCCACATAGTAACTCACAACCATCTGCAACTCCAGTTCCAGAGGATCTGACACCCTCTTTCTGAGTTCTAAAGGAAGCAGACATGCACATGGTATAAATACATATATGCAAGCAAAATGATCATACATATAAAATAAAATATAAGTAAGTTTAGAATTTTAAATATGGCACATACACATAGAGAATTTTATGAAGCCGTAAAGAAAAGTTAAATTATAAAAACTAAAGTAAAATGGAAGCCATTAGATATGATTACATTAAGCAAGATGTGTGTGTGTGTGTGTGTGTGTGTGTGTGTGTGTGTGTGTGTGTAGTTGTAAAAGTGGAAAGGGGACCACAAAGGCAGATAAAGAGTTGCCCAGAAAAGAGAATGGTAGTAATATAACACTGCAACATGAAAACAAAATTCCTCTGAGAGGGAAGGTACAAAGGGGTATTGAAGAACAGATGTAGAAGAAGACAGGAGATTCAACACAAAACAGACTATGATTGAAAACTCCATAACAAAATCTAATATGTTATATACTAATTAAAAAATGAAAATTACTATTTATAAAAATGCTAATTGGACACGTTTTAAAACCTCAAGGTAAAACTGTAGAAAGTACTATGGAAAGTTTTGAGTCGTATTTTTGTCAACTTGAATGAAAACTTAAAATCTTCTGAAATATGTAAATTATAAACAGTTAACAAAGGGAGATGTGTACATGAAGAAACTGTTGAGTCTGTGGCTGAAGACCTTTCTTGAGAAAACCCCTTTCCTGGTGGCTTCGTTGGTAAATCTCCTCAGCATTTAAGAAAAAGCCATTACCAAGTATGCACAAACTGTTCTAGAATATTCTAGAGGAAAGATTTCCCAATTAATTTTTATATGATAAGCATTACTGTGACAGTACAACCAGACAAAGTCCGTATAGGAATATACATCATGAAACTGTGTGTCAGAGATGTGTAAAGCTTTAGAAAGTGAAATCTAACAGCATGGAAGCAAAATAATGTCAAGTGATGCACGTAGCCTACAGGCAGATGCTTGTCTGGCATGCATGAGACTCCCTTTCTCTCCATAACATCAAAAGAAGACAGGATATTTAAAAGTCTAACACCTTTGGCCACATTAATTTTAAGCACCAAGTCTGATATTGATACATTAGAAATCAATGTATCAACATGTTATATTAACAATTTAAGCAGGTAAGCCAAGATAATCTCTATAGATGTAGAAGAGAGTTTTCACAGAATCTTGTATTCATTTGTGTTAAAAAAAAATCCAAATGAATACAAAATGGATCACTACATCCTTGACCTAATAAAGGTCACCATGGAAAACTTGGAACTGATATCACACTCACGATCAAAACCAGAATTCTTTCCTCTTCAACTTGAGAATAAAGAAGCCATAGACAGTGCTCATTCCCAACCAACCTTGTAATAAGGTTCCAGGCTGCTCATTCAGGCAAGAAAAGGAAATATACAAGTGGAAAGCAAAAGTCTTTTTCCTTGAAGAACTGTCTGGCAATAAGGTCCTATGAAATCTCAAAATAAAATCAAAACACTCTTCAGATTTCATTTCTAGCCATTTCCAAAGTCTTGGTTGTTGCATACTTGGAGAAATGTGAACAACACAAAGACCTGGGGAAACTAAGACACTAAAACAGAGGACTGTGGGTGTCTTCTAGAAGCAGATTCTGTCTTTCTTCCCTGACTGCCCCAGCATGCACACTGGCGTCCCACTGGCCCATGTCACAACATAAAACATAGTCTAATTTTGAAATTTGAACACTTCAGAAGTTCAATGTATTCTTAAAAATCCAAACTGGGATTTTTAAATCTTTTAACTATGACTCTTCTGTAAAGTAATAATAATCATGACAATGATGATGATGATGATGGTCATGATGATAATGATGATATTGATTTACATGCATTCCTTATCTAAGACAGAAGAACCAGGACACATTTACAATCTGATCAAACAAAAATGAACCCAATAGCATAAACAGCCCACTGTGAAGCATCTGGGACTCAACAATCGTCTTCTGGGCTTCAGAGAGGCTGGGTTGATTTGGTGCTCTCCATCTCTGTCCTCTGCAACAGACACAGCCTATCATGCAAGCTTAGGTTGACTTCCCTCTAAACCTTGTCTTTGGAGATGTCTCATGACCCTGGCATCTCCCTTTTGCTGGAGTCTCTATGGAAATGGAGACTGCCCCTCTATCAGTGGCCATTCTGGCCTCTATTCAGAGAAATGCTGACCCTGCCACATAGGGACAAGCCTCAGCTACACACACCATGACCTCTTTACGCCTTTAAACCAGTACCATAGGTGGCATAGTATCTACCACGTTGCTGCCTCAGGCCTCTCTGGACCACAGCTTCTTTTTTCTGACCTTGAAATGCTTGTGAGAAGATGTGGCCTCAATGATGCATCTTATTATTCGTAGGTGATTATTCTATCTCTACCGACAAGTGCCTATAATCCCGTTGAAGCACAGGTTTCACTTCCACAGATTGGTGATACAAAATAGCACACGAACAGCCCTGGCAGAGTCTTCGCTTACCACTGAGCCTCCATAAGCTAGGCCTCAATCACGTGTGCCTCTTGGAACAATCGTGTATTCTGAGCTCCCGCTGTTGCTCATGAAGCTCTGAGCACTCCATACCCTTTTCAGGTCAAAGTTCCAAACCCTTTCACGACACTCCCTGTGCTGGCTAGTTCTATGTCAACTTGACACAAGATAGAGTTATCTGAAAAGAGGGAAATTCAATTGAAAAAAAAAATGTTTCCACAAGGTAAGGCTGTGGGGCATTTTGTTAATCAGTGATTGATGGGTAAGAAAACCCAGCCTGTTATGGGAGGTGCCATCCCTAGGCTGGTGATCCTGGGTTCTATAAGAAAGCAAGCTAAGCTTGCCAGGGGGAGTAAGCCAGTAAGTTCCTACCTCCAGGTTTCTGCCCTGTTTGAGTTCCTGTCCTGACTTCCTCCACTATGATCTGGAAATGTAAGCCAAAGACACACTTTCCTCCCAACTTGGTTTTTGTCGTGGTATTTCATTTCATCATCACAGCAATAGAAACCCCAACTAAGACACTCTCCAAAATAGCATGGTCAAGTCCAGCAAACCAAAACCCCATTTTTTTTTCTTCCATGGTTCCCTTTTTGTTGATGTGATAAAACACTGACAAAATCAACCAATGGGAGTAGGGGTACAGGATGGTTGAGGAAAGGGTTTATTTGGCTTATGGGTTATGGTACATGTCATGAAGGTAAGTTGGGGAAGAAATTTGAGGCAGAAACCTGGAGGAAGGACCTGATGTAAAGGCCATCAAGGGGTTCTGCTTACTGGCTTGCTTCCCATGGACTGCTCATCTTGCTTTCTTATATAGACTACCAGCCCAGGAATGGCATCATCATTAGTGAATTGGACCCTCCCCCATCAATCATTAATGGAGAAAATACCCACAGACCTGCCTACAGTTCAAACTGATGGAAGCAATTGCTCTATTGAGATTCCTTGATCCCATATAACTCTAACTTGTATCCAGTCAACAGCAACAACGACGACAAAAACCCAGCAAAATATATGAATAAAAATCACTATCTCAGTCTCTGCTCAGAGAAGTGTTATCTAAACCTCCGAGAGAGGGAGAGACAGAGACAGAGACAGAGACAGACAGGATGGGAGGAAGAGGCCCAGGTACCCTCATTCAATAAGGCTCCCAATTTCTCCTTCAACAACCTGCACCACTTTGGGACTTTGCTAGATGTGTCATCTTGACCTTAGATTTACCGGACTGGTACATGAAATAAACCTTTCCTGAAAACTCACCCAGTCTTCAGCACTGTGTAGCTGGCGACAGAAATTCTAGTGATACCATCAACTTTGTGACAGCCACCCCACAGACAAGCATCCTGCTTCCCCATCCTCTTTAATGGCATTGTTGCTGTGCTAGGCTCACTGAGCATCCATGGCCTTCCCTCTACATGACTGGCACAGCTTTTCAGCCCATGTTAGTAGCTTTAATTCTGTCTGTCTCTCAAATAAATGGGCAGATTATAGGAAGGAAAACCCCTTTCTTGTGCCCTTCACTCTTGATTTTCTTCAGATTACTCTTGTTTACTAGCCCTCCACATAAGGTGAAAAAGATAGGTTTCTAAGAGACAGGAAGAAATGCAAAGCCCTGGAGTGTTTGTAATCACAGTTGCATCATGGTAGAGTAACTGGAGAGGGGTGTCCAGCTTTACATAATCCTATTTGATCGGCAACATCTTGGAGTAAATGACACTGAGGACCAGTAAGTAGCATTTGTCACTCTGAAAGCTTATTTGAGGAAATAATCATGAAGCCATAATACAAGTTTTGTGTTATTTATTTTTAAGCATTAGACTATCAAGTTACACACACCATATACACAAAAACATGTGTACACACACACACACACATATATGAAAATCTGAAGACAATTTTTTTATATACTTTGAGAGTCAAAGTTTTAGCCTTACTCAGTTTCTGAAGCCATCAATTCAGGGTACCTGGAAATTATCACCATACTATGTCCAGAGTTATGCAAATACTGCAGCTTCTTAATTAATGACAAGTTATGTCTTTCCATCAAGAGGACAAATGAGATGAAAATGACAGGCCAGGCATATATGTTAGAATATAACTATGTTTCCAAGCCATTGTTTTGTTTCCTACCTGAAGTCAGAACCTGCTCTTCTGCCATTGTCTGGAATTCCAGGATCTGGACACATGTCAGAGACCAGAGCCACACCTCCCTGGGTCACTGTAACAGAGAGAAATGGTGTCAGAAGATTGCCCAGGCATCGAGGACATACTCAAAAACTGTATGCAAGACACACTCATGGCTTCAATGATCACGATTCAAAGTGAATTCTCTTATACTAAAGACAGCTCAGCTACATTAAAGTGAATCTTTGGTCTTGAAAATCAAAGACACCATTGCCCATGAAATGATGGTGATGTTCTTTGGTTTAGGTCTCTCTGCTATTGAAGAGGTGAACATTTAATTAGCAGTTCATTTGCTTTTAATGATTGCTCTTGTGTTGGGCCAGTTTACAGGACTAGGGAAAAGGCCTGTTCCTATGAAGAAGACAGCTTTGTCTTCTCCCCATGGATAATAATGCAGATGATAATCATTAAGATCTATAATATATATATGTCTAATAAAATTAATGCAAGTTTAAATGTTGAATGTGCTTTACATTGAACTGGCATGGGAATAACCCTTTGTACAGGTGTGCAGTTTCCTTTCTGAGTCTCCTAAGCCTCTTGTCCAGTTTCCAACACCACAGAGCAGTCCCTAAGAACCATGTGCATATGGGATAGAGTGGATGGCACTCTAACATCCATCTCACACTACATAAACTGTCTCATCAAATCAAGGAAAGTTCTTTGTATCTTGTCAGAAATGTGTTGAACTGAGGGCTTGTGATCCAGTTCAATTTAGTGAGACATTGGTGTACACCCATGGCGATGCTTCTGAGAGCGATCCCTGTGTGATATTAGAGCCCATCTGCTCTGAACTCTGGAAATCGCCAGGCCTGGGATTTGGTGGCATCAGTCGCTGCAGCACAGCATAGAAGCAAAAGAAATGTGTTGACAAAAACCAGGGGAACACAGAACAAATGTAGCACAAATACCTTCTCGGTGGAGCATTGTGAGAAACACACACAGAAACAGCCATGGGGCAAGAATTGTGTATGCTGTAAATCTATTCCCCAAGAAAGAGAAAGAATTTAAGGCATTTTCAGACAAACCAAAGGCAAAGTAGAGCATTATAAATGGAATTTTTCTGAGTTGAAAAGAAAGGACTTTAGATATGATTTCAAACCACTGAAAATGAGTTTACCCATAAAAGTAAACACATAGAAAAGAAATATGAAAAAATAGAGACACACATACTTATGTGTGTATATATATATGTATATACAGATATGAAAAATAGCATTATTTTGATTTGCAACTTCACTTTTTGTTTTCTGTACTATTTGAAAGAGAAATACATGAAATAATTATAAATTTATGTTGATGAATATTAATGTATAAAGATATAATTTATGAAATCAATAGCATGATCCTAGGGGTTGAACTCTAAGGAGAAAAATCTTTGTATGTAAGCAATACTAAATTGGTATTGATTTCATAATTCGGGTGGTGTGTGTAATTCTTAGATAAGTACAAAGGAAATAGAATATTCATGTAAGAGTGAATCAAACTTTGTCAGCATAAAACAACAAAAACTAAACAGACATTAAGAGAGAAATGGAGGAAAGAAAGAACAGCAATCAGATGGTCAAGCTGGTGTCCTCCTTGAAGATGTTAATTCAAACATAATTGGATCCCACATCCACGTAGAGGCTCAGTGAAGCCCACCCAAACTAGGGGCTGAAACCCCAAACCCTAGTCCTTCAAGGTGCAACTGTATTTGGAGATAAGTAATGTGAAGTGATGTTTCAGTTAAATCCTAATACAACTGGTAGTAGAGTTGGGAAGGTGCACATGTGAGGCCATAATCACAGAGAAGCCTATGGCAGGAGTCAGGAAGACAGCTTTCAACAACTGAAAAAGCAGCCTCAGTGTAAAACAGACCTGCTGATTCCCCCCACACATCCAACCAGGAGAGCTGTGGAAAACATGCTCTTCTGTTGCCTAAGCAAGAAGGGTCCACAGTACAGTGCCACTATGGTCCTAAATGATCAATACCCTTCCTACTCAAAGATGGGTGGGAAAAAGAGTTAAACAATAAAGAAAAAGAAATGGCAAAGGCCTACTGAACCCTGCTCAATGGAGGCTGAGTTTTCAACTTAGGACACAGTGAACTTGCCAAAGAAAAGAAGCTAAATTCAAAGGGAGAATAGGATCTGTGCAGTGCTGTGGGCAGGGGGGTGTGTTATTGCTAAGTGTTTGGAAGCTCGAGTGGGTAAGAGAGAAACATTAAAAAGTTGATGATGACAGATGATTTGGGGTGTGAATATACTTAATGCCTAAGAACTGTGTATTTAAAATGCCTAAAAATAGTAAAATGTATGCCATATATGTGTGTGTGTATCTATATACAGCTCTCTTCACATATAGATAGTAGATGTAATTGCAGCTATTGTTGTAAATACAACTATAAACACTTCATATAGATATTCATGCATACAGACATAAACATAGCTATGCATATAATACAGATATATACCTATAGGTATAAATGTAACTGTGGATGTAATTCTGTAATTACCCATAATTCTGAAAGGTCTTGTTTCCTCCAGCCTGTGGTTTTATTGAGTATCCTGTGCATATTAACCAGTATGAATGGCTCACTAGTTATTCTCTGAGCCTATTTAGTAAAGTAGTTAGTGATTTCAAATCTTGAGGCCATGTGATTTCCATCATATTTTTCCTCTAGTTAAGTCCCTCCTACAGAGTCCCTCTTCACTTGAGTCCCTCAACTAGAATAGCTCTGGCTGGTCCCAGGATGAAGTAATCCCACTGGGAATAGAAACCACAAAGTTTTGCCAGGAGTAGATCACATGTCAGGATCTTGCCTCTGTCTGAGGTTCTCTAACCTGTCAGAATGTCCTTCATAGGCCTTGGTACTCAAATACATGGTCCTCCATTGGTGACTCTGTTTGGTGAGGTTATGGAGTCTTTAAAAGGTGGAGCCTTGCTGGAGGAAGTATGTCAATGGGGGCAGGTTTTGAGAGTGTATAGCCTCACCTCACTTCCCAGTTTACCCTCTCTGCTTTCTTTGTGTGGCTGACGGTGTGATCTCTCAGCTTCCTGCTCTGACTGCCTGCTGCCATACTTCTTCCATCATCATAGACCTTCCCTTTGTAACTATAAACCAAAATTGGCCTTCTTCCTTGGGTCATTTTTGGTCACAGTATTTTATCAGAGCAACATAAAGTAACCGATGAGCCAAGGTTTATAGAAAGTGTATTTTTGGTTCTCCATTCAGTTTTTAAAAATTTTTATGTAGGGCAGTAATAAGAAGCAATGGGAAGAATGGATGTATGCATCCAACTTAGGTGAGGACCTTCTTGATTTTCCAGTGACAACCCAGAAAACCTTACTGAAGAAGAGAGTCTTCACTGAACTTCTCTGAGGGCACTGGGTGTAAACAAGGAAATGTGATTGTGGATGGCAGAGGGTTACACAGATGGGGAGGTAACCTATATGTGATTGATGCAGAGGCAGATGTTTGTTATAAGGTGACAGAATATGCAGGGCACAGCCAGGGTATGGCCAAGCCAACAGTAAGCTCCACACTTTCTCTGTGCATTACTAATGGGTAATGCCTCTCAGACTAAAGAGGGGATATGGCAGTGACAGGGAGATATAGGGATAATCCTACTTCAAGCAGAGGCCCCAGATCTTCAGAGAAACAGTTTCAAAGGAGAACAATCAACTCCATATATACCATTTAACTAGAATTTTTTTTAGACCGTATCTTTCCAAGCCTCACAGGATGCATGCCAGAGATGTTAATAAATATGTTAAATTATAGCTGAAACAGTTAAAACTCAAAACTGAAGTACTGAATAGAGGGACTCATTACATACATTGACTGTATTTTTTTTTTTTAAAGGAAAAACTTGCTAGTGAGTGATCAGTTACAGATGAGAACATTTGTACAAATTTTGACAGGAGTTGAAAAATTAAAGGTAGAGATTATGATAATATAAATAGTTATTTGCAATTCTGCATTTGGGGAGGTGTATATGGATGTACAGGTGCACGGGCCCCTGTGTGTGCATTTGCATGGACATTGGAGGATCACCTCTGGTATTATCCTTTATGCCTCCTCAGGTATTGCCTACATTGCTCTTTCTTTCAGAGACAGTGTCTCTTACTAGCCTGGAATTTGCCAAGTAGACAATCTAAATGACCAGTGGGCTTCAGAAAGCCATCTTTACTGCCACTGAGATTACAAGCAAACACAACCATCTCTAACATTTTTTTTTCTTTTTATGTGGGTTCTGGGGATCAGATGTAGGTATTCCTCCTTGTAAGGCACTTACTTCACTTGCAGAACCATCTCACAGTTTGCTGCATATATATTTAAATGGCTTTTTCATAGCTTGTTAATGGAGAGTAAAACATTAGCTGGGTATAAAAGCACTATGAGGTATGCAGTGCAGTTTAATATACTTGTACCTTAAGTGTCCTGCTCTTGTGAATGGCAGTTAAGAACAACATTGAACTTATCTGGAACAAATCACAAAGTTAGAGTTGGGGCCCAGGCAGGGAAAGAGCCACTGAGGATGCCATGGTTTAGCTACATATAATGAGGCAGGGTAGAGAAAAGCTAATGGAGATGAGGCTTATACTAATGAAATAATAAATAACTAAGAATAATAATTACGACAGTGATGATGCAAAAGTCAACAGGTGCTACTGTGAGAATCTACAGGTACAATTTGCATGACTTGGCCGTTACTCCATAGAATTACCCCACACAATTTTCACATTGAAACACACTTGACAGACACTAACAGAATTTCGATGCCATTCACTTTATTCTAGTTTACCTTTTGTTGCTCTGATAAAACACTGACCAAAAGCCACTTGGGAAAGAAAGAATTTATTTGGCTTAAACATCTTGGGGGCAGGACATTCTCAATAGGGAAGTCAAGGCAGGAACTCAGGGACTCAAGACAGGAATCTGGAAGCAGGGCTCCAAGTTATACAATGCAAGGCTACCATAAGCAGGAAGTTCACTCACCCTAGGAGCACAGGGCAAACTATGGTGGATACTGCTTGCTGTCTTACTTGCTCGATCATGCTTTGCTAGATTTTTATACAGCCCAGGAGAATGGTGCCTACCACAGTGGGCTGGGTCCTCCCATGTCAATTATCAATAAAGACAACCTCCCCCCATCCATAGGCCAATATGATCTAGAGAACCCCTCAATAGAATAGCGACTCTAGGCTATGCAGAGTTTACAGTGAAAGCTAGCTAGGTCAACCCTGAACCTAGGTTCCAGACTGTGCACACTGAAGTGATGCAGGGAACTTTAAGTATTCAATCACTTTGCAAGCTAAAATTGAACTATTCATGAAAAATTACTTCATTTTCAATAATTGCATTTCTTTTATACCAATTATAACAATGATAAAATGACACTGAGGGTAAAAAATGGAAGTAGAATGGTGTTGACATCTCATCCCCAACCAAAGATTCTCCCGGGATTCCTTCCAGCCCTGTGGCTGTAATTTCCCTTCATTTAGAACCCTGGGTTTAAAGGAGATACACAAGAAGCACAACCCTTCTCCCCATGACCATGGCAAAGAAGGGCCAAGTCTTTCTGTGGGGCATCCTTCCAGTTAAAATTTCATTTATCATGGGAATAAATAATCCAGAATAGGAGCCATTTTCATAAGTTCACATTGTATGGTCATGGTGAACTTTATGGCTTGTTATTATTGCTTTTTTTAAACCACTGACCTTCTTTTCTTTAGTAGCCCTCAGATATATTTCTGCTGGATCAACTTTGGGACAAACTAACCATTTGAATCCTTCAGGGAGGCGACACCATCAAGAATGTCATACAAAATATATCTCGGTTCAGATTTCTTAGCAGTTATGTCCCCACTCTGTCCCTGCCCTTTTGATGAGTGATAGCCTGTTCCTGGATGTGTGACAAGGGGACACTATAGACCACAGACTTTGCAGTTTGAAATAAATAAGCATGCACAGTTTTTTTTTCCTAAGGCATACAGAAGCCTTGGTCTTCCTTCACCAACAGGGAAGCCACTAAAGAATAATGCCTTCTCCTTCTTATTTAGGACTTTATGAAATTTCATTTCGTCAAAGGGATCTTTAGTTGGCTTCTTCTAGGACCACCAATGGTGATGGGTTTGAGGATAGTACAACTGTAGCCCAATGATGTTCATTAGAACATAGCAAGGAATGAATCTATATCATTACAGGGGGCACTGGGTTTCCCTTTGTTCCTGTGGAATATTTGAAACCGACGGCAAGAACTGTTGGCATTGGGTGAGGAATATTTATTAGTACTGGTCAGGTCGATGGGGTAGTTTACACAGAAATAAATTGTCATAAACCCACTGCTTTCCTGGGATCCTTACGGATTTCTTATTGATATTAATGGATCTCCAGTCAGACCTAGAGAACTGGCTGTCAAGGGCTGGGTTTTCCAAACATCTAAATTATGAAAATATGTTCTCTCTAATCAAATATATTAATGCCATGTTTATTAAACCCATTTCCCAGTGAATATCTTTCTATTAATTTTATGTCTGAAAATTTCCCAAGTTCTCTTATCTCAAATTCTGCTGATATGTATGTGCTTCAAATAATCTGTTAGCTTATAGCGGTTTATGAATTTAAGATATATTTTCAATTTTAAGGTGATTCCCTAATTACATTACTTAGAAGCACAAAAGAGAACAAAAAAGTTCCAATGACATAACAAAGAAAGAGACTGTTTGGCTCGCACTTGGGTTCTTGCTCTTTCTCACATAATTGCCTCTGCTTCTGTTTAGCTGCCAGAAGCAGAGGCAAGCAGCGTACTTGATAAATGCCGTCATAGCAATAGTTACCCTTCCTGTTTACAAATCACCCTGGCAGGAAATTCCCAAAGAGGACATATTTTCCTTATGTATCTTCAAATTAAACCACAATGTTTCTTTACTGTTCAAAGGAAACGAGAAAGTAAGCTCAGTCAAATATAAAATTCCTGTGAGTTAATGGAATTAACACCAGGGAACACTTCAGGAGAGCCTGGAGAGTGACCTGTCAACAGCCTCTTCAGGCCCTTGCTGCACTCTGACGTATGTATTTCAGGACCTGGAGACAGCCTGTGCCCTGCGCTGACCCGTGGGAGCAGGTCAAATCCACAAGGAGAGTGCAGGGGAAGGATACCGCCAAGGGCCATAGCCTGGACTTTACCCCTAGTCTTTGGACATTTGAAACTCTGATTTCAGGATTTGTGAATGCTTTTCAGGGCTCGTGCAAAGAGACCCTTCTCACAGTCTTCTCATACCAATGGCAAGATCACACATACATACACACACACACACACACACACACACACACACAAAAAAAAAAAAAAAAAAAAAACAAACAAACAAACAAAAAACCAGATTTCTTTGCATGGGATCGGAGATGCCAGAACATAAATAAAACAAATATATAATTATTTTGGGAATCTATGTGTGTGTTTGTATTCATATGTGTGTGTGCCTTTATACATGCATACATGTTTCATTTTATACATGATATAAAAAGGTGAATATTTAACTTCACAATAGATACCATGTAATTCATATGCATATGTGACATATTCTCCAAGCATTTACAAATATATATAACAATTAAATGTATATATTTACTTAAATACATATTTAATTGAACAATTATAAACTGTATGTGCATTAAAATGCTAATTTAATGCATCATATCAAATATACCGTCATAAAATCTCAAACCTTCCATTTGTTAATTCTTTGACTTAAAAAAATGTATTATTAAGATTTGGGGGATTTACTTTTCTTTTATGTATATGAGTGTTTTGCCTACATGTGTGTAAGTGTGCCATGTGTGCCTAGTGCCCTTGCAAGCCAGAAGATAGTGCTAAATCCCATGGATGTGGAGTTACAGAAGGCTGTGAGTCATCATGTGGATGCTGAGAACTAAACCTGAGTCATCTGCAAGAGCAGCTAGTGATCTTAACCACTGAGCCACCTGTCCAGACTCTTATTATTATATATGCTTTATGTCTTTATGTGTGTGTGCATGTGTGGGATGTGTGTGTGTGTGTGTGTGTGTGTGTGTGTGAGAGAGAGAGAGAGAGAGAGAGAGAGAGAGAGAGAGAGAGAGAGATCATGTGCATGTGGGTGCTGGTAGAAGAGTATGGGCTCTCTTGAAGCTGGAGTTCATTAAGTGGCTGTGAGCCACCCAACATGGGTGCTTGGGATCAAAAACTCAGGTGCTTTGAAAAGCAGAAAACACTCAACTGATGAACCATCTCTCCAGCCCCAACTCTTTGATTCTTTTTTTGTTTTGTTTTGTTTTTCAAGACAGGGTTTCTCTGTATAGTTTTGCGCCTTTCCTGGAACTCGCTTTGTAGACCAGTCTGGCCTTGAACTCACAGATATGCACCTGCCTCTGCCTCCCGAGTGCTGGGATTAAAGGCATGTACCACCAACACCTGGCCTCTCTGATTCTTAAAAATAGGAAATACTAATTTTAAATATCAGAAATACTCACTGCCATCTTTTGATAGTAGTATGTAAGTGATTTTAAAATATTTTATTTAAGAACATGGCAATACATTAAAGGATTATTACTAGCTATCTACTAGCTATCTATAGTCTATCATATATATCATATAAATATGAAAATAATGAATTATTAAAACCTATGATATATGTGAATCATTATAAACACATACAGAGGCAAAATGTCTGTACTCAGCTGTACAGACATTCAAATATGTTAATACCACTATTAAATGTCATGTGATATGGATCCTTGTTATGTGTTTTCACTTCATAATTTATAATGTTTAACATAGCACAAAATATAAAATGAAAACTTAGAAATTTTTGTTCATTTCATTTTAATGCTTTCATTTATTTTGCATACCAACCACAGTTTCTCCTCCCTCTTCTCTTCCCGTTCTCTCCTCCCACCTCCCATCTATCCTGCCCCCTTTCATTCCTCCTCCATCCAGAAAGGGCCAGGCCTCCCATGGGAGTTAACAAAGCATGTCTTATTGTGTTGAAGCAGGACCAAGCTCCTCTCTCTCTTCAACTGGACTCCCGGAGGAGCTCTGTCCACTGCTTGGCTGTGGAATCTCTGCATCTCCATCAGGTACTGGATGAAGGCTCTATGATGACAGTTAGGGTATTCACCAATCTGATAACAGGGGAAGGCCAGTTCAAGAACCCTCTCCACTATTGCTAGGAGTCTAATCTGGGGTCATCCTTGTGGATTCCTGGGAGTTTCCCTGGCAACAGGTTTTTCCCTAACCCCAAAATGGCCCCCTCTGTCAAGATATCCATTTCTAGAAAACAGGACCCTAAGAAAGACACAGGGATCCCCCAACAACAGAGAAATGGATGGGATCTACAAGAGCAAACTGGACATGGAGGGGGGATAATGAAGGGGAAGGACTGAGGGAAAGAGAGCTTAGGGGAGCGGGAGATACCAGCTAGATCAAGAACAGAGAGGGAGAACAAAGAAAAAGAGACCATGATAAATGAAGACCACATGGGAATGGGAAGAAACCAAGTGCTAGAGCGGTCCCCAGAAATCCACAAAGATACCTCCACAATAGACTACTGTCAATGGTTGAGAGAAAGCCCAAACTGACCTATTCTGGTGATCCAGATAGCCAAACACCCTAACTGTTGTGCTAGAACTCTCATCCAATAACTGATGGAAGCAGATGCAGAGATCCACGGCCAGGTCCCAAGTAGAGCTCCAGGAGTCCAATCGGTGAGAAAGAGGAGGGAATGTATGATTCCCTAGTGGAGACACACGAACTATGAACCAATAGCTGAGGAGCCCCCAACTGGATCAGGCCCTCTGGATAAGTGAGACAGTTGATTAGCTTGATCTGTTTGGGAGGCACCTAGACAGTGGGACTAGGACCTGTCCTTAGTGCATGAGCTGGCTGTTTGGAACCTAGGGCCTATGCAGGGACATTTTGCTCAGCCTGGGAGGAGGGGACTGGACCTGCCTTGACTAGGACTCCTTGCTAGACTGCCTTGACTGAGAGAGGGCAAGAACTCCTTGCTCTGGAGGAGATGGGAATGGGGGATGGGCTGGGAAGAGGGGGGCTTTACATCTAATATTCACTTATAAGTGAGTACATACCATATTTATCTTTCTGGGTCTATGTTACCCCACTTACAATGATTTTTTATAGTTCTATCCATTTGCCTGCAAATGTCATTAATTTTTTTTTAACTGCTGAATAATATTCTATTGTGTAAATGTACCGCATTTTCTTTCTCCATTTGTAGTAGAGTATTATTTTAAGTATGCTAGTTTTGTTTATGTTGTATTTATTTAATTCTGTAAAGCAGTGTTTCTGTGCTTATGTAAAACACCTGATGGGCTAATAAAGAATTGGCCAGCAGGAGCAAGGATAGGTGGGGCTGGCAGACAGAGAGAATATATAGAAGGAGAAATCTGAGGGAGAGGAGAGATATATCTAGCATACAGAAGGAGGAGGACTCCAGGGCCCAGCCACACTGGTACACAGCAAGCCATGGAGTAAGAGTAAGAGAATGAGAAAAGCCCAGAGGGATAAGTTAAGAAAAGCTGGCTAGAAACGAAGCCAAGCTAAGGCTGGGTATTTATAATTGAGAATAAACCTCTGTGTGTGATTTATTTGGGAGCTGGGTGGCAGGCCCCTCAAAAGAGTAAAAAACAACATCCACTGCTATAGAATAATTCGTTTGTATACTGGTTTAATAAAACACTGATTGGCCTGTAGTCAGGCAGGAAGTACAGGCAGGATAAGCAGACAAGGAGAATTCTGGGAAGAGGGAGGCTCAGTCAGGAGATGCCAGCCCGCCATCTAGGGAGCAGCATGTAATGGTACACATGTAAAGCCATGAAAGGTGACAACATATAGATTAACAGAAATGGGCTTAGTTTAAGTGTGAGCCTGAGCTAATGGCTATAAAATGTTAATTAATATAAGCCTCTATATGTTTACTTGGTTCTGAGCAGCTGCAGAAAACTTTAGCTACAATCCACTCTTCAGTTGAGGAACATCTAGGTTGTTTCCAGGTCCTGGTTATTACAAATAATGCTGCTATGAACATAGTTGAGCAAGTGTCCTTGTGGTATGATTGAGCGTCCTTTGGGTGTATGCTCAAGACTGGTATAGCTGGGTCTTGAGGTAGATTGATTCCAAATTTTCTGAGAAGTTGCTGTAATGATTTCCAAAGTGGCTGTATAAGTTTGCACTCCCACCAGCAGTGGAAGAGTGTTTCCCTCGCTCCACATGCTCTCCAACATAGGCTGTATCCAGCTACATTACTGAAGGTATTTATCTTCTGTAGGAGTTCCCTGGTAGAATTTTTGGGGTCACTGATGTATACTATCATATCATCAGCAAATAGTGAAAGTTTGACTTTTTCATTTCCAATTTGTATCCCCTTGATCTCCTTTTGTTTCCTAATTGCTCTGGCTAGAACTTTGAGTACTATATTGAATAGATAGGGACAGAGTGGACAGCCTTGTCTTGTTTCTGATTTTAGTGAAATTGCTTTGAGTTTTTCTTCATTTATTTGATGTTGGCTGTGAGCTTGCTATATGTTGCTTTTATTATGTTTAGGTATGTCCCTTGTATCCCTACTCTCTCTAGAACCTTTTATCATGGAGGGGTGGTGGATTTTGTCAAAGGCTTTTTCAGCATCTAATGAGATTACCATGTTTTTTTTTTTCTTTCAATTTGTCTATATGGTAGATTACAATGACATATTTTCATATGTTGAACCATCCCTGCAATTCTGGGATGAAGCCTTCTTGATCATTATAGATGATTTTTTTGATGTGTTCTTGGATGCAGTTTCCAATATTTTATTGAGTATTTTTGCATCAATGTTCATGAAGGAGAGTGGTCTGCAATTCTTTTTTTGATGCATCTTTGTGTGGTTTTGATATCAGGGTAACTATGGCCTCATAAAAAGAATTTAGAAATATTCCTTCTGTTTATATTGTTGGAACAATTTGAGAAGTATTTGTATTAGCTCTTCTTTTAAAATCTAATAGAATTCTGTGCTGAAACCATCTGGCCCTGGACTTTTTTTTTTTTTTTTTTTTTTTTGGTTGGGAGACTTGTAATGATTGTTTCTATTTCCTTAGGTGTTTCCTTAGAGTCTATTTAAATTGTTTATCTTGTTTTGATTTAATCTTCATATGTTGTACCTATCAAGAAAAATCATCCATTTCTTTTAGATTTTCCAATTATATGAAGTGCAGGGTTTTGAAGTATGACCTAATGATTCTCTGGATTTCCTCAGTGTCTGTTTTTATGTTTCCCTTTTCATTTCTGATTTTGTTAATTTGGATATTCTCTCTCTGCATTTTGGTTAATTTGGATAAGCGTTTGTCTATCTAGTTGATTTTCTCAAAGAACCAACTCTTTGTTTCATTGATTCTCTGTGTTGTTCTCTTTGTTTCTGATTTATTGATTTCAGCCTGAAGTCTGATTATTTCCTGCTGTCTACTTCTTCTGTGTGATT
This sequence comes from Onychomys torridus, assembly GCF_903995425.1. NCBI lineage: Eukaryota > Metazoa > Chordata > Mammalia > Rodentia > Cricetidae > Onychomys > Onychomys torridus. The sequence continues at coordinate 13,361,051 of NC_050459.1, forward strand.
TGTTGTTGTTGTTGTTCTAGAGTTTGCAGGTGTGCTGTTAAGTGAATAGAATGGGATTTCTCCAAATTCTTTATGTAGGCACTTAATACTACGAACTTTCCTCAGTTTGGGTATGTTGTGGATTCATTTTCATTGAATTCTTAGAAGTCTTTTACTTTTTTCATTATTTCTTTCTTGACCCAGTGGTGAGCTGTTCAGTTTCCAAGAGTTTGTAGGCTTTCTATAGTTTTGTTGTTGTGGTTATTGAACTCCAACCCATATTGATCCTATAAGTTACAAGGGGTTATTCCCATTTTTTGGTATTCATGGAGATTTGTTTTATGACCCAATATGTTATCAATTTTAGAGAAGGTTCCATGAGGTGCTGAGAAGAAGGTATATTCTCTTGTGTTTGGGTAGAATGTTCTATAGATGCCTATTAAGTTTATTTGAGTCATAACATCTGCTAGTTTCCTTATTTCTCTGTTAAGTTTCTGTCTTGTAGACCTGTCATTGGTGACAGTGGGGTGTTGAAGTCTCCCACTATTAATTTGTGGGGTTTGATGTGTGGTTTAAGCTTTAGCAATGTTTCTTTTACAAATGTGGGTGCCCTTGTATTTGGGGCCTAGATATTCATAATTGAGGCTTCATCTTGATGGGTTTTTCCTTTGATGAATATGAAATGTCCTTCTCCATCTCTTTTAATTAATGTGGTGGTATTATGTTCCCCAAAATATCATGCATCCTAATACATTTATCTGGGGTCAGAGAACAGACAGCCACTAGATACAGAGGCTAGAAAATGGTGGCACTCACACCTTTAATCCTAGCATTCCAGAAGCATAAATGCCATCTGGATCTCTGTGAGTTTAAGGCCACATTGGAAACAGCCAGGCATGGTAGTGACACATGCCTTTAATCCCAGAAAGCAAGCCTTTAATCCCAGGGAGTGACGGCAGAAAGAGAAAGATATATAAGGCATGAAGACCAGAAACTAGAAGCTTTTGGCTGGTTAAACTTTTAGGCTTTTGAGCAGCAGTTCAGCTGAGATCCATTTGGATGAGGACTCTGAGGCTTCCAGTCTGAGGAAACATGATCAGCTGAAGAACTGGTGAAGTGAGGTAGCTGTGGCTTGTTCTGTTTCTCTGATCATTCAGCATTCACCCCAATACCTGCCTCAGTTTTGATTTTATTAATAAGAACTTTTAAGATTCTTGCTACAGATTAATTTTAATTTAAAGTCTATTTTATTAGATATTAGGATAACTACACTGGCTTACTTCTTAGGTCCTTTTCATTGGAAAATCTTTTCCCAACCCTTTAATCTGAGGTAAAGTCTGTCTTTGAAATTGAGGTGTGTTTTTTGTATGCAGCAGAAGGATGGATCATATTTTCATATCCATTCTGTTAGCCCATGCCTTTTTAATGGTGAATTGAGTCCATTGAAATTAAGAGATGTTAATGACCAGTGATTATTAATTCTTGTTATTTTTTGTTTTGGGTGTGTGTGGTGGTGGTGGTAGTGTGTGTTTCTTTTATTTGGGTTTTTCTGGTGTGAAATTGTCTATTGTCTGTGTTTTCATGGATGTAGCTAGCTTCCTTGGGTTGAAGTTTTCCTTCTAGTATTTTCTGAAGGTCTGGATTTATGAATAAGTATTATTTGAATCTGGTTTTGCCATGAAATATCTTGTTTTCTCCTCATAGAAGTCATGGCATGTCACTTCTAGTTCTTAGGTCATAGAGATTCAAAATCACTAAAAAGAACTTTAAAAATACGTAGGTCATGGAGGGTCACCCAAGGTCACTAAAGTCACATATGGTCCTGCTACAGCATTTATTAACTTAACCCTAAATGAATGTATTACATTGTCTTTGCTGTGTTCCTAATCAGCAAGTTTTAAATCGGTAAATGTAGGAAAATGATTTAATACTCTGATTTATCTGTTTCAAAAACTGTATACATTGTTTTTGAAACCATGAGGCATTAATATTAAATGAAGTGGTAAGAACCTTGCATATGACCCACAGGTGACTAGCACATGCATATGCATCCAAAGTATACAGACTTCTGTGTCTCAATTACTTTTGCAGCTTAGTAAATGAGGAAATAGGAATGCGTGGGTCAACACATTGTGCTCATTTAATTAAAGACACCAGGGTTTGGATTTCCAAGCCCCTGTTTCTTTCCACATTATCCTATATTCCTGCCAAAGAGCTCTTCCAAGGAAATGCAATTGTAGAGGTGACACCAACGTGGAATGAGCTGCTCCTCCCACCCTTCACCTCCATTAGAGAGGATGCTCATTATACTTCAGACAGGATCCTCAGTGTAAAAGATTCTAATTACCAGCATGATTAAAAATCTATCAGAAAATAAAACAGATCATACTATACACTTCTTGATAAAACAGGGGTATATGAAACCTGAACGTGAGTGAGGTTGCTCTCTGAGTGCAGCATGAGGTAGTTTGGGCTTCAGCATGGATCTTGCTGTTGCTACAGGACCCTGGACACATAAAATGGAACTTGAATGTGGCCATTTTTCCCACTGCAATATCTGTAGGCAACACTACTGTAGAGACTGTAAGGTCTCCTGTCAATGTGCCACATAACTGCTGCTTAACACAAGCTTTTGCTGTGAGCATCCACCCACCTCTCTTTTCTCCTGGGGACAGTCAGAACTAAGAAATCACAGGGGGCCCTTTCAGCTCTCAAATAACCTCAAGCCTACATCTGCAATACTTGACCTCGAGGGCATTTTATCTGGGGATGTTAGCATGCTTGTGGCTACTTTATAAAAGATTAGGGAATGGAAAATATCACCAGACCAACACAGAAAGACTTGCAGGAAGAAAAATCTTTCTCTAAAAGCAACATGCATTTTACATTAAAAATAAAGAAATAACTTGTATAGCATAGGCACAGGCTGAGAGAATAGTTCTTGGAATTTTCATTCCAAAAGGCACAGAGTTTAGTGTCTCATAACTCAAACCCGGGTAGCTAGCTACACAGGAAAGCATGCTTTTCCACATCAGAAACATAGCTTCCCTTCAGATCCAAGATTTCTAAGACTTCCATTTTTACAGTGTTTGTGTGTATAACCTATAGTCATTATAGTTAAACAACAAAAAGGATAATAACCTTTTTTGACAGACCATGCATTTTTATTGGTAGGAAACTAACAATTCAAATGATTTTTTATATGTTAGGCTAACCAATATCAACATGAAATTAGCATTTGAGAAAAGGAATACCATGCTAATTGTGGCTGATATTTCCAATTGGTTCAATATCTATGCAGCTAACAATGAACTCGAGGCCTGTGTAGACTCTATAAGTCTCTGGCAAGCTCTAGCTTACACAGAGTCGAACCAGATCTGATAGAGACAAATAAAAAGTACTCCAAGAGTCAGCTGATGGTATTTATCATGCAGCATGAGCTTGAGGTTAAGGCTGTAGTGGTACAACAAGAGTTTGGTGACAGTGCTTTCTGAGAGGACCACTGGCATTGTGGCTGAAAATGGGAAGCTAGATGGCTGTCAGCCCCGATGAGAGGGAGCTGATGAGTGTTTTACTGAGTTAATAGCATTATTGGGGCCTCAGCAGAAATATGTATTTAACATAGCAGAAGTAAGGATATTTGTTTATTCCTACTGAAACATGAGCCAAGTGGTAGCAGATATTCTCTGTCCCATTTCCTTGTCTACCTCTAGAATCTTGGCAGTGACTGACATACACTGGCACAACCACATGCCTTAGCTGATGAGGAATCCATCCAAACTCAGGCCAAACTGAAGCAGAAGGAGCCTGTGAAGTTGGGACTATAATGACAACATGGCTGGGAAGGAACAGGCAGGCAGGTGGTATGTAGTGGATAGCCGACCCAGCATTGGCCTGGAAGTTCCAACCCCCACTGAGGCTTCAGTAATGATCACGCCCACAAGGCGGGGCAGAGGAGGGAGCCAAAGACCGAGGATCAGGAGGAGGTCGCTCACTTGGTTCAGGGACGCTGGACGCTGGAGGTAGACCGAGCAGAGTTCTCCAGAGAACACCGCCGGACTGTGCTATACCTTTGCCAGACCCTGCAACCTACCCCTTCATTTGTAAGTTACCCCACAAAATAAACCTCCCTTTTAACTATGTGGAGTGGCCTTAATAATTTCACCAATATCTGGCGCCCAATGTGGGGCACGAACCCACGACCCTGAGATTAAGAGTCTCATGCTCTTGGTGAAATTATTAAGGCCACTCCACATAGTTAAAAGGGAGGTTTATTTTGTGGGGTAACTTACAAATGAAGGGGTAGGTTGCAGGGTCTGGCAAAGGTATAGCACAGTCCGGCGGTGTTCTCTGGAGAACTCTGCTCGGTCCACCTCCAGCGTCCAGCGTCCCTGAATCAAGAGAGCGACCTCCTCCTGATCCTCGGTCTTTGGTTCCCTCCTGTGCCCCGCCTTGTGGGCGTGATCATTACTGAAGCCTCAATGGGGGTTGGAACTTCCAGGCCAATGCTGGGTTGGCTATCCACTACAGTGGTATGTACTATAGGGGAGCTCAAATAAAAGGACTTTTCAAATAAAAAGGAGTTGCAAAGAGCTTGAGATGGTGTCAAGATGTCACGTAGGTGTAAGAATAAGAATCATTCCGTGGACAGCCACAGGAGGAACATGTGGTGAGGTCAGCAAGTACACTTCCAGTGAAGACATGAAAGAGCAGAACCCACAGGTTACAGGGGCAGATGGAACTCTTCAAGCAAAGCATAGTGTGTTGCATTTGATTCAATAAAGTGTCCTGATGATTTAGGCTGAGGTGGCTTGAGATGTTACTTAAGTCTAATTCAGGTTAATCAGTGACCTAAAATCATCCATCTGCCTTCAAAACCCAAAGTCTGAGAAATCTTGGGTCCAAAGCGAACCTATGTTTCTGTGTGGCAGACTGGATTAGCTGCCTGTTTCGTTGCCGTGACAAAGTACCCAGTACGCACAAGTTGGAGAAGAGAGGCTTTATCCTGGCTGACAGTTCTAGGGAACACAGACTATAATGGCTGGTGGCTTTGGCAGAGAAAGCAAGAAGAGGCTGGACACACTGCACCCATAATAGGAAGCACAGGCACAGTGCACACACAGGAGGGAGGGAAAGATAGATGAACGCTGGGTCCAGCCCCCTTTCCCTATTGTATTCTGTCAGGATCACAATCCAAGGAATGGTGCTGCACATATTTATGGTAGATCTTCCCTCCTTGATTGAACTAATCTACATTGTCCCTCATATGCATGCCTGGAGATTTGTTTCCTTGCAGATTTAAAGTCCATCCAAGTGGAGACTAACCATCACACAGACCTACACAAGAACCCACCAGAAAGCCCTGCCTGCCTCTCCTGGCAGCACCAACCACACAGCACTGATTCTATAGCTGTAAATGAATTTGCCTTCCAGTGTCCATCTTTCATAAAACAAATACTTTTATTTCTCCACCCAAGCTTTGCTATTGTTGATGTTATTGTTTTACTTTTTTTTTTTTTCTGGAGCTGAGGACCAAACCCAGGGCCTTGCGTTTGCTAGGCAAGTGCTCTACCACTGAGCTAAATCCCCAACCCCTGTTGATGTTATTATTATGGGGAGAGAACTCATCATATATTGTCTTTAAGTTTCCAACAGAGGGGAAAAAATCAATCTAATTTTAAAAATTCTAAGTTATATAAGCAAAATGACTTAGGCAATGTTTAATAAAGCCACAATTTCTAACCCTATTTCTTTCCTGCAGGCTGCTATGGCTTTTGTTGCTGGAAGAGCATAACTTAAGTCAACAGTTCCTGGAGCTCTCATTGATGCTGACACTATGTTCTCCATCATTTGTCCCACACTGCCCACTCAACTCATCTCCACTTAAATATTGAGCCAACACTATAGACTATCCCAGGTCATTTCCATTTTATAGAAATTGTAGATATGTTTCTCTTGAGAGAAACATGAGAGCTAACAAGATACCTCACTAGGGGAGGGTAAAATAATAGATTTTAGATTATGGGTTAGGTTTGAGTGCTGTTTAGGTCCATGGTATTCCGGGCTTTTGTTTAATGCATGGGAAGATAATTTGAGTTTACTTCTTCATTGTAATTTAAATTGTCCTCAAATAATTTCTCTAATTATAAAAACTAATGCAACTGCCTGAAACCCTGACAAGTTCATTCATCAATGACATTTATACATGGGGATGGTTTTGGTCAAAATATGGTGGTGCAGGCATTATTACTCGGCCTTGTTCCACATCCTCTGCTTCTCTTCCTGTCTGTCTTCCTTTGTTGCCATGTACTGGTGAAGGGCCTTAGTGTAGGAACAGACAAGGAGCCTGTGAACCATTATTTACAGTAAAGTCATTGTCATCCTGCACTCATCATCAACAAATTACTTCCTAGTTGACAATGCCTTCTTTTTATGCTTTTCAACTGCTTTTCTTCCACTGAAGAAATGTAGGGCACATTTCTTAACACAATATATACTGGAGGAGATGGGAATGGAGAGGAGGGGCTGAGGGGAAGGTGGGGGTGGGGGCGGGGGGGGGAGGACAGGGGAACCCATGGCTGATGTATAAAATTAAAGCACATAAAAAAAATACTGAAGCAGTAAAAAAAAATGTATAGTGAAGACTTTTCCTCACACTTATCAAACAAAACACAACCTAGACTACTTCCAGCTAGTAAAATACAACCCCAGTTATAATCAAATAGAAAAGACACCTGTCCCCGTGTGTTTGGGGAGCAGCCTGGAGGCTGCTGCCGGGTGCTCAGAAGGACTCTGAGCATCAGGCATCTTGGAGGTGCCATATTTTGCTTTAGACTGACAGGCTACCAAGTGAGTAGAGATGACAGTAAACAAATTCTGCTCTCTCTAGAATGATGCAAATGAAATCTGACATAGGTAAATCATAAGAAAAGTCATCCTTTCAGAAGTCAGGGAGGGATGAGGAGAGTTGCCACACAGCCAGTGACTGTGTCAGCAGGAGATGATACAACAATTAGACTCCCTATTTATCCAATTAGTCATGTATCCACTCTCATTTAGAAAAGGTGAGCCAATCTGTCTTAATTTAAAAATAAGTATTAAGGGTATATACTTTTCAGACATAAGATGTGAAAATATTGTAAACATATCAGAAACTATGTTATTACCCTTAAGTTAAAAATGAAAATGTCACAGACAACATAAGCTGTCCCTCCAGCCACCATGTGCACTGTCTTATTATCATCATATTCCATTCCTTAAGCATCCATCCCATGCCTAGTGTGTAACTGGTGACACATTTTTAAATGCCATGCTGTGAAAATTGCAGCAACAGAGGGGAAAAATAACTTGGGTTCATTTATTTACCATTGTTTAAAGTATCAGAACCACTTATTACATTTCAGGAGGATTCAATAGGAAATATGAAGGTAAACATGATTGTTCCAGTGAAAGCAGCTGTCCCAAGCACACCTCTGCTGACAGCTCAGTAAGGTGAGGCTGGGCTGTGTCCATTCTGTACACTGAACCTGTGCTTCTTGGTCTCATTTAGAAGGTACCAGCCTAGGCCTTGGGATGTCTCATCTGAGGAAGTTCATTGCTAGGAAAATGGTTGATAAATCTCACTATGTTGCTAAACTGTGTAACTGGGCTTAATTCACAAATAATGACCCGGGTGTTAGATTCAGCATGAGACACAGAATGCAACTCTCTGTAGTTTAGGGATATGTGGACAACAAGGGATATTTTGTACAATCTGAACAAATCTTAAAAATCACTTAATTGCTCTGAATGTCAATTCTTGATTTGAAAATTTTTCTACACATAAAGTGAATATGCATAAATATATTTACATATGAAGATATAGATATGATAGATAGATGATAGTAGATAGATAAAGATAGAAATAGATGTGTGTATATATCTCTGTGGTTGCACTTTTAAAAATCCTGCTACAAAACTGGCACTTAATGTTGGTCACTGTATACCAAATTTGCCCTTGGATGTATCAGATAAACATAAAAAACCTTATTAAAGTTTTTAAAACTTGTGCCCGATTTTGGATCCCATGTTTAGTTTTCCTGTACTGTCAGCACCCAGTTTTCTGTTTGCTCACTTGCCTCTGTAAATAGTAGCTTCAGACACTAAAACTAAATAGTCTCTGAGAAGCCTGGGGGATTTGCCCATCAGTGGAGGAGGCTGAGCAGCCCTTGGCTGTCTGTGAAGGTAGCAGCTAACATAAGTCACAGCATCTAGCCAATGGCCTTTCTTTTTGGCTTTTCCCTGTAACTTACTAGTTTCTCCAAGATCCAGCTTGGGCACACAGAATGTGCATATAAAAACAGGGAGTCACTCATATTGAACTTGAATCTCCAGCCTGGCTTTTTAGTCATCAGCAACAGCAGTAACTGCATGAAGCTGGACCGAAACTCAGCAATGACATCTTGCTTCATCTAAATCCATGTATTTCCCATTGCATTAAGTGGTTTTATTTTATCTGACAGGATACACAGGTTCTTACAGTAAAGAATGAATCTGTGTCTTGAGTAAATTTATTTATTTCAATGCAAAAAATTGAGTGTGAGAAACAGAAAATCCTCTCAAGAGATTCTGAAATGTTTCTTCTCTCTCAAGAGGTCATCACAAGATTCCTAAGATTTATGCTGGCACGGGAATAACACACATAAATTTTGCCTGTAAAGTTAAATACAGGAAGTCCCACATAGGCATCAGGATGATGAGTTCCTAAACAGGGGCTCCAGTCCCACATGGCCATACCCTGAATTTTGTTAGGGATTCACTTCTGACTTAAATTTTCCATTTAATTTCAACTAAGATAATTTATACTTGTGGTTTACATCTGGGACCTCAGTGAGGCTAATTCGTGGATTATAGGAAAGTCCTGATGGCTTAGAAGGAGGATATTGGTACAGCTATAAATCCGAAATGTGACATCACATGGGTGAGAGTTTGAGAATCAGGGTGTGGCAATGGAGGACTGTAGCTATATCTCAGTCCTTTCTACTTTAATTCTTATTTGGGGACAGGGTTTCTCTATGTCAGTGTTCAGACTGGCACTTATCACATTCTCTGGCACAGTAGTGTAGGGTGAGGAGCTGGGATTACAAACCTGCCCCACCCACTCTGGCTAATATATTTGTCTCAAACTAGGAACACTGAGAACAGATAAATCCTGGATATTGAATATTCATAGATTGTTGCCCTTGTTGGCAAAAGACATGGAGGAAAAGGAATGAAGAGACAAATGGAAAACTTTCATTGGGAGCTTCCCAGGATGAGAAAAAAAAATCTGTCTGCAGACCAATGTACCCTCTTCTAGAAAATCCAGGTGCGCAAGGGATGAAAGTCAGGTGTTTCTCTTAGTATTTTTTTTCTTTCTTTTTTTTTATTTTCTTTTTTTTCTCCTTTTTTTATTTATTATATTTGTGTTTTAATTTTACACATCAGCCATGGGTGCCCCTGTCCTCCCCCCTCCCGCCCCCACTCCCACCTTCCTCTAAGCCCCTCCCCTCCATTCCTATCTCCTCCAGGGCCAAGACTCCCCTGGGGATTCAATTCAACCTGGTGGATTCAGTACAGGCAGATCCAGTCCCCTCCTTCCAAGCTTAGCAAAGTGTCCCTGTGTAAGCCCAAGGTTCCAAACAGTCATGCACTAAGGATAGGTCCAGGTCCCACTGCCTGGGCACCTCCCAAACAGTTCAAGCTATTCAATTGTCTCACTTATCCAGAGGGCCTGATCCAGTTGGGGGCTCCACAGCTTTTGGTTCATAATTCATGTGTTTCCATTAGTTTGGCTATTTTTCCCTGTGCTTTTCCAATCTTGGTCTCAACAATTCACACTCTTACAGTCCCTCCTCTTTCTCGACAATTGGACTCCTGGAGCTCCACCTGGGGTCTGGCTGTGGATCTATATATCCACTTCCATCAGTTATTGGATGAGAGTTCCACCATGACAGTTAGGGTGTTTGGCCATCTGATCACCAGACTAGGTCAGATCAGGCTTTCTCTCGACCTTGCCAGTAGTGGATGTATCATTGTGGATTTCTGGGGACCTCTCTAGGACTTTGCTTCTTCCTGTTCCCATGCGGTCTTCATTTATCATGGTCTGTTATTCCTTGTTCTCCCTTTCTGTTCTTGATCCAGCCGGGATCACCTGCTCCCCTAAGCTCTCTTTCCCTTGAAACTTGCCCTTCATTACTCCCACTGTCGTCCAGGTTGTTCATGTAGATCTCATCCATTTCTCTGTCTGTGATCCCTGTGTCTTTCCTAGAGTCCCGTTTTCTAGGTAGCTTCCCTGGAGTTGTGTAGCAGTCTAGTCATCTTTGTTTTACATCTAGTATCCTCCCATGAGTGAGTACATACCATGTTTGTCTTTCTGAGTCTGGGTTACCTCACTCAGGATGATTTTTTTCTAGATCTATCCATTTGCCTGCAAAACTCATGATGTCATTGTTTTTCTCTGCTGAGTAGTACTCCATTGTTTATATGTACCATATTTTCTTTATCCATTCTTCAGTTGAAGGGCATCTAGGTTGTTTCCAGGTTCTGGCTATTACAAACAATGCTGCTATGAACATAGCTGAGCAAATGCCCTTGTGGTATGATTGAACATTCCTTGGGTATATGCCCAAGAGTGCTACAGCTGGGTCTTGGGGGAGATGGATTCCCAATTTTCTAAGGAAGCACCATATTGATTTCCAAAGTGGCTGCATAAACGTGCATTCCCACCAGCAGTGGAGGAGAGTTCCCCTTGCTCCACATCCTCTCTAGCATAAGCTGTCTTCTGTGTTTTTGATCTTAACCATTCTGACAGGTTTAAGGTGGTATCTCAGAGTCATTTTTATTTGCATTTCCCAGATAATTAGGGATGTTGAGCAATTCCTTAAATGTTTTTCAGCCATTTGAGCTTCCTCTGTTGAGAATTCTCTGTTTAGTTCTATAGACCATTTCTTTTTTTATTTTACTCTTTCACAACTGAGACTTTATGGGTTGAGTACACAGACATTTCAATTCTTAAAACATGGACCCAAACTCTAAAAGTCATACATTGTGTTCACGTACCCCAAAGAGCCATGTGTTGTTTCTCCTTGAACTTATTCCAGTGATGTTCCATCCTAAGCTTGGCAAGTTTTCCCTAAGACCTCACATAACAATCAAATGCTCACTGACTCACAATTTTATCCCACATACAGTACATATTCAAAATTTTAATCTTTACAGCACATTATCACAATTGTTAGGAAAATGGACTGCCATGACCAGAGACAGTTCTGACAGGGCAAAAACCGAGGAGTGGTCTTTTTAGGATATACAGTTCTACTAGAAACACGAGACCAGAAATAACTGAAAATATTCCAGACACAAATGCACGACCAAGACTCCAAATTACCATTTAGCATGCTTTGTGTTGTAGGATATAAAAGTAGCCCCCTCTACGGAATGTTGGTGACCCTGAGACAGTCACAGCCTCTCCTGATTCAGCATCCTGCTATTTTCTGGTTGTACCAAAAAATAAACAACCAGCAAGTGATTTAACCTCTTAAAAAAATCATTTGCACTTAAAAAATGGGATGAGGTGGGACTTTCTCCTACCTTTTAAAAATGTTTCTAGAGCTACTAAAAAACTCGCATTTACAAAATAGTTGATAATAATATTCCTCTGGATTGTACAAGAAGGGAGGCGGGGACACTGAGTTGGACTTGGCTTCTTTCTCTTCTACTGCAGAGGCTGGACTCTTGTTCTCAGTCTCTCCATTTTCTGCAGGCACATCTGTGGTTTGCTGGTCCACCACCTCAGCCTGTTTGCCCTTTGCTCCCCTCTTCACTTTGGTTTGCACTTTTGTGTCTGATGACTTATCCTTTTCCTGCAGCCTTCTTAGGCTTCGCGTCCACCTTGGCAGGGGCAGGCTTGGCTGACAGCCTCTCAGGAGCGTCGCTTGGGCTCCGCCACTCTGTCCCCGCTAACCTTCCTCTTGGGCATCATGGCAGAGCTGGGTGGGAGGCGCATGTGAGGCTGAACCTGTCACGGAGCAACACCGCCTCGGCCGCCACTGCACGAACTACTCTATAGCCCATTTCTTAATTGGACTGTTGGGCATTTTGATGTCTAATTTCTTGAGTTCTTTATATATTCTGTATATCTGTCAGATGTGGGGTTGGTGAAGACCTTTTCCCATTCTGTAGGCTGTCACTTTGTCTTGTTGACCGTGTCCTTTGCGCTACAAAAGCTTCTCAGTTTCAAGAGGTCCCATTTATTAATTGTTGTGCTCAGTTGTCTGTGCTGTTGGTGTTATATTTAGAAAGTGATCTCTGGTGCCATTGAGTTCAAGACTACTTCCTACTTTCTCTTCTATCAGGTTCAGAGTAACTGGATTTATGTTTTGATCCACTTGGACTTAAGTTTTGTGCACGGTGACAGATATGGATCTATTTGCAACCTTCTACACATTGACATCCAGTTATGCCAGCACCATTTGTTGAAGATGCTTTCTTTTTTCCATTGTACATTTTTGGCTTCTTTGTCAAAAATTATATGTTGATAGGTGTGTGGGTTAATGTCAGGGTCTTCAATTTGATTTCATTGGTCCACATGTCGGTTTTTATGCCACTATCAAACTGTTTTTATTACTGTAGCTCTATAGTAGAGCTTGAGGTTGGGGATTGTTATGCCTCCAGAGATTGTTTTATTGTAAAGGATTCTTTTGACTATCCTGGGTTTTTTTGTTTTTCCATATGAAGTTGAGTATTATTCTTATCCACCATGATCAAGTAGGCTTCATGCCAGGGATGCAAGGGTGGTTCAGCATACGAAAGTCCATCAATGTAATTCACCATATAAACAAACTCAAAGAAAGAAAACCACATGATCATCTCACTAGATACAGAAAAGGCATTTGACAAAATCCAATACCCCTTCATGATAAAGGTCTTGGAGCGATCAGGAATACAGGGAACATATCTAAACATAATAAAGGCAATCTACAGCAAGCCTACAGTCAACATCAAATTAAATGGAGAGAAACTCAAAGCAATACCACTAAAATCAGGAACAAGGCAAGGCTGTCCTCTCTCCCCATACTTATTCAATATAATACTTGAAGTTCTAGCCAGAGCAAAAAGACAACATAAGGAGATTAAGGGGATACAAATTCAAAGGAAGAAGTCAAACTTTCCCTATTTGCAGATGACATGATAGTATACATGAGTGACCCCCAAAATTCAACCAGGGAACTGATACAGCTTATAAACACCTTCAGCAACATAGCAGGATACAAGATCAAGTCAAAAAAATTAGTAGCCCTCCTATATACAATAGACAAACAGGCTGAGAAGGAAATCAGAGATACATCACCCTTTACAATAGCCATAAATGATATAAAATACCTTGGGATTACTCTAACTAAGCATGTGAAGGACCTATATGACAAGAAGTTTAAGTCCCTGAAAAAAGAAATTGAAGAAGATGTCAGCAAATGGAAAGATCTCCCATGCTCATGGATAGGCAGGATTAACATAGTAAAAAATGGCGATCTTACCAAAAGCAATCTACAGATTCAACGCAATTCCCATCAAATTACAAACACAATTCTTCACAGACCTGGAAATAATAATACTCAACTTCATATGGAAAGTCAGGTTTTTCTCAGTGCTCTGTGGATTTGTGGTCTCCTCCAGCTTTGTGGCTAATTCAGGAAAACCTGGCCCCTTGTTTATAGTGTTTAGTTGCCTGTCTCCTTGTTGCAATCTGCCTAGTACCAAGCACACATTTCATCCTGCATTCCATTATCTAGGATAAAATCACCTGAGACTCTCCCTACCTCTGCTTAGTCATGGACTTTCAAGAAAAGAATCAATCAGCACACAGTAGGATTAAAACCTCTAAGACCCACAAGGCAGAATGTGTTAACCACTTTGTCTCAGAAGCCACACTCAATGTGATGGTGTGCTCTCTGAGAAGCACATACACTTCACAGGTGTTTTCTCTGAGAAACCACAAAGAAATCATCAAAGACCAAGCCCAGCCTACAGAGGAATTGCTTTGAAGGTTGGGACATTAGCTGAGCTCAAGGGTCTCCACCTTTGTCCTCTGAGGAGTCAGAAGTCTCACTGGAGTCAGAGGGACACAACATTTGCTGCAGGTAGTTAAGCGACATAGGGGGCTTTGTGTTCCCATCTGAAATTTGGAGAAAATCAGGAAAGATATGAGCCTTCACAGTCACAGAAGTTACAGAGAGACTATGAGATGGCCATAGGCTAGGGAATCACATTCTTAGACTTAGAACTTAGAGATTTTAGAAAGAGGTGTGAAGGTTTCTACAGGTGTCTGGAAATGGAGACAAGGTGAATGTTTGTTAAGAAAAACAAAATATTCTGGAACTGGGGACCTGGAACAGAGATTGAGCCTATGTACCGAGACTTACAGAGACTATGTAAGGCCATGAGTTCAATCCCCAGTACCAACAAAATAAATAAATACTAAAAGAACAATATACTAAATTATATTATTCTAGAGTAACTCTGTTGGGGGATATTATTTTAAGGTGTGTCACTTTTGTTTCTGTTACATTTGTTTAACTCTGTGAAGCTATATTACTTTGCTTGTCTAAAACACTTGATGGTCTAATAACGAACTGAACATCAAGGCAGGAAAAAGAATAGGCAAGTCTGGTGGGCAGAGATAATAGTTAGAAGGAGAAATATGGGAGGAAAAAAGAAGGAGCAAGAGAACAAGGAAAAGCCAACTTCTCAGCCACATAGTTAGACATAGAATAAGAAGAAAAGAAAAGATACAGAGAAATAGATAAAGGTAAAAGCCCAGAGACAAAAGGTAGACAGGATAATTTAAGTTAAGAAAAGCTGGCTAGAAATAAGCCAAGATAAGGCCAGGAATTTATAATTAAGACTAAGCCTCCATGCATGAGTGATTTATTTGAGAACTGGTTGGTGGGCCACCCAAAAGGGTAAAAACAACCAACAACATTACTTTACCCTATAATAGATCTTTAAATATGTATAAAACAATTTGGATATGATGATTATCATCCTCAAATATATTTCTATTTAATTCTTGTATTGTAGTTTTGTTATAAAAATTATCACAAATACGTAATTCAAAGGTTGGTGATGTGCCTCTATATTCACACCACAGCAGAGCCTTCCAGGTAGGAGGGTTGTAAATCTGAGAACCAGCCTAGGCTATCAAATAGTGTTCTCTCTCTCTCTCTCTCTCTCTCTCTCTGTCTCTGTCTCTCTCTCTCCCCTATGAATAAAAAAAAATTTAAAAGCTAACAATAATTACATGTATTTAAATTTGTGATATACCATTAAAAGATCTGTAAAATTTCTAATTTTTCCAGACAAAGAAGCACATTAACCACTGCATTGTTGAACAATGGAAAATTCTTCAGTCATAAATGTCATTAATTTAAGGAATGTTTTTATAGGAAAATCTTCTCACTGTAGCAAATGAAAACAGTAGTATAAGCAGTTAGTGACACCTGAACACATTTGCAAAGCTTCCTGTAGTGTACATGCATGGCACAGGCCAGGCTGGAATCTTGGTGTTAACTGAACATTTTTGAGTTATTAAAATACAGATTTTTATCAAGTATTTTTTTCTGTTTTGTATTTTCCAATATTTTTCTATGCATTTATTACTTTGCAGTAAGAAATCATAATAGCAATCCATTCCAATTAGAACATAAATCCCTGTGTGAAAATAAGAGAAAATTGCATCTACAAAGATAATTATCATTTTGTCTTAAAATGTAAGTAACCATTTGTCCATTTAGAAGTTGTGAAGGAGGGAGAATTAACATTTCATCAGGAAGGAATTCTTTTCCCTGGTACTCAGCAGCACTGTCCAGAGCAGCAGTCACCTCCTTGTCCCTGCCTCTACCATCTCCTGGGTCACAGCTCATCAGGACTTCTCAACTGGCCTTCAAACAAGTGCACCCCCTTTCTCAGGGGCAGGGACTGATCTCCATGGAGACCATTGCACATCTCTCTCCACCTCTCCATTGGCTCTGTTGTCCCTCATGCACTTTCCTCCATGCTGGGTCCATTCTTCCAGCTCAGTTTGGGATGTGAGAAGGTGAGTGTTCCTCTTATCATAATACAGCAATCATTATACTTTGCCATCCATACTCCCAGTCAAGGGCCAGACATTCATCTGTCACCACTCTGTTCTCTCCGCCCTACTCTGCTGTGACTTGTACTCTTTGGTACAGATCTCATGTGGAACTGAGTGAGTGAGCATCCTAAGACTTCAAGTGAGCAAACACATGTCCAAACTCGCTAGGAATATCTATGCTATGAAAGGTAGGTAACAGGAAGGTACATTTAGGCCCAAGAAGACTCATGCTGCAAGAGCAATAAGGGAGCCTGGGTCCAAACCTGGTGGGGCTGATGAGCCCCAAATGACATTGTTGATGTATGTTCTTACATATCTTAAAGTATTGGTTAGGTGGAAAGACAGAGAAAGAGAGAAAGGCAGAGAAGAGGGAATACAGGAAGGAAAGGGAAGTGCAGGGCAAGGTGAGGGCTTCAATAGAACAAGGAAGAAAATATATGAAGTTGGTAGATTTGGAAAATGCACTTAGGCTTCATTCAAAATTCAACCAGTTTGTAATGATTCCAAAATAACTATTTTAGAAATCCATAAATACTTCATAAAGCATGACTACAGTCAACAACAGAAATGGTGAGTATGGTTTACTGGATACCTGTGTGTTGCATGCTTAGTGTGCAAATCTGGTTTAGTTCAACCTAAGAAGTACAAGGGCTGTCTATTTTTTACAGATTTATTTTATTTTATTTATGTGTGTGTGTTTGTGTGTGTGTGTGTGTGTGTGTATGTGTGTGTATTTGCCACATGAGTTTAGCGCCAGTGGAGGCCAGAAAAGGGAGTTAGATTCCTTATAGCTGGAGTTACAGGATGTTGTGAACTGACCTTTATAAGTGCTGGGAATAGAACACAGATCCCCTGGAAGGGCAGGAAGGTTTCTTAACTGCTGAGTTCTCTCTCTACCCCCCATCTTATTTTTCAAACTGATGTTATTGTCCAGTGATATTAAAATCATTCATGTAAAATTTTGAGATTACTTCAGAGCATATAAGTTGTCAGTTTGGGGATGTATTTCTACATATCATTGTCTAACTTGCCTGCATCTGATTGACAGTTAAGGAGGTGAATACATTAAAACAGGTTCCCAAATGTCTTTCCTTTGACCACAGGGAGTCAGAGAAGTATACTAGATAGTGAACTGCTAGGGTGCTGAGTTCTGATCTAAAGCCAGGACCCATGAGCCAGATGGTACATGACTGCCTAAGCTCCCTGTCTTCAGCTTCTCACATACACCATGATTCTATTTTGAATATTATATCTTTTAAATATATAGAATATCCCTTAAATTATATGAATATAATGACATAAATGCAACATAACCCATCTGTGTGTAAACCAAGGTATTGGCTAGCTCCCCAGTGCCAAGCACAAACCTGTAGGACACCAGAGGAGAGATCACCAGTCAACCAGCCAAGATGACTCAGTGGCAATTGCTAGGAAGGAATTTTAAAGTTATATCTTCCACTGACAATCACTTGTAACTCATCATAGGCTTATACTCTACAAGTTAGCTGTACTATACAGAAGCCTTAGATAGCATTTCCCTGTTTACAAGGTAGGATCAGGAACTGCCAAAGGTGAGCTATCCTTAGACCTCAGCTTATGAGTGAACATACCAGACATGACCTCACTTACTGTGACTTAAGGGTCAGAGGGACCAGCACATCCATGCTCCAACACTTGCCACACCATATCCAGTCCTGCATCTTTCAAAAGCCAGTAAAGATGATTTTGTTTGCTACCTGTGGATGACCTCTGAAAAATGTAACAGGTAAATGCACGTGCAACTTCTCTGCAGCACAGATGTCTGGGAGGTCCTGGAGAGTTACTGGGGTGGATCTAAGTGGAAAGGTTCTTGTGGGAAGGCCGTATCTATAGTCCTGTGATTATGGCCCTGCCACAGGTACTTAGAGTGTCCTGATAGCAGGGCCATGGGGGCAACAGGCAACCAGAGTAAGTCAATTTGCTCTGGACTCATGAGGCCCAGGGCTTAGTGCAGGACTTTCTGAGCTGTGGCATTAGTGTTACCCTGTGGCTCATACCTTTTCACACTGTCTATAGTCACCTTAACCACAGTGAGAAGGGAACAGAGGTCAGACTAAAGAGATGTTTACAATGGTGGTATGGACCATACACAGAGGTATGGACCATAAACACATGAATGGAGGCATGGAACATGAATGGAATCATTAACTATAAATGAAGGCATGGCCTATGAGAGACCATGAGCTTCTCTCTCAGGATCCCTAAATTGAGCTCTCTGTGCTCAGTTGAGCTCAGGCTGAGGTCTTATTCCCATTCTGAACCTCCCTCTTTCTTTGTTAAATCATCTTACTTCCCATTCAAAATGCTTCAGCCTTCATGGTCTCTTGCCCATCTAGCTCAGGATGTGAGCACATGATCTATCTGTACTGGTCACATGAATGGGTTGTCTGCATGGCTGGGTATAGGCATCCTTCTTGCCATGATCTGGTTCTGCTTCCTGTTTGGCAACCTGGTCTAGTAGATGAGAACTACAAAGCCTTCAGTCTAGAGCTGTCAGTGAAGGATATCTCACAATACTGGCTGCCTACTTGATGCTGTGAACCATTATAATAGCTCAGGACTTCTTAACATGAAGAATAGTAAGTCTCCATTCCTTCCCACTTTAGGTGCATTATTCTGCCACTGGGCTGTGCAAGCGTGACTAGAGGAGATGCAGGGCAAGTACCACTCGTGCACAGCCTGGAACTCTCAGCAAACCTCAGCCTTTCACATGCATCCATAAGTGGGCACAGGCTAGTTAGTGTAGGGTGTGTGGAGGCATACCACAAACCTCATATTGACCATCATGGGCTCATGTTGAATGTGTAGCCTCATACTGGGAAGATGTTTTGGGCCATTGTAGAATGGTTAGGAAGTGGGCTTGATCTAAGGAAGTAGGTCACTTGCAGGGATGGGGGTGGTCCTTGATGGCATCTTATCTCTGATGACTTCCTGTTTTTCTTGTGCTGCATCCTGTTCTGCTTACAATGGTGATATAGACCATACATAGGGCTGTGAGCATATAGCTCCATCTATACTGGAAATGAACAGGTTGTTCATGCTTGCAGAGCCCAGGGTCATATTGGAAATTAATCTGAAAAATGCAATTTGTAAGGAAGTATGTGACCATAGGTAACAACCCACTGAGAACATCCTGTGAGCAGTAAGTGGAAATCAGAAGAGAAAGAATAAAACCATTACAGAGCATCAATCACTGAGGGCATATGTTCACTCCACAGTACCTCTCAGAGATGTGTATTGCCATAAATCACAACTGTGATCTGCTTTAAGACATTTAATGAAAGAACAAATGAAACAAATGGAACAAGCTGGATAGTTCTTTGAAAGATGCATGTTATTTTTTTATTGTGTGTGTTTGTATGTGTGACCGAATATGTGTTTGTGTACAATAAATTTCCCTGGGGCTGGAGTTACGGGGACTTGTGAGCTGCCAGTTGTGGGTGCTGGGAACCAAGCTTCAGAAGAGCAGTAGATACTCTTCATACTGAGATTTCTCTCTACTCTCAAGATGGGAAATTTGTAATTATTGAATCTGTATGGCATCGCTATGCACAGAGGGGTATGGAATTTCACCATTAACCATCTTAATTGTATGATATTAAAAAGTAAACATTATTGATAGATCTAATAGTTAAACAGCACTGGTTGGTGGTGCTGGTTACCGGCGGAAAAGTCAGAGGCCACAGCCATGACTACCAGAGTTATAAAGAGCTTTCTCAGAAAGATGCGAGGCCTGGAGAGAAAGGAAGATGGTGGGAGCAGAGGTGAAACACAGAAAGAGAGTGTGGGGATCCGCTTTCGGCTTTCTAAGTCAGGAATTGTGTGACCACACCACAGGGGTGTAGTTGCATGCACCCAATGATGATGTAAGATGTCAGAACCCAGATCCTAACAAGATCTACTGTGGAATATAGCATGGGAATACCTCAGAAAAAAAATATGAAAGAAACTAGAACCAAAGTGATTCAGTAAAAAAGGCATTGGATAAATATCCCAGAGAATGGATGCCATGCATTGAGATTTCTACACTCCCTTGTTCATCTTAGCTATGCTCACAATGACAAGGCATGGAAGCCACAAACTTTGTAACAAATATTATTTCTCATGGAATATTAGTCAATGCTAAACAAGGAAATCTTTTACAACACAGGGCTGAAGCTAGATAGCATTACTCAAGGCAAGATAAGCCAGGTGCAGAGACAACAGCCATTAAAAGTGGGTCTGAGGATATATCATTGTGGATTTCTGGGGACCTCTTGAGCATTCTGCCTATTCCTGTTCTCATGTGATCTTCATTTATCATGGTCTATTATTCCTCGTTCTCCCTTTCTGTTCATGATCCAGCTGGCCTCTCCTGCTCCTCTAAGCTTTCTTTCCCTCAAATCTTGCCCTTCATTACTCCCACTGTCGTCCAGGTTGTTCATGTAGATCTCATCCATTTCTCTGTCATTGGGTGATCCCTGGGTCTTTCCTAGAGTCCCGTTTTCTAGGTAGCCTCCCTGGAGTTGTGTAGCAGTCTAGTCATCTTTGTTTTACATCTAGTATCCTCCTATGAGTGAGTACATACCATGTTTGTCTTTCTGAGTCTGGGTTACCTCACTCAGGATGATTTTTTTCTAGATCCATCCATTTGCCTGCAAACCTCATGATGTCACTGTTTTTCTCTGCTGAGTAGTACTCCATTGTGTATATGTACCATATTTTCTTTATCCATTCTTCAGTTGAAGGGCATCTGACTGCTGGCAATGGTCAAGAGAAAGAATGGTCTAACCTAGTCTGGTGATCAGATAACTAAACACTCTAACAGTTGTCTTGGAACTCTCATCCAATAACTGATGGAAGTGGATGCAGAGATCCTCAGCCAGGCCCCAGGTGGAGCTCCAGGTGTCCAACTGTTGAGAAACAGGAGGGTCTGCAAGAGTGTGAATTGTTGAATCCAAGATTGCAAAAATCACAGGAACAAATAGCCAATCGAATGGAAACACATGAATTATGAACCAAAAGCTGTGGAGCCCGTAGCTAGATCAGGCCCTCTGGATAAGTGAGACAATTGAATAGCTTGATCTGTTTGGGAGGCACCCAGGCTGTGGGACCAGGACCTGTCCTTAGTGCATGAGAGGGCTGTTTGGAACCTTGGGCTTACACAGGGACACTTTGCTCAGCCTGGAAGGAGGGGACTGGACATGCCTGTACTGAATCCACCAGGTTTAAATGAATCCCCAGGGGTGTCTTGGCCCTGGAGGACATGGGAATGGAGGAGAGGTGCTGGGGGGAAGGTAAGGTTGGGAGCGGGAGTGGGGAGAATAGGGGAACCCATGGCTGATGTATAAAATTAAAACACATAATAAAAAAAAATGAGAAACACTAAAAAAAAAAAAAAAAAAAAAAAAAGTGGGCCTGAAAGAGTTAACTCACAGAAGCAAAAGAAGGAGCCTGACTACAGGGCTGTGAGAAGGACAGGGTTTGATAAAATGACAGAAAACTTCAGTTAGACCAAGGAATTGGTCCGAGATGTCAGCTGTCCAACCTGCTGACTATGTTTAAAAACAGAGAGCTGTATTCTGGAAAACTGCACACTGCTCCCACCATCAAGCAAGTCTGGGGGTGGGAGATGGGTGTGTTAGCTTGAAATAGCCACTCCAATATATATACCCCCTCGAATACACGAACATCTAATATACACAAACGTCACACTAATACACATAATTTTTTTTTTCAATTTTTAAAACTTCAGAGCTGTAAAAATGTGAGTGAACAAAGAGGAAAAGGGAAAAGGCAGTAGCATGTGCAGAGGCTCAGTCCTCCAGGGAGGACTCAGGACCAGAAGTTCACAGATCGAAGATCATATGAGGTGGCACTGGCCAGATAGAGAGACTGGAGCCCAGTTTAAGGTTTCTTTTTTTTTTTTTTTTTTTTTTTTTCTTTTTGAGCTGGGGATTGAACCCAGGGCCTTGTGCTTGCTAGGCAAGTGCTCTACCACTGAGCTAAATCCCCAACCCTCAGTTTAAGGTTTCTAACTTGCCCTGGAATGACACTCACTTTGGAAGAGGAATTGGGGCTCTCTCCTGTGGCTTTGATTGAGTTTATGAAAACACTTTAAAATGGCCATTTTTCTTCTTTTTTCTTTCCCTCCTGATTTTATTGGCAGTCTAGTGCTGTAATTTGTTGTTGTTTCGTTGCTGTGTAAAATGTTGACTCTTTGAAAGGCATATCACTTAAACCTGCATCGGGTAAATAAACAAACACATCTTCGTCAATGAAAAGGCAGTAATTAGAGTCTAAAAAGCAGAAGTGTTTGCCTTGGGCTAGAATAAACACACAGATATCCCTGCAGGATTTAAAGCCTGCCTCAGGTTTTTGTAAAAACTATGCAGTGATGGTGTGATGCAGTGACATCACCTTTCCAGCTACTGGGCATGCTGGGGTGGGGGGACCACTTAATATCAGCTTAGGCAGCACAGTGAGACCCCTATGCCCCAACTTAAAAATACAAAGCAAAACATACAAAAATGACTAATTCTGTGACTGTGATTTCTATGAAAACAGAAGTGCTGGCCCATAGTGATTGGCTGACAAAGATTAAATGTTATTCTAGGGAAGGTCTACAATCTCCTTGGGATCCTTATTCAATTAAAGGATGGCAAAAAGCTTCACATTCCCATCAAATAGCAGACAACTTCTGGGATAGGAAGAGTTCTTTTGGCTCATGATGTCCAAGGTGCAGTTCATCACAGTGATAGGATGGGGCAGAGCCAGGTCCCTAACTCACTACAGAACAGGATGCAGCACAAGAGAAACAGGAAGTCATCAGGGACAAGATGCCATCAAGGACATAACCCCCTTCAAGTGACCTACTTCCTCAGGTCAAGTCCTACTTCCTAACCATTCTACAATGTCCCAAAACATCTCTCCAGTATGAGGCTACATATTCAACATGAGCCTATGGGCACCTTAATACTCCAACCATATGATTGATACCTTGGGCCACATGAGGATCTGCTCTCAGTTGGCTGTCCCCCACGCCACTAGAGACGCTGCTTCTGGTAAAATGTCCATCAATTGTTTTCTCACAAGGGTACCATCAGGGCCCCTGCTGTTCACACAGCTCTCTACATTGAAATTGTTCATCACAGGAGCACCCTGTATATCAGGACAATGGCACAGACACTATGTATTTCAATGTACAACAATTTCATCTCCACCATGCATTTGGGGGTCCAGTTAAATAACTAAATGCTTTAGGTATACTTCAGAACAAACAGTGTGGTGGGTTTTGTTGTTGTTGTTTTTGTTTTTTTTTTTACAACTTGTACATTCTCTCTGATATTATTTTGGCAATTGTGCATATTAAATGGGGTCCCAGTGGCTTGACCTTCTGTTTGCCAGCCCCTGAGAAAGTGAGCTCTCGCATAAATATGCTTTAAAAACACAAAAAGAAGGCCCACAACTGCAGGATGCCCTTTTTTCCAGGGAGGCTGAAAGGGAGCTCCCTGGTGGGCCACAGAGGGGTTTAAAAAGAAAAATGGTATTTTGGCTCAAAATGTAAATTTGCCCTTTTCTGCTCATGCCAGCTCAGCTGGCCTCTCCTGGATGTTAACACAATCGATCTCCCTCGCGGTTGGCACTTCCACATTCTCCATGCCTACTGTTCCCTTCCTGGACTTTTTCTGACATTATTCTCTTCACCTCCTTCATTTCCCTGACTGGATTTCTGTCATCTCTGCTATGGGAACTCTGAACATCAAGCCTGTCTGTCTCCTTCCCTGTTGCTTCTTCCTCTCTGGATGTTACCTCTGAGTACCACGAAAAACACTGTCACTCACTCAGAAACCAAGTGAAGGGGCACAAGTTCCCACTCCAAACCACACCAGCTCCTCGACACCAACAAGTTTTCCAACAAAGTCATTTCTCCACCTTTCTCTTACTTCTTTTAGGAAGTATGTTACGTGACAATAATAAATACTAAGAGCACTTGAGCTGCAGGACCCCAACCCTAACCCTGTCCTTCCAGTGTGCACACTCTGACACACCCAGATACTTTCTGTTGCTTCACAAACAGATGCACGTTGATTTCCTTGAAGTTCATTAGACATTCAAATTATTAAGTAAGGAAATACAATAAAATTAAAAGTAAAATGTTGAGAGCCAGGCTTGGTGATACACACCTATCATGCCAGCATTTGAGAGACTGAGGCAGGAGGATGGATACAAGTGGCACAAGTTTGAGGTATGAGAGATGCTGTCTCAAAAGAGGAAAAAAAAAAAGAAAAGAAAAGAAAATGAAAAATGAGGAGTTTATTCCAACAGGTAATTAAACTATTCTTTCTCACTTTTTTTTCTATTTCCATTCTTTTGTTCTTTCTTTGGCTCTTTACTTTCTTCCTCTTTCCTTTCTCTTCCTTTATTCCCTTCACCATTCTTCATTATCATTATATTTTTTCAGACCAGGACTTCTCAACCGCTGGGTCATGACTCCTTTTGGGTAGGAAGTCTGTTTCACAGGGGTCATCTAAAACCATTGGAAAACACAGGCATTTACATTAGGATCCATAACAGTAGCGAAATTACAGTTATGAAGTAGCAATGAAAATAACCTTATAAGGAACTGTACTGAAAGGGTCACATGAGGAAGGTTGACAACGACTGTTTTAGACAGTCTTGCCGTGCAGGCCAGCCTGACAGGAAACTCCTGCCAATCATCCTGCTTTGGCCTCCCCAGTGTTGAAATCCTGACTCAAAACCTTTATAATCTTAGTTTAACATGAAGATTAACTAAACTATACTGTACTGAGATGTAACTATACTTAGGGAGATGGACTTTATTTTTGCAGCACTGGGGATTGAACTGAGAGCCTATATGTAGTAGGTACCCAGTTTCTTACCAACGAACACTTCTAGCACTTGCTGTTCCAAAGCAGGTAGCCCACTGCAGCTCAAGCTGCCCCTAAACTTGGCATCTTTTGCCTCTGTTTCCTAAGTGTTGAGGTTAGAAGTGTATCCCAGCATACCCAGTGATAAATGTGTATTCCATGAGCCAGGGCCACTGCTGTTCAACACAATGAAAAGCACCTTGGCAGCGTGCTACACTTCTTAAGTGGCTTCCATGGAATAATGCCTCATCCATTCATTCTGTGACCATAGTATTCTACCAGTTCTGTTGCTTAAGAGAGCCTTGGATAACACAGGTCGAAGAAAAGAACAGTGATTAGACCATTAATAGTAAATGTGTCAGTTGTGGTCTGAATTTAGGGGAATAAGCAGCTGGCATGTAGAGGTTCTGACATGACAATATCATCACCCAAGAATTTAGCCTTGAGTGTGAAGGGGCAGCCCAGACTGTTCCTGTGATAACATAGATTCTCTTTTTCTCTGAGGGAGGGGACATAAGAAGGTTGGAGGGAGGAAGGGGGAGGTAATGTAAACATATGCTAAATTTTAAAAATTTAATAAAAAAAATTCTCAAACCCCAGTGGTCATCATTCTTATAGTTCTGTATAAGAAAATACTTCCATGAAAGCTAATAGCAGATAGAACACCTTTTTGTCTAAACTAAATGATAGTTCATTTGAAATATCAAATTGGAGTATGTTTGTCTTATAAACAGTTGAATGTAAGCACAGAAAATATTTCATAGATATACTTCAGTAATTACTGAACTTTATATAAAATTATTTAATAAGATTGACTATTATTTTATGACACTTTATTTTTATCTGTGTGGGGTGGGGGTTTTGGGGGAGGTGTGGGTGGAGCACAAATGAAGCCATCAGAGGACAATGTTGGTGTCCTAAGCCCCCACTGTCTTGGAAACAGTGTCGCTTGGGTTCTACTGCATATGTCAACAGACTGGCTAGCGATCGTCCAGGCATTTCCCTTCCTCCACTTCCTGTCTCCCAGGAGGATTACAAACACTGGTGTGTCTGCCTTTACCTAGAGCCTAGGCATCCAAACTCAGGTTTCCATGATTGTAGGATAAGGGCTTTACCCACTGAGTACTTCCACAGCCCTCAGTCACTCTTAACTTTAGCAATGTTTGAGAAACATGTTGATTTTAGTTCAATTTTTTTTCTGTTACATTTAAAACTTCCCAACACACTTCTTTGAATGGCTGTGTTATTTTGTGCACATCTGAGCATTTCCCTACTGGGGATCTTGGTTAGAGTACTTGCTTTGTTCTCTTATCTCATCCTCAAAGCCTTAAGCTATCACTCAGCCCATTCAGAAATAAGCCCCTTCACCTGTGAGGCCTGCCAGGCTATCGACAGTGTGTGGATACTAATAGGGCTTTTAGTCTTCAGAGAGTTACCATTTAATGCAACATGTTGTCGCTGTGTCTACTTAAAATTAGTTCTAATATCATAAATGCTAGCCTCATTATTTCAGAATAGTTTACATAAATAGAACATAAATCCTTAAAATGAAATAGAACATGGTTCATAGCCCTAGAATCAGCCTTCAAAACAAAACTGTATGCTTTGGCTCAGCATTGAGAATGGGAGTGAAATTATGCACATTTAGTCCTAAATCTGTTCAGAGACTGATAATAAAAACTTGTAGGTAAGTTATGTGGTCACTGACACAAGCAAACAGCAATAACAACACACAGAAAAGAACAACAACCAGTTGTCTTTGGAGGTCTCAATTCACTCCCCAGTGCCCTAATAGTGATAATATTGATTTAGACACAGGTCACCTACTAACCTACAAAACTATGTGGGTACCACATAAGACAAACACTCCAATTTACCACAGACTAGGTATTGTTCTCTTTATGTCAGTAGGGGAGGGCCAGCCAAAAAAATGAAAAAAAAATGCAATTTTTTTTTTAGAGCTCTACATTGAAGGGGAAAGACTGACCCAATGACCACCATGCAAAACCAACAGTGGCAAAATGAAGCATCTTTTATCAATGGAAAGAGCCTTTCAGACATACCCATGTCAACTTCAGACTGCTAGAGTAATTCCCCGAAGGCCTCTATGAAATATTAGTAATGTTTTTAATTCCCAATGTGTTTTAGACCTAGAGATTAAAATCACATGGCATAAAATAGTATTCCCAAACAGACTATAAACATTTAGCTTCCACTGAGAAATGATTTCATATAAACCTAAAATCTGAACATGCAATTTTCAAGGAATACTGCATTTGACTGAACAGTTGAAGGCAAGGGCAATGATTTCAAACTCTTTAGAGTAAAGCCAACTTGGATTTCTGGTTAGAAAGAATGCATCTCTCACCATCAGGTTTTCTTCAGTGTTGGCTCTGACCAGGGGTGTGTCTTGAGACATAAGATACAATTGTGATATTCCTGCCTGGCATGGAGCAGTCTATTTGGTCACAGCACCTGCGTTAATTCTTGTGAAACGAGACTGGCACATGGCTGTGGTGGAGTATAGGAGTCCCAAGTCATGGCATCTCAGGACACAAATCAGTACATATCTCCTCTACATAGAAGAGAGTACATTCTCACTACACAGACCACACATGAACCATGAGTTAGAATCTAGCTGTAAACCTGGTCTCAACTCAGGTGACAGTCTTTTAACTCCTGTGGTTTGGCCAAACCTTGAGTTCATTTTCTTGGCCTTCCTGGGAGGGAGACATCTTTTCAAACGGAGCTGCTTTTCACAGGAGTATCTACAGGTTGCAAAGGATAGGATGGACAGTGAAACAAACACTTGATGGACCTAGGTTGAGCACCCAGCTCAACCTCAGCAACTTGACACGTAGACACTGACCATTAAGCTAAGCATTCTCAGTGAAGGAACAAACAAGGACTGGGACAGGACAAAATCTCACAGTTAGTCATGTGGACTTGAGAAGCTGGTCCACCTGCAGAGAAGAGGAATGGCAGGATGGGATAAAGGTGTCCACACACACATGCAGATGTGAGCCACACTCCAGTGCTGCAAGGGGGAGCATCCCAAGACAGGCCTTGGTTGAAGCAATTGAAAGATATTTACTCTACATACTGGAAGTCACTGAGGAGAGCCATTTCAAACCTGTTTTTAAACATGTATCAGGTATCCATGATGAGCGCAGTAATATTTTATCAGCAGTTGAGACAGGAGTTTATCTCTAAGGGAGTTTATCCAACAAGAGTTGTATTCACCCTGGAATTTTAAAAGGAGTTTAAGGAAATACCTGATCAATTATTATCAATGCACAAAATTAGAGATCTGAGATTTGTGCTTTAAAATAGTTTTTACCTCTTGAAAGAGTTGACTCTCTTTACAATATAAATCCAACTCTCAGTTCTCTCTAACTAACATACTTGGAGTTGACAATTCTCTCAATTATTTGGGCAGCCCTGATGGAGGAAACTATGGAGTTGAGCAAGGGGAAAGTCTAACAGAGCTTAATGAAGCCAGCCTGGATCCTGGAGCAGTGACCTCAGAGGAGGTTCAGGGTGAGAGGAAAGAGAATGGCTAATGGAGATCAGCCCCAAACACAGGGGAGATGGGGCAGTGGGGGTGAAGGGAGTCTGCAAAGAGACAAGAGAAAGAGGGGGATGCAATTTGATGGTAAACAAAGGAATGGGAAAAGAGCCCACACCTGTCATGGGCAGGGATCAGACATCCAGTTTGGGCACTGTGAACTTAGTTTTTTAAGTGGGCATTTCTGTAAGTATTTTTGAAGAAATTTGGTGGGTTGTAGGGACAGAATAAAATTGAGATGCATAGTCCACAGTCCAGGGGAAATGGACTTTGGTTGAGACTCAGCAAACTGGCCAGAAATCTCCAGCTACCAGGTAGGTTCTGGGACAGAAAGCTTTTCATTTTGTTTTGTTGTTTCTGAGGTATGGCCTGCTATGTAGGTCAGGCAATCCTTGTGGTTTTCCTGCTTTGACCAAAGAATACTGAGACTGCATATGAGTATTACCCTGCCCAGGACCCAAAGTGTGTGTCATAAAATTAAAATGCTTGTGTTTATATAAAGAAGGGCTTTCTATCTCCATGCTATCTAGTCATCAGAATCAACCATTTTCTAGGAGCATGTCCTTTTGCACAAAGCAGCTCTTAGCAAGAAGTCACAATTGGTGGAAGCAGACCTCAGCAGCACCTGTGACATCCTACAGACTACAAATTGATGATACACTGACGATGTCACTCTCCCTAGCAAAGGAAATGCAAGAACGGGAGAGATAAGGACTCACATTTCTTGTGGTATCTGAGTCTGCAAGCATCAGGAATATCTGCTCTTGTTTCCATGGTATCAAAATGCTAAGAATGTCTGGCCCATCCTCTCACTGGGGTGTGGCAAACCAATAGTCACTTAAACATCCTCACTAATATTCCCAGCAAAAGGCAGAGTATCGTATCATGGCAGAGCCAACCAGGGCTCATCACAAGAGTAAGCTAGTGAGACTACAACCCCTGTTGTAGAGGCAGGGGACTCCTGCTCACAATTCCATGGAAAATATTACACTTTTCCCGGGTTTCATGTTGTCTCTTTGCGCCTCAGAGTTTTCAAGATAATTATGGAAAGTTATTTTCCTATTTGTGATACTGTATTTCACAGATGCATTATTAATGACATAGACTGATTAGCAGGGCGGTAGCAGTAATAACTAATGTTTTCTTTTCATCTCCTGTTAATAGATGGAAAGAGTAATTGATGCACACAGGGGACAGATCTTAAACCACAGATCACTCAAAGAGGCTACGGAGGCGGAATTATGGGCCCTTTGGTAAAAACTGTACAAGAAGTTGCTCTAAAAAGATGTGGGCTTACATTTGATACTCCTTGCTGGTGTGTCGAGAGACAAGGCTTACTGCTCCAAGTGTGCAGTGACACCCTGTTAGCTTGCGCTGCACGGCCTCACTCTGTTCTGGGGTATGTGGAATGATTATTCTGACTTCTCTTCTGGGTGACTGTTTCCTTAAATCCCACATTTTAATTTACTTCATTCTCTTGGAGACTCTGAAGTTGTACAGGATATTTCTGCCTGCTTTCCACGTTCCACCTAGTTTCCCAGAGAATTTTTTTCCTACTGGCAGGAGCCCCACCATGGCCTGATGTGTGTGTCTGCTCCCTTACTCTGCTTCAAGTACTTCCAGAAGTGTTGTGGGCTCAAATCCAGTGCTCATGTTAGACAGCAACCTGGCTGACTGATTGCCCATTAAAAACAACTCATACCATCAGTATCTTCTATGAGGTGTCTACTAGGTCAAGCGAGCAAAGGCATTCCAGTTAGAATCCACTTCCAGAAAGAATAGGAACATGTGGAGCACATGTGCTCTGAGGATGCACTGTGCTCCTAGCTAGTGCTCCAGAACTTGACAGAAGCAAAGTGACAAAGAAGAATTTAATTGAGGTTGAGCTGTATTCAGATGCTTTGGAGAGACTATGCTGTATTACCTATCCTGTATTCTTGCTAAGTAGTGGTCCTGACTAAATAACACGGCATCTCTGTGCATGCCTCACTGCCAGCCCCATTGTGAGACTGCTCTAGGAGCAATGGAAAGACAAACATTTAATAAGATTATGCATGTGAATATTAGTCCTAATTCATCTATATGTCCATGTGAGTCAGAAAGGCCATCCCCACCCTGCCTTACCCTTCCTTTCCAGACAAACATCTCTGAATCCTCTCCCTCCCACCTACTATCAGGATATGAAGTCTTCATATCTTCTAATTTGCATTAACTTACTTGCTTCTGATTTACTAAGAAAACGCTTGTTGAACATCTACAGTATGTCACAGTGCTGGACAGATTGATAAGAGGAACATTAAAAAAGTAAACAGCAAGAAGGAGTGGAAGCGGGAAGGTACACAAAATCAGGGGGGAAACATCACTGATCCTCACAGTCTGGAGTGCTCGGTGATTGCCTCTGACCAAAGCAGAAGGAGCTACTCTTCTGCTGTTCCTCCTTTTTGCCACCATGAAGAAATCCCTGGAAATTACCACTTCATCTGCATTGAGGTTTTGGGACAATGTAAGATCCTAAGTTATCTTCAAAACTATAGAAAGTGGATTGGTGTTAGGGTTGGCATCATTGTGGGACCTGTAAGTGGTCAATATGAACTAGTTTCAAATTTGTCTAACATCCTGCTTTTCCCACAGAGTGGCATGAAATATTCTAACCTACCCAGTAGATGAGCTGATTGATACCTGATGCATAGAAACTACTACTTTTCTAAGCAGTTCCCACTGGAATTAGGGATTTGCAAACAGAAACTAGCACCATAGTGATAATGAAGATGATTATAAAGAAATGAAAACTGGTAATTGGTCTTTAAAGACCACTGCAATTCATTAGGTGATAGGCTGCCCTGTTTGTTAATCAGCCTGGTCAGTACCAGCTCCCATAAGCTCGAGTCTACAATTTCAGTTGTGTTTCCAGTGAAAAACCTCACTCTGTGAACTACAATAATGACTGGTGTGGCAAGATATGCCTATGGGTGCAATAGTTCACAAATGTTATGGGAGTAATCAACCACTTTCTAATTGAATGAAACTGCTGAATAGGAGAAAAGTACATACCTGGTGCTTCCAATTTGTCCAAGAACCTATGATTTGGGAGCTCAGAGGTTCCAAGGGTAAACCTACTCTATTATTCCACTAAATGCACATAGGGTCAAACTCCCCTTAAATTCCCATCTCTGTAACCATACATTAGTGTGGCCCTCAGAAAAGCTTTCCTGTGCAGTGGAGGATGGTTAATGCAGCAAGCCACAACTGATCTGTAGCTGGAAGTTTCTCCAGTCTCACTGGGCCCCATGGTCTGAGCAAATCTCTCCCACCCCTGTCCTGCAGCCGCTTGGTCCCAAAGCAGCTTATTTATTAGCCAATGGGAGCAACACATATTCACAGTATACAGAAAGACATCCCACAGCACTGGTCAAAGTGTAGAGAATAAGTTTTCAGGCAGTACTCAGCCATAAAGAGGACATTTTCATCATATCCCTTACCAAGGTTCAGAAGCTACCATAGAAGAGGGAATGGAAAATTATAAGAGCCAGAGGTTGGAAAGGACCTGTGAAAAATAAGGTCTTCTGGCCATGTCAGGGTCACTGTACTCATGAACTCACAGATGCTATGATTCTAGCACAAGGCCTGGCAAGATCAAGGGAGTCAACATTCTAGTGTCAAGTAGAAAAGTGTCTATGAGGGATCCCCCCGCCCTCAGCAACTGAGGAGCTATGGACAGTTGATAGATTATGGGAAGAAATAACCAGCTCTCTTTAATGGAATGTGGCTCCACATAAGTTAGTCATATTCAAGTGGATGCCTCACACCCAAAATTATATGAACAGCACAAATTTGAGTTGATGGGTTACTAAATTTTTAATGAAGACATGATTTTGGGTATGGGGAGGGAGATGGATGTGAAAGTGGGAAGAGTAAGGGTAAATATATATAATATATATTATGCATATATTTATATATACTATGTAAATAAAACATACTGTATGAAATTATCAAATATTAATTAATGCAGCTAGCTTCATGGAACATCATAGCATGGAGGTGGAAAGATTTTAAGAGCCAGAGGACCAGGAGATCTACCATATGACTGTGTCTTCTAAAAAACACAGTGAAGTTATACCCATGATGCCTCAACATTATGCCTGCCAAAACAAGATCTGGATAATGACACCAGCAGATATACTAGTGTAAAAAGGGGAAATATCATCGGGTCTCAACCCTAGACAAAGAACTAATATGTGTGTGTGTGTGTGTGTGTGTGTGTGTGTGTGTGTGTGTGTGTTATGTAATAGTAATTTCATGCAATAATAATAATCAAAGAAAACAAGGCCATGAATTTGAAAGTGAGTAAGGTGAGTATAAGAGGGGTCTTATGAGGGCAGGATTGGGGAATGAAAGGGAAGGGATAAGATGATACAATTAGATTTTTAATAATAAAACATTTTTAAGCAAGTATTGAATATTAGTCA
Organism: Onychomys torridus; assembly: GCF_903995425.1. Lineage (NCBI taxonomy): Eukaryota > Metazoa > Chordata > Mammalia > Rodentia > Cricetidae > Onychomys > Onychomys torridus. Next base: position 13,394,123 of record NC_050459.1, read on the forward strand.
TATTTGTTCACCCTATAATCAGTCTCAGTAATGGGGAGGCTGAGGCAAGAGATTTACTGAAAGTTCAAGGCTAGTTTGAGCTACATAGTGAGTTCCAGACCAGCCTGGGCTACAAAATCAGTAAGACTATGTTAATTAGTGTTATTAGGTTATTATGCTTCCTGGCTTGCTTTTCATTCCTTACTCAGCCTGCTTTCTTAGGGAACCAAGGACTATCATCAGCTCAGGAATGTCAGCACCCACCATGGTCTGGGCTCACCCCCATTCATCACTAACTGAGAAAATGCCTCCTAGCTTGATCTCATGGAGGCATTTCTTCAAAAGAGGCTCTTCCTCTCTGATAGCTCTAGCTTGTGTCAAGTTGACACACAAAACCAGCAAGTACAAAGAACCTATCTAAAAGACAAGAATGAAAGGGCATTTCTTACATAGATATTCAGAAACTCAGTGATTTGCCTTCTTAGAAAAGCATGCTCACCCTGAGTGCTACACTGGAAAGCAAAGGATAGGAGGCTGTTACTCAATATCAGTAAACTGCCTGGAGTCAACAGGACAGAAGCAAGGAAGGGGACTCGACAGTACCCCTCACTGGTGAGGAGGAGAAACAGCAATCATGGAGGATCCTCAGATTGACAAGCATTGGCTGTCCTGGAACTCTCTCTGTAGACCAGGCTTGCCTTAAATTCAGAGATTCAGAGATCTGCCTCCCTCTGCCTCCTGAGGGCTGGGATTAAAGGCGTGCGCTCCTTGTTTTAATCTCAGCACCCAGGAGGCAGAGGCAGGCAATCTCTATCAATTTGAGGCCAGTCTGGTCTACATACTGAGACCCTGTCTCAAAAACAAAACAAAGCTCTTAACTTTGAAAAACCGGACTACATATTTTAATCCAAAATATGCCCATATTTTTTAAAACTACAGGATGATATAAAATTTGATGTGCCCATAATTTTTCTAATTTAATCCAGCCATGCTTCATCTATGTTTTATTCTGTCCTTTGACATCTTGTCTCTATTCAAAGAGAAGTCATGAAGGCCTTGAGAGAAGAAGCTTGGTCTGAAGAGCTGCTAACATGCCAGGGTTTTCTCCATGGATCCTGCCAATACCTAAGGCAGGGAACCACTACTTCTGAAGGCATGGGTCAAGAAGGATGGCCCATAGATAGGCTGTTTTACATATTCCATTGGTCATTCATCCACAAAACCACAGCCAGCTGCTTCTTCTGGAAGGAATTTTAATTACTGAGAATGTCTTTTCTAGAGTGATATTCTTAATGTCCTGAAGTTTTCTGTGAAGATGGGAATGCAGGGTGATAACCCACGTGGGAGCATGGGTGACTGTCAGAACTCTGAGGGACATTTAGTATGGTGAAACAGGATTATTTTAAGCTCATAACATTGGAGAAGTGGCTCAGTGGATAAGACTTCTTGCTGTTCTTACAGGGGATCTAGGTTTGTTCCCTGTTGGTGAATATTATTTTAAAGTGTGTTGCATTCTTTTCCTACTGCTTTTGTTAACAGTTCAAAGATGTGTTTGATTAAATAAAACTAACCTGCAAGCAGGAAGCTGAGTCAGAAAGTAGCTGACAGGAAGTAGTAAGGAGGAACCAGTTGTAGCAAGGGTTTTTTAAGTGGAGGCTGGTTTTTTTTGGAAGACACCAGTAAAGCGATAAGGTTAGCTACTTGCTATTCAGCATCTCTGAGCAAGCAGAATTCCACCTCAAACCTTGAATTGTGAGTTCTTTAGATTTAGATAAAGTTTCCCTTAGTAGTTTTGAAAGAGTCAGTGCCTGAGAAAACAAAATCCCCTCAGGTGCATCCTTCCTGGTGGAAGCCATTGTTTAAGGGGCAACCACTGTAGATTAAAAAAAAAAAGTTAAAAACAGTTCCCCAGCACCAGTATGGCAGCTAACCAATGCCTATGGCTTGGCAGGTATTCAATGCTGCTGTCTTTTGAACTCCATGGGCATCACATACACATGGTCCACATACATACAGTCAGGAAACATGCACAGAAACATAAAAACACAAATCAAACCTTAAGCTGAAACAAAAAGAAGGAAAAGAAAATGTTTCAAAGGGCTTTGCTAATTATCATGTTTGTGTCATGATTCCTGCTCAATATATATTCACATACATATAAATTGATACCTGTAATCATCTCATGATGTTGTTGCCTCTCACTGTGAGGTACAAAGACAGTTAACCATTCAGCAAAGTTCCACCAAACAGGAGAGGGGAAGTCAAGCACAGGACTTCAGATCTTAATTCCATTTCCTAGAACTTTGGCTTTGTCTTAGCTCTGTGTTGTTGGCTTTGCCAATGATCTTAAAATGTGAAAGGAAGCCAGTGGATCAGTCTTGTGATCCCATCTGCTCAGGAAGCTGAGACAGGAGCATCACAAGTCCAAAGCATATCTGAGCTACAGTGAGTTCAAGACCAGCATGGTCAATTTAGTGAGACTGTGATCAAAAAGTAAAAACATGGCTGAAGATACAGATCAGCAGTGGAGAAATTTCTTGTAGGTAGCAAAACCTAGGCTCAATCCTCTGCATCAGAAACACACACACACACACACACACACACACACACACACACACACATGCATACACACACAAACACACATACATACATAGACAAACACACAGGCACTCATGCACACACGTACACACACACCAGATAATTCATGACCATTTAATGTTATTAATTGATTTCAAAATGATTGTTGGAACAATAAATTTAAGTGAATTTGCAGAATGGCAAAGTTTTTAGCTTTATGTAAAGACAGAGTGTTACCTCAGCTCCTGAGCACATAATCACATTACTGATAAATTGACTCCAGATGCACCAAACCTGTGTGTTCAGGCTTAGTGATAGTCTATTAGCACAGGAACTTTTAAAAATAGATGTATGTTTCATTTAAATGACACTAAATGTCCTCTTATTTGCATGTGTATTTCGAACATTTTCCTTGCTTTCTCAATTATGAACACATACTTCATCTCCTACACAAGCCATCAGAGAGCATATCATGGCTCTTCTTCCTACAGTGATGTCAATTAAATCCCGTTTCACATACTACACAGGAAGTAAAACATCATCCCTGACCTCACTACAGCATCATGTGACCTGCCTGCTTCTGAATGCTACAGATTGTATCCCAAGGCCAGCATTTTCCTCCAAACACTCACGCCCCTCCCCTACCAGCATATGTCAATACAATTCTGCTGTCTACACTGCAGCAATGCAGAGGAAATGATCAGAATTAACCAGTTAACAGCTTCTATGACAACATCCCGGGAACAAATTAATTCTAGAACTAACGTTTTGAAGAACCAAAGCACCCCCATTTCAAGTAAGCCCCTCACCCCAGCTTGAAACAGGCCTGAGCTTCAAAATTCTCAGAGCTGCTGACATAGGTTCCAGGACAAAGTCAGGATGTTTGAAGAACCAACGGGTAACAATTGATTAACCACAGAATGCCCCAAATGCTGGAGGTAATCTATAAAGTTTTACAAACAACCGGTTAAAACTACAAAGTAAGATAAACATAGAAATTCTGAAAAGCCCCTAAACCTTGAGCCAATCAAAATTGTACCTGTACTAGCACTCCTAAATGACATAACCTTGTGGTTTTTGCCTTTAAAAACTGAGCTTGCAGAGGGTTGGGCACCTCCTTTAGCCTCGGCTGTGCCGGGTGCTCAACTGAGGCCCCTTTCACATGACTTGAACTGTTCCAATAAACCTTGCTTTTGCTTTTTGGTGAGTTCATGTCTCCAGTGCTCTCTTTGGGGGCTCGTTCCCAGGGCACAACACAACAATTTTGAGAATTCAGCTGAGCCTCATCTAGAAGGAGTCATGTAATCCTTAAAATAAAAACAAGAATTCTATTCTCTAGCTATCAGTTTTCTAGGTTCTTATGGGAACCTTGTGAGTAATCTTAGGAGTGATTACCTTGATGCCACTGCACAAGCAACATTTAAGCTGATTGACAAAATCTGATTCTATGTTGCAAAACAGAAGCAATTCTCTTGTTTTATGTCAAAAGAGGGACTCCAAAGTAAAGTAGCCTGGGGCCCACTGTAGCCAGGATGCTGAGTTTAATGACTCCGTGGTCTAATTGTCTTTTTCACTGAAGAAATCCTTTGAATCTTCACCACACATCATCAAATTGCCATTTGGAGTTCAGCTTGGGCTCCTTTCTGTAAAATGAGGCTGGTCTATTCATTATAATGATGGCTTCTTGGGTAATGACAGTATAGCCTCATCCTAGCACAGAAGGAGCTGTCACGAATGTGCCCTTCAGAAGCCACAGGGAGACTCCAGTGAAGGACCCACTTTGTTAAGCAGACTTGTGTGTTTGTTGAATACATAAGCCACCAGTCCATCTGAGATCTGCTTTCAGCCTTGGGACTGTGAACATCCCATTCCAGAAGTACACCACTGACTAGTGGGAATCAACACAGAAAGAAATAGAGCAGTCAAAAGAAAATCACTCCAACCTTCATTGTGTCTTTAAAAATTTGACAAAATGCCCTTGTAAAGGAAGTTGTTGCAGTATCATGAAGGAAAGGACAGTCTCCTGCAGATGGGGTGACAGAGAGCTGAGGGAACCTGTCACCCGGTGAGTGACTCCTTATCTCCATGCCATTCCTCCCCCCACTAATCACCCCATGAGTCCTGTCCTATTTACATCTATTATATTTTTGTCTAACTAAGAATGCAAGGGGTTGAATCACTGCTTCTGTTTGGGCCTCCTGATAGGGCTCATGGACCAGATGAGAATGTATAATACACATGTGAGTGTTTTAATATCATTTCTAGGTAGATAAAAAGGGAAAAGAAAAAAGGTGACTACTTTGACTCTAAAATATATTGGTCACGCACAGACGAATGATGGAAATCTTGTTGCCCTGATGGCATGTGGGTGAGCAAGTTAAACATGACTAGGAGAACATTCACCACCACTTCTATTGCATGATGGGAGCTGATTTCCTCTCCCCCCCCCTCTCTCTCTCTCATTGGTTTTTTGAGACAGGGTTTCTCTGTAGCTTTGGAGCCTGTCCTGGACTATCTCTGTAGACCAGGCTGGCTCGCCTCGAACTCACAGAGATCTACCTTCCTCTGCCTCCCGAGTGCTGGGATTACAGGCGTGTGCCACCACTGCCTGGTGGGAGCTGATTTTTAAAGTAAATTATGTAAAGACAGACATAACAGAAGAGAAAGGGCCAGAGGATCTATCCACATCCACCGGCTCTCTCTTTTAATCTCTAGGCTTGTTTCTGGTATATTCTCTGAGGGGGAAAAAAAAAAAAGAAAAGAAAACATTTTTTTTTTCTTTAAGTCTGGGTTTTACTATGTAGCCCTGATTGACCTGGAACTTCCTATATTGACCTCGGATTCAGAGACCTACTTGCCTCTGTCTCACCAGAGCTGGGATTAAATGTATTTTCCACTTGCAAAGGGAAGCTGGGGAAATAGGTCTTTGCAACATGAATGAATTTGTGACCTTTTTAAATGTGAGCTGGAACCTTTAACAACTGAGCTATTTAATCTCTGACTAAATTTTGTTTCTCTCCAGTTGTCTTAGATGTGTATCTCTTGGAAGACTGAGTAATGTTTCTTTGCTCCCTGGCTAATATCCATATACTGGCACCACAGCTCTGTCTCCCACTCTAGCTAACGGCTACAGACTGGGGAAAACCTCAGCCACCATCAGGACCACAAGGCCTTGAGTTGTGGCAAAGCCCAGCTTGTGAAAACATTTGATCTTTGCTCCATTCTGCATTGAGGGGAAATTCTTGCCCTCCACCATGGCCAGGGTCAGCTCATCTCCATAGGGTACTAGGAGTCCCACAGCTTCTGTGCCATCCAAAGTCTTTGCTTATCACTTTTCACCATGTTTACCTGAGCCTTTCTGCTTCCTTGAGTGTTGAGGACCAACCCACCTGGACCCCCTTTTCAATGTGAAAATGTGCAGTACACTCAGGTGATTTTCTCTCCCGCTCATGTGTATGTAAGTGTATTCTGCATACAGCAGCTACTGAGCTTGGTCCATTTGTCTGCTGCACAGTAATGGTTTTATCTTCTATTTAGACACAAGGAAAATTACCCAGGAGCACCTCCATGACAAGGATGCAGTAAACACTTGTCTTGTGAAAATTCAATGAATACAATAGTATAATTCTTACGAAAAGCACAAATATTGTCTATTCTATCTTGGAACAGAACACAGGAGAGTTATGAGCCACTCTTTGTGTAACTCATGAATGCCAACAGAACACCGCGTGGAATGGTATTTATAAAGAAGTAATAATATAGTGTGCAGAGGTGACTTTCATAGAACTTACTATTTAATGTTTCTTTTTAGTTCAGACAGCTTTACATTTCATTTATTTATTTTTATTTTTCAGCTCATGGCTTGAATAAAGGGCTTCATTCTCTCTACCTCTGAGCTGTAATCCTACCCCAGTATTTTATTTAACTAATTAGCTATTCATTTACTTTTTGTAATAGTAAGGGATGGATATAAGGCTTGGCACATGCTAGGTAGAACACTTCATCTTCAGCCCTTTTTCAGTTTTTTTTTTTTTTTTTTTTTTTTTTTTTTTGAGACAGGATCCCTTAGGCTCACCTCCAATTCACTCTGAAGGTCATTCTATCCTGGAATGTGTAATCATCCTGCTTCACCCTTCTAAATGGCCAGGATTACAGGCATGTACCAGGAGGCATAGTGGCATTTAGGTTTTAGATGCTAGAAGAGCAATGTGGATTTCAAGGCATCACTGGCCCAGATTGTCTTTCTGAGGTATGTGGAGCCAGCAGCCCACTCAGAAATCCTGTGGAACTGCTCTCTGAGTTATGTGGGAAGCATTGTGGCAGTGTATGTGGATAGCATGTTTCTCTACACCAATGATTCTCAACCTGTGACCCTTTAATACAGTTCCTCGTGTTGTGTTGAGCACTGACCATAAAATTATTTTCATTGCTACTTCATAACTATAATGTTACTACTATTATAAATCATAATGTAAATATCTGTGTTTTCCAATGGTCTAGGTGACCCCTGTGAAACAGTCACTTGACCCTCCCCAAGGGGTTGTGACCCACAGGTTGAGAACCACTGCTCCACATAGTTGTAATTGGCATTTTTATAGCAAAGTACTGGGGAAAAGAAACCAAAACAAAACAGCCATTTAGGAGAAACATGAATTTCATGTTTTCTCATGAATAGAAATGTAGTGCCTTTCCTACAAAATTTTCTAGGCTGAACTTCTGCCTCCAAGAGTTCTTCATACATTAAAAGTGTTCCTCATTCAATTTTAGTACAATATATATTCTGACATCTCAGGAAACATGGAGATCACTCTAATGTCACAGAAATCTAGTTAGCCTAGCATCACTGCCAAAAAAGGACTCATGGAGCAGGTGAATGGAGAGAGTCAAGACAGACGTGCCAACACAACCTACTGAGCAGTGACCAAGGAGGAAAGCTGGTTTCTTCAATGTATGTGATGGGACAGCTCAGGGTCATACCCCACAGAAGGAAACCTAGACATAGACCTTACACTTCTCCCCAAAAGTAACTCCAAATAGTCACATGTCTGAGCATAAAATGAAAAGCCCTTAATCTAGAAAACCTCAGAAATATGCTAGAATGTATTAAAAGGAGGATGATCTCTGCTGAAGACTAGCTTGGTGCTGTGGAATAGAGACTCCGATACACTGTGGCCCCAGCATGTGGGTCTTAGCCAGGGAGCAAAGAAACATTCCTAAACAAACAAACAACCCTCTGACAAAAAACCTCTTAGATCCCAATTAAAGAGCAATAAATAAAAACGGGGAAAATCTAGACACATATTTCACTGAAGATGACAGGCAGATGGGATATAAATATACAAAATGTTTTCAAAACCTTATGTCATAATGGAAATGCAATTTGAAAGCACAAAGCTGAGCTCCCCCACACCCCTCCCAATGGCTCAACCCAGAAGACTGACAGCAGCAGATGCCAGGGACTCTGGGAGGCAACAGCAGGCTCTTGCTGAGGAGAGATTTGGAGTTTCTCACAAACCTGAACTAGTAAGTAACTAACAGTAGCCGAAAGCAACCATGGCATTCTGCAGTGAGCAGAGAGATGAACTATGGGTTCAGAGACATCTGAACCAAGGGCAACGATTCCACAGCAGAAACCACATAGCCATGGAGGAAACTTAACACACACTTCTAAGTAAAAGGTATTGATCTGGAAAAGCTGTGGGCGACATGTTTCTAACTGTGGAACATTCCAGAAAGGACAAAACTTTGGAGATTTGCAGACTTTTGTCAGCCAGGGTTTAAGGCGAAAGAAAGATGTAAGGACAGAAGCTGGGATTTGAGAATACAAAGACTACATGGCACTACATTGTTCCATACAGCACAGCACATTCCCTCAAACCCATGAGACATCTAGCAGTAAGAAAATATCCTAATATAAACTATAGATTTCAATTTCAGTGTAGTCTAGTCATGGATGTGTCAACAGTGGGCAAGAGGCTGCTTGTGTACCTGAGAGGAACACAGTGGGAACTCTCCTTTTGACCATGGTGTGACAGTGTACTTGAAGATGCTCAGAATATTTCCCTAATTAACTAGAAAAATGAACAGAAGAGCAGCAAACAGAAGCCAGGATGACTTCAGTCACAGACACCACTGACACATGAGCGGGAATCGGATCTTGTTCCAAGGCAGAAGCAGGTGCTGAGGAAAAGAAACATTTTCCTTTCTTCAGCAGTCTAACCCCTGGTGAGTTGTCCATGTGACTGTAAACAAAGCCTGACACATACACCTGTAAGGAACCCTAATTAAACCCATGGTTACCAAACAAAACCAAAAGCAAAACAAAACAACACACAAAAGGAGATGGAACACAGGTTGAGGAGAGAAGAGGATGGTGGAGATGAGAACAAGACAGGAGAGGGTGAATACGATCCAAATGCAGTATGCAAATACGTGAGAGTGTCATAAGGAACTCCATTATTATGCATAGTTAACATATGCTAATAAACAACCCCAGTGGTCTAAGGTAGAATTTGCAAACTCTATCTTAAACAAAACTTTTAACTTTGCATAGAAGATGATGAGCAACACAAACATAAAATGAATTTCTCATTTTGCTGCATCCTCAGCTTCATTTTAATAAAGTCCACTATAGTTAACTCTCTTTATACATTGAATATTAATGCAGACATCATGAGAAATACAAGTCTGTTTCATGATAATTAGTATGTCAGAGATATAGAATGTTTGCTCATTTGCTCTCTAGCAGATGAAGGGAGATTGTCATGTTGGAGCCTGGCAGTACTAGAGGAAGCCATCCTGTTGTCAGAGACACACCAAAGGAGAGGGTAGAGGGAGTCACATGCAGAGTGAAGGGAGACGAAATGCTGGGAACCTGCATGGGACTGAACAAGGCCCGCTGAATGTGGGTGACAGTTGTGTGGCTTGATCTGTTTGTGGGGTCCCTGGCAGCAGGACCAGGACTTATCCCAGGTGCATGAACTGGCTTTTTGGAACCCATTCCCTGTGGTGGGATACCTTGCTCAGCCTTGATACAATGGGGAGGGGCTAGGGTCTCCTTCAACTTGGTATGCCAGACTTTGTGGACTACCTTGGGAGGCCTTACCTACTCTGAGGAGTGGATGGGGGTAGAATGGGAGGGAGATGAGGAGGCAGGAGAAGGGGAGGGAGGGGGAACAGGGGTTGGTATATAAAATGAAAAAAAATTTTAATAAATAAATATATTTTTTAAAAAATGAAATGCTGGAGCTCAGCAAGGCTAGGCTTAAATATACCACAGCAAAGCAGATTGGAAGGGATGCAGATAATACAATACCTCTCTTTGCCCCCTTGCAATGAATAGTGGTGAATGTGAAGACTTAATGGCAGCCTGAGATGAAGAGAATAAAATAAGTAACTGCTGTGGGCTCAGCACTAAACAAGACATGTGAGGCAACCCTTTAAATTTCAGGGATCATTTCAGAAGAGAGAGTTTGAAATACATAAGAGCCAGAAGACAACAATGAACAGCCATGAGATGCCATTGTCTAGGCTCAGTACAACCACTGAACTCAGAGACTCAGAGAAACTGTAGTTACCTGTACTACGCACACACAAAACTAACCCTGTCAAGGATCAATCAAAGAAGGTCCAATTCACAGGGTCCTACTGTTTACCTATGAACTATTGGCTAATGATGGATTCTAAGAGAGGGGAGACCACTGGATTTATTTTTGCACACTCTGCTGAACCTATCAGGTTTCAACAGATGGTTCCAAGCCCAGGGTCATATAAAGAGGGCTCTATTTAATCTTAGTGGGGCATAAAATAAAATGAACAGATATAAACATGAGAGATTTGTGAGGAGCAGAGATCACAAGGGTGGTAGTGAGGTAGGAAGTGGTCAATATGTATTGCATACATGTGCATAAAATAAAAAACTAACGTAATTAATTGAAGTAATGTTATAGATAAGTTTTAGATGTTTCCTGGACCAAAGTAAGAGGACAGTTGGCTAGAATCAACACTGTCAGTAAACCTTGCCCTAGATAGGGTTATACCATCATCAAATTTGTCCACAATTGATAGTTTCTAATCTCATAAATGAAATAATATGTTTCTAATATCACATTTAATATTAATATTTTCTTTCTTCTTTTTTTTGTTTTTGTTTTTTTTTGTTTTTTTCGAGACAGGGTTTCTCTGTAGCTTTAGAGCCTGTCCTGGAATTCGCTCTGTAGACCAGGCTTGAACTCACAGAGATCTCCTGTCTCTGCCTCCCGAGTGCTGGGATTAAAGGCATGTACCACCACCACCTGGCAAGATTTAATATTTTCACAGGAGATAGTAATAGATTGCATAGGACATTTTCCCAATGATATTCAATAATTTTAAGAATTGTATACAAATCAGCCCTTCTCAAAGTACCATTCATACATGTGGCTATTTTCCCCCAAATCAGAAACAGACAATTTCAGAGTGCCTGCTACGACCATATCAAAATAGAAACCCAGCATCTTTTGGTGGAACTTGAGTACTCAAAATTCTTGCATGTTCCAGAAACTAAATTTTTGCTCAAGTTGTGATGTTCCCAGATAGACATGGCAAGCAGAGCATTTGAATGCTACCTGGTGTATGTCATTTTATATGGGCTTTGAACTCAAGGGCAAATTCTCTAAGGGATGATTTAAACAGGCAGGTTGAATGTGCAGAATTCTAATGTTGCCTATAGAGAAATGCTTGCTAACATGGCATTTTGACTCTTCAAAGAACATCACTTTTTATCCAGTCTTTGAATCTCCGCTGACTCTCTTCTCTCACCTCCACAGGCTTTCTTTCACACACCTTCAAGCAAGGCTTAAGTTTCTTCTATCACTAAGATTTCCCTCTGTCTGCTTTCTCTACATGAGAATATCAACTCATTGTACTTAAGGGGCATGACTAAACAAATATTTTAAAGAATAAATAATCAATTGTTGGAATTAAATTGTCTCATTTAATTCAAGTAAGATGCTAATTAATAAGGGGGACATTCTGAAAACTTAAAATTGTCATTGTGTATCTCTGACTAATCGATTCTTTTCGGAAGTCAATTAAGAAAACAACTGTTAGCTGAATCCCAAATTACAGGGACAGATGGAACGTTAAAAATCAAGAATATTGAAATAAGTGAATAGGGATCTAAACTCAGCTCTTTATCACCTGTACTCACGTTTCATGATATAAATCCCCTCATTTCTAGATGACTGTAGCTCTTCTGAGCTCCCATGGAAATAGATGTGTGAACAAAGATAATGAGCAGGGTTCTGTATTTGGTGATCTACAATATCAGGTCAATGAGCTCAAACACCCTGCACAACAGGTCACTGGCTTCTGGGGGCTCTGGCTATGCTACTGCTTAGGGTATATGGAGTGTGTGGTTCTTCTTGACCCATGGTCATAATACTCAAAGTCGCTAAGTCTTCTTGCTACCAAGAGAAACTAGATCTATGTCATACCTTGAAATCTATTACGTAAATGAAACATTAGTTCTCCCAAAGAATCCTTGAAAAAGATGAAAAGACAACATGCAGACATGGAGAAAGTATTTGTACTCCTTATGTCCCATAAAGGATTAGTATCTATACTATATAAAGAGTGGCAGAAAGTCAACAAGGAAAAAAAATCTGAAATTGTCTCTGGAAAAATATACACAGAAAATTTGGAGATGAATAAATCTTACATATCATTAGTGATTAAAGAAATAGTAATTAAATTATCACCATAGTGAAACATTATTCCCCTTCTACCAAAATGGATGAGGCAGAAAACAAAATGTAATAACACAAACACAGGTGAGAATGCTCTGGAGGGGATTGCACATTTATTGCTGGTTAGGCTGTAAAGTGGGACAATTATTGTAGTTTTATAGTTTGCTGCAAACCTAAACACATGATTATCACAGGGCATAGAAGTAATTCTACCTCTGAGCACCTATCCAAAAGAAGATAAAGCCTGCATTCATGCAAAAACCTGCTCACAAATGTTAGTAGCATCCTTACTCATAGTAGCTCATACTGGACCCAGATCCACTATCTTTCAAAGGGTTAATGAGTAATTCACCTAGTCTGTATCTGGCTATGGAAAACTATGAAGCCAAAAGTAAAGCTGGAATGACTAGGGTGGAGTTTGAGGAAACTGTGATGAGTGGCAAGATCTATCCAGAAGATCACATGCTGTATGGTTTCATGTACATGATAGTCTAGGACTACACATAGCACTCAAGACAAAAACAGTAGTCACATAAGGAGGGTGCCTATGAGGAAGGCCTTACAAGGGAGGCACTTGGAAGTATACACACATATGTGCAAGTGCACATGCACACCACACACACACACACACACACACTGGGGGGCAAGCATGCCACTATTGGATCTGACTACATTCTCTGCACTACTCCTTATCAATCTCCTAACTTCTGCTCTATCTCTATCAGTGTGTAAATGTCACCCAGTGAGCACACCTTGCCAAGTGAAGGGTACAGAAATGGCTTCTGATAACTTTATAGAATGTCTTGTGAAATCATAATAATTTCAAAGTCAAAAATGAAAATCATCTAGCAGAAATTTAATGGGTTTTAAAAATACAAACATATCATTATGTTGGAGGCACAGGAGAGGGGGCAGAATTCAGAGCAGATTGACTCTGTGTGGTACATCTATTCATTCCAAGGTGACCCTGGATGATCTTGGGCATGAAGTTTTCTGAGAACATTGAGAAAGTTAGACATGTTGTCTGCTTCTTAGCCTATATCAGCCCCATCCCTGGGCCCCTCCTTCCATGTTCCATATCACAGAGCATCTACCAATTTCCTTAAAATTGGCTATAAATAATGTGCATGCTCACTGGTTATTAAAAACTTGCAATGTTTACCTTGAAACTTCTCAGAGACTGAAGCAAAAGGTATCAGTTATGGGCAATCTGACTCCTTCCTCCCTGGGAAAGAGAAGTCAGTTTGATTGTATATATACTTTAATTCCTTGTCGACAGTAATGAATGCGATGCCTTCATGATGATTTCCAGTGTTCTCTCTGAGGCTTTAGAGCATGTTCTCAATGAAATGACCTGGCCTACAGGATTGGCCTCTTTTCTAGATCCCCTTCTACCCACTTAGTATTTCTTGATTCTTAAAGCTCCCTTCTCATCTACCTTGAAAGCCAGCCTCATTAATTTGCCAACTTATTATCTGTGTGTCTACAGTTGACAGGCTGAGGGTGTAATTGAGGGAAGAACTTCAGGGATGGATCAATTTAGCCTTTAAACCCTCTGACTGAACTCCCGATGTTATAGTCACATAAATAATTTACCTATCACTAAAGGGGCTCCCTCCTCTGACAGACATTAATGTTCTCCCTACTCTACAGACACCTGAAAATGGAGCAGTCCCACAGTCATTCACAGATCCCACAATAAAAAGGTGAGGTGATTTTCTTTTACACTATTTGATGAAAATGTATGTAATAGGTTGAGTCCCTTGAATCTGTCATGAGCATGCTAAGCCACACAGTGGTCCTTCAGGCCAGTGGAGGTACCTTTTCTAGGCTTCTATTTCAGGTATTAAGAATAACATGATGAGGCCTCTGGTCATTTTCCCAAGTAAATTCTTCCCTTTAATCAGTTAGGCTTAGGACTTGGTTGCTTGGGATGCTCAAAGAATCTTTTATTTTCCACTAGGTTTGGACTTCGGTTTCACCATCTAGAGCCCAATTGAGTCCCATTTTTTTCATATCTTAATGGATCTCACTTTCCTGGTTGCCTTAAGAATTACATGTATGTGAGTGTCCTGTGGAATGTGATGGACCACCTTGCTTTGCAGACAATTTCTTGTTCGGCTTTTCCTTCCCCAGATGTATCTAGACATCAGCTTTCACAGCAAGGTTTTCCTGGGTATTTGCGAAGATATTTCAGTTCCTGCAGTGACAAAAGCCTATTCAGCTGCTGCATAATTTACTAACCTGATTTATAAAGCGCTACATTAAATCTAGTACTTTCATGCAATATGAGGATAGAGCTTTCTGAGGAAAGCAAAGATCTGTAATGATCGAAATGCACCCTGGAATTACATGTGATAGAAGAAAGCAGATTGGGGCAATTATCCCTCTTTTTATTATTAAACCTTCGGATGGCTGTTAGAGGTTAATGGAACTATTATTTTTCCTTCTTTCAAAATCTGCCTTAAAGCTGATCTGGCTGGCTCCTTATGAGGAGCCTGGCTCTTGCAACTGCAGGCAGAGTTTCGATTAAGCAAAAAGAGAGATCACACACGTGTGTGCTATCACTCAAATAAATCCTAGAGGATCTGTGTCCTGGAAATAAGCCCTGATGATGAGAGGTGCCCCTGCACACTTAACCACAAGCATGGTATCTTTGGTAACATATTTATAAGACACAATATGATTTTTGTAGGTGGGCAAAACAAGTCATGTTAATTGGAAGATTCTTGGAGGGAGGAGTGATAGAACAACCATACCTCTCACTACCCAGTTACAGCCTTTGAAAATGCTGCCTGGTGATGAATTCCAGACTGAAGTGTCAGAACATGAGTGCAGCCGCCATTGTCTATGGCTGATACACTTCTGGAGTGAAGGGTGGAGGTTTCTGCTCTAGGCAGAGAGGTAGGTAGAAAAGGCTGGAGTCACTAGTGAAGTCACAATGCCTTCCTCGGTCTACTCTCAAAGTGAGTCACATGAAAATAATTTTCTAAAACAGTAAAAATGTTAAGTTGTCTTCTCTTCCCAGCCTCCCAGAAATGCCCAATTAATGAGAATTAACAGTTTCTTCCCTTCTTCCCTCCTAGCATCTGCAGATCTGTTTATAAAGAGAAGACACAGGCCAGAAGATCTCTCTGGTGAAACCTCTTGCTAGGGATTTGGGACCCAAGTCATGGTGTGCCAGGGGAACAAGGACTGACTCAAGATATAATGCTGAATTTTTGTGAGCATAGTTAAGTAATCAGTGACTCTGGCCACCAGTCTTTTTATTTGTTTCCTATAGTTACTCCAAACTTGCAAAAAGAAAAACTAGGAAAATGAGAGTGACCATGCTGGATAGGTCAGTACACAATGGCCCAGGGTAGAAGGATGCATTTTCCCAAACTGTCTGTTTCAGGAAATGGTTTTGCCAGTCAGGATGTTTCAAGAATACCATGCAAACATTCAGTAGTTCTGTCACACACATCCCTGTGTGCTGAATGAAGCTCCACTCTGAGGCAGAGACATAGATTGTGTCATTCACCCCATCCCATATAAGTCAATGGAAAAGCTAGCAGCCAGTGTAGTGGAAGCTATCATAAACACAATAAACAACCAACTGTTGTCTGTCAATATCTCAGTCTGTATGCAAAGTTGGAATAAATTTGCTTACACTTCAAGTGTGTTTTTCAAGGTAGGTAACATTGATTATAAAACAATAAAAATGTTGCTTATACAGAAAGGATACAAAGAAATAAACTAAAAATGGAAGGTCTGGAACACTTGGGGATGTTTATTTCATTTTCATGTTTGGTGGCTATTCTTCCGAAGACCTACACAGCAATGCATGATGTTACCAAGTTCACCTTGCATTTAAAGAAAGCTTTAGAATGAGCAAGGCTCTCGAACCTACTCTCCTCTCAGGATTGGCATAAACAGCTGCAATCTGACATTCAATAGCTACTCAGAGTGTGCTGTCAATTCCCCTGAGCAAATCTACATTGAATTTGTAAAGTATTTTTTTTATTTTTTATTTTTAAATATATTTTTTTCTTCATACAGATATTTGTGTTTTAATTTTACATGTCGGCCATGGGTTCCCCTGTCCTCCCTCCTCTTGCCCCCACCCCCTGAATTTGTAAAATCATTTGTCAATAACTTTGCGTGGGGAAATAATTCCAACAATAGATATCTGTGTTTCTCCTCCCCCATAGCTATTTTTATGAATGAACTAGAAAGGCATTTACCTGTCCATCTTCCCATGGAAAGAATCTAGGATGGACTTGGCCCTGAAGAAAGCCCAGAAGAGGTGGAGGAGAGATTGTATCTACCACTGTCCTCTCTAAAACTCTAAACAATGGCAGGGTCTGGTGATGTATGTACACATGTGGTCTCAACACTTGCCAGAAGGACTGTCACAATACACACACACACACACACACACACACACACACACACACACACTCAAGAAAGTGAGTGTATGACAAGTGTCAGATGAGCAGGAGTCTCACCAGACTTGCCTTGTGCAAGTGCATTGACATGAAGACCTTTGTCAAATCTTTTCTCTGTAAGGACTCTCAAGAAGAAGAGGCCCAATTAGGGCTGAAAAATGCAAAGGGTTGACCTAGGATAGTGGCTCACAGCTCACACTCCATCCTGCACTTCAGTTAGGTGCTTTTAGAACATATTTTGTCAATCATCATCAAACCTTATTTGGGGAAGCCTTTAGAGTACCTGTGTTAGGAGGTTGCATTGGCTTGAATGTACAATGTAGTCAGAAAAGGGGCTGTGGTCTCCAAGGACTAGGACACTGGAGCCTGAACTTCAGTGAAGAACTTTAGAAGAAATAAGGCCCGTGCCAAGGGCACTGGCATTTCTCTATCGGTATAAAGTACTTAGTCCTATGGAAATCCAAATGAGGCTGGTTGCCACTGTAAGTGTGAAGAATGTAAATTGCTTTCTCATAACTTACCTTCATAAAGATGGTAAGGAATTCACAGAGCACAAAGGGAAAATGGCCATCCTTGTGGGCTCACAGTAGGCTGAGAGCTTGTCCTAATAGGCCCAGCTCTAGCCATCAGAACACAGATACAAGTGAAGCCAGTGTCTGCATCTTTCCTGGCATCTACAGAGCAAGGTCCCCTGCTGCTAAGCCCTGGGATGACTTACTACAATTCTGACTCCTCTTTCTCAGACAGAGAAGCTCCACCTGGGATAACTAATTGCTCAGTGCCCACTGCATAACATAGATGGGGAAGGGCCGCTTAGACTATTCTGGCATATCTTCCTGATAACCATGCATAAATGATTACTGGTTTAGCATTATCGATAGTGAATCTTGGACCTGATCATAGCAAGTGTCTCTACTGCCAGAGTCTGTCCCCCAAGCTTCCTCTAGGAAACACTTCCCTATCCTCAACTGTCCCTTCAGGGTCACATATTTCCCTCACACACTGATCCTAGAATGCTCTTGGTTTCTTCAGTTCTTCCTTTTCCTCACTGATGAATCCTCAAACATGGCACAGACAGTTTCGTACTGCCTGGGCATGGGAATGCACACTTCCTAATACTCAAAAGGAAATTGTGCTAGGCGGTGGTGGCGGTGGTGGCGGTGCACCCCTTTAATCCCAGCACTCGGGAGGCAGAGGCAGGCAGATCTCTGTGAGTACGAGGCCAGCCTGGTCTACAGAGTGAGATCCAGGAAAGGTTCAAAGCTACACAGAGAAACCCATCTCGAAAAACCAAAAAAAGAAAAAAAAAAAAAAAAAGGAAATTGTAAGGTCACTTTCTGTATTGATAGGGACAGGGGAGAGAGTCTTGCATGTGTCACCCAAGCAGAAGAACATGTACCCAGATGGGGCCTCAGATCTAATGCTGAATTAATACAAGTATTATCACCTGGCAGGTGGCTCTGTCAAACTGTAGATCACCTCTTCAAGAATATCAATCATAAAATTTATTTTTAAAAAGTATTACCAACACTTTCTTTTCTATCTATAAGACACACAGCTGAAAGTAACAAAACCCAAAACTTTATATTGACAAACAAAATCCCTTTCTTCACATTTCTATCACTCAATCATTTCCATCATTTAAAAATGTATCCCCAATGAAAGACATGGGCTGTGGTTATCAAAAAAAGTAACAGAAATATTCACAAGGTACCAGTTTTGCATATCACCCCCTGAAATCACCCAGATATGGGATACCCAGTGAACACAGAATGAGGATAATATGAGCAGAAGTCTGGGAGATAGCTGAAGAAGGTGGCCACAGACCAATACAATGTGTGAATACTCAGCATTGTAGTACAGTCTGTTGTCATAATCCGTGGCTAGAAAATCCACAAGGAACATCTATAAAATGTGTGTAACCATCTAGATGGGAACTCAGCTCTGGGCATACAACCAAGGAATTCTGAACAATCAGACCAGCTGTGAAGGCTGAGCCCTTACAGATCAGTCAAGATGCCATTATTGAGTGAGTGAACACTTCATCCAACACACAGCTATTGAGAAAGCACAATGCTTCTCTGGGTACATCTGAACAGAAAGGGATGCATGCTCTGTGGCACTGTATTTCTCATAGGAAGGACTGACACGCTGCCCAAATGTTCTACTCTACAGGCAATAGATGATCAGAGATATTGAATAAGAAGACTCAAAGACCCAAATCCCCCTTTCTAGTGTTTGTTGCAGGGGTGAAGGGTGAAGAGAAGAGAAGACAAGAGAGTTTTAAGAAAGAAATCTTCAAGGTCTAGTCTTTTACAGGGAAGAAAGGAGACAGATATGGTATGTTTCAGGGGTAGGATAATATGTCAACAGGTCAGGTCTAGTCTTTCTCCTAGAAAAATCTTTCAAAGTAGAAGAGATGAACAGTTGAATTAGAAGCAGCATCTCACAGAATGAAGTTAGGGACCATTCAGTCCACTCCTGTTTCCCCCCTAATTGGTGCATCCATCCTCACAGAAAAAAAAAGTGACTCACAGACAGAGTTCTTGTGGCTGCTGTCCTTGCTTGGTAGCATCTTGACTCCCCTGGACTTCAGTTCGATTGCTTTTTTCACTGAAAGAGAGACAAGTAGATTATCAGATGAGACTTGGAGTTCACAAAGTCGTACTTTAATCTCACAGCAAATTCAATCTCAACACCCTTTTAGCAACCCCTGAGAGGGGCCAGGATCTAAGCGTCTAATGAGACGAAACAGATAGAAAATGGGCTACAAATAATTAAGACAGGCTTTTCTGCAGCAAAATGTATCTCACAATCATGTATTTAGAGATGAAAATAATAGACAGTGGGGGGTCAGCTTTGACAGCCAAACCCACTCACTATTAGGACACACGACTTAGACATACCACCATTGTCTCACCAACTACACAGGGTAGATTGTGCTTTCAGATTTCCACAGTGACACTGACACTAATGCTTTCCAAATAATTTGCTATATTCATGAAATTCTTTCAGAAAAAAAATGGATGTTGATCAATCATTTATTCAACCACTTAAATTTTATCAAGAGATATTAATGGGCGGCAGTATGAGAATGCTATGCTCAGAATACTGTAGGTGAAAAGTGAAGGATCCAACCTCTTTCCTGTCCCTTCCCTTCTCTTCCCTCCTCTTCCCTTCCCTCCATCCCTTCTTCCCTTCCTCCCTCTGTCCATCCCCCCTTCCTCTCTCCCTCCTTCTTTGCTTTCCTAGCACAGCTTTCCTATCTGTGATATGTAAGAATGTCCACTGTAGTTTCTTCTCTCAGATTTAGATAAGCGTCTGAATTTTCTCAGTCCTGAACCAAACAGAACTGGGTATGAGCCAAAGTCTGTAAGAGGAACCCCTTGCATTTAAAAAAAAAAAATGAGAAAACAAGGGAAAGAACCAGGGTGGGCGAGTGTGTGGCCTCCTTCTTCCTCTTCTTTGACTGCCATGGGCTCCCCTTTCTTGCCTTTCCTCTCAAAAGCTCCTACTAGAGTCTAAGTATCAGTCAGTTGGTTTATTTCTCTGAAGGAAACTACATAGAGCAAGGCAAGGTGGCCAGGAGCCCACTACTCATTTGTTTGCTCCTGCATCTCAGTGCTGTCAAATATTTCAGTCCAAGACATGGCAAACCCAAATAAAACCCAGGCCAGTTGCTGCTTATCCCCCATAGCTCCACCCCTTATTTTGTGCCTCACCCATTTGTGGAAGCCTGTGGCGCCAGCTTCCTCCTTCCCAGGATGTCCAATGAAAGAGGAAGCCTGAGACCCTACATCAAGACTAAACACAACCCCACAGGAATCACTGAGAAAAGACCAACTGAAGTTTGTGGTCTACTCCTGTGTTACCTGGCCTTCCCTAGAACCAGAGAAAGAAGGGAGGCTATGGATGCCTCTAATTCTACTTCTTCTTTACTTTTTAAAATTTTTTTCTGGAACAAAATGAAAACAGTTATCTGCCAACTACCACCTCTCTCATAAAAAGTGACCTTTGTCAATTGTAGAAAAGGATGGATCTTTTTGGTGCTGTAGTTATCATCTGTGTCTGAGGCTCCACTAGGAGAAAAACCTTTCACTGAAGGGACTTCACAGAGTGACAGAAACGGAGGGTCCTCTAATATGACCAGGGAATGGCCTAGACAAAGTATCAGGGGCCAGATGTCTGCTCGCCTTGGTATCCTAACAGACACAATATCATAACTCAGTCTGTGTGCAGGAGTCTGGACTGCCAAATTGAAGCCTTGTGCTAGTGTCTCCCTGTGTTGCTGGGACAGCAAGAGTAAGATGTTAGATCAGCAGAATACTGTGAAAGCATTTGACATTGAATTATTTTTCAAGTTGTTTCTTTTTATATGAGCTTCATCACTCAGAAGGCCCTATGCTGTGTGGGTGGGGCTTCTATTTACTTAATACTTGGCATAAGATAAAGAGCTGGTCTTGGATTTATAATCTTCTTTGTTAATCTGGAGCTGAAATGTGTTGACTCCTTTAGCATCACAAACCTCAAAGGTGGGATAGGACAAACACAGACGGTGCTTGCTTGTGAGATTAAGCAGGATAACAGAAGAAAGCAGGACCGGGAAGGAAATTTCTTATCTTCTAGAGTTCTTCCCAAATACATAGCTGACAAATGATGAAGTTAGGCTAGCCTGGAGTCCCAGTGCTAAGGTTTCTCATAGGAACGTTGAGGCAGGCATCTCAGATCCACTGCAAGAAAGTAATAGTCAATACGTAGTTCTCAGCCTTCAACATTTCAGAGCGTCTTGTCACTGAGCCGCTGTGGTTCTGACCATTGTCTTTAGGGCTGGCCCACCCCATCCATGGATCATCCAGTACAAATAGAGAGAAACCCAAACAGAGATGCTCTCCAAATGTGACAATGACTTAAGCACCAAGGATCCTGTGGTTATTCATGGTTTAAAATAGCTCTACCACTACTCAGCTTTCCCCTCTGTCTCTACAAGGCTTGCTGTGGTTGATATATTGTGCACCCCAATAAACTTATCTGGGGGTAAGAGAACAGAATAGGCACTATATTAAACATAGAGGTTAGGCAGTGGTAGCTCACGCCTTTATTCCTACTATTCTTGAGGCAGAGATCCATCTGGATCTGTGTGAATTCAAGGCCATACTGGAAACAGCCAGGCATGATGACTCAAGCCTTTAATCCCATGAAGTAATGGTAGGAGGCAGAAAAGTATATAAGGCATGAGGACCAGGACCTAGACGTTTTTAGACTTTTCAGATTTTACGCTTTTAGCACCAGTTCAGCTGAGATCCATTCTGATGAGGACTCAGAGGCTTCCAGTCTGAAAAAATGGGATTGGCTGTGAAGCTGGCGAGGTAAGGTTAGCTGTGGCTTGTTCTGTCTCTCTGTTCTTTCAGAATTCACCCCAATAGCTGGCTCTTGAGTTTTTTTTTTTTAATTAATAATACCATTTAGGATTCATGTTACAGCTTGCCTCAAAGGTGGAAACTGGTTATTCAGTATCCATTCACAGAGAGCCTAGCCCCAAATTTTCTCTGCTTTGATTTCCCTTCCTGTGAATTTAGTCTGATATTTCTCATCTCTATTGCCGTGCGGTGACCAAGAACAGCAAAAACAGGAAATGAGAGCAAGGAGCTGCTCTCCTTTAAAACAGATTTTCCTGTCTGCCCCCAGAACCATGTCTTCATTTACAATTGCAAGTGCCTTGATGTGAGTTCCTCATCATCTCCACTTTCTTCTACAGAAGCAACTATATCTTGATGGGACTCAGGGGAGAGGAGATGAATTTGCAATGAGAAACACAAAGGAGAATCAATGGGAAGATTAGACATCACGTTAAACTCCCAGCAAATTCCACTCAGTGTAAACAGATAAAACAAAACAGAACTCAATGCCTTCAGAAAGTAAAAAGAAAGACTGAGAGGTGTACAGGGTGCCATAAGAGTGTTTGAATATACTGGACCTCTCTGAGAATGTGATGAGACCATAAATTCTACAATTCTACAAATAATTGTTTGACGCTCAGTGAAGCTAAATTTCCACCAGGGATACTTTATTTATTTTTCAATATGATGATATTATTCTTCTGTTACTCTCTGAACCACTGGGTTCTGATTTATTCCAGGTTTCTTTAGCCTCTTATTGAACAATAGTTTGGGACAGTGTTGTCCAGAAAGAGAAGTTGACACATACATCCTTGGTCTACCAGTTGTTTGCACCTTTCATCTGTGTCTTCCTTAATATTCTTCTCCTTCCACCCAGAAGCATTTCCTTTCTTCTTCTTCCTCCTTTTCCTCCTCTTTGTGTCCTCATTTCCCTCTCTCCCTCTTCTCTCTCTTTTTCTCTCCCTTATTCTTTTTCACTTCAGCTCCTATTGAGGCTGACAGAGAGATACTGATTTATTAAAAAAAAAAAAAAAGCAGCAAGAAGAGAGTGTTGTAACCAAGCTCAAATGTGCAGGATTCAGGGAAAGATACTGTCCCCCCAACCCCACACCCAGCAATAGCCTGCCCTTCATCAAAGGGTGGGGAGGTACTGATCTTGTTCATTTTAAGCTCTTAGAAGGAATGATAAAAATGCCCCAATGACTGATAACAACCCTAAATCTTATGTTTAACCTCAGACCCAGACAATGAGAATCTCTAATTTCAGCTAACAAGTTTATTTTGTTTGCTCTTTTTAGCTTGGCTTCTGAGATACTATTGAGTTGAGTTGTAAATTTATCTTTTGGTGGTCACTGGCTTGGCTTTCCAAAGTAAAGGCAGGTAAGACATACTGGGGCTGTGCTAGGGACTTTAGCCTGACCTGGCTAACTTAACTCAGTCATGTACTTAGACAGATAGTGATAACTAGAGGATGGACATGGTACCACAGAGACAGTAGGCCAAGGACACAAGAGCTCAGTTTGGGCCGCTGAGTCTATGGGGTCTATGGTACAGCATGGTGGCTGTTGTTAGTGGTGTGTGCAAGCTTGAGGTTAGCTAAGAGAGTTGGTTTTAAGTCTTATCAGAAATCATTACTTTGAAATGTGGAGAACGGATGCAGTCCACAGGCATTTGCATGCTTCTGACTCTGCTGCCTGCCTCCATTCTTCCCTGCTCTGACCCAGGCTTATCCCTCAAGAACCATAAGTCAAATAAACACTTCTTTCTAGAGTTGCCTTGATCAAGGAGCTATGCCGTAGCAACGGAAAAGTAACCCATGCATCGGCACAGACTACGGTGCCATGAAAGCTGGCAATGGCCATGAATCGCCTAGATAAGAACTAGTCTTAGAAAAAACAACAAACAAGCCAACAAAAACCCACACAGCTTGAATTCCAGGAAAATCTTTGCACACACACACACACACACACACACACACACACACACACACACTTGCTTCCTTTACTATGTATCTAGACACAGAAGTTGATTTTTCAGTTTATCTCCCTCTTCGATTATTGGCCAAGAACGAATATCTTTGCAAATAAAAAAAGTAAAGTGTAAATGGTTTCAACCAAATTTCATGTTCTGAATATGAAGATAAAACCTATTGTTAAACCCAACCAAAAGAAGCAAACTGTCAAATCTGTAAGCCAATCTCTGTCCATTTACAGTCTCAGCATTTGACATAGATCACTCAAAATATAAATCCTGTTTATTTACCAAGAGACTAATTATAATTGTATTAATGAACTTCTAGACTAAAAATATTCAATTTAAGTGTTACATCCAAAGACTATTCATTCTTGGAGGGCAGCTATGCTCACTCACCCTTATACTACCAATGTTGCCCCAAACTGTTCATTCTTATTAAGGATAACAGCAGGGAAATTATTGACTTACATAATTTTTTTCATATATTTATGAAATACATAGCATACATTAATTGATGAGTTGTCTCCCTCTTTGCTCAGAAACATTCTTGTCCCCAAAATGCCCTTCTCACACAGTCTGTCATATATTTAATTAATATAATAACTACAACCAACCCTTTGTTGCCTTAATTTATATCACAGAGGATATTTAATTTATTTATTTTCCTATTATTCATTTTAAGTTTTTTGTTGGATTTTGTTTCCTGGGACAGAGTCTCTCTATGTAGCTCAGGCTTGTCTTCTGCATGAGCTTTCTAAGTGCTGAGATGACAAGTGTTTATCAAACCCAGCCTTGTTAGTGTTAATAGATCTGAATTGAAGAGGCAATGGTATATTTTAGAACTATATTTTCTACTTATAGATGTATCTGGAAATTTTTATGTTTCTTTCATTGTCAGAAAGTAAAAGCTCAGTTCATTTTGGAATATTTGAAAGTCTTGTGTTATTGTTTAATGCAAAATTAAGCATTTAAAAAAAGTAGCATGCCTTGAGGAATTGCGGTTGTTCACACTTCTTCACTCTCCACAAAACTCATGTTTTTCTGGAAGCTTTTCCACCCCAGTCCTTCATAAATTGTTTCAAACATTAAGAGGTAGGATTGCTTTAAAATTAATCAGTTGCTTTATTACTAAATCCAACATCATGATCCCCCCAATTAACACTAATTTTATTGCATTTTATATTGAAAAGGCCATAAAAATCCAGATGATTTTATATTTTAAACACATTTAATGATTCAAGCCCATTGTTAAACAGTCTGAGACTTATGAAATGGCTAAATGTTGCCTCAGTTTCCTAGTGTCTGTCAGTCAGTTATCAGTGTTATGTCCACGTGATGGTAGATGCTGGCACAATCACAGGGTCTCAATTGTGGCTTCTCTTAGGTCAAGGAGCCATACTCCCAAGAGAACTGTCTCTTCCACATCTTCACATGAGTTTATCATCTTGAAAACATGATCTTTCACCTTTCTGTTCATTTGTTTTGCCAAGATATATTTCTGATATATAACCCAGGCCAGTCTCAGATGCAGGGCTATACTCCTGCCTCAACCTTCCTGTACCAAAACTGTAGACAGAGGTCACAAAACCCAGCTTGGCTGTTGTACTTTCTCCTGTGTGATAAGCTTTTTCTTTTCCTTTTTTATTTCTTCTGCTTGAGTGATCGATTTACACAAGCATGTTATCTTATTCCAATTTCTCTCAGAAGACTCAAAACAAAAAGGTATAAAGCAGAAAGAATGTAACCAGAAAACAGATGGTAGAATCCTTCACTCCCATTCTCATCACTCACTGCTCTGAGAGCAGTGGGGGGGGGGGGGTTAGAGTGCCTCTTCACACCTCTTCCTTTCCCTCTTGAGTCTGAAAGAGATCCCTCCAAAGTCAGCTCCCACTTCCTTGTGGTTGATCCTTCTCCTCAGTTCTCTCCTCAGCCACTACCCCCTACAATCCTTTGATTGGTGTTCACGAGCAATAACTGCATTTGACACATGTCTTACAAAGTCAGGGCTCATTTGAGCTGGAAAAGCAGCCTGCTTACTTTACTGGGAATCACTCCTGGCTTCCCTCATTGATTATTACTTAAGCATAATTTACATTTAAAAAATTACCTTCCTCCTTTCTGTGCTGGGGATCAAACAAGGGGCATGTTGGCAAGCACTCTTCTGTTGAGAAGGGTCCCATCCCTAAAGATTTCTTTTTAATACTTTATCAGATTGCATGACACAATGTGGAAAGAAGTATCAAGCTATACATATACTTTCCCACAATGCCAAGATTTCTAAATTCAGACATTGACTGAGTCAGTAAATTACATTTTCTAAGCATACTTTTAATAAATTTAAGCATTAGGTTTTAAAAACTTCTGTTAAATGCCCTTTGATGTCAGCCACATCATGATAAAGATAGAGAGGTGGAAACTTAGAGTCTGCTTTTATAAGAAAGCACTGACTCCATAGAAGTCTCCAGGCTACTAAAAGCAGCAGGGAAGTCTGATGTTTCGGCTTCACTTGTGTCTCTCTTTCTCCTTTGCTATAGATGAAGGTACAGAGAGAAGTCATTCTCCCAACCCTGTACCTTGAGTTTAAGGACAGAAAACTTGACAGGACAGGTCTCTGAGGTAAGGATCCATCAGGATGAGCCTACAACACAGATTCAGAAGCAATCATTACCTGAGAACCTTGTCCCATCAAGCAATAAGGACTTGTTCAGACCTCCTTACAGGACCAGAACTGAGAAGATAATGGGTGGAACTCTGTAAGTGCCTAGTTATGAGTTCCTTTTGCCTGGTCCTACCACTGCTTCAGCCTAATGCTCACACCATTACCAAAAGGTAATTATCAAAAGGAAAGCAAAGAGAAGCAAAAGAGCTCATTTCCCAGAGGTAACTACTTGTTACAATTTTGATTCTTTTCTTCCCAAACTCATGAGAGTTGTGTGAGTTAATAGAGGAAGTTGGTAGAAACACATATGGTTTTTTCGGAGGAAAAAATAAAGCTTCATTTTTATTCTGATTCCATTACTTCCCATATTTTTCCTTACAATGCTCTTAATGGTGGTCATCTTTAGTATGAGTCAATACCTCTACTCACTCCTGGGCTTCTGCGTAACAATGGACACCTGTTGACCATGTGTTCAAACTCTGGTCTGTTTCTCTAAATAAACAGCTAAAATTAGGCTGTCACTCCATCAGACTAAGTTGATTTATAGAAAAGCGGTGTGGTGTCAGCTACCTCCCCAGTTATACCCAGGAATATCTTAACTAACCCTCACCTGTCACCAGCCAGTTTCGGCCTAAGAGAAAACACTAGCCAAGCAAGTAGCCGACATTGGATCTCAGTTTTAACTGCATTTAAAGTAATGACTGGCTTACTTGCTGATATATGTCGCACAGTGGCGCCTCGTCCTAGTCCTATGCAGGTTATTTCACAGGGAGCTTAATTGTTGCTGTGGCAAGTCTTTTTTAAGTTCTAGAAATAACTGCCGTGTTGTTTCCACAAGGTCATCTCTCCCGCAGTTCTCATTATACAATTACACAAATGCAGGCATTCCTATGTTTCAATCAGATGCCAGCATGCCCTTGAACAACAACCTTTGCAACAAACTAACATCTGTGCTCCAGGAGCTAGATTATCAGATTTCAGCTTTATGCTTAAATCAGCCAGTCTGCTCAGTCTGTGAATCAACCCGTGAAACCCAATGTAGTAATGACACTTGGTACTATTACCAGTGCTGTGGCTGCATTTCCTTGCCAAGTGATCTTTGGAAACCTTTAGCCTAAGGTTCACTTAAGAAATTAAATGGTCATCTTACTTGCATATGTATATGTGAGAAAATTACGTAGAGTCATGCATGTGTTACATCAGAAAAACAGACCTTTGCATCTTTCCAGAATTTCTGAATTCCTTTAATAGAAATAAATTCACAAGCTGTGTCAATTACATTGACTATAAATTTCCAAATTGACCCTTTCCCCTGAGAGCTGGCTGCTGGTAAACAAACAAACAAATAAACAAAACCAAAAAACAACAAGAAAAACCACCTCAATTCCATCTTACTTATCAATAATAACGCTCACATATTATACTGCACACAACATTTTATTATTTACTTATTTGTTTTAAAATATTTATTTGCATTTTTGTGTGTATGTATGTACATATACATGCCTATGGCAGCTAGAAAGGAGCATTGGATCCCCTGGAGCTGGAGTAGTTAGCTTTGAGTCACCCAATGTGGGTCCTGAGAACCAAACTCCAGTCCTCTGTAAGAGTAGCAAGTGCTTTTAACTTCTGGATCCTATCTTCAGTTCTAACATTTTAAAAACAGTAAAAAAAAAAAAAAAAAAAAAAAAAAAGCATTGTCCTTCAATCATATTAACGGTTTTAAGTAATAAAGCCAACTAAAAAAGTATATATAGGACAGCTGGTAAGATTGCTCAGAAGTTAAAAGTACATGTTGCTTTTCCACAAGACCTAAGTTCAGTTCCCAGTACTCCTGTCTAGAAGCTTCAAACAGCTTGATTCCAATTCCAGGGGATCCTATGCCCCCCATGTTGTCCTATATGGATACAGTACTCTGTGTGTGTGTGTGTGTGTGTGTGTGTGTGTGTGTGTGTGTGTGTGTGTGTATACACATATGCATAGATAAAACCAAAAAATAAATCTTTGATAAAACTGTGTCTATGGCAGGATGGCTTCAAGGATTAAAGAGGCCCAACATAGCTCAAGAGTTCCAGGGACTCACTGGAGGCAGATACACAGCCTCGATAAAGATGCAGGCACAAAGGGGGCCAATGCAGTGGTTAGACAATCAAGAACCCCCAGCTACATCACAGCCAGTGGTACAGAGTAAGCTGAAGGCTCCCAGGGCTGAGGGTCTAAAGGTTGCACTGAGTTACAGAATTAATTCATAAGACATTGGGCATTATGGAGACAAAGTGAATGATTTGGACTAGACGGATAAATGTGGAATGGACAGAGAGAAGTCTGAGTAAGTGATGCTAACAGTGGATATGAGCTGAGCTCAAGCCCTCGGGACAACCGGAAGTCCTCTGAGTGTCAGTCCTTACAGAGTGGTCACATGACAGTCAGTGGGTGTGTTGCTATTTTAATATTAGGCAACCTCTTCTTGGTGGGATCCAGGTGGGAGGTATATACTTTCCTCAGTGTGGACCAGCTAGTATATTCTCAGACCTAGTTTATCTGACACCGTTTTCATATTCCTGTGTGCCGAATGGTCAGAGTTTGATATGTGCTGAGAGGACCCCCTTTCACTGTCAGGAGTAAGCCGTTTATCAGATTGTGTCTCATGGGCAGCCATAGGCAGGGACTTGAGTTTATATGAACAACAGGGTATTCCACCTGTGTGGCTGCCTTCCCAATGGAGCCAAATGCTTTTCGTGAAATGAGTCTCCCAGGGCAAGACACAGTCAGGAGACCATTGTTTCTTATAGTGGAGTTACTTAGAGCAGAACACAACCTAGTTGTCTATCACCTATTATCCAACTCATATCTACCAATCATCTATCACCTATCTCTCATGTACCTAACATCTATCTATCTCTATCTCTATTTATCTATCTATCTATCTATCTATCTATCTATCTATCATGTATCTATGGATTGATTTATATCCTATCATCTGCCTGTCTTCTCCTTCTCTACCTACCTACCTGTATGAGGTTACATCACATACAAATAATGGTGTCCCGTTGTCTAGGCAATGCCTATGGAAATTCCATTGACACACCGATGGGATTTTTCACTAGCTCATGGGGAAATCACAGTAAAATTCTTGATCTTAAGGAAGGTAATTAACTTCTCTCGCCCCTGTGTTCTGTGCCACGTGAGACCATCTAGATAATATATTTCCTGTGATTTAAGTGTGCAGCCGTAAGTTCAGTCAGGATTTCAGTTGTAACAGATGAGATTAAAAGATCATTTTACTTGCCCTTCAGGGATTTATTGGTTCACTCTACAGAGGTTATTTTAACCCCCTTTCCCAACTAGAGGGAGAGAGGAAGGAACCAGGAGAGGATGGGAGAGAGGTATAGGAAAGGGATGGGAATCTGCCTGGAGATGAAAACCCTTCCCAGAAGCTGGTAGAGTCATCCCAGAGAATTCACTGTCCAGTAGAGACTGGGTTTCCACTCCTTCACACCTAGGAGCTGTCTTCTGGTTCAGTCATGTCTTCTGCACTCCTCTCTCTGGGTAACTGGAAACCATTGTCCTGAATTACTCACTAGCAGTGTTTCTATGTAAGGGCAGGTTTGGACAGAGCCAACAGCCACAAGTCCAGGAATCCCAGAATCATTCCTGAATTTCTCTGAAACTCAGAGACACGGCCTTGTTTCTGTGTTTTCTCTTCAACTAGGGGAAAGGCTTAGATTTTAAAAACACTAAGATTCTATCTTCTCATTTCTGTTCTGAGCAGATAACGTCATCTGGAGGGAAAATGTTTCAGAGTGAGCTCAATCTTTCCTTTTTTTTTTTTCTTTTTAATGTGGATTCAAGATATTGAACTGGGGTCATCAGATAATGTCGATCGTGTCTTTACCCACTGAGCTGCCTCATCAAGCTCAGGCTGAAGAGCTCTTTTCTGAGACTTACACCAGGTAAAGCCAACTCTGCAGCTATAGCACAGGAAGGAATTTCAGGACCAGTTCATGTGAAGCAGAGCTGGAATTTATTTAAAGGGTTTAAGCACCAGGATGAATAGAAAGAAGGGGCTCAAAGAGAGAATGAGACTCCCCGAAGGTGAGGTGGGGTGGTCCTTAAGGTCTCAATTTAGGGTATCTTCAGTATCCATGATCATAGACCCTGATGGCATCTGCAGTTGTATCTCAGAATGTTATTAGGAAAATAAATGAGACTATTGGGAGATCCTGAGGTACACCAGATGGGATTACAGCTTATCAGGTAAACCACTAGGCCTCTGAAAATCCAGGGGAGTTAAGATATTTGTAATCTGATTTGTGAAATTCCCAGAAAACATATAGGAAAGGAGGAAGACCTACTGAGAGATCAGATATGCTCAGGCTTAAGCATGGCATTGCTATATTAACACTCTTTAAAAAAGAATGTATTTTGCTTCATATATATGAGTGTTTCACCTACATGTATCATATATATGAATGTTTCACCTGCATGTATGTCTGTGCACCACATGTGTGCTGGTGACCACGGTAGTCAAAAGGAGGTGTTAGATCTCCTGGAACTAGAGTTACAGATGATTTTGAACCACAGTGTGGATACTGGAAACAGAACCCATGTCCTCTGCAAGAGCAGCTTATGCTCTTAAACACTGAGCCTAATCAACAGCTCTGATTTTAACTTTCTTATTTGAAAATATCCCTGTATGGAAGGAATATATATGTGTCTATGGAGGCAATTTCCATGAACATTTTGTTAATTGTGTTGGAAAGCTTGACTCTCAACTCTCAGGCAAGTTGAGTTCAACCACAGTTCTGAGACAGAGCTCCTTTCTTTTTCCATGTTCAGGAATTTTCCCTGACTCTCCTGTTATGTACCACCTTTCTGTGTCATAGATGTTATAGCATAGAACAATATATTGCATAGATGATTACATTATAGATCGCTCCATAGGGAGTGCCAATAAAGACAGAACATGTGCTATATGCTGTTCAGAATACTCAATAACTGCCAAATACATTACAGGTTCATATATTCACCATGATACAATTCTTATTATTTATACCGCATTCTTTAAGAATTATTTTATTTTTATTAATGAGCATGTGTGTATGTGTACATTTGTGTATGTTTGTATATATGTGTGTGTGTGTGTGTGTGTGTGTGTGTGTGTGTGTGTGTACATGCACACATGAATAAGTCCTCAAGTGGTTCACAGGAGTACAGGGTCCAGAGAGACAGAAGAGGGCATCAGATCTTCCAAAGCTGGAGTTAGAAGTGGTCATGAGCTGTTTAAGTGAGTGTGAGAACTGAACTACAGTCCTCTGCAAGAGCCCCAAGCATTCTTCATTGCTGAATCATCTCTTCAGCCATGGAATATATTTATTTCACTTATAAAAAGTTTGTTATGAATCATTAAGTTCTTCATGGTTTGACACTAGCAACAGCCCCATGCCTTTTTGGTTTACTGTATTCTGGACACATGGCTGGTCATTCTGTACTATTCATACAGTGAAGGGATGATCTAAAAACAGACTAACCAAATGTATCCACTTTGCTAAATGATGTGCATATGTACTGCAAAGAGGCCTTTGGGGAAAATTTACTTCACTGAATTCTCCTGAAATATAGGAAATTAATTCATCTCTTGCTAGATACTGCAAGAATGTCAAAAGATGTCCTGTCCACGGTAGAATGGCCATACTGAGCAAGACAGTGAGATTCTGCACCTTCAAAGCCTTACTTGTTCTTAAGCTGTAACATGAATTGCTAAATGGTCTTATCTGGAGCATGTACCCCATGCTAAATAAATAATGATTGATCTTTAGCTGCCCCTCCATGGAGAACATTTCCGCTTTTGTTTATCTACCCCTCAGGTAGAGTGTCTTAATGGGAAAAGCCTCCTGGCACTATGGTGTGAGCTTTGGATGTAGCTATGACACATAATCTGTGTCCTGGGTCTCATTACAATGTCACCTGGCAGGTGAGCAATGTCCCCAGATCACAGGTTCCTTCTATGGTTAATAAAGATAATTATCACCTGCTTTGCAGAGGTCTGTAGCACTCAAGTGAGATAGCAAGCAAGCACCTAGCCGCTTCCTGGCCCTGCTACATGTGAAAAGTGCTTTAAAAAGTCTCTGTGCTGGAACAGCTTTGCATCCACTGGTTCAAGAGGGTGTGGGACCCGTGACTCTGCACTTACGCTTTTCTCATTCACTTTATTCAAGATGCTAAGGATGGATTTGCAACTGAGTCAGCTAAGCATAGGAGGTGTTCCAGCCCAGGCTCCTATTTGGTTTTGCATACTTCTCTTGTAGTAACACACTCGGTGGCCTAGTTCCTTCACCTCATGCATTACTCACTGCACACCCCTCTCCAAATAACACTTGTCATTTAATACAGCCAATGAACTTGATCAGAGAAAAACAGGGAGTGAGAACCAAGGAGGAGAATGACTGGGACCTCACCCTGGCAACTTCTATTATCCTTACTGTGCTGCTCCATCCCACCCTTCTATAGGACAAGGAAACTTTTATGGTACCAGGGGCTGAGTGCAAGCAAGTTATTTCCATCAGATCCCAGGAAGCATATGTGTCCCAGACCACAGGACAACCTGGTAGCAGGGACCTCATATACATGCATATATACAAGCTTTCTCCTCTTCTCCATGGCCTTTCCTGCCTCCATTCAATGAACAGGATTCACAGGGCTGGTTTTTCAAAGGAGGTGACATTTCATAACAGGTGAGTTCACAGTGTTGATGGCTCAAGTCCTCAATCATTATTTCAGGAAAATAATTGCAGCATATTTCTAACCTAGGAGACAATAGAGGCCTCAGTGCTGCCTGGTAGAAAGCAGTAGAGGAAGGCTGGGGGCCGGGACACGGGCAGGTTGTGGGGCTCTATACTATATAGAGCAGTGAAGCCTATGGAACCAGTACTGATCAAGAGCTATTAGAGATATGATGGTGGGTACAGATGAATCAGCCTGGGCTGGGAAGTCATTATTATCACCAATAAGTAGTTTTATTTGTAAGGCAACCACTTTTCTTGTAAGCATCTCCAACCCTTAGCAGCTGCAAAGGCTGAGCATATGAGCCTGGTGTATGAGAGTGAAGCCCTGAGTGAGTGAGAAGTCAGGGAGAGAAGTCAAGGCAGGAACCTGGAGACAGGAACCATGGAGAGCTGATGCTTACTGATTGACTCTTTGATACCTCAGTCTCACACTCAGTTAGTTCCTTGTAAAGCCCAGGACTACCTGCTCAAGGATGGTGCCCACCATAATATGCTACACCCTCCTGCCCCAATTAATAATGAAGACAATCCCTCACAGTCCAGCCTAATGAAGGCAATTGCCCAACTGAAGACTTTCTGGGCTGTGTCACGTTGACAGCTGATGCTAAGTAGGACAAGTAGAATGAAACCACACAGAAATAAATCTAGTAACATTTAGTTTTAATTGACATGTTAGTTAAACTTGCCTTCCCAGTTTTTGTAAAGAGTACTTTTGGGGGCCTGAGCCACAAAACTTTGGGAAAGGTTCATTAATTTTATTAAATAACATTAAATCAAAATTAATGCGGTGGGAGAAAGGAACAGAATTGGAAACTCTTTACAGGAGTATAATACATTTCTAAATGAGCAACCATCAGAAGCTAATTTTGAGAAAGTAATTACAGGAGATTTTCTGAGAGGGGCTATATGAAGAAATAGCAAAGAAGGAAGAGCTGTGATGAGCAGGTGGCAGTCTATGACGTAACCCACTGATGAGACATGTGTCACTAGCACATTTCCTACCATCAATGAGGAAAATAGAAACCCTAGAAAATGTTTCCAACTTGAGCACATAAGAATTTAAAGGTAAATTACCCACAAGTGCAGCAGGCACACACACATTTATGCACATATCTACGCAAGAAAACATACATGCACATATACATACATGAATACAAAATACACACAGATGCACATGCATACATACATGCTTACATGTATATACAGGCATATGCATGCATATTCACACACATATATGTGTATATATATATACACACACACATCTGTATACAAATATGTATGTATAAACACATATACACATGCACATATACATGCATATATACACACAAACACATGACAAATGTACATATATAACATACATGTACACATGCATGCATATACCCTGAGCTTCTATAAGCACTAAGATGAAAAAAGATTTTGTTAGACTGAATCTGCAAAAGCATAGACAACGTGTTTATTAAACTACTTGCCTTGTTTAAATATTACACATAATCTGCTCCAACACGGCAGAGTTGATGCCATTACCTCCTGAAAAGAGGAACTCTCTGATCTGTGAGCTGCTCTCTGGTTTATAGCCCATTTTATTTCTTGCCAATATTTATAGGATCCTGCCATTAATAAATCACCTTTAAAAGTACTGTAGTTAGAAAAGTCTCCATTAGTGACATTACTTGGGCCTAAAGTCTACACGGCCCAGGGCTCTGAACACTCGCTGTGGTGTTGCTGTGTGGTGTGTTACTGTCCTCTGTGTCACCCATTATTGATTGCATCATCATTCATGGTGCAAAATGCTTCACTTTCGTCCATTTTCTACCTCCTGGAAGGAGAACTGTTGTACATAAGGATGTTGACCATCAAGATAATACAAGTCTGCAGGAGTCTGACAACCGGAACTTGATAAATTTGCTGTGTCTACTAGACACAGATATAAACATGCTGCAGAGACTGCAGGATGCTGTCCAGTGTCCCAATCTAAGGCTTTCTACCTCATTCTTTTGAGACAGGATCTCCCAGAACCTGGAGCAAGGCTGTCAGCAAGCAACTCCCAGGCAAGTCTTCAGCTGCTCTAAACCACCAGCTCTAAAGTACAATCACTACCTTCTTATATCCAAAAAAAAATCCTCCTATACAAAGAAAAAAGTCATCAAGCTTCATGTCTTCACTGTCTGGCAGCACTCTGTATTTGGTCTCGTCTGTCTTTAGGGGGCTACCGACATGGATATCATTTCTGAACACCCCCTTTGGAGGAGGAAAAGGCATCAATTTGGGTGGGGTTATAGTCCAGAGAAGGAGGTTCACTGGTGTCTTGGTCATGGTATGGGATTCTGGCCAGAGATTAATAATGATAACATTGGTCATGGCTTCTTCAGAACACCTTGACCCTGCCCCATTTCCAGGGACTGGTCAGGAGTGTAGCTGATGGGCAGGGCTGATTCAATTTCAGCTCTCGGGAATTTAGAAAGGATTTTTAAAATGAAAGGAACTATAGGAACAGATGCTGTAGTAGAAAGATTTACTGAAGGAAATCAGGAATTAGATTCTGAATTATGAGTCAAGCAGAGAGGGAAGAACTCAGAATTGTGAGTGGAGAGAAGGAATGAATCCCAATATGTGCCTGCTGAGCACTGAGAACCAGGGAGCTGTAGGCTCTGGGTGTTTAGAAGTACATAGACTGTTAGATTTGCCTTTTAATTCCTACAAGTAAATTCTCTATTACAAGTTCTTGATTCATAAGTAAAGGAGAGCTTAGGCCCTTTTAGAGTTGTTAAGAACTTTTCTCTAATGGGACAAGCTAAGTTTTGAGAGCAGACAGTTGGCCCCCAGACCTCAGGCTTCTCGAGTTCAGCATAAGAACAACACAGTAGACAGTCTGAAAACATGCTGCTCCTACAAATTCTCTTTTCTTAAAGTTGCTGAATGAGTTTCTGTCCCTGTGACTGTATGAACTTAGCACAGTATAGACTATCAGAAAGGAAGAAGAGGCCTTGCTGGGAGCATAGAAGTCCTTGGCAAAGCCCTGGGCGAGCCTTAGGTGGGGTCAGAAGAGGTGGTTGCCTTGGGAACACAAAGCCTCCTCCAGGAGCCCAACTCTATCAGTTTAGCCCTTTTGCCTAGGGCCACCTCAGGGCAGGTACTTGACAGAAATTTGTGCTCTTTAGGAAAGCTCAAAATTTCTCTGACATAAATCCAGGGTCACCACAATAAACCAAGGAGGTCTCCTTTTCAAGCACATTTCCCAGTTGGACCTCACAATGAAGTTACTATTGAGCAAGCTGTATAGGAATAGCCTTATCTCAACACTAGCAACATGCTAATCCAAGCATGGGAAACTTCACACCCAAGAGGGACAGAGAAAATATCTCTAGAAGACATGTTCCTGCCAGAGACACCAGCCCCACACCTGGCCACTGCACTGTGAAAACCTTTTCAAGAAGCCTCATAGTGACTCTCTTCTTTTTGCTCCTTTGATCAAAGTTTATCCCAAGTTTATTTCAAATAAATAGAAATAACTTTAAAACGATGAGAAAAATCACAAAAACAACCCCAGACTAACCTAAGCTCCAAGAATGGAACCTGAGAAGCCACCTGTCTACTGGTGTCATTAAAGTTCTAAGTTCTAGCTGTTGTATGAGACACTACTTATTAATATTACTGGATTGCACCAGAGAGGGAGTCAACAAAAGGATGTAAACTCCATTTGAAATTTGTGCTTAAGCATAGTACCTATATGCATGTTTCCTATAGTGAAAATAAAAGCAGCCCCCAAAGAAGTAGAAGTTGTCAGGGGATAGAGATAATCATAATAATTGCACAAGACCACTGGCTCAGTGGTTAAGAACATTTTCTGCTCTTGCAGAGCACCCAGGTTCAGTTCCCAACACTCGCATGGCAGCTCACAACCTTTATAACTCCAGCTCCATGGGATCTGATGTCTCATCTGATCTGCATAGACTCCTGAACACACATGGTAGACATATAGATGTGTGGGCACACATGTACACATATAAAATGAAATAAATAATTTTTTGAAAAATACATTGCACACATTATAAAATGCTCAATGAATAATAAATAAGCAATATTTTTAAATGTGAAAAATTTGGAAAGGAAATGTGTTATCACTGGGACGCAATATGCTAAATTAGTATTTAACAGAGCTATTTCATGGTTTAAAGCTATTAGTATTATTTATATGTGACTTAAAATATGTAATTGATTGATTCAGGCAATTAGGAGGCTACATTTCAGGAGGAGAAGAACCTTCAACTTTATACACAGCTCAGTGCAGAATCTACATCCCATCTGATATCTGCCTAATATGTACCACATCTTATTCCATCATTGACTTTTTGGGGATTGGTAGGGGCTGTTTGATAACATCATGTAACAATAGATTTGATCCTGACAAGAAATACTGTGATGCTGCTCAGTTTAGAAGAAAGAAACTTGAGCCAGGCGGTGGTGGCGCACACCTTTAATCCCAGTACTTGGGAGGCAGAGCCAGGCAGATCTCTGTGAGTTCGAGGCCAGCCTTGTCTACAGAGCAAGATCTAGGACAGAAGAAGGAAACCTGGTGATTCTATGGCTTTTTGGAGTAATATTCCACCAGGCAGCTGTGGTTGCAATAACAATAAAAACACGGTATACATATTTTTCCAGGTAGCTTCCCTGGAGTTGTGTAGCAGTCTAGTCATCTTTGTTTTACATCTAGTATCCTATTATGAGTGAGTACATACAATGTTTGTCCTTCTGAGTCTGGGTTACCTCACTCAGGATGATTTTTTCTAGATCCATCCATTTACTTGCAAACCTCATGATGTCATTGTTTTTCTCTGCTGAGTAGTACTCCATTGTGTATATGTTTTTCCATCGAGTTAGAGACATACCTTCTTTTGTTGTTGTTTTTTCTCTTTATTATTATATGTTTTAAATTTTATATATCAGCCATGAGTTCCCCTGTCCTCCCCCCTCCCGCACCTACCCCACCTTTCCCCAAGCCCCTCCCCTCCATTCCCATGTCCTCCAGGATCAAGGCACCCCTGGGGATTCATTTAAACCTGGTGGATTCAGTACAGGCAGGTCCTGTCACCTCCTTCCAGACTGAGCAAAGTATCCCTGTGTAAGCCCAAGGTTTCAAACAGCCAGCTCATGTACTAAGGACAGATCCTGGTCCCACAGACTGGGTGCCTCCCAAACAGATCAAGCTATTCAATGGTCTCACTTATCCAGAGACATACCTTCTTAATTATTTTATTGAAGATTCCATAAAGACCTCCTGTTCCTGTTCTAAGAACTATATACTTGCCACCCAAAGTAGTGGGTGATATGGAGGAGTGGTTCTTAAAATAGGTGGTATGATTGTAAACATAAGGCAAAATAAGCTATGAACTATGGTCTCACCTAGGCTGGCTTGGAAGTTGATTTCCTCTTACCTCAGCTTCCCTCCTGGGATGACAAGTGTGTGCCTCTATATCAAGTGTGTGCGAAAGTCTCTCCAATGAACAACATTCCTTCAGTTAACATGCCCTAGCCAGATTTCCCTCAAATAGCAAATATGTTGATTGTTGTTTTGCCTGGGGCTCCTTGTTTATTTTCTACATGTTCTGGATATTACTCAATAAGTATCATGAACTCACTCAGTTTGCCCAGCAGAATTATGTCAAGCTTTTTAGTAGGTTTGTGAGCTTGAAATGAGCATTCTAGTTTCTTAGAATTTATTAAAGGATTCCATTTACAAGGTCCTTTGGTGATTCTGAAATGTACAGAGCCATG
The DNA here is from genome assembly GCF_903995425.1 of Onychomys torridus. NCBI lineage: Eukaryota > Metazoa > Chordata > Mammalia > Rodentia > Cricetidae > Onychomys > Onychomys torridus. Next base: position 13,433,423 of record NC_050459.1, read on the forward strand.
CATGGTGGTGCTCAACTGCCATGTAGCACCTTCAGGGTCTGAAGCAGGAGGAGAATGAGTTGCAGGCTACTCATGACTACATAAAAACAAACAAACAAAAAGGAATCTAGAAAGCATCACTATCATGCAAGATATTTTAAGAATACAAATATATTTATGTGATTGGAATGTTCATGCATATATGAGTAGCAGCTAATGACAAGTGTTTGTGTGTATAGTAGCTACTAATTCTGTCCAGCTGGACAAGGAAAAGCAATTTTTCATTTGTAAAGAAAATCCCAATTGATTCATAAACACTTTACACGTGAATGGAGTGGTGTGCTTCATGAAACCATGACTGACTTCCCTACTTGTTTACCTCATGAGCAACACTCCACACCATGACCCATAGGCTATGACATGGGCTACAGTATGGATGGCTCACTGTCAGCATTGCCTACCTGGTCTAGAAGAAAGCATTTTTGACATGGCTAACCTTCATCATATGATCATGGACAGCACCTGTTCCAGCTCCTTGCCAAGCTTGCCAGTTAGATTTCCTTCCACTATTCAGAAAATGGGTATTGGCTTATTCTGTTGGGGATATAGCTATAACAAAGACAGAAGTTCCCAAGTCCTATAGCTTTCAGACAGCTGGATCAACAAGGGATGAGTGCATGGTTAGAGGTGTTTTGTTTTTGTTTCTTTACAGTGGGGAAAAATGCCGCCCATGAAGAGTAGACAGTTATGTGAAAACTTCTGCATTGAGTGGAGTCAGATCAATAAGACAAATGGGCCTAAAGAGATTTTACATATACACAAGCCTTTCAGTGCCCATGACTATACCCTGATAGATTTCACACCTCTCCCTAGATGCACGTAGGATATGATCGTGTCCACCGAGAAGATGCCTGTGTGGCCCACAGCATACAGCACAACAGCTGCATGTACAGAGCACTTCCCCAAAGAAGTACTAAGAAAAATAAAGTCCCCATTATTCAACAATACAAAATCAATATCTAAAATAATAACAACACTGAGGAACTAAAGGTAGTATTGTGGACACTGCTTATTCTTAAAGTTGGAGTACAAGACTGTCTTTCCCTGTGGAGGAACAGAGCAGGTATTCCCCACTGACAGCTTTAGGTCTCACAGAATCTGTAATCCAGCATCAATGTTTTCTGCAGAGGGAGATGGGAACAGCCCACTATAGCCTCATGCCATCACACTCCCCTTTACCATTTAGTAGTGGCAGCAGGTACCACTAGGCACAGCCCACCCACCATAGTTTCTGGGCTTCGTATTCATCCTTATCACTTAGAGCTGTGTGACTTGTCCGAGTCCCTCACTTGCAAGTGTTCATAGCTGCATGAACCCTCTGGAAAGTGGTGCAAGTCTATAAACGGAGATTAGTCAGGATTCTGCTGGCTGCTTGGTACATAGAAAGAGCTCCGAAGGTAGATCAGATTCAATGGAAAGTGGTACATGAAGGGGATCCTATCAGACATGTTTGCACAGGATCTGCCACAGAGATCCCTCAGCCCTGAGGGTTAAATGATGAATAGTGAGTATGAACTGCTGAAAACGGATTGGATAGTTGGTGATACTTTATACAAAATAATTATATAACTACAGAACTCATATATTATATTTCTACATTAAACTTTATGGGAATAGAGGCTATAGCACTAATGAAAACTACATTTTCAATCCTTATATATGCAACAACTGTCTGAAGAAATGAGCATTGATTTCTTTTGCTTTTTAGAGATAAGCCGATTAGTGTAATGCCCTCTAAGTTGTTCTTGCTAATGTAGGATGGTGTGTCTTATTTTAAGTGGCAAAGATAGCTGGCCACAGACCTAATTTCCTAATATAATTTTCCTTTCTGTGTCTCATTCCTCCTTATGGAAAAAAAAAGCCTATATGTCAGAAACCTTAGAAGAATAATGAAAATATTGAAACCATTTCAAGAGTAAAGTTTTAAAATACTGTATTTAAGTGACAGTTTTGTTGGCTGTGAGGCTCCGTTGCTTCTGTGGGGTCTGCCATCTCCTGGCACTGTTATTGGCTTCTTCGGTTCTCCTTTCACAGAGTGGTGGATCTATTTCTCTGTCAGCTAAGTGCTGCCACCTGAAGCCTCCATTGTCTTGCTCTCCCTAAACTGTCAGGTACCTAGCCATCTGTTTATACAGCCCAGAAGAGTGAATCACAACCTTTCCTCTTCAGATTCCAGCTTCCAAATTTGAGGAGTGACATGTAGAAGCAGACCCTCTGCCAATGTTCACTGGCATCTCTGTATTTGTCCATCATCTAGCATTGAGGAAAGATAAAGGGCTCAGCCAGGGCAGTGGCATTTAAAACTCTGGAACTTAATCTCCCTGATGTTGTCAGCTTTTGGCTAAGCTCTTCAGTGCTATGGTGGAGCTGCAGTGCTCGTAGACCTATTATGCGTTGGAACACCGAGATGGAAGTGGATTTATAAACTTACAATTAGTTTTATAAGGAAGTGTATATTGAAGTGAAATGTGAAAATAATCAAAGAAAGAAAAAAAAAACAACAAAGATAGATTTAATTAAGTTAGAATGCTGATGCATCTAATATAAATTGCTAGCACTGAATTTGAATATACCTGGGATGTGAGTGCCTATGTGTGTGGTTGTGGCCAGTGTGTTTATGGGCCTTGGCTTACATGTGACGTGTGAGTATATTCCTGTGTTTATATCCAGTAGGTGTATTTATAACAAGTGTGTAGCCATGTGATGTGCTGGTGCCTGATGTAGATATATGCTTGGTATACTTATTTATTAGCATATTTTGTGTTTTTGCCCTATAGTACCACTACACAGATTTCTCAGAAAGCCACTGGTCTCAGCCTTGGTACTTCTGCCTGAGCTGCTGGTACTGACTCAAGCTATGAGGGCTCAAATTTTTGCCAAATAACATGTTAACATCCATCAAAATGATCAATTTGCTAAAATTTAGAGATCACTGCTAAATCTGATAAGGTTATTAAATTCTTATTTTCTATTATCACTATAATATGTAACATTAACTTTAGCTCATAGTATAATTTTAGAATTATTCGTGTGTGTGTGTGTGTGTGTGTGTGTGTGTGTGTGTGTGTATGTATGTGTGTGTGTGTGTGAATGAGGGTATGTTTATATGAAAGACACCTGATGACACCAGAGGTGCCAGATGGCCCTGGACCTGGAGTTACAGGTAATTATAAACCACCAGCTGTGGTGCTGGGAACAGCTCTGGTCCTAGGTAATAGCAGCATGTGCTCTTAACACCTGAATCAACTCCAGGTCCATATTTATATATTTTAAATGTTTGATCTGAGCTTTGGATGATTCTGTGCTTTATTCTATAACCAATAGCTCAGGCTGGTCTCAAGATCTTGATGTACTAGGCTGGCCATGAACTTCTGGTGATCATCTGGGCTCCACTTCTCAAGTACTGGAATTATATGCAAATTCACACACACACACACACACACACACACACACACACACAACCTTAAAAGTCCTTCCTCTGTCTTTGTCTCTGTTTCTCTCTTTTTCTTTTCTTTTCTTTTTTTTCCAGACAAATTGTTCCTGTGTAGCCCTGATTGGCTTTGAACTAGTTAAGTAGTTCAGACTGGCTTCCAATTTGAAACAATCCTCCTGTCTCAGGCTCTTGTACTGTAGGATTAAATGTCACTATACTGGACTCCAATATGAATTTTAGCTTCCCTTTTTAAAATTGTTTTTGTTGATGTTGTTGATGACAAAGTCTTTCTATATAGTCTTAGCTGTCCTATAACTTACCATGTAGACCAGTCTGGCCTCAAAATCCATCTGCCTCTGCCTCCTGAGTACTTGGATTAAAGGAGTGCATCATCATACCCAACTATATTTTCTTTCCCTTTTTAAGATTTATTTACTTTTACATTATTTGTATGAGTGCTTTACTATCATGTATATATGTGTACCACATGTGTATGGTACCCTCAGAGTCCAGAAGAGGGATTCAGATCTCCTTGGACTAAAGATACACTCAGTTGAGAGCCTACATGTGGTTGCTGGGAACAGAACCCAGGTCCTGTGGAGGAATAGCAAATGCTTTTAACCACTCAGCCTTCTCTCCAGCCCACCCTGGTATTTTCTCCTTCCTTTTCCCTTCATGCCTTTGCTAAAGTTCATGCACTGTCAGTACACTGAGGCACTGGGTAGGGGAGAGACAGAAGAACTGGAATCAGACAAACTGAAGGCTTTCGCTGGGGAAAGAAAAGTGTTTTAATAACCCTAGCACTGTTTTGACTGTAAGATGTGGGATTAATTTATGTATCACAAGGGCAGAGGAGACTCTGCCAAGTAAATCATCTCTTTTGGAGACATCACAAAAAAACATTTACATCTTTGATTCATCATAATAAAGCACCAGGGTTCATCCATCAGAGCAAACATAACAGGCCTTTGTGGCATAGAGATGTTCTTGTTAAAGAGAGGCTTTATTACATGTGTTTCCCAGAGCTGACTTTTTTAAGCTAATCTTTTTTGAACATGAGTCTAAATTTGATATAAATAAAGTTCATGTTCACCATCTGCAGAACCTGACTCCGGCTATAGAGAACAAAGCCTGCAGCACCCACCCTTCCTAAGAGGAGAGGAAGAGCTGAGCATCCAGGAAGACCCCTCCCTTTTCCATAATTTTCAACACTTGCCACATAAGCTCTGACTAGCCAATAGCACAAAGAACCTCACTTTATTCTATGAATAATGTAGATAAGAAAACCATATGAACATACAAAGCTGAAAGCTTTCTGCCTAGAACAAGCAGCTGAGATCTATGGATAGCCCCAACTATACTACTTCTGGGTAGATACTCCAAGGACTCTAAGTGGGCATGCTTTTGAGACATGTGACTGCCATGTTCAATACCCCACTATTCATAGTAACCAAGGTATGGATACAGCCTGGAAGCTCATCAGCATTTATATGGAGATAAAACACTTTATAGAGAAACAGTGGAGTTGATTCACCAAAGAGAACCACCACACTATGCCATTTATAGGAAAATTGGTGGGATTGGAGATAATTGTGTTAAGTGAAATAAGCCAGACTCAGAGAAGTATCCCATGCTTTGTCTTAGATGGGGACCCTGTGCATGCATATGAGACATGGGGAAAGGAAGAGGTTGAAAGAAGGAAGAAATGAAAGAGCTAATGGGGTAAAGAGATGCTGTTCCTCATTAAGAATCTAAGAGAGAAAGAAATAGAGAAAAAAAAACTAAACAACTATTTGAGAGGGTGTTCCTGGGGAAGGATAAAAATAACATGTAAAAAGCTGTTATAATGAGACCATCATCTCATTATATTAACTAAAAATAACTTAAAAGTTAATTTTCTTTCTTTCTTTCTTCCTTCCTTTCTTTCTTTTCTTTTCTTTTTTTTTTTTTTTTTTGGTTTTTTGAGACAGGGTGGTTTTTCTATGTAGCTTTGGCCTTTCCTAGCACTCATTCCATAGCCCAGGCTGGCCTTGAACTCACAGAGATCCGCTTGTCTCTGCTTCCTGAATGCTGGGATTAAAGGCGTGTGCCACCACTGCCCGGCCAAAGGTTAATTTTCTTATTGATGACTACTATAGACTTTTCTTTGTGTATTTTTGAGGAGGTGTGTGTATGTGGGTACATGAGTGCATATACCTGTGTGTTTATGTGCAGAGGCCCCAAATTGACCCGGGGTATTGTCTCTGATGGCTTTCCACTTTTATTTACTGAGGTAGGGTCTCTTGCTGAACCTGAGCTAGCCCCAGAGACTTCCTGCTATCTCTGCCTCCCAAAGGCAGAATTACAGGTGGCTGCCACACCCGTATGGCTTCTGTGTGTGTCCTGGGATCTGAACTCTAGTCCTTAGACTTGCAGCACGAGGACTTTAGCCACTGAATCACCTCCTCAGCCCCTAATGCAGACAACTTTCCCTGAAGAGACATTCAGCAAGGATGCTAAACAATCTCCCAGAGAGATAGATAACTGTGACATTTATCTTCATGTAATGTTTCATTTTATTTAAAAGCACAGACAAACAGAGGTCAAACTTCTGTCCTTCATTAATATGCTCATAATTAAAATCCATGTTGTCTTCCCTGTTCATCAAATACGAAGACAGTGAAATGCAAAGCGGTGTGTGACAAATACAACCATTTGTAATATGCTTCTCTGTGGCTGTGCCCCTGTCTGTGTGGGTTCCAGTGTGGATGAAGGAGTACATGTATGGGTCACAAGACAATCTGGGGAGTCAGGTCTCTACTTCAACCACATGTAAAGCAGGGTTTTCTTTTGTTTGCCACTGAGTACACCCAGCAGGGCTATGAGATTCCATTTCGATCTCCCATCGCACCAAGGAAATGCTTGGATTGCAGGTGTGACCTTCAGTGTCACCATGGGAGTGCTGGGATGGCAGGTGTGATCTCCCATCTCACCATGGGAGTGCTTGGATTACAAGTGTGTGCTGTCTTCTCTGGCCTTACATGGGTACTGGGGATCCAAACAAAGGTTCTTATAACAAGCCTATTGAGCCATCTCTCAGCCACTGTTTCCTTTAGAGGAGTGGAAAAAAATGCAAAGAAGGAATTCAATTTATTGAATCTAAATGTTGCTTTGTTTTAGTTCTCTACAGCACTTGTCTTTTTAAAACTTTTTTTTGGCATAATTTTTATTCCACTTTGAGTCTATGGATTTTTTTTTCTTGTAAATTAAGAAAGGGGGGACAAGATGTCTATAGCAAAAGATGGCATTTACCAGACACAATAGCACCATTACACACACAAACTCATAGAGACTAGAATGTCATGCACAAAGCTTGCACAAGATAGCGCTAGCTAGAATTCCAGTATGGATGAAGGAAGGACTCAAATATCCCCACCTTTGGCAGCCGATGCCTTCTGGGAGAGGGAGAGTCAGTTTTCTTCAAGGATGTGGCCCATGAGAGGCCAAGCATGCTCCAATAGATGGCCTTGTACCCATTCACATACAGGCAGCACTAAGTGTATACAGTGGGTACTAAAATAATGCAAAGCAGAGAAGACTTGAGCTTGCTATTGGCAGTGAGAAAGGAGGAACTGACTCTGGAATCACATCATGCTGAAGTGGGGCAGGAAATCCACATCTCTAACTGGAGTATTCCTGTGTCCACCTGGCTCCTATAGCTGTTTAGGCCCAATTAAACACACAGAGACTTATACTACTTATAAACTGTATGTCCATGGCAGGCTTCTTGCCATCTGTTCTTATATCTTAAATTAACCCATTTCTATTAATCTATAAGTTGCCATGTGGCTTGTGGCTTACCGGTATCTTACATCATGCTTCTCTTTGTGGCGGCTGGCAGCATGTCCCTGCCTCAGCCTTCTACTTTCCAGAATTCTCCTTTCCCTGTCCCACCTACACTATCCTTCCTGCCTGGCTACTGGCCAATCAGTGTTTTATTTATCAATCAATCATAACAACATATATTCATAGCATACAGGACATCCCACAGCACACATCTTAGAGGAGAGTGTGGTGGCACACACCTGTAACCCCAGCTCTGAGGAGACACATCTACTATGGGTAGAAATGAATGCATGTGCTGAGAACTCTAAATCCAACAGACTGGGAAGCACATTTTATTGTCTGAAACACAGGGTCAACCTGCTTTCTGTTTTCCCTTCTGTTTCAAAGTGTTCACAGTGACACCATGAACTTGAGGCTCTAGGTTGAAACCCATCACCCCACACCCTGGCCTGTTGTGGAATACTATTCTCCTGGCCTCTCACTCATGATTCCTCAGCTGTACATGCCTTGCCTAGTTCAGTTCCTGTGTTTTGGGTGTGTGTAGGGGTTTACAAAATGAGAAAACTTAAACAGGAAATGACCTTTTCAATTTTTAGAAAAGGAAAAAAAAAAGAAAAGGAAAGCATCAAAGAAGATGATACAGAACTAAATAGTGGAGTCGGTTGCACAAATAGAGGCTACACAAGTGTCTGGAGACAGGGATGTGTCTACCTACTACACTACAGCCGGTCCAAACCTAGATGCTCTTCTGCAGCTTGAGTTATTAGGGGTTCAATGAAGATAAGTTAAAAACATTCTGTTGGAAAGCCCAGAGCTACTGTGGTGAGGCACTTGGGGTGGTGTGCCAACAGGTATTTACCATACGCTAGATCTTTGATGTCCAGCAAATATAAGTAGCTGAATATAACCCAGGTATGGGGGCTGACATAGGGCTCAGCACAAAGCCATCTTCACTTCTCAATTTGCAGTGCTTCTTTCTAAGGTTCATAAACTGCTTGTGATGCCTCCTCATGGTCAAGAATAAATACAGTGTCTCCTGTGTAGGGAGACGGCCATTTGAATGGACCAGAACATCACAATGCTATTCATGGAAGCACCAAGTTCAGCAGAAAGGGAGACCTGGGAGGTACTTTCTGGAAATTCTGTGGTTAAGAAGGACTTCCCAATGAAGGGCAAAATGCAAGTTTGAAGAACACCGACTGTTGCAAGAGAACCGGGCTGCCTGTGTAAACAAATTCACTCACCTATATCCTGTTAGGTTTTGGTTGGGCCATGCATTTTGTGCTGTATTATTCTCTAACCTATGCTCTATGGGAGACAGATTCCATTCCCACTTTGTGCCACTAGCGGCACCATTCCAGAGTTGCCTGGCCCTCCTTCATAACCAAGCAGCCCTGACGTGGAGTAGGTGTTCCATACATATATTAACCAGTGTTACACGGTCCTGACCTGACCCAAAGAATTAAGAGAACAAAGGTTCCAGGTTGCTGGGCAGCTGGGTTAAGCATTGGTCCCTTGGAGCTCTATATGGGAGCAGCTTAGGTGATGCTGACCCAGGCAGCTTGCAGACCTAGAACCAGCATCAAGATGTAGACCTGGATGTGTTAGGAGGGCAGAGCAGGACCAAGCTCCCTACAGGGGATGATGCTCTTGTATTGAAGTTGCCTCACAGAGCCTCAGCATATACTTCCTTTTATTTCATGTCTGAGAAGTAGATCTGATTAAGCTTGTTGAATACAGTAGAAAAGCGAAACATAGGTAACAGGGATGTGGGTTAATAGTATGTGTGTCACAAACAAACAAACAAACAAACAAGGAATTCAGAGCTTGGAGCATACAGCTGTTCCTGGAGTTAGCAGTTGCCAAGTCTTTTGCATTGAGAGAAGTGAAAGCATATATGGGGGAAAATAGTAATGTGTGTCTAATTTGAGTGAATTTATGTTTATTTCAAGACAGTTTTTCTTATAAAGGTTTATGTTTCCAGAGTAAATTAGAAAGAATAAGATTGACTTTTGCTAGGTTATTTTATTAGAAAATACTTTGCCTGACATCTCACTTACCTAGTAGCACCCTAGGTGGCAGTAAGTAGTCAATCCCCACCGCCATATGGCCAGCCAGGGCACCCCCAGCAGCCTGCTTTCCTCTGTAGGCCAGTGGTTCAAGGGCGCTGAATGGATGGGGGCCTTTGACGCCTTCATTTCTTAAAGGAATGCCAGCTAAGTACCTTCTTGGTCCTAGGTAATGCCTCTTACACCTTTGCACACTTAAGTGTTCTCTGGGGACAGGCAGGTGCATATGATACTAGGACCTAGGGTGATTCTGTCTCAGAGATCTTGTCTACAAAAGACTCACAGGGACTGTGTGCACATGGGAGAATGGGTAACATACAGGTTTTATAAATCTGGGCACATGAAGTTTCAATTTCCCAAATGTATTTTTAATAACCCAGAAGTCCCCATTTTGTATAAAGGTCTTCATTTTAAATAAAAGGAAAATCAATACTTATATAGAGCTATAACCTAAAAAGCAAGCTAATTATTTGTGTCAACACAAGCTTTCAAGCTGCCATCAGATTTTCTTTTGATTTATGAGACAGGGTGTTTCCTACTTAAATTGGAACTTTATTACAAACACTTTCTTTCAAAATGATTTATTCATTACAGAAATCAATGGGGGTTGCATCTTGTGAAAAACCGAGATTTTATTGATAGCCAGGTGAATATGTTGAGAACTGGAGACCAGCTCAGAGATGCCTACTCAGGACATAGGCTTTCAAGGTTCAAGATTAATGTGTTTTTTAAAAATTCATCTTGTAGACATCAAAAACGCCCAGATGATGGATAGTGCTAACGAGGACCTTATTTAATTATAATTAATGGTGGAGGCAACATATAAAGAATGGGCTCCATTTTCAGCTGCTTTGGAGAAATAATGTGTCCTACATAAATCTGTCATACACTACGAGGCCAATATGTGCAGATCTATCAGAGGGGTCTCTCTGTGCAGCAGCTTCTGATCATAGCACTGTCTTAGAAGCAACTGTACATCCACAGCAGCAGCAGCAGCAGGGCAGGGATGGCGTGCTGATCATCCTTCCCTCTCCTGTTGGTGTGACGGGATGCCGTGGGTGAGGAGGGGAGGGCTAAGGAGAAGCCAGATGACTCCATGAAAGAGGAATTAGGAGGTGACAGTTGAAAAGCACAAGACAAGAAGTGATATCTCATGGTTGTGGCTATTTATTTAGCTAAGAAAAGTCTGAAAATTAGAAAAATGTTTTCTTTGTATCTGTGAAACCATCTCCTTTGGGAGCATACAACAATCATCCATTGAGGAAGATCATTGGAATGTGAAGGGCAGGTAGGAGCTACCCAGGGCTTCTGGGAGATCCTCATGTCTCTTAATTCTCAAGGAGGGCTGACTGCAAGAGGTGGGTGCACCTACCAGAAACCTCAAAAGGATAGCAAACCTACAAATGTGTCTTCAAGTTTATTTTATATTTTAAATTGGCTTACAAAGTAATAGGTTTCGGTGTGGGTTTTCCTGCACAGTTTATTTTCATTAATTCCTCTCTGTTCCCACTTCTCATCTCTCTGCCCCTTTCTCCTTGTTTGCTTTGCTCCATTGTCTATCACACACCTCCCCTGAAAAGGCTTAGTCTGCTTAAAGGGCCCCTGGCAGTAGAATCAGGATCCATCCCTGGTGCATGAGCTGGCTTTTTTGAGGGAAAGCCTTGAGGCAGGAGGAGGAGCTTGGACCTGCCTCTATGGAATGTACCAGGCTCTGCTGATGCCCCATTGGAGGCCTTACCTTCTTGTAGGAGGGAATAGGGGGTGCCTTGGGGGTGAGGCTGAAGGGGCCAGGAGGAGGGAAGAGGGGGATCTGTGACTGCTATGTAAAAATGAATAAAAAATTTCTCAATAGAAAAAAAGTCTCCTTTTTTTTTCCCCAACCCCATGGGCTCCTCTATAGTTCCCTGGCCTTTGAGCATATTCACACATACCCAGGACTAAGTATTTAACAGCTTCTAACTGTCAAACCTATGCTTTTGAAAATTCTCTTTTCCTGTCAAAACAAAAGAAAACACCCCTATATCCTGAACCTTTGACAGAGGAGCATTTATAAAGTGGAGTGAAGGCATTTGGTAAATTCTGCGTGCATTTTGACTGCTATGATTGTTGACCAACTATGTTGATAATTCCCCTTAGTGTGTTAGGTTTGTAAAAAGAAAATCTGGATGGGAGCTCTTTGGTATGCAAACCAGGCAGAGGGCAAAAGGCTGATGTAGGACACATTCCCCAAGTGACAGTTTAGTGAGCCTTAGGCTTCTCCCTAGTGATCTGAGGATAAGTTCAGCCAGGGCATGGTATTGGTGGCTGATGAGGACTCAGGGAAGATGGCATCCCAAGTCACTGTCATAGCGCCTTATCTCTGGTATTCTTGGGTTTGTTATAGAACCAGCAACCTGCCAAACCCCACAGTGTCCCTTCCCTGGTGACAGGTCTACCTTGTAGAGCTAGAAAAATTAAACACAGGCTTTTCTGCTTGTCCTAAATTATCCACGGTCCAGTTTGGTAATTCCTGGTGTCATTGGTGAAGGCTCTGTTAGGTCAATGTTGTTCTTAGCTGGGTAAAAGCGTGTCTGAACCAAGCCTTTGTAAAGGACCTGCTGAGAGGTCATCTGAGGATGAGGACCTAGTTAAGAAAGCCCATGAGCTCATGGACAAGGAGGTGGCTTCATCTACCCACAGCACCCTGGAACTGAACCCACAGACAGACTAAAAAGTTTCAATATACAGTTGTTCCTTCAGCTAGGGCTATGGGGCCTTACACTTTGACATTGCTTAGAGATTCTTTTCAACCCTGATATAATTTTCCCTCATCTCTTTTCCCTTCTTCCTCTTCTTCTTCTTCCTCCTCTCCTCCTCCTCCTCCTTGTTCGTTCTCTCTCTCTCTCTCTCTCTCTCTCTTTCTCTCTCTCCCTTTCTCCCTCTCTCTCTCTGTCTTCCTCTCTCACCATCTTCTCTGTGTGTGTCTGTTTCTATATATGCATACATATAAATAATTGAAGTTTAAGTAGTTCACCCATATAATTAAATTATATAACATTCAAATGAAATACGTGCTTAAATTAGACTTTAACTATGTACAATTCTTAATTATGATTACTTTATACTTTGTATATTTGTAAATTTTAGAAATGTAACTTTCATTTTTACAATTCTGAAATTGTATATATTTCATTTTCCCCACTCTGTGTGTTTTTTGTGCCTTCCAGTCTCAGTCATTTTAAGCTGAATATTCTGTTTTCCACCCTTCTTCCAATCACATAGAGAAATAATGAGGTCTGAAGGATGATCTTGAAAATATTTTCCACTGCTGAGAAAATGACCAAAGCTTTAAGAAAAGGTTCTTGGGAACATTACAAGCCACAAGCCCACCACACCACATGACCAGCCTGGGAGAGTTCTAAGGACCAAGTGCAGTCACTTTAACTTAGTGCCAGGTCCTGCCACTCTTGTGAATGAACACAGAGATGCTGCTGAGATATTTCCCACCAGACCTGGGGTCTTTTTCTTTGCTCTGTCTACCCTCTGTCCCTGTGACAGGGCCTCCACCTGCTGCCAGGTCCTTCCCACACTTACTTCATCACAGGACATGTGATAAAACAGATGACCTTAAAGACAGGTCAATAGAGGTAGCTATGGTTACAATAAAGTGCTTCACATTACCTATGACCCAGGGGAGGTAGACCATAGGATGTTCCTATTCTAAATGTCCAGTATGGTGGACTGCAGCCTATATGTCAAGATGGGAACTTATGACACTACATGGAGAGGCAGTGAGATGGACCATGACCCCCAGTGAGGACCCAAATTTACTATGGTGAAGCAAGATACCCCTAGATTTCAGGTCAGATGACCTCGGAGGGGTCTGCACCCTGCCCAAGGCCTGGGTGGCCAGCAACAAGCCTGAGCCCCACAATCAACTCAGCAACACCCAGATTTCATTCCCAGAAAATTGTTCTTGTTCTACTTGATCAGACAACAGTGGCATGGTCATACATGTGACTTCCTGTGCTTTGAAAGAACATGGTTTTTCTGGGAGCTACATTCTCAAGCTCATATTGGGGTGGGGAAGCATATGGAGTCCATTTGGGGTGTTTTATTTTTTATTATCAATTGAATTTATTCTTTCATATTTTTGTACATTTATAAAATTCATTTTCATCAAATTCCTCTCATATCCCTGTCATTCTCCCCAACTCCACCTGCTGACATTCACACTTTTTTTTTTGGTCTTGGTTTGTAAGCAGGAGTTGAACCAAGACTATGTGAGACAATGGGGTAGAAACTATCTACTGTAGCATGGTGGACACCTGAAGACAATGACTCCACCTCTCCCAGAGAGAAGGGGGGGGTCCTCCGAGTTCTTCCCCCATGCTGGGTTTTTTTTGTAAGTAGAATGATTTTATGTAGGCCACTTATCAATGGAATCCCTTTGTGTTGTGTTCATAAGTGTTCCTGATGATTGGAAAGGCTCAGGATCCAGGCACAAAGGGTAGGAATTAGAAATCAAGAGAACATTTCAGAACCACACCGCTAAGGACAGCTGTGTTTGGCTAAATAATAGCATCTTTATTTCAAGGCTCATGATCTCTAAATCACTAAATCTGGTAGCTCGGTTTCTCAAGTATAAGGATGTTTTAGAACTAAATATTAGATCAGGATTCATTTGAATTTTTAAGTACAACCTGTGTACTCACCCACTCTATAAACATGTAAATAATAGATAAACTGCTGTGAAAGTATATTTGTTCTGTGGAAGGCAAGTACTGTGAATGCTAATATAAATGTTTTAGCTAATACTTAGTTGCTCCTCAGTTAAACCTGTAACCCCTGCAGCCTGTCTGAGGGCTAAAGATTATTAAACAGTGGCAGCCACTCATTCCCAAACACCTTCCAAAGTTGGTTGCTTCTAACTAAATGGTGTATGTGTGTGGGGGCATGGGGGGTGGTATCTTCAAACATAAGTTTCACTTTCTTTCTTTAGGAATGCCCCAAAATCTCAGGATGAAGAAAGACCAGGATGTCACATGTCATTTACTTATTTCTTTTTTGAATTTGTTGAGTTGACACTTTCTTACCTTGGAACTGAGCATTGAACCCCTTGCGTCGATGGTTGCTGTCAGATGTGAAATGGAGACGGAGCCAGTTCTTGCTGCTGATCACAGGAGATGGGAGGTTCATGCCTGTGAGCCTGGAGAAGAGAAAGAGGAAGGGAATCTCCTTTAAAACCAACAGATCAAGTGTCCCATAGCACCATCACACCTGTTTTAAAAATGCATCACTGACAGTCTCCTGAGATGCTTCAAGTAGAGGCTGATGGTTATATACTTTCACATCTTAGAATGATTTCTGTAAAACATGAATACCCTATCCTGAAAATATTCAAGAGTATTTGACATTTCTCCTCTGCATCAGAGATAGATTCAGGAGATGTGGTTACATCTCTCATTACCTTCTCTCAGGACTTTGACCATAATGAATCATAAATAGAATCGGGACTAAAATTATACAGCTAAGGTTGCTTGCTGCTTATCAAAGTGGACTACTTTTCCACAATCCATCTGTAGGATTCATCATAGTGACCCTTTCCCATCATAGTAAGGAAGAACAACATTTGTGAGACTAAGGAGTGTCAAAGGTACTTGAAATGAAAACATGTGGAATTTTTTATTTCAGCTTGCCATCCAGGGAACAGCATGTAATGGCACACAGGTAAAGCCATGGGACATGTAACAACATATAGATTAACAGAAATGGGCTGAGTTTAAGTGTAAGAGCTAGTCAGTAGTTAGCCTGAGCTAATGGCCAAGCAATTTTAATTAATATAGGCCTCTGTGTGTTTACTTGGGTCTGAGTGGCTGCAGACTGGGCAAGACACAGGAAAACTTTCAGCAACAGTGCTCAATCTCTCAGAACTGTTTACAACACCTCTCTGTTCTCCAGTGCTCATTCAACCACCTAGACAGTGATGAGTTTCACTGTCCACTGCTGAAACATGGTTTTAGTGGCAAGGAGGAAACACTGCTCATGTCATAAAGATCCTTTCCAGAAGGACTGGAAACATACTCAGCAAGCCTGGGGTGCAGTACCACTGGACCCCAGAACTTCAGACACACTATTGTGTGCTGGCTAAGATTTGGAAAGTACCACAATTAGGTCATGATTTATAAGCTAGTTTCATCATCTATAAACTACAATGTTTCTTCAGTAGCCACAATGGGTTCCCACCCAACAAGGCTCAGAATTCACAGTGGCTCAAGGTCCTTATATCCTATGGATAATGTCTGTGTACAACCTCTGGGCATAGTTAATGGATGGCTCATAACCTAAAGGTTAAGGTGACAGGTGTCCTGCTATTATTGAGGATATAACAATGAAGAAAATGTTTTAGATGTTCAGTGAAGACACAATCAATTTTGACTTGTGGTTGACTGAATCTATGGATACAGAGTCAATAAAAATGCACATGGACATGCACCTAATGTGTTTTCTCTGGCTCTGGGATGAACTGTGGCTGTGCATTATGTAATTGTTTTGCATCCTGGTTGCCAAATCTAGTCTTGAAATGATGCTTATTGGTGCCACTGGTTTGTGAAGGTTTAGCTACTTTGTTCAAAAGTCACCTGTAATACTCTACCTCTGTGGTCAAGCTGAGTACTTTGTCTCCAAGCACAGGGAAGCAACTGTTTGTCTGTATGGGTTGTTGCCTTATTTATCTACTGCCTGTGGAAAAGCAGCATTGGGGACACCTGAGATCAAGCCCATTATGCCAGGGGCTGAACTTTGGTGACACACTTCAGAAATGTGCATGATGGACTGAAAGTTAGAAGTTCCACACTGACTGTACCGATTCTAAGTGTCTATGTCACAGAGTTAAATAATCTCCCACCCCCACTTGGATTCCTGAAATACAATTCAGGGATCTTGAGAAGACTAATTCCCAGACAGGTTTCATCTCTCCTCCCTTTGCTCTGGAAAGGGTATCCTACAAACTCTTATCAACCACATACCTCCTGGTAATATTGAGAATACCCAAATGAAATGGGAACTGTTGATTAAAAATGCAGATCCCTTCCAGATCACCTTTATTTACCTGTTGAGCTTGGTATAAAGCTTGCCGTAAAACATGTTATTTTAATGATTCTAATCTCCACAACAAGTTGGAATTGCATTTCAATTGCATACCAACATTTATAGCCTTCTTGAACAAATACATTATCAACCCTGTTGTGTCTGGAAACATCTGTCTATGTAAAGTTCAGGGTTGTATCAATCAGCAAACATATCTGTAAAGAGTATATGGTATTTTTTAGTCTCATTACAACTAGTAAGTTTGTTTTCATTGGAAAGCTGCCATAGGCTGCTTTCTGTTGATTCAAAAATAAAATAGTGTGTCTATGGATTCTGACATCCAAATTTCATATAATTTATTTTACAATAAATAATGACCCACTCTTAGTCCATGGTCAAACTGAGTTCATGAGAACAGTGTTGACTTCTGTCTTAGAATAAGAGGGACAATGTATCAAATCACTTTGAGAGGGCTGGAGAGATGGTTCGGTGATCAAGGTGATTATTTCTCTTCAGAGGATCAAAGTTCAGTACCTGGCAGCTCATAACTACCCATAGCTCTAGTGACAGGGGATCCAGTGCCCTCTCTGGCCTCCATAGGCTCCTGGACTCGCAGAGTTTCATAAACTCATATAGACTCACACACATACACATAAACTAAACATTAAAAACAAATAAATAATCTTTTGAAGACTATTAGCCAGGAAGAACTAATTAATCTATTTTTAAAGGCTTACTTTTTTAAGTGTGTGTGTGTGTGTGTGTGTGTGTGTGTATGTGCGTGTGTGTGTGTGTGTGTGTGTGTGTGTGTGTGTGTGTGTGTGTGTGTGTGTGTGTGTGTGTGTGTGTGGCAGGGGAGGTGACTTGGACCTGAATTCAGGTACCCATGAAGCTTATTTAGTGGTGTCACTGGAAAGAGAACAGCTTGATGAGCTATGTCTAATTATATATGTTAAATATGTGTGGCTTTTCTTCCTAGGAAATATGGTCTCATCATGTAGACCAGGCTGAAATCAAATTTGTCATCCTCCTGCTTCAGTCTCTCAGATGCTGGGCTGACAGCCATGTCATGGATTTCTTCACATAAAGCTCTCTGTGTCAGCTGCCCCTCAGAGAAGTGCTTCATGACAAGACAACAGAGTACATGCATTCTGGTTTTATTTCTGATGCTGTGATAAAATGCCTGACAAAGAGTAATTTAGGGGGAAGAAAGGTTGTGTTTGCTTATTTGATTTAGTTCACACTTGCAGGTTATAATGCATTACACTACAAAGAAATGAAGGAAGGGCTTGAGGCAGCTAGTCACCGCATACCCACAGCCAAGATTAGAAAGAGAGAGTGGGATGTGGTTGTATTGTGTTCCCCAAAATATTGTACACCCAAATAAATTTATCTGGGGTCAGAGAACAGACAACCACTAGATACAGAGCCAAAAATGGTGGCTAGAAAATGGGTCAGAGCAAGCCATAGCAGAAGCTGGGTGGTGGTGGTGCACGCCTTTCATCCCAGCACTTGGGAGGCAGAGCTAGGCAGATCTCTGTGTGTTCAAGGATACAGCCAGCATGGAGACACATCCCTTTAATCCCAGAAAGCAAGCCTTTAATCCCAGGGAGTGATGGCAGAAAGAGAAAGATGTATAAGGTATGAGGACCAGAAACTAGAAGCATTTGGCTGGTTAACCATTTGGCTGGTTAAGCGTTTAGGCTTTGAGCAGCACAGATCAGCTGAGATTCATTTGGATGAGGACTCAGAAGCTTGAAGTCAGAGGAAACAAGACCAGCTGAGGAACTGGTGAGGTGAGGAAGCTCTGGCTTGTTCTGTGTCTCTGATCTTCCAGTATTCACCCCAATAACTGGCCTCAGGTTTGATTTTATTAACAAGACCTTCTAACAATACATGCTACAGGAAGACCCCTCCTCACTCTAAGCAGCACTATTCAGATAGCGGGGTGCCAGACTGAATAAAAGGGGGCTGAGCACCAGCACTCATCTCTCTCTGATTCCTGACTTTGGAAGCAACATGACCAGCTACTTCCTCCCCCTGCCACCTTGCCTTTCCCATTAGGATGGAGCTTGCCCTCAAAGGTGAGACAAAATAAATGCTTCCTTGCTTAAATTGCTTCTTGGCAGGTGTTTAATCACATCAATGAGAAAAGCAACTATTGAGCCCAGTGTCCTTTCGATGTAACTGGGAGAAACACAGGAAAATCCATGTTCCTTCAACGTCCTCAACAAGGTTCTGCTTTTGCTGAAAGTAAAAATAAATGTAGGACTCATGGGACTGCTCAATTTAAGATGGCCTGCTTCGAACCAAAACAGAGCAGCCCAATTTGTTCCACTTTCTCCAAATAGTTTTGCCATAAAATCTGGGATTCTATTTTTAAGGTCCTCATTACTCATTTTTCACTCAGCCTCCCCTCAGCTTGGCCTTTCTCTTACATGATGGTAGGGGCTGGCCATGTTGGATTTGAGTTCTATGGACTCAGGTCTGTGACTCAGGTTTTACTTATGTAACTTGAAAAAAAATGTAGAGTCCACATATTGAGATCATTTCCTAAAATGCATTTGGAAACCCTAATGGTTTTCAATTTTCCTCTGTTTGGGTACTTCTGACTCAAAACCAGATTTCTTACAGTTTTAGAAAATCATTATAGAGATTATGTGGGGGATCCCTCTGCAGTTAAAACCTTTTCATGATGATTAAGAAGCCAGAACCTATTAGAAATACTGGGAGATACTTTAAATGATCTGCTCCATCTATGCAGACTAAACAGTTTAAGAAGCCTATTAGTTCAAAAGCACTGCTTATGGATTTGGGGAGAGAAGCCTATGGATGATACATGGTTTTCTGCTGTGTTCTCATAGGCATGCAGTGTGGGGCTTGTGTATCTGTTTCACTAGAGTAAAATAGAACAATCTGATCACCCATGGAGCTTGTAAAATGACATATTTCTAACTTGAGTTTCACATTGCAATTGAAATAAATTCTTAAGAACTTGGGGTTAACAGAACTATATCAAGCTTATAGTATGGTTAGGAGGGCAATGAAAAGGAACTGTTCACCTTGAACTGGTGTAGAAAAACCTGTCTAAGTATAAGTGTGTGTGTGTGTGTGTGTGTGTGTGTGTGTGTGTGTGTGTGTTTTGCATATGTATACATGCCACACACATATATGTAGGAGTACATAATGCACATTACACCCATATTTATAAATATTGTAGTAATTTAATCCAAAACTTATGTGTACACATATATGCCTGCTGGAAAAAAATATGACCAATAAGAACAATGCAAAATCAGTGTTGCAGAGAAGTCTTTTTCTCAGGAAATCACTTTTTGAATAAGATCAAGTACTTTCTACAGGAGGCTTTTCCTTGTATCTTCTGGACACAAGCATACCCATGCACAGGACTCTCACATCTGCATTTTCCTGGTAATTCTGCCTTTTCACTCATGTTATATGAAGCCAGATCTATCCTCCCAAGTTACAATGCTCCTATGTTATATATTATCATGACAAGTTGAGTTTCCCTTGTGCAGACATATTCCAAGTAAGAACACAGTTCACACCAGGTGGTGGTGGGGGCGGCGGCTGCCTTTAATCCCAGTACTTGGGAGGAGGGCAGAGCCAGGTGGATCTCTGTGAGTTCGAGGCCAGCCTGATCTACAGAGTGAGTTCCAGGACAGGCTCCAAAGCTACAGGGAAACCCTGTCTCAAAAAAGCCAAAACAACAACAACAACAACAACAAAAACCCATAGTTTACTTGCTAACTTCATATAACCAGAAACCCTGCTAGCCCTTCTGTCTCTTAGACCTACATAAAGGCTAGGTATGTGATAGACAGTCAGAGTAAAGAATATAAAGATGTAGATGAAACAGATGAATAGATGAAATGAATGAGTTCATATATTCTACCAGGATACTCATCACAAAGTGAAACCAACAATACAGAGCACTCTTTGCCATGGTGCAAGCTGCACTGCGCTTGTAGCTAAAAGATGACGATGTTAGATAAACTGTATCTTCATAACACTGAGCAGAGAAGAACAGGGAGCAGCTAAGTGGCTGGGAATGACAGGGCTCCCCTTCAGCAATAGGCCAAGATCTCCCCAAACTCCATGCACACCGGAGGATGCTGTCCACCAGGACATGAGGATACTGACCTTCCTCTGAATGGCCAATAACCCTGACCAGACATCTAGTCTTTTCTTATTGTCATGAGTTTCAAGGGAGTACAAGGAGACTGGAACTCACTCATTCCAGGGAATGTCTGTGGTCCATTTGCTTGGATCTGTCCATAGTTGGCAGGAAGCAGTTTGTCAGATGTTTAGACTGAACACCCAAAATGTGTTCTGAACACCCAGAATTGCTGAGTTTCACTAGCATTTGGGTATATATTTCTAGTGCACCAAAGCAGGCCTGATTGCTGAGACCCAGAGAGGATACAGAAGCAGGAGGAGTACACCCAGCTTACAAATCCCCCCTACCATGCCACCTACTCCCACCCCTATAGGCTTAGTCACAAGGGGCACTGGGTCTCCAAGTTGATCATATTCAATTATTTGTCATCACTATCTTTCTTATGCTTCATTTCATCCATATTCCTCATCCTGATGCTATATAAGTTCCTCTCTATGCTGTGTAGCAACTAGTGTTTGGAACAAATGACCTAGTTACTAAACCCACAGCTGGGGAAGTCAAGGCTCTCCCTTGTCATGTTAAGAGGGATGTGAAGCTTGAAGAACCATAGGCATGGTCACCAGACAGGACTACAGACTGCTGCGCATCCACAATTTGTCCCTACAGGGAGAGTCTCTTGGAGTGTGATGTCAGAGCTGTGGGCTGTGGGATAAATGAGTGGACTGGGAAGCATCTCCCTTAGAAAGTCATTGCCGAGATGAGAAGTAGGAGGTGAAGTCCACATTAAATCATACCTCCTCTCCATATGGTTTGGTCACCTGATCCCAAATGCTCCATCTTCTACCTCACAAAGCTTGAATTCTGTTCCCATGAGCTTGATTTTTCCATAATCCTGTATGGAGCCCTGTGTGCTTTCCACACTTTCCCTGTTTACATCCTTCTTAGAGTTCGCATCCTAGGCAAAGACCTTTCCTGGCTTCTCTTCAGTAGACTGAGCCACCCTTTTGCTCACAGTCTTTCAGTGCTTGTTCTGTATGACTCAATGGATACATGGAACTGGATGCTCCATGCTATGGAGTGTGTATATATCTGCTTAGGTCAGTGGGCTAAGATTCTGATGAACACACCACTGGCATCCTTTGTCCCCACTCCATGACAGGACTCATATGTACTGCAAATCTCAATGATCATTTCTATATTCCTCCCACATAAGCTATTGAACATCAACGACACCTGTGACTGTCATTGTCTCATACAGAGTGACTTCCCACCCATCCTGCTACCATTCTATCATCTATCTATCTATTGCCTTCAGTTCACCTATGTATCACATCAGGAAGCAACAGTATCCCAAACTGTCTTCACATCCCTTGTCACACTAGAAGGGGAATGCTGCCTTACTGTCTGCACACGCTGTAATTTCACAAACAGCAATATGGCTCCAAGTGATACACGATATGCTGAGTGTGCAAGGTCTAATAAAACTTTGACCTTGACTCCAGGTGGCTCACAAGCCATGAGCATGCTGACAGAAGCCTGCAGGTGCAGCAGCACTGACCTCCCGAGGGAGAATCGTCTTCGAGGTTTGTCTGTGGTCAGTTCATTGAAGAAATGCAATCCCAATTGGAACTTCCCACAATTTTCTACTTGTGAATTAAATATGAACTTAAGACAGCCTGAAAGGATGTGCATGAACGTCCAGGGAGCTCAGAACAGCCATGGGCAGTGGGACAGCTCCAGCGATTCACATGGAGTAAGGGCAAGGATTAGCTGCATTTTCATTTTCACTTGTTGCAAGGACCAGAAATGTCAAGCTGTCCCTGCCCCATTCCTGCCATTCGGGCAGCTCGTGGTAATTTTCCTATTAGTGAAGAGGCAGACTCAGCACGGCACAGTTATTGGTATAACCCTCAGAAGCAAGGCTTATCCTAAGCTTGCTCCCAATTTTATAATCCTCTGACTGTTCATCTAACACAAACTCAAGCAGGATTTAGGAAATGTAGATCCTAACAAACAGCCTCTGTGAAGGTAATCCCGCCATGTGTTCACTGCTTGTGGAGAACCTGCCAGGAACTAATGCGGCCAGTGAGAGCAGAAGGAACCAGCAGCTTCCCATGGAGCATGCATACAGAGGCTGGCTGGGAGGTCTAGCCCACAACATATATAACCACTTCTGAAAAGAAGGGCTAGCATTCATCTAATCTGAGCAAGAGAAATAGCCTGCTCCTTTCTGTGCAAGTGGTCTAGCCCATACTGATTTTGACAAGAAGGTCTAGCCTACACCTTTCGCTTTAGCAGTAGGACTAGCACATGCTGCCTCTGATCAGACTTAACCAGGAAGCCTATTCTGTGCCCCACTTGACCAGGAGGCCTAGGAGGGGATAGTCTGTGTCTCGTCCAATCAGCAGGAGTTTAGTTATCTATATTCAGGCAGGTACATTTTGTTACAAAACCAGTCTAGAAAAGCC
Organism: Onychomys torridus; assembly: GCF_903995425.1. Classification (NCBI taxonomy): domain Eukaryota; kingdom Metazoa; phylum Chordata; class Mammalia; order Rodentia; family Cricetidae; genus Onychomys; species Onychomys torridus. Next base: position 13,456,466 of record NC_050459.1, read on the forward strand.
AGATTTGAGAGAATTAATTAAAGATGTGTCTTTCCTTTATTAATAATGGCAGCTGAATTGATTAAAATCAATGACCACCTGCATTATCTCTCTCCATTTTCCATGAATTTTTAATATTCACAAAGACACCAGCTGGGTGTAATGCCCCTTGACAGCAAGTGCTGTAACCATCTTGATCATCATTAAGTATCTTCCACACAAGTCAATAACAAGATAAATTTCAAACCGTGGTTTTTAGTTACAACTGATTTGCAAGAAAAGTTTAAGAATTTCTTAAAAGATAGTGTACCAAGCTGGAAAAAAAATATCCATTACATGTTATATTGAAAAACAAAATAAACAAAGAATAACAAAAACGAAAGCAGGGCATCTCCATTCCCTGAAACTTGGTCTTGTGGTGTGGGTTCTATGTCTGCTGGTTCTTGCTTACTGCCATCCTTTGCCACCCCTCCTTGCCTCTAACTCCATTGTGGCTACTTGCTGACTCATAGAACTGATCTCTACCAAGGACTGAACAGCCTGCTTGACTGGGAGCAAGATAGGCTAGTGATGCCCTCCTTCTCTTCATCCATCCTGTTCTTCCTAGGGTACCTGGAGTCTTAGCAACTGCTGAAAAACTGAACCCATTCTTCCATCTCATTCCTCTGGTCCACAACTTGTCATATTGGGACACCAGCAAACAAAGAACAAATACCCACCCATATACCTGAATGTGAGACCATATATCTAACCGAGAAACACCACAAATTCCTCACTCCAGCTGCCTAGATCCCAGTGCAAAAACACAAATATGAACAACTAAGATAAGACAATATGCTTCTTTCAGAAGCCAGAAATCCTATTTTAATATGCCCCAAGAAAACTGACTTAACTGGAGAACAAGATGATAACTTCAATATAGTAACATTGAATATGCTCAATATGTTAATATCTTCCAAAATCCTCAAAGAAAACTATGGAAACACAACACTTGAATGAAATAAGGAAATCCCTTCAAAAATAGAAAATAAAATTTAACAAAACAGAATCACCAAATGAAAAACTCATGAAGTCAAAAAGCTCAGAGGTTAGCCTCAACAGCAGATTGACAGATACAGGAGAGAAAATTTTGTGTGTTGAAGACAGAATAAATAGGTAGTTTAAAAAATCCAAGAAGTCTGGGACACTCTGAAAGATCAAAAACTACAAATAATAGGCAAAGAAGAAAGAGAATAAGGTACAGAACGCATTTCTTTAAAAAAAAAAAATCAAAGAAGAGTATTTCATAAATGTAAAGAAAGAGATGCCTATTAAGGGGGAAGAGGCGTACTAAATCCCAAATAGAGAGGAACAGAAAGTAATTTCCCTGTGACACATAGTAACTGAAACAAAACATAGAAAATATATTAAAACCTACAAGAAAAAAAAAAAGAGCAAAACACTTAGAAAGGCAGGTCCATTAGAAAAACACCTGACTTCTCTATGGAGACTCCAAAAGCCAAAAGGGCCTAGACAGATAGATGTTCTGCAAACTGTAAGAGACAACAGAGGCTAGCCCAAACTACTATACCCAGCAAAACTATCAATCACAATTAAGGGAGAAAGAAAAAGTATTCCATGATAAAAATAAATTTAAATAATTTCTGCTATCAATCAAGCTCTATACAGAAGGCACTAGAAGACAAACTTCAGTCTGAAAATCAGGTTAACTACACCAAAGAGGACACAAGGAATAAATAATGCCAGAACAATTATTCAAAATGAGGGACCCCAAATCACAACAACAAAAATAACATGACTTAGTAGACACTGTTGATTAATGTCTTTTAATGTTAATGCTCTCTATTCCCCCAATAAAATTATACAAACAAATAGATTTGATTAGAAATTAGGATCCTTATTTCTGCTGCACTTAAGGAACCTCCATCAAGGACAGCTATCACATCAGGGTAGAAGGATAGAAAAAGATTCCAAGCAAATGGAGCCAAGATACAAGCAGGTGTATCCATTTCAATGTTTGACAAAATAGACTTCAAACCAAAACTAATCAGAAGATATAGGAAAGGGTACTATATATTCATTAAAGGAAAAACTCACTAAGAGGATATCACAATTCTAAGCATTTATGAACCAAACACAAGGCCACTCAAGTTCATAAAAGAAATACAACTTCAGATAAAATCAGATATTAAACTTCACACAGTGATAGTGGGTGACTTCAATATCCTACCTCATCAATAGATAGATCATACAGACAAAAACTAAATAGAGACACTCTGGAATTAAATAATGTCATAAATCAAGTGGACCTAACAGATGTCTACAGAACATCCCCCCAATCCTAAAGAAAACACTTTCCTCTCAGCATCCCATGGAACTTCTTCTAAAACTGACCACACATTAGGGCACAAAGCAAGTCTCAACAGCTATATGAACACTGAAATAACATTTTACATCCTTTTCTTCACTGTGAATTAATGCTGGATATCAACAACAACAGAAACAGCATACAATACACAAACTCATGAAACTAAAAACAAAAACAAAAAATAAATCTCATTATTAAATTGAATTTGGAAATTTGGTCAAGACAAAAATCAAGAATGAAATTAATTTGTTTTTTGTTTGTTTGTTTGTTTGTTTGTATTTAAAGGAAATGAAAACACAACATACCCAAATCTATGATACACAATAAAGGCAGTTCTAAGAGGGCAAGTTCATGGCATTAAATGCCTATGTAAAAGTCTGGAGACATATCACAGTAATGACTTAATGATTCACTTGAAAGCTCTAGGGGGAAAAGTGAAAAGAAAAAAACACCCCAAAGAGTAGACTGGAAGAAATAATAAAACTCGGAGCTGAAATCAAGCAGATAGAAATACACCAACCATAAACTACACAGACTCAATGAGATAGAGTAAGTTATTTAAAAAATGAACAGTATTGAGAATCTTTTAGCCAAATTAACTGAAAGAGAGAGAAAGTGGATCCAGATTAATACAATTAGAGAAGAAGAGGGAGAGATTACAACAGACCCTGAGGGAGTTTAGAGAACCATGAGGACACACTTTCAAAAGTCCATACACCAACAGACTTGAAAATGTAGAAGACATGGATTGATTTCCTGGTCAATATGGGCTAGGGAAGTTAAATCAAGATAAAATGTTTAAACAGACGCAGTGTCCAGTGAAATGGAGGCAGTAATTACAAATCTACCAACTAAGAAGTGTTCAGAACCAGATGGATTCAGTGCAGAACACTACCAGAATTTCAAAGAACTAATGTCAATACTCCTGAACTTACTCTGCAAAATAGAAACTGAAGGAGATTTTCCAAATTATTTTCATGAAACCACCATTAGTCTGATATCCAAACCATGCAAAACACATTGAACAAGGAAATGATATACCAATATCCTTTATGAACATGGATGCAAAATTTCTAAGTGAAATACTTGCAAACAATTCAATAACACATCAAAAAGTTGTAAGATCAGATTAATTTCATCCCAGAGATGCAGGGATGGTTCAATATATAAAAATCAATAAACATAATGCATCACATAACCAGAAAGACAAAACTCACATGATATCTCATTAGATGCAGAAAAGACCTTTGACAAAATCCATCACCTCTTCATGATAAAAGTCCTGGACATAGCAGGGATATAAGGGATATACCTATATAGAATAAAGGTAATTTACAGCAATCCCACAGTCAACATCAACTAAAACAGAGAACTCAAAATATTTCCACCAAAAACAGGGACAAGATAAGTATGTGCACTGTCTCCTAACCCTTTCAAGATGACATTTTAAGTTTGAGCTAGAGCAATAAGACAATGGAAGGAGATAAAAGGGGGTACAAATAGAAAAGGAAGAAGACAATACGGTTTTTTGTTTGTTTGTTTGTTTTTTTGACAGGGTTTCTCTGTGTAGCTTTGTGCCTTTCCTGGAACTTGCTTTGGAGACCAGGCTGGCCTCGAACTCACAGAGATCCGCCTGCCTCTGCCTCCTGAGTGCTGGGATTAAAGGCATGTGCCACTACCACCCGGGCAATAATATGTTTTTATTTTCACACAATTTATTGTATACATAAATGTCCTAAAGAGAACTGAGAGGTGGCAGAACACGCCTTTAATCCCAACACTTAGGAGGCAGAGGCAGGTGGATCTCTGTGAGTTTGAGGCTTATCTGGTCTAAAGAATGAGTTCCAGGACAGCCAAGGTTACACAGATAAACCCTTTTTTGAAGAACAAAACAAAACAAAACACCCTAAAGACTCCACCAGAAAACTCCTACAAATAATAAACACTTCCAGAGAAGTAGCAGAATACAAAATAATAATAATAATAATAATAATAATAATAATAATAATAATAATAAAACCCAATCAGTAGCTTTCCTGCATACAAATGAAAGGAGGGAAGTAGTACTTTTCAAAATAGCCTCAAAAATATCTTGGGATAAGTAACCAAGCAGGTGAGTGACTTATATTAAAAATATTTTAAGTCACAGAAGAAATAAATTGAAGAATGTATCAGAAGACTTTGAAAGATCTCTCACACTTGTGGATCAGTAAGGTTAATATTGTATAAAGGGCCATCCTGCCAAAAGCAGTCACAGAAATAGAAAAAACAGTCCTAAACTTTATAAAACCTAGGATACTCGAAACAATCATGAATAATAAACAAACCACTGGAGGTATCACCATTCCAGATTTCAAATGGTATTAAATAATTATAGTAATAAAAAATTCATGAAACTGGCATAAAAACAGAGAAGTTAATCAATGGAATAGAATTGAAGTCCTGAGCAAAAATCCAAGCATCTACAGACAGATGATTTTTGACAAAGAAGCCAAAAATACACAATGGAAAAAAAGACATCATCTTCAACCAATGGTGCTGGTCAAATTAGATGTCTCCATGTAGAATGAAAAGAGATTCATATCTATCACCCTGAACACAACTAATCTACAGAAGCTTCAAAGACTTCAACATAAGACCAGGTACTGAACCTGACAAAGGAGAAAGTAGGGAATAGACTAGAACTCATTGGCACAAGAAAAGACTTTCTGAACAGGACACCGAAGGCACAACACTAAAACCTACCAACAGTTAACAAACTGGACCTCAGGAAGCTACAGAGTTTATGTACAGCAAAGGACACCATCATTAAAGCAAAGTCATAGCCTCCAGTTTGGGCAAAGATCTTTGCCGATTATACATCTGGTAGAGGGTTAGTATCTAGAATATATAAAGAACTAAAAAAACTGACCATCATGAAAAACCAATTAAAAGTGGGATATAGAACTAAGCAGGCAGTTCTCAAAAGATAAAACACAGATGACTGAGAAACAAGTAAAATAATTCAATACCCTTAGCCATAGTGACCTCTATGGCTATTTTCTCTCCTCCAACTGAGTAAATAACAGACCAGGGGAAAGGGAAGACAAAAGCTCATTGTGGTTATTTGTTAAATATGCCCAGTATTAGAAATGCTTTTCTACAGAGTTGGTTGCAGTTAGATATAAAAATTGAGCATTAATGTCTGCATCATTAAAAGCTACTTCTTCTAACTGAGAGGACATTGTAACTCTTTCCTCATCAATCCATCTAAGCCGTGAAGTATGGAAAATAGCACATTGAATAACTATTCCTACTTAGAGCAACTGACATCCTCACACAGCAATTTGATCTCATTGCTAATAGTTTGATAAACTGTACATTAAATGGTCTTATAGGCGTATTCTTTGAATCAGCATATTTGTTTCCAGGGATCAATTCCAGGAAATAAAATTTATGAGCCAGAAGGAGACACTTCTTCAAGGCTTTTCGAAAAGTCCTTACTGATGAATTGCTCTTTCAATAAAATCAGTGCAGGGAAGGGGTTTGCAGGCAGGTACTCTTCATGGACTTTCTTGTGAGTCTCTGAATTCCTTTCCTTCACACTTGGCTCAATGGCTTCCTCAGCTTGAAACACCCAAGGCACAGGGACTACATCTCTGTCTCCTTTCTCACATGAGAGGACTTCTATGCCTGTCTGCCACAAAATTGAAAACTTCCCAAGGCCTTGGTGAATACTTGTTCTCATGTCCATCTGTCAAGCCTGCCCACCAGGCTCACCCATACCCTCTCTATACCTAGAAAGAGTAGGAAGCACAAAGGAGGTCCCATCAGAACAAACAGCCTTTTGAACTCTTTCCCTGACACAAGTATCAGATACTCTGTTACTGTAGCCACGACACTATCCTGCCCCACTATGCACCCACCCCCAACCTGTCATCAGCTGTATTTTCCTTATACTCCCCAAAGCATTACATAAATAGTAGATCATCTAAGAGAAAAAAAATAATTATTGTAGAATATTTATAAAATACATAAATATTTTTTTTTCTAAACCCAAATCAGTCATTTTTAGATTACCCTATGAATGTCACATGTAACTAAGGGGTGAAGTAATGTTCCATATATATATCTGCTAGGCCATTCGTTCCCTTTTCAATATATCAGAAAATCTATGCAAATTATAACCAGACAGTACATGGGAATAATGGCTTGGTACAGTTTTGGGAGAAAAATGTCCATGGCTTCACACCCAACCTCTTCTGGGTTTGAAATTATGTAGATTTTTTTTTGGAACCTTCTCCAGTGAGATTTGGGTCCATAGATTTACCACCAAGACAGCTAGAAACTGTTTCAAACACTGCTCTTGGCCTATAGTCCCTCGAGGGTTCTGGACCACCTGCACTTTTAAATTCAGGCTACATTGCTTTCCCACTTATGCAAAGACAATGTGGAAGGGACATTTGTGCTCAAATGTTTTTCAGAATGAAATTTCATTTCATTTCTTAAAAGAATTTTTACATGAGTATTGTATTTGCTTTACATCATCTTCATGTTCTCTCTGCCCCCATGTCTCCCCTGCTCACTGTCTAATCCTGCCCTCTTCTTTTATAATTACTGTTTTACACACACACACACACACACACGCACACACACACACACACACACACACACACACACACACACACACACACCTTACTGAGCCCATTTCGTGGTTCCTATGTACATGTGTTTAGGACTGATACTTGAGATTGGATAACTTATCAGGAGGCTTATCTCTGGAGGTCTAGCCTGTGCACTGCCTTAGCAGTAGTAAGGCTAGCCCATGTTGCCTCTGATCAGAAGGACTAACTTGAACCTTTCTCCCTCTCTCAGCAGCTATTGCTAGCCTGTAGCTCTTCACCTAAGGGCAGGGCATTGTCATGTCTAGAGGTCACAGTATAGTATCAGGGATCCTGGTCCTCTGAATTCTCTTTCCATGTTCCTAAAGTCAGAGCATACAGCCTAATCACTAGTTCTTCACACTCAAAAGTGATTGGAGCTCTCATTTTTCTGCTTTCTGGGCGACCATGTCGCATCATCAGGACAGAAATGTGGTCCCCAAAGTGCCATGGAGCTGCTGGGCAGGAAAATTCTGCTGGATTAGAGCAAAGAGACAGGATGGGACCATCTCTGAAGTCTCCTGGGGAACACAGCCGCGCAGGAAGCCCCATAATCAAAGAAATTGAGCATCAGATGAGGAGCATATGGGAAGCATGATCAGATCCCACCCAGATCCTGTTGCTTCCCATATGCAGTAAACAGCTCTGAGAGTTCTAGCAGAGGTAGAGCCAGTGTTTCTACACGTTCCTATCATCTGTCCCTTTTACCCATCTTTGAATTCTCCACATCCCTAATCTGACCCAGATCTGAAGAAAATATAAACATGAACAGGCAACTCAGCCAGCTGGATAACATCCCCCAGTATTCCAGAGTTACTGTGTTTCCTCACTCCAGAGTAAGATCGAAGGAGGAGTGTACTCTAAGCCCTGAGTCTTCCCATTTATCAGCAGACCAGGCAGTTGATACCCCTGGGAGAGCTGTGTGAGTTTCTAATTCTCTGTTTTATTTTTATGTATGTATATTCATGTGTGTCTTTGTGTATATGAACAAGTGTACAGATGCTATCCAAATCCTCAAGAGGGTGTCAGCCTGGAGCTGGAGTCAGGTGTTTGTGAACCACCTGACGTGGCTGCTGGGAACTGAAATCAGGTTCTCTGGAAGAGAAGCAAAGGCTCTTAACTGCTGAGCCATCTCCCCAGCTGGACACACCGCTCCCCCCCCCCTCTCTCTCACACACACACACACACACACACACACACACACACACACACATCTCAGTCTTAACTGCTGAGCCATCTCTCCAGTTGGGTATGCGCACCAATCCCCTGCCCCCCCCACACACACACATACAAACCCCAGTTTTAACTTCTAAGTCATCTCTCCAGCTGGGCACACATATCCTGCCTCCCCCTCACGAACACACACACATCAGTCTTCTACAAAAACATGAGAATTTTCTCTCTTGACTCTGTTTTCAGGAGAATATAGAGACCTCAAAGCCATCCAAACAATAGTGAGCTTACTCCTAGCATGCAGTCCCTTCACAGCCTCTGCAGCCCATGTTCATACAGTGTACTCTATAGCAATGCCAGCTCTTTCCTCTTCACTAGATCCCACTTGCCCACAGTCACACTAATCAAAGTGCCATGGTGGACACTGAACATTAAGAACCACTGGCCTAAAGCATTTCCCTAAGAAGGCATTTGAAAGTCAGCTGGGGACAACAAGGTAAATGTGTAGTGTGGATCAGGAAAGACAACAGGGGTTTGACGAAGGCTCTCAGTCTACCTTGTGGAAGTAATCAAGAGGTTTTTTCTTACTCTGGTACCTTCTCTCATGACCTCATTGCTCCATGGTTTTCTACTTGTTAGACAATGTACCTCATAATATATCTGCAGTTAGGGAACGTATAGTCTCCAAGGAGGTGAGGACTGGAATCGACATAATGGATGCTGATGGCCAGCTTTCTTTCAGAAGGCGCCTTCAGCCAGCAGTGGCCCTTCAGTCAAGTCCATCACTGCCTTCTGCCGAGTCATGACTGGAGGGTATACCCTCTGCATCTGTTGTCAACTTTCTCACACGTCCTTGATACAGTGTGCCTGCAGCTTCACTCTCATCTCGTACCCTCTGTCCTTTGTTCCAGACTGAAATTACCTCCAGTTCAGAGCTGTCCATAGCCTGTATCCAAGACACATCTTCCTGTGACTAGGGCCTTTGAAATTACGTTCAGCATTGGCTTGTAACGGGAATCGGTGCCATGTACCACACACTCAGCACATTTCTCCCCACTGCCTGACAAGTTTACCATATCTCCTTGAGTACATACATGGTTGACAAAACATGCATTTGTAGGAAAAGTTGGACAGGAGTTCTCAGATCCAGAACATTAAAAGTGCAAGCCTGTGGGGGACAATCAGGCTTAGCTTGTTGCTTCTCACTGGGAGCATTTCTCTTGGAGTTCAGGGATGTCAGGACATCTGTGTGAGCTACATTTTCATAACAAATTATTGATCTTGTTCTCTCTTAAATGTATTTTATATGAAAAGATCCTCTTATGTAACTTTGTAAATCCATCTTTCAGATAAATAAAAGACCCTGCTGCTTTTTTCTGGGGTGGGTAAGTATTTAAGGAGGTATGTATGTGAACCCATATGTGCTTTTTTCTCCTGACATATGAGGAAAATTAAGAGTAGTGGCTCAGCATAGGTTTTTAAGTTAGACTTGGATGTTTTCTTTTGATTTCTCAGTGTGCTTATTATTTAAACGTAGCAGCATAGATAACAATTATAATGACTGTAGTTGGAAGAGGGTTCCAGGCCATCCCAATGACAGAAGCAGCAGACAGAGAGATTAAGCAGCTCTCTTTCTTCTCTAATATTATATGCAGTAAAATAATATTTTCCATTATTCATTGACTTCATTTAACACAATATAAAGTCACCTGACTAAATGACCCCCGTGAATGGCGTTAAAATGCCTAACATCAATTAGTCAAATGAATAACATGATATTTTGATAGAATATTGATGGTGATGGGGTTAATATTTTAGATTTCACTTATGACATATAAAAGTGTGGAAAATCAGGTACAATACAAGTATCTCTTATATATGCAGAAAACCAGACTGTTCATGTTCCTTGAAGAAGAGCCTGAACTAAACCTTTAGGATTGCTCCATGTGAAACATCAATGTGCAGAAATGCTGAGTGGAGAAATATTGAGATATATTATTCTGAGAGAAGAAAATGTGACTGCTTAAGCTAGTCTTTGATATTTTGGAAAATGTTTATTTTCTGAACTTTAGCCATACTTGAAACTAAGAAATCTTAATCTAAAAGCACATGAATGGAATGTGAACTATGGTCAGTTTCCCAAGGCAGTGTGTTTTGACAATTTGTACACTGCCTTTCACTTGTGAGAAACACATATTTTCATATCAATCTAACTCCATTTGCATAACCACTTGCTATTAAACAAGGAGGGTTGTATGGAAATAAACTTTGCCATCTGCATAAAAAATGATATGCACCAGTGGGATATCCCAAGTTCAAAGTCAGCGGCACCCCATGTAAGCACAGCAGGACTCATCAAATCAGTATGTGCTGCTCTTTTCACACTCAGAAACACTCCAGATCAGGCAAAGCTCTTAGTTGGCATTCCACAAATGACTAGGCTGAGATAACAGTTGTCCATTAGAATAAATGTTGGAAAAACTGCAAACAATCAAGAGGCTGCCTGGCCCTTCATTATCTCCTCTTAAGAACATTGCAAACACTGCTGAGTCACAAGGAAAATGCGATCGCACAACTTTAATGATTTGAAATTACATCCCGAAGCCAGTATCAGGGGCCATTCCATTAAGTCAATTTTTTCTGGCAATATTGGGCAGAATGGTAATGAACATCCACATACTACTATTATCAAATACACAAGTTCTAATGGGCTTCTCATCAGTCTTCAAACTCTCCAGCCTGGGCTGCGTTCTCATCAGGCCCCTCATCTGCTTCTAACCAGTTGGGTTTTCAATAGAACAGGCATAGCCCAGAAAGGACCAGACAGGTGATTTCCCCATGAAGCCAGTTTAATCTTGAAGTGATATTCTTAAAGACCAATCCATCAAAAAAGCAATTCCATCAGCTTGTGCTACCGTTGTTTTACTGCAGAACAATGTCGTCAGTGGCTTTCTCTGCGTGTTGGATATGTTAAGGGCTGCAGAGCAAGCCATGGTGTTTAGGTAACCAGGCAAAATTAGGTAACACTACAGTTTCTAAATGTAAAGGAAAGGCTTTAAAACATTTGTCTGCATTTCCTGGAATATCTATGGCATTTTGCTTGAGGTGAAGTATTTTATAGAGAGAATTTAAACCAAAGCAGAACAAACCAAGGAGGCAAAGAGTTATGTTTTATTCCAGGCCTGGTCCTAAGAAGTCAAGGGCAGAGTCTTGGCTATCTGGGATTTCATAGTGTGTATGAAACTTGTAGTACAAGGATAATAATTGGGAAATTTTTCTTAAACCGTTTATGACAATTACTCATTTCCAGGAGTCAGATGAATAGCGATAAAAATACACTCAGTGTCTATACTGCTCACTCCCTCGACCCAGAGTGTGCTCCGTCTCACTCATGCAGATCACCCTGTGGAATTAACATAGTCTCACAGCATGGGCCAAGCTGAAGGCCAGCAGCATAGCCCACAGAGAGCCTCAGACAGTGGAAGAGAGCAGTGTGACCGAGTCCTGTGAACCTGTGGAGCTATGGCCCGGAAGCAGAATTGCAACCAGCATGGTATAATGGCCTATCTGCACACAGCAGCTCCACAGCATATCTGCCCATACCACAGTGCTCACTTACAGGAAGAAGCTCTGGGTTACACTGCTGCCTCGCAGCTCTATCCATTACCAGGACACTGCACTGATGTCTGTCTTCAAGGCATGATTGGCAGGTGCTTGAGGCCCTATCATGTATTCTACAATTGGAAGTCCATGGTGTGATCTCAGAAACAGTGGTAATCCTGGAGCACAAGGCCGGGCTCAGAGTCTGGGGAGACTGTTCCCTTAGACAAACTTGTGTCTTCATCATTTTCTCTCTTGTGCTTCCTAGATCTAGACTCAGCAACATGTTTTCTTTTAATTTTTCCTTTTATGGACAAAAAAAAAATGTGTATGAGTGCATTGTGTGCACATGTTTCTACAAGTATATGTGGTTTATATATGTATGTGTATGGTGTATTCATGTGTGTGTTTGTGATATGTTTATATATAAAACGTGTGTGTATGATATGTTTGTGTGTACGTGTGTGTGATGCACATACAGTATGCCTGTATATTTTGTATGTGGGTGTGTGCATGTTGTATGCACATGCTCATGAGCGGCTGTGAAGAAGGTAGGATTGATGTTGGGACACCATATTCTATCATTTTTTCCACAGTTTTTTGAAGCAGGGTCTCTCAGTGATGTGACAGCTCACTCTGTTCACTAAGCTAGCTGGCTAGTGCATAGTGTGTGCCACCCATGCCACAGTTAGAGGTTGTGAATGACATAGTCATGGGTTGGCTAGATTGGACCAGAGAATAGGATGTGGCACTTGTACTAAGCCTGAAGGGTGGATGTGGTGGAGGTGGAGGAAGTTTAGGCAGACTCAGCAGACTAAGCTGGCACACAGGAGGTAGAGAACAATGCCAGTGGGCTTGGACAGGAGAGAAATGGGACCAAAAACATTCAACTGGCTCATTAGATCTCAATAAAGGTTTTGGAATCAAATAAGGGTTGCCTGGTTATAAACAAAGGTCAAATGTTTTCTGGCCAGAAAAAAGTGGGGGCAGAGTATGAGGGGACCTAGAACCTAGAGAGATGAGAGGACAAGATGGGAGAGAATCTGTTGGGGGTGGCGAATACTTATTTTTATTAGTAGTAAATGTGTTGGGAAGCAGACACTTACAGAGAGCTCTTCTCTAACCACGAAAATCCGCAGACCCATTGGAGGAGTGAATATAGAGTATGGCCCACTGCTCAGGATGATGAACACTAGGTTTGGGGACAGTCAAAATCTGAAAACAGGTTTTCATCCTGCACATTGAGACCTCAGTGTCTCTACAGCACCTGGGATGGACATGTCAGCATGGAGAGCAGAGCTTTAGAGACAAACACCATCTAAGCAAAGGGCATAACACTGAGTTTGGGGATGGAAGATAGAACGTGCTCATAAAGATAAGAGGGAGGTGCTGGGCAGATGGCCCATCAGGAAAGGGCATTGTCCCTGAGTCTCATGACCTGAGTTCAATCCTAAGGACCCACATTGTAGAAACATAAGACTAGCTCCTCTGACCTCCATAGGTGTGCTAGGCATTTGCCATGCTCAATAACAATAACACATTTAAAAAATTAAAGACCTGAGGGAGGCAGAGAGAGGTTACAGGATCCTGCCACAACCAGAAAGGTGAAGCCAAATGCCCTGAAGTTCCTTCCTTATAGTGCAGAAAAGTCCAGAATTACATTAGGGAAAACAGCACTCAATCACCTAGTGAACTGCTGCCTTAAGCCATCTAGGTTGCTGTGACTTGTGGTGTCTTTTGGAGGCAGGAAACCCAAGTCAAGAATGGAGTGATGTGTTGTTTAGGCAGTACTCTTCCCGTTTTACATATGTCTACCTTCCCAGCAGGCCAGGAGAAAGAAAGCAAGCTCACTGGTGCCTCTTCTAATAGGTAGTAACTCTCATCATGATACCCTACACTCAGGATTTAATCACCCCACATGCCCAACTGATTGAAGTTGCATTTCAACATGCAGTTGGTAGGGAAACCTAGTCTTTGCCCCACAGAATCCAGATTAGAAGGACATGGAACATGGGGTCCCAACAAAACTGTAACTCACAATCATACATTGAACACCCTCTGCTGACTAACTTCTGTAGTCTCTGAGTTCATGTTATAAATATGAAAATCTGCTTCGTTTTGACAAGACAGCTAATAAACAGGCAGCTGGGACTAAATTCTAACATCTAATCAGATGGCTACTCAATCATGAAAGAAAGAAAAGGGGTAGAGATGGGAGGAGGGAAAGAAGGAGAGAGGGAGAAGGGAAGAACAGAAGGAGGGAAAGAGGGAAGAAGGAAGGAAGGAAGAGGATGTGACATTTCTATGGGAAGGAGAATGAAAAAGAAAATAATCGCAAAAGGCATGTAGATCATAAAATGAACTACACTAGAGTTTAGAAAATGAACAAGGCTTAGAGACATTTGAATATCAAATCTGCAGGAAACAGCCCCATGATGCTGGATGTCATTTTGCTTTCAAAATCAATTAGGCAGACAACTGGGTTCTTACATTTTGTGGGCAATCCATGAATTTTTAATTATTTGTTTTTCTAAATGATTTACAAGTGCTCCTGTGGAAAAAAACAAAATAGTGATTAATCAAGTAGAATTTCAGCTTATCAGAGAGGCTTAATGGCAATTAAGGAACACTAATATGAATATGGAGAAAGTATGTATTTCCAGGTATATTAATTAAACATGTAGTTATTACAACAATTAAAGCTCTATAATTATTTTTATTCCAAGGAAAAATGCAGCAGCCTGTTCCTAGTGGTGTGGTATCAGATACACATTACTGTGGCTTTCAGCTAACAAGGTATCTAGACTATAACTAGAAAAAAACAAAAGATAGACTCCATAGGGAAAATTAAAAACTGTCATAGGAAGAATGGGGATTTACTATGACTCAGGACTTTGAACATGCTAGAGTATATGGCATAGGGAAAATTCTAGAATAAACTGGCCCTTGCTTAAAATCACCCGAGAGCCCTCACATTGGGAATACCTAGATGAATTCTTTGGCTCTTCTCGATCATTGTTCCAAATGTTGTTCAGAATATCCTGAGAGCTGGCTATGGACACATTTCTAAGAAGAGGGATCAATGTTGTGATATAGAAATGCTAGAGACAGAGAGCACATTTCATTGCTTAAACAATGGAAGACATCTAGCATTTGAACAGGACTAAATGATGAGTGGTTCCATTTCCTAGAGACAGTAGAGGAAGCACCCCAAGGTCCTTGGAACTGAGCAGCTTCTGTAAGGTTGAAACCAGGAGCAGTCCTGACTCCACATCAGAGGAACTGACTAGCACTGGAGGCAGCTGCTGAAAGAGAACTCAAGGACAAAGAACTAGATGTCAGCTGTGTTCTCCACCTTACCACTAATGCTCACTTGCTCTCGAAGGCCCAGATAGGATTGTAAGGATGATTTGCCCTCTCCTTGAAGCTGATCTAAGATCCTCAACTTCTTATTGCAACTTTCTTATTGCATTTTCCTGCTGTGGGGTAATGTTATGGTTTTAATATTCCTGTCTTTCCCCAAACACATAAGCTGAGAGCTTGTCTTAAAGGAGATGGTGTTATATGCTTGGGCCACTGGGACATGATAAGATTTCTTGCTAGTAATTTGTACCCCAGAGGGAGGCCTTGGTCCTGTCATTCTGGGTCCCAGCATTCTGGGACCCACAGCATGAAGACAGCAACTATCATCCTGACTCAGGGTCTTCCCAAAACATTAAAAACGCCTGGAACTTGGAATTCCCATGTCCAGAATTATGTCTCTGAGCTGCCTGAAGATTTGTACATCATTAAGACTGTCAATCCAACTAAGCGGGAGTAAGCAACATGACTCAATCTTGCTCATGTGTACTGATTTTTTAAAAGGAATAAATAAAATTTAAGTAGGAAAAGGAAAGAAAATTAAATACTGCCATTCATGTTTTATGCAAGAACTCTATTGCTCTCTATTACAGACACATTCTTACCACTTGCTAAATAAAGTGCACATAGCTAGAGAAGCTGAATAATCTTTACCAGCCTCTAACAATACCCTCTGAAGATTCAATGTGGGTTACAGTGCAAGGCTGCCTGGTAAGGCATATATAGTCTTGTACATTCAGTATTTATTCTGTGTTAAAGTCATCATGATTAACAGCAATGCAATTACCTGCTTACCACTGAGGTTCTGGCATTGTGTGTGGAATGTACTAGGCAGCTGATCATTGTCAAGTTAGACCATAAATTAAATCGTCTCATCCCATTTGCCTTGGTGCAAGCCCATATGCAGATCAGAGCCCTCTTGCACCATGTGAATGGAGGCTGCCTATGAAGTCCCTTCTTAGGGGAAAGCACGCAACTATTTAACTAAGACCAGACAAGGGAAAATTGATGGGAAGGAGTGACCTGTAGCTTATGGTCCCAGTGTCCAACTGCACAGAGATGTGAGTGACAGTGCTGGCCAGTGCAAGGACAAGTGGGACAGGGCAGGGACAAACATCCAAGCATGAAGCCACTTGCTTTGCTGACAGACCAAACACACATTATGGTGCTGGACTATTAAATACAAAGGGTCAATAACTGTGAGGATTTTAGCCAATTGAGTTGGGTTTAACCCTTAGACATGTGCACATCAGAGTGGACAGAAGGCATCCAGGTTTTTTTTTTCCATTCCAAGGTTCATAATCATTGGAAATAGCTATCAAGAAAGAGAAGCTGTGGCTTAATACCAAGAAGGCCATGAATAGACCTGAGAAGGCCAGCATCCTAAGGCCTGAACACCTGGCCAGGCAGCCACCTTTTGAAGCAGAAGTGTCTTTAATGAACACATAAGCCAAAGTAGGCAGGCCTGAGAGTAGCAACTCAGACCTGCCATCCTAACTCACAGGTAGGCTACTCACAGATATTCTTCAACTATATAGAGAAGTGCTATTGACTCACCACATAACTTGGTGCTGTTTCTGGAGACTAATTATTGTATACAGTCAGCCAGGAGGCCAACCTTGCGACTTTGAAATGTTGAGCTGATAGTGAATACCTGCTTCTAAACAATTATCACGTGGGAGAATTAGAGCGTACTTAGAACTAAAGCTTTTCCAGATGATACTGTAGGTCAAACATCTCAGACAACAGCATCTACAATACAGCAGCTTAATTAACAGAGGGAATTATGTGCTTCTATTCAAGTCAGGTAAAATTGCTTAGGAATCATACACACATCCTCATACATACATATACACATATGCACACATGTATCTATAGCTTTATATTTGTTTATATGTCTCTCTATATATGTATATATGTACATATAAACACAAACACACACACACACACACACACACACACACACACACACACACACACACACACACACGGTAAAACCTTTCCAGAGCACCTAATAAAGTGATATTTCAAATTTTCTCTGGTGCTTCTCATGGCATCTTAATTCAGTAGTGCTATGAAGAAAATAATTTTAATTAAAAATTTGAAGAGTCATTTCCATTGCTAAGGAACTGGCAATTTTAAACATTAAAAATTCCTTCATATTTTATCATCTTTTGGATCAGCCCTCTTCTCTGATTCTGAATCCTTCAATTAACTTCTAATCTTCTCAACATGTATGTGTTTGGGCAACCCTCAGGGTCTAGTCTAGAGCTTTCTGAGTTCCTATGTGGATATATCTTCCTGGGAGATGTGGCCCATCCTCTCCATGCATACCTGCAGAACTGTGTCTTAGCCTATATCTTCACTATGATCACTATGATGATATCTCCTACCTTAGTCTTCAAATCACACTGTAGCTACTTAATCAGAAAGCATGAGCTCACTGAGGTGCATGTGCCTAGCAGATGATGGCTCGGTCTGTCCCTTAAATATAAGTGCATGTCCTCATGCTCCAAGGCCAGGAGTGTGGACAACGGAGGGCAGCACTGGGAAAAAGGGAAGGGAACTTTGAAGTCTCCTGAAGTCCTTCCGTGTCACCATGGTGGGGGCAAGAGCCTCCTGCTGAGAGACATTCCTCTCTAGCATGTGGTCAGAATCAGTTCCAGGTCTATGTAAGGGCATGAGTCTTGCCCCCACAGAAGCACCCCCACCCCCCATTTTTGGGCTGTGGTTCCCAGCTAATACTCAGCTGGAGTATCATCAAAATCATGTCACTTTCTGTTTTTTTCTTCTTCCAAACAAATCCATTTCTCTGTTCTCGGAAATTTTGTCCATTCTTCTGATTACTTTCCTGATTATACCCTTCTTGGTGTTCTCTCTGTAAGTGCTAGCCATGGACAACCCCTGAAACCTCAGAGAAACCCCACTTTGTGAGCCCTCCTGTTCCTTCTCATGATTGCACAGGTATCTCTATGGACACCTTCCCTAAGGTTCCCAGGCCCTCAACTCCACTGCTCGATATCGGTGAGTCTTCACAAACTACTTATGACCCACATGTAGAGTGAGTTAATATGTTTACTGTTTGAGGGATCTTGATAAAAATATACATATTCAACAGACTTCTCTCTTTGGAAATACAGTTAATTTGGAGACAGACCTAGGCTTCTGTTGTCTTCTATATTCCCCAGGACACTGAATGTCAGGATCCACATAAAGGAGTCACTCAATAAATATTGACCTGGAGCCTGTGATGGGCTGGTTTTCAAACTGCAGCATGCCCCTTGGAAATCTGATGTGAACAATAGTTCCTGTGCTGGCCTCTGAGCCCTCCTGCTCTCCTGGAGCCGGTAGTGACAAAGGACTTCCCATTCAAAGTGTTGAATCATGGGGCTGCAGCAACAGCCTGCCTGGGGACTTGTGAACAAAGAGAATAATCCTGCCTGTATCTAACCTAAGGGATCTGTATTTGTGACTTCATCCTGTGCATCCCTCCCAGGTGACTTTAGATGATGCATCTTTGAGAGGAATGGTCTAGAGGAATGTAACAGGTACTTTTCCTATCACTGCTTGAGGGAGTACTACATTAAGGTAGAGGAACTTGAGGTGGCTGGTCACATTGCATCCATAGTCAGAAAGCAGAAAGAAATGATTGCAGTTGCTCAGCTTCCTTCCCTTTTTTATTCAGTCTGAGATGTCAGCATCTAGAATGGTACCACCTACAGCTAAGGTGGATTTCTCCCTTCATTAACCTAATCAAGATCATCTCTCACAGGCATGCCCAGAGATTTACCTACTCTGGATAATCTCTTACAGACATACCCAGAGGTTTGCCTCTTGGTGATGATTCTAGACCTGCCAAATTATTGATCAATACTAACCAGCCTATCTTCTCCTCATAATCTGTATTCTGTGCAGCTGCATGGCCAGCAATGACTGTCCTTAGGACTCTAGAGGTAGTGCCTGAGATCATTTAATCCCAAAAATGAAGAAATATAAAATTGTAAATAAAATTATGCTAGGTCATAGGATTACACTCATGGCATTCTCTGTCGCTTGATGACCTCTGTCTGTGTTACACACAGTGGACCTTGAATAAGCACTTGTAAACCTATGGAACCAGCTGCCTGTATGATCTTCTGCTGACAGCATGAAGCTGTGTTATAGAATAGCCTCATTCACCTAAGGCGGCAACAATTTTCATGGCATCAGAGTGTTTGCATACCACTGCTCTGTACCTTATTTATTTTATGCTAGTAAATAAATATTACTGCTTTTCATTTGCAGAAATGAGTGGATAGAAATTCTATCATTATCCTCATTATTCATCCTACAGGGAAGATACCCTACCTTGCTCCCATGCCTGTTAAAGCCTGTCAGTTCTGTGACTGTCCCTTCCAGATGAGAAGTATCAACGCCAAACAGTTGATCAGTCCCAAACTCCAGTGGACTCCAGTTCTGAATCAAAAGATTTATTCAGGTATATATATATATATATATATATATATATATATATATATATATATATATATATCCTGAGATATCCCCAAGAACTGGAGCTACAGATGGTTGTGAGGTCCCAGATGTGGGTGCTGGGGACTGAACCTGCATCCTCTGAATGAGCAGTAGGGTTTTTAATTGCTGAGCCAACTCCTTGGGCCCAGTTTGGAATTAAGAACAAACAAGGATGCCCTTCTCCTTCTCAGCATCTCTTCATAGGTATCCTGGGCCCATTTATCTCACATCTTGCCCTCTCCCTATTAATTTCCCCACTTTCATCTCCTCATCCTTCTGTGGCACAAGCCAGCTACACCTCTTTGAACCTTTCCAGTTACCATGGT
The DNA here is from genome assembly GCF_903995425.1 of Onychomys torridus. Taxonomy (NCBI): domain Eukaryota; kingdom Metazoa; phylum Chordata; class Mammalia; order Rodentia; family Cricetidae; genus Onychomys; species Onychomys torridus. The sequence goes on from NC_050459.1 coordinate 13,476,424, forward strand.
CTCAAGGCCACTTCAGCTTGTTTTCTAGGCATTAACTAAACTAAGTAGACTGCACCTGTGGAAATTCCCAACCTTCCATGGTGTGTGAACTCCTAAAACAGCTAGTCCTTGGGGTTCAATCAGTAACCCCTGGTGGATTTTGCTAAGCAGGGGTGAGGAAGTTACTTCAATCTTATGTAAAGAAGATGAGCTGTAGTTAATTAACTTATTATCATTAAAAAAGGTTGTTCAGGTTACCATGGGATTCATTGTGAGAGGCTCTACAAGCGCTTGAGATGAATGTAAACTTACGTAAGGATATAATGTGTCTCCCATTGACAAGGTCTCTCCTTTCATCATGGAAAACTCAAAACAAGATTAAAGTCAATAGTGAAAAAGAAAAGATTCAGTCAAATATAATAGTCGAATCCAAAGTCAATTCAAACTGAAATGCCCAAGGATGTGAATTCTCTCTATTTGCAAAGCCTAAGTGGCCACTTGTCTTCAAAACACAGGCAAACTTGCTTTGTAGTACACATCCTAATTGCGTTCTCTGATGATGTTTATCCTAACAATTGTAGTTAAAGGCCTAGATCAGAATCAAGTACAGAATGTGTTGAACTCCACAGATGGCCCACTTTGTCCCTGACATTCAGCTCCTAGACCCTCTCTCCAAGCCTAGGCACTAGGAGCTTTGTTACCATATACTAACTACATTTGATCTTTAACCTCATAGAACACAATCACACACTACACAAGACTGTCTCTGAATGGATGCTGCAATACAGTGCTTCTAACACTCATTAACATGAGTCCCCATGTCAGCACCTTGTTCTTTGTATTATTAGGTTGTAACCCCAGTCTGCGTTTGGACTGTCCTGTGTCTGTCTATTCCCTGCTAATGAACATTCAGAGCATTTCAGTTTGGGAATGTATAAATAATTGCAAATATTTTATGTGACACATTTAGGACATAGTTGTTTTCATCATACCTGGGTACAGAACAAAGAGTCGGGTGTCTACTCTTCCATTCTTTCTTTCACTCTTCCACACATAGTACCATTAATACGTGCGAATAAAAGAATGAATCAGCCTAAGTATGCTACTATATATGTGTAAGTACATGAGTGCATGTGTAAGTGTTATATATACAGTTTCATATATATGTATACATGTGTATACATATATATATAAAGCTAGTCAATTTACTTTATGTATAGATGTGAATAATATGCCATATAAATATAAAATTTCTCTTTTTACCTAATTTCTGAAGAGAAATTGATAATCTATGTATTATATGGCTAAATAATCAGGACACAGAAACACACAAACACCTTTTATATCACCCTTAATTTGTTATATGCTTTTAATATTTGTGCTTAAACCTTTAGCAAAATTATTTCTGATCTGTTTATGTGCAAACTATTAAAAGGTTTGGAATGATGATAGCCCAGAGTAACCTATCAAAACTCTTTGACAGTTTTAGCACTTGAGGAAATAAAACATGCACATACTAGATTGTAATCTGGAGCTTCAGATCACATTACTGAGAAATTTTGTCTTTATAAACTAATTAAATTATTTATGTTGATAAAAGTGGAAGAAATGATCCAGAAGGTATTTTACTTCTCACACTGTAAGAAACAAAAACAAAAACAAAACAACAACAACAACAACAAAACCATGTATTTGGGTGAAACTTTGCTTCCTCATATGGACATGAAGGTTATTTAAGCTTCTAGAGGCACAGGACAAAATCTACAAAAAGCCACATTCTTTGCCTAATTAAATGGTTACACCTATGCAACCCCACAGTGAATAGGATGAGTCTCTAACCTTCCTTGGTAGGGAAAGGCCTCCGGCTGCATCTGAGCCAAGACACGGATTTTCGAAATAAACAACAGACATTCCTGTAAGTTTCCTGTGTCCCATGATTCTTCATCACTGATGATAAACAGAAGGATGTATACCCTAAGTGCTATGCTTCGAAATTTACTAGCTTTGAGACCCTCAGAAAATCTTTTTTTCTTTTCCTTTCTTTTTACTTTTTTTATTAAGAAAGTTTTTTTTATTCATTTTACATACCAACCACAGCCCCCCCTCTCATTCCTCCTCCCTCTCCCCACAGCCTTCCCCACCTCACAACCCACCCATCCCCTCCTCTTAAAATGTAAGGGCTCCCATGGGGAGTTAGCAAAGCCTCATACATTCAGTTGAGGCAGGTCCACCTTCAGCTTCCATTGCCTTCTCATTGAAATATAGGCAGAAATATTTGCAAGTTAAATTGCAGACACTGCTTGAGAGTCCAAGATCTATGAAACCACATTGACTTTGAGGTGCTCATGCCTAAAGGCCACCCGATGAATGCTGTCATCCAGTACAAGCTGGGGAGCACAGAGTAACATCAGGGCCATGAGGTATGGTTGGAATAACACTGCACATTAGAAAAACAGTAGCTTTAATATCATCAGAAGTGACAGTGAACAAACTGTACAGCCTTGATCTCATAACACATCAAAACATCATTGTTCTGAAGCTGTTTAGACAAACAAATGAGGTACGGCACACTGGAGCTGGTGCCACATCTGACAGCCCTCACACTCCCAAGTGAGAGATATGAGTTCTGAATCAACTAGTTCTGTGTCAGTGGAGTCAACCAACCATGAGGCAAAAGTATCTTTTTTTAAAACTGCTTTTAGAGCCATGCATGATGGTTTATGCTTATAATCCCAGTCCTTGGCAGGTTGAGGCAGGAGAATGCCAGGATCAATGCCAGTCTGGGCTACAAAGAAAGATTGTTTCAAATATAAGTATTGAGCCAATACTAAATGTGTAGATACCTTCTTTTTCTTTTATCTTGATTCTGGACAATGTTTAAAACAGCAGTTTACAATAGCATTGCAATTTGCACCACATTGATGATGTTGTGTAGCAGTTTTCTCTGAAACTGGAACATTCCATCCTGCAGGGAAGCTCTTCAAATAGGAAGGTGAATAACTCAAGACAGCTTCAGAGAGTCCCTGAAACTGACAACTAGATTCTCTAGGTCCCTCCCTGCTAGAGTCAACCATAAAATCTGAGAGTCTCTCCCAGACAGAAGGAAGTTGAGCTTCAAAGAAGCTTCTCAGATAAGCCAATCTGCTTAGAAGACTCTGAGACTAGACAAGCTGCTTCAGGGAAGCAGAAACTGGCAGAGGGGTATGAAAGAGGTTTAGACCAACTGAGGCACCCAGAAAGGACACTCTCCAGCCTATTGAGCTGCCTGCGGTTGTGCAGTGTGCTCCAGGCTTCTGTGAGCTGTCAGTAGTGAAGGGGTGGACCCTGGTGATGCAGCCATTCTTTGAGTCATTTTTGATCCTATAAAAACCCTCATCTATACTCCTCTAAGTAACTATAAAACTCATTATTCACCAAGAGGGACTCTGATAGTATCTGTACTTTGGTCTGACATGGGATCCCTGTCTGGGCTGAGTGTATATGTGTGCTGCTTCACCCCAGTAAAAGTTATGTTATGCAGCATTTGTCCATGGTCATTTATGTGGAGCTAATTTAAATGCATAGAGGGATCTGTATAGATTATATGCAAATACCATACCACTTTATTTGAGAGGTATGTGGGGGTCCCAGAACACTGCCTGAAGGTACCAAGGGACATTGTCTTGACATTAAAGAAGCTGCTGTGACAAATGGAATTTCATTAAAAAAATAAATTATTCCTGTCTCATACCATACACAAGAACTATATCTAAACAGGACCTATAAATAAATTTAATAACTACTATCATAAAACTCTTTAGAGAAAATACAGGCATAAATCCTCATAAGCACAGGACAAGGCATCACTTCTTTGATATGACACCCAAAATATCCCCCAGCACCAGAAGAGAACCTGTGGGGGAGGTGAGAATGTTGATGCCTTTGAGCTGCAAAGACTGGAGGTGCCAAGTATCTTGAAGATGTTACTTGACAAAGATCACAGTACTTGGGTATCTTGGACTGCCCCTTCACTGCCCTTGGTGGAATTTGCTGCACAATTCTTTTCTTTTTTTATAGTCCAAGCAATATTTAAATTTATTTTTTTTTTACTTTGTTATTATCAGTAAGAGATTTTATATTTATTTTACATACCAACCACAGATTCCCCTCTCCTCCCTCTTCCAATCCCCTAGCCTCACCCTTACCCCTCATTCCTACCTCCTCCAAGGCAAGGTCTCCTGTGGGGAGTCAGCAGAGCCTGGTACATTTAGTTGAAGCAGGTCCAGATCCTTCCTCCCTGCACCAAGGCTGCACAAACTGTCCCACCATAGGCACTAGTCTTTGACATGTTTAATGCCTGAGTTCCTTGCTGTTACGGACCCCTCACTGAAGGCTAGAACGGGACAATATAATGATTCTGGTAGAAGCTGATGTTAAGAATAAAACTTATAATGATTCCCTGGAAGAATTAGCTATGCAAGAAATTGAGTCTGCTATAGAATTTGTTACTTAAATGGTATTAGTAAGCATAAGATAGAGGTTCTGGAACAAATCATTAAAGAAGAAAAACTTAGGCAAATTTTAGAAAATGACAAACTATAACGTTTTTGTTTTGCCTCAGAAGCATGGAACTAGCATGGACAAGAAAAAGACTTTGATAATAAAATTAATGATAAGACTTGGGACCTTCCTGAAGGCAAAGTAAGCAGTTTTAGGAATCTTGATGTTCTTTTTACTGTTTGTTGGATTATAACAAAGATTGAGACCATACTGAAACAAGAGTTTTTGACAGAGACACAAAAGAGAAACATCTTGGCGCGGTGAACTGCTTGGCTGCTGAGCAGACTTGTCAGAACAGGACTTCTCTGAGTGTAGAGAGAAGAAAGAGCAAAACACAGTATTTCAGAACTTAAGGGAAAGGATGGTGGTCTTATGTCAGATATAAAAGAAAGAATTTAAACAAGGTACCAAGGAATGAGATTTCTATAGAAAGATCAGATCTTTGTTATAGTAGATTAATAGAATAATGCAAGAGAAGCTTGATGTTACAGGTAGTAGGAAGTAACTTCTGATCTATTAACTTAGTCAAACTTAAATAGAGACACCCTGTCTGGTAACTGCAAGGCTTTATGACACCAATTTTAAGGAAAAAGATATTGAGCTAAAAGAATTGATTTTATCATAAAGTTAGATTTTAGTTCTCATGAAATTTGCCATTTTGTTTCTTTTACTTTGATATGCTTATGTAATCACAGAAGACTTTAGAAAAGGTATGTACCATGAAAATACTTTGTAATCAATGATTAAAGTCTATGAGGAAATGGCTTTGTATATAAATAAAGCCTGTCAGAGATACAGGTTGTCAGAATAGGACAAGCCATACAGAGATGTGCATCCTCTCTGTCCATCTCTTGTAAAATGAAACTCAGAAGTGTCCCATGTCTGATTTCTCCCTTGTTGCTCTTGCATTCACCCACTTCAGATCCTTTTCTCATCCAAAGCTGGACTCCAGCGAAAGAACATCATCAAGCAAGTGGAAAGACAAACCCACAACCAGAAGGCTCAGGGGTTAAGAGCACAAACTGCTCTGGTAGAGGACCAAGGTTGGAACCCCAACACCCAGAGGGCAGCCTAAAATCCACCTGTAATTCCAGCTCCTGTAGAGCCAATACCCTTTTCTAGCCTTCACAACCACCTGCATGTATGTGTCATGTACACACACACACACACACACACACACACACACACACACACACACCTTTTTAACAAACTAAGAAAAGAAAGGCAACATTATGCCAAGTGAAGTAGAAGTCACAGTGTAGGATTTTCAGTGCCTGGGGAGGAAGGCAGAGAGAAGAGGCAGTAACTTGTGTAGGTCTTGCCTCCTTTCTATGGTGAGGCATAGTCCAAAGTGAAATTATGGTGTGGCTGCATCATGGTATAAGTACAAAAATCCAGTGATTTGTATGCCTTAAGTGGGTCAGCTTTAGGAGTCATAAAGTATATCTTTTAAGATGCAATGTGAAGTATCTTGGGATGTTGCTACAGTCAGGATTAAGGTGAGTATAAGAGGCTGGCAGCAACTTCTAAACCCTTAAATGTTAGCACTAGAGAGAGGAAGTGGGGGGACTTACAAGTCAGGGATCTGCTATGCTTTTCCATTTTGAAATGGCACCACCATTCATCATGATGCTATGCATATGCATGTGGGTGTGCATGTAGATATGCTTAATGGAAACATTTAAAGCTTCATTTCAAAATAAATTTTCATCCCTTTATGAATGCATTCTCACGAACACCAACAGCCCTGACCATAAGCATCCACTCTATTTCTATGAAATTGCTGTGAGGTCACTCACGAGGCCAAGTGGGGCATGTATTTGTCATCATCATTTTCTCATCTGCATATGGAGAAACATGGGGTTATCTCAGGGTGTATTCATCAGTTATTTATATAATCTCCAGCCCTCAGTGATAAAACAATCAGGAGTTGTCACTTTACACTGTTAATTGTGACACTTCAAAACTCAATGAAGCGAAGCTCTTGATGATTTTCTTTAATTTATTTTAATTAAAAGATACCCCAAGAGGGCAATTCACATGCTTGGAGGTCGCAAGCTTCACTCCTCCTGCTAGGGCTCAAGAAGCAATTGCTCATTTCTTTCTATACTGAAGTTCACTTCTGAGAATCGATGTAGCCAGCTTCAGATGTAGGTTTCAAAAGGGATGGCTGGCTATGACCAAAGAAAACAAGAATGCTGGACAGACAGCACAGAAAGAATGAAAATAGAGAGAAAACAGTTAATGATAATCTAGTGATTATGATGATTCTTTCGTAATGAGTAAAGCCAAGTCTAAGAAAATAGAGAATGCTTAAGAAGAAGAAAACACTGCCAGGGGCAATTATATTTATCTCAAGCCATAGTGTTTCTCCTGACAGATGGAAAGAACTCTATTCTAAACATGCCCAGAAAAATGCAAGGTAATTTTTTCTTTAAGGCTTTTTTTTTTTTTTTAATTTTAGCACATGCTAATAAATGATCTAGTGTCTGGTGCACATCGATGTACAAATACTTCTATTTTATGAAGCTGAGAGTTTAACAGGAGTTGAAAATCAGAATACAGCAAACAAAACAGACCAGAAAAGATTTAGATGAGAATTGGTCATGAAGACTGAAAGGGAGAGTGAAGATGTTGGATGCTCTCCATAGCTGCAGATCAGAAAGGACTGGGCAGAGAAACTTTCAGGCCAACAGAATAGTGCTTGAGAGAAAGTTCTAATTAATGGAGGGGGTATGTGGAGAACACAAGGCCTCCCAGGACCACTAGGGCCAGAGAACATGAACCTGGGAGGAGAGTTGATCCAAAGAAGTGGTATAGAATAGTTTAGGGTTTTGTTGGCCAGGAAGAGGCACTCAGATGGGGTTCAACTTGAGACTGGAAGTCCTTGGAGAGTCCAGGTAAAAATGGGTGGGGCATATCAGATTGACATTTGCAAATCATCTTTTTGCTCCTAAGCTGAGAAGAGCTCTCATAAAAATCACAATAAGCATGAAAATCAGTTTAAGACCATCTTAAATATCCATTAAAAGCACTTAAGTAGCATTAAAGATATATACAATGTTGTGTTTTGAGTCTAGCTGAAATTACATTGTTTCTTAAAAGAGAAAATATCAAAAATGCATAGTAATTAACAATCACAGACAAAATGAAGGGTATTTATTCAGGATTTCTCAGGAAAAGAAAAGTAATGCATTATATAATATAAGTGACCCAGTATAATGGATTTTGAAATAATAGACTTGATCACTTTATTAATTTTAACACTTATAAAACAATTACATGCCATTTGGCTATGAATAAAATTAGCAAAGTACAATCAAGGACCCAATTGCTCTCTTTCTTTAATGCATATTTTATAATCTCTTTTTCATAAAAATGCAATCACTTTATAGTAAAACACACATAATTCAAAAGAGACATGAAAGGCAAATTAAGAGGAATGTAACTAAGAATGGCAATGTATTGTAATCTATCTGTGAAGGCTTCACTGTCATCATTGGCCCTTCTATCTCAGACCTTCTAAATGGCCTACAAGCAAAGGAAAGCATGTCTGCTCGCAGAATCTCCAAATCTGCTGCTGGAGAACAACAGAATCAAAACACAGCACTTCCTCCATAATAATCCATAATAAGAAAGCAGAAGATGGGTACAAAAGGGGATTTTAGTGTCTAAGAGCACTGGCTGCTCTTCCAGAGGACCTGGATTGGATTTCCGGCACCCATAAAACAGCTCACAAGTCTATAACTCCAGCTCCATGAGATCTAGTGCCATCTACTGGCCTCCACAGAAAATGCATGTACATGATGCATGAGCATACATGCAGGCAAAAGACAAGCACAATTTTATTAAAGGGGAAAAGAGAAGGATTTGTGAAAGTGAGCACCACAGAGCACAGGAGAGTGTGCAACCAGGCTAATCCGCCATGGCAGGTAGGGTTCAGAGGTCCCAGCTCACATTTGCCTTGAAAAGCTGGCTCATTTCTTCCCAGAAGGGCAGCAGAGAAGAGGCAAGAGCACTGTAGACACCATGTTGATGACTATTATGGAGAGGAAACTTTTGACTTGACACTGTTGTCTCCAAGACACCAGCATCTTTTGGGGGAATGGTACTCATACCTCCATGGCAGTTGTCCAAATATCAGGGTAGTAGTAAGGAATTGCATATGGGAGGAGGATGATAAGATATGATTGTAGTTGGAAGTTTTTCTGTGTCCTGTCCAGTCCCACGGCCACTCAGACCCAAATAAACACACAGAAGCTTATAATATTTTTAAACTGTGGCCATAGCAGGCTTCTTGCTAGCTAACTCTTACATCTTAAATTAACCCATTTCTATAAATCTATACTTTGCCATGTGGCTTTTGGTTTACCAGTACTTTACATCTGCTTCACCTGGCAGTAGCTGGCAGTGTCTTCCCACTCTCCTTTCTTCTCTCCTGTCTCTCTTGGATTTTCCTGTTTGGCTCCATCCTGCCCTGCCATAGGTCAATGTAGCTTTACTTATCAACCAATCAGAGCAACACATATTCACTGCATACAGAAAAATATTCCACAATATACAATGTTGGTCAGGATGCCAGCATTGGAGAAATAACCATCATTCCTCCAATTCCTACCATCATCAAGAGCACGCATCAGCTCAGCCTGCTGTCTTTCTGCTGGACTTGACTCCCCTCCTCTTTTCCCTCCTGCTTCTGAAGAAAACCCTGCAATTGAGGAAACATTCTCTGTGGTGTAAAGGAGTTCTGGCTTCTCCACTTTAAATGGAGAAATCATCTCTGATCAGCTTTTCAGCTGAGTATGATGTCTACTTAGGATAGAAGGGAAGCCAGGGCAGCTCAGCATGTATTGATACCTTCCCAGTCTCATTCTTCTTTTGTCTTTGTAAAATTTAAGTCTAACATGTTGCTGCTAATCTCAGAAGCCATCTCGTGAATTCTGCACAGGCTATCTCACTGTGTGGATCAGCACTCAAGACTTTCCAACTCCTGTAAGATCCACTTCTCTATGCTTCTGTTTCATGGTTTGCATTCTAGCACACATGCAGGTGCCCTTGCAGAAGGTGTTTTCTGCAATGAGTACCCAGAGAAATCCTGTAGAATTGTTCGTTTTCTTCTCTCTTATTTTGGGAGAATTTTTCTCAGGCAAACTGGTGAGACATGGGGTAACTGCATTGCATATAAACTGGAGGAGACATCGGATAAATTCATTTCATATAAGAAGACTCATTGGGTATTCATTTGAGTTAAAAAAAAAACTGTTGGTTTGTTAGTGTCCAGTATCTATTTTGGTTCTGGTCTTTAATTATGAAAGAATCAACACAGTACAATTCTACATGGTGATTTTCCCCCCCAAGTTGCACTGGGTCTCCAAGACACATTCTTTAGGTTCTATGACCATTGATGAACAACAGAGGTTATATTCACAGTGGTAATGGTATGCTTACTTTACTTCTTTGGGGAATAGTTCCTTCAGAACAGGCCTGAGAGAAAATAATCATGAACATGTCTGAACTATGTGAATGCCCAAATGTTCTGGAGAAGCCAGAATCTTTTTGTGGCTGAGATGATCTGAAGTTGCCAAGTATAGTATGTAGTCAATCCATGGTCAGCAAGATGGAGTCTTCTTCTTGAGTTTCCATGTTTTCACATCCAAACATGCACATCTCCACATGCATGTTTGTGGATGTGTATATAAATATGCTCTTACTAAAATCCTAACATGCACAGAACTCCCTACTACCACAGCAACATTAATAACAGCAGTGACTGACATCACACTTTGCTTCAAGCTTGTGTCAGGGAAGAGTCTGAACACTTGAATAACACTATTGAATCTTTACATTCACCCAATGAGAGGCCATCTTTCTGTTCCTGTTTTATGTGTTTGGAAGTCAAGATTCAGTGATGATGCTAAGCACATAGGAAATTGTCAGCTCCTTCCAATGCTAAATACTTGGACCTGGAGAAATGGCACAGCAGTTAAGAATGTGTGGTAGTCCTTCAGAGGATCTGAGTTTGGTTCCTAGCACCCAAGTGGCTCACAACTATGTACAACTCTAACTCTAGGAGAGCCAAAGCCCTCTCCTTGCCTCTTTGAGCAACTGCATTCATGTGAGCACACACAATCATACACATAATTAAAGATAAAATAAACCCTTAAAAATATTAGACACTAGAGACATCATACTCCATAATTATCTGTCTTTAATCTAACATGCAGGAAAATTTAAATCTAGTGGCAGATTATCAGCAGTTAGATATTTACTGTAACTTATCTAGCAGTAGATACTTATTCCAATCATAAGACAGGATGAGTTCTAATTCTTTAAATCAATAATGTAACAGAACCAATGTGTCAGGCACAGTAGGTGAGATGCCAAAGCTGAGTGTAACAGCCAAGTGCCTCCAGTCCCAACAGATTAATTGTGGCTCCCTGTTGCCTTTCTCAGGCACTGGGTAAGGTTACTGTGACTTTAATAGATCACATCCCCTAAGGGAAGACTCAAAATTTTCTCTCAGCCTGTAATTTTCCCTGTGACCATGACCTGTAAATTTTCATGAGAAACTGGAATACATATAAGGCCACGTTTCAAGGTCATGGTGATTTTTATTCTTTGATCAACAGAAATTTGTCGAACACGACAGCAAAGTATGAGTAGGCCCTGTACTGAATCTAATAAAGGTCCCAGAAGTCAATGAGGCTGAGAACATCACCAGTCCTCTGTAGGAATTTACATGGAGTTTGATGGAGAATGTCGTGTTAGTTTTATCCATCTGAACAATGGCAGACAAATATCATTTTGGAAAAAAAAAACTGTCAAATCTCTAAGACAAAAATGCATTGTACCATCACCAGACTGGAAAAGATAATGTTATGTTAATTAGTTAATTGCATATTTTAATAAGAAACTTTCAAAGCCCCTGTTCTGTTATGCTTAAATAATATAGCCACCTGTCACTGTGCTTTCAGTAAACATGAGACTGTTACATCACTATGTAATTACACTTGGCTTTACTTAAGAAGGAGTTGATACCTGCATACTTTTTCAACAGGAAGACTGGAAGTCTATTGCAGATCCCTCTCTTTCATGCCTATGTTTTCACTCTGGCTCACAGAAAGACAGACACACCTTTGCTGCAAACCCAGTGGAGTTAGTAAGTGGAATTGCTCCTGCCTCTGAGTGTCACAATGCTCCAACCCTCTCCCCCATTGCCAGAGTACTCACATAGAGAAAATAAATGAGGATGCTTGAGGATTTTCTCTGAGGCCACCAAGCCTGCCACACTTTCCCATCACACACGCAGCAGTCTATTCTCATTCCACTTAAATGTTTTAAAGTCACTACACACCATGCTCTGTTTTTAAGTGGCCTTTTCTACAGACATGATAGCAATTGTTGCAGAAATTGTCCGATTATAGAAACCTGTTAGCCTTCAGCCACTTCAGTCAATCTGGACTCATCCAGCATTTCTCCAAAATTGAAAAAGTACATCAGCTTATTAAAGCTGCCTTAACAAAGATATCTGCTTCATGAAAGACACCAGAGAACACATGATGATGTTTTCGTGGTCACCTCTGCTGCAGGAACATAAGAGGCTTGTCGTTTTCCCTAGAGGCCCTCCTATGTAAGGGTAGACATTAGGAAACTCAAATTTTGGTAAAAATCAGAGATTTAAAGGCAGAAAATTTGCATAATATATACACTTTGATCAAAGGATCATTTTACCTACTCAGGCACACAAGCTAAAGTCTCATGAGGATGACTCTGTAGAAAGCTCCCCCTGTCCTCAAACAGCTCACAGTGAAAGACATTCTCCTCTATGAACAATAGCTAAAAAGAGGCCATGTTGGTTTGTGAGTATGCTATCCATGCCTTGCTTCAGGGCATGGGGAGAATCTCAGCATGTAGAATATCTGTGTTGCATTTTTCTATCCTGCCACTAGGCTCTACTTAGTCAAGGTCATTGTGAAGCTGGGGTTGGGGGGGTAGGGGCTTATATCTCACTCCTAGGGATTCTCTGGTTTGGAGATTTGAGAGCTTCAATTCTTTCTAAGCATACAGTGGAAAGAACTTGACAGTTGGTTGTAAGTTGTGTCAGAATTGTACATTTTGTATGAAATATGGGACAAGAGTGTGTAGGAAGCTACCATACTTGCATCTAATGCCAAAGCCTGGTCCTAATGCCCCAGAAAGGAATCCAGATGTCAGAGCTTGAAGGCACAGAGCTGAAATCTGCACTGCACTAGTTCTTGGCTCCTCTTCTGAAGATGAGCCATACGTGTCAGGAAATGACCCCACATGAAGCTGGTGAATAAGGAGACACGGACAGGGGCAGTGCTCAGGACTCAGTCCATGTGCCATGAGAGATACTCACCTGTGTTTGTTAGGTCAGTTAGCTTACAGGTAGACCCAGGGTATGTTTCTGGAGCTTTGGTGCAGCAGCCTGGAGACCTCTTAGGAGTGTGAGTGATGGAAACAGCAGACAGAAGGTGCTGAGAGTGAGGTCATTATACCTGAGCAATCTGTGTTGCAGAAGCTGAGCCTCTGTCTGTCTGTCATCTGTCTGTCCTCCCTCAGTCTCTCTCTGTCTTTATTTCTGTCTCTCTGTCTCTGCTTCCATCTCTGTCTCTGGCCTGTCTCTCTGTCTCTATCTCTCTGTCACACACACACACACGCACACACACACACACACACACACACACACACACACACACACACACACACCCTGCAGACACCTCAGGACCCTGTCCCAGGGTTACTTTTGTTACTGACCAGACTCTTCCTGCACAGCCTCCTGCATATTTACATCTCTGTAGGCTTCTCAGCTCAGCAGCCTGACAGGTTGTTCTTCTCTTCCTCCTCCTCCTGTCCTCCTTGACCTCAGGTCCTAACTTCATGTTCCTCTGCTAAGCTATTTCTCATACATCAGCTCTCCACTAATATTTGTTTCTGAGAAGCTGCCAGTAACCCACAGGGTCAGGTTTGCTCTGCAGTCAATTCACAGAGCACAGTGAAGATTTTTGATCATGGTTCTTGTTCATCATTTTTCTTGGCTTGCATTGTTTTAGTTGATCTTGCCATTTTTTTTTTTCACATTAGCCTTTATTTCACGGAAATAGAGTATGTATCTTTGCTCATCTCTACATTGGAAGTGAGTGGTAAAAACCACCTGGTTCTTGGGAAAGGGATGTCCAGACATATGATCTTAAGGTCATGTTCACGGGAATCATCTAGGACTAAGCTGTTTTGATTAGAGCAACTCAAGGACTGTACACACAGGTGTGAGCTAAGGATCTCTTTCAGTCTTTCTTGGCAGGGGGTGTAGTTATCTCAAACAGGTGAGAGCAGTTCTGTCACTATGGGAGAGGGATCACACTTTGGACCACAGTCCTCTGCCAACAGGTTATTTACACTTACTGGTTCATTCCAGTAACCCCATGAATCCTGAGGAAGAAGTAAGTAGTTCATGAATTTAAGGGTGGTCTGAACAGGTACTTTCATTCAACACACTTTAAAACACACACACACACACACACACACACACACACACACACGTTAGCTTATAAAGTAGTAGGTGTATAGGTGGCTTTATCAACCATTCTTGATAGTTGACCCTGCCCTCTCCAATCTATTGTAATTATTTTAAAGGAAAAGGAAATTATGTAAGTGGGGACATTGAGGTTAATTAAAAAACAAGAACAAACTTGCTGCGTGGAGGTTCGTGAGCACTGAAAACTGCTAACCTGTCAAAAGTTGAGCCCTATTACTTAATTATAAATATAATTAAGGCTTTAATTCTTCATGCATCTGTGAGTTTTCTTATTCTGATCAAGTATTTCTTAGGAGAGAGTTTGTTTCATTTTAGGCTTTCTCATAGTGGATTTATCCAGAGGGGACTTCTGCTTATTCCCTGGTGGAGTGTTGGTTGGTGGTCTCAGAAGTACAGCATCACAGCTTTCCTTAGATGATTCCCTTCCCTCCCTTGTCTGTGTCACTGGGCACCTTTTCACACCCTAGCCAAGGCCTGTTCCAGCCCAGTGCTAAGAATCAACAGTCAGAGCCTGGGACTGATTTCTTAGGAAAATGGCAGGCTTCCTCTTTTCTGGTGGATTTGCAAGAATATTGGGTTAGCTGCCATGTGAGTGGGGCTGAGGGGGGGCAGTTAAGATGCTAAGAACAGAAATGATATTCATAGGCAAAAGCTAAATTTTGACTTTATCAAAACAAGGCTGTTTCTGCAGCTCTCATGCCCTGAGAGGTGCCTTATCCACCTCTGCTCACAGTTACCAGTTTGCTGAATTTGAGCTATTTGGGACTATGTTTCATCAGACAATAAGATGTCTTAACAAGGTACACTATGATAAGTGAGAGACACATAAGTTCCTGCTCTGACATGCTACAAACCAGTGATTGGTCAACTGATAGATGGATGGACTATCTTGCTCAAATGCTTACAGGGAAAAGATTACCTGAAAAATTTCCAGGTTGCATTCATTCTGGGGTAAAGCTGTGAACCTTGAGCCCATAATTTCTTTCAAGGGATATATTGGCTTACATTTATTCTTTTTACCTCCAACTTATGGTGATAAACATGTGGGCAAGGAATTGTCATATAAAGCACCACACACAATCGATGATTTTCATATACATAGAAGACATAGAAAAGGATACCTGAGCAAAGGCACAGAAATAGTAATGCATTTGTGATGTGCTTGTCAGCCATGTAGCCAATTTAATTTAATTCAATCTAATTAATTTTTTACTTGTTGGGACCATTGTGATTTCAAACATCATTTTTATTTGACAACTGGCTTCAGACACATTAAGTGCTGGGAAATTTTATGACTCTCAAATAAAGAGAAATGAAGAAGCTTTGACAATTTAATATTAATTAAAACTCTAGCAGGGATGTGAGGACTGTACAAGGAGACACAGTGTCTTCAGGATGGCTTACAATTTCCTCAGAATAGGAAAATAACAACCTGTGGGCAAGAGTTCAAAAGTGAAGTCGTGGTCCTGCTTATGAGCCAATAAATACTTAGTTTCTAAAGGCCCCGGATGGAAAATGCATTAACCTACAAATCTGCATCTCAGTCTGTGCAGAATTAAAGAGGAGACTGGGAACCTTGCAAAGGACAACAGGAGCAGACTGCTCTTTTTGGGCTCTGTGCACACCACACCTCCCCACACTTGCTATTTTAATTAACCACAGGTCAATCAATAGTAGCCATTGAATTAACTGTCTTCCCTTCGAGGTGGCTGAGACTTTTGAGGCATTTATTCAATCAGTTGTGAATTAGCCAACGAGGAACAGTTTAGTGACATGCCAGTGCTTTGGTGGCCACAGTAATGTGTTTGTCTTCTTCAATAATGTCAGGTATCTATTATGGTAGAGGGAAGAGGCAGAGCAATTTCTTGGGAGGAAATTTGGAATTAGCTCTGTAGTTATTTAGCAGAGTGTGAAAGCAGCACTTAAAAATTTGGTGTTTCAGGGAGGCTCAGAAACAGCAAACTCCTATTTTAATCTAGTTTGGTTTACTTGGAGAGTTTCTCAGATATTCCTGTAAATTAGTAACACAACTGTATCTCAAAGGAATCTATGCCATTGGTCAACTAAGAGAAATGTTTTCCTAATGTGTGAGGGTAAGACTGCCATTGTTAAGATGATAAATCAAGTTGCAATTCTATATAATGTACAAAAAAATTGATATTTTCTTTTTTGTGTAGTTCTATCATACCGTGACTTTTAATCACCTTCACCCATCTCCTAATTCATGCCAGATACAACCTCATCTTCCTACCCATACAACTTTGTAACCTCTTTAATTTCACCTATGAAATCTAATTTGTGTTGCCCATATATTCACAGTGTGTGGCCTTCTACTGGAGTGTGGTTGGTCTACCAGTACCAGTAACAATACTCTTAGAGAAAACTGACTTTACCTCTGAGAGCAGCTATCAACTGTCAATAACTTCTTGACTATGGGGTAGGGTTTTATGTCTACCTGTCCTCTCCATGTGCAAACAAGTGTATTTCCATAGGGCTGAACTGACATGTTAAAATAGCACTTGATGCATTAGTGCATCTGGGTACACAACTCTTGGAACTAAATGCTCTAAGAGTTGAAAGGAGATCCTATTTTCATTAGAGGCCTGTGTGCAATTATTCTTCTATTTCACCTTATAAGCACTGCATTCACTGCTCTCCCAGGTTTAGGGATATCACAGTTGTTCACAGATGGACCACTAAAAATTATAAGATAGCTCAGTGTACCGAGAAGATCAACAATCAGGTTCAGAGAACGAGCTCAACATTTCAAAATGGAACTGAACCAGCAATGCAAATTCATAAGAACTTAATTATCTTTTTAAGATAAAGAGGAAAGACACACCCTTCCAATGACTTAAAAACTGCTTACCAGCAATATACAACTCTTCTTCACTCTTTGTCAGTAAACTGGAGCAGATAAGGTGTTGAGAACAGAAAATGTCTCTTCATGCAGATGTGTGCTACCTCTCACCAAAGAAGACCCATCTTGTCTATTGTAAAGCTTGGGGATTTCTGTTTTCAATCAGACTAAGGCATGGCATTTCCTCCTTCCTATTTGGGTTCACTTAATAAGCTCTATGCCTGAGAACTCTTCTTACTCTGACAAGATTAGGTCACTCTACCTGAGAAAAGAGGGTGTTTGAGAAAAGCACAGAGCAGAATAGTGACTGCCGTGAGGCTATACTGAGTGCTGTTATCTGCAGATCCTTGCAAGTGCTCCAAAGAGCAAGTGATGGGCCAGAATGAAGACACATCATTGAGTAGCCAGAGTGGACTCTGGATGCAGTTACTGTTATAATGTAAGTTAGGCTCCAGATCTCATGAACCATGGGGTTTGACACCCAGATATCAATTCACTTACATCTGGAACAGAAATTAGGTTCTGCTTATTTTTAATTCTGCCATTCTGCATTTGAGCTGTGAGTCATTTGCTCTTTCAACTTAGTTGTGCTCATAAACCAAATTCCATTATCCAATTGGGATATTTTCCCTCCAGGAAGGTCTTCATTTTATAAACTATTTCAGAATGACTGTTGGTAGGAACATTTTTCAAACTGTCACAGAGTCATGGAATCATTGTGGGGTGCTAACTTTGCACATTCTATGCTTCTCAGTGTTAAGTAACTTTTCCCCATCTATGCTAACCTTAGGGACATTTGGATATGTTTGAAGGATATTTTACTTGCTTATGGGTTGGTGTCACTTGTACCAGGTATTGACACTACCACTACTGCAGGATGTATCATCCTAGACAGGACAGACCCAAGAGCAAAGAATGGCCCAGTCCAAAGAGGCCACAGCATAGAAGTTGACACACTTGATTCAGCCTGGTGTACTTGAGGATTCTGATGTACAGCTCCTACCCTTCATGCAGGTCTATGACTTTTCTTACAATTTTCATTTGCACAGCCCTTCTCTAGTTATTAACCATTCTGTCTTTTTTTTCCACACTGACTCTAACATTATGAACAAATGTATCTCATTGGGCAGACCCACTCATGTTAATTATGTTGAGCTGTGGTGAAAAAAAAATAATTAAAATTTCCCAGCACTTACTGCTTTTCAAGTGAGTTGTCAAATAAAAATGATGTTTGAAATCACAATGGTCTAAACAAGTACAAAAATAAATTGGAATGAATTAAAATAATTTGACTACATAGTTAAGAGAAAGTAACTGGGATGGTGCTACAATACAGACTAAGAAAAGGTGAAGGAAACAAAAGACTGGATGATTTATAATATTTTACTGGTATGTTTTCTAGAAGATAATCAAAAGCAAGAAATATCTAATATTCTCTCAGATGTGTTGGGGAATGGCTATGCTTACTACATATATGCAAACATTGTTCCTGATGGAGCTCTCCCATTGTAAAGTCATAGAAAGATCTGTAAAATGCTCAGTAAGTGCTGCTCATGAGAGCAGAGTCATCCCTGGAGCATGGGCAAACCCACTTAGTACTAAAAATAAAAAAGGAGAGCGTCTGGCATTGCAAGATGGATGTATTTATGGGAAACTACGGAGATTGGGAAGAAGAACTGAGTAGGGATATGATATTTAATTATGTACATGTAGAGATTCTTAAAAAATAATTTAAAAAATTAGAAAAGATATGCAGAATGTGTCTGAGGACATAAGGTCAATGCCAAGCTGTAGGAAGTTCAAGGATTGAACATCTACATCAGTCCAATCCTGAGAAATCATGTATTTTATGAACATATCAGGGGTTAGAGAATTCCATTAAAACTTACAAGTGAACATAAATCTGCAGTGGATGAAAATTAATTATATTTATGAAGCAATACATGGACAGATATTTGCCAGTCCCTGGGTGTACAGGGCTGAGTATAAAAAGGAAAAGCACACTATAAAACATATGTGTGGTCATGTTCAAAGACAATGTCCATCCAAACCAAAGGTATAATGTCTGTTTTTGGAAAATCAAATTGTGTTTTAAGTGATGCAAGAATCTGATTCTGAGAGGTCTGAGCAGCTCTACTTGATTTAACAAAAAGAAACTCAACCTGGGCTCTTCTCTGGCAGGCTCTTATCTAGGATGACTACTCCTCTTGCATTCTGGATTCGTCTGATGAACTCTATGTCTTTGAACTAAGAGATTTGTGCATACAGAAGATGGAAGGTCAGCATACCACATTGTTCCTTTGATCTGCAGTAGCAGCCAGTGAATGTGTCTCAAAAGGCTAAATTCTAGCCTTTGAATCACAGTATGTGGCAGCAAAATTAGAACCAGCTTGGCTCCACACTTATTAAACTAAATTATCATCAAGAGTAAATGGTAAGAAGGAAAAGTGATTCATTGGACCTGAAATTCCATTTATCCCTCCAATAGGTTTGCCCAATAAAAGCATTATGGAATCAAACTTGAAAAAACTCAGTGAGATACTGTCTGCTTTTTCAGGTCACGTGGGGTCACTGCTCTTCAAGAATCATCTTGTCTTTCTGATAAACTTTCTTGTATTATTTTCTCTCCTTTGCCTTTGAATTTTACTTAAGCAAAAGTAACCACAGTTTAGATCTGTGTTCAGCACAAAGGGTGTTATGGCAAACCAGTTGCCATGGCAACATGTAGCCCAAGCTGGACACTCCTCCTATTCCCTAGGTAAGACTAACAGCTGATGGAATTGGGGGGGGGGAGGCATATTCTTCTTTGAGGTTCTTTAAAAATGAAAAACAAAAAAAGTACCGTGGACATAGCCATCCAATCATATTACCCAATAACATTTGAACAACCAATGAACGTGAGCACTTATTGCAGTGCATCTTTTTCAAATCAATTAAAACATGAGCCGAGGTGAAATTCTCAATAATGTGCCATGTCTCCATCCTAGAGATCTCATGCCCTGTTCACAAAGCACTTGCACCTCAATGCTCTGTCTTTCGTGTTTGGGTTTCTATCTTATCCATTCCGTTTCAAAGAGAAGACAATTTGAAGAGTCCCTCCTTGAATCAGGCCTAGGTCACACTGATTTCTGATGCTAGTTATTATGTCTTTGTATCCATGATATGAGAACTGCATTTCATTCTCCCAATGCAGTGAGTTCTGTGAGACCCTCTACACTACAGGCAGGGGACTCAGAAGAAAGACAAGCGATAAGTACATTCACGAGTGCATTTCAGCCATCCTTCTAACTGTTAAGTAGGGAAATATTGAGGGGAAAAGGAGAGAAAGGACATAGGTAAATGGGCTTTAGACATGTCAGGAGGGGACAAATGAGGTACAGACCCTAATGGTAAGCGCCCTGTGAAAAGGAGCCCACTGCTCCTAATGGAAATGCCCAGTGATCCTACAGTGAAGGATGTCCACTACACAGCTTCATCCAGAGTCACAGAATAGAGAGGAGGGAAAGGATACTGATATTTTAGGAAAGCACCCCTGTGTTAAAAAACAAAAAACAATTCTTTACTGAAAAATCTATGTCTTTAGGGAGGTTTCTTGAGTTTCAGAAGGCCAATCATTTCTTAGCAAAGAATATTTCCAAAGCCCCAGTGCAGGGCTGTGTTAAGGACACTCAACAATCATGTTCTGTGGTCAGCCATGTAGATACAAAGCAAGCACGCACAATCAAACACACATTCTCCTAGAGACCTGGGAGGCATCCTTGTACCCATCACCTGACAAGAGCTGGAGTTGGTCCATCAATTCCTTTGGGTGGGTTTGGCTTACTAATTTGTCTTTAAGGCAACAAGTTTTTTTTTGTTTGTTTGTTTGTTTTATTTTGTTTGTTTGTTTGTTTGTTTGTTTGTTTTTAGATCTCCCACTGAACCCCAAAGCACAGCACTGGATCTGCTCTGTGTGAAGCAAGGGAAACATCCAGGTTTAGCCAGCTTTCCAAGTCCCCAGGTTTAGCCAGGTTTCCAAGTCTGAAAGCCCAGCATTGCAGCAGCTATGGACAGGGCACTACATCCCTTGCTTCTTTCATGATCCTGACTGTAGCTCTCTGGAAGTGTGTAGACTTCCCTGAGGCACAGGAAGCTGAGCTCCATGCCCCAGAGGCTCCTTAAGGTTGTCACACAGAGCAGGAGCTGCCATGACAACGGATTTATACTCATGGTTTTGAAACCCCTCATTTGCCAGAGCCAAAGCCCTTCCTTGATGGATACTTCTAGTGTCTGCACTAGCCCCTTTGTTCAATGTTTCACTCTATATGGATTCAGTTACTGATAGCCAGCAGTGATCCTAGTGTATTAAATAGAAAATTCCACAAATAAGTAAATCCATCTGTTTTAAAGAACTCGTTACAACAATACTATTACAGCTATTCTCCTTCATGGCTAGTTATAGCTAA
The DNA here is from genome assembly GCF_903995425.1 of Onychomys torridus. Taxonomy (NCBI): domain Eukaryota; kingdom Metazoa; phylum Chordata; class Mammalia; order Rodentia; family Cricetidae; genus Onychomys; species Onychomys torridus. Next base: position 13,497,803 of record NC_050459.1, read on the forward strand.
TTTCTCACTAATTTATAAACTAAACTTTATCCTATGTATGGTCAAAAGTTCCAAGAGTCTACTCCATAGATCTTGGGGTTCATCCTTGGGGATAGGGCATTCTATTTAGGAAACATAGCAAACTCTTGTTAATTAACCACTCCTGTGTCAGCAACTATCTCAACTTGGCATAATATAAATGGCAAGAACCCTGTTAGTACAACCAGCTACACAATAGCAAATGAGATGTAAGTTCTGTCATTGAGAGGTCTATAGCACCACAGAAATGGAAATGTTACTGAAGTGAAAAAATATGAGATGTTCTGAGAAAAGTGAGAAGCCAAGATACACTAGAAAGGGGGCTCAATGTCACCTGTCAGCAGTGATGACCTTCCCAGGGACAGACATACTGTACAGTGAGACAGGAAATATAACCAGAGCACTCTTACTATCACAGACACTCAGCATGAAATCATACCTCATGTCCACTAATGACCCCTAAACTTGTAAGTCACCTACTTGATTATGCATGGCTTAATACCTGGGTTCACATGCACTGCCTTTTAGTCAAGGAGCTTTGCTAACATTGTGAACCATGTATGAGCAAGGGCAGAAAGCAGGCAGGATGGGTATCATTCCTTCTTTTCAGGCTCAAGTCTGAGAGTAAGTGCTGGCTCCTGGAGAGGGGCCTGGATTAGTCTCTTGAGGCTAAACAGAGGAAAAAGGGTGGGGGAACATTGGGTTAAGATGGCAGGGGGGAAAACTACTCATAGGATTTGTTCCACGGAGACACTGAGGACTTTTACACTGGTTTCACTAACAGACCTTCCCCAGTTATCCTCTAGATGTACATGCAGTATGAACAGTTGTCAGAATGTATTGTTCAAAGAGAAAGGTCTGTATGTGTTTGCTGCAGAGACTTTTATGTCTATCCACAGTTGGTTGAATGCCTTGATGCAGAATCCAACAGTCCTGACTGCCACACACTGCAACTGAAATCAGTAGCCGTGGAGATTTTGCCTAATTTAGTCTGACAGAGGTGTTGATTGGTTTGACAGAGACATTCTAAAAGACCTGCTGACTCTTTTCCTTAATTACATTTTTGCAAGCCAGAACAACAAAAGCAAGTGAGCAGTGGAGGCTTGCAGGTATTCTGTGAGGTGTTTTCTAGATGACACAAAACAATTTTGTCTCAAAGCCTGGCACTGTGAGATGCCTGCTTGGAAATATGAGCTGCTTTGCACCTCTCTCTTTGGCCTGTCCCTCAACAACTAAGGGCCACATGGTCCAGCAGCATGGGCACCAGCCACTTGCAGCCAGGGAGTGGATAGCATGATATGTGTGAGCTGATTAATACTCAAGTTGCAGATTGAACTTTGATGGCTTTGTAGGGAAAATGTGGAATATTTGATCAGTATGTTTTTCTATTGATGTATGTGGAAATATTTGTTGCACACAATTTGTTATATACATTAATGATTTAAAGGAAATTCAATAACAAGGCATTATAATTCTGTTTCCTTTTAATTCCTTTAATTTGGCTACTTGAAACTTAAACATGTGGCTTGTGTTTGTGACTTTCACAAAGCAAGTGGCTTCATTTGAATAATGATTTTAATGAAATGATAGAGTTTAAATTAAAATACATGGATTTAATAAATGGTAAGCTTAAAGAATGTTACTAATTGGTGTTACTGATGTCTTAAAAAGATGGATCTGACTTTTTAACTGTTACTTCATACAGAAGAGGGCTTTATGGTTTTCAAATATGAAATGCCATTCTTCTAAGGTTGATAGAAAGGAGGAAATAAGAGCTGGACACACAGATCCCTGACAGATAGGCAAACTGATAGAGAAAGGAGCCACAGACTGACAAGGAAAATGGCAAACATCCAGCTCTTCTTCACCCTCCTGACCTAAGACAAGGTCATGATGAGTTTTGTCTCCCACCAGCAGGGTCCCCTATGCCACTTCCTGGGGTTGGTCCACATTGGTTAGATTGTATAAGATATAAGGCTGGTCCTGAGCAATTTTTGTCAAGCTATGGGACTATCAGCTCTCCATTTTTTGGTGGGGGAACTATGCTATACCACCAAAAGCACTTCAAAGACCCAAGTTCTCCAGGGGATTTGGAGTTTGGTCGATTCTCTGTTCTGCAAGGAGACTTTCTCTTTGTGATCATCCACCACCCCTCTCCCATGTGTGTGTGTGTGTGTTTCCTCACTTTCAATAAAATGTGTTATCAGCTGCTACCTATTATTCCTGAGATTTTTCCTACCTTTAATTGTTGGAGAAAGCTAATTTGACCAAGACTCCAAAATGGTATCAATACCCTTCCATGTTTAGAAGGACCCTTGTAAATGGAACAGAAGGTACACTTTTGTCTAGCAGTCCATTCTCTTAAATAAGTGGACCACCTTGCTATGGGACCTCCTCTGTGGCTGCTTTGAAGAATGCTTCTTCCAAGAGGGAGCAGTGAAGCTACAAACTGGTTCAACTAGATCAGAAGCACTGGAGTTGGGTGGATCAGACCTGACTAGGGTCTATAGTGGTTCTTCACTGCACTGAGGAGGGAAGAGAGCAGCAGAATACAATCCATAAAGCAGAGATGAAGCAAACTATTGAGAATTATGGAATAACACCTCTCATGCTCAGAGTCCACAAGGTCCTCCATGAGAAATGTAAGCTGCCTAGGGCAAGCCACCTCTAAAAGAAATTTAAGGCAAGTGTAGCTGCATGAAGTGTTGAAATATCCAACATTTCCAGGCTTAATGCATATTATGTAGAATTAGGAGACTTTAAAATAAAATTTTGATATGTCAAAGACATGTAATTATAGAGTTACACAGTAGAGCAAGATCTGAAATCAGAGTCACAAAGTTGGAAACACATGAACAAATTAATTTTGATGAACTTAGAGTGAGATTCAATCCATCATCATAACAAGACAGTTGGCATATATATATTCTTCATTACTGTGTGGCTCTTACTCTTCTGAAAGCCATTGTCTCTCTCCTGGGTGTCCTAACAGATATCTCTGTAGCCCTCCAGCTGCATTTCACCTTAATGCACCACACACTGTAAACAGCCAGTGGGGACTTGGTTTTGATAATGACTAAGACTAATTTTACATGATGACCTGAACTTACCACAGGAGGAGCTGCCAGGCTTTTGGGAGAGATGCAGTCACAGATGTGGCCAGACTGGGTAATGGTCACAAACAATATCATTTTAGGTTTATAGTGTCTCAAAGCTGAGCTGGATGTGAGTTTTAAAAAGAACCACCACAAATTAAAAATAGCCTACAAATGTACAAATGTAGAGAGATTTTCCAAAGATCTCAGAATTGCACAGAAGCAATAAAACTCAAGTTAACAGAGAGATCGCCCACCCTGTAAGCAGCAGTCACTCTCCCCACAGAATTCCCTTTAAACTTCATGTGTTAGGGTGCTTGAGAAATATTTGAGTTTCTCCCCTCATGGCAGTTGGGAGTCTCAGGGATAGCAGATTCTGGCTATATTGTGTTCTTTGCCTTCATTTCCTGTTCGAGCCATTTGCATCTGGCTTTTTTTTAAAATCTATAGGTTGGATGAGAATCTTGGTGAACAACCAGTGACTATGTCCTTGATAGGAAAAGTCTTTTATTCAGAAGACTACCCATTGATCCTGTATCAGGCAGCTCACAGCCCGTGGGACTTTGGGTTTGAGAATGATTCTGACCACAGAGAGAAACTAGGGATGATTCTAACCACACTTAACAGTATTTACTCTGCCATATTTACCAGTTTTAAAAACAAAAGCCTGTATCTTCCATTTCCTTGTGACAGGATTGTACTGTTTTGCCAAGACTGGCTTTAAACCCCTGACAATCCTCCTGCCTGATCCTCTAGAGTGCTGAGATTTAGAAATGCCTATCTATTGACACAGTTTGGAACTCAAGGTCATTCATGGTATTCTCTTGTCTCTGAACTCTTAGATATTCTTTAAAGAAATAGAAGCAAACTTGCACTTCCACCTGAAGGTTTCGTCAGTAACAAAATAATGTGCACATAGTCTTGGAAAGATAAATTTGGATCACAGGTAACAGGAACAGAGCTTTCTGTATGAACAGTTAACCACACAAAAGCAATCGAAGAATTAATCATTTAAAATGCAACCTGTTTCAGTAGTAGCTCTACTTAGAGATCATATGGGCATTTTATTAAGCTATTATTTTGGCAATACAAAACATGCCTGGTCTGTCACAATGTGATTTTTAACTTGTAATTCCTCAGTGTCACCTAGATTTCCCCAGGGCATTGTCATTTTCCTGAGATGTTTTCCACTGGATCAAAGCCCAAGATGAAATTTCAATTACATTAATGAAACGAACTATTCATATGGAACTAATCTTCCTATAAAAATCTCTTCAAATAAAACATCAGTTTTGAAAGGCAGATAAACCCAATTTATTGACATGGTTGTGAATTTTGTTAGGATTTATGCTAATGGCATCCCTCTACTTCTATCATATACAATAATGAAAAATTGAGTGAGAAAAGTCTGCTTAATAAATTGCAGTCACACAATGATGTGGCTGTAAATGCTAGTCCACTAATTACCTGTGATACACATCACAGAACAGTAGCTCTGGTGAAGCCTCACTTCTGTGGCTTCACTCAAAGTAAACAATATAGTAAGGATCACTTATAAACAGAAAATAAGCCTCTGCATTGACATTGCTTTCCAAATAAGGATGTTCATACAAAGGAACTGCCTCACGCATGGCAAGGCTTTACAGCTGTAGGAATCTGTGCCCCAGACACTCTGCTTCACTGAGCAAAACTTATGCTACCAAGAGCTTAATTACATCCCATATAGCATGCTAATAGCCCATATGGCAATGCCTGGGAACATCCTAGTTGAAAGTCACTTAACATTTACCAAGACAATTTGAGTTCAACCAGTACTTCCTGACATTCCTGGCTAGAAGGGACACACTTGCTTTCACACAAAGTAAATTACAATGCTACCTACATTCTGATGACTCTTTCTAATTCACTTATTTTCATCTTTGAACACCTATTTCAGTTTTCGTTCAGTTATAATGAATATATAATTAAGAATCTGATAGGATTTCCATAGAATATTCAGTTTTGAGGAAATTGCATTAACATATTGACACATTCCAACAGTCTATAAATTGAAACTTCTATGAACATGGAACAGACTTCATCAGCTTCTTTCAAACACCAGCATTCATGGCTCCTCTCCTCTGCTTGCTTCTGTCGTCCACACCTTGCTAACTGACTCTGTCTAAAAAGCATCCCCCTTCAAACACTCCTCTCTCTGACATGGCTTTTCTCCCCTCCATCTCTCTCTTGTCTATCCAGAACTTATCTGCAACATCCTTTGTAGCTGAAAGTTTTCATGTGTCCCTCCCAGCCCAAGGTCAGGACAATTCTCTACTATGTTGAAGTTAAAACCTTCCTTTAAAATAGAAAGAATATGGGAAAATGATGGGTGATAGAGCTCTGTATGCTGTGAATATGTTGCTCTGATCGGTTAATAAATAAAATGCTGATTGGCCAGTAGCCAGGCAGGAAGTATAAGTGGGATATACAGACAAGGAGAATTCTAGGAAGAGGAAGGCTGAGTCAGGAGACAACATCTTGCCGTCCAGGGAGCAGCATGTAATGGTACACAGGAAAAGCCACAGAACACATGGTGACATATAGATTAACAAAAAAAAAGGGGGGGGGGCTGAGTTTAAGTGTAAGAGCTAGACAGTGGTAAGCCTGAGCTAATGGTCAAGCAGTGTTAATTAATATAAACCTCTGTGTTTTTGTTTGGGTCCAAATGGTTGCAGGACCAGCGGGTGAGAGAGAGAATTGTCCTGACCTTGGGCCTGGTGGGACACATGAAAACTTGCAGCTACAATCCATTCCCTCCCACACCTATCTCCCTGATCTCTGATATCCCCAAGCTTATCTCTAGACTTCCTCTTTATTCCAGCAATGATTTCTATCTTCCATTCTCCCTAGAACTCAATCTCCATCTCTTCCACCTCAACCTTGGTCCAAACTCTCTTCTCTTCTTTGTGGACCTCAATAGAGTAATTACTTACCAGTCTCCCCCTAATTTCCTCATTGCCTCCTGTAAATCCTCCCTCCATTATTTGACAGAAAGACCTTGCTGTGGCCCAGTTGGTTAATGCCTCTTTCTTCCACCACAAAATGGTATCCCTGTGAGGTTTAATTTGTCTCAAGACTGCCTTGCATCACTCATCTCTTGACCCTCTGCAAAGTCCTCCACCTTCCCATCAGGACACTTCATTGGTCATCTCTCTGTCAACCCTATTTATTCCAACTATTTCTACTTTATGCCATGATCAACTCAGGCTCTTAATACTCAAAAACATAACTGAATGTCACCCCTACCTATGTCACCCCTACCTCGGACATTTCTGGGGTGATAACAGGTCCATGTCACTCCCCTCTAGTACTCCAAAGTCTCCTAGATCCCTTGTCATTATCCTTCAGTCCCTAGTGTGAACCTCAGACATCCTGGCTTTTACTCACCCAGCATTATATTGCGCCTATGGGATTGTTTTCTCTTAGAAAACAATTCTACTTAGAATAATTCTTAGAATAATATTCTACTTAGAATAATGACAGCTCATAATAAAAGCTGCATGAAATATAAAATAATCATAAATAAGACTGTATGGACTCAATGTCCTAACACCTGTTTGAACAATGTCTTAGCTGCTTTCTTCAGCAATTCTCAGAACCATTAGCATGTAGTTATGGACAACATGTTTGCATTTTAGTCTCTAGCCATATCCATGACAGAGGCCTCAGGAGATGGAATTGCCTGGGGACATCAGAGTTCTCTTCATTTATGTAAGGGCATCCTATGATATTTGCATTATGACAACATTGTGTAATAACACACTTCTCAGAATGTGTCTGTCAGCATCTCATGACTATGGAATACGTTCTTCCAGAAACTGTTGACCACTGGTTAGTTTTCTTTTTAAAGATGGGCTGCGAATTGTGTATGAAAATCATGAATTTATCAAACATGGGAGTGTGAACATGTACCTTTATTGTCCTATTAACAACTTTAAGGTTTTGCTCCTTAAAAAAATATAGAAAGAAAATAGTGTAATTTATTTCCTGGCTTTTGTTTGTTTTTCTCTGGTGATTTGACTTGAGTTCTTACTCTCCTAATGACTTTTCATGGTGACATTTGATGAACCATTTTTTTGTGTGGGTGTGCTTCTATTTTTTGCCTCTATTTTAAAAAGGAGAATTGTTTCTTTAGATTCCAGATATCTTACAATTTCCTTTCCATAAAATCTAGTAATAAAGCTGAGCTAAAATCACAAGACATCAACAAAACAGAGAGGAGCCTAGGCACCACTGGTGGGGGCCTGCCTTTGTGAAAAATGAGGCTTCCAGCTCTGCTTGGCTTCTTACCAACCACCAGGCCCTCACATCTCCACTCAGGCTTTGTTGCATCCCTAATGAGAGGTTACCTGGCTCCTACCAGCTGCAGGATGCCCGGTTTCTAATAATACATTGATTTCTCTGCCTGCTTTCTCTTTCACTAGCCTCTTTCTCCAAGCTCTGAGGTGGGTGCAAGCTAGCATCTGGATATCATGAAAAGGATTACATCATTAGGACTTCAAAGAGTGCCTGGCCAGTTGCAGGCTCTCAGAAAGTTTTTCTTGAGGATCAGGAGTTTTCAAAAATACTTGATAGAAAATAGCCCCTTAATTCTCTTTTGCAGCCAAAATCCAATTGCCTAGGAATTTGTATTCCTCTCACATTGCGATGAGTCTGAAATTTCCTCCCGATTCTGTTCTATTTTGTGTTTGTTCATATATAATAATTATTTTAAAGTACATAGTCTCAGAATGAATAGACATGCACACCAGGAAAATGCTAATTGAGGTAAAATAACTAGGAACTATTAAGCACTCCTTTCATGCATGCCTAATGGAAATTTCCAGATTGTTTCCACAATGGAGGGGTTCACAGTGTTAACGAAACCCACTTTCTGCCTATCTGTCTTCGTACTCTGAGTTCTTTCTCAGAGATAGTCTATATCAAAACACTTGGTCATGGACAATGCTGTCCTTTCTTCTGGCTCTGAAGGGAACTTGGTATGTGGTCCAGACCTAAATGTTTAATACATCCAAGAAAACCACCAGCTCCTGAGCATATAGGCCTACCAGGATCAATAGTTGATAGCATTTCAGAAGGGATTTTCCATTTAGAGGAAAGGTTATTTATGGAAACTACACACTGACGCACAGGTTTTGGTTTTTGTTTTTGTTTTTTCCCCCACAACTGCTTGTGAAAAGTTAAGTTGGAAGTAAAAAGCTGTGGAAGACACTGTTCTTAGCTTTTGGCTCCTCTGGGACTGGCCTGAAGAGTGGTAGGGTGTGGCATTCAGGTTTCTCCTTCTACCTCCCCACTAGGATTATCAACATCATGAAAGCTGGCCTGTGTGACACACACAAAAGTCCTGCAACTACCCTACAGTGGCCAGAGCTGGATTCAAATTCTATGAGAACAGATCTGTAAGTCCCCTAATGTCTGCTATTAAGGTACAGAAACATGCAATGTCTAAGGTTGAGATTTATTTTTGCCTCTACTCTTAGGACTAGAGAATACAGCACTCAGAGTGTGTTGTGACTCTATATTTTTCTGCTTATGGTTTCCTTTTAAAATGAGCCCATGAAAAATTAAAATCTCTCCTAGCAAAGAATATGCATAGAATAGTAATGCATCTGCTCTTAAAAGGAAAATACAGTGTTCAGAATACAGTGCTCAGATATGAAGTGCCACACATAAAAATTGAGATCTGTGTCATCTCCAGAGGGGAGGTGACACACTTGCTATGTGTCAAGAAAGGCCACTGCTATCATCCCTTCAATGGGGCAGGCCCTCTATAGCTGAACTCCTACCATCAATATTCAGGAAACATCAAAACACTGAAAATGTTGCAGAGCATTCATTTGGGAGAAGTTTGTAAAATTCAGTAAGTGTTTCAAATTCAACTGTCTGTCTTCCTCATTTGTTGAGAGTTTCTGCCATTCCTACCCCTCTGTCATGCTGTTGTCATTGACAGAGCACCTCATCCTGAGCAGAGAGCCTGATGTGTGTGATACCTAGTGCCATGTGCAGGAGAAGCAGCGTCACCATCTCCTACTTCCTATGAGACAACATCTGAAGGTTACCCAAGGTAGTACTCAGTGCACTATGATCCCCAGAGAGCCAGGTTGGTGTTCCTTCTCCGGCCCTAGCCAACTCTGTATTCCTGAGCAGACTGGGTGGTTTTCTGAACTCTTCATTTTAATGATTTTTTTTTATTTGCATGCATGTGAGTCTGTGTGTGAAGGTGCCTGCAAAAACCACAAGAGGGTACTGAAGCCTCTGGAGCTGGTGCTATAGGTAGCTGTGAGCATCCTAGCATGGGTGTTGGGAACTAAACTCCAGTTCTTCAGAAGAGCAGTGTAAGCTCTTAACTCAGGGCTTCTCAACCTCCCTAAGCAGCAACCCTTTAATACAGTTCCTCATGTTGTGGTGACCCTAACCATAAAGTTATTTCATTGCTACTTCATAGATTTAATTTTGCTGTTGCAGTCTATCTGATATGTGACCTCCTAAAGGGGTCACAGGCTGCAGTTTGAGAACAGCTGTTGAGCCACCTCTCCAGCACTAGTTTAACTTTTTTCTCTCTTTTTTTTATTATTAAGAAATTTTCTATTTACTTTACATACCAACCACAAATTCCTCCCTCTTCCCTACCCCCAGTTCCCCCCCAACCACCCCTCATTCCTACCTTCCCCAAGTCAAGGTCTCCCATGGGGAGTCAGCAGAGCCTGGCACACTCAGCTGAGGCAGGACCAAGCCCCTCCCTGCTGCACCAAAGCTGTGTAAGGTATCACACCCCAGGTACTAGGCTTCCAAAAGGCCCGCCCATGCACTAGGGATAGATCCTGATACCCCTGCTTGGGGGCCCCCCAAACAGTTCAAGCTAAACAACTATGTCACATATCTAGAGGGCCTAGTGTAGTCCTATGGGGGCTCCACAGCTATTGGTCTACAGTTCATGCATTTCCAGTAGTGTGACTAGTCATCTCTGTAGGTTTCCCCATCATGACCTTGACGTCCACTGCCCAGGGAATCCCTCCTCTCTCTCATTGATTGGACTCCCAGAGCTTGGCCTGGTGCTCTGACATGGATCTCTGCATCCAAATCCATCAGTAACTGGATGAAGGCTCTATGATGACAGTTAGGGAATTCACTAAGCTGGTCACCAGAATAGACCAGTCTAGGCACACTCTCGACCATAGCCATTAGTCCAAGGTGGGGTCATCCTTGTGAATTCCTAGGAACTTCCCCATCACCCTGCCTCTCCCTATTCCCATGATGTCTTAATTTATCATGATATCTCTTTGTTTGCTCTCCCAATGTGTCCCTGTTCCAGCTCGAACCTCTCAGTTTAATCTTAATTTTAAATCAAAATACTGTTGTTTGATTATTACAAAACTCCTGTTTTAAAATGATGTGGTCTCTTCTATGTACATTTCATGAATGCAGTCATTTTAAAGTATTTCTTGGAATTTCCTTAATCATGCTATATTTGCAAACTCTAAGAGTTTGCTTATCATTCCAAATACAGAGCCACATTTCTGTCTTTGACTTATTTCCTATACCTTTTACTCTTTGTTTACATTTGAAGCAAATTTCTTCTAAGATAAGAAACATTTTTTTTTTAAAGAGCAAGCTACGAAAAGTATGATGCTTTTCAAGGGTCTGAGATTTCAAGTGCTTCAAGGAAATGGAGATTCAAGGGCCCTGAACACTACAGATTGATAGCCATGTTTCAAGAGGAAACAGAAATAGCACTTAGGAACTGACAGCTACTGCCTTCTAGAATGGATTCTGGTTCTAATTTCCCATCTGATCCATGTTAGGAAATAGATCTCTTTCACTAAAGGTAACAGGGAGTCCAATATGCAGAAGCAGAGAAAAGCAGAGGTGTATATGCAGAGAATGCAAAAGGAATCCCATTCCACGTAAGGTATATAAATGGGGTTTCAGTGTTTTCCTTTAGTAAGCTAATTTATAATATTAATAAGTAAGTCTGGATGAGAGGGGAGATTATGCAATGCTTTTTGTTCAAAGGTCAGCTGATTAAATCAATTTATAACTGAGAGAATTTGTAATTTGGTAGGTATGTATATCTAAACTTTCTGATGATTTTAAAACAACTTTCCACTGAAGGGGGAATGGAGTTTCAAATGGCCAGTTTCTTCTTGCTTCTCGGTCTTCTGGTTTTTAGGATAATGACTGTAATTTACCAGAACTTCCAGTCAAAGATGCCTTGTTCATCCTGAAATGCAAACCTTATGATACCTCTTGATAACACTTGCATTTATTATTATCATCTGTTTCTATTTTTCTTGGTTTGGATTTCTGATTTCTGGGTGTAGAGTTATCTACATGTCAGAGCAATTTTATTTATATCACCCAATCACCATTTAAAGCAATTAATAATATGCAAATTCTTTATGTCCTGTTCTATATTACAAATATATTTACTGGTTATTCATGCTGTCTTGTTCTTCTGCTGTAATAAAACCCATCATTCCCATTCAGAATTATTTTCAGTGGATGAGCTTCTCATATACCTCATGTTGATTTCCTGAGTTCTCATTGATCTGATCGCTTGAGTGACAGTCTCTCAAAAAACAAGACAGTGGCATTATGGGATAATTATGGCTATGGGGAACAACTTTAATGGAAACAGACCCTGTTGGGCAGCTTTTCCCACATTACTACACCTGGATATGTGTTTGACCTCTTTGCAGCTCAGGTTGGTTATTTAAAGAATGCAGAAACCAAAGCATTATCATTTGATGTCCCCTGGGATTCAGATGATTCTTGACATTGAAACACATACAACCCAAAAACTTCATCAAAAACTTAAAATATCCTAAATTGAAATTTTCTTAGGCCACCTATCCTGGAACATCACAACTCAGCAGCACAGTGGTGCCCCTTGTCTCTTCTGTGGCTATCACAGTCAGGAATTACTGCTCATTGCCCCTGCACAGCATTCCAGGCAGGATCATGGGTATGTCTGAGAAAAAAAAAAAAATTCGCAACTCAAAATGTAGTTTTTCCCACTGTGTATCACTCTGTCATTGTACCATTGTAAAAATAAACAAACAAAAACAAAAATCAAACAAACCCCAATTCACGGCACTACAACTTGGGGAAAACAAGGCATTTCTGTTTTGAACTGCTCTGCACATGCCCAGTGTCCCATGCGCATACATGGGTGTGTGCATGTCTCCCTGTGACTTGTTGCTATGTGTCTACAGACTGCTGTCTTCTGAGGACTCCTCTAGGCTTCCCTACTTCTGACTCGCTGGTTCTTCAGTTATTTGCTGCTAACACTCTTTCTGACCCATCTCAGGCATGGCTTCACTGTGGCCAGGATGGGTCCTGATCCTGCAAAATGTCAGTGGTATACATACAAGGAAAGCCAAGATGTACTCCAAATGCCAAGAGCCACTAGGAGCTTTCTGAACTGGTAGTACTTGGAGTGTACTTCCAGGCATCCCCCCACTCCCCCGAACATGACTGCAAGCTGTTCTTGCAGACTCCCTCAAGACACTTCCTGTGGGGCTCTCCCAGGCAGACTTATAGGTCATCTTTACTACATAACTTACAGAGTCCTACAGTCCTGAGAGTCCAACAAATTGTCAAGTCCAGAATGGCTTGGGTACACCTGGATGTGTAGTGATACCAGGATTCTTGGTATTTCTAAGCAGGGCTCTGCCCTCAACCCCCGTTGAGCTGACTGGGATGTCTGTTCTGCTTCCTTTCAACCATTAAACTTGATCTCTATATTCCTCCATTCCCACTCCTAGATCACAGGATACTTTTGCTGTTTTCCTTGTGGTTTATGAAGTCTCTGATGACTTCATTGTGTCTTCTGCATTTCTGTCTCTCAGCTTTTTTTCTCTGTTGTTGTTGCAATTTTCAAGGTTTCTTCCTCCCCCATATTTTATTATGGTAAATCACCGTATATTTCATACTGTATATTTAAAACACTTGAAGCTTCTGTCCTCAACACTAGTGATTTCCTGGATTATTACTTCTTTGTTCTCCTGATTGACTTTTAAAGGGCTAAGACACCTCCTCCACACATCTGCTGGGTTCCCTGCCTACACTGTATAGATGGAATTCCACAGTCCACTGAAGCATGCAATAAGGGCCATCTGCCAATGGGGTGTAGGATATACTTTATCATGATGATCATGAGCTACCTTTGATGCTAAGACAACCCTGAGTATCTAAACACCAAGATATTTTCTCAGGAGATAGAAAGTTTCTCTGAACAAGCTTGCCTTCTTGGTTGGTCATAGGTTTTTTTGTTTGTTTGTTTGTTTGTTTGTTTATTTGTTTGCTTATTTGTTTGTTTTTGAAATCCAAGCACAAACCACTGCCATGTACACTAACACTAGCCACTTCTAACCCAATAGAGGAAAAAGAATAGAAAGATCCAGAGAAGAAAGGAGATGGAAGCTGGGTAACTGAGGCATGTCTCAGCAGTTCACATAAGTAAATAATACATATATGAATATTCACTACATGCCAAGTGAGTCCCTACAGTAACATTAATTCAATTATGATTAGAAATTGTTTTCTAGTCTAGATACAGTAGATGTCCAAGAGGCAATAAATAAATAAATAAATAAATAAATCTATTTTAAAAATGTGGCCACCTAAGCATTTTATTCATCCTTTCTTATTATTTGCTAATTGTTTTAATAAAGCCAATTAAGATGATAAAGTTGAATTTTTGACTATTTTAAGCAACCTTGCTAGAGTAGTTAGTGTCCCTTTTGGAAACTCTACCCTTCCTGACATCAAAGCGGGAACACCAGGGAAAGAACCCTGTAAGAAAGACTCTAATTATCATCCTGTCCTAGGTTGCCTTAGAGGAAGTCACTGTCTCCTTGGCATCGGGCTGGCTTGGTATCAACACAGAACTGGAAATATGGGGACTGAAGGAACTGCCTGATCACTTCCGTTTTACAGCCTATGGTCAGAGCAAGTATCACACAGCTATTCCAGAAGAGAACAGAGAGAAAATTTATTTAACCCTCAGATAAAGCCTTTGGAAGGATATATGGGTCTTTTCAACAGAAGCAGAAAGGAAGATTGCAGCCATCCTTCATCTCTTTTCGGGGCCTCAGGCTAGAGCTATATTAAGCCATTGGAGGGTGGAAAAAATTGAAGCAGCACGCACCCTGATCTGGAATGACTGCCCAGGTCCCCAAATGACATGCTACCTAGAAGATGTCTCACTGAGACCTGATGCTGAACAGAAAACAACAAAACAAAAACAACAACAAAAACAACAACTTAAAGTGCTATAGAGATAGGGACATTTAAAAACAGAGTAGTTTGGGTCTATGGTCTGGCTCATAGCATCCAGCTTCCTAGGAATTATCCCCTGATAATCTGAAGATGGCTACCTCTGAACTAGTAGCTGAAATTGGTGTCAGTACCTACAAGATGGTATATTAGGCCCAAGATTCCTACAGTGGCAACTTTGTGACCATCAGGTGTGTAAGAATTCCTAACAGAAGGGGAGCTGGAGAGAACCTTCCCATCAGCACAGTTTATGAAGTAGCCTGACTGAGGAGGCTGGCGGCCTTTGAGCATCCCAGTGTGGATTGGATAATGGATACCTGTGATAGTTCCTAAATTGACAGAGACATTAAGGTTACCCTAGTATTTAAACATATAGACTAGGATCTAAGGGCATACCTGGACAAGGCACCCCAGGCTTGGCCCTTGAGATCATCAAGGAACTGATATAATAAGTTTCTAAGCAGCCTAAATTTGCTTCGTGCAAATTGTAATAGTCACCAAGACCTAGAGCCAGAGGCCATTCTGGTGACAAGTAATGGAGCAGTCAAGCTGGCTGACTTTGGCTTAGCCAAAATCTATAGCTACCAAGTGGCTCTCACGCCTGTGGCTGTCAAGGTACCATGCTCCTGAAGTTCTTCTCCATCTACATGTGCAAAACTTGTGGACATGTGGTGTGTTGGTTGTATCTTTGCAGAGATGTTTCATGAATGAAACATCTTGAAGATGTCTGGCCTCAAGATATATCTGTACCCCCAAAAAGCCTTTCCCCTAGAGGGCCTTGACCAATAGGACAATGGAGTCAATGGTGCCCAAGATGGAGGAGTATGGAGCATAATAGCTGCTTGAAATGCTGACTTTTAACCCACATAATCAAATATCTGCTTTCTGAGTCCTGTAGCACTTATCTACACATTGAAGAAAATGACCCAGGGTAAGAAGTAAAGTGGGCTGGCTGCCTTTCCCTTTTTCTAGATGCTTGAGTGGACAGAATCTTACTGAAAGGCAAGCCCTGCTTCCTCTGAGGCTGTGGTGACTCCTCCAGTTTTTTATAGAGAGTATTTTAAGCTTTAAATGGCATTCCTCACTCCTCCTTACAAGGCTTACCCTCTTGCCTTCCCATTTCTCTACTCTAAAGGTTGTGTGTGTCTTGTCTTCTTCCTTCCCTGATTTATATTGAGATCCTTTTTTTTTTAATAAGGCAACTAAACAAGACCACCACCACCAACAGCAGCAGCAACACAGTTGGGTCCCAAAGTAACATTTCAAATATTAATGTCTGAAATGATTGACAAGATAGAAATCCGGATAGAAATCCTAGAGCATCTGGAATTTTCTGTGTACATGAGAAAAGTTTACATATACTCACAAGGACCTTTCTTTGACCAAGGAGTCAGGGTGGAAGCAAACAGTCAGCCCAGCCCTCACCCTTCCACAAAGTCTTGTCATCTTATCATCTATCTTTGTTCTTCCAACTGTAGCCTCCACAGGCAATGAAACCACTGTGTTCTCTTTGATTCTAAGGATTATTGTTCTCAAGATATTCATTCTAACTTGATTTGTTGTTTATTTTCATACCACTTGAAAACTGGCCAAATGGATACACCATTGTTCAAATCCCAGGGATACTTATTATTGGCTATTCATGACTGCCATTTTATAGATGTTGCTATTAGTAGTTGCTTGTAGTCAGGTTTTTCTTTGGGCCACCAGCCCACGAATAACAACAGGGAGACTTATTAATCATGAAAGCTTAGCCTTAGCTTAGGCTTGTTTTTAACTAGCTCTTATAGCTTAACTTAAGTCATTTCTGTTAATCTGCATCATGTCACACACCACCCATTCTGCTTCATCTGTGTCTCCCTGAGTCTCTCTCATGCTCCTAGATTACCTCTCCTCCTTTCTCTCTCTGCCTGAAGCCCTGCCTATACCTCCTGCTTACCTGTTGGCCATTCAGTGTTTTATTGTATCAATCACAGCAATACACCATCACACAGTGTATTAATATCCCCCAACACTTACTCTTTTGCCTGTCCCTCTCAAATCTTCTTCATTTTCTTTGACTTTATGACTCTCTCCCTCTTCTTCTTCTCACTCTCTTCCTAGATTTCTGTCTTATTCATGTAAGCCTCTTTATTGTATTTCCATAGCAAACAAAACAAAACCCAGAGTTACCTAGTACTTCAAGGCTCATGATGTTGCTGTAGACTTCTGTGTGTGTGTGTGTGTGTGTGTGTGTGTGTGTGTGTGTGTGTGTGTGTGTGTGTATGTATGTATGTATGTATGTATGTGTGTATGTGTGCATGTTTAAACCTTTTATTCTTTTCCTTGATAGTTCTTGGATTTTCAATTCATTATTTGATAATTTCATACACATATACAATGTGTTTTGATCATGTAAAATTTTCCCTCCAATGCCTCCAAGAACCCACTTCCGCATCCCTTCCTGACTTCTTGTCCTTTATCCATAGTTCACTGATCTTTTAATTTTATGTTTACATGTCTTGAAATCCTATTGGATTCTTGGCCTTCAGATGCCCTGCTTAGCTAATTACAGTAATTATTTATGCACATATTAGCTACTGTGATTTGGAAAAAGTGGCAGAGTCCCTACATTAGGTAGGAATTAGCTGCCAATGGCAGTCTTGGGTCCCAGGCACTACAGGCACAGTGTGACATAGTCACCACTGCCTTGTGCATCAGCAAGCATGGCAGAAGTAAACAGAAAAGGGTATAGCAAGAGACATATAGAGAAGGGAAGCTGGAGGAGGAGCAGAGAAGTCACAATGGTTACTGGTGCGGCCTGCCTCACTGACAAGGGTGAAGCTACTCTAGGAAGCTGTTAAACCACAATCAGAGTCTGGAAAGGTGAGAAGATACTCAGTCTGGAATTCCAGACTCTCCCAATCAAAGGAAGAAAGACAGGACACTCATGTATCCAAATGTGGGCAGAAGTAAAGTACTGACAGACAGCAAGCCTTATCTCATCAATCTTTGCATGGGTTCACAGGACTTGACATTCTTCAACTAGCCCCTGGGAAGGTAAATGGAATAAAATGGCAAAGACAGCATGCCCCACCCCACAACTATTTCAGTATTCTGAGGCTTGGTTTATTTGGGAATATCAGAATAGAGTTGGAATTGAAGTGGTGACTGTTATTTGCTTTCTAACTAGTTTGCACAATATGATGGTGCTTAGCTGAGCCTGGTGGTATATGCCTGTAATTCCAGCACCTGGAGGATTGAGACAGGAGGGTAACAATGAGTTCCAGACTAGCCAGGGCTACTTAATCAGACTTTGTCTCTAAACATAAACTAACAAAACAACTATGATAAGAAAAAACACTGAAAACTGCCTTGGGAAAGTTTAAATTTTAGAAGTTCTATTAAAAAAATAAAGGCCATTGCTGACATAATAATTTATTGTCTTCATTAGGCATGCAAATATCATGACAAAGTGAAACAGAAAATATAATTATCTTTGATTAGGGTAAATAACTATTTTTTTGAATCTATGGATCTTTCTTTCTAGCTTAAAACCTTGCATCTGAGTGGATGAATCCTTCTTCTGCTCTATGACTATTATCATAAATTCACGTGAAGGCTGCATTTAGTTACGCAGATTGTGTACACAGATGAGAACTGATTTATGTGTTAATCTGGCCAGGCCCACAGTGCTGTAATATTTCTAGATGGAATTTTTTTGAAAATGAGATTATGTTAGTACAGTTTGAGCAAAGCATATTATCTTCTTGGTAGGGGTGGTTCACATCCAATCAGTTGATAACCTGAATTAAAAAAAAAAAAAAATATCTGTCCTACCTCCAGAGAGAGAAATTCTGCCAACAATAGTCTTAGGATTCACAATGAAAATGTTACCTGAGCCTTTGGCTGATAGCCCACCATCAGGTTTTGTTTCTAGTGAGTTTCCACAATACCTGAGCCATCTCCATGGAATCAATCTGTCTGCACATAATTTCATTCTAGATAGCCCTCTTTCTCTGGAGAACGCTGACCAATTCAACTTGACATAGGTCCATATCATTCCTGTTGCAAACTGATCACTGAGCTTTAATAGTTATGACTATTATCTTAAAATTTTTGAGCTTGCCAGTATGATTTCATTTGGAGAAATGATAATGAAAAATATTTGGAAGTCCAGAGTCTACAGTGTTTTGTGGTGGTATTTTTGGAGCTCTGGGTTGTGGTGATAATGTGTTCCCCAATATATTGTGCACCCTAATACACTTATCTGGGGTCAGAAAATAGAACAGCCACTAAACAGACAAAGAGGTCAGAAAATGGTGGCACTCACACCTTTAATCCTAGCATTCTGGAGGCAGAGATCCATTCAGATCTCTGTGAGTTCAAAGCCACACTGGAAACAGCCAGGCATGGTGACTCACACCTTTAATTCCAGGAAGTGATGGCAGTAAGCAGAAAGGTTTATAAGGTTTGAGGACCAGGAACTAGAGACTGGTTAAGCTTTTAGGCTTTTTGAGCAGCAGTTCAGCTGAGATTCATACTGGATAAGGACTCAGAGGCTTCCAGTCTGAGGAAACAGGATCAGCTGAGGAATTGGTGAGGTGCGGACACTGTGGCTTGTTCTGCTTCTTTGATCTTCCAGCATTCACCCCAATGCCAGGCCCTGGGTTTGTTCTTATTAATAAGACCATTTAAGATTCATGCTATACTGGGTGCGAAAAATACAATGAAATTGTATACTATAAGAACAAATAAATGAACTGTTTTCATAAGAAAGTAAACAGAGGACTCTCTATACATTGTGAACATATAGCATGCTGCTGTGGGTTGTCTTTCTGTATACTGTTAATATGTGTTGATCCTATTTGCTAATGAATAAAGTTGTTTTGGCCTATGGCAAGGCAGCTTAGAGGCAGGAGGAAAATTCAAGCAGAGAAACAGGAAGAAGAAAGGCAGAGAGAGATATGAGCCAGCTGCCCAAGGAGCAACATGTAATGGGATGCATGTAAAGCCACAGAACATGTGGCAATACACAGATTAATAGTTATGGGTTGAGTTAAGTTACAAGAGCTAGCTGGCAAGAAGCCTGCCATAGACCATACAGTTTGTAAATAATATAAGCCTCTGTGTGTTTACTTGGGTTGAGTGGCTGTAGGACTGTGGATGAGAGAGATTTGTCTGGACTGCAGGGGGCTGGGCAGGACTGGAGAAAACATATGACTACAGCATGCCCCATGTTTCTAAAATTGGACATGCTGAGAACACCAGTAACTGCATCACAGAATTAAGAGCAATATGGAGCCTTATTCCCCACCCCCAACCCCTGCACACACATACAACCCAATGGCTTAAACATCAGAAATTTATTTTGACTTAAATTTAGTTCAAAATCAAAGCTTCTGCCCTATGGGGCCTACCACAATGCTCCTATGAGCAGTTCTAGTGACCTGTGGTGAGGGAGGGACTGAGATCTATGTCTCTTGCCAAGTTCTTAGAGGTAGAGACAGGCATACCAACTACCATTGTTTCCTAACACCCCCCAGGGAGGGAGAGAAGCTTGGACTTACAATTTAAATCTATTACTAATAAACAAATCATTTACAAGTCTCTGCAGGACCACCAATAATATTCTGTGTCTTTTACTGTTCACCTTCTCTCAGAATTCAGCTTCTTTGAGAACAAAAACTACCATTTTTATCTCCAGAGCCTAAAAACTTGAGCAGCACCACAAAGTCGCTGAATAAATATATACTGAATAAATGGGTTTGTTCTAGATTTGAATTTTAATAACATCAAGTAAACAAGGCAGGAATGATTATTAAGCCAGAGAGCTTAACTTTAATATTTTATGTGGTGTAAGCTGGGAGACCAAAGCCTATTGGTGACACAGATGGTGCTGGATAATTGTCTTCTTCTGTTCTATTGTCCTTTGTGTGTGGATTGCTATAAAGAACAGACAGAGTGTCTGGAAGCCATGATATTCTTTTAGATGTTGCTATCTATAAGAATCTTTAAATTGGTTCCAAGAGAATCTAGACCAAATTTTATGACCAGTTTAGTGTCCAATGGGTAAAACAAAGAGAAGGCAGGTACTTGAAACTTTCTGAAGTTTCCAAGGATGGAGGTAGTTCTCCAGGTTTCTGTGTCTTGCTGGAGGCATCACCAACAAACACGATGACTATTTATGCCTTGGGCATTTGGAGTTAAATAATGGAATGAACCACCAAGAGAGATACATTTCATGGCTAACCTTGCCTGAGGTCCTTACTCTTTTGGCTCTCTGTAGGTGTTCATTTCATGCATTTCTTTGTAATGGTTAAAAGGATATACTGAGAACAGCTTGATTCCCTCTTACTGTTTTCTCAATATGCCTAAACCATAAAGGTGGCTTCATGAAGTCACTAAATGTGAATGTATGTTTGCATCTTAAAACAAAACAAAACAGAAGAACAGGAATCAGCACATATTAGCCAAACAGTTAAGCAGATGTTTCTGATGGGCTGTGCTAAAGAGACAATTAAAATACCAAAGAGCATCTCACTGGCCTTTCAACAGAAATGTTGCAGAACATTCTGCATAAGCACTCACACAGAACAGCCTGAAAATAAGCAAAGGAAGTCAATTGTATATTCTCTAATATTAAGAATGTCTGTTACCATGAGTACAGAGTTATTCAATAAAATATAGATTGAATGAAAAACTATACTAGTGACCAAATTGACAGAGGAAGTGTATTTATATATATCAACAAAAATACAAGCACTTCTCCTATTACTTTAGGTTAAAATATGTGAGTGGTGTATATTCATATGTATACTTATGCCTCTGTGCATTTGTATATCTGTGTGTCTGTGTATGTATGACAATTGTAACATAGAGGCCTTCAACTAGTATGTGGCAGGGATAAATTCCAGAAGTTCAATCTGTACTGTGGAATGTGGAATCAGGAATTGGACTATGTTTTTGGGGCAGTTTGACCTGTCTCATTCTAAATATAAAACACTACAGCAAGATGGCCTTGACTGTATGTGCAATGTAAAACAGAAACAAGTAGTGGAATATCAGTGGAATTTCAATCCCTTCCTTAGAAAGGTCTATATTTTAAGATTTTAAATAGCTCATGAGTTTGAATTTGAACTAGCCCTAAAATGAGAGAAAAATGGTGAAAATAAACTGTCCTCAGAAGTATTCTCTATCTTTAGCTGCCACCTTGACTTTCTGGCTTCCATGGATAATCAGGATTTTACTAAATTGGACAGCCTCAGTCAAGTCCTGGCTCCTGGGTTGGCAAAGACTGGCTAAAAGGAAGCTTTTCCCAAAAGACTTCTCTAATTTTATCCTGGCTCATCTAATGGAAGGGGCATGGGCATGTTTTTAAGAATTTCTTTCAAATATTGTTTTACAGCATTATTTTTATATCCAGCTAAAAATCCTTCCATTTAATTTATCCAGGGATGGTGCCTGATGTTATACAGCAGAAACCAACACACCCTCTCTTACCAGACCAGCAAAGCTTTCTGTAAGGTTTCTATATGGTGTGATTCTAGTGCCATATTCTCCAAGCCCATGACATGAAGTTAGTAATGGTTTGCAATGTCTCTGTTAGACACTAAGAACCAATTACAAATCTTATGAGATTCTTCTGACTCCTCTACACCGAGTGCTCCTGACCAAATGATGGCCTAGAATGCTGACTCATTCTTAAAACAATTGGCTGAGAATGTGCTATAGTTCACCATCACTGTTTTAAGATTATTACTGGTATGAGTTTTATTTTTATTTTTTGAGAATTTGATACATGAGTCCTGCATTTATATCATCTGCTTCCCTCCCTCTCCAACTGGAACTGCTTTCACAGCCCTACTCTCTCTCAAATTCATGACCTGTTTTTTAATTACACACACACACACACACACACACACACATACACACACACACAATCCCCTGCTGATTCCATTTAGTGTTGCTCATATCGGACATGTACTTAGAGCTGACAGTGACTGTCTATAACTCTTCATCTAGGGGTGGGGCATTGTGAAATTTCCAGATCTACATCAACAAGTGAACTGGCATCTTATACAGGAATTGTTTAAAAGACCATATTGCTGAGACTTTGTGAGTGCAACATTCCTATCAGGTATAGCTCATATCATCAAGCAGAAAGCATAAGAATGACCCCCATAGGCTCATAGATTTGAATACGTGGTCACTAGGGAGTGGCACTATTTGGAAAAAATTAGCAAGTGTGGCCCTGTTGGAGGAAATGTGCTGTCACTGGGGGTGTGCTTTGAGGTTTGAGAAAGCCCGTTCCAAGCTTTTTGAAAGAGTTTCTTTTCCTGCTGTCTGTGGATCTGTAGGTGGAACTCTCAGCTACTTTTCCAACATTATGTTTGCCTGCATGCTGCCATCCAACCTGCCATGATGACAGTGAACTAAACCTCTGGAAACTAAGTCAGCCACAATTAAATGTTTTCCTTTGTAAGAGTTATTGTGGTCAGGCTAGAGAGATAACTCAGCAGTTAAGATCAATGTCTGCTCTTCTAGTAGATTTAGGTTCAATTTCCAGCACCCACATGGTAGCTCACAATTGTCTGTAACTCCAGTTCCAAAGGATCTGACACCTCACATAGATATAAAGGTAGACAATACACCAATGCATGTAAAATAAAAATAAATCTAAAAAAATAAATCAAAAAAAAAAAAAAACAATTACTATGGTCATGGTGTTTCTTCATAGCAATAGAACACTGACCAAGTAACATAGTATTATTTTTAATTCCTTTCTAGGGCAAAACTGTATCTCAATCTTATAAGAAATTGGAGCAGATGCCCATACCAAGAAGCACAAAAAACATAAATGTCACACCTTGATGGAACTTACTCAAAGAAAATGTTATCACCAATGTTTTCAGTTCCTGTTGCCATGTGTAGACCACATCAGAGTTCAAAGATAATTTGAAAATAACCAGAACCTTGCAAAACATGCATTGTGTTTCTAATTGTGAAAACCTACAGAAGTTAATTTGGGATCTCAAACAGTGATGTTTTACATTACATTTAAAGTTTAGACTTACTATGCTTGAGAGACCAAAAAGCAAAACATGCTGGCAACATGTACGTCCCTGACTCTTATAGGCTGTACCCTACCAGCCTAATTCCTTTTTTTCCTCAGACATTGAAGACTATTCTTAAATTGACTAATCTTGTAAAATTTGCTGTTCTGGTAGGATAGAAGATCATAAGACTGACTGCTATTTTTGCTTTTGTAATCAAATTGGCTTAACTCTGTTCAAAAGGATACAGAACAACTGTAAGACATGTATGTTAAAATTAGACCCTGCCTACAAGTAGATAAAACACATGTAATCTTGTGGGGTTTGCCTTTATAAGCCTTGGACTAATATGGCTATCTGCTGCATATTGAGAGCATAGTCAGGTGTAGTCATCGCCCCACATTGGATGCCAGTACCTAAATAAGAAGCCTCTTCTCATTAAATTTATTTATGGTCATGGTGAGAGCCATCTCAGACCCATAACAAAAGTAGTTTTCTAAAGTGTGAAATATGAACCATCAGTAACTAGGCAGTGAATGGCTGTGTCCACAGATGGGAACAAGACACAGTTAGTATTCATTTCATAAACTTTATGTCCAAAGTAAAAATGTGAAATTTCTCAGATGCCTAAAAGGTTTTCTCAGAGCAGCACACCTACTAATCAACACCACTGATTAGTTTTCTCAGTTTGATTTTCTCAACTGTGTTCAAAACAACTTTGTTCTTCATGTTTTACAGATAAGGAATGTTGTCGTGATCTAGCAACTTCACTGTTTTCCTTTTCCAAAGAGTTTGTACAGTGACCCATCCAGGACTCTGGGTCTCTACCCTCTCTCAGCTATCTGGTGATTCATCCCTTTCTGTTCTCCCCAGAAACCCCACTTTTGCTATTAGCACTAGAACCCATAATGCACTGCACCCAACTATACTATTATTACTTCCTATTGACCTGTTGATTTTTAGGTGTTTACTTCATAGGATAAAACTCCTTTGATTCCTTCATTTATTTGGTATTTATTTTATACCTATTATGTACAATTCTAAGTAAAGAAACTCAAGAATTTAAAGTCAATGTATGATAAAGGGCATCCATAGGATGGATAGCCAAAGATAAAGAGAACTATTTTCACTCAGATCCTATGTATAGGGAGCATGATACTAGTATAAGAAATGCATTAAAAAACAGGTGATATTTATATGAAAAATTAAATTACCATCTACCTGATACTTCTTGATAATTATATAATAACCAAATCATGAGGGGACTTGCATGCCAGCACATCAAGTAAAATGCTAAGCAACTGAATATTTCTTTAAAAATTATCATGGAATATTATGGAATGTAGCTTTGAAGGAAGAGCCACAATAACTTACAAGAGCCCAAGATGGGGCAGGACAGGTTGATATAATCTCTGACACCAAATGCTTGATCTTGGGAAATGCTTGAATCTATGACCATTGTTGTTGGTATTTTGGCTATTTTGGGTGGGAGGGATACCACCCATCTCCCAAATAAATCACACACAGAGGCATATTCTTAATTATTAATGCCCAGCTTTTGCTTAGCCGCTTGCTAGCCAGCTTTCTTTAACTTAAATTATCAGGTCTGCATTTTGCCTCTGGGCTTTTCCCATTCTCTTACTTCTGTAAATCTTACTCTTACACTGTGGCTTGCTGTGTAGCTGGGTGGCTGGCCCTTGTTACTCTCTTCCTTATTTGGCTACTTCTTCTTTTCACTCCTCCATCTCTTTTTTTCTTCCTATATATTCTCTCTGCCTGCCAGCCCTGCCTATCCTTTCTCCTGTCTCGCTATTGGCTGTTCAGATCTTTATTAGCCCATCAGGGGTTTTAGACAGGCACAGTAACACAGCTTCACAGAGTTAAACAAATGTAACATAAACAAAAGTAACATACCTTAAAATGATATACTATAAAACAGTCACTTGCTCCCTAGTTCCCACAGCAGATAGTTCTAGGACCTTTACCAAAAGCTCTTGGGGATACTCAAGTCCCTCCCATGAATGAGAAGTACTTGCATCCAGCCTGTGTATCAATCCATGTGCTCAAATGGTTTCTAGATGGAGTATATAATGTGAACACTATGTGAATAGTTGTCATACTATATTGTTTAGGGAAAGATAACAAGACACTGTGGCATGTGTTCTGAGTAGATGCAATATATATTTTTTTTCATTATGGATAGAGTCTGCAACTGTGGAACCACAGACACAGAGATGACTCTACGGCAGCCTCAGATGCCATTATCTATGAGACCAGAGAAACAATAACAGCTACAACAAGTGTTTAGACATCAGATGTAGAGTAACTTTATGGGGGAATATTACTTTAAGGTATGTTACTTTTGTTTATGTTGCATTTATTTAACTCTGTGAAGCTGTGTTACTGTGCCTGTCTAAAACACATTATGGGCTAATAAAGAACTGAATGGCCAATGGCAAGGCAGGAGAGAGAAATAGGGCTGTCAGGCAGAGAGAATATATAGAAGAAGAAATCTGGGAGGAAGAGAGCCAGTAGGCGAAGAAGAAGAAAGACATCCATCAGGAGCAGCTACCAGCTACACAACCAGCAATAGAGTAAGAAAGAAAGGTATACAGAAACAAAGAAAGGTAAAAGCCCAGAGGCAAAAGACAGGTTAATTTTAAGTTAAGAAAAACTGACAAGAAACAAGCCAAGCTAAGGCTGGGCATTTATAATTAAGAATAAGCCCTTGTGTGTGATTTATTTGGGAGCTAGGTGGCAGCCCCCCCCCAAAAAAAAAAGAGCAAAAATTAACAACAACAGAGCTTAGTACATAGTAGGCAGCACTTTCTGTTGCTTCCAAGCATAGCTATATAGAATTCATTATAAAGTTCTAACAAGATACTGGGGTGCTCAGCTGCCCCTAAGCACCCAACACATTTTGTGGGGGTTATGGCAAAAGTGCTCCTGTCCTGTGTAATTCAAACCAGTCAGTCTACATTCAGTTCTTTGTAGCCCATTTAAATACCATGTTCATTATATTAAAATAACTATCCTGTGGAACACTTAAAATACCACAGTTAATTTAAGAAAAGTCTATTTTTAGTTCTTCTCTTTAAGAAGTGGGCTCATGAGTGAGCCTCGCTGGTGCCTCAATCTAAGGTGAGATTATTATCATGACTGACAGGCAGATGATTCTCAGTGAATCAGTGAAAATTAATAATGACTTCGGAGGATCAGATCCCAGCCCTTATGTAAAAGAGGATGACAAATCCTTGCACAGAGTCCCAGAGGCTCCATTTGGTAGATATACATATACTTCACTCCACAACAAAATTATTAAAAAAGAATGATTTCAGAATTCTACACCATGATCCATGGTTGGGGCTCAGAGATCTGATTTATGAGTGTGAGTGTACAATCTGTTTGGCAATGGGACCAACTGTTACTTGATCATTTTTTTAGCAGAATTGTCACAGGGGAAAAATTGGATTTTTAAGAAAGTAATAACTAGAGACCAATGTCATTTTTAAAGGCACACAAGGAGCACTCCTGGCTCCCAGGGAGTATCCACTAGTGAGCACTGGGGATTGTGTGTTTGCATTCATCACTGGCAGAAACAGGATAGACTCACTATTTTTATTTCTAGCAGACTGAAATACAGATCTTCTCTGGCAATGAGGTCAAGTGACCTTGGTGGCTTCAGAGCAAAACAGCCTCTGCCTTCTGGGAGAACCAGAACAGATTTCTTTTAGAGTGGAAAAATGCCTCTTAAAGGTTAAAACTGGCTTAAGGGATAATGCATCCTGAATTTCTAGTTGACATTCTAGTGTGCGTTTGAGAATGAAACACTGAATGCTTGGTTTTAATTTCTATTAAGTATCATTTTAAGTAAAATAAATAACTTGCACATAGGGTACCTATGTCAAAAGTTAAGAATGCTACAAGTGTGTAATTTTGTAAGGCAGCTTACAAAGGCTATTTGTGATTCAGCCTGAGGGGTACAGAGGTGTATTGGGGGATTCCCTGAAAAAAGAAACCACTATGGTTAAGAGAACAGTCCACGTGGTACATTAGAACATGTAAGTCCAGAGAGGCCCTAGCTGGGCAGCCAGGTGACAGACATGTGGCCTGATCACTTTGCTCTCTCTGTTAGTTCACCCATGAAAGGACAAGGACTGTTTCTGCTTCACAGAGTGGCTGTGTGGATGGTTCAGGTCAGAACCTATCACTTGCTGATGTGAGCATTGCACTAACAGAGAGTTTCCCCAAACTTTAGCAGTTATGATGTCAACTTGCCAAACTTCTTTGGAAGAAGCAGATACCTCTGGTAAGGTAAGATGGCTTCAAGTTAATCAAACTGGGTTTGTTCAGGGCAGCCTGACCTACTCCTAAGAGCACTCTGAAACGGTCTTGGATCTAAAAGAGAAAGGAGTAGCTCTCTTGTGCTGGCCTTGAAGACAGCACTGTGTGCAGAGGTGCTGTAGCCAGGTGTTACAAGCAGCCTTTGAAAGTTGTGGGCCGGAATCTGTCAGCAAAATGGGATTCAGCTCCTAGACAAGATCGCCAACCAAGAAAGTCACATTTTGAAGCTTCTAAAACCCAAGAAAAACCCAAGTGTGTGGGCCTCAGCCCCCCAAACCTGCAGGGCCCTACACACTTGTTGGTGTTACTCTCTCTTAACCCAGGCAATGTCAGGCAATCATGCAGGAAGGATGTTGTAGCTTGGAATCCTATTGCCTTTCCATTATGGATATGCGGAAACTCATTTGCATATCAATACTCCCAAATCACCTTCCTGCTCTGGGGGCAGCTGCCAGTCCCTGTCTCCCCTAGAGCTAGTCAAGGATCCTGGTGCCAGCTTCATTTTCCTACAGCATCTGTTTCCTCCATGAACAAGGGGCCAAGTATGTTTCTTTGGGTTAAAATAAACACATGCAATCATTTATTTTGTTGCTTGGTTGTATTTCTGCTACTGTGGGAAGCTTTTCTGGACCATCTGCCCCTGTGTTCTTTTCTGGTCTCTCCAATTTATCACAGTATCAGAGCTATTCCCTTTTCTCTGTATCCATCAGAGTTCATCCTGAATTTCTTCTTATGCTCACTATAGGACAAGGTGTTATTTCCTACTGTAGAAAACCAATGACAAAGAGAATCAAAGGTTGAGAATCTTGACCCTCCCTATCACCAACCCTCTGCTCAGTCTAGATGTCATAAATAGTGTAGGTGGCCTCTCACTATTTCCACTTTCAGCACAGAGAAACTCAGTGAATCTTTATTACACACAGTAACCAGGAAATGATTCTTTTCCTACCTTTTCAAACATGATTGCTCTCTCTCTCTTTCTCAACATTTAGGTGCTATTTTATTTTCTTAGTACTTAGTAACTAAGTATGTTCTTAGTAACTTAGTAAGTTCTCTGTATTTTTTACTTGATTAATTGATGGATTAATATAGTTCTCAGTACATAATAAAGTCTAAAGCAATTACTCTCTGAATTTACTTAGCTCAATTATTTGTTGTGTACCCTTCTTTGTACATGTGTACTTTGATTGTCCAATGTCCATCATTTTAACATGAAGACAAAGATAGAATTTAACTTCAAAGGCATGGTTTTTATTACAAGTTTTTATAATGTGTCTAGTAATGTATATGTGACCAGGTGTCTGAAAATCAGATGCTGTTTCCAGCGCTCCTGAACTACCTGTGTCTAATTACAGTCATTCAAGCTCTAACTCCACAGAGTCATTTATTGGCAGTGACATAATGAGAAGCTGCCATCCCCTGAAATGATGTTTATAAAGCATGCACTTTTCAGTTTAAAAACACTAAGAAGTGATGTGCAGAACAGACATACACAAATACAGACTTACAAACGTGTCCATGTCTTTGTAGAGTCTATATTTGCACAAACATCCACCAAATCAGCCTTAGAACACTAGAATTCGACACTAAATCCTCTCCTAGAGATGGAAACAGATTTAGTGGCAGACATTCTTGGCCCGCTATGTAGAAGACTGAATTTACTAGATGAATGGATACTATCATATCTGAGGACTAAATTTAGGGACAGAAAAAAAAATCTAGATTTATAAATTTAAGTTTCTTAAGAGGTAAAAGTTGAATTTTGGAAGAGACACCCTCCCCGTCCTGGAAACAATTGCTGAAGAATGGTGGGAAGAGGAAAGTGGAGCCTAAGAGCAAGGGTAGGCGATAGGGCTTCAAGGACACAGGGCACCTGGAGTGAGGGTTCCACAGAGGGACTGGGGATATGCTAATAGGAGAGTTGGGCACCCGGGCACTGTCACAGGCATCTGGGTTGCTCTTGCTTAAGGAGCACATACAGCCATCTGAGCAAGGTACTAGATTGTCTTCCCCTAGAGCTGGAGGTCTTAAACTAAGCAAGCAGATAAATAAGTGAAAATCCGTGATGCAAATGGGTACACACCATAAGGGAAGAGAGAATTGACTCTCAGGACTATAAAATGCTACATGCCTGCCAGCTCAATAGCCCAACACTCTAGGAGGGGGACCCCAGTTGTGTACTACTGAGAGAATTCACAGGGGGAGTCCAGGGGCCAGCTCAAGCTTTCTGATATTTTTTTGCAAATATATTTCAGGGTGTTTTAAAGAGAAGACTTAAAGGCCCTGGTGGGAATATCCTGGATGGAGGAATGATTGATGGTTATCTGCTTCACAGTGTGTAGACCTGTGTAGATTAGTCCCTGCTCTGTGCGTTCTCAGCACACCACACGGATACCTCTCCCTGTGTCATTAATTCACCATTCAATTGTCTATCTCCATAATCCTAAAATATCTTCCTTTAACCCAGGTCTCTTGCTAAATACAACATTGCCCCTTCCTCTGAACTCCTCTGGAAGCACTCTGTGGGCTTTCACCAACCAGAACATTACAGGAACTCATTCACATCCTGCAAATGAAAACCCCTCCCACATTTCATGTGTTCATTCCCTCCACCATCCGAATCCTCCCCAGTGTCAACAGGCTCTCCCCTGTTGTTCAATCCAATACCTTTCTCTTTGATCTCATCACTCTTTGCCAATCAGTAGTGACAGAAAACTACGCCTTGGTTTTCCTGGCTGGCTGGTTAGTGGTCCAGTCTCTTTTGGCTCTGTCCTCTGAACACTTGTCTTTGTGATCTTCCTAGCCTGTCATCTTTGCCTTATGTTCAGACTATATCATGAGATGCTGCATAGCTCCTACTAAAAAGCCACTGTTTCCCTGTCTCCTCCTGCTGAAATGCAAATTGCATGCAGTCAGGGATGGACCTTGGCTATGTTCCGTGACATTTCTCAACTACTGCTTTAGTGCCCATTCTTAGTTAATCTTTCTGGAAGGAAGCATAAAGAAACTAGAGCAAAGAGAGGGTAATTATTAAAAAGGAAGCCACAACGGGCCACCACAGGCCATAGTCTTGGGTAGATGTCACTGGACCTGGCAGGAGGCAGGTATCCAGCATCAAAAGCCTTGGTCAGTATCTCTTTGAAATGGGATTGTGAGTACAAACTACCTGAATCATTTGGAAAAAGCTGTAGGTGGCAGTGGGCTGCTCAACACTGGACCAGTAGTTGACAGATTGTTTCAGGCAGGCTAATAAATTGTTCTTCAGTCTATTCGAACTGTGGTGACCAGTTTCTCTCAATGAGCAAATCATCTGGTTGTAACAGAAAAAGCAAGTAAATTGAATTTGTTGACTCATTCCTTACTTATTCACTTACTCTCAGAGAAAGTCTCTCTCTTTCTCATTAACAATTGCCTTGTTTCTTTCTCTGTCAGCTATCAATTATTTTTGTAATCACCAAGGAGTACATAGAAAAACAACAAAATTTCCTGTCTTAATACAAAGGTGTGGGGTTACAAATGATTACAGGTTCAAAAAAGTTTTAAGATCCCCAACAAAAACATATTAAGCCCCCAAACAGTAGGTCAATCATTTGGTAAAATTAAATATTAATAGCAAGTGCTGCATCTCCTTGCTGTTTTCTTTGAGATAAATGTATCTTTTAGCTACTTTGATTCTTAGAATTCTAGTTCTTTTAATGCCAGTGTTGCAGAATACTTAAAGAAAAAGACATCTAAAGTTTTTGGGTAATTATTAGAGATGTGTGGATTGTTGCGATATCATGGACTTAGGTGAGCAACCTCACTGCTGGTTTGTGCTAGATCATCCTGTGTTTCTCTTTACCTCCATGGCACTTCCATGGTCAAAAGATGTTCATATGTGGAGTTGAATACATATGGCATTACGATACAGAATCTGGACAATAGAAGAGAAAAAGAAGAGAGAGAGAGGGGAAAGGGAAAATTGGCTGAGAAAGGAATGGAAGAGATTAAAGAGTAAGAGGAAAGACCTGGAGAGGACAAACATTGAAAAGTGGAGACCTGATGCAGACTGAAATTCCAGTCAATCTGCTCATGTCATCGAAAATAATATTACCAAGGAATGGCTCAATATCCTATAATTTGTTTTAAGATAAGAAATTTGGGGCTGAAGTGGTAGCTCAGTAGTTAGAGAACTTGTTCTTGCAGAAGACCAGAGTTCAATTCCGCACTGAGTACTCAAAACAGCCTATTACTCCAGCTTCCAGAGATACAGCACCCTCTACTGGCCTCCACAGGTATATACACGTATGTATGCATATGTATACCTATACATACATTTTTTTTAAAAGCCTTAAAAATAATTTCTATAGGCATTGTGTTTTAATCACAAAACATTTTCATGAGAAAATGTTAAGAATGTGTTACTCAGGGAGGAAATAGCACATCTGCCCACAAAGCGCACATCGTCATTCCTATGTGCAGCCCCACACACTTATGAACAAGCACCATGTGTGTGCAAGCAGGTAGAGCAAGTACACCATAGCGCAAAGTGTGGTCAGGTGTTCTTGTTGAAGCCATGCTTTACAATATCTTCATTCTGTATTTTTGTTGAATTACATATTATTTACCTATGGGGGCATGTGTACATGCGTCTGGGTTTGTGCATGCTACAGCATGCATTTGGAGGTCAGAGCACAGCCTTGTGGAGTTTGACTTTTTTTCATTTATCATGTGAATCACGTAGGATAAAAGACAGGTGGTCAGGCTTGGTGGAAGGTGCCTTTACCTGCTGAGCCATCTCATTGGGTTTCTCCTTTCTTCCTTCCTTCCTCCCTCCCTCTCTCCCTCCCTCCCTCTCTCTCTCTCTCTCTTTTTCTCTTTCTCTCTCTCTCTCCCTTTTCTTTTAACTGAGACAGGGGTTTCTAGCCCAAATTATTCTCAAACTCCCTATGTAATAGAGGATGAACTACTGGGCCCCCCCTCCTCTGCCTCCTGAGTGCTGGGATTATAGACATGGGTGGCTACACCTAGTTATATCCTGATGGGGATGAAAACAGGATATGTCAGGCAAGTACTCTACCAGCTGAGTTACAGACTTAGTCCTGTATTCTATTTTATATATATATTTAGTTAATTGATGTTAATTACTTTTAGTAAGATATTAAAATTCTAGGGGACTTTTTCCTGAAACTAAAATGCACTTATATTCCAACCCTTAGTTTTCTGTCCTAGAAAACTGAGTGGCAGAAAGGGGAACCCCAAGCTGAAGGGACAGCATATGTAGAACAAGATTCAGTCTCAACAACAGTTTTCATCCAGGCTACACAGTGGAAACTTAGACTTACCTTTGGAAAGACTTAGTTGGGATTGTCTCTTGCCACTGTAGGCAATAATAAGGTCAAGGGGAATACTGTTCAGTCCTGTTCTCAATGGGAGGACTTCAGGTGGCTGAACACATTCACTCTTGGGGAACTTTGCTGTTTGACATATACCCCATGTTGCTTATACTCTAACCAACATTATGATTTGCCACTGAGCCTGCTGAAGTACTTAGGTGGTAGACAGCTGGCATGGCTGGGGATTCCAGGGGATGAGCATTCATGAGTTGTCACCCATGCCTAGGTGGGGGTTTTGGAGATACAGCTGTTGAGAGACACCAACTCCCTTGTAAGCAACTCCATCCACTCACTAAGACAGAATAGAGCTGTTCCTATGTTCTCTTTGTATCCTAGATGAGGGAACATCGTTCCCATGCTTGTCCCCAGGAAATGTCAAACAAGGACTGGAAATTGTATTTTTTTGCTTGCTTTCAAAGAAACATATTCATTGAAAGCACATGAGAACTGACATGATTATAATGAACAATCTTGCAAAAATGTCCTGCCATTCATTAATAAGCACACCTATGTATTTATGCACTGTCCCTTATAAATTTCCTTAAACACATGTATATTGAGCACTGGGAGATTGTTTAGTGGATAAAAGTTATTTGCCACAGAAGAGTGAGAACCTGAGTTCAAATCTCATTAACCTAGATAAATGCCAAGGGTGTGCTGTTGAGTGCCTGTAATTCCAGAGCTCCTACAGGAAGATAGATGGGAGGTCGAAATAGAAGACTACCCAGAGACTCTGGGGATATCTCACCTAGAATATGCTGAACCTGGCCCCAAAAGACAGAAGATGAAGACCAACACCCAAGGCTGTCCTTGAACTCCCACATACATAGAATAAATGGCTTCTTCACACTTGCACACTCACATATAATGATACACACACACATACACATACACTGTGGTATGTCTTTCTGTACACTGTGAATATATGTGCTGCCCCCACTGGCTAACAAATAAAGCAGCTTTGGTCCATAGCAAGGCAGCTTAGAAGCAGGTGGGAAATCCAAGCAGAGATACTGAGAGAAGAAGAGTGGAGTTGGGCAAGACATCAGCCCCACCATCCAAGGAGCACAGGTAAAGCCATGGAACACATGGTGAGTCATAGATTAATGTAAATGGGTTGAGTTAAGTTATAAGAGCTAACGAGCAAGAAGCTTGAGTCATAGGCCATACAGTTTATAATTAATATTAAGCCTCTAATTGATTATTTTATAAGGGACTATGGGACCACAGGTGGGAGAGAGTCATTTGGACTGCGGGACCAGGTGGGACCAGAGAAACTTCCAACTATACAGGCACACACACACACATACACACACACACACACACACACACACACACACACACACACACACACACAATCCCTATAGATGACTTCTTACAGAGTCTTTTTCTTCCCTTTGTATAGAACTTTAAAAAAAATGACTAACATATAGTTCCTTGGCCAAAGTGAAAAAGACAAAGTTGTCTACTGATTTAGCACAAAATGATGAGATAATTACATGAGGCTCATGAACCAGGTGCTGGAATTGCTAGGGAGCAATTAATTGATTCAACCTAGGTGGTATCATTAGGAGGAAGATGCACACACAGAGTAATGATTATACCAGGCCTCTAATATCAGGAGGATTTTTCTAATTATGGAGGTAGGAAGGAGCTCCTTCCTTCTCATCTCTACTTCCCATGGGTTGAAAAAGACTACTGTGTGAAAAAGCTCCTTGATTTTCAGACCTGGGTCTATATTTAGAAGAGCAGTGAAGCAAGTCTGCACATAGAAGTGCTGCAGAATCTGTGTGACATCCTAAGTCCTCCTCCAGGGGCTAGTGACAACCTACTCTATCTATGGATGCTAAGTCCTCCAGCCAGGGACTAGTGATGCCCTACTCTATGGATGCTAAGTCCTCCAGCAGGGGCTAGTGACGCCCTACTCTATGTATACTATATCCTCCAGCAAGGGGCTACCTGCCTGCCTACTGCCCCTGGGAAGTTCAAGCTGTCTTTTACCCCTGACGGTCCTGTGCTGGATACAGGTGGCTTCTAGGTAGGCTCAGGTAGAGCCTGCTGAATAGAGGGTGTCCCTATGGCTTAGCATAGTACTTGGATTCTTCATAATACCCAAGTGTTTGCTGCTGGATGGTTTATTTACAAAAGCCATCAATTTTAACATAAACTTTAAGCATAACAAAGGGGGAAAGAGAGAGATTGGAGAGAGGACACCCCATGTTGTAAGGAGTTTTCAGGAGCCAGGAGTTTGTTCTACTACAAAATGACTACATTCATCTATCAATTAAGAAAGTGTCAGGTGTAGAACAAGGACCACAGCCTTGAGAAATAGCCGGCTTTTGGTTCTCTCAGCAAGTGCCTCCAACAGGACCTGCCTGCTCCACCCTCTATAGGCAATTGCCCCTCATAGGAAGTTGCATAATTTTTTGTGTATATGGGTCACCACATTTTAAAGTTTGCCTCTGTGAAACATGGCTGTCTGAATTTTAATAGTCTGGTGGTTTGGTTGTTTTCTTTCCTTTTTTTTTTTTTTGTCAATGCCATGAGTTTTGGGACCCTATAACTATTGCTGCAGTCTCAACCCACAGTTCAAAGTGAAAGTTACACCGTGCTTTTCTTTAATGAAGCCTACAGAATGGGGTGAACTCTGTCATACCCCCAGGACTTCATGAATATGAATAATCACTTCAAAGGGTCTGCTCTTTAGAAAAATTGTTGGGCTATTTCATGCTTGACCTCGATTTCATAACAATGATTTAGAAAGCACCCTACACACTGCCTTCCTCAGCACTGATGATCTCTGCTTTACTCCACCCCAGGTTATAGGTGGGAGAGTCTCTGTAGAACACAAGTCTAAACACTTGAAAATATCAGTAGCATACTTAATGGGAATAAAAGCTCAGATATGTGCATTGACATACTATTAAAAGGCTGATTTTTGCTAACTGCTACAATATCTAGTTAAGAAACTACTTTTCTTCACACTTGATATTAGCCAAAATGCCAAGAAGCGATATAAACTACTTTCTTTATGCATTCTGAATATTCCTCATTCTCATTATTATTATGACAGGATCTGGAATTCCCTGTTCTGGGTTGTGCCTTATGGCTACGCAGCTGCTTTTGAGTTCTTTTTCTAGTAAGCAGCCATTCACTCACTCTTGTTAGTGACCACAACAACAAATCTCTGGAAATACCTGTATAGGGTTTCTAGATGAAGCTGACTGCAGAAGGAAGAGTCACCCTAACTGGTATGTCCCACTGCAGGGACTGGAGTCTACACTGCATAAACTGCAGAAAGCAGGCTGAACAGCAGCGTGTATCTGCTTTCTGACTAGAAATGTGAAGTGAACAGGTGCCTCATCTTTATGCTACCTCCTTCCCTGCCAGGACAGACTACATCCTCTCAAACTGTGAGCAAAATCACCCTATTGTAGCAGGAAACTTAAAAGTTCTTATTAATAAAATCAAACCTGAGTCAGTTATTAGGGTGAACAGGAAGATCAGAGAGGCAGAACAAGCCACAGCTACCTCACTTCTCCAGTTCCTCAGCTGGTCTTGTTTCCTCAGACTGGATGCCTCTGAGTCCTCATCCAGAATGGATCTCAGCTGAACTGTGCTGCTCCAAAGCCTTAAAGTTTAACCAGCCAAATGCTGCTAGTTTCTGGTTTTCACACCTTATATAATCTTTCTACTTTCTGCCATCACTCCCTGGGATTAAAGGCTGGATTTCTGGGATTAAAGGCGTGTGTCACCATGCCTGGCTGTTTCTAATGTGGCCTTGAACTCAGAGATCCAGAGGGATTTCTGCCTCTGGAATGCTAGGATTAAAGGCCTGTGCTACCACTGCCTATCCTCATGTTTAATATTGTGGCGGTCCTGTTCTCTGACCCCAGATAAGTTTATTTTGGGTAACACACAATATTTTGGGGCACACAATACCACCACACCCTATTTCTCCTTTGAGTTGTTTTTTGTCAGATATTTGGTCCCAGCATCAGGACGAGTAGAATAATGGTGTGAGACTTATTTTTCTATTGTTATGTATTACCCCAGCTACAAGAGTTCATAGTTAAACCACATTTCTAAAGCTACTTTTTATGATATGACCTGGACGGGTGATATACATGTCACTGTATTTCTACTTATGATAAGGAATATGTTTCTTAGGATGAATTGTGTTTCTTATAAAATAAGAGTTTCCAGGAACATCAGGTGCATGCCTGACAAGATAAAACTGTGTATGGTATGAGGAGCTTGTGAGACAATTATAGATAGGGTAGACAGAGAAACTAGATAGAACACCCAGCATCAGCATCCTGTCTATGAAACAGCTTCATAATATCACAGCATCTCCCCTGAAGACTTTGTCTAAGGGAAGCTTTTTGTAGTCCATGTGATCACAGGATTGAGCCACACTTGCTCACATGCACTAAACCATGAGCACTGAGTAGAGTGATTAATCCTGTCTACACATATATATGACTCAGTATCCCATTGCTGAGAACATCCCTAAACCTTTAATAAGTGAGTAAATGAGCAAAAGCAACCATTCAGCCATGCTTTCCCCTCTTTCCTTCAGTGTGGTGGTATTGTGTTCCCCAAAATATTGTGTGTTCCCTGAAATAAACATATCTGGGGTCAGAGAACAGACAGCCACTAGAACAGAGCCAGAAATGGTGGCTAGAAAATGGGAAGAGTAAGCCATAACAGAAGTTGGGCGGTTGTGGTACACACCCTTAATCCCAGCACTTGGGAGGCAGAGCTAGCCAGATCTCTGAGTTCAAGGCCACTTTAGAAACAGCTAAGCATGGTGACCCACGCCTTTAATCCCAGGGAGTGGGGGCAGAAAGAAAAAGATCTATAAGGCGTGAGGACCAGGAACTAAAGAGAAAAAGGCATGTAGTGAGTAAAGCATTTGGCTGGTTAAGCATTCAGGCTTTCGAGCACAGTTCAGCTGAGAGCCATTGGGATGAGGATTCAGAAGCTTGCAGTCTGAGGAAACAAGACCAGCTGAGGAACTGGTGAGGTGAGAAAACTGTAGCTTGTTCTGCTTCTCTGATCTTCCAGCAATCATCCCAATAACTGGCCTTGGGTTTGAGTTTTATTAACAAGTACCTTTAAAATTCCTACTACACTTCAGCATGGCATTCTGTATTCACTACTAATAGTTCTTGTTTTCTCTATATAACATTGTAGGATTAAACATTTCTTGTCAAGATCTCTAGAAATAATACCATGTTTTATTTGTAGGCATGCAGAAAAATTGGCATTAAACACAGAGAGGTTTTGTTTTAACTTCTGGGAAGGGATCATTGTCATATCACATAGGGGCTGGTTTCTTTAGAGAATTGTCTAGATACACCAGGAAACTTACCATGAGGGCTGGCTGCATCTCCTTGGCAGGGGTTGGCCATGCTATAGAGATCAACAGTGTGAGTTGAGGTAGAGGATTATCCGTGTACTGTCAGTAGGGCTAGAGACTTGGAGCTCAACAACCATGTGGCATGGAATCAAGCAGCCGTGTCCCTATAATGAGGCTCCAACATAATCTCTGGACACTGAAGCTTGGGCGTGCTTCCCTGCTTGGAAGAACTCCATACACTTTGTCACACATCTGTGATGGGAGGTTAATGCATCCTGGATCCATGGTGTGAGGGCCAGAGGAACTTCAGATTTGGAAGCTGCCCGAGCCTGGCCTTCTGCATCCCCTTCTACCTGATTTTAATCTACACTCTCTTCATAGCCAAGACTTTAACAGGTTTGGGGAAATTTTGTAAGGACTCCAAAAGAATTATAAATTCTAGGTTTATGTGATAGATCACTTTGATTATAGACTTGATTGGATTAAGTAAGGCCTAAGGAATGAGTGAGGCACATATTTGAGTGTGTCTGTCAAAGTATTTCTGAGAGATTTGAGTGGGGACAAAACCACCTTGAATGTTGATAGCACAATGGCATGGGATGGGATCCAGGACCAAATAAACAGGCAGCAGGCAAAAGCCAGGTAAACACAGCCATTCATCTCTCCCTACTCCCTGACTACAGCTGAAACATGAGCAGCTGCCTCTCACTTCCCCTTCCACACCTTGCTTGCTGAGAGGGACTACATTCCCTAAAACCATGAGCCAAATATTCTTCACAGGTATTTGGCTTCAGCCATGAGAAAAGTAACCAGTACAGGTGGATTTGGGAAAGTGCCCGGATGACAGATAGGACAGGAAGTGAGGGTGGTCACAGGAGGACTTTTAGACTCCATGCTTTGCTAAACCCTGATATAAGTAATGCTTCACAAAGTGATTTTCACACTGATCACAACTGAACCTCACTGATCCTGGACCTGAAGAGAAAAGAGAACACAGGTGAGGTGTGTTCAACTTAGATAATGGCTAAGGCTGACATCATCAGGATGCCTTCTCTGGCTGGCTGCCTGTCCTTTTGCCCCAACCCCTGACTCCAGACCATTGTGAAGTTTTTATTTATTCTAAGAATCTTATACCTCAGGGAAATGTCAAGAAACAGGGATCTT
Organism: Onychomys torridus; assembly: GCF_903995425.1. Classification (NCBI taxonomy): domain Eukaryota; kingdom Metazoa; phylum Chordata; class Mammalia; order Rodentia; family Cricetidae; genus Onychomys; species Onychomys torridus. Next base: position 13,537,518 of record NC_050459.1, read on the forward strand.
TCAAAATTACCCCACAGCACAAAAGCACAAGGCAATTTAAAATATTTTCTATCTGATGATATTAATAAAAAATGACCAGTCAAAACTTGATCAGTGGTTATGTATCACTTAAGCAGTAAAACAGCACTCTTTTAAATTTGAGTGTAGGTGTTTCTAAACTAAGGACTTATTTTAAGGAGGAATTAAATTATTTCATGCATGATATTGTATTCATAAATTGCTACTATGGTGGACTTCAGTTAACAATAACAGAAAATATTCAGATGCATCATTGACCATGTGATTCCTTGTGTAAACTGTTGTATGTTTTTTATCTGAAAAAGGTATTTTATTACTATTTTTAATTTTTACAAAAAAAAAAATAATGTAGTCAGGACCACTGAAGTTTGCTCAATGAACTAAATGGTTTTTATCATAATGGCCAAACACAAGTTAGGCCACCACTACATGAACTTGAACTCAGAGAGAAGACCCACCTGTTCCTGAAGTACTTCCCCCTGCACTTAATTCTCAACTGAATAACTAAGTTCCTGGAGCAAATGACCCCATCCTGAAAGGACTCAAAGCTCATCTCCATCTAGCTTGGCATTAGAAATCTTGTCTCTATACAGAACTGTTCATCTGATCATATTTCTGGTTGTCCAAATGAAATGAGAAGAGAGTCATTTAACCCAAGACAAATTTTTAACAATCACAGAAAACATTCAAGTTTTCTGTACATGATATGGTATGTAGCTCATGACTAGGCCTTCCATCTTCTTTTTCAGTACATCACGACACCTTTTCTCAAGCTTTGGAACAGGGTGTGGCTCCCTGTGTGTGTGCACTTCCACAGCTCCTCACTTATTTGTTCATAGTACGACCACTGACCTAATTTGACTGCAATCCCCAAAGGAAACTCAAGGATCCCTTAGATTCATGGAAGCAATACTGTGGCCTTAGGTGGATGTAGAACCTCAGCTCCAAGTGTTAGTCTTGGTTGTGTCAAGGTTCAGGCTCTGAACCCCTAGTAAAAGTAAAATTTTGGTTGTATTACCAGACAGAGTCACGTTGGGTGAAAATGGCCATGGTGAGAATATTGCCGACAAGGGAAATGTGAATAGGCAGCAGCAGATTTCGGGAGCGTAGCTTTGAGGGTCTTAAGAGGCTGTTCCTTGGTCTCAGGTACTCCCACTGGGGACACTGTGAGGCTTACTATTTTTCCAGCCATTGCTTGAAAACAGTTCCTGAGAGTTCTTTTATAGACCAATGTGATCTCGGGCCCCCTTTGTGACCCCTGCTGCACGTATATAGTACATATGTTCACGATTACCCCATTCCTGAGTAGTTCAGGGAACAACTTTGTCTGTCTATTCCAATAATTGTATTGGGCTGGTGTGATGGCTCAGTGGGGAAGTACGAAGCCTGACAACTGAGTTCAATCCCAGAACCCACATAATGGAAGGAGAACCAACTTTGATATATTGTCCTCTTACCTCCACGCATATACCATAGGACCAAAGGGATCAACATTCTGGCAGTAGGATCCATCAGCTAGTGACCCATGTCTTATCTTCCTAAGTAATGTCATGACAACCTTGTCCTCTGAAGCCCTGAGCATGGATGCCTAGTAGAACCAAAGAACTTACTAACAGAAGTTGGGTTCTGGACCCAACACAGATATTTCAGGGCTTCAAGGAACTTCAGAATCCTGTGTGTGTGAGAGAGGCGGGGGGGTCATGTGATGAACAGCATCTAACCCAGCACCCTCACTAAAATCTCACCTTGTTTACCCAATCTGGATTCTCTTTCCTGCATCTTTTTGCAATCAGTCAAAAGTGCTGTCCTTCTTTCTCAAGTTTTAAATTTCCCCAGTGACTCAATCAAATTCTATATCATCTTCACTCCAACTACATCATAGCAGACTTTCGTAACTCTTCCAACTCAGGACATGTCACCACCGACTGCCATGTGAGACAGAGCATCTGCCATAGAGCCTGGGGTACCTCACTGCCCCAGGTCAGACCAAACTCACACGGCTCTGTGTCTCACTGTCTTCCATCTGCAGACCTCAGTGGTCACAGTTTATCCATCCAGGCAGCTGTTCATCTCCTGTGGAATCCTCTCTAGTGCCTCCATTGTCCTGTTCTTCAAAAGTTTTCTTCCAGAACTGTGGACTCCTCTCTCATCAGAATGAAAACAAGTTGCTGTCTTGAGACCCACCCCATTCTTTATACTTTCAGCATCTTCTTTTTGGTATATATACTTTTTTGTGGTGGTGCTCTAGCTAGAACCCAGACCTTTGTGCATAGTGATCAAGTACTTTACCATCACACTGTTTCTCTGGCCCTTGCAGTATATCTCAATGTAAGAATTTGAGTTTTACAAGGCCTTTCTGTCTCAAGTTGCCAAAGGAATCAAATCATATAGACTAGTCTGTGAACAAGCACATTTCCATGATCCCCGGGTACTCTGTGTGGCCCTGATGGGTTGAGAGGTTAGTCACAAGTACTGGGAGAATAGATTATAAGAGACAGAAGAAACAGGAGAAGAAGGATTAAAATGGTAAGAGAAGAGAGAGAGAGAGATGAGGAACCAGGGCAATGGGAGTGGGAAGAAGGCAGATGCTCCAGAAACACAGAGGATGCTCTACTCCTTCCTTCATGTCTTTGCTTCATCAGCAGAACTCACTGAGTCCTATAAAGTGTCAGGCCTTTGAGGAGGCATAAATGCAACAGGTACAATCATCATCAATGGCTCTGCTGCTGATAGTTTGATACTAGGGACTACATTGCTCTGATTCCCTGAAAGAAGTACTGGAGTCCCTTTAGCATAGCAACCATCTTATTACTTATATTGGTTACTCTAACATTACTGTGATAAAACAATTACTAAAAGCAATTTTCAGAGAAAGGGGTTTATTTGGCTTACACATCCCAACCACACTCCATCATCTAGGACAGCCAAGGAAAGAACCTGAGGTAGGAACTGACAAAGAGACATTGGGGGAATGCTGTTTATTGGCTTGCTTCCCATGACATACTCAGCCTGCTTTCTTATAGAACCTAGGGCCATCTGCTCAGTAGTGGCGCTACCTGCAGTGGTCTAGCTCCTCCCAGATCAATCATCAGTCAAGAAAATGGCTTGTCTACAGGATAATCTGGTGGAGATATCTTCTCAATTGAGGCTGCCTCTTCACAGATAAGTCTAGTTCATGTCAGGATGACAAAAGCTAACCTGCACATTATCAGTAGTAAAATTCAGTTAGAAATAGAATATGATGGAATTGTAAATAGAAACATTTATTGGTATAGAAAAAACCAAGTTAATTAACTCTTCATTTTTCTCACCTAAAACTGTGGTTAAATGATAAAGGCAGAAGGGAACTCTACCATGGCCTGTAGTCACAGTCCTGAGACAAATCAGTCCCACAAAGTGAGTACTTTTGGAAAACAAGTGAAGTGTTTTTTAAAAATTAAAACTATGAACTTTCTTTCACACAAGGGCCTTGGCTGATCCATGTAAACATGCTTGTAAATTTACTGAGGACATTGCATGAAGGCCTCCACATGCAAATCCAAGCCTAAAGGGATAAACCAGCATTCCAAATTCTATTGTTGCTATAGATTTTGGACATTGTTTCTAATTACCCAGAAAAACATTTTCTTTTTTTTTTGATGAATACACCATAAGAGGAAACTGTTGAAATAGGCTGGCTAAGCCCTCAGGATTCGCATTCCCCTTTGCTAAGGGGAAGGAAACTATATTACATTTCACTAGCAACACTCAGCGACTCTGGTGGCTAGTTAACTGACACTTGACTTAACCCACATTTGCAATATTTCTCAGTCTACCTTTGAACAACAAGGTTGTTAAGAACAGCAGGTGCTAATGGGATTTTTTTCACTTTCTTAGTGCCTTTAACCACTGGAACATCCTAGCAAATTCTGCTTTCTCTCTCTCAACCCTTATATTAGTATTAATAATCAAGATAGAAATAACAAGCGTGCAAGGCCTACAGGGGCATTGTATAGTTGTCCTAAAAAATACTCTTGATTATAATAACCATGTTGATTCTAGACTTCAATTTTCAGGATGATGAGGACCATTGGCCTAACCTTATAGTTTTACCCCTAACTCAAAGTGTTTGCACCCTTTGACCCTAAGTGACTCCAAGATGAACCACCCTGTGTCCTTCCTTTCTCTGTATGTTTATATGGAATACTCAGAGTTCTCAAGTCACACCTATCCAAGTTCTCACCTCGTCCATCCTGTCAGATCAGGCCCCATACCCCTTCTGTTTCCACTATAGACTGACATATGTATTTATCATGATGACCTATCATTTACATACACACCCCCTAATGTTCATGGTTCTATACACATGACAAAATGCCAGATTGTGATTTATTCAACCCTGTGCCTACTCCATATCTGTTTCACTGCAGCTTTGAACAACAAGGTTGTTCAGCTTATGTGTTCAGAGCAAAACCCAAGACAAGCAGTGGAGACTTTACCTCCTCTGTCTATTGGTGCCCCTAAGCAGGCTCCTGGCCATATCACAGTTTCAGGTGTATTTTCTTTTTACCAGGAGTAGTAGTATGTGGCTTTCTCTCTAGTACTGATATCTTCATGGAACATAGGTGTGTGGACAGGCCTCCATACATATGAAGCCAAAGGTTATCAATGGCCTTATCTAGTGTCCTGTGTTGGCCTAGAAGAAGGATGCTCCATCCAATGAGAGTCCACTCCCACTATCAAGTCCCAAATGCTGACCTCATCCTGGGGTGACAGCATCCACAGGGGATCCAGACATCCTAAATCATCCAACAATCAAGAAAATGCCATATAGACCTGTCTACAGGCTAATCTGATAGAAGTATTTCATCAACTGAAGTTCTCTCCTTCCAGGTAAATTCACAAAAACTATCCAGAACACCATATCATTTTCTCTGCTCAATAGTAACAGTTGCCTCCAAGCAGGTATCCCTTCCACAGCAATGGGGCACACACCATCTCCTGTCAACAACAATAGGATATAACCCTGGCAAAACTTAGGACATCAAATCACCCTTTTGCTCAGCATCCATCAATAACTTTGATCTCTTCAAATGAAATCAGTGGGTGTACACTGCTCCCACCTCTCCACAGGCCCCCAGGAACACTGTCTCTCAGGTCAATTCTTCAAAGTTCTTGGCTCCAAGTACAATTGTTATGTGACTATATTATATCCTATACAACAGATACTTGCCATATAAGTATATTTTATATAAATTTGTTTACTTTTCTTGAGAGTTTCATAGCTGAATACAATGAAATATGAACCTATCTAGTGCCCCATTTCCCCCTCCAACTCTTCCCATTGCTCCCCAAAACAGAACCCCCTCATACCTTGATATTTTATGATAACCCACAAAGTTCAGCTCTAACTGAACTTAGTGGGTTAATCCCAGCAGAAGCATGGGTGACCAACACTGGACCTGAAGATTCTGTGTGCAGGGCAAGAACATGAGTTGCTTCCAGGTTTCCTATCAACCGACAATCTAATTTATCTCCAGATTTTCATTAATTAAGCTTGCTATTCTCATTTTGAAGGTAAAATTCCCCAAATGCCCCCAGGTAGATAACAAACAAAAGACAGAGGGAGAGGAATCTTGTATCATGTGGATATACTAACATTTGAAAAGTTAAATATAATATCATGGAAGATATGCAATAATACTCCAGGCATGGAAGTCTCTTTTGGTGAATTGTAAGCCTACTTCCTCAATAATGTTGGGTTTTGTTCTGTTTTCAGACATGATCTCCTGTATCCAAAGTTGGCCTCTAACCACTGTGTATCTTGAATGTTTGAGTTTCTGCTGCTACTTCTCCAGTGCTATGACTATGCTTGTGTGTGATAGGACCTGTTTTTTGCAGTTCTGGGAATCAACCCCAGGACTCTCTGCAACCCAGGCAAATATCCTAATGACAAAGCAATATCCCCCAGCCAGTACATTGGTTTTTGATAGCTACTCTATAGTCACATCTATTCTAAGACTAAGAATATATGGGCCCCTCCAAAAAGAAACAAACAAACAACAACAAAAAATCAGATGTCCAGATGGCTCAGTATTTAGGAAAACTTGCTGCTTTTCTAGAGGGCATGAGTATTGTTCCCAGCACCCACACTAGTTGTCCTACAACCACAACAAATGTTGTGCAATAGCTTAAATAAGAACGGCCCCTACAGGCTCATAGATTTGAATACTTGGTCACCAGGGAGTGGCTCTATTTGAAAAGATTAGGAGGTGTGGCCTTGTTAAAGGAAATGTGTCACTAGGGGTAGGCTTTGAAGTTTCTAAAGTGCAAGCCAAGCCTAGGCAGGGTCTTTCTCTTCCTGCTGCCTGTGGATCTAGATGTAGAACACTCAGCTACTTCTTCAGCAACATGTCTGTCTGCATACTGCCATGCTTCCCTCTGTGATGGTAATGGACTAAACCTCTGACACTGTAAGCAAGCTCCAATTAAATGTTTTCCTTTATGAGTTACTATAGTCATGGTCTCTTCCCAACAATACAACAGTGACTAAGACACACCTGTAACACCAGCTCCAGGGGATCTGATACCTTCTTCTGTCCTCCACAGATGCCACACAGACTTAGCACACACAGGCGCATATACACAAATAGGTCAAAGAGGGAAAAGAAGAGGAAGAGGGAGAGAGAAAACTAAAGAAAAATATATGTATAAAATAAAAAGATGCCTTTACATGTTGTTCTATAATGTAAGATATTAAGGTTTGTTTTTGTTTCATTATTTTTTCTCTCCAGCCAGTCAAGAAATGTTGATCTCTCTCTGTCTCTCTCTCTGTCTCTCTGTCTCTGTCTCTGTCTCTGTCTCTCTCTCTCTTTGTCTCTGTCTCCCTGAGATTAGCAGGGCACAAATTCTATTTCTCCAAGTTGATATGTTTGTTCTATTTCACTCTTTATACCTGGACATCCTTGCTATTTTCTTAGGCTCTGTGGTATGCTACAGCACAGCTGTGAAATGGCCAGTCCTTTGGGATGTGTTGGGTTCCCGGCTACCCACCAAGCACTGGGAAGATATTTTAGATGTGAGCTGCTGCAGCATTACCAGTCCTTCTGTAGAATAAGTTCTTTCCACTGGAGTTGCTGGGCTCATGCTTAAGGAAAATTTACTTTTGAAAGGCATGACCATATCATACCCCTGGAAGCTTGTCCTGGGTCCCATCTAGCAACTATAATGATTTGTTTCTTAAATTTCTTACAACAATTTTGAGACTTATAAGTTATATGCCATTCATAATTTTAGTTTGTAGTCACCTGCTGTTAGAGTTGGTAAGAACTGGTTAATCTGTATTCCTTTATATGCTGTTCCTTGTAAAAGTTTCCTGGCTTTTCTTTGACCCCATGTTAACATATATTGATTTTAACCCCTCAGGTAATATTGTGGCCCTCTCCTTACTGCAAAATATAAACATAAAGACATGAAGCATCTGATATACCATTCTTCTAAGCATATACTAACAGTTTCATGTTTTGTTTTCAAGGTTTTGTTAAATCATGTGCATTGCATTATATACATTTATAAAGTGCAAAAATATATTGCATTTTAAACATTGATTTTCACTAAATATTTTTAGTAGGTGTTTCTTTCCTAATACATTAAATCTATATTATTCTTGTGCTTCTGCAGAATTGTCCACAATAGGGATGTATTTAAATAATTATGTAATAATTTTCCTTGATAAAAGACATTTCAAATGTTTATGGTTTTATTATAAGAAGTAATGTTTCACTCAGTGTCTTGGATCTCTGACAGCTGAACTCATAGGCAGCTGTGAGAATCCCAGGGTGGGTTCTGGGAACTGAACTTGGGTCTTCCCTAAGAGCAGCAGGCACTATTGACTGCAGAACTCTCTCTCCAGTTCTTATCATGTATTTCTTAAAAGCTGGTCTTTGTGCATCCAGAGGTAATTCCTTTTCATGCAGACTTGTCTTTTGAATGATTGCTTTTGAAATCCATATTTTAATATCTGAGAACTGTGGTTGAACAGTAGCTGGTAGAGAATTTAAATATGACCTGTGCACTTTAAGCATTAGGCTTATTATAGCTCTACAACTGATACATGAATGTGAGTTGTTTTCTTACAAAAAAAAAAAAAAAAAAAAACAATTGTCTAGTTTTAAAGACAAAGAACCAAAGTCCCCTGTGCCCTTGTGCTCAGTCTCATGAAATGTACAGTTAAAGTGTGGGACAGGCTCCTCTCTCTCTCTCCCTCTCTCTCTCTCTCTCTCTCTCTCTCTGTCTCTGTCTCTCTCTCTCTCTCTCTCTCTCTCTCTCTCTCTCACACACACACACACACACACACACACACACACACACACACATACATACACATACACACACAGCTGGAGGCTGAAAGCATTGTGTCTTAGGTCTCTCTAATTGCTTCAGTATTCATTTTCAATTCTGCACCCTGGGCACAGGGCCAGGCACTGTGTTGGCAAGATGCCCCCTTCTCAGCTGCTTCCACACCTTTCCTTGCAACCTTTTCTACTGCCTGGTTAACAAGCTATTCCCAACCTGCTCTGAACACGAAAAGCTCTGGACAGGCAAGTGAGATGTGTCTCAGATGACCTCCCAGGTGACCTGTCTGGTCACTTATACAGTGGCTTCTAAGGACCTGGATTTTCTATTTCAGAATCTCCTGGTAGGCGCTGATAGAAAAGTGTTAGCTTCACAGTTGAGTCTCCTGCATATATTCACTTGCAATTTATTTAGTGTGAGCTATATTCCTTCCATCCTCCATTCACTCATCTCTCCTCTTGTCAGAGGCTTAGTTTTACCAATAGGGAGTCAGAGAAAGCAAGATGATCTGAGCAAGTGTGATGTGGTTGGAGCATGCATGAATATCCAGGATTGTGGGGCTGGAATCTGATGGGAATTTGGCAGTTCATTGTGTTAGGACAGCAGACACATTCATTAAAATTAGAATGAGGATAGGCAGCTAATGATCTTGGGCACAAATAGATCTAACCAGGAGAAAATTTGCACTCTTCTGGAAGCACATCTGTGAGTTGTGTGTGTTGAGAGGCAGGGTATGGCTACAGCGAGTCTCCCTAGCACAGCCTGCCAGGTCTGTTTCTCACACTGAGAACTCCCTGGGGGCATCTTGTTACCAGGTCCAGTCCATCTTGTTTTCAGGATTTCCTGCCTCCCTGTGAGTGGCAGCCAACCACTCTTCCTCCTGTGAATGTATTTGTCCCATAGCCAGTCCACAGACCACCCTCATCTTCCTACAATTTAGGGAAGGATGAAGATAGGTTCATTTTATTCCTAGGGTGACACTGGTCCTTGGCCACCTGAGACAAAGAGACAATCCCACCTACTGGGATAACAGGCAGCTTACTTTGGAACCAAAGTGTGGTTTAGAGACATCATATTCATAAAGAAGTCCCTGCTACATGCCTTCTACTAGTTCCTTTTGTGATTGCAGATTTCCTTCCTATGTCACACCGAGAAATCAGGAAACACAGACCTCATGCCTTTTGCAGATTTGGTGTGGTAAATTAGGTGTCAGCTCATCATTTGTTTTTTCCTGAAGACAGGCAACTAGCCCCTTATGTATCAAGCTTTGCTGCATCTCCTGAGGGGGCATCTTAGAAACATCACCAACAGCTTAATTCCCATGGGCACAATTTACTTTGTAGCTTAGCTCAGAAAAAAAAAAAAATGGACTCCAAAGGAACCTGCTCTTTCTCCCTGGAGATCTGTAACCCCCCCACAGCTTCTTCCACAGCAGCTGTTGTGCACATATAACAATAAATACTACAGAATTAATAACACAGTGCTCCCATGGGTGGTGGAATGTGTAGGCAGTGAGCGAGGGGCAAAGGAGAGCCATTTGCAGAGAAGAGTTTCAAAGATGTGCCAACTAACTGATGGTTTCAGGCAGGATTCAGGGAAGACAACATGGGATACATTTAAACTGAACCTTGGCTGCAAGGGAGCCCTGAAGGTGGAGACTTGCCCATAGAACAGTTCCTGAAAGGCTTCAATGCCAGATTAGCCTGGCTATATATAGGAGGAGCAGAATAAAGACAGTGAGGCTCCTAGGGATCAAATCTCCAAAGGACTTTCAGAGTTAGCAAGGAAGCAGCCAAATGAGCAACACTGGGAAACATGCTACAGAGCAGCAGGATGGGAAAAGAAGCTGGGAGCCACACAAGTGCTCCCAACTGTTTGGATGGAGACAACAGTCACAGGAAAGAGAGAAAAGGGAGGTTTATATTACCTTGAGAACTCTGAGCTCAGAGCACCTGCTGGTGCATTGGATGACGGGAGCTGAGACAGGCAGAGCACATGGTTACATTTTAAAGTCTTCAAACATACAAGGTATGTGAAGTTATGAGATGATCTGAGTGCACACAGGAGGGAGTACGGTGAGGAGATGAGCAAGGTGGAAAACCAGAACACAGTTGTCAAGCCATTAGGAGGCATGTTCAAGGAAGACAACAGGGGAGGCAGCTTATTCTATAGAATTCACAGAAAAAGCCATTGGGAAACTAACAGGTGTGTGATATAGAATCAATCTGAACTTCTCAGGCATTTGTCATCATTTATTGGTGCACTTGGTGGCATGTATGTTGTCAAACGGAAGTGTAGAAGCATAGAGCTGCCAACGCAGTCCTTGTAAGGACAATAGCCAATTGCAGGGTCCTAACAATTATGTCAACAAGATTTCAGTACAAATTTCTAATGAAAATATATCTAGATGATCATCATCTCTCTCAGAGGATTAAGAAGGAACAACTGTATCATGGATTAATGCAATTAGAATATGGAGCCAGATGGAAACTTGCTGGAATGAACATCTACTTCTTTGATGGTCAGCAGGTCCACCCACTAATTACTCCACTCCTTATCAACTTCTTCCCTGGTTCTAACTCCTTCTTTCTCAAACATAGATAGGCATACATGAGATCATCAAGTTCCAGGCACACCTCACCTTCTCCTTCTGTCACTCATGGGAAGTAGTGGTGGGGACAAAGCTCATTTGCATCCAGACACTGACAATTTCTCCCCTGGCTACCTTGTATATCTGTGTGTTCTTTAGTTGGTGTTTCAGACTATGACTGAGGTCTGTTGTAGCTGTATTACTCTGAGCCTTATTCTCACCAGGGAAGATACTTTTTATCATTTCTTTTATTCTAATTAGTGTAAAGCATCATAGTTGCTTATGTTCTTCTGGCCATGACTACAGTGACCTAGAATATTAATCCATTCAGCAACCTTTTTCTGGCAGGACAGATGAGGCATAGTGAGGTGGGCTACACAGATGATCCTCAGAAATGCTGGGGAGGTCAAACAGTCAGATGCAGGCAATACACTAATAAGTAGATGCAGCTGTGCTCAGTGGGACCAGATCTGGCTGAGGTTTTAGCATGCTGACTGCCACTAATGATCAGTACTGCTGATTAAGGCCACCTGTTAGATACTCACTAACCACCCAAGTGGCACTTTGAGGCGGCTGGCTTCATTCCTACCGTCTGTAGAGGACCTAGACTTAGAGGCATAAAGGTGTTTCGACAGAAGTCTGGGTAGGAAGAGCAGAGATTCCTGTGTGTGCGTGCGTGTGTGCATGCATGCATGCTTGCATGCGTGTGCGCGCGCGTGCGCATTGGAATAAGTTCTTGCAGTTAGTTGGCATCTGTTGATTCTGGACCATAGCACTTCCTTCCAGATGCATGTCAAAAAAAAATCATCTGCTCACAAATACCAAGGCTTATATTTTGCCTGACTAAGTAAGAACTTCTGTTGGTGAGGACATGGAAACAATGTCTTAAGCTTTGAAGAGGGACTCTATCCTGGGGGCCATTCTAGACCCATCCAAGGTTATGTGAGTCTGTGATTGAGGTATGTGGCAGCCACAGCTAGGGCAAAAAGCAAGGGTTTAACAATCAGACCTTTCCCATCTTCTTCATGCCTCTGTATGTTAACTGGTTGTAGCTTAGGAGAAACTCTATTTCTATGTGGTTTATTTCTTCATTTGTGCCAAGAAGGAACAGAATGGAGCATCTACATTCTCCTTCATGTTTTTGTGTGGGTCTGATAAAGAAAATAAGCCAGGTAAATACACTTATTTTAATTTTTATTTTTAATTATGTGTGTGTGAGGGGGTTGTATATATGAGTGCAGGTGCCCATGGAGGTGTTGGATTCTCTGGAGCTATAGTTACAGGTGGTTGTGAGCTACCTGATAAGGGTGCTGACAACTGAGCTCTGGCTCTTTGCAAGAACAATACTTGTTGTTAACCACTAAGATATTGCTCTGACTCCGAAAATAGTCCTCCTAAGGACAATACATACTTAAGAAAAGTATTCGTTAGGAACCTGACTGTCTGATTCTAAAGTCTAGCATAGAAATCAATGGAGAATAAAGACAAGACAGAACTGTAGTAATTAGCCATCACTGTCCTAAAGCATCAGAGCATTAAAAACAAATGGTACTTTGTCTGCAGGAGGTACCCGGATAACTAACACTTTTGCAGAGAATACTTGCCATTAGACGCAAACTGAATCACGGCTAACCTGAAACCTTTAAGCTGAAGCTGTATTTAGGATACTAAAACTAAATGTCACCAAACACACTGAAACAAAGGCTCTAGTTAATACAGCCTTATTGGAGAATGTTACCCAGAGTACAGGGATGGTGACTCACACTGGGATGAGTTGTAACCAGGCTGATGGAGGGGCTCATTCTTTTTTCACCTTAATAAATGGTTCGTAATTAAAAGGGTGTGCATAGAGAAGGTCATCATCTGCAAATTCAGAAGGAACACAAAGAGCTATGTGAGCCCCCTCTGACCTTGTCATGCCTCGCCTTGGATGGAGTACCAGCTGGAGAAAGCTGAGCTGATAATGGCCCAGCTGCATATTCTAACAAGATCTTTGTGATACAGGCAAGGTCAAGTGCTCTCCCATGTTGAGTATTAATGTCCTTGTGCACTGAGAGAGACAGAGAGGCTGCCAGGATGAAGATAGGATTGTGAGCTGGATGCCCAAACCAGTCCCAGCCTCCAGGACAACCAGCAGAGCTGTTGCGTGTTAAAAAACAACTTTTCAAATGTAGCAGAAGCTGGGGTGGTTTGACAAAAGAGCACCTGTGCTCATAAACAATGCTGTTTCAGTAGTCACCCACATTGATGGGGATTTTTATCAGAGGTAAACTCAGACCTTGAATCCATTGATGCCAATGTTCGTGACAGAATTCTATTTAAATGAAAGTTCATCTTCTTTTACTTCCATTCCATGCAAATTAAAGTTGGCCTATTGTATTATAAACCCATGCAACTGCCATGATCAGCATCTTCCCTAGCATCCTGCCTGGAGCTAAGGCTTCAGCACATTTTATATTCTGGCCATCAGTGAATTACAAGCTGCATCTTACAAGTTTTATTTTCAACAATTCATAAATTAAAAATTGGATTATAAATGAAATAAAGATTATTAAAGATGGATATTTTTCCAAATTTTGTTCATAAAAATAATCAATTAAAATGAAATATCAATTATATTGAGTGTCAATTACTTTGAAGTGTTGTTTTCTAGACATGATGTCTACAAAGACTGTCATGCTTTAGATTCAAGGAAAATGTGTCATTGTCAAGTTTCATGATGTTAAAACAAATTTGATTAGATTTTGCTTTTAAGTTTTGCCAACAAATAGCACATTCTTAAAATCTCATAATATCCATGAATTTAATTAGAATATGAGTCCACTCAGCTCACAGGAGGGAGGGTCTGGTGATGACTGTGGTCTACATGAGGCTATCTACATAGTCTGGAATTGGTACTCATGAGTCCACAGGTTGTAGAATATGGTTAGATTAAGTATGAACAGTGTCTCTTTAAGATCCAAAAGCAGAATAAATATAGCTGCAGCTGCCTTCCCATCCCTTTTGAGTTCTCATGTCTTTGCAACCTTGCATTTTTTGGGGGGACTACCCCCCACTTTTATGACCAGAGTACTCTTGAGCAGGGAGAAGTGGGAAATATTTAGATAGAAAGAGATACCTAGACGACTAGAGGAAAGACAGAAACACAAGATAGCCTGGAGAGGTTCTGGGTCAAAACCAACCATCTGCTTCTGTATCTTCTAAAGGGCTTTTAAAGGAATGTCAAGGGATGGAACAAAAGACCTCCCCTTAGCACAGCCAAGTGCAGACCATCCCAAATACCCAGTAACCATGTACATGGTCAATCCAGCCCTTTATGCAGCCCTGCTGTGTAAAGTAAGCTCAGATCTCACTAGGAAACCTTTGTGGGCTCCCACACATTTTTCTCATAGTAAAGTATTAGCAAAGCTCAAAGTATTTCTAAGCTAATTTCCAAATTGCTAAATTATTGTTGCATCTTTTGAGGTTTTATTTTAGGACAAATTAGATGATGTTGATAAACTACTGTCATTATTTTTCATCAGATATATGGACAGTAACTTCCTTTATGGTATTTTGAATCCCTACGAGGGACTTGATTTTACTTTCAATAAAGACAAGAAATACTGTTATTGATCCAAGCTGCAAAGAATCATCAGACATTTTCCTGGCTGTTAAACTTAATCTACTTGAGAAATCTAACCCATGATGGGGAATCGCACATTAATTCCACACATATACCAATGGAGTGTGGGCCACTTGGCAGGTGTTTTGACAGCTAGTGGAGATTGCCTCAGCATCAAGGTGTCTTGGTTGTGAGTCTCCTCACTAAGCAGACAAATTGAGTGTAGTATCTGCTTCCTGTGAGAACGTGGGGTCTAAGAGAAAGTTGGTGTGTGTGGGCAGGATGGGTGCATGCACATGCCTAGTAGTGAGAGCTTAAGAAATATAGCCAGGTATCAGGACAGGGCTTCTCAAACTTCCTATTGCTGTGCCCCTTTAACACAGTTCCTAATATTGTGATGGCCCCCAACTATAAAATTATTTTCATTGCTAGTTCATAACTGTAATTTTGCTACTGTTATGAATCATAATGTAAATATCTGATATGCAGGACATCTGACATATGACCCCTTGTTGAAAGTGTTGTTTGACCCCCAAAGGGGTCACAACCCACAGGTTGAGAACCACAGTATCAAGAGTATCTAGGGCAAGGCCTCAAAAAAGACTTTATGCAAAATGTTATAGTAGATATCATTGCAACAACATAATGACACAAATGAGATAAACAGAAAATAATTTAAAAAAAAAACTGATCCTACATTTCTGGAGGCCAGAGGTCCAAGATGAAGGCTGGATCTTCCCAAGTCTTCTCTTTGGTATGCAGTACAGAGTGGCCTGAGTTTCAGGTGGGCATGAGTGCAGAGTGGTTTTTTTGCACCCTTACTTGGAATCACCCCTGACCCTTACCTGGCTTGATTTGGATTGGTTCTGGGAATTGACATCACCTGGGGCTCTGGAAAGCACTGACTGTTTCTGTGAACTGTAGCTCAGATCTCTCCAGGATAGGACTTGAATATTTAGTACTAACCCTACCATTATGGCAAAATGCAAAACCCAGGAATAAAATAGCTACTTCTCAATGGACAAAACTTAATGAGGAAGATTTTCATAAAAAAAAAAAAATATATAGGAAAGTAGGGCCTGGTGCCATTCCCCATATCAAAGAGATCAAGCCGATCTTCAATACTACAGTTTAATCGTGACTCTAGATGAATACTCTTTTCTCTTACTACTGTTGGTGTTTAGTGTTTTGTTCAGGGCTGTGTTAGTTGTTGTTCTCAGACAGGGCTTCACCATGTAGCACATGCTGGTCTCAATATTACAAACCTCCTAGCACTGCCTCCTGAATGGTGTGATTTTAGATAGTCTCACTGCAGTTTTGTGTAGCACCACTATCATATCAAAACAATAAAATGGGAGGTTTAGCATACACATGAACAGAGTGTCTCATGTTTACATGCTGGAAATCTTTGTTCTCAGAAGTTTGCAATGAGTTGGATACTGTGGTCTCTGTACTGTATTAGTTATACATGTTTTACAGCCAATAAATGCATAAACTAAAAAGTGTTACTATTCTGAGTAGCTGCATATGAGGAGTAGAGGGGAAAGATCTAAAAAATTTAAAGCATTCAGTTTTATTATTTTTGATTTGCATATGCGTGGGATCATGTTCATGTCAGTACAGATGTCCAAGGAGGCCAGTGGCATCAGATCTTCTGGAGCTAGAGTTCCAAGCTACCAAATGTGGGCCTGGGGAATTGAACCCAAGTCCTCAGGAAAGCAGTGCATACTTTTAAGCCCTGAACTATCATGCACACTTTTAACCTCTGAGCTATCTCCAGCCCCACATTTAAATAATTTGGAGACAAGTTTCAAGTTACTTGAACTTGTGGTCTGCCTGCTCCAGCCTTCCAAATGACTGGAATTATGGGCCTGACAACGTGAGGAAATAGTTTTTAGATGTCATTTGGAATGTTGCTGTGGATATCTGTATGCTGTGAATGTGTTGCTCTGATTGGTTAATTAAAAAAAAAAAAAAAAAGTGCTGATTGTCCAGTAGCCAGGCAGGAAGTATAGGCAGGACAAAGAGAAAGGAGAATGCTGGGAATTGGAAGGCTGAATGAGGAGATGCTGCCAGCTGCCACCATGGGAACCAAGATATAAAGGCATAACTGGGAAAAGGTACCAAGCCATACAGCTAAACATACATAAGAATTATGGGTTCATTTAAGCGTAAGAGCTAGTCAGTAATAAGCTTGAACAAATGGCCACAGTGTTCATAAATAATATAAGCCTCTGTATGTTTACTTGGGTCTGAGCAGGACTGGTGGGTAAGCGAGATTTTGTCCTGACCACTGGCAGGCTGGGACACAGGAAAACTCCAGCTATAGAATATGGCTGTTATATGCCTCTCAAGACACAGTTGTAACAAGTGCATGCATGGATACTTCCCAGGTTAGGAAGTTGAAGGATGTTGCATAGTGTAGTAGGGTGCGGAAACAGATCTACCCAGTTCTGAAAACCATTGCCTTTTCTCATTGCTCCTTGCCTCTGTGACTTGGTCAGTCCAATTTCTCTAAATCAACAACTATGAGATATGGGAATATCACTTATTTCTGCAATCTTTACTTCCCCTTGCAAATCAACACACAGTTGCTTAACAAAGGTCAGCTAGTCATATAATTGACAATTTCTGAAGTCCCATATTGGCAAAACTTCAGGAAGTATTTGGATACGAGTGGGAGAGTTAGATAACTCAGGCTATACATTTTTGGGAAAGCATGGATACTCTTCCTTCTTCATGCTGAGTCAATGAAGACATGTTTCCTACAAGACAATATTAGAAAAGGGAAAACAAAACAAAACGGCCCAAGACACAGGATGCATTTATTTTGTTCCCAATGCTTAAGATCCATTTTATACCACTAACCCAAAGCTCTGAGGATTGGCATTTACTCAGACCTCTGGACATTCAGTGGCCTATGCAGTTACTCTCCATGGCTTACCATATTCACTGGTAAAGGAAGTACTCCAAACATACTTTTTAGAGAAGGTACAGGAGGAATTGTGTTCTAGGCTAGAACACCTAGGAGCCTAAAGGTGTGATTCTTGGTGCATATGAGGTGTTGGCTTCAGAGCCCCACTCCATAAAGCCTTGCTCAGCTCTGCAACAGTATATTTCAGGTCAATTTTTGTGAGAGAAAAGAAGGATACTTTTAAACACAACTGATTAAATTTCTCTCAGCAGTAGGACTTTCCCATCTGGAAAAAAGAATTCACTACTTTTTCTTGGCAAATAGTAGAATTTGGAGCCTGAACTAAAGGGAGAAGGGTGTGCTTATCAGAAAAATTGTGTGTGTGTGTGTGTGTGTGTGTGTGTGTGTGTGTGTGTGTGTGTGTGTGTGATCTTGTCTTCCATCATTATGTGTATAGCCAGTTATCCCCCTTCATCGTGGCAGAATTTCTTCGACTACTTGCAGACTGCATACAATGTCGATGCTCAAGTTTGAAGCCAGAGGTGGTAGCATGTGAGAATGTGTTCTGGGAGGGAGGCGGGTAGAGAGAGTTGATGGGGGCAGAGCCAGTGGTTCATGTGTGAAATTAGCTTCACAGACTGATTACAGTGTTAAAACTATACACGGCATTGCATTCCTCATTCAGCTGTCACCCTGGAAATAACTTGTCAATAACAGTGGCATGGTTAAACAGGTTAGCTCAAGAATTCTGGGTAAAGCCATAATGACCTGTCTATTATCTCTGGAAAAGGTACAGCGAAGCCATCTTCCGTTAAGGATATAGGGGACCAAGTTGTGGGAAATGCTAAGGGGTATCATGAATAGACATTTTCAATTTTTCCTACATTTCTGATAACATAGCATACATAATAAGTTTCTAAAGATTTTAATCTTCAGATCTTTAAATAGGTGTGATTTATTATGACTTCTAATTTTTTATTTAAAAATATTAGTTTTCACAACTACTGTGATATTTATATTTTTTGAAGGTTCCCAAATTGTATGACTATTAGGCTTAAGAAAATCTTCAAAAAAATCTATGATAACCAGGATAACAGCATCAGTTCTCTCTGTGGACGATAAAGCAAAAAGGTTAATCAATTGAAATTATAAAATGTTTTGGAACCAAGACAGGCAGCCCTCCTTTCCTCCTGTGTGTGTGACCTTGATTTGATTCTCTCTCCATGCCTGGGAAATTTGGCCATGCATTCATTCTACTTCTTAGAGAAACTGGATATTACATGGTGGTACGAGCACACTCCTTATGATTTTTTTAACCTTCCTAAACAGCAGCATACATTTTTGTCCACTTATTAAAAGTAAATGCATTTTTATTACCTCAAGCCCCCTGTCTTTGAACTTGAGACATATTTCTAATTTATCTACTTACACATTTGTCAAAGGCATTTCCCTTGCCTTCAAATGCACCCAAATTAAGTTTCTACTTCTTATCAATTTGTTGTCTTTGTGGGGCTATTTACAAGGCAATAAATGCTCAGTGCTCTGGCCTGATAAGTCTGCAGTGTTAGTGGAGGAGAGACTAATCAGGAAGGGCCCAGTCCTTCTTCCTATCTCCCACCATATAAATTACTTTCCTGATTAACTGGAACCGCACCACAGAGGGAGCATCCTCTGCTTCCTGTATCAATTAGAAGTTCACATGGCTAATAAATATTTAGGCACCTTGGTTTAGATTCCCTGGCAAGAATTTGCTCTGGTTCTATTTAAAAGGAACATTATTTGCACACCTGTCATATAAATACTAGAATTACAGTGGGTTGCTAGCCCACAAGTGTGCTGTGTATTGCGACACAAGTTTCATAATGATGAAACTCTCTAGTGACTCTTCCATTGGGTTTAAGCCAGCATCAGAGAGACCACTAGAGATGTCAGTTAGCACTGGCATCCTGGAGACTGCATACCAGTTCAGGCACCATTAGATGGCCAAGGCATTGCCCAATGACCAAGGCAATTTATAAAAGCAAACATTTAATGAGGGCTTATATTTTTAGAGGGTTACAATTGATGATGGTGGGGCAAATCACAACACAGGCAGGGACAGCTAAGAGCTCACCTATTGATCTACAAGTTCAAGGCATAAAAAGCGACTCGGAATGCAGTTCTTGAAACCATAAAGCCAGTACCAGTAACGTATCTCCTTCTATAAGGTCACACCTCCTAATTCTTCTCAAACAGTTCCACTGACTTCAGATCTAGCACTCAAATATGTGAGCTTGTGGGGTCATTCTTATTCAAACCACTTAAACACTGCACTCCTATTGTGTGACAAGACATGTATATACCCACCAAAGGTAGATTATGAATCTCTCACATTAACTTCATTTCAAAGTCACAAATTCACAGATGCTAGGAATATTTCTTTTATATTAACAGAATAGCCTTAATTAAAAAATTGATTTTTAAATTATAATTTTGGATTATAACACACACACACACACACACACACACACACACAAAATCTGCTGCCTAATAGTAAAATTGTGTTTTGTGATACTAACTTGCATACTATTTTATTACCATGGATTAATGATTCAAGTTATAGGTGCTGATGTGAAACACAAGGTGGCATGAATGTCTTATTTTATATGCTACATGGGACACTCTGTAGTTGCCTTGTGTTTTCTTTCTGTGCTTAATGTATTATACGTCCACATGATTTCAGTCTCAACAGAATGAAAACAGAAAATCAGTATTATTAGTCCTGTATCTTTTCTTGTAAGACAAATTTGCTCCCCAAGGAACATAAACCCATCTAGTGTGAATTCCCAGGGCTTTTGTTTCGGGAAGTAAAAACATGTTTCATCTGGCAAAGTTACAGAAAGCAATCTATGGCAATTTTTAATGTTGTGTTTTATACGAACAAATGTATAGTTTAAAATTTTGTGTTTCTCCCTAGTTGGTCTACTTGATTATTCTTAGTTTATTAATTCACAACTCATGTATTCAAGGAACATCTACTTCAATCTAGTGCTTCACACAAATTATTCTTTCAGTGAGAGCCATGGTTCCAACTCCTGAACTCTACGGGATCTCAGGTTTCTCCATCGCTAAGCTGGATCAGAATTAACAATTCACCTTTTGCCCAGGTAGCCTGAATGTCAGTCAGTTCAAGGTAAAGATGCACCTTTGAAAGATGAGTACTTCAGGTGAGCCCTATGTAAAATAGGATACACCTTATATCCTGGGATTGGTACACAGTGCTGAAGAATGCCTACTCTTCAGAACACAGGGGATTTTATGACTGGAGTAGAGTAGACTACCAGGAGACTTCTGGTTAGATATGCCCCATGGTGCACATAAGAAAAAATTATCTTTACATTGTGTGCCTTATTGATGTCTGCAAATAGTCATTCTAGAAATTCATCTCCCAAAACTGCAGACAGGTTCTAGATTCTGCCTACTCTTAAGGACAAAATCTAGAGCAACTATAGTCCCGGGGCTGAAGATCATGGTGATTCCATAGGTGCTTCCTTTGGAAGCACTGAAGAGTAAAAAAAAAAAAAAAGTTGGTTTGGAGAAATATGACCACATAAGCTATTGAAGGATTTGCTTTAAAAAATGGATACATGGTGATCCTTTCAAGAGCAAAAGATCACCTAACAAACCCCCCAACACCAGACCAGACATGTTAAGTCCTCTTTTTAGTTGTTGACCAGGCCTAAGAGACTCCCAAAGCATACAGCCTATTGCTGTTGCCATTGGTTACCACCCAACGATGGAGAGTAAGTCCCTATGCTGAAGACTCTGTGTAATTCAGGCACATAATCCAGAGCCCTCTGATCTGGAATGAACCTGAAAGACCCCTCCATGAGAACTAGAAAGCACCTTGCAAGCATTCAAATAAAAGATGTAACCAATGGTCCTACCCATACATATGACATGTATGAACCATATCAGTGATCAGCATAACCTTAAGGGTGTGCAATATAGTGGCACACATACCTTGGTAATAACCAACAGCTTTCTAACTGGAATTAAGACCCTCTCAACAGGAAGGAAACAAGGCCTGGTATTAGAGACCTAGATAATTACTCAGTGCTAGTGAAGTCATGGTTATAGAGGAGAATCTATAATCACTAATTTACTGAACAAGCATAATCCCTATCAATGATCTAAACACTTGTCCTTATACCCACAGATAAGTGTAGTCTTCATGCCTCATCAAAGAAACTTCTCTTTGCATCAGATGGAAACCATGACAAGAAACCATTACCAATCAAAATGCAGACTTGTGGAGCTCAGTCTCAATGTATACATCTACAAAACACCCCCGAACCTAACACTCAGGGGACATTGCAGAAGAGGGGGTGGAAAGATTGTCAGAGCCAGAAGATCAGGGCATTTTCTGTGAGATTGTGTCTCCTAGTATCATGAGAAGCTACACCCATAAAGTCTCACCAACATGAATACCCAAATGTGAGCTGAATAAGAATGACACCAATGAATGTGCTAACCTGGATGGGAAGAAATCCACAAGGCTTCAACCCTACACAAAGAACCATAGCCAACTGAGGAAAACTAAGAACAGGAGATCTTTCCCAGGGAAGAGCACGAATGTATACATACATACAAGTATATATATATATATGTATATGTATATATATGTATATATATATACATACCCATTATACATACACACACATATATGTATATATACATATATATGTATATATACACACATTATATATGTATATGTATATATATGTATATACATACATACCCATTATACATACACACATATATATGTATATATACATATATATGTATATATACACACATTATACATACACACACAAACACACACACACACACACACACACACACACACACACACATATATATATACTTATGTGCACACAATAACAAACAATTAGTTTTTTAAAAGCTTTGTGAATTTGAAGGAGTTCAGGGTTTAGAGGGAGGAAAGAGAAGGGGGAAATGTAATTAAATTATAATCTCAAAAAGAAAAATAAGTAGAAACATCAAGTGCATGATCAGTCTGAGAGTACAGAATTTAGCACTTACTATAGTGCTAAATTAAAATGGGAATCTTTTGCTTGCCAACTTGCTAATTTTTTTCTCCAACTTGCTAAATAATTATAGTGCTAGATGATTCCACCTGTACTTTTCATCATGGCACCTGAATAATGGAGTCTTAAATTTGGCATGTAGTTTGAAGGCACACCCCGACTTACAATGGGACCAACTTTAGTTAGAGGATGCAGGTAGAGATTGAACAAAACAAGAAGTTAGCTGAGTGAAATGGTGCAATAATCAGGCTAAGTACTTTAGGGCTGCTTAGAGTTACACATCAAGATGCTCTCTCAAGAATGCCAAGGACTTGAGATCCAGCTCAATGGAAGAATGTAATCCTAGTTCCTGGGTTCCATCCTTAGCACTCCCCTCCTATGTAAAGAATGAGAAAATAGAAGAGGAGGAGAAATGGGAACAGAAACAGGAGGCAGGGGAGAGGAGACAGATGAGGGGGAAGAAGAGGGGGAAGAAGAGGAAGGAAGGAGGGGATGTGGAAGAAGCAGGAAAAGGAAGAGGAGGAGGATGGGGAGGAAGAGTAAGGAAGCAAGGGGAGAAGGAAGAGGAGGAAGAAGAGGAGAAGGAGAGACAGTTAGCAGTGCTGCCATGACCTGATGGATGGGATTCCATATGTTAGGGTGATGACTTTCATTATCTGAGCTTAAGAGGAGCTGTCAAGTACCCTTTACACCAATTCTTTCATGGTGACTCCTAAATTAAACACCATCTGGGTCTTATCTAAGAAAAAGAAGTGTATGTCAATGATCCCCCTGAGTAGTAATTATTTAATTTATAACCCCAAAGTCATGCAAGTATAAACTCAGGAATGCTTACAGATTGTACACCATAATAAAATACACAAAGGCATACAAAAATATGAGAGTAATAAACTGATGAAGAGCCAGAGAGATGTCTGTGTGGGGTAAAGTGATTGATGTGCAAGCATAAAGACCTGAGGTCAGATCTCTAGTATTCACGTACAGATCAGCTGTAGGGCTTTATATGTGTAATCCCAGGGCCAGGGTCAGTGCAAGACACGTATATTCTTTTCAGTCTGACTGGATAAAATTGTGAGTTTCCAGGTTTACTACAGACCTTGTAAAAAGAAATTCCAGTGGAGAATGAGGGAGATTCTTGAAGTTGACCTCTGACTGCCATATGTGAATGTACAGGTGAGTGCAAACACACACACACACACACACACACACACACACACACACACACAAGATAAAAAGTAACCCTCCTAAATTGTCAGTCTTAATGGACTGCTGTACTGCACTGTCATCAGACTCATTATAATAATACTATTATCAATACCTTCAATCAAGCTGATGATCCTCCCCTGAGAGTCTATCAGTGTTGCAGAAATCCCTTTCAGGAAAAGCTGTGTGATATCATTTGCCTCCCTTTGTCTCAGATGTGTCATTGACAAGGCATATTTGCCTCCATTTCTTTTCTCATTAGCTTGAGGATATTAAAACAGTGTCTTTCACAGCCTGTGGGATCTTAAATGCAATACAAATAAGGCATTCACGCTGACGATATGGTATGTGGTCACACAGACTTATATAATCATGAAATGAAGACATAAAATCCAAATCCAATCACACAGGACAGGAGAATTCCCCCTGGTATACAGTTCTGCTCTACAAATCATCTTACCCATTGAATGACGAATTTACAGACAAGGTCCACATGGGAGAAGGACACCACCATCCTGACATCACTGAGGCCTCTAACTACCACAAGCCTAACTAGCCATTCAGCACCACACTGTGGAGAATATGAAGACAGAGGTCAGATAAAACTGTTGTTAGCAATATAGACATAAGTAGGTCATCATCTGAACACTAGAAATATACTCAATCTGAAGGGAGCAGAGCCTGAGTCTGCCAACTTTCCATGATGCTATGTGGTTGAGATGATTTTCATTATGTCATAACTTCAGAATGGTGTTAGAGGAAAACTAAAGACCTATCCTAGTTAGGGTTACTCTTGCTATGATGAAACACCATGACCAAAAGCAAATTGGGGAGAGAAGGACTTATTTCACTTGTAGTTCTATTTAACAGTTCATCATCAAAAGCAAGTACTCCAGTAGGGCAGGAATCTGGAGGCAGCAGCTGATGCAGAAGCCATGGGGGGTGCTGCTTACTGACTTTCTCACCCACAGCTTGCTCAATCTGTTTTCTGATAGAACCCAGGACCACTAGCCAAGAAATGGCACCACCCACAATGGGCTGGGCCCTCCTGCATCACTCATTAATTAAGAAAGTGCCCTACATGCTTACCTACAGCCTGATCTTATGGAGTCATTTTCTCAGTTGATACTCCCTCTTCTCTGATGACCCTGGCTTGTGTCAGGTTGACAAAACTGGACACCACAAGGTCCATTAAGGGATCCCCCCCTCAAGCCAACTAGATAGACCCTATGTCTTGGATAGAGACCTAACATTCCAGTGTGGCCTCATCACTGACACTGCTAAGGGAACACTTTCCAGGAAGGCAGGTTCACTGTAAGTCTTGCTAAGGAGATAGAATAATTATCCCTTTATTGAGATACTGTGTCTTCCTTCTCTAAGCTCCTGCTCCCAGCACAGACTCTATAAGCCAAGCAGCCATGAGTTTTGTCTGGGTCTGTCCACATTTCTATTCTGTCTCTTTCTACTGGATACTGGCGAGAACCTAAACATTCTTCTTTTCTGATACTTTAGGCTTCCTCACTTTCTCTAAAGCCCCCCTCCTCCTTGAGACTGCCTGCTGCCATGTGGTGGAAAGTCCATGCCAACTTAAAAGACATCATTTGTCCGTCCTTTTTGCATTTCCCCCGCTGGAGAGCTGCTGATATTTATATCTCGTCTGCCCTGTACTGTCATTCTTTTAAACTTGTTCTTGAGAGATTCTGTTCGAATCCATGCTTAAGTTTCTTATTAATTAATGAATACAAAAACTCCAAAAGGGAAACTGTTATCATCTGGCTATCGTGAAGGGATTCCCCCAGATTCCAGTAACAATGGGACAAATTTTAAAAACTATGTTGTGATAAGAAGAAAAACATTAACTTTGAACTTGTAGTCCAAGTAATCAAATCTCTGGGATGCCTCTGTCAAAGAAGAAGTAAAGGCCTCAACAAATCTCTCTAAACCATGTCATCACCATGCAGAAGTGGCGGCACTTCCAGCCCCTTGCCCCATAGCATTTGATTCTCCCCATAGTGACTATTTCCCACTCTTCCTTATCCTTCAATGTCTCACACTTCCTTTCCTTTCCTCTTCATGAGTGGAGCTGAGTCACTCCACCCTCCTGTCAATACCCACTCAGTCTCTAGATTGACTTTCTGCAAGTTTGAAGAGAAATGAAGAAGGCCATCTCCATTAGCCATTCTTCTGCCTGGCATTGGGGTCTACATCTCTGCTGGCTTTCTACTCTGAACTTGAGATTCTCTTTACCAGATACATCTCAAGTGTGAGCTATCAGTTCTGAACCCAGACAGGCAGGCTTAGGAAAGTACACACCATCCTGCAGCTACACCTTTTCATTGATGCTCTGCCTCTTTGGTGATCACAGGGTAGATAGCTACTGAAAGTCACTCAAGGTCCATGAGTGGTTCCTGTAATTTAGAAATGCACCATGTAGGGGCTCAACAACTCTGACAGGTCTTCAAATGACAAAGAGTTGGACAAGTTCTTAGAGGTTTGGTGCTTTACCAGGTGGGTGCATTTTCAAAGATCTTGAAGTACTATTACACAAAGGTGATCCCATCGGCATAGACTGTGTGGTGGCGCCACTGTAATAGGTGTGAGCTCACTTGTCCTTTTTCTGCAAGGCATGGCTATGGTTCCAGGCTATGGAGCACAGGCTTTGGTGGCTAAGGCTCTTTTTCCTACCTGCCTCCTTTTCTCTCGCCCAGGTAGTGTGTCTCCTACAGTAACAGTGCAAGTACTACTGCTTCTAAAAGTAGCACATTACTTTCTAGAACCTTCCTTTCTGTTAATAAGTTAACCATATTGCCGGTACTCGCACCTCCATTCTATGATGTGCGTCAGGATGATCCCCCAAATAGCATGCGAACCCGAGTTTCACATGACTCCTCCCTGCATCCAATTTTCAAGAAATATTCTTCCTCATAAGCTCCTATCCCCAAACAAGAATCCACAAAGGTTTTCTCTGTTTGAACCTCAGCATTTCCATGAATCAAAGTGTGTGATCTGGAGCAAATAATTGGATCTCCCTAAAGCACACATTTCTTATCAATAAAGAAGACTTATCTACTTTTCAAGGTTTTGTGGGTATTAAATTACATAATTCACTGCCTTATCACTGTGCATATGTAAGAAGCAATAGCTATGACCTTCCTTCCTTCCTATCCATACCAATTGCCCCTATCTCAAATCACTCATGTCTTATCTGTTTCCAGCCCTTCTGACCTCAGTGGCACCCAGGAAACTGAAGCTCCCTCAATGCAAACCATTTCACTGTACATAGTTCTCCAAAGACTTTGAGGTTCTGTATCTACCTGGATGTGATAAATGGCTGATGACTTTGAGGTTCTGTGTCTACCTGGATATGATAAATGACTGTTGGCCGTCACCCCTGCTTTCTTCCTCTGCTTAGGCAGAGTGAGAACCTTCCACAGCTATTTATAGGAAACTTACATGAGATGCTTAGACATTTGGAGATCTAGGATTAGGGCATCTGCTCAACATTAACATGGCTATATTTTCTTTTTAAAATTTTTTTATTTTATAATTTAATTTAATTTTACATATCAGCCACGGATTCCCCTGTCCTCCCTCCTCCTGGCAACCCCCCACTGCCCTCCTCCTCATGTCCTACCTACCCTCACATGTATGTTCAATGTTCAATGCTGATTTTTTCTTTCTATGTCAAGCCCAGGTGTTTTCAGACTATTCAGGATAAATTAACCTGTAAGAATGAGACATGAATAAACTCAACCCTCAAAGCTTAACATATCAATTGTGCTATGGCTATCAAAAGCCAGTGTATCAATACCCAGGGACATTATAATTTATGGAAACTATTAGTCTCAAGAGATTGGGACAAACTATCCTTAGTAGCAGAGAGCTGTGGTCTTCACATACAGATAAGCTATTTGATGGCATTTGATCCCAATTCTGAAATTCTGGTATGCTTTTCTTCACTCTGCCATATCCTTTTTCCCCTGTGCCTGTGATTAACCACTGTGTTTAGCAAGTTTAGGCACTGATTTAGTTAATCACATTTTCCTGCTCATGACAAAACCCAAACATATATAATGGTGACAACACCTGTGGGTTCCAACATCCTGGAAGAGAGCTGACAGGGTCTCTTGCTGCTTCTCAGTTGAGTCAGTGATTACATATGTTTATTGTGCTTTTTTATTGTTATCTTTGAGGGCTTCAGTGACTTGCTGGTCTATGTACACTGTAGTCATTGGGCATTCTTTTATTGACAAGACATGGACTAATAGGGCAGCACCACATACCTACTTGTTTCAAGTAGACCATGGACTACTGTACACCATCCCCACTGTGGATAATCTCCTGACATTCCAGCTCAGCTCTTGCATCGTGAGTATGGCCTGACTTCTTCATTGGCATGATATCTTCATTCCACAATTGTGTGTGGTCTTTTTTCATGACTAAGAAAGCAGATCTGCCTAATATTTTCATAAAAAATATATTACTTAACAAAAATGTTTCTGATGAAACAAAACATTATGTTTCATTTTAAAGATGCACACTCGAAATCAGAGATAAATTATTATAAGTATTGAGTTGCCTTTCTTTTTCAGAATTCTGTAACTCCTCTGTGGAAGAAGGCCCATTGCTTCCAGGAAATAACTGAGCTGACTGTGGAGACAGACTAGCATTTTTTTCCCCAGCAATAGGCCATGCTTCAGACCTGAAAGCATGTAAAAAAGGCCAGAGAATTCAGGAGATCAGATTTGCAACAGAAGGCATGGTGGGCTTTGTGCTTTTGCATGGCTGAGCAGCTCTGAGGTGTATCAGAGTCACACACTTTGGAAACGTAAAGGTTAAATGATTTCAAAGTTAATGCTTTATGAGTGTTCTCAATATGTGATGCTGCAAGTCAAGGAAGAAGCTGGATCATGTCTAGAAGCTTCTATCATCTGTGTTCCCATTGTCTCAGGGCCCATCCTCATTTCTGTGGCAAAAGAGAATCTTAAAAAAATATTTTGTAAGGTATTAGGAAAGAGTCATTCCATTTAAAGAATGAATAATAGTGGATAAAGCCAACAATATGTTCATGCCAGCTTCTTCATCATATAAATATTTTCCACCTCAACCAGTGTACCTCTGTGTTATCTTTTCTTCCATGTAAGTAGAGGAATATGCATAGCAAGAAACTAAGAGAAGAGTAATGTCATATAACAGATCTTAACTCCAGCTAAGAAATAGAATTAGTCATGGAAAACAAAGTTCTCTAGATACTTGGTTGGTAAATAGATATACTGTCAGGACCACAGTTAAACAGGCAGGCATATAGAAGTCCCTGTGCAGTATGTTGGCCCTCCAGGTGGATGACAGTTGTTCTTCATGTTGGGTGTTTGCACCAATGCCAGTATCCTCAGCATTAAGTGACACTTGAGTCTCCTTTAGAAGATTCCTTAAGACACAGGCTGCTTGGACTTACCCTGAGTTTTCCATTCAAGACAACTAAGAATTTTCATTTCTAGTACGCTCTATGAGAAACTCAGAGAAGTATGTGAAGGACATACTAGAAATGATGTGACCTCCTTCCTCCATCCTCCTCAAGGACAGCAGCTTTATCTTATAGTTGGGTCTGGAGTACTTTACCACCATCTCAACATCCTTGTAACTGTCCTTTTTTGTCCCTAAAGACCAAATAACTTGCTCTGTTCAGAGTCTTCCTGACTTTGGGTTCCCATTAATTACACTTGCTGAATCTTTTAATTTACTCTTTCGCAATGGGTCAATTGCAAAATTTTCAATGTTCCCTAAATTTGCTTTTTGCTTTTTTAAAACCTGTGTCTTCTCTAAGCAGGCAAAAAGATCACATGCAGGCCTGGGGTGGTCTGCCCCAAGCTCCGGGAAGAAAACACTGGTCCACAAGCACTTTGTAGTACCAGGCAAACAGGCATTATTATGGTGAGCAAATGTACGGAATGATATTGAAAGAGAGAGAGAGAGAGAGAGAGAGAGAGAGAGAGAGAATGGTTCATGTCCTGTGGACAGAGGCATATCTGAAGAGGCAAAAGAGATGAGGAGTGGGCTGAGGTGGGTGGCTTCATGGCCACCCAGGGCCATGGTGATGTCTGGACCTGGGATTCTGTTAGGGCCCATGTCTGGGTCAGGCTCTGAAGCAGCCACAGTCTGTGTTGATGTCCATGGCTCCTGATACCAACAAAAGCAGAGAGGGTAGGGCTGTATAGAGTTGGCCTTGACATTCACTGACTGCAACACTGGAGGAAACTGGTCCTGCCCCTCACTGACTGAAGCCCTCAGGCAGAGTGTCCTATATCTCTCCTGGGCTGCACAATAGAGCTGACCCTGTTTGCAGGAGCATGGGCAACTAGCCCTGAGGACATGAGGATGGGAGAGCAGGTCACACCCATCTCATATGCCATGTGGTGGCATGGGTGAGGGAAAAATTCCTTCCTCCCCTTGTCCTTTGTCACCTGCAGCAGCTGGGGAACCTGGTCCAACCCCTCACCAGCTGCAGCACTTAAGAAAGCAGATGTTCTCTCCTGACCCCCTCATCAATGCCTGAGGCAGGTAGAAGAGCTGACCCTAAGATCTTAAGAATAGGAGAACTGTCCCTGCTGGGAGTGATCTCTGGTGGTGGGTGGGTCCTCTAGAGGGTGTAAGGAGTTGATGAGAGAAGGAAGTGAGCCAAACCATGGTGGTCAAGAAAATCTTGCAGCCTGACTGACTAGCAGCCAGATTGTTTCTTTATTTATACAGAATTTAGTTAGCAGGGATTCATTCATGATGTTTTAAAACATAGATTATATTATTTTTGTTTTTGGACATGTGTTTCACTTCCTTTTGCTTATCTTTTAGTCATCATTAATAAACTATGACAGAACAGAGTTATCATTTCCAATAATTTTCCCTCAAGTTTTGACATCATTAATAAACAAGAGTTATCATTCTTACTCATAAACCCATAACCCAATTTTTGAGAATCTAGAGGCATATGGCAGCCTGTGCTCAGGATGGTTGCCTTGGTTGCTTCAAGGACACTAGACCAAAACAAAATCTTCAACCATCCTGGACATTTTGCCATGTCTCAAGCAATGTATTATTAACTCTTAGTGGTCAGAGTATCCAGGAAAATTCGTCAGGCTAAAGCTGCTATAGTTATTATTCAAATTCTGGCATAGTACAATCAATGTTCACATTTATACCTTTATAGAATTGGTCTATATGTCTAACCCTGGCATTCTGTTGTTCCTTGGTCATATGACATTATAGTGGCTCTACATGGGCTAACTTCTAAGAGAGGGAAGTCCTAACATCTTGTACTTTTATCATCTTTCCTCTCCATATTTTACTTATCAATATGTCTCTATATAGGGCAGAGTTGTATGCCATGTAATTGTCTGAGTGTACAGTGGGAAGAGGCTTGGAATCTGAACTGTGGACAATTCCTCTAGCCCACTGAATCTTGTTGACCTTTTAAATTTTACTTTGTTTTAAATATCTTGTTCCAGTGTAAATACAGGGAAAAATGTTTCAAGAATGTCTCATAGCCTCATAAAGAGACCTCTAGCTTCTTTATGCGTCACAACTTCCAAGGCAGAAGGAAGACCTTCAAGTAGATAAGGATATCTCCCTCAGAGTGGTGGTGGTGGGGCAATAGTATGTTCAGGACTTTCCTGGATAAGCTTAGAAGGCATAAATGATTCATAAGGAATTTTCCATCAATCCAATATCCCCAAATTGTACAAATATTAAAAGTGTTCCAAGTATGTAACAGGTAAAGATGAAAACCAAAGGTGGCATGGCAGCCATCATGTGGCTCATCTCTGCTGGATCTTTGTCAAGCAGCTGTGCTGGCTTTATGACTTCTGCCATTCAATTCAGATATGGCTGTGCCATCCCCTGCTCCTCATCAGCTGCAGCACTCCAGAGAGAGAGTGGCCCCTACACCTTGCCTGGGCAACACAGTAGAGCTGTCCCTGAAGGAATAGGTGTGGAAGGACTTAAAATCCTGAGAACTGGACCCCCTTTACTCATCTCTACAATGGGTGAACTGGCCAGGACAATGCTAGAGAGCTCATCCAGGTGGCCAAGACAAGGGAGAGCTGGTGGGCTCACCAACCCTGCAACTACCCAGGCCCAGAACCAGGGTTATGTGTTGGTCCACCCCAACATCCACCCCATCTGTGATCTGCTGGAGCACATAGGTGAGGGGGTGGGGGGATGGGAGTGTGGAATGAGGGTAGGGGTGTCCTGTGGTCCCAGGGCTACAGGATCTCCAGGACACAGGGCAGCAACTGGATATCCAGGAAGAGTCCTGGTGAGGGACCAGCGTAAATGGTGCATCAGAGATCAGGGACCCTGAACCAGACCAATGACTCTTTTCAATTAATGGCTGCATGTAAAAATATATGGCTAAAGGGGTTTATTGTATGACTCACTGTGTCACACTGTGGCTTCTATCATTAGACTTTCCTCTTGTTTTTTTTTTCCCCTCTTTTTCTCTTAAATTTTATTTTGGAATAGGAGGGAGATGGGTGGGATCTGGAGGCATGATGTGAGAGAACAAAGAATAAATAAACAAACAAACAAACAAATAAATAAATAAATAAATAAATAAATGGACGAATGAATGAATAAAAACTAGTGTCTTCTTATTTAGTTCATAGTCTAAAATGAGTTTGGTTTTCTCAAAACTCTCAGCACTGACAGGTGATGAGACCCAGACATGCTTTCTTTTTAACCATTCAGTCAACAATAGACAGAGATGTTTTTCTTTACATTCTAGAACACAATACATTGTTACTGGTATTGATAGAGGTGCTGTGACTCTTAACAAACCAAGAAGCATCCTTTTTCCTGATTTGAACAAAAAACATCATAAGACAACTGTTAGAACATAGTTCAAGAATGGAGTTGTTAAAGGGGAATTCTGAGTGCTTGTGAGAAAATTCCAAGAAACAAGGCAAGAGTCTTGTGATCTCAGTTCTTCAAAAACAGGGACTGTGTTTTCATGTTCCTCCCAGGTGTGGCAGATAAGAGTGAGTTTACTTCAGGTTATTCATTACAACTGGCTATTGTTTTTTTTTTTTTTTTATGTGCCTTATGGAAAAGCATGTTTTGCCATGTGCTACTTGTTCTTGTGACTGTACACTTTACTCAGAGTATAAATTATCTAGTGCTCTGAGTAAAGTTGGCCATTGCATGAGAATTTAAGTGGGCCTCACTTTTAGGCTTCACTATCCCAGGTCCCACTGCCAGCTAGAGAAGGAAACAGATGACATAAAATTGCAACACACACCTGATTCAAATAAAACCTGCTGTTGTCAGAAACAACTGTGAAACCACAGTTAGACACACTAATTCAAAATTGCAAGGACTTTCTGGGAAGTAGCCCCCTAGTTGACATATAGTAAGAACAATGTAACTTTCTCATCAACCATGAGTAGGGCAGACTGCTTTAGAGTGAGTCAGATGAAAGACACAGTGAACAAACTGTGTCCAATGAGGGATTTAAAAGGAGGTTATGGTAACAATAGTGGGTTAAGGAAAACTTTAGGTCCCGGAGATAAAATTGCATTGGTAAAGTGCATACCCTGCAAGTATGGGGACCTGAGTTCGGATCTCAGAATCCAGAATATATGAGTATAATAGCTCCTATTCACAATTTCAAGGAAAGACAGGTGATGACAGGTAGACCCATGGGGCTCATGTTCACTCCATAGCCTGATCCAATCAGTGAGCTCCATGCTAAGGGGAGACCAGGTAGCAAAACACAGGAGAACTTCTCCTGAGGAGTAACAACCACAGTCATTATACACCCCTACACACCACCATCTCACCTCCCCCCCCCCCCCCACAGGTTGGGTTAGAGGACATGAGCTCTACCATAAAATGTACTAAAACAAACAAACAAGCAAACCAAAACTCTTAACATCCCAACATCAAATCATTCCTTCTTGTTCTGATCATATTTTCAATTTTTTCTTTATATAGCAAAGAAAAATCTATTGTGTTTTGTGGAAAGGTAGCCAAGCAAGCCACCGACTGGCAAATTTGCCACCTTAATGAAAACTCCCTGGAGGAAATTTATACTTTAAATGTGACATAGTCAAGTACACAAGGTGTCTAATGTGTGCGTAAGGAATACAATGTGTGCTTAAGGAAACACGGCATTCTAAGTGCACTTATAAACCAAAGGCATCAGGCCACAGCCTCCCTGTGCAGTCTAACAGAGTCATAAACTCATGAGGGGGCACCTGATCCACTAAGGGCAAGCTACAACTCTTGGTAGTGGGTGATAAACTCCCCAACACTTGATGCACAGATCTTGTTGTTACCATCTCACAGATAAGGAAAGTGGTTGGGAAAGGTTAAAAACGTTCTCAAAGTTCATTAGTTAGCAACAAGCCAAATATTATAGAAATCTGCATCCCTTAGAGCCAAACCCTTGCTCCTATGTACCCCACTCTGCAAAATAATAACTCTTTGTATTTGTGTGCTTCCATAGTGATTTGTCCATCATCTGGCCCAGACATCTGATCTTGTACAGCAAATACCAAGTTGACAATTTGTGTTAGAAACAGCAAAAAATATTCACTTTGATCATAAGCCTTTAAAAGTTAATGCTTTCAGTCAACATAGTTTATATGCATTTTGTGACCTTAATGAGCCATTAAATGTTATAAAATACATATTTAATAAAATTATAATTGGAAATAATGTCAAAGTTCAATCCTATGTGATTGCTTTAGTGTGATGGTAGTTTAGGTCTGCATTTGTTTATTTCCTTTGTAAGTAATATTTGTACCGAGAGTACAAGAGAATCATTACTAGCTCTTCATTTTAGTTTTATTTGTGAGAAATGTCTGCCGAGTATGACTTAGCAGTGTGGGCTGTACTAACATCTCAGAGAAAAAGTTCTCAACAGAGAGTTTAACAAAAAAATCCCACCTACTCATTTCATTGCAATGATTTAAGATACAGTATTTGTGAGAAGCATAGATCCGACATTTACTACCAGAGCAGAGGTGTGTGAAGGACTGCATGTGCCTGGGTCAGGTGGCATCAGGCAGACTGTAAACCCTTGGGTACTACTGATAACCAAACACCCCAAGATAATCCTTTCCTTATCTAATTACCAGTTCTGGTCTGAGGGACAGATAAGTAACCTGGTCTCATTCTGGGACATTGTAGAAATTCTTGACATTCATTCATTCTTTCTTTCATTTATAAGGTGAAGGTTTTAGGATTCTTGGCCAAAAAGAACTTTTGGTTTTGCTCTGCTCATGATTTCTCTTCCCAGTAGAGGTCTCCCAAAGAATAGGAGATAAGTCTAACACAATCTTGAATGAAATAGGGTTAAAGCTTCAAACAACTATTCAAGTATGTCCCCCGAGAAGGACAACACAGAAGGTGCTCCCTGCCTGTACTTGGAAAAGACTATGATCAAGGCTAGATGCTAAATGTGATATTTACTATTACATTTGATTTGAAAAAAAAATGAAAAGAAATATTCTATCTTAGATTTGTTATGAGATTTGACTAATACCACACAATTACAGGCAGCATCAGGAAGGTACAAACCAAGGCTTTTACTAAGGCTTCAAGTGTTCATGTTACTCACATCTGATATTTCCTCCACAGTTACCGGTTGAACACTTGGGCATCTCCCTGTGGGAACTGTGTAAAGCTTGGCTTGTAGCTTAGGCAAAGGCCTTGACCCTTGGGTACTCAATGTACCAGGGAAGAGCTTTTTAAACAAAGGAAGAGTGTTTCCTTGGCTCTCTGTATTAACTTTGGTTTGCTTTAAAAAGCATGTTTAATTTCTCATCAAGGTCTACTCTAGTCATACAAGACAACTCTGCTAAAGCAAGAACTTAGCTTCCAGCCAGATGTCTCAGAGATGTTATAGCCACACCTGTAGCCTAACTGAAAAGAGAATCACTGGGTGGGGGTGAAGGCCATTTAGATCTTTTAAATGTCAGTCCTGGAGGTGACACCACAGTTTGGTTCATCATCAAAAAGGCTCTTTTTGTATCTGGCTACACTGCAGGGCCTGGTGAGGAATGAGGCACTTTGCTACCTCAGAGACTCTCTTCCATTATGAAGAGAGATGGTGCGAGCATCTAAGAAACCTCCAGAATTTCCTATGTAGCAGTGCACTAATGTTGCAAAGAATGAAAGTGGAGACTTCATAGATGCTTGCCTAGATAATGACCCGATGACTACAGGTAGGGTCAGCTTTAGCTAATGTCTTCTGAGGTGTTGTCTTAGTCACCCCTGCTGGGCACGCCAGTTAGTTCATCTGTAACTTCTTTGTTTCCCAGAAGGATCCCATTAGTTTGCTATGTTTGTAGACAGAGTCAGAACAAAGACACAAGCACAGGGGTTAAAAGGTGACCTAAGGCAAATTCAGAGAAAATACCTGGATGTTCAGCAACAGAAACAGGAATGTTTCCTCAGAGTACACACGTTCCTGGATGCTGCACATCCATAGACCATGCCTAAAGTCTCATTCCTAGAATTTTAACAGCCTGTCTGGGTTGATAAACAGATGGATCCTTCTTTAGGTATACTCAATTTTCCATCCTGGACCCAGAGACAGATGAAGTCTCCTTCAGGTATATCTTGTCTCCTCCCTGGTCTCAGGGGCAGATGGGGGCTCCTTTGGCTATGTCCCTGTTCCTATGACCTAGGATTTGCTTTCCCAAATTCCTGGTACATAGGAACCCAAGACAAGGATCATGAAGAAGTTCCTGATGTCAGACCTGTAGGTTTTACAAAGTCCTGCTGAGTTTTCCCTGTACTATATTTGTAAATGCCGTGTATACCTGTATATAACTGTAAAAATTGAAAGAATGAGCACAAATCCATTAAAACACTTATTGATACATCGGAGCTACTTGGACTCCAGATAAGAAGGGAAATGGCTTTAGGACTAGTGTTCAAACTAGGTTGGGTAGTGACAAATATTTTTCCAATTATTATCTATATTTTACTCCTAAAAACAAAGTGCCACTAGAGGAAAGTCAGGCTCCTACAATACTGGGGAAGGAGAAAGAACACAAAATAAAGGTGAGTTTTGAGATTTGCTAAAGACACATTAATTACACCATGAGACAGAAAGTTGGATAATAAACTGAAGATAATTTTCATGAGCTTCTACTCATCTTAAGGATGAAAGCATGGCCAAAGTCTGCATGAGGCTCAATGCTCAGAATCCTTTGCTATATTAGAAACTGGATGGAATCAAACTTTATCTTTGCTTCACAAGAGTGCAGGGCTTTGGGGAGGGCTATGTCACAGAGGAGCTCAGAGCGTGTCTTTCTGATGGCACCATGAGCTCTGGGACCCTTTGAACATCACGGAAATTAAGTTTGCTGAATGTTGCCCCACCATATTATATATTTTTAAAAGGAACTAAGTAAGCAGCATACCAATTTTGCCAACGTGTGGGATTCAAATGATGTATTCTGAACCATTTGAGCAGCCACCATTATGGATGCATTACTGTTGGGTTCTAATACAACAAAAGACAGATGATTTTAATATAAAGCTATTATGGTTAATAAGAAAACAGACTGATATTGCTAATTATATAATTTATTTGCTCTTTGTTATTGGGATGTGCTTTTTCAGACTATTAAGGGTATAAAAACAGAGGAGAACTCCAGCTTGTCCTGGTAGAATACAGTGCCTTCTCCCCAGAGTCAGTCACTAGGCCAGTAAGTTGTTACTGCAGTTTGCATTTAACAGGCTAAATTCCTATCTAATTTCTACCTCTGGTAGGAGATACAAATTCAAGAGAAATGGAAAGATAAGTGCTGTCGAGCCAGCATCTACACTAGACCATTTCTAGCTTCATGGCAACAGTCCCGCCTTCTGTCTAGGGCATGTTCCTGGAGCTATTTCCGACAGTCCCTGCCAAGTCCTGCTTATTCAAGGCTGCCCAGCCAGCCCTTCAGGGACATTCCAGTGTTCTAGAATTTCAAGATGGCCAGGGCACATTGTCAAATTGTCTTGGCAATGGTTGTTTACTGGACAAGATGCCAATCAAAGGTCTCTTAGGGCTTTGAGAATATTTTATAATGCCAGTGTCTGTTCCCTGGGAGATCTCTGGGGCCTGTATGTCACAGACTCTTGAAAGCATATTCCAGAATCCAATCACATCTGTCTTAAAGTCTTCTTCTCACGTTTAATGGGGCGTCTCTATCATTGTAAATGCTACCATTTTCTCCATAATAAAAGGAAATCATTTCCAACTTGTTTCCCTGTTTACAGAATGTCTCTGATACAATCCAGTCAGTCACCAGAAATCTACATCAATCCTGGTTGGAGAAACAGTGAGCACTCAGGGAACTCTGACATCAACTTCTAAACCCTTTGCTTCATCCTAAAAGCTCTCCCATCATGTACCTTTGGTATCACCAGCCTCCTTTATTAATAATCTGAAATGACACATTCTGTTCCCTTAACCCACAATCTCTTGACTTCAGTGGTCACAGTTCCCTTCACAATTGATTCGTACCCATGACTGTCTAAGAGGAAAAACTTTTCATGGTAAATCTTACCACCTTCTCTAATTACTGCTTTCAAAATGTATTACTCCAGGTTTCCCAGAATACCTACTTCTGTTTTCTCCAAGTGTCAAAGGGCCGGATACCATCATGCACAAGGTTTGTATGCTTTCCTAACTGCCTGCTATGCTCACATGAGATTCTTAAAACACAGCTTCAATGAAGATAACAGGTTGCCCAATTCAGATAATGGATCTGGAGTCCTAAGTCGTCAGTAAAATGTAGTCTTGACATTTCTAATGAATGAAGGATGACGATGGCAACAACTCACTCGAACTCTGATATCACAGGAGCCTACTTGGAAATGTCACCATGGTGAAAAGCACAACATGATGAGGATGAAGATTCCTATCTGACATTGCTCCCTGAATCTCAATGAGTCAAAACACAAATTCAACTGAGTGCTGTACCACACAGAACACTGCAGTCAATGAAAGACTACACAGAGGATGGTGGTCCCTAGACACTTCCATGGAACAGAAAAAGGTTACACCCTCATTGGCCTCTGAGCCATCCTAACGTCCTAGAGGAAAATGCTACTTCAGGAGGATGATGCTGCTGAGCAAAAAGACCTCCTGCATTGCTGGCTGTTTCTAGGGCATATGCACATTCTATGATGTATTCACAATACTAAAAAGACCTACTGCATTTCTGAGGTGCGTCCCCAGTGAAGGAATCCATGGCTCTATTTACTACATTACAAATTATCACAATGGTGGCACACAGGATATGGGGGTTTCTTCCCAAGCAAGATACATCTAAATAAAGATGTATACATGTCCCCAAAGTCATGGAAGGCAGTGGAAATGATGAAGTATGAAACAGGGTGCTTGGCCTTGGCTTCCCTCCCAAAGTTACTTTATTTGTGTGTTTGTGGGGAGGAGGTGTATGCATTTTAGGAATGGGTAGCAAAACACTTAAACACTGAACAAGAATGCTAAGGTTGGGAGGTAAGGCTACAGACAGAAAAAATAAGAGATTATTAGAAATATTCGACAATGAGAACTCAGGATGAAAAGTCCCTGGTGAAGCAGAGAGAGGAGTCTAAGGTGAGCTTTCATAGGCCAAGTACCACCTGAAAGCCATTGCATGCCACCTAGGATAGAAAAGGCTTGATTTATTTATTAAATTGTCCACATGCAATGGGTCAGTCAGATGGTATAGAGGGTGATGCTAAGCAGTGGTGCTCAACCAGGTGAGAGATTGGCTTGTATGTGGAGAAAGATGGTCCAGAGTAGAGAGAAGTAACAAAATTTAGAGTTGATATGAGAAAACTTACAAATTCATTCATTTCACTTTTCTATATCCTTAAGAAATTTTATTTGATGCGAGTGTGTGTGTGTGTGTGTGTGTGTGTGTGTGTGTGTGTGTTGTGTATGCATTTGTTGTAGATTGGTCTGTGCTTGTATAGTTGAAAAGACAGCTTGCAGATAGATGTCTGTTAACATTTTCTATAATGTGGGTCTTGCAAGAGATTTAACTTGGGCTACCAGGATGTGTGGTGGAAAGTCCCTATATCTACTGAGCCATTTCACCAGCCCTGGTGACGTTTTCTAATACAGATGCCACAGATTGGCTTAAACCTGAGATCCTCCTGCCTTGGTGTCTCTAGCTACTGAGATTACAGGGGCGTGCCCCTATGCCAAAGGCTTATTTGACAAGTATATTTTAGTCTGTTTAGGCAAACATAGCTAGGAAGGAACAATCGACACATCAACCATGTGTCACTATGGTTGGTGTTTTGGGGTCTGAGCAAGCTGAATTATGTTTGTAGCCCTCAAGAATGCTATATACTGGTAGGAGAGTTAAACAAAAGCATTTGGAATTTCCTGGAATATTAATGTAAATAGGAACTTTGGGGCAAATTTTCTCACAAGAGTAACAGAACCAAACAGTTACTAGATGGAGAAGTGGAATATGTCCAGAAGACCAAAGTTGAGGACACTATAGAAGTGCTCAATGGCAGGAAAGCAGACCTAATTATGCCCCATCTGCCATGAAGCCTCTGAAAGAAGATTCACATAGACTGAGACTTACACAGGTCAGTCAGTAGAATTCTAGCTGTAAGCTTTGGGTCGGACGCCTTCTTATAATTTATTTTTTGAACATTAAATTGTTGGCAGCCCACATTATAAAATGTCCACAGCATCTGCTCTGAATTTAAGATCAGTTATATGGTTGTCACTGAGAATTTCTTCTAAGCCTTGACATTTTCAGCACCATGCCACCTGGAACCTTCTTTTTATTGTGTTTTAGAATTAAAGAGAAATTAAACATCATATGGGCTGTCTGACTGAATTATCCAAGGAAAATAATGGAACAAGCTCCAAGACTGAGGGAAGTGGCTGACAGCCATTTGTTGAGGTTTGGAAGATGGATACGAGGCCATTAGCTTGGAAAAGTCACTGTAGACAGGAGACAAATGAGCAGTTTAATCCTGTACCTTTCAAAGTGTCCGCTCAGGAAGGTATCTGACTGAATGAGCCTGTCACACGGGATAACATGCTAGTAAATTTCAATTTAAGAAAACACTGAATGCTCTGTAATTCAAAGGCCCAGAAACATTACAGTGTGGGAATCATGGCTCCCAGATGTCACCAAAGAATTCACTAGGTAAAGTACAGAAACCAACCACAGAAGAACTCAAAAAACTGTAGGGTGCCTTCTTATAGGATGACCTGGCTCTCAGAAATAACCTGGGACTCTATGGCATGAAGACCGTGACTGAAAACCATGCATGTGAGCTACTTTCATGGATCAGTACCTCCCAACTGCTTAACTGAGTGAGAAAGTGCTTGTGTTAATTTTGTTATGTATTGATATCATAAAGACCCACATTCTCCAAATTCGACACTCAATGAGGATTAAATACCTTCAGAAGTATCTGTTTAAACTGAAGTGGCAAATATCTAAGTGTGCCTTAAGGGTTGATATGGCTGTTAGCATAATCAAGATGACTGGAAAATTGGTTGGTTTCTAAAATGTATACACTGCCTGAGGTGAACAGTGGGCTAGCTCCTTCTGTGATCTTTGTAAGGACAGGAAGAAGACAGTGACTACCTGGGTTTTAGAACTGGAGAAGGTGGAATAGACAGTGCTTATAGCTACTGTGGGTGGCAGATGAAGACTCTGTATACAGACCACAGACTATGAGATTGAATTCAGGCACACACAAAATATTAATATTGGTCTCCTGTTTCCTATTGTTTTCTGAGGCCAAAGAGTAGGACTCTACTTTTCATTACTCAGTGTGACTGATGGAAACCCCATAATTCTCTCCTTTACCTCCAATAATATGGTAAGTCTTTACTAGGAACTTGGTGGCCACTCTGAATAATAAAGGTTTCTTTATAAAGCTATTCTGAGAGTGAGTATTTCCTTCCCACATCAGTACAAATAATTACAGATGTCCTATGGTACCTCACTCTCTGGGCTTTTTTTTTAATCTTTACTCCTACCAACAGTGTACAGGAGGTCCTCCTGCTTATTGAGCAGTTCCCCCATGCCTTAGATTTCCATGTATAGATTGTTCACCTTTCAGAAAATTCATCCCTTAGCTCTTTATATGTTATAGCGCTGTGGTAAAGAAATTTCTCTTGAGTTTTTTTAATCTGCTTGGTTCATTATTAGCAGCAAATGAAAATGCAACTTATTTAATTTGCCTCAACTTTATTGGTGTCATTTATTTCTTCTAAGGTTTCACACAAAAAAAGACAAACTTTTGTGGGTTTTTATAAGTTTTCCCTGTAGAACTTCATGGATACTGGTAGATACATATTTATTTGTTTGTGGTCCTTATTTAGACATTTTTATGAGAGTAACACAGGCTTTGTAAAATGAGTTTGGGATTATGCCATCTCCTTTTGGTAGAGTTTGAGGAGGGTTGCCACTTACTCTTCTTATAAAGTCTAGAAAATTTGCCACTAAATGAATTTTGTTGTTGTTGAGGGTGACCTGCCAAATTACCTCCTTCCCTTCCTTTCCTTTTCACTCACTCTCTCCTTTTATTCTAAGTCCCTGTCTCCTTCCCTCCCTCCTTTCCTCCTACTTTTCTTGTGCTGGGGATTAAGACACAATGCCTCAAGTATGCTAGGCAAGGGCTCCACCAGTGAGCCCACCCCCACTGATCCAGGAAAGTCCCAGTGACCGATTCAATCTGCTTTTGTGTTGGTCCTTACAGTCTATTTCTCATGGGCCATCCATGGACTAAGACTTAAGTTTAATATTAGCTTTGTGACTATTTGTGGTTCTGTGATATGAGTTATGTTTTTCCTCTCCCACTTATAATCTCGTTCACTCTCTACTTCTAATCCCATTGTTGCTTTAATCCTTTAAGAATCCAACTTTCCGCTTGGCTGATTTAGTCTATCTTCTTTCTAATCTCTAACCAATGTTCTAAACCTTGACAATTTCCTTCCTCTGTTGTCTTTGAGTGTAGTCTGCTCTAAAGCCATTTGCAGGGGACATGCAGTGCTGTTGCTTCTTTGAGATTTGACTTACTTCTACAAAGACTTGATTGATTCCCTATTCCTTTACAATGCCCAGGCAGCATCTG
Organism: Onychomys torridus; assembly: GCF_903995425.1. Classification (NCBI taxonomy): domain Eukaryota; kingdom Metazoa; phylum Chordata; class Mammalia; order Rodentia; family Cricetidae; genus Onychomys; species Onychomys torridus. The sequence goes on from NC_050459.1 coordinate 13,580,393, forward strand.
TATCTGGTGGTATTTTGTGTTTCAGTTTTCATTTGCCTGGAGATCTGCTTTGGCTCTTCTTTGTCTTTCTTCTGGACCCACTGGTTGTTTAGAAGTGTGCTGTTTAATTTACACACACACACACACACACACACACACACACACACACACACACACAATTGTTTGAGAATTTCATACACACAACCAATGCATTTTTATCAAATCCACCACATTCCCTCTCATTTAACCCTTCCCTATCCCAGGCCACATTTTCCTCCCAGAATCATCTGCTCTTTGTTTTCAGCCCACTGACTCTCCTAACTGCTGCCAGGGTGTGTGTTAGGCCACCCCCTGGAGCATAGCATGCATCAGTTGCAGATTACTCCTCAGAGTAGGGATAGAACTTCACAAACACCTGCCCCCACCCCCATCCATGCTGGGATGGTGGCTAGCATGACTTTGTGCCCTTCTGGAGTATCTTTTTATCTTATTGCTGACTTTTACCCTCATAGAACACTTACTGGATGTTATTTCAATGTCCTTAAGAGTGTTCACTTGTTTTTAACATAATTCCCATTGATAAGAATTATCTGGGCACACTTGTAGGAAGTGTCAACACCCTTGTTTCTTTACAGAGTATTTAGAAAATTTGCCTGGATAGAAGAAATGTCTACTGTAGACAGCTTGGCATTAGAATGTATCATTGTTGAATCATACAATTCTGTTAATATTTACTATACAGTGAGCTTGGGGAGTTTGGGTGTGGTGCGTACATGTTGATAATTGTCATGCCTTCTTGATACAGCATTTCATGACTTTGCCTCTTGTGGCAAGCTGCAACTTTCCATTTCCTCTGATATAAGCACAGCTACCCCGTTCTTCCATGTCTCCTAAGCACATAGGAACTTCTTTCTAACCTTCGTGCCCATCGTGTGTCCTTAAAGGGACAGTAAGTCTCTTCTTGACAACATACAACAGATCTCATCCCTATGTTCATTTCTTTGTGTGTTTGATGGTTTGGTTTGGTTTCTGTTTTATAACCAATTCCTCATCCTCTGATTGGAGAGTTTAATCCATATATACTTGAAGTAATCATAATCAGAAAGGGCTAATTACTGTCACTGTATTAATTATTTTTCTCTATTATAAGGTTCCTTTGTTCATTCTTTTTTTCTGTCATGATTTTATGGTTCCTGTTATCCTGGATCCTTCTCTTTCATTTTGTTTTCTACAGACTTTATCAAGCGTTTACCAAATAGTTTATGAAAACTACTGTACAGTAAAGTGATAGGTTTTATATAGATATCAACTTATTTTCAGTCAGGTATAGACACTCCTCATTTCTATTCTTTCTCTTAACTTCTCTTCTCTCATTCTCAGAAATGACCCAGGGCAGAGAATGCCTTCTCATTGTCTACTCAGTTTCCTCCTCTATGTAATCCATGGTGCCCATGCGGAGTGGGGTTGTACGGGTGGAACTTTTGTCTTCTTCCTGAATTTCAACCTATACTCATGCGAGATTAAATAGCAGCTAGACACAGTGATTAATTTTTTAATGTTTAAATCTTAATATTACGAGCCCTGTCTCCTCTGGACGGAATTTCAATCATATTCTCTCACGACTTACCATAACTTATATACGATATATTTGATATTACCAGCTTTCAGTTTTGTCCATATAGTGGAGTTCTGTGAAGACAGGATTTTGCTTTTGTGTTTTGTTTTCTTTGTTATTTACTAACAGCTTTGAGATTGTTTAGTGTAAATATTTTCTGAGTGGCCAAATAAACATTACATTGTGTTATATTGATTATCTTCATATATTAAGTTCTGTGTTTTTGTTTTTATTTATTAAAAACAATGGTTTTCCTTTCTAATATAGTAGAATAATACATATTATAGCAATTATTTTAATTAATTTTTATCTACAGCATTTGAATTTATATAACACAAGTTGTTTAAAAGAAATACTTGACCTTTAATTGTACATAAGAAACATAATGCAGTGGAGGTCCAATTTGGTTAATATCATTTAATATACTTCTTAAGCTGTGCCTACTTTACAAGAAACAATTTAATAGTTGCTGCTAACATGATCCAGTTATTTTGTAGCTTTTAAATTGTTTGAGAGCATTAATGATTATTAATAAAAGATGAGGCTATTGTTAATTTGTGAAGCTGTAATTTATTACAGCCTAGATTTCAACCAACTTTTAATAAATAACATTGGATCTTCCTTGTAACAAGCCAATAAGAAAGTGCAGGGGAAGGATCCAGACCTGTCAAAGTGCCTGAGGTCACCAAGTGTCCTTGCTGTATCTAGGCCAAGGTGATCTAAATTTTCAATTGCAGAGAAGAGGGCAGTCAGCCCAGGAAACCCAGTGTGGACTTTGTTCTTTATTAACCATGGAGACAAGGGGAGAGTGGCCTGCCACGGAAGGATCTGAAAACCATGAAAAACAGCAACATGGCCCAATAATGTTGGCTTCACTTTTACAGGTTCAAGCCTAGTAATTCAGTGCTAAGAAGGTGGCTTGGAGGGTAAGAGCACTGTGGCCAGTCCTGGGGACCGACGTTCAGATCCCTGTGTAAAAAGCCAGTGTGGATATGTGTGGGAATCTTTATGGATAAAGCACTGTGACATCAGTGAAATTGACAGGGAGGAGATGCCACCAGTGGGCAAGAGTCAGGACACTTCCTGGAAGGCCTCAGTGCACAGTTTTCATTCTCTTTTTACATTCTAAAACTACAAGCGGGGGCGGGGCTAAGCAAGCAAATGAGATTTTACAGAGGAATCTATGGCAGTCGGCAGGTTGTTAGGGGCAACTACCTATTGTTTCAGGGATTCCTCCAGGTCATTCTGTTCCAGACAGCAAATGAACATGCCTGGCATATGGGCAGTAATAGCAGCACTTTAAACCAAGAAAAAAAAATCAGTATGTATCGAATAATTGGTCTTTCCTACCTTAATCCCTTTCAAATACATTTAAATCTGAACATCCAGCACTGGAGGGTTAGTCAGCGAAACTTGGATCCAGGGTCACTGGGATACTGTGTCCCAAAGAAATAAGACACACCACACACACACACACACACACACACACACACACACACACACACACACAAAACACAGACAGCAAGAGGAGAGAGAAAGAGAGAGAGAGAGAGAGAGAGAGAGAGAGAGAGAGAGAGAGAGAGAGAGAGAGAGAGAGAACTGGACACTTGCTACTCTTGCTTTTACAGGCTACATGCATACATTCATACACACTCACACACTAACATAAGTAATTTTTATAAAAATGTCCAACATGTATCAACTTAGAGTGAGCACCCTGAATCTATCATATTCATGCTGTGGAAGCTCACTCGTGTGTCTATAAAACAGCAACAAGTAGGTCCCTTTTAAATCATGAATGTGGTATGGAAAACAAAAACAAATGAAGAAAAACATCACAAAGGTATAAACACTTCCTTACCTGGCATTTAAGCTGAATTCAAAACACCTTACTGAACACAGTTGGTTATATCACACCTAACTGCTGACTCATTTACTAGCTTACTCAATCAAAGCTTAGGTTTTACAACAGTATCTTTTATGATTAATAGACAGCTAGCAGTCTTGTCCAACCTGATCCCATTATGATGTAGTCATCTATGCAGTTAGCCCTGGATAAATGGGCAACCCAGTTGAAAAAACAAAACTTAACAGAAAGAACCATAAGTGTTTTTAGTAAATTTAGGACTTTGTGCTGGGCTGTACCTTAGCTCCCCCATGTGTCTTGCTGGTCTACCCCGACTGCAGCAACTGAAGCTCTGCCCTGAATGGCGTCCTACATAAGGACTCATGCTGCAATAAGATGGGCAATTTAGGAAGGGAATAACTTGAATATTTGGGGGCAAAAATTATGGTGGCAACATTATAATTGTTTCTCTTTTTGATTTGTTAGGATTTAGATTTTTTTCATCGGTTTAATAAAAATGTAGTTACTGAGTACAACAGAGGATGCCAGTGCATACATACATTGGGCAATGTTTCAGTCACATTAGATGTATTTGTCATTCAAACCTTTATCTCTTCTAGAGTTGCTGACCACTTATGTCCCATAGAACCTCAAACATTGCAGGCCAATGTTCTTGGTTACTCTCCATAAGTTAACAATAAAACCCCATTTCTGAAGGTTCCACATACTTAAGTTCTAGAACATGAAGAGATCAAACTGGCTCCAATTGGAAGCTTCATCCCTACTGGCTAGCTTTCACAGTAAAGTACTAGAAGATTCTGTGTACACTAATGACAGAGAAAAGGAATCATAATCTTACCCAACTATGAGTTCTGAGAACTACAAAAATGATAGTCCTGACAAGACATTCTCACTGAAGCAACAGTGATAGGAACACCATGGGAGTAACTGACTACTTTCTGATTGGACTGAGGGTCTGGTCTTCTGGACACAGTAGGTCATCTGCACACATGTGACCTCATAGAGGTTGTGACAGCATGCACAAAGCCTGTGCAAGCCTAAGTCAGACCAAACCCCAGCATGGAGAGTGGAGGTGACCACAAAGTCCCATGTCTGGCTAGCTAAGGATCTATTGAGAAATGATAGCTTCTGGGAGAGGGACAGTTTTCTTTAAGAGTGTAACCCCTGATAAATTGGCCATGCTCCAGTGGAAGGCCACACAGCAAGAATACATGGGTCTCACAAACTGCTCTCCATGGGTAGACAAAAAAAGAAGGCACAAAGTTGATGGGTAGGAGGGGATTGGTCAGGGAGGCATTGGGAGATAAATGACTATGATCAAAGTGCATTACACAAGATCTAGTATCCCCTTGTGTGCATGACCAGGGCCTTACCTCCTGGGAAACTGCATCCTTTCAAGCTGATAATCATTGTTAACTGCCACACTACCCTTCTAACATCATACACCATGCACATTTACATAGATATCAACACATACATGCACATGTATGTGTGTGCACACATGCATTCACTACAGCACACACACACACACACACACACACACACACACACACACACACACACATATAATTTTTCCTGTGTTTTTTCCCTCTTTTTATTAGGTCTTTGAAAATTTAGTGAAATGCATATTGTTCATATTTTGAAAACCCCCTCAAATGAGATGTTTTTCTATATCTGTCGCTTCTTAGAACTGCTTGTACCTTAACTCACTAATATTCATTCCTCACTCGAAGAGTGAATCTGTGAAAATTATTGTACTAGTTAATTTTCTGTTGCTATAATAAAATAATCTAATTAAATGTCAGTTAGAAAAGAAGGTTATTTTAGCTTACAATTCCAGGGCACACAGTCCATCAGACAGCAAAGATGTAGCAGCTGGAACTTGAGGCCAACCTCACAGTAAAGAAGCAGAGGAACCACATTTCAACCATGCAGAGCAAGTAGAGACAGAAAACATGAAGTGGAGGCAGGTAAAGCCTGTTCCCAGTGACATACTTCCTCCAGCAAAGCTGCACCTTATAAACATCCCAACCCCTTCCCAAACAGTACTACCAACTGAGAACCAAGTATTCAAATGCATGATCAATGGGGGACATTTCATTACTATACCACTGCAACTATTTTTCCAGCAAGCATGAAGGACACAGGTAACATAACATCTCTGCTCACAGATGCTTAAACAGGATCTCTCTGTGTCCCTTTCTGCTCACCCTACAATAAAGTAACTACTGTGATGCTATGAACTGCATCAGTGAGTAGGAAAAAAGTAGATTACACTTGTTTTCTCACTAGCCTCAAAGCCATTGGGATCCAATCTATTAAACATGGACTTGAGAAGCCATAACAAATGACAAGTGAAGACATGAGAGGTGGAGCAGCTGAATTCTCTGAAAGAAGCACTCTGAAGGCCTCCCTCTGATGAACACACTCATCCAGTGAGAGGAAGACCTAAGAAAATGCAGCACACTGAGTATCATTGTTCCTCTTACATGAAGAAGGCACCTGCTTCTACACAAACTGAGATAGGATGGGTGATACACTTTGTCCGGAATGTTCTATTAAGAGCACAAATATTACAATTAGAAATTGTGAGGCTGGAGAGATGGCTTTGCAGTTAAGAGCACTAGCTTCTCTTCCAGGGGACTTGGGTTCAATTCCCAGGATATACATGGCACCTCACAACCATCTATAACTCTAGTTCCAGGGGACTGACACCCTCTTCTGGTCTCTACTGGTTCCAGATACACAAGTGGTGCATAGATATGCATGCAAGCAAAACACCCACATGCCTAAAAGATAATTAGAAAATCATTTTCTGCATGTAAGGTGCAGGCATCCTACTTGACAGTCAATATTGTTTAGGAAAATTTAAAGTCTCCATTATGCTCTCACGGTTTCAGCTTCTCCATGTGACAGGTGGGTGCAAGAGACAAAGACAATTATAGCAGTGATCAGCACTTGGCAACACACAATCACTTAAACATTGGACATTAAACTCCATTGCCAGTCAGTCAGCTACACCACTGTTCTGATACACTCTTTAATATAAGATGGAAGAAGACAGATTATGCTTCATCAGGAAAAATGTGTAGTTGGACAGTGTTATCATCCTTCTGAATGGGCTCCAGGACCCAGTGGATATCAAAATCCACAGCTGCATCTACAGTGGAAAGACCTTGGACAGAACTTCACTCCTCCTTTTTACACCTAAGTCATCTCTGCACTACACCCTGGGGCTCATCCTTAGCTTTGCCTCCTGCTCTTCACACTTAGGTAATTTATAGATTAAAGTATAGAACTTATATAGAACTCTCATTGCTCCCTTTTCACAACTAGCTCATCTTTATCTTTAACAAGGGAGCTTAAAGAGAACTACCCCTCCTTTGCTTTTGCCATTAGTCCCATTCTGAGCCACTTAGAATGACTAGTCCCAGGGAAATCTTGTGGAAGTCATAGCTATTGAGTATTATCAAGGAAATGAATGAATGAATGAATGAATACTATAATTTCCTATGTATTTGTGGTTCTTTAAATTTAATGCCTGATAATTAAGTTAAAACAATGATACGTTGCATTTTTAAAACTTTTCTACATCTCTTGGAATGTTCTTGCACTGTGAATAGAGAAGTACTTGTCTAAGGGTGGCTCTGTCATTCAGGATAGTCCTGAAGCTATGGACCCAGCAAGAAGAAGGTTTGAATAGCTTTTCTTCTGAGATCCTTTGGTCACAGATTGATTGCAAAGGGTCTGGTGTTAGTCAAAATGGTATTGAAGGCAGAATAGCAATGAGTATTCTAAGAGTTAACCTAAGTTTCATTTTATTTTGCAAAATATATGCACATCATAGAAAATTAAGTCACTGTGCTTCTAAACATTAAATCATCTCAATTCATACTAGCATTGTTAAATACCTAAAATGTCCAAGTAAGCATGTGGGCTTACATTACTGAAAGATGCTAATTGGGCATCATGCTAGTCACCCCAGGGAGAATCCTCATGATGGCATGATTTATCAAGGAACTTTAAAAAATATCTGTCATCTCTCCTCAGTCTATCTTTAAAGTCTACCCTTTTATTTGTAAGTTTACCATGTAGGGGTTTAACTACATTAAAATGCCCTCTTGCATTTATTAAAGAAGGCACTAAGAAAATTAAGAGTTTAGTAATATATTATGTTAGGCTCTAGATGTATTTGCATCTTGAATTTTAAACAATTGGTTTTCTTAAATATAGAAATATAGGAAAGATGTGCTAAATGGAAAAATCATTGAACTCCCAACCCCAATTCCTGTCTCATATTTGAATGTCAGGCTTACTTTTTCTATCTTGGGCTTTCTGGAAACCAATTTATCTAGATTCATAGTATCTTAGTCACTTGTTCTACTAAAGTCATATACCAGTCCCTGGCCCCATGGGTTCCTAGCTGTATCATAATGTAAAAATACATTCATTACAACTTCAGAAGTTCCCATCCTCTATAATAGTCTTAGCACTATTTAAAGTCCAATGTTCAAAGTCTTTTCTGAGACTGGAGGCAGTCTCTTAATTGTAATCCCTTCTAAAATCAAAATAAAAAAAAAAAACCAGATCATGTATTTCCAGCATATAATACCACAGAATGTATATTACTATTCCAAGAGAGAAGAAAGGGAGCATAGTGAGGAAGCACTGGACTAAAGTAAGACCAAAAACCAGCAGCTCAAACATCAAATTCTGCATCACCATGTCTGGTGTCAAGGTGCGCATTAGATCTGAAATTCCTTTCATCTCTGTTGAAAGACTGGTTTCACACCCTGTCTGAAGTTTTCCTTAGCAGGTTTCCCATAATTCTGGCATCTCTGACATCTCAGGCTCTCCAACACAATGTAGGCTTCCCCTTCACATTTTCATGCACTGGCCTCTCAGGGCCTTCATGCAGGAACTCCCCTGACACATAACCCCTTTCTTGTGTCCTTGGCTCTAAAGTCAAAACCACATCATTGAAGCTGCCAAATTCTACCCTTTGTTGAAATATATTTGCATCAGCTCTCTGTTGCTGATGGTTTCCTTCACTGCTTAAGCATTTCTTTAATTACTTTTCATAAGCAGGAAGCTTAGCTGAGTAGGGTTTTACCCTGAGATTACTACTCACTTTATTCCATTTAGCATCAGGCATATGTTATCCCCTTAAGCACTGGACTTAGCTTTATTACACTTCCTGGTGCTCCTTTTCTCCTCAAATTGTACATTTTGTATTTCTCCTTACCCCAGTTGCTCCTTTTCATTTTAGATCTGCATAAAAGTGGCAATTAATAACCACATGATACAGTCAGTACTAGGCTGTCTTGAAATCTCCTCTGCCAAAACCATTAATCCTAAACTCTCTGGCAAATATTTAGGACAAGGGCAGAAAGCAGTCACATATTTTGCCAAAATATGACAAGAATGGTTTCTAGGTCAATTACTAATATTCTGCCTTCTGAAACTCCTTGGGTTGGCTGTCATAGCCTACATTGCTCTCAGCACCACTCACTGTCTTACATGCTTCTACTAGTATGACCTATTAAGTTACCTTAAAGCATCAACTGCTTTCCTAATCTAAGGTCTCAATATTGGCATTCTGCTAACAAGCAGCATGGGCACACCCTTGTGTGTTATAACAATACCCCAGTCCTAGTACCACTTATGTATTAGCCACTTTTCACTCACTGTGAAGAGACATGATCAACTCTTATGAAAGAAAGCATTTAATTGGAGGGGTTGCTTAAAATTACAGAGGTTAAGTCTGTTATCAACATGGTGGGGAACATTGCGGCACATGGATAGGTGATGGAGTGGTAGATGATAGCTACATCCTGATCTATAAGCAGAAAGAAGGACAAAGAGAGGCTAAGCTTAGTATGTGCTTTTAAAACCCAGTACTTCTAACCTTCCAAATAGTGCCATTCTCTGGTGAACCTATGGGGACAATTCTTATTCAAACTACCACATAGTTTTCAAACACGAAGAGTCAATAAGACTGGGCCTCAGTCACATCTAAAAGGTGCCTGAGTTCAAGTCCACTCTCACTGAGTGAGAATCCACATGCTGCAGAGGTTTTCCCAGGAAGGCCAAGATTAGCCTGTACCCCCCAGCTTAGCTCACTGCTCACTGCTCCAGGAGAAGTAGCTAGGGAAGGGTGCCTAAGAATGTCTGTCTAACTTGAAGATCTGATTTCAAGAACTATGCCAAGAGAGAATGCTGCCTAAGGAGGATTTCACTAGAGCTTTCTGGAGCAAGAGATCACGAAATCCTGGACAGGATCAGTACTCAACAAAGATTCTAAGTGGACAAGATGATATTTTGGTACAATCAGAGGACCCGGTCCTCTTCCAGGAACCTCTTCCAGGAATATATACACAAAGGAAGAGAGTTTTTATTTTATTTTATTTTGTTTTGTTTTTGAGACAGGGTTTTTCTTTGTAGCCTTGGCTGTCCAGGAACCTAGTCACTTTGCAGACTAGGCTGGCCTTGAAATCAGAGATCTGCCTGCATCTGCCTCCCAAGTGCTTTGATTAAAGGTATGTGCCCTGCTTTTTATTTATTTATTTATTTATTTATTTATTTATTTATTTATTTATTTATTTTTAGTGATTCCTTTTATATTTTCTTTTTTATATGCATCGGTGTTTTGCTTGTATGTATGTCTGTGTAAGAGAGTCAGATCTCCCGTAACTGGAGTTACTGAAGTCGTGAGCTTCCATGTGGGTATTGGGAATTGAAGCAACATTCTTTGGAAGAACAGCCAGTAGTCTGAACCTCTGAGCTAGCTCTCCAAACCTGGGAAGAGAGTTTTGTTTGATGTGGACCATAGGGAAAGTAAAGAAAATGGGGGGGGGGGTGGTTACAAAATCCACCTGGTTCTATAGAATCAGAAAAATATACATTAAATATTATTAAAACTGTGGATTTAAACATTGAAACAGGGACAGTTAACATTTCTTTACTCCATTATTGATTGCAACATTTAACAAAAACAGATCTGTTTACTTTCCCCAAAATCAGAATCACAACACTTAAAACTCAAGTATAGTTTTATTTATACTGAGGATAGCTAGGGAGTGAATTTAAAATTCACCAACTGTAAATGTTATTCTAGCTATAGTTGATCCCAGCTTATCTCACACAGAGGAGTCAAAGTGAGCAGAAAACACCTCCCAGAGTACTGGGTGATTGGGAATTCTTCAGAAGTTTCACTACTCAGCTGATCATGTGCCTGAGGTCTTTATTGAAGCACAGTTGCCCATTTCTTTGAAGATAGGAGGAACGAGTGTAGACTATTGGGTATTCTGTTATGCTTGCAGCATAAGCTTTCTGCATTGACATTTCTTATGGTACTTGGTTCTCATAACCCGGCATAAGCTGGGTAATAAGACCTTGATGTGTAGGATCTTATTGCTAAGTCTGGGGAAGGCAGCAGATGTTAACTTTATTAAATCAATCAAAGTGCACAATTAAAGTTCAAGCACTGCAGTTTAATTAGGACTATGGCTAGTTACAGATCTACACACAGGATGGTTTTCTACCAAATATCCATGTTGACATTTTGGATGTTGTTCAGGCATTCTCACAGAGCCTGTCTAATGAATTAAACCACCAGCACTCACTTTGATATATTGAGTTGTAGTAAAACTAAGCACCTCGCCTTGTATTAAGGCTAGGCAAGGCAACCCAGAATGAGGAGTAGGGTCCCAAAAACCAGCAAAAGAGTCAGAGACAACCCCTGCTCCCACTGTTAGGAGTCCCACAAGAAGATCAAGTTATACAATTGCCACATATATGCAGTTTAATTTTTACAAATGTTATTTCAATGTGAACCCATGTCTATTTACATCTTTAAACAGGTGTAACACTTTCCCCTAAGTGTTTTCTAAAATGCTAAAATTGTCTAAATGTTTGGTCTGCCAAGAATATAAAAATTATTTTATTTAAAAATGTGACAAAATCAGGGAATAGAATTGGGGTTCACATTTAAGAGCACTCGTTTTTCTTTCGGAGGACTTGGATTCAATTCTCAGCACCCACATGATGGCTCACAACTATCTGTAACTCCAGTCCCAGGAAATCTGACACCCTCTTCTATCCTCCATAGAAACTGCATGCAAATTGTGCATATACAGGCACACAGGACAAGGACACATGTAAAATAAAGATGAATAAATCTTTAAAAAATAAAAAGTTACAAATATGTTATTAAAAAGCAAATTAAAGTTGCATTATTTCTTTCCTTGTACATCTAGTCTATATGTTGAGACATTTGTGTAATAATAAATCTATGAAATTATACCTTCATGGCAAATTCAGTTCTCTTCAAAATATCTTGCTGAATAAAAAATGAGATGAAGCAATGTAAGAAATAAAATCATAGTGACTTAAGTCAGCTTAAGTCCAGCCATAGATGATCAGAAAACACTAGATCCTTACAAAGCCTTCTTCTATACCCAAACTCTGCTAAATATCCCTGACACACAACCAAACTGGAAGTTAAGAACAGAAAGTTACTGACAGTCAAGCTTGCATCCGAGGTTATGAAGCTGTTTTGTTTGTTTGGTTTGGTTTGGTTGGTTTGTTTGTTTGTTGTTTGTTTTAAAGAAAAGACAAGGATGTAAAATTTATGGATAACCTCATGGACGGTTTTGTTAAGAAAGAGATAAACTCAAGTGACAGAGGGAAAAATAAGAACTCTATGGCTCATTAAAAGGGGAGAAAAGGCACCACTAGAGGGTTTATAGATTATCCTTTGTGCTCAGTCAGTGCACTTGCTGATGTCCCACTCCATAAAGTTGTAAAATTAACTTTCTTACCTTTGCCTCTCTGTATCTTCAGGGCTCTTCTCACAGGGAAGATGAAGACTATGTGTTCAATGACGGACAGTATTTTTGCTTTATTTGCTTTTAAGGTTGATTATGCAAAGACTGAAAATGTTGTTGAATCTTATGATCTAGTTATACTGCTTAGCAGGCCTGTTAGCGTGGTCCTTTCTAAAAACAGCATGGGAGCTCAGCCAATCAACTCTGTGTGTGTGTGTGTGTGTGTGTGTGAGAGAGAGAGAGAGAGAGAGAGAGAGAGAGAGAGAGAGAGAGAGAGAGAGAATAAAGGACAGCCTTGTCCATCTGCACCTTCACTCCAGAGACCTACCAGCCTCTGTCTTTTTTCAGGGTAAAGTGTCTCTTGGCCTTTGAGAAGATAGAACACAGGCTGTGGCATGAAATGCAATAATATGGGAAAACATATGACGTCCAGGATTTGTCAGAAAGCATACTGTGTGACAGCCCTGCTACTTCCTAAACTTAAGAGATTTCCACAAACCAATTATTTTCAGCGTTTGGTATTTACTTTGTGCTCCTTTTACAGGCAGTGGCATATTGAAAAGTCCTGCAGGGAAATAATGCGCAGTTCATCCAGGTCTTACACGCTTTCTTATTTCATTTTTCTTTGTAAAATGTAGGTCTTAGTGCAAAATGGACCTCCCGCTGACTCTGCACCAATTTTTCTGTTTGACAGAGTTTACTGGATGCTCTTTGTTAGGCCACCTGGTAAATGTAGGTAGAATGTAAAGAGGAGAGAGACACACGGCTCAAGATTCCTGCACGTCCTCACTCATCTAGGTAAGGGAGGGCCAGACCTGCTTGGTTGGCCCTTCAGCTCCCATGCCTATGGGTGGTGGATCAGATGTCCTCAAAAACACAAATTTGTATCTGGGTCTGTACTGATTCTTCATGGAAGTATTCCTTGTCATTATTCCTTAAACAGTGAGGTGCAGTGAGCATTTGCATAGCATAATTTAGCTTTGAGATTCTAATAATCTGGAGATGAATCAAAGTACTCAGAAGGTAGGTGTGAGTACTATGCAAGTACTGTGTCATGAGGGTTTCGGCGAATGACTCAGACACCATCAACTTTCACATCTGTGGGGTCCTGTGATCAGTCTGCTCCCATGAGTACCAAGCTTGGGAAGTCACAGTCACCTCAATCCACGCCCACAGGGAACAGGACCAAAGCTGAAGACAGTGTGAAATGGTACACATCCATACATTCTGTTTTATAATTTTTTTTAAACTAAATACCCAATTTAAAAATATATCACTAACTGTGCAGTGAAGATCTTCACTGACCCCACAGTGACAATTAAACAGAATTTCCATTGTATCAGGCTCCTGACTCCATTACACTTGTGTCTACCAATGACCAGCAGATGGGTGAGTCTGCTTAGAAGGACCAAAGAGCCTTTATCACTGAACCAACCTACACTAAACCCATGCTGTGTTTGTGTGACAACTTCTCTGAGTTAAGATTTGTCTGAAGGCAGGAGAGTGATACAAGGCATTGACTGGCTTTTTTTTTTTTTTTTTTTAATTGTCATTAAAAGCAGAAGATGTGACTAAAGGCCACACTGATGAAAGACATTTCAGGATTCTCTAAAGACAACAAAATTTATAATTATCTTTTTCCTCCATTATTTTCAGAAGCCAAAAGAAACATACTGAAGCCAGAACTTAATTGATACTTCTTCAAACACCAGACACATGGTCACATTCTAGACACATTGCTTATGGCTGAATAATCAGTAACTTCATGGGTTTTACCAAAAAGACTTACAATCAGGAGAGTGGAGAGAGGACAGAGTCTCATCCATTAAACCTCACCACATACACACACACACTTTGAGACTCGAGAATCAGGGTTTGAACTCCAAAGAGAGTCTCATTATCCATCTTTCTGCCTCTGTGAGAACCATATGCTTGGGCTGCCCTGCAGGAGTCTCCAACCCAACAAAACACATACCAGCTCCTCTGTGTTACTTCATTTAACACATCGTCACATACACTCATAACTCATTAACTCTCCATCCACTTTGTAATGCAGGGCAAGTTATTTCTGACTTGGTTGTGTGATTTACTCTTGACTACCAGGACATCCTGCATCCTACAGAATGTACTTGATTTACAGGCTACATGCGAAACTTGATGGCTTCAGGGTCACACAGCTTCAGTAGGTCTCAGACCCAGCATTAGTTACAAAGTCACATGGTCCCAACTTCAAAATTGACAACTGTGAGACACACAACTGTAAAAGTCAATAAGAACACTTCTCTCAATTATCCCCCAAATACATGGTGATAAGGACATGACATTTTGAAAGTATATGAAGTGCATTGAACATGAAATGAAACTGAATATTCTATTTATTTCTGTTAACTGGATATAGGAGATAAGACGATGGATTTATCCTATCTCTCTCTTTTAGGCTTTATGGCTTTTCACTCCAGTTTCTGAAAAGCCTCTTTACAAAGTTTTATTCTGGATTTTTCCTTAATTCCAGGAAAAATATACATATCAAAGTTCTCAAAAAATGTATTCTCCCCAAATTTGTTTGTGGAACAACATGTAACTTAATATGCATCGATCAGTTGACTTGAATGTTCCTACCTCAACATGATAACAGTGGTTTGATAAAAATATGTTTAAAAATGTAAATGTATCTTTAAAAATGATGTTTAAAATTATAGATTGTAACAAGAAAGTATTTGTAATATGCACATGGCCAAGAGGGACTATAAGCAAAATATTTACCGTGTCCAATAAAATTTCTGCTTTGTGCTGATATTTTTGTGTTTTGCTTATAAAAGTGATTTTTTTGTGTGAATACTTATATATCTTTAAAAACAAAACAAAACAAAACAAAAACTATGTAGGCCACCACACTGCCAATTACCTGGTAAGCTTTCTTTTCTTCATTTCAATGTTCTCAGAAATATCTATGCTCTCCATAAAATAAAATTGCCATCCATTAACCATTTTATAAGCAGCACATGTTACAGTTAGAAAATGGGCTTGAATCTGGATTACTGAACCATAGATTCTCAAAACTAGCATTTGTAACCAGATACTACATAACTGCTTCTTATTTCAGATAGTGTGACTAGCAGAAATTATTTGTAAATGACTTTTGATTTCCTAAAAGGTTTGAATTTCTAAATATTGCTGCCTTTCAAACTAAAATGTATCTGGTTCCTGAACTGCTGAGTTCCTATGAAAGGCAAACCTGAGGTATCTAATTAAAAGGATCTGCATTTAAATGAACTTGACCTTAATGCACTTCATCTTCTAGCTGTGAGTCTCTCTGGATATCTTACTACCTATGCACTGCTATTAATGGGAAGCCCGTGGCAATTCATGACTGTAAGACTTAAGAAGAAAACTCACCAGACCCACTGTAGACTCACACAGATTTTGATTGAAATATAGTGAGAGATTTTCCCAAACCCTATTGATGGTTTTTCTTTTTAACAACACAGCTAAATCTGCAAACTCAGTTCTCTGATTAAAACACTTCTCTGTTGCATTAAAGTAAGGAATTGTGCAAATTCTGGCCAATCTCCTCCTAAAGGACCTGCCAAGAAACCCCAACACCAGTCCCAGCAGGAAGCCACAGGCACAGCTCTGTGTTACTGTCCTCAGCCTTCCAGCTGTTTAACATAACTGGTAAAATCAAAAGTTTGAAGCACTGCCATCTGAAGTGATGGGAATGTGTTATCACATCTGTCTTCCTTCTCAAAGCTACACTTTTGCTGTAAACCAACACAAAACCCCAAAACTTACACTACCCTCAGTAAAGAAATAGTAAGACCACCTTACTCTGCTGAATTTCTTATTTCAATGACAATGATATTTTTAATTAAAACCACAGAAATGAAGCAACATTACGTCTTCATTTGGTTTTATTAGTCTGTGACATCAGTTTGTGGAAGAGATTGCAATGGACCGCTGGCCTGGTGTCACAGATGGCAGAAATGTTTAGGGCTAGAAGGATAATATACTGCAAGGTGTCGCGTGTGGGCCAGCATGAGGAACATGCTTTATCTGAAGGCCAGGGCAATGGAAGAGTGTTTCAGGCGGAAGGAGGCTGAAAGTCACCATTAATCCACAGAGGGAATGATGGTCAAATATGCCTAGCATGGAATGATGGTCAGACCAGCACAGTATGCAGACAAACCAAAGTATGAACTGTTGTCTGCCTGAGAGGATGTGTGCCCTTCCCTCTGTGACTCACAGTTGTGGTGGCCAATAGCAATGTCTCATCAGGGATTCTGTGACCAGTGACCCTGATCAGCTGGGCTAGTCTCAAACCTAGAAAGCCAGTTTTACCCTTACTGTTTGCTTTCCAGCTATAGTTTCAAAATTAACTACTAGGAACTCTATAACATATTTTTGCCAAAATGCTTCAGTTTGTTGTGGCTAGACAAAGGCCTCTCTCTAGCATCCTGTGCCTCCTGCACTCACAGCTCACCAATGACTTTCTTTTTGGACTTTACGTTAAAAAAAAATGCAAACTTGGCTGTTGGTGGTAAACACTAAAGAACTATGGATTTTTAACTATCTAAAAACCATGTGGGTTGGGTCTTATGCAGAAAACACTAGAAAATTTTATTTATTTTTTTCTTGCTTTATTGAGTGAGTATATGGAAGCTAATACCTCTCTTTCTGGGTGCAGGAAGGCTATGAGGTTCTGGGTGGTCAGTAACTTACTGTGTGGGAAGATGGTAGGTACTGGGCTAAAGAAGGTCTGAGTGCATCTTAGAAGCTGGTTTGAGGAATGGCCCTCAGAAACTGTCATTGATAAACATTTTTATCTGAGACTAAATTTACAGGGTATAAAAGTAACTTTTACAAAGGCTAAGAAATCTCTCAATAAATCTCTCATTACTCACAGGAAGGAGTACCTGGCAAACACCATTAAACTCAGAGAGCAAATTTAGGGGGCAAGTCAATGTGGGACTCCTGCTGGGAGGAGCTTTGAAGCAATCAGTGACAGTTTAGGTTTTTGTCAGAGGAGAAATGTAATTACAAGTTCCCATCAGGCAAATGCAAAGCTGAGGGCAGCATCTATGACAACCAGCCGGGTCTCATGGGAAGTGTCTGAAGTGATAGGCAAGAGAAGAAATGTCACAGTAAATCAAGTGAAATGAGAGGACTCCAACAGCAGTGTCCAGTGTGAGATACTGCACTGGATGATGGATCAGAAAGGCATCTGTGGGATGGATGTTGGGTAAACTCTAAGATAGTTCTATAAATCAGACCACAGTATCAATCAGTTGACATCTTGGCATTCATAATTCCAATGTGGTCACAAAAAGGAGCATTCTTGTTTTAATTCTGTAATGTTTTGGGAAAACATCACAAGCAAAGAATAATAAATAATTCAGTCATTATACATTTTTTTTCCATACAACCAAACTCGGTGAAGGTATAAAGAACTGAGGAACTGAGTGTAGTGTTAAATACTTCCAAAAAGTGTGAAATTATTTGAAACTGAAAATCTAATGTTATCAATTTCTAAAAATTATTTCCCCTTTTTTTGAAGAATGTATAATATAAAAGCTATATCCATCACCCTGTGTTTTTAAACAATTAATGTCAACAAGTATCTTTCAACAATATACATGTACATATGCCTTAGTCATTAGAACATAGTTTTCTAACAACATTGGGTACATTCCTGCCAAAAGGGGACTAGAGAATGTGGGGGCAAACACACTTCAGACCCTGTTGGTGGTCAAGGTCTTTTCTGGTGATTTGTTCATTTTATTTTTTCTAAAGTGTGAATTCCCAGGTATGCAAGAAAAATCACTAAGATATTTCTTTTCCTATTAAATTTGTTTTTTGAGAAAGTTAGAAAAGAGAAAAGTCTGGGACTAGAGGAGACTCAGTGTTTCAGATCACTTGGTTCTCCTGCATAGATCCCAGGACTAGCTTCTGGCATCCACATAATGATGCATATCCTTCTGTAACTCCAGTTTCCAGAGCATTCAATGCCCTTTTCTGGCTTCCTTGTGCACCAGGCTGGTGCACAGCATATTTAAAGTCAAAACACTCAAATACATGTGTCTCTTGAAAATTTCAAATTAATTCCATCCTCTGGAGTGTATTTTTTAACTATTTTCTTACAAATCCTGTCAACTAATCTTTTTTTTTTGCCCCAAATTCACAAAATATAATTGTTTGCCAGGAGGCGGTGACACACTCCTTTAATCCCAGCACTCAGGAGTCAGAGCCAAGTGGATCTCTGTGAGTTAAATGCCAGCCTGGTCTACAGAGTGAGATCCAGGACAGGCACCAAAACAACACAGAGAAACTCTGTCTCGAAAAAACCAAAAAAAGAAAATTGTTTGTGATGGTTAGTATTGACTGTCAGCTTGATAGGATCTAGAGTCACCTGGGAGGCAAGCCTTGCATATGTCTATGAGGAAGTTTCCAGATCAGCATAAGGGAGCTGTGAAGACCCACCTGATGGTGGGTGGTACTATGCCATGTGTTGGGGCCTGGAATGAATAAGGAGAAAGGAAGCTGGGTATCAGTGCTCAGGGCTCTCTGCTTCCTGACTGTGGACACAAAGTGACCTACTGCCTCACACTCTTGTCTCCGTGACTTCTTGCCTTGAGGACTGTACCCTTGAACCTTGAGTTCAAGGTTCTTCTGTAAAATTACTTATGTCTTGTTGCTAGAGTTTTCCTGCCTAGCCCACAGTCAGGACAAATGTCTCTCACCTATCAGTCCCCCAGTTGCTCAGACCCAACCAAGTAAACACACCGAGACTTATATTGCTTACAAACTGTATGGGTGTGGCAGGCTTCTTGCTAACTGTTCTTATATCTTAAATTAACCCATTTCTATTAATCTATAAGTGGCTACATGGCTTGTGGCTTACTGGTATCTTTACATGTTGCTTGTCATGGTGGCGGCTGGCAGCATCTCTCTCTCTCTGCCTTCCTGTTCTCTCCTTTCTCCTCTCTGTTAGTCCCGCCTATACTTCCTGCCTGGTTACTGGACAATCAGTGTTTTATTTATCAATCAATCATCCTCAGCAGTGTCCGGTAATTTTTCACACTAATGAGAAATATAACTGACAAAATGACTTTTGATCACACCATTAATTTGAGTTTCCAAATGGGGTATGGAGTATAAGTTTTCAAACTTGCTTCTCTCATGTGTATTCCTCTGCATTATCTCAATAACAAGAGAGGTTCTTCCTGATATGGCCATATTCAAATTGAGAGACTCTGAAGTGTTCTGGAGGCTTACACTGTCCACTTTCTCAGTGTCTAATGGTCTAATTCTGGGCCCAGAAATCATGACTGGCTAGATTCTAGGCAGTGGTAAAAATGAAGTCATTATAAGTCATACCCAATGGAAGAATGATCTCCAATAATTCCAATTTGATAAAAGACCAAAACCTAAAACCTCAGCTTAGAAAATTGCCTTTCCAAATGAACAATATAGGAAAATAATCTGAACAATAAATGCTATATCTTGTAGGCAACCTGTAATAATCACTAGCTTAAAAATGACACTGCACTAGCTACATTTGAAAGCACAAATCCATGTAGTGGGGCTCACTCAAAGGTTGCTTATGAAAATAAGAAACCCATACAGATAAATTAAGGACTACCATTTTTGTTTTACAGAAATGGCACAATTTGATTGATGTCAATAGTAAGAACCTGTCAATCTTTTCCATAATTAGCTCACTATCCATTTCTAATACCTCAATTTTTTTAATTGAAAATAGCCAAAGACATTGATTCAGAGGACTTTGAGAGACAAGGCGAGTTGTAAAAAAAAATCTATTAAAATAATTCAAAATTAATATCACCATTAGGCAAACTAATGTACTGGCTAATCTGTGGTATTAAGTAGCCTTGATGTATTATGCTACTTAGGTGAAATGACTGCAGTCTGTCTCACTCATCAGCATTTAAAGCTAATTTTCCTTCCTTAGAGTACTAGGGGATGGAAAAACAAGAAATGGGATGGAACAGAGATATAAAATTAGATGAGAAGCAATTTTAAACTCCACTGGCCAGTGTGCATATGAAGCAGTCTAAGAGGTAAATACTGATTATAGTTGATAACTCTTCCAGAGTTTGGTCATGGCAAAAGTCTGAGTAGCATTGACTTATTCAGTTGCTCCTACCAGGAACACAACAGTGCCGTAGTAAGATTTGTACATTTGACACATCTGAGGAAAAGGAAACTCTATGGAAGAATTGACCCCATCAGATTGCTAATTGATTTAGGAGGGCACAGCTCAGTGTCAGTGATTGCAACCATGGGCAGGTGGAACTACATGAATAAGAATCATGGCTGAGCAAGGCAGATGGAGGAAATGAGCAAGCAGCATTCCTCTACATCTTTGGTTTCAGTTTCTGACTTGAGTTCCTGCCCTGACGACCCTCCAGAATGGACTATAACATGTAAGCCAAATAAACACTTTCACCCTCAAATTGTTTTTAGTCACTGTTGCATCATCTCAACAGAAAGCAGACTTGAACAGGTGACCATTGATATCAAGAATTTCTAATAGATTAGAAACCTCTGCTCTGAGTATTCTACAAAACACACTAGACCAAATCTCTGGAAAGCAAAGTTTCCTGTTGCTGTGCATCCCACTTTTACTTAAATTTCATCATCTGTACAAGCTGTTTCTATCACCTATATAGGATGCCACAGCCAGCCCTGTCACTGTTCACGTGTCTCACCTTAACTGATCCCATTTTACTGTGGAGAAAAAAAAATGGAGAAGCTGAGCGACATTTCTGAATTGTTTCAAGTTAGAAGGTGTAGAGATAGCTAGCGAATCTTGATCTCATTATGTTCCCAAATGAGAGAATGCAATGAACAAGCTCAATCTGTCAAGGCAGACTGAAAGGGGCCTTTTCTTATTGAATTCTCCCATGTTTTTATCAAAAAGTAATTTTACCAGATATGCATGGGCTTATCTTGAGACATCCTTCTCTACTTCCTGGAGCAATCCCATACTACCTACACTGCCTTCGCTCAATGGTAAGCCTTCAAATCATGTAAAACAGGCCCTTAGGTCTATTCTTTTGAAATTTACTTGGGATATATAAGCCCTCTATAATATGATATAAATTTTACCATAGAATGTCAATCTATAGATCTTAAATAAATAAAGCTCATGGAACACTTATATTGTGTTGATTCTATAGACCATGGACAAAGGAGTACATTTACATATCAGGAACAATGATTCTCCATATTATTGGCTTGGTATACTGGTACCATGGATTACTATATTTCTTTTCTTTCATCTTTGAGTTTTCAGAATTTTTGAGCTGTTTTATTATTTTAACATAAACTCTTTTATACACACACATAGCAGCTATATATAGTGGAATATATAGTTAAATACATGTATATGCATAGTTCAATTTAAACCTGTTTCTTTTTATTTTTAAGTAAAATGTTAGAATTAAAATATTCTTGGTTTGGAGAGACAGTTTAGTTAGTAAAATGCTGAATGACTTGTTACACACCTGTAAATCCAGAGCTGGGGAGCGGGAGATAGGGAGATCTAGTGTAGCTGGGATGGCAAGCTCCAGTTCAGTGGGGACCATATCACAGAAGACAGAATGGTAAGGAACTGAGAAAGGCACCCTATATCAACCTTTGGCCTCCAGTCATACATGCACCCACGGGCACATGTGCATACACACACATGAACACTTAACTGTGCTCATTCATGGCTGCCATGAATTTAATTGTTCTTTTGTATTAGGCAGCATTTCTTCCACAATCATTTATATATATGCATGTGTTATGTAGGTATGTATATATGTATGTATGCATGTATGTATATATTTAGCTTCATTTTCCTGTCTGTTCTAGAGTCACAGACATAGACATCTCCATCTTGCTCTCAATCTTAGGAGGGATGCTTAACAATTTTACTCTTAAAAATTAGCACTGAGATTTCCATGGTAGATCCTTCCTGCATTCAGGAGGCTCCTTCAGCACCTAGACAGTCAAAAGTCATCAGCATGTTTGCAAAAAAATATTCATCCAGCACTATTAATCTTAAGCAAAACAAACAAACAAACAAAAAGTAGATTCTTCCAAGAGCATGGTTTCCAACCATGAGCTATGGATTTGGTTAGTCAGTGTAAACACTGTCAACTATAGCACGGGCAAGGACACTGTACTATGGCTCTGAACTGTGTAAAATCATCCTATGAGAACAAGGAGCCATCTCTCCATCACTGTGTAGCCTCAGAGACTGTTTGGGTATCAGTAACATGCACACTGTCAGCTCTGCGGACCTCCAGTACTTACTGCCACTGTTCTTGGCAAGCTGAAGCTCAGAACACTGTCTTCCCAGAAGTGATATTTCGTGAAGTAACTGAGCTTTCACTGAGCTGTGGCTCATCTGGCGCATGTTGGTTCTTTTTCTTCATTGTAGGTGGAAAGTTATTTTCATTCTTACTACTCAGTGATACAGTATTGGGGACTGGATAAAATATTTCCCTCAAAATGTAATTAAGATTTTCAATATTTCATCACTTTCCTCATTACTAACAAACAATACACTTTATAACTTCATTTGTAGGAGGTTTAACAATACTCAAATACTATGCCAAATAGAAATCTTGAAAATGATTAATTTTTAGGTCATTTGTCTTTCAGAAACCTCTTAATAAATTCCAGACTTTCTAACTTTCACAATAGAGACTGAATTAGATACCCAAAGTCTGCTTTTGATGACAATTACAGTAAGAACATAATTCATTTAATCCTCAGGTTGAGCGTCCTTTATTAAGGGAGATTAGCTTTTGAGCTTCATAATTATTTGGAAGTAATACTTGCTGTATCATAAATTTGTGAGAAATAGTCCTGTGTTTATAGGAAATGTTTAATTTAAAATTGTGCCATTAATATCCAAGTGAAGCCTTAGGGACTTGGCAGATATACATATCTCTGAGATATAATAGATGTCCTCCATGGTCCTGAGCACCCTAACAGCATGAAAGAATGACCCAGTGCCATTTGCACAGTTAGAAGTCAGTGGGTGTAAATCAACTCACTGAATGACCATAGGGGAATAGGAAAGGTAAACATTTATTTTTATAGCAATACCAAAGTTTAGAATTTCTCCCTTTGCTGGATTCTACCAACTTGGATAATAAAAGCTTGACCTGAGCCCTAGAAATTAAGCACATAAATACCAAGATGTGTCTAAATGAACCCATGGCCAAAGGTAAGACACAGCACATAAAGCATGGAATGAAATACAGGTACTCTATCTAGATGTCTGACTTTGGCACAGGTCTGCCAGTCCTCCCCTCCCCCCGCCCCGTGCCTTTATCATGACACTGGCCCCACTCTGGGAGACATATGCTAAGGAAATAATTTCACATATGATGTCAATAAACTGCTTTTTCTAATTCAATTGAGTACTGCTTAGGCACGAGCTCTGTATGTAAAGAGTATTTGCTATCCAGACAATAAACACAAGTGAATTCTATAAAAAGCAGTGGTGACATTTGCAGGCACATTCACTCTGCACTGAATGAAGCATGGCCCCTTGTGCTACACTCTGTGGCCATCAGTCCTGGAGACTGGGCTTTTAAAACTCTCTGTTGGAAACACCACTGAATAAAAAGTCCATTGTGAAAATCAGAGGAACTGTGTTTAATGTCTAAATATTGAAAGGTTTTCCAATTTTGATGGGAACTAGTAAAGAATAGTTTTATGTATTTCTTTAGCCAAATAATAGATAGTTTTTTCTTTCCTAAGAAAACAGTGCTGCAAAGCGTCACTAAGATGTAACAGGAGGTCCCATGGCTTCCCTGCAGTGGGAGCATTTCTCTGTAGTTCATCAAAGTTAAGGCATCTTAGAGGCATGATTCTGCAGAGATCTTTTGAACTTGTGTTAACAGGGACCATCACCTTTTCTGTCATCCTCTGTGAGGACAGTGGACCTGGTCAAGCCCATCACAATCTGACCTAAGAACATTCTTTAGCTGGCTTAGGGTTGGTCATTGGCAGGATCTTTGGTCATGAAATCACCAAGCAGGAGGGTCCACTCAAGCAGGAGGACCCTGTCAGAAGTACCTTGTTGATGGATCCACGTTCAAAATGTGGGGGAAAATGTCTTCAGCGATACAAGAGGAGGCTGTTTGCATGCTCCCTACCCCTGAGGGATCAATCAGACATTCTTCCCATGGCTGAGACATCCTGCTACAAAAGCAGTGATGGCTGCAGTAGCTGGCCCTTCTTTGAGTGACACGAGGAGTCACAGTTTCCTGAGAGTGTTGACAAAGACATCCATGATGTAAGGAGGGAAGAGCAGCGAGAGTGAGCAAGCTATAAAGGGACAGAGGGCGAGCCAAGAAGAGCTATGTGAAGACCCTCCTGCTGGGAATTGTGGGAAATGGGTGAATAGGTGCAGACTATGGGCCAGGGTCAGGGGTCACTTGGGTAAGCTTCCTGGGGCGGTGACAGCATTCCAACAATATCTGTAATTATTTACATATTGAGCTCCATATGATTCTTTGTATTTCACATGCTGTGATACAACAGGAGGGTTTTTCCTCGGCATGTAAGACCTTTGAACTCAATGTTTGTTTTTAACATTGTTGACAACTCCCCCAAACATTTGGTTTAGCATTTTGTATACTACAAAGTTTTAGCAATCATTATTTGAGTAAATAAATGAATGGATGGGACTGTGAAGATGGGAGACACGGCCCTATGTAGTTACGCCAGTGAGCTTATTTGAAAAAAAAAAAATGTTTACTGTCTCGTTGGTAATATGTCCAGTATCAGAATGATATCCTAACTCCAGGATTCCTAATGAGCTTGAAAATAACTTGAGTCTCACAGCTCAACCTGAGGTCAATGCTTCATAATTTAAAAGCTTGCAATAAAAATATTTTTGTGTTTGCCTTTTAAACTTTAGAAAGTTTCTGTTTTAGAACTTAAACCTAAAATATTTCAAGTTGAAAATGCTAAGATAGAGTGAGTGAATAAAAGCGATTTCCATTTAAACTTAGCAGCATATATTATAAAAGTTGTCAATGTCCATATATAAAATTTGTGTATAAATATTAAGTTTTTTTATTTGTTGGTGCATGTGCCTATATATTGATTTATTTCTAACCACGACAATAATTTTGATAGCAAAAATTGCTTTACAACCTCTGTAATTGATACCATGCACATAATAACATAAGTCAGACAGAACCCAGTATTTTGACACAGAAATAGCATAAAATTCCCTTTAAAATATCTTAAATGCAGTATAAACTCCTGTTTAAGAAATGGAGATAACATTTACATTGATTTCTGAAAAAAATTTTAACTCTTTTTCCCTGCTTCTTTTCCTCTAGAAATTTGTTGAACTCCAAGTAGTTGGAAAACAGAATGCCCTGAAATATTCCTGAATATAGATCCATGTGCTTTGCATAAGTTATTAGCCTAGGTGCTGGCTTAAGCGACTTCATCACCTGTAAGAAGAACCTGATTTTAGGGAAGTTATGCATAAATTTTCCAGGTGAGTATAAGGAACATTCCACTGTAGTGATAGATAGATAAACCACAGGCCTTCTGCCTTGGAACAAGAATAATTTACTAAATATTACTTTTGCCCTGGTTTTCCCTTAAAGTCTTAGCACTCACCTGGTATAAATGGTGTGTGTGTGTGTGTGTGTGTGTGTGTGTGTGTGTGTGTGTGTGTGTGAGTGTGTGTATTATACAGCCCTGTTTTAATGTGACCCTGGTGGAACATAGCACATGCTCATTTGGATGCATTTTCCAGAATCTCTATACCCAACTCTTCTGACCAAGCTTTGAAAAGAATGGTAGTGATGCACGCCTTTAATCCTACCAATCAGGAGGCCAGCCTTGTCTACAGGTCTACAGAGTGAGTTCCAAAACAGCCAGGTCTGTTTCACAGAGAAACCCTGTCTTGAAAACAAACAAAAACAAACAAACAAACAAAAAAAAGGACGCTTCCATCTATCCCTGCCTTGTAACTCCTGCTCAGTATGTGGGCAGTGAGCCTCCCCCAGAATAAAGCAGAGTGTACCCAGATCTCAACTGTGACTTCTTGTTGTCCTTGTTTTGAGTGACAAAGAAAAATACTTTTGAAACTTTGCTGTGAAAACAATTTTTATTTTAATAAATGTTTCTACTTTAAATATATTATTAAATTACATACTACATTAAAATACTCCCCCTAAACATTTCTATTTTAAACATGATATCATTATTATATATTATATTAAAAATATATATTTTAAATATCTTTATTTTAAAACTATCCACAATTACTAGCAAAATTGAAGGGCTGAAAGCCTAATTTCAAGTATTTGCTGACTCACCTGGCTATTCCATGCTGGATTTCATCTTTCCAAAAGCCACTTGGTGGGATTAGTAAAGCTCATAGAGTAGATGGACAGTGTGAGATTTCTAGTGACAAGCCCTACTTGACTTTAAAATGAACATAAATGTGATGCCAGGATTATGACTTTGTTAAAACATTCCAATAGTTGTACTTTTAATAGCCATTGAATTTCCCAAGAACGTTTTGAGAAGAGTGGAGAAAAGATAAAGGGGGGTAGGGGGTCAGGGCTGTTGAAGCGGTGTCGAGGAAGCCAAGGAAATCTATGTAGACAAGGGGATATGCCACTGAATGAGACTCTCCTGCAACTGCACTGCGGACTACCGTGTTTTGAAGGACATATAATTAAAATATTTAATATTAGCATGATATGCTATACATTAATATAAATATTTAAAATATATTTACTATATTAATAAATATTAAATTATATGCTATTAAATATATATTTATATATATATTATATTTTAGTCCACATGTTGTGGGTTTTGGTTTTGTTTTGTTTTTTGTTTTGTTTTTTTTCGAGACAGGGTTTCTCTGTGAAATTTTGGTGTCTGTCCTGGATCTCTCTCTGTAGACCAGGATAGCCTTGAACTCACCAAGATCCACCTAGTTCTGCCTCCCAAGTGCTGGGATTAAAGGTGGCCGTCACCACCGCCCGGCATTTATGTTGTGTTTTAAGGGACTTTCTATGCAGCACACAGAAGTGCTGGGCAGGCTGCTGATGCCACATGTTCACTCCCATTAGCAGTTCTGGGAATTCATGATAAAGAACAATTTATCTTGTATTTTAATCAGCTCCATACAGATATTAATTTAAGCCATGGTGAGTTGTGTGCACCATGCCTGGTGTGTCTTGTGTCTCCAGCTTGAATTAAAGGCCAATGAGTTTCGAACTGAGTTCAACTCACAAGTTCGCCCAGTTCTCCAGTGGAGAGTGAGGGGCTTCTCAGGGTGGCGCCTGGTCATCAGCTGCCCTCCTTCCTGCTCTGCAGGCATCTTACAGAGCTCCTTTCTTTGTGACTGCCCCTCTTCAGACTCTCAAGTGCTTTCATCTGTTGCTAAGGGTATTGGCGCTTTTGCCAAGAACGTTCTTTTTAGGTGTTTGAACTTCCTTCATTGTAGAGACAAACTGGGCTTCTGGTCTCTCTGCGTGCGTGCACATACAGTATGCTGTGTGGAGTGTGGGTCGCCATGTTGCTCATTGCAGAGTCTGGGTGTGCTCAAAGGGGAGATGCCGTGAATACTGCCCCAGCTTTGCAAGCACTGAGATGGACACAGGCGAACTACTGACACTCACAGGCATCCATCTATCCACCACACATGAGCTTCTCTTTCAGGAAAGAGTCACACTAGGAATGAAGACAGATCAAAGCAGACAGATCCAGCTATGCTAGGGATGGGGTGGAGGAGAGGCACCGCTGGTTCCAGACTCCTGATACCTCGCTGGTTCAGCCTCACAGGACATGGAGCATTTAGGAGATACCCCAGCTCTCACTGCCCCTCCCTGGGGCTGGGCATGAGGTACCTCAGGCTTGAAAGCTGGTGTTGAACCCAGAAACCTGCCATGGAAATAGTAAAGGTACCTACTCATAGGTGATTTTATGAGGATTGGGGAGGGAGGGACGATGGTAATGGAATTTTCCCAAGGGCTTGCCCTGAGAAAATCCCTCCCAGGGTCCTGGGGAAGACTCTATGT
Organism: Onychomys torridus; assembly: GCF_903995425.1. Taxonomy (NCBI): domain Eukaryota; kingdom Metazoa; phylum Chordata; class Mammalia; order Rodentia; family Cricetidae; genus Onychomys; species Onychomys torridus. The sequence continues at coordinate 13,608,773 of NC_050459.1, forward strand.
CCAGCAGGGGGTTATCTGAGGGAAAGGAATCTATATTACACCATACTCTTTCATCCATCACTTATTTCTCTAAGACAGAATTCTGTCTATATAGCTTCAACTCTGTACTCACATACAGTTCCTCTCTGTACCTACTGCCCTGTCATAGACCTAACTAATCTCCTATGCTTTCAACCTCATCTTCATCCTCTGCTCCTTCAACCTCCATCTTCCCTTCCTTGCTCCTTACCCCAGGCTCTGAGAAACTCTGCCCTGTTCTCTTCTCTCTGGCCACACAGTTCTATCTACCATCTACAGAAACTGCCTTGTTCTTTCTCTTGCCACCTTGCAACTCTGTTCTGGCCAGGAATCCTGTACCTGGTTATGCAAAAAGCCCTATTCTCCTCTGTCAATACCTCTACAATGCTGTTAGACCTAAAGGCAGGGGAACGGTCTGAGGTTTGTTTGCACAAGAAACAAAGCTGTCCATCTGCAGCCCACTTGTCTCCTAGGTACCGTAGAGGTGTTACCTAGTGATCAGCAGTAGGTCTGAGAAGCTTAACTGTTTTCCATATGGCCTACTAGTATATGGCCACACAAGAATTTCATAGCAGAAGACAGCTGAATAATACCAAATATTTCTTGATAAATAGCTTCCTCTAGAAAAAAAAAAAGCCTTGACTTTTCTAGGTGTAACTTTAATATACAGTTGAATCTCTATAATATATTCTTGCAGCCTGCTACAGGGCCTGGGGGGGGGGGGCTGCACTGGAAATGTGGGGCTCTGAAAAAGGAATCTAACAAGGAAGATAAAGAGAAACTACTTACAGTATATAGAAGCCATTGATGCTCATGACTTAGTTCCTATAACTACTAAGCAATTGAGATTTATATGTTTAAAAAGGATATATAAATATTATCATAAGTAAATGAGTATACATATGCACTCAGTGGTGAACATGCATTACTCTATATAAATTACATACATGGGATTCTTGCTCATTGAGCATAAATGTGTATGTATTCATGTATATCCCATACTGAGAGTATCTACACACATTCCCACAAGGGAAGTATGCTTATTTGTTGTATATTTGCATGTCAAAACTGCTAGGAAATTTACAATCTCTTTCTCCATAGAAATACCCTTGGTGGTCCTCCATTTACGATTGATCAAATTACGCAAACACTTTTGGGAGAGGCAGCTGACTCATGCTTTCCAAGGAGGCTCCTGTTGGCTGGCATAGGTTTCCCTGAAATCCATGAGCATGCTTCACATGGGAGATATAAGTGGGACTACCAGGAAAGGGGACTCAGATTTGAAGCAGCCACATGAGGTGACAAAATTCTGGTTAGTAAGAAAACAGACTCAAGTCCTAGATTGACTAAAAATTTCCCAGGGTCAACAGACCCTGAGTTTGCAGGCCTGGAAAGACCAAGGTTGTTTTAATGCAGTGAGAGGCCATGGAGATATCACTCCTGTACACTGTGAATACTGTGAAGAGGGGATGTGAAATCAAGAGATGACTCCTACCCCTGCTGTCACCCATGAGGAAGCTACAATGCATTATGCTCCCAACTCATGCCTTCATTGGCTTTAAAGAAAATATTTAAATAATGAAATTGTTCTTTAATCTCACTTAGTTGTCCAATTTGATATTGTGATGCTTCATTTCAATTGACAACTTGAGATGTGAAAGCACTTAGTTGATGGACTCTGGACATGTCTTTGGGGATTATGTTGATTACATTAATTGAAGTGGGAAGTCTTTCCACTGCGGGCAGCATTATTCCCTGAGCTGGGATCCTGGACTGTGTAAAGAGCAGGAAGTAAGCTGAACACAAGTATTCTTCTCTGGTCTTTGATTTTGTGTGCTGGTTTGAATGGAAGTGGCTCCCATAGGCTCATAGGGAGTGGTGATATTTGAAAGGATTAGGATGTGTGGATTTGTTGGAGGAAGTATGTCACTGGGGCGTGGGCTTTGAGGTTACAAATGCTCAAGCCAGGACCTGTCTTTTCTTCCTGCTCCTGGGGATATGGACATAGAACTTTCAGCGAACTCTCCAGGACCATGCCTGCCTGCATGTCGCCATGCTTCCTGCCATGGTGACAGTGAACTAAAAGCCAGCCCCAGTGAAATGCTTTCTTTTATAGGAGGAGTTGCTGTGGTCATGGTGCCTCTTCACAGCATTAGAACAGCGACTAAGAAACTGTGGTTGCAATGTGACCACCTGCCTTGGGATCCTGCTGCCGTGACTCTTGTTTTCCCCAGATATAAATTTCCATCAGCCTTTACATCAGGCACCCTTGGAACACAACAATGGTCACTTCTGGCCATTTCTTATCACTGCTCTTCTGTTCTTGCTACCAGAATCAGAAGCCACTGCATCAATTGGTGGCGCATGTGGGGTCCAGAAGATAGCTGGTACTTAGAGAGGCTGTCCTGCTAATACCCATGCCTGAAGATAGATAAGAAAGAACTTGGAAAGAGATCTTAATTACATGAAGAAAAGAGTGTTTTCACAGCACTAAACTTTCACTAGTATTGCCAAGGGTCATGACTGATATATTGGAACACAGTCTTCAAAGTACCTAGTGTAACAAGGGAATCACTCATATCACCATTTGAATTCACTGAGGAGGGAAGTTGACATCTTCTCAGGAAAGATGGGACAAGACCAATGTGCACAAATGACCATCTCTAAGGCAGAATTCAGAATTGGGGGCAATCTGCAAACCAATAGCACCTCCCTGCTGTATTCAGGGAATATTGTCAACCAACTTTTGACTTTTGGACAGTTAATATCTTTCCACCTTTATGGGCTCATCTCTGTGAACTAATAACCATTATGTATTCTGTATCATACCCAGCCCTCTGATATTAAAACATTTTTGAGTGATCTTAAAGTGATCAAACTTTGCATAAAACTTTATGCAATATTTAGGTGTTGTACTGGAATTTCCATGTAGTAGGTTTCTTTTTTCCAGAATAAATTTATGCCTAGAAGAAACTTCTAATTTAATTGGTTGAAATGTCCAGAGTCCAGCAAACTGAAAATTTCACTGATGTTCCTCTTCAGAATGGAACTACTGTGGTGAAGAAAAGGAACTCATGGGCAGCAAGAGGGATAAATAGACCTCATTTTTGTATATCTAGATGAGGTACAGGCCTAAGCAAATATGGCAGGTGTAGCGTACAATGGGTCTTAGTGTCACAAAATCAAAGCCATGAGATACACTTGTCTGTGTGTTTACAGAAGGAGACATTGTAAAATGTTTTATAATGGTTGACACTAGGGAATCCCAAAGGTCAGTTTGAATCAGAAGCCAGATTTTGGTGTTTTGCTCAGTCTAATGTCATGGACACAGAGAACTATGAGCTACAGAAAGGAAACATTGAAAATGATATTGAAAGACAGCAAAGGCCATCCCAGGTATAAGGAAACTCTTAAGAAATTCATTTAAATCCCCTGTGTGGGATACATCCTATTCTTCATGTTGTATGAAATCATGGTGCCTATGAGGAAGCTGGCCTTTGAAAGCAATGGACTATGAAATCATAGAATGTTGAATACCCAGTAGGTGATGCCTCCTGACATATGAGGGACCATGCTGCATTTCTTTTTGATGCCAGAGGTGGGGCTGAGGTGCACACACCCATGCCTGGTCTTTGCTGTCTCCCTCAGCAGTGATTTATATTCTCCTCATGTCCACTGGGGCTCCCATGAGCCCTGCAGCTGCCTGTTAAGATGTATTCTTTCCTGAGTAACATTCTCAAAACACTGTTGGCCTGTTCCGCTGAAAGACCTTTTCCAAGATGTTTTTCCCCCTTTAAATACGTGGAGTTTGAAAAATCAAATTGCAAGTTGAAGATTTAAACTCTCTACTTGATAAATCACAACTTAAAGGTTTAGATTTAATTTTTATTTTTGTCAATGAAGCTCATTAAAAAGTTTAAAACACAATAACACAATTCTACATATTTCCCTCTTTGGGTATTGTGGTGGTATTGTGCTCCCCAAAATATTATGTACCCTAATAAACTTATCTGGGGTCAGAGAACAGAACAGCCACTAGATATAGAGGCCAGAAAATGGTCGCACGTGCACACACACCTTTAATCCTAGCATTCCAAAGGCAGAGATCTGTCTGGATCTCTGTGAGTTCAAAGCCACACTGGAAACAGCCAGGCATGGTGACACACGTGTTCAATCTTAGGAAGTAATGGCAGGAAGCAGAAAAGTATGTAAGTTGTGAAAACCAGGAATTAGAGCTGGTTAAGCTTTTAGGCTTTAGAGCAGCAGTTCAGCTGAGATCCATTTGGATGAGGACTCAGAGGCTTCCAGTCTGAGGAAACAGGATCAACTGAGGAATTGGCAAGGTGAGGTAGCTGTGGCTTGTTTTGCTTCTCTGATCTTCCAGCATTCACCCCAATCCCTGGCTTCAGGTTTTTTTTTTTTTTTTTTTTTTTTTTTTTTTTTTTTTTTTTTTAATTAATAAGACCCTCAAACAATTCATGCTACAGAGTACTTTTAATGGTGTTTCCAAGTGGAACTCTCATGGCAAATACATTCTACAGCAAGAGAGAAAAGGGCCAGAAAGTTTAGAATTCTTGTCTTCATGATGTAAAGAATCTGAGTTTTCCATAGCTTCTAGATAGTTACCCTGTCTTTAGTGGCATGAAAGGGATTATGGACTTGGAGCATAGTACCGAATACTGGATGACTTCTCCACTAGGTATAGGAGTGCTTTGGGAAATTCACCCACTGTTTCCAAGGCTATGGTTTTTCTAGACTTCCTTAATACAGACACCACTGATTTCATAAAGCCAAACTCTAGGGTTACATATTTCCTAGGTCATTGCTTTATTGTACAGCCTAATTCAAGGTTTGTAAAACTCATTTTTAAAAACACAAGCATGTTAGTAAATTGAAGAATCAACTGATTTTCCAGTCTCTGTAGCCAGTATCTTTTTGGCTCCTTCTGTTTGTGTTTTATCAGAATAATTGGTTGTCTATGACAACAAGACGTTTATTTTTAATTTATTATTGTAATTTTCTTATGGTGCCTCATGCATAATAATAAAAGCAATAACTAATTGTAGCTAGTGTTGGCATGGATATTGCAAATTAGATCTTTTAATAAAGTACTAATGAGAGGACTGAATATACAATTCTAATCAAAGGTATTAAACATGTGTGTATTCAATGCCCCAGTAAAGTTTTCAAACATACAGTAAAGAAATACTTCTGAAAATTCATAAACATAACTGACATTACATTAGCATTTTGTAAAATAACAATAAAAATTTTAACTGAAACAGGAAATGAGAAAACCAGCTAAATGATAAAAACAGGAATTATAAAATGAAACAAAATCATGAATAAAAATTTATGAAAATTCTTCACAACCTTTTAAATGAGAAAAAATTCATGTGCTACTTTAAAATTTATTTTCACCTCCCACAATGTTTGCAGATAAGATTGTACATAAGAATTATTCATAGATGTTCTATGTTGTGTTTGCTAACTCTTGCAAGCATATTTTGTAGGCATACAAGGACTTAGGAAATAAATTCTAAAAATCCTGTGTTTTGCCCAGAAACATATAGATCTCATTTCCTGAAGCATAGAAGTGTCTCCATCCACTGAGTCCCATGCATGTTGCTCCATGGTGGCTTGGGCAAAGCTATGCCTGTTCAGAGTCTCTAGAAAATTTCTCACCACTCAGGCATGTTTGTCCTAGTTGATTGTCTCCACTCTGCATGGTGTTAGATAAGATACTTCAAAAGGATAGTTAACTTTATTTATCTAAAATACAAAATTGCTTTTATGGAAGTTGAAATACTTCTGAAAGTCTTTTATTAAATAGTGAACATGTTAAAAATCATTACTATCTGAGAAGAAATTTTTCTGAGAAAGTGCTAGGCTCTTCTTTTTACATAATAAAAAAAGAGAAATAGAATAATTCTGTCTTTACCATTCTTTACTGGCTCAGGCACTAAGATTGTGCTAGAAAACGTCCATTAGCTTCCAAGGTCAATAGATATTATACATTTATAATCCAGCCAATTTGCCATAATTGAGATAAAGTAGCTTGTTCTAAGACACCAGATGATCTTTCATACACTTAACAGATTGTGCTGCCTGTGTGTGTGTGTCTCAGGTCTGCTGGTGAGTCAGCATACACATAAGCACATATACACAGAGACACATGCAAGCATGTTCACACACACACACACACACACACACACACACACACACACACACACACAAAGAGAGAGAGAGAGAGAGAGACTGTTGGACTGTTTCTCTCTCTCTCTCTCTCTCTCTCTCTCTCTCTCTCTCTCTCTCTCTCTCTCTCCTGTTATTAGATGAAAGTCCAATGTCAGGAAATTTTTCCTAAACCAATCTCTTTTGTTATAAAGACAGCAGATTTAAATCAAATCACTCCTCTTATCTGCCAAACATTAGCTGTCTGGCTAGGTGAAGGAAGTGATATCAAACACATTGTTTTTGAGAGTGGCCAAATTAAAGACATAGTTTTTTGCCTTTTGGGATATTCAAAATATGAATGCACTGAACTGCATTTAATCAATTACAAAAATGTTATGAAAATAAAAAGTGAGTAGGTAATAAAATCTTTCATAATAATTACTTGCTTTCCCAACTACTGATAATCTATGTATTTCTGCAATGATAATTCCTTGTTTTTTCTTGAAAGCAGATTTTTCTCTCATACAGTACATCACACCCACATTTTCCCCTCCCTCCACTCCTCCTAGCTGCCCCCACCCACCTCCCCTCTTCCCCAGATCCACTCCCCTTCCATTTCCCCTTCAGAAAAAAACAAGCCTCCAAAAGAGGATAGCCAAACAGAACAAGACAAGATACAATAAGACGAGAAAAAACCCTCATCTTGAGGTGGGACATAGCAATCCAAGGAGAGGAAAAGAGCCTCATCATAAAAATAATTACTAATTATCTGATAAGAGTGCTTTGAAAGTAAGACATTCCGTCAACATCTTGGTGGTTCCCTCACATGTGATCAAATGTATAGAATGTCAACAATACAATTATGTATTTTTCTACAGTTGACATCAATCAGCTTATGCCACATGATACTATTCAAAAATAATATACCAGATCTGAGACTATTGCAGGGAAGTTGTCTTGACTTAAACAAAGCTCAACAGCACATGTTAAAAATACAGCATTTTTTCAGGAATAGGCAGAGTGCTGGAGAGGTCCCCAGAAATCCACAATGATACATCCACTGTAGACTGCTGGCAATGGTCGAGAGAAAGCCTGATCTGACCTAGTCTGGTGATCAGATGGCCAAACACCCTAACAGTCGTCTTGGAACTCTCATCCAATAACTGATGGAAGTGGATGCAGAGATCCTCAGCCAGGCCCCAGGTTGAGCTCCAGGTGTCCAACTGTCGAGAAAGAGGAGGGTCTGCAAGAGCGTGAATTGTTGAATCCAAGATTGCAAAAAGCACAGGGACAAATAGCCAATCGAATGGAAGCACATGAATTACGAACCAAAGGCTGTGGAGTCCCCAGCTGGATCAGGCCCTCTGAATAGCTTGATCTGTTTGGGAGACACCCAGTCTGTGGGACCAGGATCTGTCCTTAGTGCATGAGCTGGCTGTTTGAAACCTAGGGTTTACACAGGGACACTTTGCTCAGTCTGGAAGGAGGGGACTGTACCTGCCTGTACTGAATCCACCAGGTTTAAATGAATCCCCAGGGGTGCCTTGATCCTGGAGGACATGGGAATGGAGGGGAGGGGCTAGGGGGAAGGTGGGGTGGTGGTGGGAGGGGGGGAGGATAGGGGAACCCATGGCTGATGTATAAAATTTAAAACACATAATAATAAAGAAAAAAATATTAAAAATACAGCATTTTTTTCAACCACAAACCTTTAATGAGTAAGCATCTTTCAAGTGTTTAAAACAAAAATATGCATTTTGAACTATTTTAAATATTATTTGACAAATAATCACCTTTTTATTGAAGTTTGTTTCTGAAAATGCTAAAAAAAATTTTAGCTAGTTTCAATGATTTTTAAATCATTATTCATGTTCTCTGTAGCTGCCATAATTAACCTTGCAAATTTGTGAGAATACACCCATTCTTATGAATTGACAACTGCTCAGGGTATCATACTGATTCATATCAACAAATCTTCTTAATAAAAGAGAACCAATAATTAAGTGAAAACAGCCAGAGAATTATCAATCCACAGAATAATTTTCTTGTTTCCAAGGAACATTTCCATACTCTATGAACGGCCACTCTATTAGTTCCTATTCAGATTTCTCTGGGAAAAAACCTCCCAAACCATCCCAGCATGGTCACTCCTCTGTGATTCTGCAAGCAGGACTTGAGAACGAAGAAAATGAAGATGAGACTTTGGTACAGCAGTTTCCAGAAGCAATGTCAAGAACCACTGGCAGGGCCTGGGCAATCCACTAGTAACTAATCCATCCCACATTTTCTCACCATCTCTGAAGTTGCCTTATAGAATTCACATCTCCCTAAAGTGTTTATAAAAATGTCACACATTATATCAGGATGTATTAAATCGAATACACCATGCTTTAGAAAACAAGTTTCCAACGTATTGCTTTTAACGCAGCCTGCACTGTTTAAATTAGACCAGCCTGAAATCAGTTGCTGGTAAAAATCCCAAGAGGGCTGTTGTGTTCTACCAGTGTGTGGAACCAGGGTGCCGCCAGCTTGGAACCATGCAAAGCGCTCTACAGATGAGCCCATTACCTCATCCTACACCCTCCTGAACCCTGAGAGGATGCTGGTGGCTCTCTGTGTACTTGGGAGACAACTCCTACATGACACCCTTCCTTTGGTGCTTCATCAGTGCTCTCAGGAAAAATATGGCTTCCTTCCTCTCCTTCCATACTATGCCCTTTCAACTGCTTGGGTATGTACAGACACCAATTTCAAAGCAGTTATTTTCCATTCATTCTGGATATGTAACCCAAATTGGGCATTTTAAACTATGAGTTGCACTCTATTCAAAACCCCTGTATAACTCAGTTATGAAACACAGAAAACAACATTGGTATAACTCTGACTTTGGGGAGCTGTATGAAGAATTGGACCCCGTCTGAATAATGGTAGTGTTATATAATAGTGCATGAACTTGAGGGGCAACTACTAGAACAAAAAAGGGCTGATAGGCAATTGACCATCCTGGTACAGACAGGTGATTGACTCAAAAGCCATGGGTACCACTACCTTTAATTACATGTGAATTTTAACGGGAAAAAATAAATCATGTCAGTTCATCACAAGTATCCTCTGATTGCTCATTAGTAAAGATATTTGTATAGTTTTATTTAAGAACATTGTTCCTATGAAATTTTTAGTTACTATTTTTTCCTTTGTTATTTCAACAATAAAGGAATATCATGTTTTCTCTGTTATCAAATAAATGAACACTTTTTCACAAAAGTTGTTTTTGTACATTTTAATCTATTGATGGTAAAATTAAAAACTATATGAGAATGAAAGGGGGTGTTTATTAAATTTTCACTGATAGGAATCTATATTTGAAATTCTCAATTTCTTTGTCTGAATCTGGTAAAGAAAAACTCATTAACTGAGATACACAGCAGCTGAGCATAACACAGACTTTGAAAAAGATGCAATTTGTGTTTATTTTTAATCATGCAGGTACTGATTTCATGAATATTTTCAGCTTTCCTTTAGTCTGTTACTTTGAGAGACTTTTTCCCATAAAAGTGAAATTTCCCCCTTTGTTTCTTTAGTTTTGAAAATGGGAAGGTGAGTCCTGCAGTGAAGACAAGTTGGGGGAGCCAAGTGCTCTTCTTGGCTTTGCTAAGCCAGCTGTCTCCAGGGTCTTGAAGAGCTACCAACTCATAATAGTTAAGACAAAGTTTTAGGTGAGTTAGAATACACTCTTAGCAATTCAGAGTTGGTAAACTGGGAAGGAATATTACACTCTATCTGGATACTTGTTTTCAACTGGTCTCATAAGTAAAATATACCAGACTGAAAAATTGAGTGTTAACTGTTCCATGACTTTATGGCCAGAAACCATGAGGTATCCTTTTTAGCTACTCTTCTACTGTAGTGGAAAAATAAAATACCATGACCAAGGTAGCTTATAAAAGGCAGCATTTAATTGTGGGCTCCCTTATAGTTTCAGAGAGTTAGTCTGTAGTCATCATGGGAGAATGGTGACAGGAATGATCTGTAAGTTGCAGGAGGAGAATGAGAGAGAGAGACTGGGCCAGGTGTGGACTTTTGATGCCTCAAAACCCTCCCCCAGTGACATGCCTCCTCCAACAAGCCTACACCTTCTAATCCTTCCCAAACAGTTCCACCAATGGGGACCAAGCTTTCAAACCTATGAGTCTATGGAGCCATTCTCATCCAGACCACCAACCACATTTCCCAATGATACTACAAAACAGGGAGGCTCTCTTTGGAGTAGCACCCTATAGATATAAGAAGGGGTCCCCAAGGCTATTGTAATCATGATAAAAGTAACATGCCTAGGGGGTCTTGTCCAGGAATTTAAGCCTAAATTTACTTTCTAAGGAGAAGGCATAGAGCAGAAAATTAAAAATGCAGATATATGAAAGAAATGGAATTTCTTCATGAATAAGCAAGGTCCCATATGGATGGTGTCTCAGACTTGAAGACAGAATGATCTAGTTCTAGCCCTAATGTTGCCAGAGACTAAGCTGCAGACTGGCTTCAGACTTGTGTCTTACCCTTCCTCTCTACACTGGGACAGGAAACATTTTCATGGATTAATTTACCTTGTACCTTGGCTTTCCCTTAAAGTCATGTATTAGTAAGCAAGAATTCTTAGGTCTCTGGCTCAAGTTGGAAGTTACATGACCATGACTGACATGTTACTTATTCTTTACTGCCTTGCTGCTAATTTATGAGTGACTTGTTACTAATTGTTTGGCCTCTATTCCACACAAAACAAAAGGACCTTCTGTGTGACCAGTGCAAACAGCTTCAGCACCTAACATTCCATGTGTAGACACACCTAGAAGACAGCTAGAATCAAGGTGCTTACACATAGGATGAACTCAACAGCAAGTTCTTTCTTGAGGGCCTCTGATGGAATTGTGAGGATCGCTGCCATATACACTAGGAGCTTTTGGGGGGTTTATATAGGTGAATCCTGATTTAATGGGGATTTAATCCTGTCAATACAAGCTGCCAGTCTGTGTCATTGGTTTGAAAAGCTCTCTAATTGACCACATGAATTATAATATTAGTGGGTCACACTTGCACATATAATCAGCATAAATGTAGTAGTGAGGGTGCTGGGGGTGGGTGGGTTGGGAGATGCTGCATGGGTGAATTGGGGGGAGGGTCATCACTGTCTTTCCCTCCAGTGTGTCTCCACTTGGGTGTTGGTTTCACACCCTTTTATCCTAATTGTCTGCATTACAAAGTGTTCTGATGACATTTTATGCTGAATTAGTCCAGTGCCTGAGAGGGAAATGGCAGCTGCTGGTAGGCACAGGCCTGTAATCCTTACTCATTCTTCCCTCTACAACAAGCATTTCTGATTATCAGAATGAGGCCTGACCAGGGCCTCCTGAAGATCCCACCCCAGTACTTCCTGGTTAACCCAAACAGCAACCAAATACACAGGCAGCTAACTCAATATTGTTGAAGGAGATGCAGAGAGCTCTTGATTGGGTTGTCAATTTTTCTCAAGTTTTTCTCCTTCCTCTATGGATTGTCTTGCATGCCATGGGCTCAACTAAAGGCATGCCTTAAAGAAAACCATTTGCTCTGAATTTTCTTTCACAATTTTACATTCTTCTTTTAAGATTATCAGCATTTTTCATTACCGTTTGATTCATAAAGCCTCATCTTAAACTTTATTTTCATATTTAATGCAAAGAGAAAAGGTGACATTCAAGAGAAATTTGGAAGCAGCTGCGGTCTGCTGATGGGAGCATGGTAAATGGCCAACTTCTTGCACTTTTGGAATTAAAAATTAAATATTGATTTTTTTGTCTCTCCCATTCTTTTAATCTCTATTCATGTAATTAATTTCCTCTTACTGTCTTGTGTTTTTAAATTCCCACTTCTGTATGTTTTAACAGTTTACTAGAAATAATTATAAAACATCCAAAAATGATTATGAATGAATTTAAGTAGATGAAGGCATGCTAACGAATCAATGATTTCATGTCAGCCATGGCCATGCATGGCAGACTTGTGTGGAGTTGAGTCTCTTGCTGGCTGATGCTGTTTCATAGCCTCTTGGCATACTATACCATAAGGACTAGGTCTAAACAAATCAGCTGCAAACTGAAATTTCTGCAACAGAGGACTCCACCATCCAAGAACACTAACCAAGAACCCGTAGACACAAAAAAAGGACCAACAAGCCTTGGACGGAGGAAATCACTGGGTACACGAGGACAGCTCCAGTAGCTTGTTGCCTTTGGCCAGGACCACCAAGGCTCAGCAACTTAAGGACCCCTCACTGAAGCAGACAGAGACAAGGGCAGCCTCAGCCACGCCTATAGAAGCAAGCTGAGCTGCCTGAGCTGCACTCCCAGAGGGAAGCTCAGCCACGCCCACAGAGGCATCCTCTGCTCCGCCCACCGTCAACCATTCCCTAAGGAGCAACTGCACACAGGCTGCTGCTCTCTTTATTTCACCATTGATTTTTCTTGTAAGCACAATTTAAAAATCTCATTTATTAAATATTCATAATTCACAGATTTATTCCTCTCATATGCCTTCTATCTATTCTCTTGGACTCCTACCTTCCAATAAAGGGCATGATTGCGAGAAATTCCTGGATGTGTCTGCAATTTAAACATTTCAATACATGCTAAAATACAGCCTGAAACACACACACACACACACACACACACAGGAAAGGAATTTGGCAGAGTCTGAAATAAAACAGATCCTTCTAGGAGGCATATTTGAGGAGAGTAATTTTGAATAAAAAGTGTGGTTGGCCTGTATCTCTTATCCTCCACGTGGTGGTGTTGAAATTACTTTTGCCCAGCTGGGCTCTAATTACCACTAATTGAATGCTCTGATATTGGTATAAAAGACACATTGTGAAACTATCTCATCAGTTCACTGGTCGCTATTGCTCTAAGGACAGTAGGTACTTTGGGGAAGCATGTGTCATTTCTGGAATTCTGTCCACAATCTCTCCCCAGTGCTCCCATTAGCTTTAATGAAAGGAACAAGAGACAGGGTGAGATGGGCAGGGAAAGCAGAGGAAGTGAATATTAAGGAAAGTGTTTGATTGCTCGCCACAGGTCCCACTGCTTGGAAGCCACACTAGCTCCTTGAAGTGAGTACTTTACAGCAATTAGATGATAAGAAAAACATCTCTGTGACCACCTGAGCACACAGAGTCGCCTCCAGATGTGCACAGCAGGGTCTGCACAACGCCAATGACCATGTGGCTGGACTCTGGAATTAAATGTGCAGTCTGCCCTCATCGTTTCTGATAACAGGGGTCATTGTTAAGTACTCTGGAAACAACAACTGTGAAGTGGCCATAAAATACAGGACATGTTAGGTCAGAGACTTGGGACGTCATCTTCCCTGGAAGTGGAATGTGAAGGCTTCTGATGCCTTCTGCCTGCAGTAATGGATGTCCCATGCTGGTGTCACTCATTAGCTTGCTATTATAGGGTCTGAAAGGATGACTAATGAATGATGCAGCAGGCTTTGGCAAGGCTGAGGAGGCTACAGAGAGAGAGGACTGCAGTCAGCAAATCTGTATTTAACTCACATGGTTTAGTGTGTGGTGTGGGATCACTCTCATGGGGCGAGGGGTGGCTCCATGAGAAGGACCAGCATCTGCACCAGGATCGAGGGCAGGGGAGTTGCCAGGCCTGGAGTGAACAGATAGCTGTGTAATCCTAGATGTCTAAACTCCCAAACTGTAAGAAACATGTCTGTCCTTTCAGCTCTTTAGCCTACCCGAGTCTGTTATATAGGCCTGAGCAGCTCATGTTCCTGGAAGGCAGAGATGAACCTAGTGTACAGAAAGGTCTCCTCCAAAATGACTGACTGCCTTCAATAATGTAGCACCCAGATACAGCCTGTACCTCCAGAGTTCAAAGATTAAAAGCAAAGAAAGCACCTCCCTTGTACTTTAAACTCTGTATGACCAAAGATGTTGTCATTACCTTCAACAACCAGCTCACCATGATAGCATGTTTTCCACTTGATTACTGGTCTATTTTCTGACACTTTGTACAGGGATTTACAGGGTATGTTTTCAATATGTGACTGACAGTCCTCTTGACCATTGTGTGGACTATTCACACTATTAGGACCGGTGACACAACCAGGGACTGACTGATGGGGGGAACTGAGTCCTTGTTTTGCCTGCAGGATATATGAGGGCTGTCTTGGCACACTGCTATTAATATGGGTCTGAAAAATGCAGTGGAGTTTCCAGAGTGTCAAGTTTAACACAGGGTATATGCTGCTAGATTTTAACAGCATTACACTGTTGCTATCACTTGTGAGTGGGGTATCATACCATCACACTCTTTATCTAAGGCTTTTATGAGAGAAATAGCTAACAAGCAATCCTGCCTTTCTGCTCATGTTTTCTTTATGTTTTTTGAGGCCACTCCCTTTACTTTCTCATTTTAATCCATGGCTAACCTCTACTCCCTCATAAGTAATTGACTTAATTTTCTTTGTATCAAAGCCATGTTTCTCTCTTTGGCTCAGGTGCTATACAGTCTTGGTACATGTACATTCAGTCCTTTATATCTGGTCTCTTGAATTGTCTTATGACTTCTCTCTTGGAGTCTTATTGTGCCTCAGGAGAATACTGTTGTGCATTCAATAACTGTGCTCAAAGAATGTCTGGCCCTCCCTATGTTCTGCAAGGTCAGAAAGAAATTGTCACTGTGGGAAAACATGACCCATTCATGCTTTCATTGTGTCAGAATGAAGATAATCCTCCAAATGAGGATCCATCCTCTCTACATGTGGTGACGTCTTTGATAAAATAGGACTTGAAGTAACCATAATGATTGCCAAGTTATATGGACTCAACTCAACCCTGGCCTGAGGTCATGGCCATTTATGGCTAGATTATTTATGTGGCATTTCTATATTTTGGCTTTCTTATTTGGAAAATAGGGATAGTCGTGATCAAGGGTTATGGGCAATCAAATGGACTCATACATGGTTAGTTCTTTGAGCCATGTTCTGCTCATGGACCAGAACCTGGCATTATTACTACTACTACCTTATTCTCTTAAAGAACAGGTAATTTGCTGAAGAAAAGATTTTCATATACTCTCTAGAACAGGAAGAGCTATTCAGAAGTGTATCAGGTACCTAGAAATATTACTAAGAAAGAAGACCATATTTATTATGTGCCTCTCAGTGCATCTAAACTTACCAGGACATTGGAGCATTGTAGAAGGTCAAGGAGACAGGGACTGAGGAAGAGGAACTTAGAAGGAGAAGGTAATAGAGAAAGACAAAGGGAAAAAGGAAAGAGACTGAGTCATATGAAGGTTGTAGCCTCTATTCTGTTGCCTCTTCAGCCAACAATGACACAGTGACACTTTGAACCCTTCCTTCTCTTCCTAATGATAAACGGAGACTGACACCATCTTGTCTCTTTTGCAAATAGAGAAAGGTGTTTGAGAGTTAGTGTACTAAGATAGCACCTGATGCTAAGTGGTGGGAATGGACCCGAAATCCAGGTCTTCCAGCTCCTTTCACTGGAAACTCAGTTTCAAGTATTCTGAGATATCTATACATTTCCCATATCTAAAAACCACATATATTTCCCCTACAAAGACTATAATCCATCCAGGAAATGATGGGTGGGATATGGAGAAAACTGCCCATAATATACACAGATGGTAGGAAGATATTTTAGATTCTTAACATCTCTTCTGTTTCCTTTCCTCACATGCTTCTCCCACTACAGGATGCTCCACAGCCCATGCAGTGCCTGGCTTGGGTCACACAGAGCATTTTGATAGCAAGCCCCATGATTAGAGCCATGGGCATGGTTGGATGCTCCTTGAGGAACATTGGTACAGTTGGACAAAGGGAGTCGATTGTAGCTCCAGGCCATGGAGGTTCATAAATATCAGGCCAGGCAAGGATCAAAAACTATTGTATAGCATGGGCTGTGCAGGGGACTACCTCATGATGTCAGAGGGAGAGGTGACTAGTGGTTTGAAAGAAAATGGCCCAAAAAGAGAGTGGCACTATTAGGAGGTGTTGCTTTGTTGGAGTAGGTGTGACCTCGTAGGAGGAAGTGTGCCACTGTGGGGGATGGGTGTTGAGGTCTCCTTTGCTCAAGCTATGCTCAGTGTGACACACACAGTACACTTCCTGTTGCCTGTGGATCAAGATGTAGAACTCTCAGTTTCTTCTCCATCACCATGCACATCGACATGCCACCATATGTCCAGCCATGATGATAATGGACTAAACCTCTGAAACTGTAAGCCATACAAATTAAATGTTTTCCTTTATAAAGTTGCTGTGGTCATAGTGTGTCTTCATGGCCATGGGAACTGAAGGACAGTGACACTAAATTGTGCACCCTAGTATTTCCACTGAAATATCACACAGGGGCCCCACACACTGCATGAAATTCCAGCCCACAGCAAGGAGCAAACCAAGGCTCTGGCTAAGTAGATATTTCGCTGTGTAGTTTTAGCTTCTAAAGCACTCGTGTTTCTGGCTCTGAGCTGATAAGCTTGGACAAAGAGGCATGTATGTCTCCTGGGTGTAGTATGTCATTAAATATTAAATAAGTTATTTTGAATCCAGTACTAAGTACAAGGAAACACTGTAGCCAAGCATAACATTTTTTTTTTCAGTTAAAATAAGAAAAGCTATATCTAGAAATCTGATTGAAAACATTGAGAGTTGTTTCCACAGTGATAGAATGATTTATTGATTCTGGGCTCAGTGTCTGTACTGAACACATATACATTCATATACATATGTGTGATATATGGTGTGTGTTTATATATGTGCTTATACATATGTGTTTCATTGGTGTACAGTGTGAATATATATTTATTTATGCACTGTATGTATGTGTGTATAACTACACACATGTGTGCCTACATACATATGTGGAGCAAGCAAGCAAAAGAATATAGAGGAGACAAGGGAGTGGATCAGAAAGAGAAATGTCAAAGACAGAAAATTTATTTAAAAAATGAGTCTTTCTCTCAAGAGAAGCCTTTTAAAATAACACAGACTAGAATTTGATAAGGATTCGGTGGGGTAGAGTACTGCTCAGAGGTGGTAGAATAATTGACCCCACAGGTAGCTCTGCCAACTTTTTTTCTCATTCTGATCCAGTTATTAACTTTGGAAATGCTGTGGCTTTATTTTCCTTAGGTAATCACAGAAAGGCATAACACAGACCCCTCATTTCTGGAGAAAGTGGGATGACTACGAGTGGATTATTCCTATCCCTTCACACAGTTTGTGGTACAGTAGAAAGTACCTAAGAAATACTTATCTGTTAAAAATTAAATTTCTATTTTTGAATTAGAAAATCTTACATCATGTACAATGAGAAATTTTCTGAGAATACAGTTTTCACAGCAGGAATATCCATTTATTTTCATTGGGGGTACATAATATCTTCTCTCTAAATAAAAAGTAAACAAACCACACACACACACACACACACACACACACACACACACACACACACACACACACATGTCTTCTTGTCCTGTCTCTCTACATCTTGACCATATAAGCATATGTGTATTCTCATATAGGAATACACACACACACACACACACACACACACACACACACACACACACACAAGCTGATTTACTCCTTAGTTAGAGGCAATTTGCACAGGACTGCTCACCTTACTGCTCTCCTTTGGTTTGATAAACTTTGTGCCTTCTGTGGTTGATCTTTCCTGATCCTCATCCTCAGCTTGACCTTAAGATTCTTCTCCTTTGCTGGAAGAATCCAGAAACTACTTGTTGTTGAGCTTAATTCCTGGGTCAGCCTGCTCATCAAATAGATTTTCTTCCCCAGAGTATCATGGTCTCTGCCATCAAAAATATAAACAATTCTATATAAAGCAGAACATTTGGGGTTCTAACCCTATCCCCAAATTTCTGTGACCAGATGCCAATTTTTTCTCTTTTCTTTCTTCACTACTTCTTCCTTCCTTCCTTCCTCCCTCCCTTACTTCCGTTCTTTCTTTTTGCTTCCTTCTTTTTCCTCTTCCTCTTTTCCTCCTCCTACACCTCCTTCCTTCCCTCCCTCCTCTCTCTTGCTCTGTCTCTCCCTCCTTCCTTTTCCCCTCTTCTTCCCCCACCTCTCTCTTCCTCATTAAAGTTTTTCTGGACTCTGATTTATTTCACATAGTCATTTCCTTGTATCCTGACCCCACTTCAAAGTCAACACACATAAATAGGAATCTCAAGTGAAGTGAGCAGGCTCCTTGGCCTGTGGAAAGGGGACTACACATTGACTTCATACCACCTTCCCATCATCCACTGCTCTTACATGGAAGAGGGAGTTTTTAGTCTGAAGAAAGTTTTGTATTTCACTCTCCTCAAGCGGAGGTTGTTGACATTTTCTAAAATTTCCTCATGCTCTAAGAGTACAGGGAAATCTTCCTAGGGTGTGGTTTACATGTAGATCCCTGAGCACAGTCAGACATCTCCAGTCACAGATGTTGCTCATATGTTTGGGAACATGACTATGTAAGAACTTCTCTGTGAAAGGCGGCAACAAACTTTATTGCCACACGGCCATCCATGTAGCCAGTGGCCTTTCTGACTAGTCACAGCTCCAAGCACCTGCTTCCTTTCCTGCTCCTGTGGCTATCACACTCATCTGCTCACCAAAATATCCCATCGTCCAGCAGCTCCTGATCTATGCTACTGCCAGGAGGCACAGCCATTTCTCCAAAGTCCCATTTTCCTTATACCAGGAGTTATGGATCACAGTGAATGTTGTATCAAGATAAAAATAAATCTCATTGTGTTTGAGTTTCATTGCAGAGCTTGCCTTTAAAAAAATGTCTGAGTGTGTTCTATTGCTCTGTCAACACAGTGCATGCCTTCTTTCTGGTACATGGAGAATTTGTGACTTTCATATGTGGACCTTGCATTCTACACATAGCTAAGATTGCCCTTGCCTTTTCCTGCTCTGCACTGTTCTACTCCCAGGTCCACTGGCACCCTCTCTTTTAAGTTGGAGATTCTGTGGTGACCTCACTGGCAGTCTCCAACTTCAAACTTTGCAAGCATCTTTGCATCTGTGCTCCTGGCTTGCCACTTCACTGGCCCTGCACACCTTCCACTGGAGGGATTTCTGTTCTAAATTCTAATCTTTACCCAGAGAAGGCAAGTATCATCAATCATGCTTTATTGTTGGTAATCCAGATCATGGGGGAGTATGACCATTTAAACCACCTGGTCTAACTATTTACGGGAGGAATATGATATTTAACCTTTAGCCTTGTAGGACCAATTCTCTTCAGACAGCTTGACTTTCCTCACCAACTAGAAGACAGACCAAGGGAATGGACTGACAAAGCAGAGATTCAACAATAACAACAAAAACGGCTGGTCAGATTTGGATCATCTTCAGCATGGCACAGAACATGACTGTGTAGGAGCTCAGCCCCTGGCCCTGTGGCATAGGAGAGCCTTGGTGGATCAAAGGATGCCAAGTGATTATGACATTCTGTCCTAAAGAAATGCTTCCTGCTAAGATGTGTTTGCACACTAATACCTCCCATCTGACCTTCAGAATTTCACTTAGCAGTCATATTAAGAGCCTCGAAAAGGCAGGAAGGGACTCTGCTCAACCATGAACACCCATTCTTCAAAAGAGCTCAGAATTATTTGGATTTTTGTCCCTCACTTGTTGGCAGGGAAGGGTCCACTCACTTTGCATGTGGAAAGCTACTGGAATCTTTTTGTTTCCTCCCTTTTCTCTGAGTCTACCTGGTAATATGTCCCACATTTGAGCTGGTTTATCTGAGGAGGAGATTGGAAAATCTAAATCTGAAAATTAATGGCAGATCCCATCTGCATATTCAAGATTGATACCCCAAGAGCTTATTATAAAGGCCACAGAATCTTGTTAGTGCTTAAATTTAGTGTTGAAACAATATAAAATCCAAAATTTGCTTCTCAGGAAAACTTGAAGTGATTGGGTAATAATTAGTTACAGTATTAGCTCTTTAATTATGTGCAGCCAACAAAGATGCACAGCTCTCAGCAATTACATCCTCAACACCTATGTCAGTGGCTCTCAACCTGTAGGTCACAACCCCTTTGAGAAGTCTCTATCCTCCAAAATATTTATGATTCATAACAGAAGCAAAATTACAGTTATAAAGTAGCAATGAACCTAATTTTATACCTGGGGGGATCCCCACAACATGAGGAACTGTATTAAAGGGTCTCAGCCTTGGGAAGGTTGAGAACCACTGCCCTAGATACTGGCAAGACTTGAATCTCAGGACCATTCTGGAATCCTGACACAATTTTCATGAGAGGCATATTCCTTGATGGGAATGTCACACTGCACACACTATAGCTCTGGATCAATGTGTGCATCAAGCATAGATCAAAAGACCTCAGAAAATGAAAAAACAAAACAAAACAACCCCCCCCCAAACTGCACTATATATGTACATAAATTTTCTGATAATTATTTCCTTAATAGTACAAGTTTATAGAACATTTACATTGATTCAAATAGTCCAAGTAACACTGAGTATAGGGAGAGTATACAATAGGTTATATGCCATCCTTAACATATTTATATGAGGGAATTGGGCAGCTTGGGTTTGGATGTCTTCAGGGATCCTGGAAGTGGGCACAGTTAAAGTGGTAAATTATAAATTTTATTGAAAGAACCCCCTAAATATATAAGGAACTGATTTTGTGTTCTAACTTTCAAAATCATATTAATGTTTTTTTCATTTTCAGAGATAATATTGATAAATATAAAATAAATATTTTAAAGAATGAATGTAGAAGAACTGTGTGAAATTGAAAACATCTGAAGGCTGAGTGTGAAGTATAAGTGTCTAAAACTGTAGGCAAATTAAACCAATTTTATAAAAACATTAGACTTCAAAAAGATTACTCTGCATTTAGGGCAGAAATCTGAACTCTGTCCATCAGATTCTTGATGCAATAACTCACACCTAGTTACAGCTTATAGCTGATGGCAGCAATCTTCTTAAGGTAAGAGGCTGCAAGCACTGTGTTCAGAGCTTTATACATGTCCCCTAATAGCTCTGCTTAGAAGCACACCATGATTACTTGTAGGCTCCAGACAAGCACTTGGGGCTTAAAGAGCAAATCTGGAAAACCAAAACTAGATCTTAGGTCTGGCTCACAGTCTGAGGGAGCAGTCCATGCCCAGCAACTGTGTTACAGTGCCTGGAGAGAGGAACAAGGGAAGTAAGAAAGAGAGGTAGCCAGCTCTGTCTGTGTGGGCTAAGAAGTTCTCACTGTGCAGCAGACCCACTTTAGGCATTTGATTCAGAAAAAGCATTTTGTTCTGTTTACCTCATTGGTATTATTGGGTTTGGGAGAAAAATAACTTTAAAACATATTTAGGATGTAGTTCTTTTCTTCCCCACGTTTTATTGAAAATAGACTTTTTCTCACATTACATATATATCAGGGTATATATATCCTGATTACCCCTCCTTCTACTTCTACTCCTCTTAGCTCTTCCCCACCTTCCCCTCCCATCCAGATCCATCCACTTGGGGTATCTCAATAGAAAATAAACAGACTTCTATGGGATAATAATATAGTAAAATATAATGAGATAAAACAAAAACTAAGGGGTATATTAGAGATGCCTAAGTGCCACCTATTCTGAAAAAAATCTATCTTTGTGAGATGACAATGTACTCGTAATAATAAGGGAAACCAAATCAGAACAATATAGGTATTTTCATTTAATGATGTCAGAGCTGAGAGGTGTCAGTGTTTCAGGCTGCTGTTGCCCAAGGGACCCACCAAGCCTTGTGGCCTGAGCCCACAGGATGGAACTGGAGTGATAAATGAATATGAATATATATATATATATATATATATATATATATATATATATATATATTTCACAAATTACTTTATTCTCCTAAGCAGTCCTCCATGAAATTGTGTGAACTTTTGTAAGACGAAAATTTGATATCCAAACTTTAGAGAAAGAGTTTAAGTGATGATATCAAAGCCTTCAAGAGTGACATCTCATCACTGAACACTGACTTGGGGAATGAAGGTCATGGCTGGTACAACATACCTTGGAAGGACAGTGTGTTCCCTGATGGTGAATTGGCTCAACAGCACCAACTTAACTGAACTTGTTCTGTTGTTTGCTTGTTTCCAGAATAAGGGACCATGTGCAAGGGAAAGAGAAGTGTGACCACCAAAATAGGTGTTTAGGTGTGTGTATATGCTTGTGTGTGCGCATGCATGCTGTGGTAATATAAATCCTGGTCTGGAAGCAATGTAGCAGGTCTTTATCTAATCCACTAATGTAACACTTAAATGGTCAAGGTCATAGGGAAACATCTGCTCACATTTAGCTGCTAAGTCTAAGATAACTTCAGCCATTTATGTTCTATTTTGGAAAATTTATTCTAATATGTGTGTACATATGTATGTATGCATGTATGTAATGTATATGGTATGTATGTGACACTTGTTAAAATTATCACATAGTTTTATAGCTGATCCTATCAGGAAGATATAAGGTGATGTTCATGGAGATACTGCCTTAGAAAAATGGGGCTAAGCCTAAAGTCCTTTCCTGGTGATTCCTCTGATGTCCACCAGGACCCAAAGCTCCTGAGGGAATTTTTGGGTCACATCAAAGCATAAGCATATGGCACTGACCTTTCTGACTTAAAGCTGGTAATAAGGTAAGACCCCAATATGTTTAAATGTGGAGAGAGGCAGTTTGTCACTGACCATGACGTAGAGTTTCAACCTCTCTGGGCCCCACTTTTCTTACCTATGCCATGGGTGTAAAGGCATCTGTGGGCGCTGTGGCCAGCAAAGCTTGCTCTTGCCTGACAAGAAGTGCTCTGCCAGTATGATCATTGGTATAACTTTTAGAAAAGTGTGCTGCTCAAAGAGCTTTTCAAAAACTACATACATTGGTTGGTAAGTGTAGAATAAAGACTGCAGTGATGCAGTGATACATTAACTATATTCTTACATGAGTAGTAATGTGTAGATGCCATGGAAGAATTCACACACACACACAAAAAAATGTGTGCATCTTTATAATATTTATTTTGCTTACTTCCATAAAAAAAACTAAGGTGCATATACACAGTCCTATATGTTTGTGGAGTAAAAGTTTTGCAATCAAAATTTTTTTTATTTTGGATCTTTTGGAAGAAAATCTCTCTATGTGCCTCAGGCTAGCCTCAAATTCACTAGTTAGCCAAGGCTGGAGTGATTCCCCTGTCTCAGAACACATGTGCTAGGATTAAAAATGTGCACCATACTGATGAGTCCTGAATTAAAATTTGTAATAAAAACTACAATATAAACAATCTTATTTTTAGTGGAGGGCATAGATCCATAGCTATTTGAGCTCCTAAGGAACCCTCAGTGATGCTATTCTCCAAACAGCCATGGCCAAATTGGTTCTACAAGGTCATAGAACCAAGAAATATAAATAACTTAGGTAGGTTTGGGGAGTCCAAATAAATACAACTGAGTCTCATGCAAGTCCCTAGATGGACCACTGCATAGAAAACAGGCTAAGTACAACAGCTAGAAAATTTCAAGTAAGAGCTGCCCATTCATTAGCAGCCAGGTGTTAAGTGCAGACATTTTGGTTTGCTCAATTACCCTGTGGCTATGTTATGTTATGCTATGCGATGGTTACTTATGATCATCAGATGGAAGGAATTTAGAACCAGCCAGAAGACACACCCTTGGGAGTGCCTTTCAACACTTTTCCAGGGAGGTTTAACTGAGGTTTATCTTTCTCAACATGGTGTCTCTGAGTGAATAAAAACATGAGAAAGTGTATACAAGATTAACATCCCTTGCTCTGCTTAAGGACTGTGGCCTCTTTGCAAGCAGCCACCTCCCACCCCTCCAGTGGAGGGACAATTGCCCACCTTGCAATATCTTCCTAACCACCATGCACTACCCAACAAACCTTTCTTTCTTAAGTTTCTTTGTAACTAATGTGGGATACTAGAGGAAACTAGGTTGAGAACAGGCAGCACCTTTCTCTGTGCTACCTTGTGACTTTTCTCTAGAATGAATTCAAAATATGTAGTCATAATACTATGGATAGGCATGGATGGCAAACCTCCGTGGGTTTGGAGCAGGTGAAGGGAAGGGTTCATTGTGGGGATTCTGCTGCTCACCGGAGCTCTGTAAACTTCCTCATTAGAAATTAAACATACACCAAGTCAATTACCAATTAAGTGACAAGTTGGATAAACATTGTATGCATTAATTGACCCTTCAAGTGTTCTTTGATGCCCACTGGGCTGCTTCAGTTTCTTTGAAGTCTTGTTTTGGCTTTAGCCAGCTACAGATTAGATTGATTTAATAGTGAAATTATGCTGGGTTAATGGGAACAAAATAAGTACATTTATACAGTGTGTTGTTTCTCCATGGAGGGGAATCACACCTAGGCCACGGCAGGAGAGGGTATTTGGTTAGTTTCCTACTGGCCTTTCCTCTTACTGTAGAAAATAACAAATTGAACCAGGGAAGTTCTGCCACACAAATTAGTGATGATTGCTGGAGGGTGATTCCATAGTGTTTCCTCTGCATATCTCCTAAGAAATTCTTCATCTATATACCTCTCTAATCATTTTGATAACTTTGTAAACATTGGCCAGCATGGAATGGCATCATGGAGGCAGCTAACTGTGTAACCTTACAAAGAAACAATAGGGGTTGCAGGGAAATGGGACTGAGTCTCTGAGTGGGGATGTGGCCTGTGGCTAAGGCAGGGAGACTTGAGGGAAGAAGATGGTAGAAGGATTTATGACCCTGCCTAGGAAGGCCTGCTAAGGTTGCTGCATTCTTCCTGTACATTTTGAGGTGGGAACACTCTACTTGGGGCAGGGCAAAGTCTCCATGCTTGTCTTTGCTCATCCTTTACAATTCTGTACAGCTGCACACATTCCCTGACTCATAAAGAGAGCACATATCCTCTCTGTAGTCCCCTACCAAGAAAACACAGTCCTCATTCTTCAACCCTTATGTCTGAAGTTGGAAACTGCAGCTGACTAACTCAGAAATAACATCAACTTTCATTATTGGTGTTTTCAGAGCCATAGAATACACCATCAAATCACTTCAAGAGGATAAAATCATAGTTTTGCTGCTTTTAAATTTTTTTTTTGAAATTTTATTTTTATTAGATGTATTTATTTTATATGCATTGGTATGTTGGTGCACCATGTATACAGTACCCACAGATGTAAGAAGAGGGCATCAGCTCCCTTAGAGCTGACGTTATAGATGCTTGTGATCCACCATATGAGTGCTTAGAATTGAACCCAGGTTGTTTGTCAGAGCAACAATGCTCTTAACCACTGAGTCATCTCTCCAGCCCAGTTTTAAAATTTATAATAAAAACTATAGCTAGAGCTTGTTGCAAAGTCAACTATAAACAATCGCTCTGTTCTTAAGTGTCACTAAGAAGTCTACCTGACTATATGACAATCTATGATAATAATAATGATAAATTAACCCGATTCAGTGTGCATACAGGTAGTGAAGTTTAAATCCCCAGCACTACCCTCGTTTAATTCATATACGAGTTTGGCAAATGAGATTCACTTCACTGAGGCTGCCTCTACTGTAGCCATGACAACTTAGAGCAAAGAAATTTTAGTGGAGTTGGTAATTTCACTAAAAATGTAATGAAAGTAAAGTTAATCCCATTATTATTCTCAACAATTTTCCATGTAGTACCCTCTTACCATGCCCTTGCCTGTTCATCCTGTCTTTAAAAACAGATTATTGGAAAATTGCACATGTGTGCCCTCTCTGCACTCATAGCCATTAGCACGATCCTCCTGCCTCTGAGGCATAACCTTGTTTTGGAGAAGAGGCGAAGTTCATCCTCCTCCCTACTTTTCTTGCAATCCTGGGATGGATAAATCTTCTAAATATACCAATTTGGTCCATTAAACATTTCAGAGTCTGTCACTAAAATTATAGTAAAATAATAGTCTTTTTAAAGATAAGCCAGATAATACACATTTGTATAAATCTTGAAAGCATGTTCCCAATTATTCTATTTTAAATTTGAAGTGTGTTCATGTGGGCTTGATGGTTATTTAAGAAAACCATCTTTTTTTCTTTTTTCTTTTCAGCCTCCACTGATGAATATCGGCTTGATGCGAGTTCCATTTAAAGTAACACTCCATATGGACATGTCAAGATAATTCCCTCTGTGATTATAATAAGCACTGAATGTCACCAAAGTAAAGTAAATAAGAAAGCCCTTTGTTCCCTATCGTTCAGTATACAATTGTACATGGTTCCTAAGTGGACCTGTCTCCTCAGCAGCCGCATCCTCTGCAAGGCACAGAAGGACTGTGCAGGTGAGTAAAGATGCATCCCAGTCAGGACACAGAGGCTTCCCAGTGCTGTGCAGCTGGAGGCTGAGGCTCAGTGATGAAACCAGGGTAGACTCAGAACCCAACCTTGTGGCTGTTTTCCTGAGCCCTGATCTCTCTGCTCTCTATTGTCTTTTTTTGTTTGTTTGGTTTTTTTTTTGTTTGTTTGTTTTTTTGAGAAAGGGTTTCTCTGTGTAGCTTTGGAGCCTGTCCTGGAACTCAACTCGGTAGCCCAGGCTGGCCTCAAACTCACAGAGATCTGCTTGCCTCTGCCTCCCGAGTGCTGGGATTAAAGGTGTCCATCACCACCTGCTGGCCTATTGTCTTTCTTGTGCCCCAGTCTTTTGTTCATATAACAGATGAGGTGATAAGAGTCTGTGGTGGATTGAATAGGAATAGTCCCCATAGATTAATGTGTTTGAATGCTTGAACCATAGGGAATGGCACTATTGGGAGACATGTCCTTGTTGGAGGAAGTGTGTCACTGTGGAGGAGGGCTTTTAGGTCTTACATGCTATAGAAGTCTCAGCTCCTTCTCCAGCACCCTGTCTGCCGGCAGCCACCATTTCCTCACCATGATGATAATGGACTAAGCCTCTGAAACTGTAAGCCAGCCCCAGCTAAATTTTTCCTTTATCATAGTTGTTGTGGTGACGGTATCCCTTCACAGCAATAAATCCCTAACTATGACAGAGCCCATAAGGACAAAACCATCCTGCAGGGCTCTTGCATTTCTGAAAAATGGGGACCCCATGAGTAATCCTCATAATGAGGGGTAGGATTGCAACTTCATACAGTCTATATAAGCCACTCGTGGGGACAGGCTGGGCCAATATGCAGCACAGTTTGTAGGTCAGGAACTTGCAGGGACAAAATCCTTCTACTAACTTTCCTGGAAACTGTCTTTGGGGATCTCAGGGAGCTGAAGAAAATCTCCCCATCCTAATCACAGAAATTGGGTCTTTATCAAAAGCTGGACAATTTCTACCTGAACAATGATGCTCTCCACTGTTGCTTGTTGCCCATGGGTTGTGGTAGCTGCACTGGGGAATGGAAGGGAGTGGAGAAGAGTGGAGCAGGGAGGCACAGGAGAGGACAAGAGAGGGGCACGGGAAGAGGATAACTATCCTTGATGGAGAAGGAAGTGAATAAAGAGCATGAGAGGTGTTGAGAAGAGGGAAGGAGAGGAGGAGAGGGAAGAAAAGAAGAGCAAAAGTGAAGGGAAGAATGGAAGAGGAAGGGAGAGGGCAGGGGACAAAGGGAACGAATTTATCTGAGATGAATAAAGAAATAAGTGAAGATGAGTGGAAGGGAAGAGAGAGCTGGGTAATGGTGGAAGAATATTCACTTGGGATGAATAAGGAAATGCAGGAACCCTGGTCCCTGTGCAGAGCTGACTTGGGGCACTCTGTCCCCTCAGTGACACCCACACAGGAAGGAGCTGCTCCCCTTACTGAGGACACTATTATTTCTCTTGTAAGTTCTTTGACTCCCCTTGGACTCATGCCTCATCTCCCTGGCAACTGCCTTGGCTTCACTTTATCTTTCTGTCACTCATGTTGACACCTGAAATCCCACACTTTCTCCTCTTCTTACATCAAATTTGTTTGGCAAAAGCCATCACTAAACTCTATAAACACTAAGTTCATCACTGTTTTCCAATCTCTCTCCCACCCTGACACCTAATAACAAGGCCATCAGTCAACACCCAGCATGTCCAGATTCCCACAAATTAAAGATAACCAAGTAATTTCTGAGACTCATTCACCACGTATTGTCCATTCATTTTATGAAGTTATAAAGTAGTTTTTCAATAAATAATATATATGTAGTTGAAGTTAGAATTGTTTGTAGAACAATGATTGGCAAAAAATTAGGCACATGATTGGTGTTTAATAACTGATTTTGTCTCTTATGAAATTACAAGGCATTTAAATATGGCCCCCTAAGGCATGGTGCAAGGTCAAAGAGTGACTGGTAATGTGACTCAGGATGGAATATAGGACAGCAGTGAATTTTCAGTCAGCATCTGTGTTCATAGCTTTGATTCTAATTGTAGTCAGAATGTCTCTCAATCACACCTGGCCCCAAGGTCCTACAGATGGTTATAAAATAATCACACATAGGCTTATATTAATTTCAAAGTATATAGCCTATGTCTTCAGCTTCTGGCTAGCTAACTCTTTTTATTTTAAAGTAACCCATTACTATTAATCTATATATTGCCACATGGCCATGGCATTACCAGTCTGCTGGCGTCTGGTTGCTCCTTTGGTGGCAGCTGGCATCTCTCCCATCTCCACCCTTCTTTTCTCTGTATCTCTGCTTGGATTTCCCTCCTGGCTGTGAGTTTTCTTGCCATAGGCCAAAATAGCTTGTAGTTAATATAAGCCTCTGAGTGATTATTTTATAAGAGTCTGTGGGATAGTGGGACTAGGTGGGACTGAGAAACATTCCAGCTACATTTGACCACTCAACATGGGTTAAGAGTTTCCCTGTAAAACCTAGAGAACTTTAAAAGAAACTCTAAAACTGAACTAAAATGGCTTCCTAGTTCTCATGTTTGATGGGGGCTATGGTACTGAGATGCTACAGTAACACAGAGACACTGAGACATTCAAGCTTGAGCACAACATGGCAGATTCCAACCACAGAACACAGAAGTGGCTCCAAGCCATGCAGCACACTGCTTGGTGTATTTACCTTTTGCAAGTACAGACAAAATAAAAAAGGTTTCTGGGCTATATGCTGCTTGATGGAGGCATAGACCCACTACTTCCCAGAGTTGGCAGTGAGTATGGCTCCCAGAGCTGGCAGTTAATGTAACTTTACCATGCTGGGAAACTGAATGGGGTGGAGTAAACAGCCAAAGTTGCTACACAGCTTAAGTTAAGTTTTCTAGATATATGTAGACATATTTCTATTAGGTATGTTATCTTCAAACACTTCAAAGACCTACATAATATGGCATTTAAAATGTTTTAAAAACTTAAGACTTTTCTAGAAAATGAGATGCAGCTGCTCCCTGACAGCACCAAATGCTTCAAAGAGGATGATGGGTATTGAAGAGACTCCATATGGCAAAAGTTAGCCATTTGGGCAAGAAACTGCTCTTGCCTGGACTCCTTGATAATATGTTATATAAACTGGACATACAGGACCCATAGGAAAAAGACTACCAAATTTTTCAAAAACAAGGCAAATGGTCCTTTAGGTTTCTGCTTCAGAGAGGAAAAGTGACTGAGAGATTCTAGACCTATGAGCTGAAGATGGATGCCCCAACATTGCAGATGAACTTTGGATTACTGTCCAGGCAGCCAGCTGTCTCTGTCATTTCCAGAATTTTGGAAAACGCTTACAATACACTTTCTGTTTACTTAGGTAATATTATATCTTCTGGGGTCTTTGATGGAGTTGAAGACTAGATAGTTACAATTATAGTTTTCCTTAATCATGGTAAAAAACAAATTAGATATGAAACTTTAGACTTACAAATATAGGATAGATGATAAAATATTTTCTTTAATTTTGCCAAATACAAATAGACTAGTTATTGTAACTGTAATTCTTGCTGGATAACTGTTAGTTATATGTAATTTTACTGTGTTAAAGTTAAGATCTTCCTGTTTGATTAGACAGAAAAGGGGAAGTGTTGTGAGATGTCTTCTGTATGCCATGTGGTTGATGAATAAAGCTGTATGGCCAATGCCGAGGCAGAATAAGGTTAGGCAGTACATTCAAACTGAAGAGAGGAAGCAAAAAGGAGAGAGATGGTTCAGTGGTTAAGAGCACTGACTGATGTTCCAGAGGACTTGGGTTCAATTCCCATGCCATCTGGTGCCTGATCATACCAGGATAAAATGGGGAAAAAAGGAAGAAAGAAACATATGACCCCTCTTTCCTCTCCTTTTTCTTCCTCTCTCTTCAGTTTGAATGTACTGCCTAAATTTTCTGGCTTGCCATTGGCCAAACAGCTTGATTTATCAATCCATCAGAGCAACATATATTCATGGCATACAAAAAGACATCCCACAGCAGTTGATGTCAGTCTTCTCAAGGTTAATAAAATGAAACAGTTCATGAGAATGGCTGTATAGTTTGTTTAAATTAGTGCACAGTGACAGGTTTCCCCAAGGCATTTTGTACTTAGTCTAGATTGATCCCCACACCATTCTTTCATCCAGCTGTCCCCTTGAAACTTTCCATATCCTCCTCTCCCCAAGTTCTTCTTTATACTTTCTATCACGTTACAATACCTTCCCAATATCTTTCTTTAAAACCTTTTATTCCCATTACGCCCCCATTTCTAGTCTCCTGACCTCTGCATTTACATACATACTATATATATTCATCTTATTGTTTTATGTATACGAGCATTTTGCCTGCATGGATGTCACATATGCTTAGTACACACTGAGGCCAAAAGAGAGTGTCATATCCCCTGAGACTGGAGTTACAGATAGTTGTGAGCCACCATGTGTATACTGGGAAATCAGCCCAGGTCCTCCTCTGCAAGAGCAACCAGTGCTCTTGACTAATGATCCATTTTTCTAGGCCCTCATTCTGATAAGCACATAAACACACACACACACACACACACACACACACACACACACACACATAAATGCAGAATTTGTCTTTCTAAACCTGAATCACCCTAGTGTATTTTTTCCAGGTCTTTTCATTTTTCAAATTTCATTTTTCTTTAAAGATGAATAAAATCTCACTGTGTTTATATTCCACCATTCCATTATTCATTATTTATTCACTCAATATATGTTGATGGACATTCCTTTGTTGCCTCTGTTTCCTTTGTACTGAACATAGAGCCACAATAAACATGGATGTGAAAATTATTCTAGTAGGATGCAGTCTTTTGGGTGTATGCCCAGGAGTCACATGGCTGTGTTAGAATGAAGTTCTATTTTTATCTTTACTTCTCCAATTGGAATAATATTTAACATAAGGGAAATAAGACTCAAGAGAAGAAAGTACTTATCCATTTGTGTAAACAGGGAGCTTCTGGTTTTAATAAAACAAATATTCAATGCCATATTAAGGATTGATATGTAAAACAGGATCTTGTAATGGCAGTTTTCAAGTATAGCATTATCATCCTTTCAACTTTGAACTGAAGTCACAATTGAAACCCATGGAAATACTTTAACATTTCCTTCACTGCATGCACGCATATGGCCAGTCTTTCCTGTGAATGTATATTCTCAAATTAATTCATGGTTCAAGACCCAAGTTAGGCAATTGAAACAACTTTCAAGTCCTAGAATCATTTAAATAATTAAAACAAAATGAAGTCCAACTCGCAACACGTAGCTTAAAAACATGAAGCAGGAATCAATCCCTTTAACATCTGTTAATTTTAATTTTCCATTTGGTAAACTGCACTCACAGAGACAATTTGACTCTGCTGCAAGCAGCTCTGTACCTCAGAACAATTGTAAATGATCAAAATGCAATCCCCAGTCTCTTCTCTGGCACACACCCAATAGCTGACCTCCAGTTGGTCAGTCTTGGTCACACATCAGACTAGCGTCCATGCTAACTCTTTGCGAGGTGTATCCTCACAGGTGTTTCTGCTGCTGTGTCACCTTGTCCACAGAGTGGCAGGAACATGTGTTTCCATGGCCAAGTTCATCACCACTTTGCAAAAAGAATGAAAATAAACCTCAAAGCTGAGCAACATCTGCTCAAATGGAGTCAACTCTAGATGAAAGCCAAGTCAAGACCACCGGGTCTGCTAAGCTCCTTCCAGGTAAATTTGATTGTAACATGAGAGAAGGAGAGGACATCCAAGTATATACATCTCTTCTCCAGCTTCAAATGCCGGAACAGAGACATCTCAGACACCAAAACCAGTTATAGCCAAGTGTCAAAGGACAAATACTATTCTCAAGTTAGCCAGTAACTATTCATGGTCGGCAAGTGATTCTCTTTCTCTTAGAAGCAAAGATGCCCGAGAAGTCATGTGACTTCTCCAAACTCACCATATGGATGGTGCTTCTGTTCCACTGATCTCTAAAAAGTCATATCCCTCCTCCAGCTGGAAGTCCGTAAAAACAAGAGCAATGGTATCCCCAGGCTCAGCCAGGATGGTCCAAGTGCAGTCAGCATTGTTGTCATACTCTGAGGGGAAGTGAGGACTGGATATGGAACTGCTGGTTCCCCGGAGGGTTCCTCCGCAGGCTCCCTCAGCTGTAAGAGCAGAAACAAAAAAGCAACTCAGTTCTCAGAAACCTTTCACACACAAGCATGTTCACAAATGCTTTTATTGACCAGAAACAAATACTTTCTAAATTTTAAATGGAGATAATTTGAAAAAGTCATTTTTTTAGGTAATTAATTTATCTTCACAGTTGGTGTACAGAAAGCTAAGAGTTAAATTCCATTATCAACCCAATGTCATAGTGGGAAAATGAATAAAAGTGACAAGAAAATGGATTTAACATACAAATAAATACCTAATTATGCACTTAAATGCAATTAAGCTCTTCATATGGTGATGCAAGACAGAACTTTATATTTACTATATACTGTGTATGGAAATGCACAGTATGTTGACGTGTGTAAATATTAATATAAAACTTTCATTTTTTATGTATGAATACATTATACAAATAAATGATCATAAACAAACAACATAACTTTACTTAATATTTAGAATTTATTCTTCTCTGTGGTTTACCTGTATACTACCAAAATGAATTGCTTGAATGCAAAAACAGCAATACTAGTTAATTACACTAACCTCACCAAACACTGATCACTACTGGAACTGGAACTAGAATCCAATGTCATAGTTGAAGGACTGAGATATATTCATTTAAATTCAATTTTTTAGAAGCACATCCACATAATCATTGTAATTGTTTATAGGTCTCTCAGAGTTTAGAATGAAAATTACTGGTACTGATCCTAAAATTCTCTTATGGTGATTTATAAGCCACAATTTTATGACAGCAAACTCTGAAGTGGGCATATTTAAGAAGAGTCCAGCAGAAGTTAAACTAAAAATATTCAGAATAAACTTTACTGGATTCTCCTGGTAAAGACCTCAGTAACCAGAGGCGATATGCAAGCTGTGTGAGAAGACACTACAGTGCCATGCTTATGGCAAGCTTGTCTGCTGAAGCTGTATGGGAGCCCAACATCCACCTGCAGCCCTCATGCATGATCTCCCACTGCTAAGAGCATTAACCATGTTCAGAGTGGAGCTGGTGTAGAGTGATGACTTCACGGCTTTGTGTACACACTGCGATAAGAACATTTTACTATTTTAACATCCAGTGAGAGCTGTTGTGGTGACAACTGATAGAGTGTTACCCTCTGAAATGACCTCAAATTTCAATCATGCTTTTTATTTTCATGTATGAAAAGAGTAGTAGCTTCTAAAGTCCCTGTGTGCCTACTATGTGCTCCCATGTCTAAGAACTCAAACTTGAATGAGCTATTTATTCTTATAATACCACTGAATGTCAGATTACAGTAGCCCTTGGGATATTGGACCAGAGGGCAATCTTTGTGGCCTTCACTCCTTCAATGGGCAGAAAAGAGGCATGGTTTTATGGCCACAGTGATGAAGAAAAATGCTATAAACAAGACAAAAGTTAGAAAATTAAACAGAGGAAGAAAATATGAAAGAAGCTGACAGAGATGAAAACATGCATCATTTTCTGAATCTATACTTGTGATTGACATTTACATGCTAGATATTTCAAAAACAAGAGAAAATTTTAAAATCACTTGTAATTTGATTAATTTTAGGCTAAACACATTCAAATCTATTATAACCATTTTATTGTGTTTTATTCTTTTGAGACAGGGTGGGAACATGTAGTCTGAATTGACCCCAAATGTACTATGTAGCTTTAGTCAATTTCAAACTGTGCTACCAGTCTGTAATAATGCTTAACCTGATGAACTGCAGAAGTCTAGCAATCTGATTCATAACTATTTTGAGAATTTGACACAAGTCCACAGACATAAGTGTTTATGAGGAAAGTTTTCTATTATTCCCTTATCACATTTGCCAAAAGACGGAGTTTTGATTGCTGGTATAAAGAAAAAAAATCTATCAACTATGAAATGTTAAGTTGTAAAATAGAATAATAAGATCCACCAATTAATGTTAAAAGAGTTTATTGCAAAACATAAAAAGCAGAAGACATCTGCTGTTTGAAATATGGAGACAAACATGTGTTTACAACATTTCAATTTACAAATAGTAGGCATTAGAAGATCAGAAAATGGTAAGTATTGTGTTCTCACTGTGATATGAGTGTTTGGATAATTTAAATTTAACAGTGTAGTCAAGCATTTGTTTAATTATAAAAATAATCTTCAAGATCAGTAAATGAATATTGGGGAATGATATTTTTAAGATGTTGTTCTAATTAGAATCGACAATCTATTTTACCTTAAATTTATGAGTGAAACAGATGTGACAAAGCAATAGCTCACATTCCTTTTTTTCAAAATCTATATGTATAAATGAGGATGTCATAAAATTTCATTTCCATTAAATGAAGCATGAAAAGAAATTAGTAACAACTCCCAACTAATTTTCATGGAATATATCATGATTCACATTTCCTGGATTGTTTTCAGAGCCCAAGAATATTCCTATGTTTTAAAAATCTGTCAGGCCTTGCCAAACACTCTTCTCAGTCTCCTCTGACACACGTGTGTTAGGATGCTGTAATGTTATTCTCCATCATTCTATAAAATCCAGGGCCATGACCAGCTACTAATCGTTCAGCACCACGGACAGCTCCACGTCTCCACTTACTGATTTCTGCTTGAGTCATAGGCAACCAGCTGAGAACAACCTAGTGAAATCACTAGGAACAGCTAGTGAAATCACAGTGAACACTTCTTGATTGGCTACAACTGAATGCAGAAGTCAAAACTTCACATGGTTCTCAAGCTACACATGTAATTGTTTTGAACATACCTGATAAAGCAGTAAATTAAATTCTAAAACAGCACAGATGAAGTAGAGACTTTAAGATTAAAAACTCTAGGTTTTAAATCTTAGCACCACTGGTATTTGGGGCCATGGGTATATTTGTTGTAAATGGCTGCCCTATGTTTGTAGGAAGCTCGCTATCACCCAAGATTCTGATAAATAATTGTGACAGGTCCCAGTTGTAATAAGCGATAATTCCAGCAGCATTCAAAAAGGTTCTATAAGTTTAATTCATGCCCTCACCAGTTCTGTTTGCAGACATAGACTTCCAGTCATGAGACATAATACCCTATTAAAATGGTTTAGTAACTTTGAGTGAAGAAGTGCTATTAGTTAGGGGATGTTTGACTTATTTATAGTTATTAAAACAGGGGTAATATTCATAGAATTTCCCAATGATCTGTTTATGTAAAGCAATTTGATTTAAGAAAATGCAATATTATTTGAAAACTGTCTCAGTTTGATCTATTTCACACAATTGTTTTCTGTAAAAAAAATAAAAAATAAAAACTGAAGAGAACTGAATAAAGAAATATAGTTATCACATTTTTCTAAACTAAATTATCCTTTTTTTTTTGCTTTAGAAAGACATAATGATCAGCACAGTTATCAGAGTCCTGTAGTGCATAGTCCTCACTAACTCATCTCTAGCCCTGAGAAATGCATGTGTGGTTGAAAAAAGTTAAAGTCCTTAACAATGATAATTCAGGTAGAGATGTGTCTCTTGGACAAAGTGTATTCTCAAGAGCTGTCTGGACCTATAACAGAAAACATAGCTCTATATTGAAATATGCTATGTTTTAGTAAACATTTGATGCATAATTATTATAAGTGAGATACTACACATTAAGGATGATTATTTTACAATGCTAAATCATTGTTGACAATATTTAGATATATGTTAATAAATCAAAAGTTTCTTTTGTCCCTTAAATACTGATAAACAATAAAAGCACCATCAAAAATTTAGGGATTTATTAATAATTTTGTTATATTTATAGAAATTTATACTTAGAATGTAGAAAATATGGGAACCTAATTAAATAACTCTTATTAAAAATTCATCCCTTCTTTTCTTACAAAAAGAAAAACTTAGCATCAAAATTTCTGGGATAATATTTTACTATGAAATTTATTATACAACATGTACTTCTTAAATGAATGAAGAGCGTGGACATCAATTACTTAACTCAGTTTTTTAGGAACTGTCATCATAAGATTCCCATGTGGATATGTGACAGCAGAGCCAAGGGTGTGGGCATGGCTCCCACACAAGATTTCTACCAGGGAAATAACTTTTTAAATCTATGTTGAATTCTTGCAAGATCTTTCAATTTAAGAAAAGGTTGACCACATAAAGTAAGTCTGAATGTGTCTGAGTTAATCCAGGCAGAAGGCAATATTTTAAACGAGAGATGAACCCAACTCTATTGCTTTCTGTGAGTGGAAAATGACTCTGGATGTCAACAAAGAACACAGATTTTTATTTTCCCTCTGAGAGTTTTCACCTTCTGAAAAGTCTTAGTCTCAATTTAAAATGTCCCTTGATAGCTAAAATCTATTTTACACATACAGTTCAAAACATCACACAGAACATGATTTAGAAGTATAAATTTGCCATGTTATAAAGAACTCTTTAATGAGTCATTAAAATAAGGTGGAATGTAGCCACTTTTTACAATCATTGCATGTGTGTCCCAAGGGTCTGTGATTCCTGAAACCAGTCCAGGACATCCTATGTCAGTGTTAACATTATAAAATTAAATATTTGCAAGGGCAGGCACTGTCTCTCTCCTACTTAAAACATAAAGGATGCCTGCTACTGGATGCTGTCTTCTAGCCATAACAGAGAAGCTGCAAGAATATGCGTGCCTAAACAAGACCTGCATAATGACATCACCAGTTGCCATGCAAAGCACATAGTGTAAATTTTACAAGACTCTACTCCTACACGAAGAGCTACATTCAATCAATGCTGAGAGAATCTGTTTTCTTCAGTGATAAGTCCCCCAAGAGGCTATCCAATCCTAAATAGGCTCTAAACACATATATAATAGCAGCATAAATTGAATGGGCTCACTAGTTGGTTGATTAAAATATGTATGCATGTGTGCAATAATAACAATAATGATTAAACAAAATTTATGAACTTGGGAGTGAGGGGAGGTACCTGGGACAAGTTGAAGGAGGACATGGGG
The DNA here is from genome assembly GCF_903995425.1 of Onychomys torridus. Lineage (NCBI taxonomy): Eukaryota > Metazoa > Chordata > Mammalia > Rodentia > Cricetidae > Onychomys > Onychomys torridus. The sequence goes on from NC_050459.1 coordinate 13,646,583, forward strand.
GAAAGGATATGGACATAATACTCATATATGAAATTCTCAAAAACTATGGCTCCACAGAACCTGAAGTCAGATTGCCTAGGCTTGAACTAAGTAGTACCACTTACTTTGGTGGCAGTTTGGGGGAGTTTGTTACTTTCTCAGTGCTCCACTTGGGTTTACCCTGCAATAGGAGCACCCTGTATCCATTTATGGCTTATTGTGAGGAAAAAATGGATAATAATGGTGAAGCATGCATTCATGGTTATGCAAATTCTAACTGCTCTTTGTGAACAAAGGCTTCTATTAGTCTCAGTAAAGGTGGTCACATTACCAAGATTCCTTACAATGTGTTGAGCCTTGTGCTGACTGGTTTCCATGTCTACTTAACTCAAGCTAGGGTCACTTGGGAAGAAAGAATATTAATAGAAAAAAATGCCATCATAGGATGTACCTCTGTAGAGTATTTACTTGATTATTGAGTGATGTTGGTGGGTCCAGCTCACTGTGGGTGGTGTTACCTCTGGGTTGGTGGTTCTGGGTGCTATAAGAAAGCAGGCTAAGCAAGACACTAGGAACAAGGCAGTTAGCAGTACTTTTCAATGGCTTCTTCATCAGCTCTTGACAATTGGTTCCTGCCTTGAGTTCCTGTCCAGCCTCCCCTTGGTGATGGACTAAAATGTGCAGCTGTAAACTCAAGTGATAAATGGAGATTCCACATATTAGTAACTCCTGAGAAAAGCTGCTCATCCTCAGAATGGAAGATGATGTCATCTTTAGATGGCACAGGTTGAAGCCCTACTGTTGTAGGAATCTTAAAGAGTTCTTATTAATGAAACCAAACCCGAGGCCAGTTATTGGGGTGATTGCTGGAAGATCAGAGAAGCAGAACAAGCCACAGTTTTCTCACCTCACCAGTTCCTCAGCTGGTCTTGTTTCCTCAGACTTTAAGCTTCTGAATCCTCATCCCTATGGCTCTCAGCTGAACTGTGCTCGAAAGCCTGAATGCTTAACCAGCCGAATGCTTTACTTACTACATGCTTTTTTTCTCCACTAATTCCTGGTCCTCACGCCTTATATACTTTTCTCTTTCTGCCCCTTCTCCCTAGGATTAAAGGTTGTGTTTCTGGGATTAAAGGTGTGGGTCACCATGCTTAGCTGTTTCTAAAGTGGTCTTGAACTCAGAGATCCAGCTAGCTCTGCCTCCCAAGTGCTGGGATTAAAGGTGTGTATCACAACCGCCCAACTTCTGCTATAGCTTACTCTTCCCATTTTCTAGCCACAAATTTTGGCTTTGTTCTAGTGGCTGTCTGTTCTCTGACCCCAGATATGTTTATTTCAGGGAACACACAATATTTTGGGGAACACAAAACCACCACACCCTACCAAGGCTGTGTACTACCAACCTGTAGGGAGATATATCCACCTCTGTGGTTGACACCAGCATTTCTAGATCACTTACATCTTTCATCTATAGATCTGCAGCTCTGGATCTCCTGTCACTAGAATACAATAGCTTTTACTTTTGAATATCTAGAAAGTTCCACATGTGTCATTATTATTTCTGGAACACTTTAACTGCTGGCTCACTTCCATATTTTCCAGATCTTGCATCCAAGAGATTTACCTCAATGCTTATTCCAGTGCTAACCCAGGTAATCTTCTGAACAATGAAGCCCCTTAGTTCATTCATTCATCTTTTAACTTCTTGGCCCCAGCTCATTCATTCACCACCATTATCACCTTCTCCCTCCCTTTCTACAAAAGGTGATAACTTCCCACAGCTGTTATTTATCATATCACATGCTTTCAGTTCCTAGTCTTGTATCCCATGATCATTCACTCAAGTATCTGAACATGATAAGTTACTGACCCCTAGGCCCCAGTATGCTTTGATCCTGACACTGATGCACTTCCTGCCTTCAGCCCTCCATGTCCTCACCTCTCATTTCCACTTGGAGATTACCTCGACATTTGAATTATTCACTGTTTTCCTCCATGATGTTGTCATCCAGAGCAATACTGGAAGATACATCAGACTCAGGTCTGAAAGAAAGTCATGCTTCCTACCATGCTGTTAAAAATAGTTGGAGAGGAGCTGGAAAGATATGAATACTGTGAATACTCATTATTTAAATTATGTGGAGGGAGATCGCTAACTTCAATATCCAGAGCAGACTCTGTCCCTGGTACCTGGGATGATTGTGATAAACAAGGGTAGGTACTCAAGACCTTCTGAGACTGGAGTCCACTGCCTTCTGTGCTCTCTTCTCTCACTTTTCAGTGAATATAACACCAGCAATAAGGCAAGTGAGGAACTAGAGCATGCCACGGGCCTAGTCCTTCCTGAAGGATCCACCCAGTGTAACTGATATGGGACCTGAGGCTCTCCAGGAAATTACCCATTCAAGTTACATTAATTAGGTGGGGTGATAGTTAATCTTAAGGGTAACATTCTTGCTATTAAATGCCCCATATCACTATTGGTCATGGTGAATGGAATATGTTTGGGCATGTATTTATTTTGTAATCAGACAAATGGAGCTTCATGGCTTGTTTAAGACATACCATGGTCTATACCCAGAAAGAAAATAATTGAAAAACATGAAAAAGAAATGCATTAAACTGAAAATAACTGCATTTTTATTATCCTTTAACTTCTTTTAACTAAGCATGTTGTGAGATTGTATTTTCTCTGTGTGTTCCTATGAATTCTCACATGCACATGGATTTCAGAGATCAAGTTTAAATCATTATTCAAGTGGTATCCACTCTGGTTTTTGAGACAACTCCTCTCACTTGTGTGACACTCCCTCAGCCATCTAGGCTGCTGGCCTGTGAGCCTGAGAGATCTGCCAATCACCATCTCCCCAGGACTGGGATTACAATGTAGCATTACCTGGCTTATCGTGTGGATTCTGAAATAAAATTCTTCTTCTTCCTTTTTTTTTTTTTTTTTTTTGAGACAGGGTTTCTCTGTGTAGTTTTGCACCTTTCCTGGAACTCACTTTGCAGACCAGGCTCACCTCGAACTCAGAGAGATCTGCCTGCCTCTGCCTCCAGAGTGCTGGGATTAAAGAAGTGTGCCACCACCACCTGGCAAAAGTCATCTTCTTACACTTTACTGAACCCTATCCTCAGCCCCATAAAACAATACGCAATGAAATAGAATGAGTGGTATGCTTCATATCCTGCAGCAGACTCAACATGTCAACCTTGAAGACAAAGTTTAGTATGATTTCATATTGGGAGATAGTTCCCATACTTCTTTCCATATATTTTCCCCAATTTCAGTAAGAATTATATATATATATTCCACTATGCAAAATATGCATAAAATGAAATTGTCCAAAGCAATTGTCTTAATGTAAAGCAAAGCTTTTGAGATCAAGTGTGTCCCATGCAGTTTTCCTCTGGGACACCCACTTCTGACAGGACAGATCACTTCTGGTGGTGCCTTTTGCAGCAGGACTCTGTAATACAAGTGACCAAGCACAGCCAATTTCAGAGCATCACAGGGCGTATGGGCTCCATGAAGCAGGGCAGGTCTGTGATGCTCTTTTCCTGCTCCATTGTCTCAGTTCTTTTTGCACCTTCGTCTTCATTATCAGAACATCTGCAGTTAGATGTCTTGACTGACAGTTCATACATCATTGGCAAGTGATACATGTCACCATAGCCACTTGGTACAAGGTTAATAAGTTGAAGATATCTTAGCAATAAACTGTTTAAATGAAGCTCGACATGCATTGTGGAATATTAGTTTAAGAGGTGTTACATTCATTTATGCTGGGGAATATTTGTTTAATGATGCAAAGATGTGTTGCATTCTTTTATGTTGAATTTGTTTAATTCTGTATAGCTGTGTTACTTTGCCTGCCTAAACCACCTAATTGGTCTAATAAAGAGTTGTATGGCCAATAGCTAGGCGGGAGAGGAATAGGTGGGGCTGGGAGGCAGAGAGAATAAATAGGAAGATAAATCTACTGAGAGAAAGGAGTAGAAAGAAAATAAGGAGAGGAGGTCACAAGAGGCCAGCCATCCAATCACAAAGTCAGCCACAGAGTAAGAAGAAAAGAAAGATATATAGAATAAATAAAGGTAAAAAGAGCCCAGAGGCAAAACATAGTTAAAAAGAACAGGATAACTTAAGTTGGAAAAGCTGGCTAGAAACAAGCCAAGCTAAGACAAGGCATTAATAAATAAGAACAAGTCTCTGGGTATTTATTTGACAAGCACCCAAAGAGAAAAAACAAACAATTACAGGCATGCATTATTTAGCAGATTTGATCAAGGCACCTTGATAACATTTCTGGTCTTTATTTAATAGTATTTTTCTCTCTGAGAAAGAAAATCTTCTAAGGGTCTTCACTCTCCTTAAATGGATGGAGTAAGTCACTTCTGAAAATACCAAAACAGCTGCTCTTTTCTGTACTCCCTAAAACTGTTTTTAGCAGTGACATTATGTTTTGGCGCATTTGTGTGCATATTTATCTTAAATACACATATTTAAACAAACAGAAATGAGGATAGTCCTTCATTAAATAAGCACAGCATTACTACCAATGATCTGTTTTGCTGATTTACAGATCAAGCTTCCAAACAATACAGACAAGCAACCACCAAATAAAATTTCTTTCTTTTACTTATACAAGAGAAGGTGAGTGTAGAGGAAAATTAGAAAAACTAAGAAGTCAGAACTGGCCTTAACCTCATCTTTGTAGAGTTTTAGACACAATGATGACACTTCAGACATTGGGTTCATCATTACAAATTCTATATCATGAACATGAGACTTGACTGTCCTTGTTGTCTGTGGGTGTTCTCTGGCTCAGAAATAGAATGAACCCAGTCCCCCAAGTGAGTCACTTCTAAGACATGCATACATGTCTCTTTCAATCTCTGTGTTTACATTTATCCTATTGGTTTAATTACTCTGGAATGTTCTGACTTATATACAATGCCTACATTTGTTATCTCCTTAATGACTTTGTTTGTTTGCCTTTTTCAGTAATTCACAATTATCAGAGAAAATTTTCAAGTCTGTTGTGATGGCTCAAACCAGAAATTTAGAAATAGGAGTGGGAATTAGTATGAGTTCAAGGCCAGGCTGGGTCATTTAGAGAGAATCTGTCTCAGTAAATCAACTAATCTATCAATCAAAATTGGCTTCATACCAGGAATGTAAGGATGAATCAACTTATACTAATAAATAAACAAATATAAAACAATGCATTAAAAGAGTCATGGAGAGAGGAGGTGACAGGACCTGCCTGTACTGAATCCATCAGGTTTAAATGAATCCCCAGGGGTGCCTTGATCCTGAAGGACATGGGAATGGAGGGGAGGGAATGGAGGGAAGGTGGGTGTGTGTGTGGGAGGGGGGAGGACAGGGGAACCCATGGCTGATGTATAAAATTTAAACACATAATAATAAAGAAAAAAAAAGAAATTAAAAAAAAGAGTCATGGAGAGAAGGTGCACAGCCATTTCCATAGGTGAGAAGTCTTTGATAAATTTCAACATCCCTGCATGATAAAATCCCTAAAGAAAGTAGGAACAGAAAGATTATATATCAATATCACATATATAAAACATATATATATATATGCATATGTATATATATAAGAAAGATCATATTTCAATATCACCCAAATATATACACAAGATACCTATCTATATCAGCATCACAGTGAAAGAGAAAAATGGAACACATTGCTTCCCAAACTAATGACAGCACCAATCCCGTTTATTGCATTATTCATGTTCATTATAATGCTTAAAATATTATCTTGATCAAGAAAGAATAGAAAAGAGATACAACCAGGAAACACAGAAAGTAAGATTAGTTTTCTTTTCAGATTATATATGTTCCTTTTCTTAAAAAGCCCTGAAATCTTTACCCAACACTTTTAAACACAATGAACATATATCCCCAGCAAAGTACCATATAACAAAATCAGCACACAGAAGTAAATATGACAATAACAAGTACATGAAAAGGAAACACAGGAAAACAACATTATTAAAATTAGACCACAGACAAACAAATACACAAGTCAGTGAATAAAGAAAAACTAAATCCCAAGCATAAACTTAACTAGTAATATTAAAGATTTATACAATGGAAAGCATAATGCACCAAAGAAAGAAATTAGAAGATACTAGAAGATAGAATAAAAACCTCCCATCTCATGGAGTAGAACCAATATTTTAAAATTAATGTATTATTGAAAGTGTTTTATATATATTTTTTCTGGTTTTAAAAGAAAAATAGATTTATTTATTTTCACTTTATTTGTTTCTTTTTAAATTTTTTCTTTTATTTTTTCTTTATCATTATGTGTTTTAAATTTTATACATCAGCCATGGGTTCCTCTATCCTCCCCTCTCCCGCCACCACCCCCACCTTCCCCCCAGCCCCTCCCCTCCATTCCCATGTCCTCCAGGATCAAGGCATCCCTGGGGATTCATTTAAACCTGGTAAATTCAGTGAGGCAGGTCCTGTCACCTCCTTCCAGACTGAGCAAAGTGTCCCTGTGTAAGCCCAAGGTTTCAAACAGCCAGCTCATGCACTAAGGACAGATCCTGGTCCCACAGCCTGGGTGCCTCCCAAGCAGATCAAGCTATTCAATTGTCTCACTTATCCAGAGGGCCTGATCCAGCTGGGGGCTCCACAGCCTTTGGTTCATAATTCATGTGCTTCAATTCATTTGGCTATTTGTCCCTGTGTTCTTTGTAATCTTGGATTCAACAATTCACACTCTTGCAGACCCTCCTCTTTCTCAACAGTTGGACACCTGGAGCTCCACCTGGGGCCTGGCTAAGAATCTCTACACCCACTTCCATCAGTTATTGGACGAGAGTTCCAGCATGACAGTTAGGGTGTTTAGTCATCTGATAACCGGAAGGTCAGATCAGGCTTTCTCTCGACCATTGCCAGCAGTCTACAGAGGATGTATCATTGTGGATTTTTGGGGACCTCTCCAGCACTCTGCCTATTCCTGTTCTCATGAGGTCTTCATTTATCATGGTCTGTTATTCCTCATTCTCCCTTTCTGCTCTTGATACAGCTGGGATCTCCTGCTCTCCAAAGCTTTCTTTCCCTCAAATCTTGCCCTTCATTACTCCCACTGACATCCAGGTTGTTCATGTAGATCTCATCCATTTCTCTGTCATTGGGTGATCCTTGGGTCTTTCCTAGGGTCCCGTTTTCTAGGTAGCCTACCTGGAGTTGTGTAGCAGTCTAGTCATCTTTGTTTTACATCTAGTATCCTCCAATGAGTGAGTACATACCATGTTTGTCCTTATGAGTTTGGGTTACCTCACTCAGGATGATTTTTTCTGGATCCGTCCATTTTCCTGCAAACCTTATGATGTCATTGTTTTTCTCTGCTGAGTAGTACTCCATTGTGTATATGTACCATATTTTCTTTATCCATTCTTCAGTTGAAGGGCATCTAGGTTGTTTCCAGGTTCTGGCTATTACAAACAATGCTGATATGAACATAGCTTAGCAAATGCCCTTGTGGTATGATTGAGCATTCCTTGGGTATATGCCCAAGAGTGCTATAGCTGGGTCTTGGGAGAGATGTATTCCCAATTTTCTAAGGAAGTGCCATATTGATTTCCAAAGTGGCTGTACAAGCTTGCATTCCCACCAGCAGTGGAGGAGAGTTCCCCTTGCTCCACATCCTCTCCAGCACAAGCTGTCTTCTGTGCTTTTGATCTTAGTCATTCTGATAGGTGTAAAGTGGTATCTCAGAGTCGTTTTGATTTGCATTTCCCGGATAATTAGGGATGTTGAGCAATTCCTTAAATGTCTTTCAGCCATTTGAACTTCCTCTGTGGAGAATTCTCGGTTTAGTTCTATAGCCCACTTCTTAATTGGACTATTGGGCATTTTGATGTCTAATTTCTTGAGTTCTTTATATATTCTGTATATCATCCCTCTGTCAGATGTGGAGTTGCTGAAGACCTTTTCCCATTCTGTAGGTTGTTGCTTTGTCTTGTTGACCATGTCCTTTGCTCTACAAAAGCTTCTCAGTTTCAACAGGTCCCATTGATTGATTGTTTCTCTCAGTGTCTGTGTTACTGGTGTTATATTTAGAAAGTGATCTCCAGTGCCAATGCATTCAAGAGTACTCCCTACTTTCTCTACTATCAGGTTCAGAGTAGAAGGATTTATGTTGAGGTCTTTGATCCACTTGGATTTAAGTTTTGTGCACGGTGACAAATATGGATCTGTTTGCAGCCTTCTACACATTGACATCCAGTTATGCCAGCACCATTTGTTGAAGATGCTTTCTTTTTTCCATTGTACATTTTTGGCTTCTTTGTCAAAAATTATATGTTCATAGGTGTGCGGGTTAATGTCAGGGTCTTCAATTTGATTCCATTGGTCCACATTTTGGTTTTTATGCCAGTACCATGCTGTTTTTATTACAGTAGCTCTATAGTAGAGTTTGAGGTTGGGGATTGTGATGCCTCCTGAGGTTGTTTTATTGTAGAGGATTCTTTTGGCTATCCTGGGTTTTTTGTTTTTCCATATGAAGTTGAGTATTATTCTTTCCAGCTCTGTGAAGGATTGTGTTGGTGATTTGATGGGAATTGCGTTGAATCTGTAGATTGTTTTTGGTGAGATCACCATTTTTACTATGTTAATCCTGCCTATCCATGAGCATGGAAGATCTTTCCACTTTTGACATCTTCTTCAATTTCTTTTTTCGGGGACTTAAAGTTCTTATCATATAGGTCCTTCACATGCTTAGTTAGCATAACCCCAAGGTATTTTATATCATTTGTGGCTATTGTAAATTGTGATGTATCTCTGATTTCCTTCTCCACCTGTTTGTCTACTATATATAGGGGGGCTACTGATTTTTTTTGAGTTGATCTTGTATCCTGCTATGTTGCTAAAGGTTTTTATTAGCTGTATCAGTTCCTTGGTTAAATTTTTGGGGTCACTCATGTCATCTGCAAATAGGGAGAGCTTGACTACTTCCTTTCCAATTTGTATCCCCTTAATCTCTTTATGTTGTCTTATAGCTCTGGCTAGAACTTCAAGTACTATATTGAATAAGTAGGAGGAGAGGGGACAGCCTTGCCTTGTTCCTGATTTTAGTGGTATTGCTTTGAGTTTCTCTCCATTTAATTTGATGTTGGCTGTTGCCTTGCTGTAGATTGCCTTTATTATGTTTAGTTATGTTCCCTGTATTCCTGATTGCTCCAAGACCTTTATCATGAAGGGGTGTTGGATTTTGTCAAATGCCTTGTCTGCATCTAGTGAGATGATCAGGTGGATTTTTTTCTTTGAGTTTTTTTATATGGTGCATTACATTGATGGACTTTTGTATGTTGAACCACCCTTGCATCCCTGGGATGAAGCCTATTTGATCATGGTGGATAATTGTTTTGATGTATTCTTGGAGTCTGTTTGCCAGAATTTTATTGAGTATTTTTGTATCAATGTTCATGAGGGAGATCTGTCTGTAGTTCTCTTTCTTTGTTGCATCTTTATTTGGTTTAGGAATCAGGGTAATTGTAGCCTCATAGAAGGAGTTTCGTAATATACCTTCTGCTTCTATTGTGTGGAACAATTTAAAGAGTATTGGTAATAAGTCTTCTTTAAAGATCTGGTAGAATTCTGCAGTGAAACCATCAGGTCCAGGGCTTTTTTTGGTTGGGAGACTTTTAATGACTGATTCTTTTCCTTAGGGGTTATTGGACTATTTAATGGTTTATCTGGTCTTGATTTAACTTAGGTATGTGATACCTATTCAGAAAATTATCCATTTCTTTTAGATTTTCCATTTTTGTGGAGTAGAGGTTTTTGAAATATGACCTGATGATTCTCTGGATTTCCTCATTGTCTGTTGTTATGTCCCCCTTTTCATTTCTGATTTTGTTAATTTGGATGCTCTCTCTCTGTCTTTTGGTTAGTTTGGATAAGGGCTTGTCTATCTTGTTGATCTTCTCAAAGAACCAACTCTTTGTTTCATTAATCCTTTGTATTGTTCTCTTTATTTCTATTTTATTGATTTCAGCTCTCAATTTGATAATTTCCTGGCATCTGTTCCTCCTGGGAGACTTTGCTTCTTCCTGTGCAAGGGCTTTCAGGTGTGTTGTCAAGTCACTAGCGTGAGATTTCTCCAGCTTCTTTATGTGGGCATTCAGTGCTATGAATTTCCCTCTTAGCACTGCTTTCAAAGTATCCCATAAGTTTGGGTATGTGGTGTATTCATTTTCATTGATCTCTAGGAGGTCTTTAATTTCTTTCTTTATTTCTTCCTTAACCCATTGGTGATTCAGTTGAGCATTATTCAGTTGTCATGAGATTGTAGGATTTCTGCAGTTTTTTTCTGATGTTGAAATCTAACTTTAAACCATGGTGGTCTGATAGAACACTGGAGGTTATTCCAATTGTGTTGTATCTGTTGAGATTTACTTTGTTGTCAAGTATGTGGTTGATTTTAGAGAAGGTTCCATGGGGTGCTGAGAAGAAGAAGGTATGTTCTTTTTGGTTTGGGTGGAATGTTCTGTAGTTATTGATGAAGTCCATTTGAGCCATAACATCAGTTAAGTCCATTATGTCTCTGTTAAGTTTCAATTTGGCCAATGTGTCCAGAGGTGAAAGTGGGGTGTTGAAGTATCCCACTATTAATGTGTGGGGTTTTATATGTGATTTAAGCTTTAGTAATGTTTCTTTTACATATGTGGGTGCCCTTGTGTTTGGGGCATAAATGTTCAGAATTGAGACTTCATCTTGGTGGATCTTTCCTGCGATGAGTATGTAATGTTCTTCATCATCTCTTTTGATTGATTTTAGTTTGAAGTCTATTTTGCTGGATATTAGGATGGCTACACCAGCTTGCTTATTAAGACCATTTGATTGGAAAGTCTTTTCCCAGCCTTTTATTCTTAGGAAGTGTCTGTGATTGAATTTGAGGTGTGTTTCTTGTATGCAACAGAAAGATGGGTCCTGTTTTTGTGTCCATTCTGTTAGTCTGTGTCTTTTTATAGGTGAATTAAGTCCATTGATATTAAGGGATATTAATGACAAGTGATTGTTCATTCCTGTTGTTATTTTTATTATTTGGTGGTAGTGTGTGTGTGTACTTCTCTTCTTTGGGTTTTACTGCTGTGGTGTTATCTATTGCCTGTGTTTTCATGGGTGTATCTGCCTTCTTTAGGTTGGAATTTTCCTTCTAGTGCTTTCTGCAGGGCTGGGTGTGTGGATAAGTATTTTTGATTTCTTCTATGTAAGGCTCTAGCCTCTTCATGATGTTACTTATAAGGTTGTTTTCTTCTTCTTCTTCTTCCATTCCGTGATGTTCAAGTCTAGCTATTGGAGAAGGGCTAGGTTCTGGTGATGCTGTATTGCTCTTTATTTTGTTGTATATACTTCTGCCTTGATGTCTGCCCATCTCCTCTTATGTTCGTTCTTGGTCTTATCAGTGTACATGGTCCAGAGATAGTTCACAGATTTAGGGAGCCTCTCTCTGGTGCAGATGGAAGCTCTGGGCAAGATGGGAGTGCTGGTCCAGATGAGAGTGCTGGCCAGATAGGAGCTGGGGGGCTGGACTCTGAGTCTTGGGAAGTCCCTGGGATCTCCTTATTTTGTCCAAATGGGAGCTCCTCTTGTCCAGATGGGAGTTCCTCTGGTCTCTGGTCCAGATGGGAGTTCCAGGGCAGGATGGAAGCTTGGGGCTGGTCTCTGATTCTCAGGAAGTGGCTGGGGTCTCCAGCAGATGGGTGTGGGGGCAGGGTGTGGAGACTGCAGTGTCTGCCTGCAGTCTTGGAAAATGGGAGCCTTCCTGCAGGGCCCGCCAATTGGCAGGAAACTGGGGCCAAGTTGTTCAGGTATCAGTGTACATGGTCCAGAGATAGTTCACAGAGTGAACTGGAGTGGCCTGTGTCCAGAGGTGGGACCCAGGGGTAATTGCCTCTCTGGCTATCACCCCAGGCAGTCACCTCTGGTCCAGATGGGAGTTCCGGGGCAGACGGGAACTAGTGTTTTATATATTAAATGGGATCACAAACAAAACTGCAATTACTTCCCTCACAGGAATATTTGAAAGCATCTTAATACCACAGGGAAACACAAACATCCCCCAATAGTCAGAATAATACTGACTAAAAGAGCAATTCTGGAGGTATTGGAAGGCCTGATTTAATTTATTCTTCAGGGTGATAGTGATCAAAATGGCTCAGAGATAATGGAATGAAATAGAGGACCCAGAAGTGAGCCCATAGAGATACAGCCATAATTTTCCACAAAGTCATCAGATTCCCAAGGGGGAGGGCTAGTCTCTAACAAGTGGCAATGGGAAAACTACACACTCACAAGTAGAAAACAGAAACTAAGTTCTGTTCACTGTGTAAAAAATAAATTCAAAGTGGTTCGAATACCTCAATATAATTTTAACGTTACTAGAAGAAATCACAGGGCTAACATGTAAAGGTCCATGGATAAATAGTGGCTGTCATGGCTCCAAAAATACTTAACAAGGATCACATTTTGGATTGTGTAAAATTAAAAAATTCCTGAAACAAACAAAAAAGAAACAACAAGAAAGCAAACCTACAACAACAATTGACAATGAAGGGGACATCTGCAGAATCAGAGATCTACCAACTCTGTAAGTGACACACCCAGAACCCAGAGAGGAAGCCACACCTTAGAAATCAGGAAGAACAAATAATGCAACCAAGAAACATGCAGTGTTTAAGATGAAAAACAAATAGCCAGCAGGTTTGTGAACCCATATGCACATCTGGGGTCCAATCGGCCAAGCTGTCAAAAAGGAATGCTGCAAGTCTGTGTCATCATGGACCAAGCCCTGCCTCCCAGTCATGGTGCATTATGCCCTCTGACATTGAGAGCTAAAATTAACTAAAAGACAAAGACAAAAAGTAGATAAATCCAAAACAATACCTTCTAGAAACTAATAAGATTCCATCTAATCCCAGTCAACATGGCTGTCATAATACAAAGAAAAGAAAATCAGCAGATGTCAGGAAAGGTGTGGAAACATAAGAAGAGTCCTCATATAATGTTGGTAAGAACATTAATGAGTACTAAAGAATTGAATATGGAGGCTTTCCCAGGAGAAGACGTTCATATCGCCTCCCATCAAGGGAAGAACACTCTTACGTTTAGCTTTTGGCAAAACTAATTTTGAAGTAGATACTGCTCTCTGGGCCTTTTCAGCTAAAACATGCTTCTTCAGCAGTCTCTCAGAAGATAAGAAAGAATCCTTATCACATGACCTCTTTGTTATCTCAGACCCATTTTCTTATTGAATTTTATAATTAAGCTACATCTGTGTGTGGAACCAACTGTGCACCATTAATTGAGAGCATCAGAACTCTACATGAAATAAATACAAGTATAGAAGACTCAACAAGGTAGCTCACACTTGTAATCCCAGGAGGCTGAGACAGAGGGATTTGATCACTGCTAGGTAAGACCAGCCTGGGCTATGGAGTAAGATCATGTGTCAAAAAAAAAAAATAGAAATGATGAAAGTACTTAAATTAATGAAGATACTGACTAAGATGTTCAAAGTAGCAGCTATTGGCTTAGGTGTCCCTGATAACTTGAAATGTAGGTATCATATTTTGCATAGATATATGCATTCATTGTAAAATGTATACTGAATTTTGACATTAACATGAAGAATAATATAAAACATCTAATAAGTCATTAATATTGACTGTGCATCCCAGTGATAAAATATTGAATGTTTTAGGCTAAAACAATCTATCTTTCAAATAAATTTCATCTGTTTCTTTGGTAGAAGAACTGCTTTCAATGTTGGGTCTCACTCATGTGTAAAGGCAGTGCATGGTCAGTGAACAGGCCACTCCACACACTGAGGCAGCTACCAGCAGCCCAAGCAATGTTGATGTGAGTCACTGAATGTTCCCTTGAGCCCATTGCCAAATTCTGAGTCTTGTGATCTCTGTGGCTTTAATACAGGTTGATACCAGTTGCTATCATTTCCCTTGATAAGCCATGTCAGTCATGCTTGCCTGGGACCTTGTAAATATCCCTGTCTAAATTTGAAGACTATTAATAGGAAATTCATTGGTCTATGTATTACCTATCTATCACCTGTCTGTCTATGACCTGTCTATCAGCTATCTATCTATCTATCTATCTATCTTCTATTTATCTATATACTTACTTATTTATCATCTATCAAGTATTTATAAATATGTATAACTGTATTTCCAATCGTATCTTAAAAGATATATTCACTTTTATTTATGTGTGTGCATTTGTGTGTGAACCTGCACAAGAATATTTACACCACATATGTACATTATACAGAAGAGTCAGATCCCCTAGAACTGAAGTTAGAGGCAATTGGAGCCACCTTGTAGGTGCTGGAATTCAAACCCAAGTCTTCTACAAGAGTGACTCATGCTCTTCACCATAAGCTATCTCTCAATCCTACCCCTCAATAGCAATTTTGTGGATAACTAAGTTCCTCTGTTCTGGCATCTCATGTGCTTCAGCTCTCATAGGAAGAACACAGATGATACAGCACACTACTGAACATAAGCCAAGAATACACTTGAGAAAATTAAACAATGCTGTAAATTTCAGGGAATATGGTACAAAACCTAAAGGTAAAATGTGAAATGGTAAAACTTCTGGAAAGAAACAGAGTAAACATCTCAAGACATTGGTACTGGCTAAAATACTAGTGGTAAGATCTCTAAATTACAGGCAACACCTACAGGAATTGACAGATAGGCTATCATACTGTGAAACTTCTGCATAGGAAAGGAAACAATAAAGTGAGATGTTCTGAAGAACAAGGGATGTTTCCCTGTCAGCATGCATGTGAGAGGAGAAGAACAGTCAGAATCCATACACCACTCAAGTCACAGAAAACAGTCACAGCTATGATGAAAAATGGTAAAGTGAAAGCTGAGCTGGTGACTTCAATGGACATTTCTCAAAAGAGACCACACCACTAGCCAGCAGTTCAAGAAATACAAATATTAACTCCAAGGGGGTGTAATTTTCACCTCACTTAGAATAACTGCTTTCTAAAGACTGTGTAAATAAATAAGTGCAAAAAAAACTTGCAAGTAACTAGTGGTGATAATGCAGAGAAAGGGGAATTCTTTCTGGATGATGGGTGATTGTCCAGGGAGTAAATTAACAAATTTACTATAGAAAAGATTAAGCCTCCTCACAAAAGCAACAATGTCATCCAGCCATCCAAGGAAGAGACATTTAATAATCTCATGAGAGAGATTATTAGGTGGACAGTTTTTCTGTAGTACAATTTACAACAGCTGGGATGTGGAATTATACATGGTGACCATCAGGTCCTCTGGTGTCCATGCATTGCCTAGGTGATCACCCATGTAGGATGATGCCATGATAAGAGACCAGCAGCTTAGTTCTTCCAAACATAGGATCCATATGATTCTTTTCCTATGAAAGATTTTATGAGTAATGCCTTTACCTGCTTTCTTTCTTCTTGTTAACCCTGGACTCATCTGGACAGCCAGGACTGTCTTTAATGCTTCATACTTCACAATGTACTTTGCTTTGAACATGAGGCTCTTTTGTCTTTCAGGATCCTTGAGATCAAAGAATGCTGGATACAGCAACATCTAACATCATGATCTAATAATTTATGAAGTAGGGAACGCAAGGCAAGTTAAGAAAGCATTTGGTTCATAGGCCAATGTGCCCTTCATGGACTGCCTCTGAGCCTCATGTCCACCTTTACTTCTCTCCTCTAAAGATCCACCAGTTTATGAAGAGCGAAATGGTCCACCTGTCAGGGGTGATGAATAATGAGGGTGATGATGGACAGTCATCAAAGTTGAACTATGGAAGAGAGGAAATTGGTTAAAACTTCTGGGAGGAGATGTGGTTGGAAGATGGCTCTGAAAGGAGAACCCTGAGCTCATGTTCTGAAGAGCTTCTCCTTCTAAGCTGCTGTAATTCCCCACTTCATCATGAGTTGACTCCACTAAAGTATGACCACAGATGTTACTGTGAAGAGCATCTCATAACTATATATGCTCCACACACTTAGGTGGAAAGGGAAAGAAGGATTTGATAGTGCTAGCCTGAAGTCCTGTGAGCCAATACTGTGTTGTTACTGGTAGTGAGACTGCTGGGAAGGAGCCTCCAACACTTTCTGGAACTAAAGAACCAGAGCTTTTGGGAATCAGAAAAGAAACTCATTTCATTTTTAAAGCTCAGCTCACCCAAATTGCCAAGATTTTTTTTTTAATATGGCTCCTGGAGATGCCACCTCCACACATTTATCAGCATTACACCATTGACTTTTTCTTTATTATTGAGTTATCTCAGTCAATAAGAAATGGCTTGTCTCTCAAATTATTTTATTTTATGAACTTTGAATTGTTACCAGGCCACGAATTAGAAAAGGAAAAGTATGAATACAAATGTATTCTCTGACATAGAAGAATGTGTTTGTTAAGTTAGGACTTAATAAAACTTGATTAAAGAACAAGAAAGATCATTGAAAGATTGTTACACCAACTTTGACTTTATAAAATATATAATTGCAGAATTGGTGAAGATCTTTAGCTTAAGAAAAGATGCAGCTAAGGACAATATAAGGGAAAAAAGACAAAAAATTCCAGTGGGTTAGTTAAGTTTTCATGCAGAAAAAAATGCAAGGATGTTGCAACTCCTGGTTCTCAAGACTGAGATTATGTCCTGGAGGTTACAGACCATTGTAGGAGAAGCCTTTAGACATTAACTGACTATACAAAATAATACAATAGGCACTTCAACTTTGTCTTTTTAGTCGTTGAAATATGATACAGTGTGGGTGAGAAGGGAAGCAGAAGAAACAGTTTGGAAGAAATAATGAAGCTTGAGGTCTACATGGTACAGGTAATGACTGCATGAGCAACTTAGTAACTTCCAGGTCACCCAAATAAGCAGCCCAGGACAGGCAACTATAGTTGGAAGGAGGGAGAATAAAGAAGGGCACTCTGGGACACCTCAATGGCACTGTCTTTCAAACACATGGATCACTGTCCTTCAAATGGGTCCATTATTCCAAAGAACTGTGGGAAAGCAGGGGAGAAGGAATCCATGCTCTGGATGATAAGGACACTTCCATTGTGATAACAGAAAGACAGGGATAATGACTGGCAGCAAGAATATAAAACGGGATATGATTATCTCTAGGAACACTCAGAGAAAATGAGCATTTGGAGAAGATTGATAGCTATGTGGGAGAGAAAACAGTGATAACAGAAATTTTCCAGGAATAAGAAAAAACATTAAATG
This sequence comes from Onychomys torridus, assembly GCF_903995425.1. NCBI lineage: Eukaryota > Metazoa > Chordata > Mammalia > Rodentia > Cricetidae > Onychomys > Onychomys torridus. Next base: position 13,663,867 of record NC_050459.1, read on the forward strand.
TGCTGACCCCATAGCTCTGTTCTCTGAACTTAAATCTGGGCCTGGACCCCTCCTACCTAGCCCCTCAGATTCCACACCTGTGACATGGATCTTATATCACTCCTTCTGTTGGAGATTCAATGAGAAAGCAGTCCTAGGCCATAGTATCTGACCATTCCAAACTAGATACACAGCTAGGGATCTGTCATCATAAAAGCATTAGTGTCACAAAGAGCTCATGAAACATCAATATTTGAAAGAAGATCCAGGCAATAAGATGCATTAAAATTTAAGTGTTGATATATCGATTGGCAGACCAGCGTGGACGAAAAGTCAGATTGTTAATTACACTTTTGTTTTGTTATTTTCTTATTTATTTTTGAGACAATAGTTTCCTATAGCCCATGCTGATGTCAAACTCACTATGTAGGAGATGAAACCGTGATAGTCCTGTCTCTGACTTCCAAGAGGTGGGATCACTGTAGTGAGCCACCGCACCGAGCAAACCACCTAGAAAACTTCTCTTGTGTTATCTGAGAAATGAATGTCAATATTTACACCAGTAGGTGAGACTTGAATCATATGGATTGCTTAGCTGCTTTTCCAACAGCTCATTAAAAATGCAACAAATATTTACCTATTCTTTTATTTCTAAATCAGTAAGATGAATCATTCTTAAGAACACAGAACCCAAGATTTGATACATGCTACCTCAAAGACAACAGTAGTAAAATAATCCCACCACAGAGGTTGAACATTCCAGGGACTGGGGAAAGGCATCAACCCTGATTGGACTCCTAGGGACATAGTTCATTCCACAATGGTTACCTCATTCCATATGCTAAAGCATTGGGAAAGCCTTTAGGAGATGGCACTGAATTGTCTAATTATGTTTAATATTTTAACATGGAAGGGTTAAACAAGGAAACATAAATTAATTTTCCAAAAGCCAGGCATAGTGGCTCGCACCTGAAATTATAGCTCCCAGGAAGCTGAGGCTGGGGGAACACTATGAACGTGAGGCCACAGAGGGAAAATTATTAAGAAAAAGATAGAAGAAAAAGGGTAGTATAAATTTATGAACTGTCAAGACACTGTGACAAAGGTGACTCTATGAAGAGAGATGCATAAAGCCTGTGATGGGGAGAGGAAACACAATACGGATCTGAGGTCTAAGAGCACCTCTAACATGCTGGTACAGCTAGGGTCTTAACATGGGTTCTTTCACGCTGTGTCTTACTTCCTTTGACAGCACGGTTGATGAAGGGGCACCCTGCCCAATGTTGCCCTCTTGAAGTAAGTGGAAAATTACCAATGCAAGCTATAAGTCATTCACTAGGCTCAGCCTTCACTTCTCAGGTACGTAGGAGATAAACACCTACCTCTGCAGAAAGGAGCTGGGAAGTCCCAGGAAGCACCATTCCCAGGGCTGACAATGCAAGTCAAAATGGCATGGCCTTCCAAGATGTAGCCAGAGAGACAGCTGTATCTGATCTTGTCGCCTATGTTGAACCTCGTTCCATGAAGAACTCCTTTCAATATTTCCCCAGGGTTTCCACAGGTGTGACTAGGTAAAACTGTTGGAAGAAAAAAAAATGTTCTATGAAGAAACATACTTATCAGAAAATAAGTAATACATTTGAACTATTAAAATCAGCACATCTCTGCAATAGGAAAATAAGTCATCGTTCTTATGAACTGAAAAGAGAATGAATTTGGGGTTTAGAAGATCTGCTCTGGCACATTCTTATAATGATTTTTGAAAAGTGTAAATAAATGCATTTGGTTAAAGGATAAAACTATATAGTTCTATTCAAAAATTCTTACAGAGAAGATCTAGATTATTCTGATAATAATGACATTTCACACAATCTAAGAAGAACCAATAAGCTGAGGAAATAATGTCAGAGCTGGCACATGGATACATGCCCTTGTGGATTTTACCTAGACATCATTATTACTAACATGCCTTATACAGAACATTAATTGATATCGAATCTATGTTTATCTTTACACCTTAGCAGTAGTACCATGTCTGATGCACATCAATAATATCCAATCCATGTGCACTCCCAGTCTTCAGCATCAGCACCATAACTGATATACCACTAAACATCATTGAGTGCATATTTGTTCTCAGACCTCAGAATCAGTACCACACCTGATACACACCGCTAAACAGTATTCAATACATGTTTACCCTTAGACATCAGCATTAGCACCACACCTGACACACATCATTAACCAGTATCTGATGCATGTTTATCCTGAGCATCAGCACCACAAAACTGACACACATTATTAACCAGTTTCTGATGTCTGTTTATCCTGAGCATCAGCACCACACCTGACACACATCATTAACCAGAATTGGAAGCACATTTATCTTAAGTCCTCAGCATCAGCACCATACCTATTACATACCACTAAATAGTATCCAGTGCGTATTTGTTTTCAGACCTCAGCAGCAGTACCGCTCCTGATGGACATCACTAAGTAGTGTACAATCCATGTCTCATAGATAGGATTTGCACTAAAGAATAAATAAAAGAATTTCACTTGAGCCACCAATTTGAGAAATGCTGCTGCTCAGCCCTAGGGTCAGTTCAGTAGGCATTTACAGCTGCCTTTTCTCCATTTGTGTTGCTAAGTCAAGAGCTATAATGATTTGCAGCTCAAAGTTGGGCTCTTGATTCTGTTTGTTCTGGAGCTCTCTCTTCACCTTCAAAGATTCTCACCTAATATACATGCATGGGGAACTCTCAGGGTGATGAGGTCCCTGGCCAAAGAATGCAATTCGGGAAGGAACTGATCCAGCACCCAGTTGAAAGGAGGAGAGACAAACATCTCCATATTTCTGCTCTACACTCAGCATCCTACTAGCAATTCAATGGTTTCTATGAAATAGTCAAATATTCAAAGAAACATACTATTTTATAAAATATTTTCAAATGAAAACCAATTTCCAAAGGAATAAGTTATTTGCTGTCTGTTCATTTCGTGTGTGTGAAGGGTGGTTCTTAGAGATTTTTGTAGGTATGTCTATGTATTATTAAATAATACATTAATTAGGCCCTCCAGGAAGATTTAGAAAATGAAAGTGAGTTCATAGGTGGTTAATATTGTCTTTATGGTAGTGAAGCTGCTGCTCACAAATACTGTAGTGTACTTTTAATTAAACAATTCGTAAAAAAAAAAAAAAACAGTCTGTGAAATGTTTTGAAGCTTAGATAACATAGTTCAGTAAGTTGTTGTCCATTTTACTGTCCTTCACAGAAAGAATATTATAAATTGATTCCCCTTTGCATTTTTTAGGGACAAGAAATATTAGAAGAAAAGGTATAGCCTCAGGCATTGCAAAACTATAAATCAAAGCCATAGTGTGATGTCACCTTATTGAAGTCAAGGGGCTTCTATGGGAGACAAAAATAACTACTATTGGGAGGAGGCATAGGAATGACACTCTTTTTTGTTTGTTTGTTGAGACAGGGCTTCTTTGTGTAACTCTGGATGTTTTGGAACTCTGGCCTCTAATTCAGATATCCTCCTGCCTCTGCCTCCCAAGTGGCAAAAATGAACACTTTATCCACTGTGTGTATGGATGTGAATGAATGAAGCCATTGTATTAAAAACCATGACTTTCCTTGAAAATCCAAATGTAGAGTCTACCAGGAAGCCAACAGTGGCATCACTGGACACGGAGGACATGGGAAGAAAGAGGAGGAGTCAGCGTGTCAAGAATCACCTTCACATCCTCTCTACTGCAACACTGTTCACAGCATCCAAGACACAGAAGCAGCCCAGGTGTGTACTAACCAACAAGTTGGTAAAACAATGAAGGATGGGCTGGCGCAAAGGAGTGTCAGGTAAGAGTACTTGTTTCATAAGCCCAAAGAGCCAAGTCAATCCCCTGGGACACAAATGGAGGTGGAAGTAGAGAATAGACTCCATGAAGGTATCCTCTGACCTCCATATGTGTGCTTGACATGTGCATGATGATGATGATAATAATGATGATGATTTTAAATATAAAAGAAAATGTGGTGCATATACTCTTTAGCCAACAAGTATATGGCATCCTAATGCCATTTTGATCTTTGTTCCTGCTCAGTGCTACTGAGCCGGGAGGACTCAGATCACAGAAAACAAATTAGGCACAGAGACAAGAGTCAAGCATGCTTTCTGAAGCCTTCTCTGTAGAAAACTCATGGTTTGCTGCTAAGATAATTGCTATTTAATTAGATCCTAATAGTACTTCTTGCTATAACTCACATGCTTATTTACTCATAGACTATGCCCAGATACATTGTTTTCCTAAGCACCAATGTTATCCATGCAAGAATATTAACATTTCAGACCTGCTTAGAAGCATTTCACCAGGAATTGCTGCCCTAAGCAGTACAATCAACAAACTCACTCTGGAGATGGGTGCAGTCTGCTCAACATTTGCATAGGTTCTACTGTTGAAGATAGTTTTTTAGCTGGGTGTGGTGGTATACTCCCTTAATCCCAGCACTGGGGGAGCAGAGGCAAGGGGATCTCTGTAAGTTCGAGGTCAGCCTGGTCTAGGAAGTGAGTTCCAAGACAGTCAGGGCTGTTACACAGAGAAACCCTGTCTCAAAAAATATTTTTTCTAATGTACATTGATACAGGTACTATTGTTGTCTAGTATAGAAAAAATATGTAGCACAATTCTTCACTGAATGATGGAGAGAGAAGATTTTGGGAATGTACACATACTTCACAAGCCTCAGAACTCATATGTGTGTGTGTGTGTGTGTGTGTGTGTGTGTGTGTGTGTGTGTGTGTGTGTGTGTGTGTGTGTGTGTGTAATATATATATATATATATATATACATATATAAATATGTATATAATATACACATGTTGGTAGGGTTGAGCGTTCGGATCAAGTATATAGGGGCAGTGTGTGTGTGTATTCTTTGCTGTCTATGGAACTGGGGAGTTCTGAAGGTGAACTGGATACCATTGATGCATGTGGAGTCAGGTTGTTAAGTAAGAAGTTGGGTAAGCACTACTTTTCCCACACTGGAGACCCTTCTATATCATCCCCTTTGTTCCTTTTGATGAGGGTTGCCTTCACCTTAACACCTTAACACTTGATTATGGCAGAATTCAAAAATCACATATCAAGCACCGTGTATGTGAAGCAAGGCTTCATTTCGAAGGGCAGGGAATATGGGAGATGACAGTGGCCTCCAGTCTATTTTGTAATTCTTAGTAGCTGTTTATTCAGTGAGAAGGACTTGTCGGTGTTTGTTTTACAAACCGGGTGTGAAGATTGGAGCAGATATTTTAGACTCCAAATATTGGTTCCCTCTGACCCTATTGTGATAGTGATTGTAAACAGCTAAGAGGGAATCTGCTGGCTGTAAATTGATTGACATGGGGGAAAGACTTTTGGTTTCTATATATGACATGACTAGAACAAAGACAGGCCCTCAGCAGGCTCTTGCTTTGCATACAGTAGTTCAGGTAAATGACAAATCCAACAAATAGCATAACACAGAGTACATGTGTACATGTTCTCAGGCCATAAGAACTAAGGACTACATACCTCACTGGCTGTGTGAAAACTCAAACAATGTTTTAAAAACAAACTGGGGAGCAGGAAAGACGGCTGAGTGGTTAAGAGCACTTGCTGCTCCTGCAGAGGACCTGAGTTGGATCTTAGCACTCACAGAGTAGCTCACAAGCATCCATAACTAAGTTTCTGTGGAGTTGACACTTTGTTTTAGGTTCCATCAGCACCAGATAGGCATGTGGTACAATCAGACATGCAGACAAAACATTTATACACAAAAAATAAAAATAAAAGTCAATTGGATAGAATATCATCTTTGAAATACTGAATCCATTAGCAATGTATAACTTTAAGTCAATTCATTCTAATGTTACACACACACACACACACACACACACACACACACACACATATTTAGGCATCAAGGAATTAAAATGAATTTAAAATATTTACAGTAAAAATAACTAGAATGATTGAAATTAAACTCTTTGATAAGTGAACAAATTTATATATTTGCAACTTGGTGGTTGAGAATTCTTATTTTCATCTAACCTTATTTTATTTTTGAGTACTGAATTTTGAGCATCTATCTATCTATTTATCTATTTATTTATTAACTTTCTGTCTGTGTCCGTCTGTATCTATGTGTGTCATGTGCATGCAGTGCCAGTGGACCTGGAAGAGGGAATTGTATCTCCTGGAACTAGAGTTACAGGTGGTTGTGAGATACAACGTGGGTGCTGGGAACTGAACCCAGATCCTCTGGAAGATCAGCCAATGCTCATAACACTGAACCATCTCTCCAGCTTCAGGATTCTTTTACATTTCTCAAATTTTAGTAGAAGTAACATCAACAATCAAAAAGATATATTTGAAGATGTAATAGGAAATGTATTATAGGCTACAAACAATGAGAATGCATGTTATTCTCAATGAGAACATCCATATTATTAAGCCACTGCCAATCTTATAACAGTTGTGGAATTGTGAAAATGGATTAATGATCACTAGTCTGTGCAAATATTCAAGACTTAGATGAATAAAAGCTGCCAATACAGAGAAATCTAAGGTTGGAAGAAAACAAAATTAAAACAATTATCTTCAACTCAATTATTATTTCCACCAGTTTGCTTGAACTATTCTTTTGAACAATTTCCCTGAAGTTGGTAAAAGTTTTCTCACATCTCCTGCAGGAACAAGTACACAGTAAGCCTTTAGCAAACTCTCACTGAATTGACTTAACTCTTCATTTAATCCTCTTCAATCCTTGCTTGAATAAAGCGACCCCTGGCCCATAGGGAGACCAAGAAAGGAGTTCTTCTTGTATGAGAATTCTGCACAGAGTTGGCATTCGGTCATGTGGAAGGATTTCCTTAAACTTTAAGGCTTAATGCAGTATAAACTGTGGGCAAAGTCTTTGCTCCCAGGGCAAGGTTCCATCAGACAGCAGGGTAGTTACCACCCAGGGCTGGGAACATGGACTGTCACCCTAATTATGCTACAGAATTTCGCTTGGCAAGTCTTCTGATTTGGCAAGTACTTATGGTCACAATTCAGTGACTTAATTGGCTATCACATCAAACCTTTAACCCAACTGCTTAAGTGATTAAATGGATGTCATATTAAATTCCTGCCCAAAAGAAAAGTGAAAGTATGATAGTATACAAAAACCTACCATTAATATTCATTAATGAATGGGACACAGGGCTAATGAGTAGAGTTTAAAATTCTCCAAGGAATGATGGCATTTTCAGCAGACTCTGTACAATGAGTGTGGCCTTATTAGAACATTAGATGTGCTTATCCTGAAACTGGGTCCCTCTGGATTCACTCAGAGATTTGCCTTCCTGATAGTCTCTGCCTTGCTTAAGCCAGATAAATAAACAAGTAAAATATCTTCAAATTCCCACATAATATAGGGTGCAGCAGATATTGAGTGTTTGCCTGTGAGCAGTTTATAAGGGAAAGTTCTTCACCCATTTCCTTTGACCCTTTGGAAAAGATAAATGGAATCTGATTATGTAGTCTTTAGGAGTACCAAAAACAAGATTTTCAAACCTTAAGACCTGGAATCTCTTCATTTATGACTAGAAAAGGGGAGATGCTGACAAGGTGGAATTATGACAAGAATGTTGAGGTTTCTGAAGTGTATCCTCAATTTTTTTGACCCCAAAATCTTTCATCAGCCAAGGGAGGCTGGGGGGGAAGAACCATGTAAATAGCAGCTCCATGGAGAATTAAGAGAACTAAGTGGAAAACACAGTGATGAGCATGTCCAAGTGGAAGGGTGAAGTTTACTCAAATCAGAATGAAAAGGTAAATGTTGAGTGGGGTGAATAGCTGAGGTCAGTGTTTATGGTCAAGCAATCAGCACAGGGTGCTGGAGGTATCAGAGCTGTCAGTCACTTGTGTTTCTGCTCCAGAGACCCACTGGGTGATGTGGACAATGGTACAGGTCTGATACAATGGAAAGCCTACCACAAATTTGTGTGATTCAGTCAGCGGCTAGCAGGTACTCTGGTTGGTACATTGCTCTGTATATTCCAATAACTCTTAATTCCAATAATTCTCAACTGTTAAGCATTATTCAGGTGGTAAGAAAATGAGATACATAAATTCACATTTCCAAAAGAATAAAACTGGGAAAAATAAAAGGAAGTCAGAACAGGCTGGCTTTTAAAATTGAGTATAGTTATTAAAATGACTGAGAATATGTAAAAAAAAATCTGTGTATTTTTCAGTATCAATGATTATGTATCTCTTTGTCTAATAATAACTAATAATATTTGTAACACATTATTGCTATATACTGTTTTATGAAATACATATTCATGCATATATATGTATGTGGAGTATTACTATAATGAGCGGTTTACTGAGAAAATGCTGACGCAGAGAGGTTCTCTGAAGTTCATTGCCACACAAGAGTATGCAGTGAAGGTAGATGCAGAGAACGTTTGCAAGCACCACCCTGTAATGTCTTTCTTGTAGATGATTGCAATCTACTGGGTCTACGGTGCCCTCCACAGTTTCTTTTGACAACAAGATTATATAGACTCAGGATAACTGCCACACTTTCTCATGTAGAAATGAGGTCAAAATTACTGCATAGTACTTTATAATTTTGTTACCAGCTTTCCAAGTAAATTTGCTTAATGGGGCATAAGGTTAGAACAAAGTGAACACAACAGAGATTGAGCAATGGTAACTCTGAATGCAGCAGACAGACCAGGAATAAACTGATCCAAAATCTGCATTTCAAGATAGTTTTCAGTAGTGATTGGAAACTTTTTTTTTTTTGAGCTGAGGATCCAACCCAGGGCCTTGTGCTTGCTAGGCAAACGCTCTACCACTGAGCTAAATCCCCAACCCATTGGAAATTTTCTTTATCTGAAGATAAAGAACACACATACACACACACACACACACACACACACACACACACAGCAAATTTTCTTGAAAGAGGCATTGCTCTAGTTTGTACCAGAAGTGTCCCCAAGTGGCCATGCATTAAAGTTTGGTCATACTCTATGTCGCTATCTGAGGTGGTGGAACCTTTCAGGTGGATCTCAGGGAGAGGAAAGTGGGTTATTGGGGTTAAGCTTTGATTCAGGAGCTCTTAAGCAGCAGCAGGCTTCTGTTCTCCCTCAGCTTCGAGAGAATAAACATTTTCCCCACATCACCCAATCACACCATGAAATTCTTACTCCCTGCTGGCTCAAAGCAAAAGGCTCAGGTAACTACAGACAGACACCTCTAAAACCACCAGCCCAAACGACCCTTTCCTCTTCATAGGTTATGCCTGTCATGTGTCATGTAACAGTGGCACAGAGCTGGCTTACAGACTGAAAGCACATTTTCTGGCATAAATGGTGGGAAAATGTTACCCTGGACTCTGTTTTTGCTGGCTGGTTCCTACATGAACCTTCATCTACCCCAATTGAAGACACAGGCTGTCTGGGTGGCATGAAACTGAAGCTAAGTGTTGCTTTGCTGTCCCTATCACAAATGCCATAGAAATTAATCTAGATGAAAGTTATTGCAAAAACCCCAATAAAGAGACACACAGAATTAAACACCAAGGAGCACCTATATCATTAATGCCCTGCCCTCCCTCCAGCCTTAGAAACAGTATCTGTAAAGTATAAGTGCTCACTGTTCCAAACATGGGGTCTCATCCAAACAACAGGTTAAGAAAATGTGAGGGATACGAAATATCTAGCAGTCATCCAAATAAATTCCCCACATTTCAACTAAAAACTGCAAACATGCAAAGAAGAAAATACATTATGACAAAGAAACAAAAAGGCAAGGACACCAAAGCAGCTCACACTAGAGCGGAGGATGACGTGGTAAAGATGTAGCTGACTGTCTTCAAGTAGCAACACAACAAAATCACAGGTGATGAAAGAGCAAAGGAGATACATGCCTCCATCAGATGTCCTCTGTGCATCTACAGGAAAAGGTGGAGGAAGAAACTGACCAGAGTAACCAACACAGATCAAAGAGAATGCGGGAAGGGTTAAACAAACTGTCTTGACAGATAGTCATAGGAAAGGTAAACAGCATAACTATTTCAGTTGAGATGCAGAGACTGGACTGCAGATATGACCTGGAGGCTAAGAACATGTATCCCTGCAAAAGACCTGGATCTACTTCCGAGCACCCTTATCAGGAAGCTCACACCCCCATGTTATTCCATTTTCAGGAGACCCACTGCCCACCACAGGCCTCCTAGGGCTTGAATACACTTGATGTATATAACACAAAGATTTGGATAAGTGCATAGAACTATGCTGCATTCAACATCTACATTCTAAATGTAAAGACATCAGTGGGTGACAGTGCAGGAGTGGGAGAGGCGTCTTCATGCATTAACTGAACAGGAGGAGCTGTGTTACTATCACCCAAAAAAAGTTTAGTGCAAAGAACATGATCAGGAATACAGAGAATCACTTAATCGAGACAAAAGTCTTCAAAAATCTACAGCATTTATATGCCTAACAAGATTCCAGCAGACACCTGTATGAAACAAACAGAACTTCAAAGAGAAGAGATAGAAACAATTTATGCTTATAGATTCATTCCCAAGTAATCTCTTAGTAATTGACAGGATCATGTTGGGATGGTCAGGGTGTGGGGTGCTGGAATGGCTTTACACACCCAATTCAAATCAAACAACACTTAAAACTGAGGCCAAGAGGATATTAGAATGTAGTTGTGTCAAACGGAAAATGACAGAACAATGAATCAAAGTTGTGAGAAGCATTGAAAGTCATGCTTAAATGGGACTTTTGAAGATAAGATGTAAAGATTATAAAACAGATACTAGTCAAGTCATTAGAATTGCTCTTCCACAATAAAATAGAAATGGCAAATAATGAGAGAGGAAGAAAGGGGAGGAAGGAATAAGGGAGGGAGGTAGGGAGGGAATGAGGGACGGAGGGAGGAAGAGAGAGTGAGAGGGATGAGGAAGGAAAGGAAGATGAAGGAAAGGAAAAGGGTTGGGTAAGATATTGAAGACAAGGTCAGGCATTGTTCTCCATAAAACTTTGCAAATCATCAATATTTTTTTCTTGTACTTCCTGCCAAGGATTTCTCTCTACATTCCGAGTCCTTTTCCCTGATCAGCCCAAAGGCCCTCACTTTGGGATGGTTACTCTCTGGAGGGAACAGTCATACCAACTCACCTAACAGTCTCCAGAGCCAACTCAGTTATGTATAAAGAGCTGTGTCCATATGAAGAGGTATATGGAATGTTGCAAAAGGGGATAATCTGATGGCCATTCTGAGAAGGTGAAACAGAAGTCAAGGAGCCCCAACAGGAATCTCAGAAGTCCAAGTGTTTACCTAAGTCTAACTCTGTAAGATCCATAGGCAGTAGCATACAATTCACCTCTTCAATATTACATAAATGACACAGAATCAGAAAGAGAAATATCTAGCATTTCCTAAGTTTCACCGTGAAACATCAAAATACCACATGCACCTTCTTGGGTGTCCTCAATGTTCCTATTAAGGCACCATTATTCTAATTTAACATTAAATAAGATGGTTTTGGGGATCAGGGAGTGAGGATATCAGAGAGGCAGACACTTCTGTGGAGGCTACATCTTCATCGTGCTTTACAGTCAACTTTTGTTCTGATGTAACTGCAATGCAAATTGTTTTCAATGAAGTGTTATAAAAACAGACTTAGGGGCTAACTAGACAGAAAATGGACCAAGGTGCAAGCAGATAAAATTGTGACATTTGCTATCCAGCTGTTGGCTGTTTCCCATACTATATAGGGAGGAGGTAGTGAGAGGATTGTAAACCTGTGGGATTTCACAGAGAAGGTGTAGATGCAGGTAACTTCTGGCCTCTTCCTCAAAACTTGAAAATTAAACAGTATAAATAGTAAAGAGAAATTGGAGAAATACCTTTGAAAATGAATGCAACTCCACCAATGAAATGTAATGTGTGTTCATTGGGTTCTTTGAAAGCCCTGATTTCCCATGAGCTGTCATCACGCTTAGCCTTTCCTCTTACATCCCAAGATCCTAAGACTGCTTACAGGGGTAGAGTGTGATTTAACTCATTGACTTGGGTGTTTGTTGAGTCCCCAAATGACACTGGATTGACCCATGCTATGTGATTTGAGATCACCAGATGCAACAATGAAGCAAAATTCAAATTCTGTACTTTTTTTAACTTAAAAAGTTTTTTTTTTCCCAATTCTCAAAGCTAAGCAGGTCATGTTTTATGCAAAAACAGAGAAGAAAAAAGCAAACCCCACTTCGTTGTCTTAGGCTTTGTGCTTCTTCTGTCATTTGTGGAATTGTATTTATGTATTATTGAAAAAATAATTGTCTAATTTTTGAGGACCTACAATCAACTGTTGGCTTTCCATGATTCCATCAAGACAAAGGATTAGGGTGTTTATTTAGCTAGTATATATATGTATAGAGAGAAATATAGATATAGATATGTAGATATAGAGATATAGAGATAGATAGATAGATAGATAGATAGATAGATAGAGATAGATAGATAGATAGATGATAGATAGATAGATAGATAGAGATAGATAGAGAGAGAGATAGATAGATAGATAGATAGAGATAGATAGATAGAGAGAGAGATAGAGATAGATAGATAGATAGAGATAGATAGATAGATAGATAGATAGAGATAGATAGATAGAGAGAGAGATAGATAGATAGATAGATAGAGATAGATAGATAGAGAGAGAGATAGAGATAGATAGATAGATAGAGATAGATAGAGAGAGATAGATAGATAGATAGATAGAGATAGATAGATAGATGATAGATAGATAGATAGATAGATAGATAGAGATAGATAGATAGAGATAGATAGATAGATAGATAGATAGATAGATAGGTAGATAGATAGAGATAGATAGATAGATAGATGGATAGATAGATAGGTAGATAGATAGAGATAGATAGGTAGATGTTACTTGAATGTGGTTTCAATTTTCAGAGATTTTATAGGTTGTGAAGGTTTTAAAGTCGTCTTTGTCTCACCATCTAATATATAGGCATGGTGTAATCATTTTCAGACGGGGAACAAATGGACTGAAAATCCTAAATTCAGGATGGAGCACTTCTCATAGATATAAAAGGACTGTGAGCCAAGAGCTTGGGAATTCCACGCTCCTCTCATTCAGATGAGCACTTATGGAACTATAGTGAGCATAGAGGAAACTACTATGATCCATATTAGTGCAGAATTAAATATATTCTTTAAAATGGGCACATCCATATTATGAGATAGTTTCTTTGACATTGATGCAAAGTGGACCCAGACTGAGAAGAAAGCCACCCGGATTCACAGTCTCCTGATCTCCAGGCTAGCCCAGCTAATCACTGCTCAAGGCTGAGTGTGATTTATTTAATGCCAGTCTGCCCAGAGCACAGCAGTGACAACCCCAACAGCAGGAGTGTATGGTAGCAGTCAGGAGTGGAGGGGAGAGACAGGAAAGTGCATTCTGCACACAGCACAGCCTTCAACACTAAGCCTTTTCTTCCATTCACCTCTGGAGGATATGGGCAATTGGAAAATAATGAGATTGGTGTGCAAAAGTAGGTTTGGTTCTTAAGCCTCATTGCCGCCAACACAGACTAAGAACATGACCACATGAAAGGGTGCCATTGCAGTGTGTGGCTCCATTTATGCAGGTCCTCAGCAAACACTAAAGGCATGTGATGGATCAAATATTTCTGTAGATATTAGGGTTGAGATATAACCCCTGTTAGGTTTATGTTGGGTGTAGGTAAGAAGATAGGATATAAGGAATAAGAAAAACATGTTTTGAGTCAAATGATTTTGAAATTGTATACTGGAAATATGGATGCATAAGAAAATCATGTATTTTGAATTCTTGAGGATTTAAATTTTGTATTAGATAGCTAAGGATTTCATTAAAAGGTGATATTGAATAAAAATATATGGTAAGTAGAGGATCAGACAGAATTATAATATCTGCAACTCTGAATCTAGTTTGTATTAATGTATTATTGAAAAAAATAGTATTTTTCCCTAAGATTATCCCTTACAGTCAGTGTATCTTTTAATTTCTACTCTAAGATGTCAATCCCATTCATTTAGGAGTAAATCTCACTTTTTTTCATGAAGAAGATGTAAGACCTACAATTATTCCTCAACATTTTGTATATTTCAATCAGCATGTATCCAGAAAGGCCCAGATTATCATCTGTGTACTTTTAACACATGTTTTAATATGTAGAACACTTTCAAATATTGAAGAAACTTAAAAAGTATCAGAGAATTCCCATATCCAGCCTCTTATTATTAATGCATTAACTGGATATATTTACAAACCATTGTGGGGTTGGTCCTGATAACTCCGAAAACTCAAGGCAATTTGCTTTTCCAAACTGTTTCTCAATGCCTTGTCACCCAAGGGCCAGTCTGCCTACATGTCACTCTTATTACTGTGACAGTTTCCCAGATTCCTGTGTCTTACAAGTCACAAGGGTTCTCAGGGCATCAGTCACGTGTTTAGAAGAATAACTGCTAGGTAGAATTTGACTTAATCAATCTTGTGGTGATCTGGGCTCCAGTTAGCAGAAAGGTCAGAGAATCCTGTACCTGTGCCTGCATAGTGCACAGAGGATACCTACTATCCTGAGGGGTGAGTTTCAGGGCAAGTTTGTGGCAATGGTGTTGGTGTACACCCTGGATGATGACACTCTGAAATTGCCCTCCACTTTACAATCCAATCCAGATGGAGTATCTGTGAGAAGCATTTTCATCAGAAGTGGAATTAGGTAGATCATCTCAAAATATACTACCATTGGTAGAGACTTCTCATACACGTGTTATGTTGGGAAGAGCCTGGCTGACCATGGCTGCACAGTCCTGAATTAATTCAATCCCCAGACATGGAAGTCACCACCTTCAACAAGGAAAGAAATGCCCTGGGTCTCAGGAGGGACTTCAAACACTCCAAGGTTAACTTTAAACCCATGCTCACACCAATCCTAAACTGATCCACAACTGTATCCACAGGGACTCCTTACCTGATGAAGAAAAGTGAGCCACAGATAGAGTAGGACTCATCTACCAGGGACCTTCCCTGTGGGGGGCTGAAGTGGACTCCACTTTACTGTGACATGCACTGCCCTGAGTCCAGCAACTTTAGGGCAAGGAAAAAATGACAAGGAAAGAAAGAAGCCAGCAAGAGAGAGGAAAGGGAGGAAGGATGGAAGAAAGGAGGAGGAAAAGAAGGAGAGCAAGAAGAAAAAATGGAGAGGGAGGGTGAGAGGCAGGAAAGGAAAAAGGAAGAAAGGAAGGGAAGAGGGAGGGAAAGAAAGAGGAAAGAGAGGAAGAAAGAGATAAAATCAATCGAGCTATTACCTAGGCTAGGCATCTTTCCCTGTGTCTCAATTCAGCCATGCCTTGAAGGGCAGATGCAATCCTGTAGCGTAATTTAGTGAAATGAGACGCCAAGGTCAAAGTCACTTTTCCAGCATTCTTGGCTCTCACAGTTTTGAAGTGAATGGACTGTAGTTGGAATTCTGCATCTCTGCAAACCAGCACAGAGTGCAATTTTGAATGGGAGAGAAACTTGATCCCAACAACAATCTGCTACTGTAGCTAATACCGCTACTTTTTCTCAGAAATGCTCAGCTTGCATGACTGGGGAGCACCAGAAGTGCTACAGTGGAGTCCGCTAAGATGGAGAGCAGGGTTTGATTTTAGTCTTCTGACGACCACCAGCAGATTTTAAAAATGTCAACAAGGAAGGCAGGTACATAGCGATTGTTTTAAAAAGCCATAGCTGGTGGTGTGATGGGTCTTCACAGGTGTTGAAGAGAAGGTACGATTGAGAATTCCTGGTAATATGGTGGCAGTGTGCCACAGATTACAGGGCAAGACAGGCAATGATATCAGTGAGCATCTGTGCTATGTACAGAAACAGCTCCATTTCTATGGACTTTTTAATCTGATCATATCAAATATCTGTATAGTCTAAACTCTCATTTATGGTTACCAGCATCTGAGGATGGTAATTTTGGTCACCATGGGACCCTGATGTCCTTTATTCTTGATCAGGATACATGGGACAGAGGAATCAACCACTGTTCAGTGGTGTCTTCAAAGCTAGTTTTCTAGAATTCTGACATACCAGATTTGAGGAAGTTTGCCTATACATCAGCCATGTCTGATATTTATGTCCATACCTGGTATGTAGTTCAACCATAGGAAGAAAGTGTCACAGGAAAAATCTCCTGAGATGGTCACTACCTCATAGTTAGATGGATCTTAGCTCTTGGCCAGTCAAGCAGTTTGCTCATCACTACATTGTATAGGAGGAATGGTAAAGAAAATGGAATCCGAAGTACTCCAGAGCATACTAGATTCTCGGATTCAGCAGTTTGGAATCGAGCCACGCACATACATCTACATATTCAACATCCCTGTGATTCCCATGCAAGTTCCATAGGCCTCAAGAAGATACTTTTGCTATGGTGGAGGTTATGAGAAATGGTCAGTAGCATGTAGAGGGGAACAAGGTGGACTACAATAAAAAATTCTAATCTCTATGACAGAGAAATGCTTGCATTCTCTAGAAACAGATACAGTTAGTACCATTTAGGGAAGGCACACAGAATAGTAAACAGGACAGGATGAGGTGAGAATCATGAAGAGAGATGCCTAACTAGGGCCACAGGTTTGGGTAGTGTGGTCAGTAAGAACCTGGACCATAGTGGCCTCTATGAAGCCTGTGTACAGGCCACAGAAGGCCAAATCTGTTCAGCTATTGTTGGAATTTAGACTGAACAGAATCTGTGCAAGGGGTCTTAGGAATGCCACTATTCATAACTGCCTTTGCCTGAGTGAAATATGATTAGTTTCATTGGTTTAAATAGTGTGATATGCCAATGACAGTGAAACAATCTTATGAGCACAATTCTTACAAATCACAAAATAATTGATAATTTTGCCTTTAAATAAAGATATAAACAGATTACCTAAAATGTGCATGTACTCTTTCTTGATATCTCCTCCTGAAAGTTCTGCTCTTAGCATTATAATCAACAGATATTTCTTTATACAAGTGTTGAGTTTGAACATGGGTCACGCTGTGATGAGGATGACTTTCTTACCGTCCTTGTCACTTCTAACTGAAAGGACAGAGCTGAGATTTTAGAATAAACTACAAAGAAGGTATCCAGAAAGAAGAGGGATTCTAGAACATAGAAGGTTATGGGACACTAGAAGAGTCTATCTTAGCATTAGAAGTTCTGAATATGTTGGGATAGATGGTGGGTTGGTTGTCTGGAAAAACAAAGAAACAAAAAACAAAAAACAAAAAAACAGGCATCTGCCCAACTGTAGTATCAGTTTGAGGTATCTGCTCCTCCACTTGAGACACTGTGGATTCAGTCATTTGCCATGTAGTTGGAGGACCAGGAAGAAAGACAGAAAGGAAACCTCTTAGCATTCTTGCCATTAGAAAGAAAACAGAAGTATAATCTTTCTTATTGAATTTGCAGGAGAAAGATGCAGAGCTTTTAAGGAAGAAGGAAAGAGGAAATAAAAATTATTTGCACATGTCCAGTGATTCTTTTAGGATCTGCAAAATGCCATCAGCATCTGACTTGTTTATTGATGACCTACACTGCTGTACTAATGTGAAAAGAAACACAGGAACTGGGCTTCTGCAGGCTCAACTCTCTACTGTTCCCATGTTCTCTTTGGAGACAAGACATCCTCAATCACACATCAACTGTAAGTGCTTTTAGGAGTCTCCTTCCTCTGATTAAGAGAAGTGATTTTAACCAGTCTGTAGGGGTATATCCTAGGCACTGGGCCTTTAAACAGGAAGACTTACTCTGAAGAATTCTGAGCACTTAAAAGCACAGTACACACACACACACACACACACACACACACACACACACACTTAATTCAAAAGGAAATCAAAGTACAGAATCCATCAAATTGGATTTGCTGTGCGCTATCAGTCTGTAAGGTTTCTATAGCACTGTGAAAATGC
This sequence comes from Onychomys torridus, assembly GCF_903995425.1. NCBI lineage: Eukaryota > Metazoa > Chordata > Mammalia > Rodentia > Cricetidae > Onychomys > Onychomys torridus. Next base: position 13,681,925 of record NC_050459.1, read on the forward strand.
ATGACCTAGGAGAGATTGTGAGGGGTTGGAATATAATAAATAATACAAAATATAGAATGAAGGTCAACCTGAGATGCCAAACAGGTAGAGGGATGTCCTGTTGCTCTTGGCAGTCATAGAGTTCTATTTTTATAGACCAGATCCTGCCTTCCAAATGAATCCCTAGACAGTGAATTCCTGTCTTCATCTTGACAATGTGAAGATAGTATTGTTCTAGAATTTTATTTTATCATCTCAGACCTTAGTCCATTATGAATTAATTATTCTAATGACTACCTGATCTCACTAGGGTGTTCAATTACTGAAAAGGAGTAATCTGTTGATTAGCTGTTTGCCTGTCAAATCTGTATTAAATAGTTGTTTCCTCCAGAGAAATACACAGTATATATAAATATGATATTTTCTTGACTTGCCAACACATGAGGAAACTTGGAAAGCTTACCCACAGTCCATTATTAACAAGAATAATAAATATTCTTCATCACTGTTGACCATCTTAGAATGGAAAATGCTTGCCTGGTGACTGACAGTCCCAGGGGGAAAAGGCAAGAGATACAGAGTCTAGTAGATCTGCACTGTATCATATGGCACTACAACTCAAAGTGCACTCTTGCTCCTGTTCAGTTGCTTATCATGTATTTTTTCCCTTGGAGATCTCCAGTCTTCCTAGGAATCATCTCAGTCTTTATTTATAATGAGCCCCTCCAATCCTTAGTGTTTGGCAAAATGATACTGTCAAGTTAAGGGCTTGAGTTAGAGTTGTATGGGATAATACAGGCATGGTGAAAAATTACCCCAACAATTTATCTGCTCTGAGGCACTTGGGCCAGGAAGATGTGAGATGTACCAAATGATGGGCATTTTGGTTTCTAATAAGGTTTGGTGGTCTGATGTGCTGTGGATAATCATGAGATAGACTGTTCAACAAGTTCACAGCTGTTGAAATCAAAGTGTCCCATTGGAACATCTATGTGGCATGGCCATAGAGAGTTTGAACAGAGCCCTTCACTTGACAGTAACATTTTGCCAAACACTAAGGACTAGGGAGGCTCATTATAAATAAATTTTGTGATGATTTCTAGGAAGGCCAGACATCTCCAAGAAAAAAAAAAAATACATGACAAGCAACTGAATACAAGTGAGCCATTCCTAATAGAAGAAAACACGTTGGGTTGCATTGACATAAATAGCCTGCCTTTACCAAGGTACCTCATGTCCTAAAACATTCTCAACTGTCTTTTCACCAAAGTCTTGGACCCAACCAAGAAGTAGTTCATCAGATCTATGGCCAGTATTCATGGTCAAGCTCAGGAACTAGTTATTCATTTACTCCATGTGCATAGTACTCACAGGGGAAATAACAGGCTATGGACCTGAGCTAACATCCACCAAGGTACATAATGATGGAGCTAGGGCTCAGCTGTTTTAAGTTTTAAGCACCCTCATCCCTGATTTTTCTCCCTCTCAGGATCTATGGGCATCATAAGCCAAAGACATAAATGACTGGGGTTTGGAATTTCCAGATCATTCACTGTGAACATATGTCTTCCTGTAATAGCCATTTCTCTTGGGACTGGAATATGTTTGTATTTGTCTACCTCATGGATAGTTATTAAAAGTTTATAATCCTAACCTTAATAGTGGTATTTGCAAAGTTGCTAGAAAACAAATAAATATACCCAATAGTTCACTCTTATTTCATCGTTTGTTTGTCTGTCATCTATTACAGAGGCCCTTGTGCTACTTTAAGGGCACTTATCCTGACTCCATGTTTCTTGATTGTGGATGTTTTTCCCTGTTGTCCAGTGACCCTCTCTCCTGCTTAAATGAATGGATGAATAAACCTATAGGGGAAAACCACACAATTCCTCTTGTCTTGACTGTGCAAGTGATGGTGCTTTTGCCTGCTAAAGGCAGGATTCCGTGGACATTTGTGATCCTATATATGAGTTAGAACAAAGAAACCAATCAGTTAATATCCTTACAAAAGAAAAGAATGGGCTTCACTCGTTGGATAGTAGCACTTCATTGACTAAGGCACTAAAGATAATTTCAGAGGCACCAAAATGTGTCAGTGTCACAGTAAGTAAGGAAAACAGAGACTCTTGGATTTATTTGATTAAGAGTGGGCCTAAATTTGTTGGTTACTAGTCTATCTGTATAGTCCATATGGGATGTGTGCAAGTGTGCAAGTGTGTGTGTGTGTGTGTGTGTGTGTGTGTGTGTGTGTGTGTGAGTATGTGTGTGTGTGTGTGTGTGTCCCAACAAAGGGTCTTTGCTTTGTGTTTACTGACCAGCATAGAAAAGATGGTATGGGTGAGGGATTGAGGATTCCTTTTTAAAGTATTTATTCATTTTTAATTTGCATTGATGGTTGTTTTGTCTCCCAGTATGTAAGTGCACTGCATATATACAGTGCTCTCAAAGACCTGAAGAGGGCACCAGATACCATAGATTTGGAGTAACAGGTAGCTGTAAGTCATGATGTGGGCACTGAGAATCCAATCTATGTCCTCTGGAAGAACAGCCAGAACTCTTAACTGCTGAATTAACTCTCCAGTTCTGTGGGGGTTCCTTATAGAAATCTTTAACAGACTTTTATAAAATAAGAAATTTTACTGACCTAAACTGACTCAGAATAGCAAACAACACTACAAAGAGATGTGATCACTCTATCACTCTATCAATTACTCTGTCAATATATGCACTCCATCAATCAATCAATCATCTATCTATCTGTCTATCATCTATCTATCTATCCATCTCTATCTACATTGTGGTGTGTGTGTGTGTGTGTGTGTGTGTGTGTGTGTGTGTGTGTTATGTATTTGTTTCATAAGTTTGTTTTCTACCTATTGGCTATTTTCAACAAACAATTACAATATACCCATTCATCATTCTGGTCAGAAGAATAAAAGAGTACATAATTTAAAAATTAAAGCCATGCATTGACCTTTGGTTGTAAAAGCTGATTGCATGGGAAATCCAAAGCTTAGTAAGTATGGCCATGTTGTTCTCTTAAAGTCAGATTAAACCAAGACAGGCTAAGCACACAGTAAGATAGACAGTTATGTACAGAGTTTCAAATGATCTGAAAGGATATTAACTGTGCTGTGAAGTATGAATACAGTTCAATCTTTTGAGGGTCAAGAGAATTTTTCATAAAAATGTGTTACTATACAACACTTTAATCACTATCTGTGTGGTGTAGAGAGAATGACAAAGTTTTCAGTGTTTAACAAATTCCAACAGGAAGGACCCATCTCATGAGCAATGCTAGAGAGTAATCCTTTAAAGACACTGAGAAGATATTCTGGGACTAGCTTCTCCAAGTTAACATGGATATAGTTGAGATGGGAGAAAATGGTTCTGCCTTCAACTACACACATGTAAGGTCTGGGGATGTGGAGCCAGGTGGAAGTCTAGAACAAACTGGATTGTTTAAGGATTGCCTTCTCTAGAATGTATTTTAAGACATGGAGATTCCCCGCTCTCTTAGCTGCTTTTCCTATGAATAAAAGTCCCAGCTGGGTAGTGGTGGTGAACATCTTCAATTCCAGCACTCTGGAGGCAGAGGTTAGCTGATCTCTGAGTTCAAGGCCAGCCTAGTCTACAGAGCAAGTTCCAGGACAGCCAAGGATACACAGAGAAACCATGTCTTGCAAAATCAAAAATAAAATAAAGAAAGAAAAAATAAAAACGCCCTAGCCCCATTGACTACCTTCCCTAAGAATAAGTGTCCTGGAAAGAAAGGAAGTGGCATGTGGAGATGGGAATCAGACAGAATTGGCAGCTCATCTGTCTGCTCTCCTCTGATTTTCCTGTCTGAGACTTCCTTGTTCTCAGCTTTGGGTTTCTGCAAGAGTCTCTGGATGGAGCTATGGTTCTTAACAAGGCCATAGAGAAGCAAGAGATTGTCTTGCCCATCACTAGAATTGTGGGTAAAGTAATAGCTGGCCATCACTCCTCTGAGTCTTTGTTCCTTCGAGGCACTGTTGACCTTGTCCTTTCTATATGGTCAAACACACTTTTATTTGCATACTTGCCAGTTGTCCATCCTAGAGAGTCCCCTTGCCTGCTGGAAAGGCTAGTTTCATTGTCAGCTTCATATAACCTAGAATCACCTGAGACAGGGACATATGAGAGAGACAATTGAGATTGTTTCTTACGTAGAGACTATCTACAGTGGTAGGGTCTGTGGATGGATGTGTATGGAGGGTTGTCTCATTTTCCTTGGTTGCTTTGGGAAGACACATCTCACTGCAGGCAGTACCATGCCTAAGCAGGGGTAGCCGCTCATTTGAGAAAAGTAACTGAGCACAAAAGTAAGTGGGCAAGCAAACTCACATTCATTCATCCCTCTGCTCCTGAGTGGATCTCATGTGACTGGTTCCTGCTGCCTTGGCTTCTCTGCTGTCATGGACTCTAATCTGGAATTCTAAGTGAAAATATATCCTTTCTCTCATAGTTTCTTTGTGTATGGATATTTTAGCATAGTAATGGAAATGAAACTGAAACACTCACTTTTTGCCTATCCCCACCGATCATCCCTCATTGCAGAGTCACCTCGCTCCCCTCTCTACAATCTTCACAGTGTCTGCAACTGTGCAGGGGAGTTCGGCTTTCTATCTCATTGTCTAGTTGCATCTGTTTGCTTCCAGGGCCCATGGGTGTCAAAGTGTGTGGTATGCCCCTGTAACTTCATAGAGGCAATAGAGTGCAGTAGAGTGCCTTGGACATAATAACTAGTAACCAGAACTTCCCAAATAAATGGGCTAAGCATTAATTAATCCATTGACTTGACAGACAACACATTCGATGAATTCCTAAATTGACTAGCAAGAAATCTTACCATTAAAGATTTCTTCCATGAGGTGGTAATTGTCATTTTCAACTTCATTATGGCCAGAAGGGAAATGTACTTCATTAGTAAACATTAACAGCTCTGCAATTTGGCTTTGTGCTCTTCTTATTATGAGCATTTTCATTATTTCCAGCATGAAAATACATAGTAGGATGTTTTGACTTGGTGAAGAGTTAAGACAGAGGGGTGATACCAAAGATAGACATGGTAGTATCATTTTGGATAAATGAATTCATTAATTAATTGCTAATATTTTCATCAAAATTGTTCTTTTACTATGTATGAAATTCCTCACTATGTAGAAATTCTACTATGTAGAAATATCTTTGAAATGCACCTAAAACATTTAAACCCTTTAAATTAAAAAAAAAAAAACCCTCAAATTTATATTATATATAGAAAAAGCATAACAAATGTAAATGTTTCTGGTAATCTTTAGTTCTTTGGGAACATTAATTTGCCTAAGAAACTCTATTTTTATAACAAATCTACTTTAATTTATAACCAACTTGAAATTCCCTAAATATGTTGTATAAAAATCTTACTTAACAAAAGTTCACAATGTTAAGAATTGAAAAAAAAAAAAAGTTGTACTTGGCTGGCTCCTGAGTTCTTGTGGCCATATCTTTTGTATACTCTGCTTCATCCCCAAAGATAGAAAGAAGAGTGCTAACTCCAAGTCACAGGGTAATGTCACCAGAGTTCCTGTTCCTGCCTTTTCTGTTTCACGTTTGAGAAGAAAGAGCTTCTATGCCCTTCTTCTACTTCTCTGCATGTGACCTGGAAATCCTAACCCCAGGATCATGCCTGTGTGACATATGTATGTGCACATATGTGTGTGTACCTGTGCATGTATTCATGACTGTATGTGTCATACACATGTGTGTGCATGGTGAATGTGCCCATGTGCACATGTACAAAGGCTGGAGGATGATGGCAGGTGTCTTGTGCATTCACTCTGCACCTGCTTTCTTTGAGACAGAGACTCTCTGAGGCAGAAGTTCACTGTTTCAGATTGGCTGGCTGGGCTGCTCCCAGGATCCATCTGTCTCTGCCTGCCACACCAGGCTTATAATAGGCATGTGTAACCATGCTGGATTTTTTTCATGCAGATGGTGGAGGCTTGAATTCAAATTCTCAGGCTTGTGCAATAGGCACTCTTACTCCTCACCCTAATCTTCTAACTTCATGCTATGTTTGTAGTGACTTAAAGAGTCTTTCTTTCTTTCTTTCTTCTTCTTCTTCTTCTTCTTCTTCTTCTTCTTCTTCTTCTTCTTTCTTTCTTTCTTTCTTTTTACTCTCTCTCTACTCTTTCCCTCTCTCTTCCCTCTCTCTATTGCTTTCATACACACACACACACACACACACACACACACACACACACACAGGAGAGAGAGAGAGAGAGAGAGAGAGAGAGAGAGAGAGAGAGAGAGAGGGGAGAGAGAGAGAGAGAGAGAGAGAGAGAGAGAGAGAGAGAGAGAGATTTCCTTCTTGGAATTGGAAACATAGACAATTTGATTGACCTCTTGACCATGGAACCTCTACTCCTGGAACCAGGGTTTTCTGAGGGGAAGGGTGGTAAAATCTCAGAGAAGACTTCCAAGCAATACAAACAGCAAAAGACAACAAAAGTAATGTGTTAGCATCTGCAATATGGAGATTTTTGGAGGGTGCCTGCAGCTGTAAGACTACTGAGCCTATGAAAACAGGAGTCCAGTGGGTACAACAATACCACTTGTCATCCAGAGGGGTTTGATTTTAACCTAGAATGAACACATAAGGGACACAGGAAACAAAATCTTTGGAAAATTAAGTGTATATTTTAGGAAGAAATGGTTCACGGTACCATGCCTTAGACAAAGCAATGACAAAACATGTATCCCTATTCTTCCAAAATCAGACTATAAACACCTCAAGTGTGCCCCCCATCCAAGGAAGACTAGTCTTCCTAAATGAGGTATGTACAAAGACTACAAAGAACACACCTCAGGTGTTATTAAAACCCAGAGTAACCATGAGTTTTTAAATAAAGATAGAAAAGAGGATTATTCACTCAGGTCAGAATATCATCTAAATGATGTGGTATACAGAAAGGAGCTGCCATCCACATTGTCCCTGTGTGGTATAACTCCATACTATAAGACAGTGGCATTCTGTCCAGATTAACATTTTTTCATACTACAATGGTGATCTGAATCCACAGTGTCCAGTTTGGGTGCAATATCACACTGAAGGTTAGATGCTGCAGTTTACATACAATAAAACTCACACAATAAAATGTTACAATGTTGTTGTTGTTGGGAACTCCTTTTGCAAGATCTGTAGCAGTCAATCCTTATTTCAAACACTGAATGACTTGGGGGAAATGACAGTTGATTTCTTCTTATTTTTTCTTTTATTCTTTCCCTCTACAGACAACTTATTTTCTGAAAATCAATCTCATTGTAAAGAGATACTTACCAGAGGAAAGTAATCTGACTGTCCCCAGGGGACTTTGCAGATACAAGTGAGGACAGGCAGCCACAAAGCTACCTCCCCTGCTACAGGAGTGTGACATTCTCTCATAGTGGAGAAACAAAAGATTTGGTGACTTTAGCATTAGTTATTAATGCATAAAAAGTAGTCAAAACGAGATATATAAAAGCTGAAAAACTTCATTAGAAGGTTTTCTTCCCTCCCTGCTTTCTCTGCCTCTACCTGCCCTTTGCATTCCAACTGAAATTAGACAGAAAATAAGGATGTCCACCCTCTCTAATCCCTCTCAATATGGGTCTTGAACTCTTAGAGCAAGAAGACAAGAGATATAGCTGCAAGGGATGCAAATTGCATTGCATTTTCAGAGAAAACATTTGCTTTGCCTCAGAATATGCTGATTGCTAACATTAGTTTTGAGGGTGTGGCTAACAAGTTTGATTTGTGTGTAGCACCACATTACATAATTACACCATTTCAGTTCTTGTTAATGTAGGAAATAAATTTTATTATTGCAAATATATATTGGAGAAATGAGGCTGTACCCCATACATTTTCTGAAAACTAAATAGGACTGAAGCAGCTTGACTTCAAATACCAGCTCATTTCTATATATGAAAAAAAATTGAGTATTTTAGGGTTTAAATGGTGGTATTTCTTGCTTAAATGTTGTGACCCCACCATCTGTATGAGTGAGGAACACTCCTTTTATTTCTTTTCGATAACAAAAATAATACTAACACTATGAGTTTGGAACACAGGGACTGGGCTGATGCCAGAAACTGTCTCACTCCATAGGTACTCATGAACTTCCTCTGGATCTAGATCCGTAAAATCCTATTTTCTCTCACAAGTTATAAGATTGAAAACAAACTCAAATGCTTTCCTAGAATAGCTATGTCAAATAGGCACACTCTTGGCTCCATCACCATGGTGCTGTGAGGGACTCATTTTGTCTGCAGCATTGTTTGCATTTCCCTCTGTTACCCACATCTCCCTTCATTATCCATAGTCATCATTATGTGGAATTTGGTGCAACACAAACACATTAGGGCCTCCACTTCTAGAAAAAAAGTTTAGATTGAACATTTCAAAGAAAGATCATAACAATTACTTCAAAAGAAATAGCAATAGGTACATTAGGTGATGAGAATGTAAAAATAGACCAAAATAGACTTAAAAGAACAGTTAAGGGAATTGGGCTGAAGGTGCAAAGTAGAGAGCCATGAATGACAGAGGCTTAGTCACAGGAGGGCAAGGTCATGTTTAATGAAGCTAAAAAAAAGTGAATTTGGAAGAAGCTGAGGAGGATTTGGGGAACTATTTGTTATTTTGTGCAACCGTGTTACATAGATTCTATTTTCTCCTCATTTTTTGCCTGTCCTCATCCAATATTCTTTCCTGGGTCCTGTTACGTCTTAGAGCTAGATTGAACAAAAATAGACAAACTATTAATCCTACAGTGTGAGGGTTATGGATACTCACTTTTGCTGTTTGAATGAATATGGTAAAATGAATTTTAATGGATTTGTTTTGTGAAATTATTCCATAAAATACAGTTATATTTAGATTATTTCTAAATAAATTGTTAACATGTAGTTGTTGATGTGCATACATGAAAGCCCTATTTTCCATCTCAGGGATTTATACAGTTGAAAAGGAATTCAAATACAACTTGCTACATTATTTATTTTGGTATCAATTGATTTGAAATTGCTTAAATAGTAGATATTTTAAATAAATTAAATCCACTAATAATTCAACACAAAATCTGCCTCTATACAAATATTTTAAGTAGCCATGATATTTAAAAATGCTATGGATAACTTCCTCCTCTGATAAGACATAACAGTATATTGTTTACTGTTGGTTTCAGAAGCTGCAGGTATTTTAGGAAAAATGCTTTTTGTTTTCTATTACTAAACAATCTGTTTCATTATGGCACTATGTACAGTAGGACAATTTTATAATCTACTTTATTACGTTAGCTTTAATTGATTTATCTTAATCAAGTCCATATGGATCTTTCATGGTACAAATACCTCATGCCATTGTGCTAAATCAAAACTAAATTAACGCTCATTTTTGCGCAACCGAAAGCAAAAATCAGATGAATTTTTGGAGAAAGTGATGCTACCAGGCTCTCTCAATTATCAAGGAATGTAAAAATATACAGATTAACACAGTTTATATCATGCACTTAGTAATCAATCCATAGCCAGGTCCCCAGTGACTCAACAGTCACAGTGGGACATTAAAAGCTGACTAAGCATCATCTCAAAATCCATTTGCCCAAACAATGTTTATATCACATTTTACAAATTTGTCAATACTTTATAAAATGGCATTTGGGAACTTAGTGACTATCCCTGGTTGAAGCTCAAGGACAAGTATATATTATTTAATGGAATTATCTCAACTACTCTCTTGAGCAGCATCAGCTCAGAATTTTAACCCAACTGTCCATCATCAACTGCTTTCCATTAGCCCCTTTTGCTGGCAAGTTGAATTTCTGTGGTGAAATTAGCCGTTGAGATTCCAAGGCTTCCACCTTCATTGATTAAGAAAAGATGACTGGCACCCAGAGGTCTCCTCAAATGCCATCGATGCACAGAGTCCACCAGAGTCTTGAGTGCCTGTCTGGACATCCTCTCTTCCCCTTAGCAGGTCTTCTCTGATGGCCTCCTCGCAGCCCTTTCCCTTTGTGAGACATGGCCCTGTTTAGTTATGTCTGTTTCTCCCACAAGCTGGAGTCTGCCTTCCCTAACAGGTTATCCACTGCACAAAGGGACACTGTCTACTCTCTCCTTAGAGAACCGATAGTCTGACCTCTAAGTCAATGATACCACTAGAGCTGAGTACATTGGGGACAGTGTGAGAAATTTCTCAAACCTCCAACAGCATATTCTAAGTATGGAAAATAACAGGGATAAAATTATGCTAAGCTGAAAATTCTCCCCTACAGCGCATTAAAACATATAAAAGATAGCTAATACTAGTATTTATAGTTTGGAGATTAAGACTAATCTAAAAACACATAATCAAGTATCACAAGGAGATTCTAAAATAAAAATAAATTGCTAATGCATATATATTCACACACAAAATGAAAGTATGCATGGTCCTTAAAGATAAAGTGCCTAAGTGCCTTTTTATGCCAAGGAAGGGATGAAAATGAAATCCCTATTATTTTTTAATACCCAAATAAGTTTTGTACCTTTTAACATCTACTGATGTAAATGGCTCTTAGTGATAAAATAAAGTGACAGATGAATTTTATAGGAATTGATAACAAAAAAAATGTCACATGTCCTTTAGTGAATATAGGTGACTGATAAAATGTTCCACATCAAATCATTTCCTGCTCACTAGGAACAGTAGGAATAATGTAGCAAACCCCATACCACCTTAGGGAAACTGCCTAACTTCTGAGACATTGAAAGCTCTCACTTGTTCTATACCTGCATATTTCTATCACACATGGTATCTGCAGGGGTCCCTGTTCAATGGCTCATTCTTTGTGAAAATAAACAAGAACTCTGTCCAGACAACCAAAGCAAGTTTCTTTTCTTTTCTTTCTTTTTTTTTTCTTTCTTTTTTTCTTTCTTTCTTTCTTTCTTTCTTTCTTTCTTTCTTTCTTTCTTTCTTTCTTTCTTTCTTTCTTTCTATTTTTATTTTTTTGAGCTGAGGATCGAACCCTGGGCCTTGCACTTGGTAGGCAAGCTCTTTACCACTGAGCTAAATCCCCAACCCCCTAAGTGAGTTTCTTATTGGTGTCCATTTCTATTGCATGAAAACAAATTAATATTTTCCCAGTACATAAGAACTTTGTATGACTATGAAAACTAGTTTATTTTTCTATTCTAATGTTATAATTGTTTCCACCTTGACAAATAGATGGGGGTGTATTTTAAGTGCATGTGAGAAGTCTATCATAGACTTCCTCTCCTGTGTCAGAGACAGTGATTTTTGTTTTGTTTTGTTTTGTTTCTTGAGACAGGGTTTCTCTGTGTAGTCCTGGCTGTCCTGGAACTCACTCTGTAGACCAGGCTCGCCTTGAACTCATAGAGATCGTCCTGCCTCTGCCTCTTGTGTGAATGATTAAAAGTGTATACCACCACTGCCTCACTAAAGACAGTGATTTTTTTGTTTGTTTGTTTGCATTAAGTGGTTAAATATATATATATATATATATATATATATATATATATATATATATATATATAACATTTTTTTTCTTTTTTTTAATTTAAATTTTAAAAATTACACATCAGCCATGGGTTCCCCTGTCCTCCCCCCCCCCCCCCCCCCCCCCACTTCCCCCCCAGACCCTCCCCTCTCCATGGCCAAGACTCCCCTGGGGATTCATTTAAACCTGGTGGATTCAGTACAGGCAGGTCCAGTCCCCTCCTTCCAGGCTGAGCAAAGTGTCCCTGTGTAAGCCCAAGGTTCCAAACAGACAGTTCATGTACTAGTGATTTTAATCTCAACAAAATGTAATGTTTTTGAAATTAAACAATAGAGATTTGTCTACATACAAATAAAGTGTCATAAAAGAACCCTCACAAAAGGGTTTACTTATTTATTTATTCCATTAAAAAATAATAAATCATGATTCATCTTCATGATTGAAATCTGATGTCTGTGAGCCACTAGTGCAAGGAATCTTCCCAGGCTTCCCTTAGCCTTCCACACACTATGTGGTCATCATTACCAAACCTGCTTCAGCCAAGAATCAGTTACCAACACGCACTCATCACACCAGCCAATCAGAATACAATGGACAGGTGTGAGTGATTTCTCAGCTTGAACTCCTAATCTACCCTTCTGTACTCAGAGTGACAACCCAGTTTCAAGATACATGCATGTGTGTCCAGAGATAGACAAATAGGTGCACATACCTATACATCTGAACCTTCTAAACTGCAGTCTCTGGAATATCTCACACATGGACAGCAGGCTTCTCTGAATTACAATTTTACAGTAGAGAATACACTCCAGTGAACAGTAGGATAAAATGCAGGTCAAGATAATTTTATACTGCACTATACACAGCACTTAACCTTGACCCTCAATACAAGTTAGCCGCATAAGACATGTGCTACACCCTGTGCTTCATTTTAATGTGGAATGCAGAGAAGTCAGGGAAAACTAAATGATGTGTCTGGTCATACTCAGTGGGGAGCAAGGGCACCAAGGAAAGGACTCTGGGTTTGACTAGAGTTCAGCAAATTTGCCTCCTCCATTCTGGTCCTCTAAGGAAACCTCTGAGCATAAAATCAGTTTAAGCCACCCTTTACATGTGTCCACTATAATTTCTATTATCCCAATAGCAATTACTTTCAATGGCTGCCGATCTTAGTAGCCAGCAGGTGTGTCTAACTTAATTACCTTGGGTGTTGCCAATCATCATTGTTCAATGCACTTGCTGAGACCTGATTGTGTTCCAATGTTTTCTTCCACGGGGCAACCTCATGCACCCCTAAAACAAGCCTAACCTCCTGCTCACCTACAATTCTTCCTCTTCCATGTCTGGCACATCTCTTGGCCTACCCTCCATCCTTCCTTATCACCTAATATATTACTCACTTATTCGGTCTTCTAGATTTGAGACTTTACCCATGCTTATACTTGGTTACATATATATGTATACACTATAGGCTAGGGTCAGCATATGAGGGAGAGGGGGAATATCTTTTTTTTTTGTCTGAGTTTGGGTTACCTCACTTAATATTATTTTGCATATCCATCCATTTTCATGAAATTTTTATTTCTCTGCATTCTGAGTCCAAACCATGAGCTTTTGCCTCTCCCCATCCCCCATTAGGTTGTTCATTCTCAGCTTCCTAAGCTTCCATTTTTTTTTTTTTTAGCTCATTACAAACATTATTCTCATTTAATTCAATGGAATCTAAGAAACATAAACTAAAGTGATCCTATATAAGCCTCTTCTCATTGATTATTGGTGGTTGCTTCCTACCACAGCAATGCCCTTGAAGATCTGGCTTTGGTCATACAGCCTTTTACAGAGGCATGACCATTTAGCATGTGTCCCTGGGTTCCAAGATTTCTGTTTCATCTCTAAGTGGGAGAAAGCAGTATTTTATCAAGAATGGGGTATCACTACCAGAGACTAGAACAAAGTATGATTTGAGAAATACCCACACATCAGAGTAAAATCCTCTAGACTTCACACACACACAAATGCCAGAATAGATTTACAATCAACTCACTTACATCAATGCAATTCAATTCAACATTTTCAACTCTCAGACATGTTTTAATATATTTTTCTTGTCATTCAGCTTCTATGATATCACCTTTTCACAACAATGAACTGAGTACTGTGATTTTTTTAAACATAAAGTCTTATGTGTGGTGTGCAGTATTTTTAGTTTTTCTTCTATAGTTCACATGCATTTCTAATTATAGCTTATGCAAATACATTGCAAAACTTCTTGCTTACAGAGGACATTTTAAAACCATTTAAATTGACTGGGTGATGTCAGTTCCATAGTGACCAGGTGACCTCAGCCTACTGGCCAGGTGATGTCAGCCCTGTATTGACTGGGTGACATTAGACTAATTATGTCTGTGTGACATTAGTCTTACACTGGGTGGATGGCATTTGCCCTATACTGACTAGAGGGCATCAGTCTCATACTGACTGGGTGATATTAGCCCTTATATTGCTTGGGTAACATTTGCCTTATACTAATTGGGTGATATTAGCCCCCATACAAACATTTACATTTCATTTCGCTGGAAGCTTCATGGTCCACAGACTTTCTTGCCAGGATTTTGAATGCATCATGGATTTCAGGTCTAGTGGTCATTCCAGGAGGAAGCCTGCTCTTTCCAAATAAGGCCAGTTATATCCTGTTACCAAATTTTATGGAAGAGAAAAGGGAGAGGTGCTAACTGAACATAGGCTCACACTTGGGCTTTAGAAATGTGTTCACTTTTGTGTGCTGATTATACACATAGCTGTAGGGAGTCAGGTACAGGAATTCACTGGACAATGGAACTGGAGTGGTTGAAGTGTATAAAGGCAAAGCCTGGGTGTCTGGATTAAATGCATCTGCATAGGCTTTGTAATCAAGAATTCTCTTCTGTATTACTCAAAACAGAATACTGAGAGGCTGTCCCATTCTTCTACTGTGTCACCTTAACAACAGGCAGATGATCGCTGTGGCTGGTGAAGCAACAAAGCCATCTTGAAGACTGATGTCAAAACACTGGAGATGTTTATTGGGTATTTTATTTTAAATTGACTGCATTAAAGACTTCATTCAGAATTAGCCAGTTGATGCACACAAGCAGTTTTCCCAATTCTCTGTGGATTTCTATGGTTTATTTCTATAATAATCTTAGTTGATTTTTACAGTATATATTTAGCATTTATATGATGAACACTTTAAATTTAGTGTTGTAGTAAATTTGTGCATTTATGTGACAGACAAATGAATATTTTCATAAAGTAGCTAAGGCCACTAATAGCCATAGTCTCTTTTTATCAATTCAGTAGTTGGAGGCAATCCCATGGCGGAGATGGCAACAGGGACAATAGTCCTCACAGACTAGAATATGAGGCCACATTTTCACTTCTTTTACCTCTCTACCAGGTGTCCCCCTCAAAGAGTTATCTAGAAAAATAGGAATCATATAAAGGTGAGGGAAATTCTGTTTGCAAATTTTTGGTATTCTATGCTAGGTGGGCTCCCATTGTTTGCCTCCAAATCCATTCCCTTTCCTTTGTTCCTGCATATTAATTAAATCTATAGAACCATTTGTCCAATCTGAATGTAAGGAAGCTGTGTTCCAGTTCGCTCTAGTTCCTGGGTAGTAATGAGATCTATACTGCCTTTGGCTCAGTCTAGCATGGTTCTTCATATTGCTATATTGGGAAGATGCAGGTCTCTAAGATGACAGAGCACACAAAGAAGAGGCATGGACAAAACGTTAGGTCCTTATGTGCTACAGTTCAAAATAGACAAAAGAAACACCTGCTCCTAGCAGTCCTTCAGAGGGTCCCTATATCGTAACATGCATCTCCAATCAGATATATACAATCGGGAATGGTTCACAATGATCTCCACCCCCCTTCCCATTTCACAAGGAAGACAAGTTGCTAAATGGTCTTATTAATTTAAAAAAAAAAAAAAAAAACCAAGAGCCAGATAATTGGGGTGAAAGCTAGAAGATCAGAGAAATAGAACAAGCCTCAGCCAACCTCACCTTACTAACACCTCAGTCTCCACAGCGAGACTTCCTGTTTACTCATGCCTTGTATATCTTTCTGTGCCCTGCCATCTTCCTTCCATCCTTCCTGGAATTAAAGGCATGGGCCACCATGCCTGGCTGTTTCCAGTGTGGCCTTGAACTCAGAGATCCAGACTCTGCCTCCCAGAGTGATAAGATTAAAGGTGTGTGCCATCATGCCTGACCTCTATGTCTAATTTGGTGGCTAGCTCTGTTCTCTGATCCCTAGATAAGTTTTATTGGGGTGCACAAATAAAATATCACTACAGGTAGCAGCAGTAGAGAAAAGTGAGGAAGTATTTATGCAGGTCATGAACAAAGAAGTAATCCCAAACTCCTATCAATCTGTATGTGCTCCAAACTAGTGACCCCTCTGTGCAAGATTATCATCTGAAAGAACGGCAAGGGGTATCATCCTGGTGGCTAATCTATGCAGATGTTTTAAGTAGTTCAGAGAAACCAAACCTCTGGTCTTGAGAGTGTGAAGCAGATTGTAAGGCCACAGAATATTGGGGAGGACATGGGCATCTACCTGAAAGAGAAGGCTGATATGTGTGGTCTACACAGAGGGAGTAGCGGTTGAATGGGTGAGCATGGCTCATGTCAGTGGAACAACATGTAGGTCCACTAAAAGCACATGCCATCCTGTGAATGGGAGTGTGCAGGAGCCAGTGCCATCTCATGGAGGCCCTTCATACCTAGATTTTCATTTTTTCCTGTCAGTGTTCCCTTGTCACATGACCATAGCAGGGTAACTGTGACTATATATGGCTGCCAATCACCACTTATTCTCTGCAAGTTCCTCCTCCGAGATCCTTATTTTCCCAGAATCCTGCTTATCTTCACATTACTGAGTACATTGCATTTTATACTCTCTTCATATATGCTTGACATGTTGTTGTTTATCTTCTTATTTCATTGGCAGCTGGAGGTCTGAGCCCACACCTTACTGTGTAATCATCTAGTTTTCAGTCCTCTGAGCCAGCTGGCAGTTTTGTACCTTGGGAATGGATACCCTATTTTGCAATGGAGGTGGCTTTAGTATATGATTTAGACTCTAATATTGAATGAGTTAGGGATGGCTCGTTTCAACAAATGACTACCAGCCAGCTTCTGTTCTAGAAAGTAGGAAATCACCAATCGTTGCATGTGGTCTTTAAAAGTGAGTGAGTGCCTATTCAAGTTTCTACTTCAACATTGAAATAGTGGCCAAGACTCTTAATAATTTGGTGATTATAGATGGTATTTGTTTACACACAGTAGAAAGAACAGCATTGGAAGCTGGATACTCTGAGCTCTGGCTGCTAGTCCTTCATTTGATATACATATAGGGGGTACAAGCTCTAGAGAACCTCAGCGACTCTGGTGGACAAAGGTCAGAAACCTCATGAACAGTCCAGCAAAAGAGCCCATCTAACATAAATCATGGCTTCTTCTGTGATCTATATTGGGTCAGCCAAGTAATACCTTTGTTTTCTTGGATGCTCTAATGCCAGACAACATACCTATTGTTTAAAATGACAAAATACTAATAAATCTTCTAATGATATTATCAAACGCTGGCATTATTATGAGAAAAAAAGTACTTGCTTTTTCCAATCAACTTCTTTCATAAATCCAGGAAGTTTCCTGCACCAAAGTTTATCTACAGAAAGTGAGCCGAGTAGAATGCTCTGAGTGTCCCATTAGCCTCTCCCTCTCTCTGAGAGCCTGCCCAGTCTGTCAACTAGCAATCAATCAACAACCATGAGATGGGGCTGAGCACAATTTGAGCTCCTTCTTTATTTTACCAGATAAATTGTATGACCCTGATCCATCATGGCCCTTGCTGAGAGGGATTCACTTGAGGACAGTATCTGCTTCTAAGCTGGGTTTGGAAAGAGGTGACTGGGGAGATGAACCACAACATGGTGTGTATGCCACAAAGCACCTGATTTGTGAAATCTCCACCAAGTCTTTTCTGTTATCAGATACTGTTTCTCCTAGAACCAGCACTCCAGGGGCAAGTCAATAATGCTTGGAGAGCTGCGTTTCTTAGCACCAAATTCTCCCAGTCTCTTTGACCATTTTTGCATGTAGCAATAGACTTTGCATCTGTAATTTACAAGGAGGGATGTGAGGTATTCCAATGTGCTGGTAGAAGAAAAGTACCAAATAGGAACCTTGACACCAGGATGCTCACATGATGGAGGGTAGTTAGAAACACGGAAACAGTCAGATGACTCTTGATTGTTGACTGTATGGCCTATGGCATGGAAACTCACAACTTGCCACGGCATTCATCCTGGACCCACCCCATACCACTTAAATACCTTTATAATTTGCCTCAACATTTTGTGAACTATTTTATACTATATTCGTAATAAACAGCAAAATGATGGTAACTAAGTCAAAGCATAAAATTCCTATGTATCTTTGCTATGAAGGCACAGCTGATCAGGGGAGGCCACATTTGCCATTTCTTGACTGGGCCCAGATTCTTAATGGCTTCCTTAAGCTAGCCTAGGCACCATCCCTCTGCACCACTAACGTAGGAATTTTTACTGAACAGATAGATATTTGATAAATTTGTAAAGTTTGATTGCTAGCCCAATAGAAAGGGCAAAAATTTGGTTTATACCTTTACCAGGTGTGCTAGGCTTTTGAAAGAAGACACAAAGGGCCACGTGAAATATAATGAAGAAATAGATACTTGTTGGTAACTTCAAAGCACAATTGTGCAGATAAGATTATTTCTCCGCTTCTCCTGAATTTCAAGTTCTATCTTGGAGCACAGAGCCTCCTAGAGTGCAAGAGCATTTGCTCTCCTAATGGCACAAATTCACCTTCAGTTATTGTGCAAAAGCCCCTTTCTAGCATTCCTTTTGACATACCATGTGCAAAAAATTTGTCCATTTAAAACTGGAAAGAGTAAGAAATAAAACAACTCAGGCAAGGGTGACCTTCCATCTGTCACAGTGTATAAGAGGGAACAAGAGAAGGTCTTGTATTCCTCAGTTATCACAGCAGCTGTTTATTGCAATACAGACTTTCCATTTACAAAAGAGCACATTGCCATGAGCAGAACATCTCTGGAGAGAGGTAGGCCCTGTAGATCCATTAGTTACCATGCTATGCACAGCAGTGGTGGGGTCTCTGGGCAGCCAGAGGAAAGAACATTACAGCCATTCTCAGGTTCCCCTATCACAGACTTAATGTATGCTATTTCAGCTTCTCTGGGGGAGAATCTCTGCATCCTCTCTCAGGATTATGTGTGACAGGTAAAATATCACTTTTAGTGGAGTAAACCCCACTAAATAAATGAAACCCATTGCAGCCCATTGAAGAACATACCTTTCATCCTGAATTTATGATTGGACTCTTTTATTTTTGTGTTCATTTTTATGATTTCATAGTTTAAGAATGTTCTCAATAGAAACAACCTCATATTTCTGAATGTAGAATCATATAGTAATTGTTCAGATAGGCTGCATTTGACAATTGCAGTCTTCATAGTAGATGTTTTGTTTATTATGTCCCAGGTACTTTGTTACATTTATCCCCTTCTAAGAAGACATTGACAAAGGAATGAAAGGTAGGAATAGCCACAGTTGTTTTATAACAGTCATTCAGTCCCATAAACACATACCCCAAATAGTTTTGAAAATGACTGAAATATACTAGGAAATATTAGTTCAATATTTCTCAGCCTTGTACCTTTATCTCCAGCTGTGATGAACAGTTATTAGTTATTTTCTTGGCTGTTTATTCACTGAACCACTCATTATTGACTTCACAGCACCAGATGTTTGAAGCCATCTTATATCTCCATATCTCATATAAAGGCCCTGCTCAGAAGGTGGCATGTTATGATATTGGTTTTTCATCATAGAATTGCATTTGCAAGCCATGAGGTACCATACTTATGTCATAGGTATATGGAGGTGTAGAGCTAACTCCCATTATCTGCACCAGAAGGCAACAGGATCCATGGAGAAGGCATGCTCTTAAACTAGGGTTGCTTTCTACAAAGGAGAAAAGTAATGGTTGGTTTAATAGGTCTGATGTGATGCTCATCTGAAAAACAGGTTCTCACATCACCCTCCACATTTTGTAAGGAGATGATTATCCAGCAAGAGTTGCTAAGTTTTTTATTTCCTGGAATTCCTGTCAGTACCTGAGATCCAGAGATAGCATCAAGAGATGGGCTCTTAGGAGTTAAGAGGCCATGGTGCTTGGCCTTGGGAAAGGGATTTACATATATGTTTATCACTGTCAAACAGTGCCCATTCCCTCTTTGCTTTTCTATGCCTTCTGCACATGAGGATTTAGCCTTTACCCCTTGCAAAGAACAAAACAACAACTTCATATCTTAGAAGGGGAAGGTATGAGAGTTATCAAAGTCTTCCCAGCCTTTCATGTGGGAGCACTACTTACCTGGTCTCAGGTGTTTGTAAAAACAGCAGGTGTAAAGACAGAAACTGTCATAGCCAGGCTTCAAGACATCATCAGTGATTATAATCTTCTTACATCCATTCCCTTCCATGGTTCTCTCCCTCCCTGTGACCCATTCAACAGTGAATACTGTGTGAGGGATCTGTATGTATGTGGGTTCTGTATATATGTCATAAATCACTGGAGTTTTCTCCCAAGCCTAGTAGACCAACTCCCCATTGGTCATCCAGTTACTACCTTGTGAACACTGTCTAGAAACTCACAGGAAGACTACTCAATATAGAAAGAGGCTCCTGACAAGTAAGGAAAAGGAAACTGAAGGGCTGGCCAATAGGCAGGTACTTATGTCACCAATGTTGTGGATCACCAAGGTCATGGGTCAACTAATCCTAAGTCAGTAGGTTGTGTCCCAGCCATAATTTTATTGCATGCACATCACAAACTTCACCACCACTAGCAATCTAAGGCACTGCTGAAATCAGAATTTATAGTAATGGAGAAAAGATGGGCATTTACCCTTATGTTTCTCAGTGAAGTTGCTATGCAACAATAGATTATTTGAAATGACAGAAGGGTCCTGAACAAGGTAGGAGCCATATTGATCCAGTTGAACAAAACATTGTATTTCCCAGCTGCTGTTTGCATACTCTTCAAGAACAAAGGAAAATAGTAAATTCAACATGCTAAGGCCATGAAACAAATCTCAAGAAAACACTAGATTTAAACACTAAAGAGCATTGTCTCTGACCACAGTGAGAAATCAATAACAATAGTGGCTCAGGTGTTTTGAAATTAAAAATGACAATGCAAAATACACAGTAGATAAAATAAGCAATTAAAAGGAAAGGAAACATTCAAACTGAATGATTGCAAATTTAAAATCTATTAAAACTTGTGTGACCCTTTTAAAATGATGCTTATGAGGAAATGCATATTTTTTTCTCTTTTAAAAAGATTTATTTTCTTTTTAATTATGTATATGTGTATATGCCTGTGTGGGGACATACACATCTTAGTACAGGTACCTTTGGAAGCTAGAGACCTTAGGTCCCTCTGGAACTGGAGTTATGGGTGATTAGGCCCTACCTGATATAGGTGCTGGGAACCTAACTTAGGTCCTTGGCAAGAGTTTTAGCCGTTGAATGCTTATACAAAAAGAAACATACAAAATGAGTTAGCTGAGGTTTTGCCTCAGGAAGTAGATGAGGAAAAGGAATTTAAATCTAAACTAAGGAAATGGAGGATTTGAAAGTTGGCTTAGTACTTAAGTGCACTTACAGAGGACCTGGTTCAAGTCTCAACATCAACATAGCAACTCATAATGGGTCATGTGTCCTCTCCTAGCATCCTTGGGGAACTGCAAGCAGATGGTACACATGAGAAAACATACATACACATAAAATAAGAATAAATAAACCTTAAACTAAAACAATGACATAGAAGGACTTAATAACATATACCCATGAATGAATTTAAAAGAAAACGATGTTAAAAGTCAAAAGATGTGTCCTTAGGAAAATGAAATAACAAACATTGACTGGACCACTGAAGAAAAAGAGAGACATAGGGAACTGCAAATAAGACATGTCCCCACTGATTGTGAGACATTGAACAAATATATAAAATTTCTATAAAATCTTCTTGCCCAAAACTAACTGGTTAGAGAAAATGACCAAAGTGGTGGTAGGAAATTACAGCCCACCAGAAATTTAACACATGGCTAAAAAGAATGTCTAAGTCATCTTGTAGGTGAGGAGAATTGAATTCTGTTGCTGCAAGTCCTCCTGGGTAAGAAACTCAGAGGCTGGCACTCCACTGTCCAATTTTGTCAAATGTTTCAGAATAACAAATTAAATTTTCCTATAGTTTTGTATAAAAATGGAGGAAAGGAAAAGATTTCCCAAACAGATTGTGACATTATCATAATTTAATAGAAAACCTGTCGAAGACTTTGCAAAATAATTTAATATAAAGAAGCAAACAAGGAAAATTATCGATTATAAACATAGAGACCTCAAAAATCCTTTACACCTAGCCAATAAGTTGAGCTCACATAGGAAGAACAGTGGGCGTCCTTTGTCTTTGAAGAACAGAACAAGGAGTCACTGTTTACCTTTTTATAACAACGAAGTATTAGACAAGGGAAGAATCAACTTTTGTTGAGATTGCCCTAAAACTCTTCTGCTAGTTTTATAATATAGATCAGTGATCCCTGACTTCTAGAGGACATTTTCTTTTGGGCAAAAATAAACCCCAAATTAGAAAATCATGAGCTTCTATGGGAAAAAAATATAAAATAGTTTTCAGTTGTTTAAAACAAATAAAAAGAAAAGTAAAATTGTTGGTTAAATCAATGACTTTAACCCATATAGGTTTTTAGTCATTTAAGTTCCTACGTTGAACTTACTTTTATGTCCTATTTTGCTTCAGCCTTCCATGTGACTGGTTTCCACAAACCATCTTACATGTGTAACTACATACCAGGTACACCATGGGGAGGCAGTTATATCCAATCTGCAGGTTTATTCTGTCCTGTGGTTTTGCATTTGGTTTTATTTGTTTGTTTATTTCTAACACGCCATTGAGTACATCTTCAATTTTTCAATAAACTTTTGTGACCAAGAATCCCTGTCTCCCTAAAAATTGATCCTAGGTCAGCAAGTGTGTCAGTGAGTGTGCTGAGGTTCACTACTCTGCATTCGATGCCTGCGGCCCTACCACCTACTTGCCCAACTGTGTGCCTTTAATTTCCCTTTTCTATTGACGTCCTAGAGACCAAGAATTACATTCTCTAAGACAGTTCCTAAAAACCTCCTAAGGAAGGTCTCCCACAAATTCAGGAAAGAAATCATGAACACGCCTTTTTAGGTCCACCAAGGAAAGAAGTATAGAAAAGAAGGCAGGTGGCCCACATGGCAAGAGCTGATTCTGGACAGGAGCCCTCACTTCGTCTTGAAGAAACTGTCTAGGAAATGCTGATGTCATTTTGCAGATTGCAGCAAAATGTTCAGAAACCAGGCAACAGTGCTTCAACACTTGAGCCTCCAGGACGGAAGCAAGCACTTTCCCCAGACTACCATATTCCTCCGACCTGTGCAGGGAGTCATCACCCTGCCTACACACAACTATGCATAATAGACAGTTCTGTATGGAGGAAGAGTGCCAACAGAAATCACCTGTGCTGACTTCCAGAAACCTCTAGAATACCTCGGGGCCCTTCCACTGTGATTTTGGATCAGTCATCCTTTAAGGTTTTTGTAGAGTTGAACCATAAGGAAAATCTGAAAGATGCAGACCAAGAATGCTCATAATGGCATGGATGATGACACAGTGGATGGAGCTCAGCAAGAAATACCAGGAAAAAATGTCTATTGGTTCTCCATTTTCAAAGAAGCCTACATTTCAGGACTGCAGTCTAGGAGTGCCAGTCACAGACATGGTCAACACATTGTGTTTTCTGGAGCTGAGATGGTGTGAACAAGAGAAAGTCTGTCTGACAGGAGGTTGGAGGGGAAAAGTGTGTTGTTTCCTCCATGGATGGCGAGCACTGGATAGGCTACAGGGGTTCTACCACATTATTTCTTTTATCTGAGTGTGAATCTCTAGTTCTTTATAAGCGAAGTTTTCTCTGAAAAAGGAGTTAAATGTAAATGCAAATAAGGCTTTTTCTAGAAACACATGCATGCACGCACACACACACACAATCATACACATGCACACTTACGCACACTCAGATACACATACACACTCACACACATGCATGTACACACACTCACTCATTCACACACACACATACACACTCATGTACACATGCATACACATTCAAAACAAGAGCAACCATCATAAACACATATATTGCTTTCTATACCACATTAGCAAAGTAGAATTTCAAATTCAACTCCTCTCCCCATCAAGTCAGAGATCATTTTGATTGAGGATTCTTGGGATGTTGCCATTGCTACAATCTGACTCCTTCTGTATTTTCTTGGTGTTGATGCCCATGTCGGTGTTGATGCCCATGTCGGCATTGGTCTGGGTAGTAGCTTACACATTTATCAAACCCCTCACATATGGGCCCTCAGAGATAATCCTAGTTTCTGTATCAATGCAGTTATTAATGAAGATATCCCAAAGAGAATGGTGATGCTGACTTTATGAATGAAGACATTCTTCTCAGCCATCCACCAACTACTTACTTAACATGCAAATACATGAAACAATGTTTATTCTCTCAGATATCCATGCTGCTGGGACCCTTCCCTCCTTACCAAGTCATACTGAGTTTGTGATCATTAATTCTTGTGTCTTTTCCCACTGAATATTTGAAGCACATAACATAGATGAAACACAGTGTCTGACCTTGTCTCTATTCTAGCCAAAGAGAAGACAATGAAAGAAAGCGTCGGTACCATTCAAACTTGAGAATACAGCTTTTCAAATCGCTGACTAACTCTGTAGTTTGGATGAATGACAAGATTGTCCTAAGCATCTCTTTCCTCATTTATAAATGAAGATAATGATAAATGCTCAGTAACCTTAAGCTTCTCCCAACTATGGCCCTTGTCTGGCCATGAAATCAGTGTTGCCAGGATTTTGTCCTCTTCTCAGGAAGGCTCTGCCAGTCTCCAGTGATGGGAGTGTGCCAAGAGTTATCCAGGGGTCTCTGCTGGGGACATCATAGCTCAAACCTGGAACCTCGTTCCTGGCTCCAAGCCCCTGTGAAAGGATGTAGCTGTTTCTGTGACCATCTCTGTTGCAGACCCCTATGGGTGATTCTATTGCTTGGTACAGATTCTTTCTCTCACTGGCAGGTGGTTTTCCAAGGAATGCCTGTTCAACTAGATAAACTAGATCCAATTAGATAAAGAGCCAGTGCCTGACTCTGCAGAACATGAATGCTACTTACAGCTTTCTTAGCAGAAGCCTTTGCCTTCCAGTTGTCAGAGGAAGGAGAAACTCGTCCCTTAGAGTTCCCAGTTTGCTGTCAAAGGGCACTTGTATTTCTCTCTGGCTGGGATTCTGCAGCAGATGTCATCCACTGCTCTGGAGTACACCTTTCTTATCAGACTCTTTTGCTGTCTGATCTCCCTCTCTCCTGGCCTGTTTGCCCTCATGCTCACTTTCTCCAATGTGCTGACTGTATCTCTGTTCCCTCTCACCTGCTGTTCTCCTCATGATCTTCCTGAGTCCTCCTCTAACATCCTACCACTTATTTCTATTATTTTCTTGCCATTCCTCATATTTTTGCCCACTATCATGTTCTGCCAACTCTTACATTTCCCAGCAGTCTTTTTTTCCAATTGTTCCTCTTCCCCCACTTCTATTTTCCACTCTTTTCTACCTTCCATGTAGCTAAGTTAAATCTTTCTAACGTTCCATTCTCTGCTTTCACACACCCTTTACCACCAAACCTACAATCCTCTGTTTCTAGCCCAACTTGCTCCCCTGATCCCTAACTCTCCTAAGACAGTGCTCACCCAAGCCAGTGAAGAGCTATAAATCCCAGTATTATTGGAACTCTATTGGTGAAATGATTAAGGCCACTCCACGTAGTTAAAAGGGAAGTTTATTTTGTGGGGTAACTTACAAGTGAAGAGATAGGGTACAAGGTCTGAGAAAGGTGTGGCTCAGCCAGTGTTCTCTGGAGAACTCTGCTCGGTCTACCTCCAGCGTCCAGGATCTAGGAACCAAGAGAGCTGGCATATCTGGATCTCAGGTCTTCAGGGTACTCTCTTGGCTCTCTGCCTTTTAGGTGTGACAGTTACTGAAGCCTCAATGGGGGTTGGAACTTCCAGATAAAGCTGGAATGGCTACTCACTGCAGAACTCACCAGATCCCATGTGGGGTGTTATCAGAATGCAGACTCATTCATCCACTCTGCTGCAGTGCCTGCAGTTGAAGCCCTATCACATCCAGCCAATGTGCAGCATCCCTGCTGCCTCCCTGACAACCATGCTGGGGTCACTGTCCCTGCTGTTTGCTATATTGGCACAGTCTAGCCTCCTGTGTAGTGTTCTAACCTCTCTCATGAGCCCAGGGATCCTGCTAGAATGAAAACTTCCAGTTGTTCAGTGAGAGCTTTTGATTAAATTGTCTTTTGAAAGCCAACATAAGCTTCCCAGGGTTGGAAACAGTGGAGTCAGAGCTTACCAGAGGCCCTGTTTGCTTAACACCCCTGTCACTATGGAGACAGTGCTCGACCATGCATTTTCCATAAGCTGTGAGTTCCATGGGACCCAAGCATTGCTCACCACATTGGATTAGGAGTTAGTTGTGCATATGTAGAGTTTAAGATATTTATCAAAAGTTCAGTAATCACACAAGCAAAGGATGGCTGCATGGATTGGAGGAGCTTCCATGAAAGGCTGCCATGAGCTCTCAATGGGGTGGCAGATAATCTTTCCCAATGCCTCATTCACAATTATCATGACCACATCAATCAAATACTTATCAGGTACAAATCATGAGTACCCATGACATCTGTGAGACTGTCAGGCCCTGTAGCATTTTATTAAATGTCATTTCCATCCTAGCCATGCCCACTCTCTTAAAACTAAATAGGGATCTAGCACAAGGAAATGCACACAGGTTTCAAAGTCCTTACTGCATGGAATAAGCTCAGAGAAGGAAGTTTTCCCATGGTTTTATAATTACTATTCACCTCACCTCATCCGTGACTCTGGGAGCATCTTTTGTGATCAAGCCATACTCTGCAGCATTCCCTTGGCAGAATTTCACATCCTTCATGCTCAGCAATTCCTTGCATTTGGAAGAAGCCACGTCTTCAGCATTAACCTGCTCTGCCAGGCTCTCTGAGAAACCCTGGCATTTGAAACTGGTTTACAGTAGGACATGGAAATACAGAAATGAGCAAAGCTCATCTCTTCGCTGCCCCTGCCACCCACTCAAACTTGTTAATGGAATCCAGACATAACAAGCTGGTGTCTCTAATGGAACCTCAGCTTCTGAGTTGTGATGTGCGGGACTCATAGGTACTTTGTATTTGTTCCGAAAAGTTATCATTTAGGCCTTGTGGTCAAGCAGTTCACATTCTCATTAGGGAACCTTTGAAGCTACCAAGTAATGCTGTTTCTAAGGGAAAACATTAAACAAAGCTTGTTATCTACTACACATTAAAAATAAATTACTAAGCACCATATTTCCCACTTTCTCCACTTTAATTAACACCTGGATCCTGATTGGTTTTGTGTAATTTTTTAAAAGGACAAAATTAGGAAGGCTTTGAGATACAAAACAAACAAGGAAAAGGTTCAAAATAGTTCTTGATGTCTCAGGGAAATTTCTGGAAACCTCCTCCACTAGATCATCTGAGCTGGACTTCTGTGTCTAACACACAAGTTCTCAGGATGCTAAGGACAGTACTTAGACTCCACAGTTGGAATTAGGAATTAGAAGAAAAAAAACCAACAACAGCAACAAACAAACTTCATGTGGTGATGCCCTCATTTTGTCTATCATGGTTTCTAGTCTATTTCTAAGTGGACTGTGTTTAACTATTAAACCAATTTTCATATAAAAGCATAAAATAGTGGATAAGGATACGCTGCTACAGCAATAGTTAAACAACATACATTTCAGAGGACTACAGCAAGACTAAGTACTGCACAAAAACTTCTGACTCTGGAGAATGACAAAACTCAAACACATTCTTTTAGCAACCCATGTTCTTGCCTGAAGAAAACAGTAAACAGCTATTCAGCTGATTTAACACAGTGTTGATTATAAAAAACTGACAAGGCCTAGATGCCATCAGTCAGAAATAGTAGCCCCTCACTTTTTTGCCTTGGAAGTTGAAGAACCACATCTTGATATGGGCTGGATTTTTTCCTACTTCATCAAGATTCCCTTATAGAAGCCACTTGGTGGCCCCAAGCAGTAAGAACCACCATCTCCTTTGTTAGCCTGTTGCTTTATAAAGATGGCTTACTTGTGTCAACATTATGCCTTCCAATGAACTTGGCCTGTCCTGCACTGAGCAGCCAGATTTGATACAAGTAAAAAGATGACAACATAGGAGTATTCTTAGAAGAGGTGACTTACCAACCAACAAGCAGGCATAATCTGTTATTATTCAACAAAAGGGAAAAAATCTTAAGAATAGAGTGGGGAGATATAAATTATTTCAAAACTAAAACAGCAAAATGAGCAATTGGAATTTAACAGGTTATAAACTACTGATTGATACAAATGTAGATGGAGGAACGATTTCACCATCGACACACAAAAAAAGTACCCTCGGAGAGCCAAGGAACACAAAATAAATGAATTTTATTGTATTTCTGAATTTTCATTTTCATTGAGTTATTATTTGTAGTTTTGTTACATGATATGACAGTGTCCATGTTCAACCCTCATCAGAGAACTTTTTTCTTGCAGTATATGCTAATTATCACAGAAAGCCACAACTGTGCCCTATTCAGAGATTAAAAGACTTCAGAGCATTCAGTACTTAATGGGATATTTGTATCAAACCCCTGCACTCAAAGCTCAGAGATCTATACAGAAGAGATGGAGATATTATAAATCCAAAGGTGGTGGATGACTCCAAGGAAAGAGCCTCTTTCAGACACAGCAGGATAGATGCACATATGAACTAATAGAGACTGTGACAGCATGTGTAACATCTTTAAAGATTCAAACCAGACAAAATCCTAGGGCTGAGAAGAGGAAGTGGACACAAAGTTCTACCCCTAACCAAGAAGCTAGTTGCAACTGATATCTGCTGGGAGAGGAAAAGTCAGTTTTCTCCAGTATATCAACCACACTCCCAGACAGCCTTCATGCTAAGAGTAGTTAGCCAACACAAAATGGACTTCATATTTTCTGTGTGCTTCTTTGTTTTGTTTTGTTTTTAATTTTGTTGTTGTGATTTCTTTTCTTTTCTTTTTCCTCATTTCTTTCTTTTCTTTTTTTAAATCTCTTTGGTTTGGTATATTTTGTTTTACTGAGTTTTATTTTTGCTTTAATTTTAATTTTGATTTATGCATATATTTTATTTGAGAGAGAGGGAACATGAAGTTGGATGGGTATGAAGGAAGGGAGGATCTGAGAGAAGTTGGGGGAAGGGAATAATGTGATCAAAATTAGTTGTATGGAAATTTTACAAAATAATAAAAATTAAAATAAAATGAACAAATAGGACACATTTTAATAACTTGTTTAAGAACCTAATACATTGAATTTTGATCATACTCATCCTCCCTCCTTAGCCCAACCTTGACTCCACTATCATGGGTATTTGGCTAATTTTACAGTGCCAGCATGAATTAGCTCCCATTGACTGGGCTTTAAGTGCAATTACATGGCAGTTGATTACCCCATAATATAAACCGCCTCTATTGCACCTTTCAAAATATGTAGCCACACCGGCCATTGTTGTGGTTTATAGACATTACAGCTAGATAGAACTATTGCTTGCATCTCTCCCTTTGTAGATTTCATGGCTTCTTCTGAGACTGTGAGATCTAGTCCTCAGGGAGAAGGCTTCCAGGTAAGATCCAGATGAATCCCTCCAAGTCCCACGCTTAAGTGTAGGTTGTTACAAGGGGAACAAAGCTATTGGCAGAATCTGTATTCTCAAAAATTTAAAACACATAATAATAAAAAAAAATGTCATCACTAAATGCAAGTATAGGACCGGTAGC
This sequence comes from Onychomys torridus, assembly GCF_903995425.1. Lineage (NCBI taxonomy): Eukaryota > Metazoa > Chordata > Mammalia > Rodentia > Cricetidae > Onychomys > Onychomys torridus. The sequence continues at coordinate 13,711,622 of NC_050459.1, forward strand.
ACAGGCACTGAGATCAACGATTAATAAATGTGACCTCCTGAAGGGAAAAAAAAAGTGGAGTATATGGCAATGAAGAATAATAAAATTGAAAGAAAATTAGACTGTGCATCATAAAAGATGCAATTGCTTTCAAATATACAGTGTCCCCAATTATCATTTAAAAACTCACTCCCAGAAATGCTATACATTTTCTACATCTAAAAAGCAACTTACTGTTGCTCCATCAGGTGATTTCACAGAACACATTCAAATACGATTCATTTCAATACCTGTTATGTTTTATAAAACTATAATTAAACTGATAGTTATTTCTAGTTTAATAAGTATATGAAATGATAAGGATGGGGGAACAACTTTAAAAATATGATTATTTTGTTTTAATGCTAACAGTAATTATCTTCTTCTTCAGCAATTATCAGTTACAAGAACATGAATTAGGAAGAGCACATATTTAATTACTTTTAAAATCCAAACATAACTTTTTTACATATTTTCTAATAAATGTTTCTTTTTCATTTGGCTTTCAAAATCATCTTGACAACTTTTCCAAATACTGTAATTATCTTATATGACTTTTTTCTTTTCTTTTGCTACCTCAGAAAATTAAAACATTTAAAGTCAGACCAATATTTTTACTTAGCTTTGATACAAGCAATTGGTGCAAAGGCAATCACTTTAAGTGGAGTTTAAATCATTTTATTTTCCCAAACAGGTTTTTCTGCACATACTGTTCTTCATTCCTTTCTGTATGTGGGGAGTAGTTACTGGGGAGAATGGGACTCATTTACATAAAGAATCACCTGGAATGTAGTGAGGTTTCACATTTGCATGAGGGCTGGAAGTTGCAGAGTTTGAACAAGTTCTAGTTTGAATATTTTAACTGCATAGTTAACTCAAATGCCCTTGTGCCTAAATTCTCCAGCCATAAATTATGCAAGCCATATTGACTGTTTCCAGGTTTATATTAACAAGTAAACAGAAAATTTTAAATATTATATTATGTAAATATTTAAAGAATAATTTGCATATATTTACATAATACTTGCTAATTAAACTAAAATCACATTTACATGAAAAAAATAGTTATTTATCCTACACAATTTAAATTAAGCAGCTTTTAATTTCCATGAGGTATACACAAATATAAGATAATAGAAGTTGAATTTTATATTTAACATGCTGTTAATAAAGATAAATTCATGTTTAAAGTCAATGCAAGCATCATATTTTCAGCAGTTTATTGGAATCAACTTGAAATGGTAAGTAAAAATGGCATAGATTTCATAGTGGATTATAATTCTAAGTGTTATATATTGGGGTTTTCCAATTTCATAGTAATTTATTTCATACAGAAATATTAAGTTTTAAAAGACAAACAAAAGTGACAAGTTATAGATGTGTTTCTTTTCTATTTAAAATTTGAAAATTGGGTGTGTAGTAGTACACAAGTGTAATCCCAGAATTCAGTGGGCTGAGGAAAAATGAAGGTAGGTTTCATGGGCTGCATAGAGAGATCTCCCTTTAAAAAAAAAAACAAATAAGTCAACAAAAGTAAATTTTTCACTGAAGGCAACTATAATTCAGAAGAAAAGGTGGGAGTCTGAGAACAGAATCCTGGGAGAGCCCCCATCAGGGCAGTAAGAAATACCCCTGCTGCATGGCAGAACTCCCTGAAGGTTTCGAGAAAAGTTCCAGGTATGTAAGCATCAACACGTCTGTGGTGGCTCATCCTGAAGACACACCTTGTTTGAGTCTAGGAAGCACTGGTTCACAGATTAATCTGGATGAGGCAGTTACTTGTCAATCAACAGTGGTGTGTTAAGAGTAGGAATGCTGAAAGAAGATCTCAGAGGAGAGGTCTGTGTTGGAACATATCTGATGGTAGCCACCATAGTAGAGCTGAGACTTGAAACACAGGATGGATGTTCAGGCAAGGCAAAGCTTCCTTTTGCATGGGAACTGAGGATACATGGTGCAGAGTTAGAAATACATGCTGAGCATGGGTTAAAGACTGCTGCCTGCTAGAAAGCTCAGATCAGAAATAAACATGAAGGAAAACATTGGGGTGTGCACTGAAGGAGACTGGAAGAGCATGATGGGTGGATGTGGTGAAGTATGAAAGATTCTAATGGAGTCTAGGGAAGATAAAGCTTTTAATACCATGGGTGGAACAAAGAGGTACCATGAAACCATGATCTGTAGAATGTCACTGGACAGCTGAAGTCCATATTGAGCTTGAATTAGAGGCTAGAAAGTTGGCTTAGCAGTTAAGAGTAATGGCTGCTCATGCAAAAGACCTGGGTTCAGTTCCCAGCACCTACATGGAAGCTCAGAATCATCTGTAACTCCAGTTCCAGAGGACCCAATGTCCTCTTCTGACCTCTGCAGGTACTGCATGCACATGATGCACATATATGTACACAAACACTCATACACATAAAATAAAATAAATATAAAAAAAAAACAAGATCTTGAATTGGAGCAATTTCAGTAGTGGCAGCAGAAGTGGGAAGTGTTAAGATGGTAACATAGAGACCTAGACAGAGATGTACAGGTAACAGGAACAGATGTGAGGATACCTGTTTTCACCATCTTGACTCTGGCCAACCTTTCCTAGCCTCTAAGACAGTGGTTCTCAACCTTCCTAATGCTGCAACCCTTTAATATAGTTCCTCATGTTGTTGGTGATGACAACTATAAAATTATTTTTGTTGATACTTCATAACTGCAATTTCGTTACTGTTATGAATCATAATGTAAATATCTGATGTGCAGGATATCTGATATGTGACTCTTACAAAGGGTAGTTTGACCAAAAGGGGTCATGACCCACAACTTGAGAACAACTTCTCTAAGACTTTCCTACCATGAAATTAACATTTATAAATTTCAAGTGGTAGTCCCAACGTGACTGGTGTAAGGTGTCCCACATACTTGCCACTTTCCTAACATATTAATTGTACATTTGTTGAAACTCAATAAAGGAACAAAAAATCAACATATTTTAGAGGGGGAATAATAGTCCTGCTTTTCATTCTGAACATTCATTATGATTTTGGTAGTTATTTGATCTCTATTTTCTAAAAAATTGATGATAAAAAGAACGTTCCCACTGGCATCAAAGAAAGGATAAATCTTTGAAAATATTGGAAGTCAATAGTCACAGGCTCTAGGAAACCTTAATGACAAAAGTGATTTGATATCAGCCATAGAGGGTTCTTTTTTGAGAGCCGGGAAAGCCTCTGAATATAATGGTGGAGGGGGGCTTTGAAAATACAATCTACAGAATTACATCTAGACTCGACTTTGCTTAGGTTATGGACTTATAATTCTGTAAAAGAGCAAGGCCTGTGTTGTAAATGTGAGTACAAGTTGCATTTGCCAGCTCCTTGGCACAAAGGTTTATGTGGGTACTTTTAAACCTGTTGAGAAGAAAGCTGTATTCAAAATGAAGCCACAATAAATTAAGCCATGCATGAAAGAAAGCCCCAAAGATTCCCCAAGAAGAGAGCAAAGGCTATTGTCATGGCAAAGGATGCTAAGGTAGCTGCCTGGCTCCTTCATTTACAAGGGTCCTGACTTCTTTGCTCTTAGTTGATGTATAGGTTTCAGTAGTGGTTCTTTAGGAAATCCTGAATGTGGGAATGCTCCTGAGTTTTCCCAGCCGCCAAGTAAGAGAAGACAGACCTCTTGGGACGCTGTGGTATCCATGGCCAGAGTACTTTTATCACTTTGCATCCTGGGAACAGGACAGGCTGGATTTCTGCATGATACTTCTAGTCTTGTCCAAAAGCTATCTATGAGTCTGCTCCAGGCACCGAAAACAGAAAGGAAATGGAGTAGATGTGCCCAGACTTAACGGGACATTGAGTTAAAGTAGGTGGGCTCTGCTCTTGGCCAGACTCAAAAGCAAGCCTGGATTCGAGTGTCCACTCAGCACTGTGTGTCCTCTATGGCCCACAGATAGGCACATTTCCTTACATTGTGTCCTTTGGTAATTCAAAATCAGAATACTTTACTACAGAGGCTCTCAACCTTCATAATGCTGTGACCCTTTAATACAGTTCCTCATATTGTGGTGACCCCCCCCAACATAAAGTTATTCTCATTGCTACTTTACAACTGCAGTTTTGCTACTGCTATGAATCATACTGTAAATATTTGTGTTTTTCCATGGTTTTCAGCAACCCCTGTGAAAGGGTCACTCAACCCCCACCAAAGGATCACGACTCACAGGTTGAGAACCACTGCTTTACTGGCACATTGTGTATATACACAAGTCAACTGAGCTACTCACTGCACCAAAGTCTCACTTTTCTCAGTTTTACTCAATTTCAGAGGAAATGACCAAACACTGGAAGTAATTTTGGTGCCTAAGTAAGTGGACCAGTCCAAAGGGAAGAGGGACATGGGCTGCTTGTCAATCATTTCTTCCCCTCATCTTTCCCCTGAGTGAGACATGCATGATATATACTCCCACTTAACCATGTGATGAAGTCAGGCTGCCCCCCACTTCTGTGAGCCTGAGCATCATTGCCTGTTCATTCATGCCTTTCCATCATCTCCCAATACATGTCCTTGGTGAACCATGCCTGAGAGGATGACTTAAGGAGACTGGAAATGACACTTCCTGTTTAAGGCACATTGAATGTGAAAACTGCTTTCTGGTTTAAACTGTTTTTTGTTTGTTTGTTTGTTTGTTTGTTTGTTTAATGAAGGATCTTGGGAAAAATTATATTTATGTTAGTTGACTAACTTATAAAATCAAGGGAGGAAAATTGCTTAAATCAATTGTTAAAACACAAACTACAGATACTACACATGAAGTATACACACACATACATACACAAACACACACATATATATTTCCAAGCAGCTCTTTTTATAAGCGGCTATAATAACTGATATTGTTTAACACAGATGCCCACCCTCACTGCTTAAACTTTTATCCTTGTGGGGCCAAATTCAGCTCAAGGAGGAGGAGGCGATGTCATGAGACTATTCATGACATGGACACCCCGGGAATATAAGTGGGCAGGCTGTCTTAGGAAATAGCTAATGAGAACATAGAACTGAACAATTTCAAGTCTTGAATGTGGGGAATTTGAGGTACTAGAAGGAAGACAGACCATCAGAAATCAATATTAAAAAATATTTAAATACTTGTCAGTTCTGCACAAGTATCAACACTACTTTTGGAGTGATTAAAAACCTACACTGTCTGCCTTCACAGTGTTCCATGCCATATGGACACCACGGATTGGGATTGTTTTCCCTGTCTATGAGAGCTTATCAACTGATGTTTTTAATGAAAAGCACCATGATTTAAGGCAATATTCATTTGAAACACAAAAGGTATTTTCTTTTTCTTTTTCTGATAACTTAAGTCACAGCATTGGTTAGTAGTGACTCTTCTGTGGTTGAGGCACTTTTGCTCAGGCATAGAGGATGCTCACTTCAAGTTCTTGAATAAAATATCTCAACAACAAAGGCTGAATTAACATTTCTTTCACTAATCAGATTTTGTAGACAACGCTTATAAATTAGAATAATGTGTTTTCCAGCTTCAGAATGAAGCTAATTTCAACACAATCTCACTCACATTCTTTGAATAGAATCTAATTATATTACAATAAATACAATGTGTTTGAGATGTAATGGGCATTTCAGAACAAAAGGCAAGAAATTCTGAACTAACAGATTCTTCCTAAAGTATCACACTGAGAAACGAGGCATCTCACACAATACAGTTAATCTGGACTCCTTTTATGGTAAAATTTAACTTTCTAAAAACTATCATTTCCCCAGGGTCAAATGACAAAAATATGTAACATACACCCAACATATATTGCTGTATGCTGAAAGCTGTATATGTTCTGTGCTTTAACCTGAGGCACTTGCCCAGCTGTGAGGATCAGGATGGAAGCATAAGCAGGCAGACTCTCAAGCAATGTATTAGGAATTAAAAACGGGAAGGCAGTGTGTCAGGATGCACCAGGTTCTCTAAATTGGTGGATTCCCACTTTCTTCTTTGTGGAACATACCTATTCTTATCTCCCCTCCATCTTCATGTAGTAGCACTACCTTTCTTCATTTGTGTTTTTGGATGAGGGTGGAATCATAGCAGTTGTAAGTAAGAAGTGAATGTCATGAAGAACACTCCTCCTTCCTAATGTCACTTTATCAATTCTACCCATCCATCCACATTTCCGCATCCACAAAGCAATTGAGAAAGCAATACAGGTCAGAACCTGTACATATATCTGGGGCCCAATATAGAAAGAATCAAGTCTCCTTCATAATTTTCACAGAGATGAGAATATAGAACACTATTCAACACATCAAACAGCTGTGGGACATCCTTGGCTTGTATCTACCAAAAGGGATCAGCAAAACTCTTTGAGATTATGATCACGAGTAAATATAAATGGAGAAAGCGACATTTGTATTTAATATCAGGGAAGTAATATTGAGGATCTACAAAAGATGTCTTAGAAGGGCATACTTCTGTATTGATGGGGTCTAACATTTTCTGAGTTATAAAAATTTATCATGACAACCTTCACACAGGATTAGCCACATGTAAAACATAAATATGTGTAATGTATCTAAGTATGATGGTCTTCACACACAAATAGCCACAAGTAAAACATAAATATGTGTAATATATCTGTTTTCCCTCTTTGTGCTAGGTGTTATTTTCCTTAAGTGTTCCTTTTTTTTTTTCTTTTCAATATCTCAGGGCACCAGATGCTTCTTTTAGTTTTTAAATGTGCACAATTTGGCTGGGCTGTGGTGGTGCAAGCCTTTAATCTCAGCCCTCAGGAGGCAGAGGCAGGCAAGTCTCTGTGAGTTTGGGGCCAGCTTGGTCTACAGAGCTAGTTCCAGGAGAGCTAAGAGCTGTTATACAGAGAAACCCTGTCTCAAAAAAAAACAAAAGAAAAAATGTACACAATTCTCTTTTCTAAACATATGAATGCACATACTCATATGCATTCACCTGACACTCTTGTATCTTGTCGTTTCTCTTTCTGATGTTTACCTCATGCACAGTGTCCTATTCTCTCTACATGTCCTTACTCCCTCTACATTTGTGCACTCATTTGGACCTAACAAGGAAGCAGCATTGATACCACTTTTGGCCTAATTTGATCATGAAAGCTAATTAGGGTGAAGCCCGGTTAGAACTTGGATAGAAGACAAATAATGTCCTCATCCACTGGTCACCAATCTTCTGCTATTCTCTCCACTTGCTACCTATAGTGCCATTCACCATGCCTTGAAGCAACACGGATATCTCAAATAAAATTAGCATACTCTACAATAAGACTCAAAATGTTTGATGAACAAATAAATGAATCTATTCTCAAAATCAACTCCCTAAATGGAAATGATCACTTCCCTGGGGTCAGAATAAGCCACTATAGGCTGTTTGTTAAAAAACAACAAAGACATCTCTCCTGTTTTATTCTAAATTCCTGTTTGTTCTCCTTCTGCTCTAAAGATGGATCGGCCCCTGCATTAATCTCAGCTGTCACTGCCCATGTCCTACCTGAGGGCCACACCTCATCCCCTTAGGGATTTCTTACTTCCCACCAACTCAAATTCTGCTTCCACTTCTAGTTCAGACTCTTACCTAACTAACCCTAACCTTATTCATAGACCTTTCTTGACAAAATAAATGCATAGGGATATTTGTCCTTTACATCCTTAAAACCTTTACCTAACTGATGCTGTCCATTCATTTTCAGTGTTTCCTTGTTCCTTTATAAGATGAATACAATCAAGCATTTTGGGATGAGGTCACTGTGGGTTAAACCAGACACCCATGTGCTTAGAGAATCAATCACTCACCTGTCCCTGTCTTTTGTTCTTGTATGTGTTAGAGCCTTAGTGACTACCAACTTGATAAAGCATGGGTACAAATTGTAGTGCATGGCACATGGACAGGACATGGCAAGGAGATAGAAGATTTCAGCTGCTTTAAGCTCTCTGAACCTTCTTAGTATTCCCACAGAGAGGTCTAATGGCTTATATATTTATATATCCTACTAGAAGTCTTCCAGATCCATATTCTTCTACTGCTTCAGGCTCCCGTTATGGCAATATGCTCTGGTCCTTGTTAAAAAAAAAAAAAAAAAAAAAAAAAAAAAGCAACAAATTCACCAGCCATTTTGCTTTCTGACTGCTGATTCATCACTCCCTGCTTTAATCTAAATGGTAAGATGTACTGAAAGTGTTTATTTTTGAGAGTCATCAAAGGTGTTAGAAAAGGATGCTCAGATTGGGCAGAATAAAAGGCTCAAATGCCCCATTTCCATGGTAATGATGCTGAGGTGTTCATCAGTTTTACAGTGCTTGGAATTATCATGCACACCAATAGATTGTTTTGTCTAATAAATTTCTACATTGCTGTCCTGGGTACCTCAGGGTTGTGCATTAATAAGACATCAAACCTTGCATTTAGAAAATGGCGCAAAAGGCAGCAATATAAAAACAAGGATGTAACATATGAAGGAGAGTCTCTGTGATTGATCACTTTAGAAAGCCCCCTCTATTCCAGGAACTATGCAGATCATAGCAGAATGTTACTGTAGAAGGACATCTGCCCTAAAGTGTCTTCCTTGCCAGTGCTATCAGAGCAGGCCTAAATCCAGCTACCTTGAGGTCTGTGGAAAATCTCTCCATCCCAGGTCATGTTGTTAACTGCAAAGAATGAAGACAAAACCAAGGAGGTCCTGGAGTCTGGGAAAAAAAAAACCAGATAGTTTCCCATATTCATTTTTATACCAATGTATACATCACTTTAAAGGGCTTGCTGGTCAACCTTACTGCCAGTAAGTGCCTATCCTGTGTATCTCTCTTTGCACATCAATGTATTATGTGTATATATATATTATGTGTATGTATATATATATATATATATATATATATATATATATATATATACACACACATACACACACACACACACACACACACACACGTGTGTGTGTATATATACCTTTTTCATGCTCAAGATCCTCATTTACCTGAGGAAGGAAATTCATCTGGACCAAGCAGAGCCAAGGCATGTTGCAGCCAATCACAATAATCCTGTGTGCCAGGAGCAGGTGAGCGTACATTCTATCTTGAGACTATCTGACATTTCATGGTTCTGATATTAGTAGAAAGATAGCTTCCTTCTTTGGTCCCCTGTAATGCAGCTATATAATCCACAGCCTGGACTGTAGGTCTAAAAATAGGTAGACTAGTAAAGAGTGCTTTTTCATAAAAGTAATTTAAAAATATTCCACCAGAACACAGAAGACCTGCAAGAGCACTTTGGACAGTGCTGTCTTTCTAAATGGCTTTTGAATATTTGAACGTGATGAGAACCTAATGACTCAGTCATCAAACCACTTTTGGGAGGAGAGTATCAAGCTGGGCTCAGACAGAGGAAAGCTTTTGCTTAGAACAGCGGGTGCTGGGCACAGCAGTCCATAAGTTCAGAGTGGACTGAGAATCACTCTCTGCACACATCTTTTGAATGGAATCTGAACGTGACAATTGCCTCTGCCCATCCTCTGCCAGCAAAGGAAGATCTTAACAAAGTTCATTCGTTGCTGGCTGAAGTCTCTGACAACACATGTAGGGCTCTCGAGTCTCAGCACGTTGGGTGCCCATCATCAGCCTTCACATTGGATCCACTTACTATAAGCTTTGTGATTTTTGTTTTTGAAGAATCTCAGGGCAATTCCATGTTAGCCTCCCAATCTTAGAAGTTTTCTATGGCACTGCAATTTTTCTCTTGATTAATGATGACTTGTATGGAGGAGTCAGGGTTGTCAGAGGTGAGAAGTGAGGGTAATTAGGGCATATTTTAGAGATGTATGAAAATATCAAAGGACATATATAATTAGTTGTTAAAGTAAATAAAAAGCTCAGATCATTAAATGACTTCTTAGATATCTTTGCCATTCAATGACTTATTTCACTATTTTTGAGTTTAGAATAAATCAATCTCTCTGTCCTTCCATAATGTTTTACATTTAGATATGCCATTATTCATACATTTTAAGGAAGATCAGCAAAATGAAGTCTTGGTTTTTTCCTGTTAATTTACATGAAAATATGAAACAGCATCTTTCCCTTTATTTCTACAAGAGAAACTTGACATTGGCAAGTCCATGAGGTTAGCCCCTCTGGAAAATGTTCCCTGTGGCTCTGTCATGATGTATTTAAGGAAGTCCTTGGCCAGACCCAGGCAGATAGCAAATCTGTCAAAGGATGGACCAATTCTTTGAAAACCCAGTGACAGAAGGAGGACTGTGATCAGGGAAATGTCAGCTTCTCTCAAGGCACCTCTTCCTGGAGGAGCACAATGTACCCCACTCTCAGTTCTCTTCCATAAAATGCAAAGGGTACTCTACTGTTCAGGACACTTGCTAATTATGCCCTGGTAACTGTTGTAACAGATGACAAGGCAGTGTAAAGTAGATCTTAATTTCAATGGGTTCACGGCATCCATAAGACAGTGACCTTTCTCTCTCTCTTAAAGTCAATGAACCATCTTTCTTCAGGGCCAGGCTGGTATTATTCAGGGGCTCAGCTCTAAGTGCAATGTCCTTAACACCGTCTCCTTAAGGTGACAGTGGAATGTCGTCTGTCAGCATTACTAATTTACTTTAGAGAAGAATAACAAATTCCAGGACAACTTTAACAGGTGGATAGTCAGAAAATACATTTCTGTGTTCTTGAATGCTTACTATTTGCCATTGTCAGCTGATTCAATGGAAGTAATGATATTTGGCCATGAGATTAGGACTTGGGCTCTTGATACATCTGCACAGATACTGGAAACTGTTCTGTGTAGACTAGACAGGCCTGTAAGAGTTAATTATAGGCAGAAATAACACAGTATCTCCCAACAAAACCATGAATAGTGTAGCTATTTACCATACAGGAGACTTTGGGTTCACTCCCTCATCACAGCACATGTGTACATACATACATACATACATAAATACACATATACCACACACATTATCACCATTACCACCGTCACAGTCAACTTTATCATCTGTATTTTTTGTTTTGGTTTTGGGTTTTGTTTGTTTGTTTGTTTTGTTTCTTTTTGATTTTTCGAGACAGGGTTTCTCTGTGTAGCATTGTGCCTTTCCTGGAACTCACTCTGTAGTCCAGGCTGGCCTCAAACTCACAGAGATCCTCCTGCCTCTGCCTCCAGAGTGTCAGCTGTATTTTTTGAAGTAATCAAAACTTGTTTTCTATTACATGTTCTCCTATATTTTATTTTCTAAATTTTACCTTTTGTCTCTATACACAGGGTTCTCAAGGTTTCTTTGTGTGAATACTATAAAATAGATTAAATATTATATATGTCCTTATCTGTGGACTTTTGATATATTAGATTTCAAAACTGTTATATGACTCATATCTAGGTGTTTAAACATTTTCCCAGCCTAATAAGCTTGACATTTCATTGGACATGGGGTACTTCCTGTTCTTACAAGATTGGAAACTGCAATAATGTTTAATAAAGACCATTGTGAGAGGTTTTTATATCAGATATGGTGGTGAGACAAAGAAGTCACCTGTACTGCAAGTGATGCTTGGATAGATACCTTCCAGGACTATCTCTTTGTGTTATGATCCAACTCCCACACCCTGAGTTCAGAGTTGCTCCAGTAACTCATTCTTAGAGTGAACACTATATACATAAATTAAGAAAAAATTGCATAAGAACCATCTAACTAGAGGGCATAGAGTTTGACTAATCTGCTGAACACAAGAAGAAAAATAAGATAAGGAACAATAATAAAGGGACATTTCCAGTGGATTTTATGAGCTCAGAGGGACAGTCCCAGCAGTAAATAGGACAGAGCCTGAGGACACACTCAATCCAGCTTCCTAGTTCCTGGGAGCCCTGCACTGTAGGGATGACCTTTCTAATGAATGTCCATAGAAGTTGCTTTCAGTTCCAAGATTCTAAGTGTTTAGCCTTACATATATAGGTGTTGTTTTCTTTTGTGCCCAGCAGGATCAGTCCCACAGTACACGAGATTCACAGAGCCATAGTTTGAACATGTCTGCTTATAGCTGCTCTGATTCTGCCAAGCTGATCATAATAGAATACGTTCATAGGATAAAAAAAAGCAATTCAATTAAAAACTACATTATAGAAATGCTAGGGGCCCAATTTCAACTAAGGATGGTAATGAGATTAAAGTAAAGACCACAAGCCAGTGTTTTAATCCACTCTCGGCCCCCTGGTTATAGCGCACAATCACTAACAGTGTAGGCACTCAAATCAGACACACACTGTGTGGAGGAGGCACATCCCAAGACTTATGCCAAGGGCAAACTTCTCATGCAGCATAGAGGGGGATGTTGCAAATTTAACTGTTGGTTGTGTGACTTCGGTCTATTCCTGGAATTCCTTTGAAATACATTCTCATAGTGAACTTCTGCATACTTAGTGAGTAAACAATAAATAAGAAACTGTTTAGCAGGAAGACATTTGGGGGAAGTAGTGTGTCTCTTGGATGAGCTCAGGATCTATCTTTGTTTTCACTCCATAAACTCTTGACAGGTTTTTCTGTGCTCAAAGTCAGCCCATGCTTTGGGAACAGGTAGAGAATGAAAGCAAGTATGTCAAGTCAGAGTAATATTAGGAGCAGAATGAATTCTGAAGCATGCTGCTGACTCTAGTGAATCAAGCTTGGTCAGATTTTAGAGTGCAAGAAGGTGTAGCAGGTGACGAAAAGTTGCTTAGCAGCAATGAGATGTGGGAGGGAAGGGCACTATGCTATCTACTGTACAAACCATAATGAAGGCAACTTTCCCCCATGTCCCCTGGACAAGGAAGAGATGCAGGAGAGGACTCGAGGAAGAGAACTATCCATGAACCAACATAGCAGTCTGTTTTGTTTTTGAGACAGTCTTATATGTCACCCAGGTTACACTCAAACTTGAAATCCTCCTGTCTCAACCTTTCCCCCACCTGGGGAGGTAACAGACCTATGCCACCATGCTCATCTCTAATGTTTTACTGCATATATTTCTGATGAGGAAGAATAAACAAAACATTTAACATGACAGACACATAGATGTAGTGGATAGCCATCCCAGCATTAGCCTGGAAGTTCCAACTCCCATTGAGGCTTTGGTAATGGTCACGCCCACAAGGCAGGGCAGAGGAGGAAGTGGAAGACCAAGGATCGGAAGGAGGTCTCTCTCTCTTGGTTCTGGGACCCTGGACGCTGGAGGTAGACCAAGCAGAGTTCTCCAGAGAACACAGCCGGACTGCGTTATACCTTTGCCAGACCCTGCAACCTACCCCTTCATTTGTAAGTTACCCCACAAAATAAACCTCCCTTTTAACTACGTGGAGTGGCCTTAATAATTTCACCAATACATAATCATTCAAAAATATGCAAATACCTTCAATAGTGCTTTAATTGGGTACAGGTAGCTAAAGTCTACCACACTGCTCTCTGCTAACCATTTCCAATAGGAACAGAATGTGAACCAATGATTGTATTTTAAATGGAAAAGAAAAAAAAACTTTAAGAAAGTAAGATGGTGAAACTAATTTAAATAACGTATTATTTGCTCAAGTTTATGCTAAATTTGATGCAGACAGGTATGCATGGTAATAATTAACATATTTCACATTTTTCCTTCAAGGACACCAAATCATCAAGATACAGCATTCTCAGCATACAGCACATTTCCAGGATGGAAGGTGGTTGGATGCTATGACTTGCCACAGGAGCTAAGTGCTGCCTTCTTGGAAGCCCCGGTTCTAGACCAGTAGGTGCAGTGAACAGTTCAAGTAATCAGAAAAGTGGGGCTCCATCTCTTCATTCACTTTTTCTTGTGTATATGAAAGCAATGGGCCAAACCCAAAGAGCTTCTGGATTTTACTTGCACAGCTCTAGGCCAGAGAGTCTGTATGTGGGCGTCACATGGCAGTGATGATGGAGATGCAGGGAGACCCGCCACAGCACACTCTATCTGCCTCCATCTGCAATGCAAGTATTGTCCATAATGGCCAAGTCCATTGCCTCCACCACATTGACAATGGTTCGTCATATCCTTATTAGTTCCTTATTGCCATTCTCAATATACAGAAAATGACCGTGACAGACTATATGTAATATGTGCATGGCCACAGAGCTGAGGAGAGCTAAACCATAATAGGACCCAATTCTGTTCAGACCCAGTTCTGGAAAATCTTCCTATATTGTATACTGATTTGCTTGAATTTGGCAAAATCAAGAGAATTTACAACCAGGAATAAAGTTGCTAGCAAACAGCATCTGTAGAGGACAGAGTCTTCTCTGAGCAAACCTATACACAGCAGCAGAACAGCATCACGCATCCCACTGTTAAGAACTGGCTTAAAGCACAGGCTAGTGATGGCAAGTGAAACGGCCATTTCAAACACCTAAAAACTTTACGTGAGGAGAACTGATCGATACCTAGAATAATTTTTAAGCCACAAAGTAGCACCTACTGACTTCTAATTAGAAGCAACTATTTCATGAACAGCCAGGCTATCAAATATCCAGACTGCATGTACAATAATACCCCATAGAAAGCTCCTCTGGAGTAGCAATCCATCATCTGTGTCCAACGTGACAAAGGAGAAAGAGAGCAGGTGTATACACTCTGTCTTGGATGCTGTGATTAAAGTGAAGGGCACTGGGGCTCATCATGTGACCACACAGGCCTCTCCACTACCTGCTGTCAATAAGTGGCAAGTGATCTTATCTTGTGCTGGAGATATTTTAAATTTACAATGGAAATTTAAAAAAAAAATAGTTGTTCACGCTTGTCTTTCTGTGAGTTCAAAAGAATAACATTTGCATCAAACCTGTGGACACTGGAGACTGGAGGTTGCAGCATGAGTATCATTGATCTGGAAAATTGGAGGAGAGAATCAGAGGAGACAGTTAGGAAGGAAGGAGAGGGAGAGAAACCAAGAGTAAAAGTGTGAGAGGGGTTTTTCTTCACGGTTACATATGACTGTAGAGGAAATGAATCAAACTCATTGAAAATTGCCAGAGTACTAAATATGCCATTCATAAAAGTCCAATTGCTTCAAATGCGGCAGAATGATTCTGATCAAGTATAGTACAGGATCAAGTATATAGAGCTGGGTTGGGACTATTGATGTGAAAGATCTCTTAGGATCTGGAATTGGTCCTGCTGCCTCTCATCACATAATCTGTGGTTGAGGTCCAGTTTGGAAACACAAAGGGCTCCCTTTCAAAACATCTAAATCAGGGGCAAGCTTTGCTGTTATAAACACAGTTTTCATTGATAACCTACTTCAAACTCTGTTATTTGCAGAGTTCAATGCCAGCTCATTCATGGCCTCTTTAAATTCTACCAAAGAAATAACTTAGGAATCCAGCCTTAACATCATCAGAGGGCTGTGAATTGCCGGATAACAAATATTTGCCAAATCTGTGTTTCCCTCTTCAGACAATAAAATTAAGAACACATGCGGTAAATGAAGTATATGCACACAATTATGTCTGCATGCATTTTCCAGGCAGCTCATTGAGATTTGGGGTGGGGGTATTGGGATCCCACATACACACATCTCCTGAACACAAAGGCTATGGTGGGCAAGTCTATGTACACACAGCCCAGGCAACAGCTTTCTTGAAAGATTCTGGAGGATGGAAATGGACTGAAACCTCAAGAATACCTCACAGGAGGGATTCCATCACTTTCAGAAATTGCCCATTTATATGTGATTTAGAAACCATTTTATGTAAGTTCATAGCTGGCTATGAGCTTCATGAACAAATGGTATTTCAGTTTCATTGGGAGCATTACACAGTGCTCTGTCAGGGTTAAATAATCAAAGTTATCTATCCCTGGGAATTTAGCTTGTACTCTCACACATACCCACCTCTGACCCCAATATGTGGTGTACAGATCTCAGTGGAAATATCAGTAGAGGTTTTCTATTGGATCATGAGCAAAGCAGATTAACAGACAATGCTAGGGACTATGTTCCTGGGTGATGAATTAGAATATCTAGGTGACTTTGTCATCAGACTTATCACTGTCTTTATAATAAGACATTCAATAAGGCTTTGATATGTGTACCTTAATGAAAAAATATACCATTTCTATAGAACTATATGTAAAACAGAGCAAGCACAGGAGAAGCTAGGGATAAAGGAAATCATAATTATTTTTGTTTTGTTTTAATCGTAATTATTCTCAATAAATGCCATGTTTAGGGAAGGAGGTCCAAAAAATGAAAAAAATGAACAAAGGGTAATTGAGGAGATAATATGCCATAGAGGCTAAATAAGCAGAAGTTGGGAATGTTGCCCTGGGTCTATCAAAGTGTAAAGCCACCAAGTGTCCCCTGGAATACTTGACTCCTGGATGGGAGTAGTGGGAGTTCAGAAGCAAATCTTCCTATCACAAGGCATAAAGTAGGATAAGACATATTTTCTTCTGTCCCACAGATAACAAGTAAAATTTAATATTCAAGTGAAATAAAATAAAACAATAGGCAGATGGGATAAGAGAGCTTATATCAGAATAAGTCATTTCAGTTTATTTATTCATCATATCTCAAGCGACTATGATCTTTCAGCTGTGGGAAAGTCTTTGAATCTGGGCAGGACTGTCATCTGGCAGGAAGAGGGGAAGCATTCTAGAGAGTTCCATATGCACCATGCTCCTCTTAATGTAGTTCATCTCAAATACTCTCCAAAGAACTTTAACCTCTCAAAGACCTGTCATTCCTATGTTTGATTCATGTCTAATTTTAAACATGTCTTGTCAAACTCTATGAAAATTACATAAAGGTAGTACACTTTTCGCTCTAAAAATATGAATAAGTTGTCAAAGAAACTGCTTTCCTACCCAAGTCATGGCAAGGTTCATGAATTTCAGAGTATAAACATTGTTGTATGCCAAGTGTTGGGGCTCAGGTTTATATTCCTAGTACTTGAGAAGTGGAGGCAGGAGGATATCCACAAGTTTGAGGTCAATGTGCTCCACAGAGCAAGACACGGTCTCAAAACCAAACAGAAAACAAAGAAATGGGAAACCTGGTCCTTTTATCAGGGCTGCAATAAAAATATCTGTCAAAATCATCTTCAGGGTGGATTCATATGTTAGAAAGAGATACAATGGTAGCTAGTCATGTGTCAGGAAACAGAGAGAGGGGAATGCTGGTGCACAGCTCAACTTATTTTATATTTAGTCCAGATTTCTAGACTATGGAATAGTACCACTTACCCCACAACTTATGTGGGTCTTTCTATTTTAGTTAACCTGGTCTAGAAACTCCCCCTAAAGAACTCCTTTGTATTCTAGGTGATTGTAGAGTCTCTTGATGCATCCCTGTGTGTGTGGAAGAGGATGACCACCTAATACTGCTTCAGTGCACAAGGACACTAAACAAAGGAGTTATCAAGCCACACCTCTGTTTGCTATAAGGTAAAACAAAGTGAGGAAGGATCTGCTGCAAGCACAGAACAGTGATTGTCCTAGTAGATGATGTACATGGCATGAGACATAAGTCATCTCCTGGAAGCCTGTTATAAAGCTCAGTGATTGTGACTGCAAATCGCATCTGTAATAAATGAAAGTAAGAATTACTTTTTTACAAAGTACTTGCTGCTAAAGAACTGTGTGTTACAATGCTGAAACCCTTGTACTTCTGGGTGACAGACTTAACCTGTATTCTTGACATAAACCTTTGCAGAACATGTAACTCTATAACATATCCTAGAAGGAGTTAGGAGAGGTGAAAAAAAACACACCCTGAAGCAAGCTAGTGCATGGAGCAGTAGGCTCAGAACAAACCTGGGAGAATGCTATGACTATAGATAACCCTACAGATAGCAGGTGCAGGTGCAAGAAAGGTCTAGTATCACAAAGGGAAATAGAGGCAGATCTGTGAAACCTAGAGAAATTGTGGGATTCAGAGAGTCAGAACAGCAAAACCATCAAAGGAAGTTAAGGGATAATAATTCCCCAAGCTTACTATGGGGAATAGTTTTGTTCCATCTTGTAAATAGTCAGGAAAAAATGATCTCAAACAAAGGAATACACTGGCCATAAAGTTAATCAAATTATAAGGCTAGGTTTGTGAATATGTAGAACTGGAAACAGCCCTTGACAAACTCTTATTGGCACTGCAGAAGGTGTGTCCTCGTGCACTTTGGTCAGCCATTAAAGACATTCAGATTTGGGATCACTGCTTATTCTAGAACATTTACTCACTGAGCCTCATCCATGAAGGAGTGTCCCTGATACATGACTATTTATGTAGCATCTCTAAGACTGGAAAGGAACTAGATCTAACCTAAGTCCCCATCAGGTAACTAGCCTTAGATAAAGACATTGGGCAAGTGCTCCTGTGGAATTAGTGTTTCCACAGAAAAGGAAGCTGAGCTTGCTCTCTGGGATGTGAGGACAAAGTGAGACACAGCCTCTGCGAGCAGGAAGAACCAGGCCCCATCATAGCCTGTCAACTCTGATTGCCTGTTCTGGCTTCCAGTTTCCCAACAATGCATAATAAATACTTGCTGTTCAAGCTGCTTGGTCCTTTGTGTTTGCTGCAGCAGTAGTCTATGCTAAGGACACACACTGCAATATAATCCACAAATTAAAACCCCTACATATATTCATGTATGTATGTGTAGAAAAATGTCTAGAACCACCCAGAAACTGACAAAGACGATTTGTAGAGAGGATTTAGGGTCAACAGAATTTTTCCTCTATGTATTCCCATGTTGTTTCAATATCAACTATAACTAACTAATAGATATAATTACTTATAATAAAAACAAGTCCTCTGCTTCACCAAACTATTTGTGGATCCTATGACTCTCCAATTGTACATCTGCCCACATCATTCTTTCTCTTCACCTGTTAAATTTCAGTCCATTCACTTGTACATCACCTGTATGAGAGCCTGAAAATATTTCCTTCTCAGTGTGTGTGTGTGTGTGTGTGTGTGTGTGTGTGTGTGTGTGTGTGTGCATGTGAGTACATGTGCTCCAGGGCACGAATGTCAAAGGACAAACTGCTGTATCTATCCTCACCACCCATTTTCTCTGGGGCAGAGCCTTTGAGTTTCTAGCCCATGCGTTTCATCTCTTCCCCCTTTTCTTCTTCCTCACATCTCAGGTAGGAGTGGGAAGATCCCCAGAGAGGTCAGGAGAGCTAAACTCAGGGCATCCCCCCCCACACACACACACACTGAGAAGGAAATATTTTCAGGCTCTCATACAGGCGATGTACAAGTGAATGGACTTGAAATTGCTGCACAAGCCCCCTACCCAAATTGAATAATTTCTATATCAGTGTATCAAGTACCTCTGGCCAAAGGTGATTTCACTGGTGGTGACCAGCAAGTTTTCAGATGTTTTTATGTTTCCTTCAACATGTACCCCTGCTGCCTAACACAGGGTAGCCACAGTTTTTTTTCCAGATAGAGTAACAAATGGCAATATATGAGTTCTGGCCATATGTCTGTCGTTTTCTCAGATGAGTTTATTTAATAATCTGGAAACAAGCAGAGTTTCATTCCTGCCTGGGGTCTTCCTGTGTCAGTGTGTCTTTAACTAGAAGATCCACACTGCTGTCACACTGTAAAAGGCTTCCACACTGTCTTGGGTTCTCCTCACATCCTTCTTCTCAACATGGGAAGTAATTATAACCATGACAGATCTGCTAATAGGAATGAAGCAATCATCTAAAATACAATCAATCTTTTATTCTTTTTTTTAAAAAAAATAAAAATAAAACAATGTGCACAAATACCTCATTAAAAATAAGAAGCAGGAACTCAAAAGGGAATTAAGCTAAGGTTTTCTACTTTCAAATTATAAGAGTAATTATATCCTCTTGACACATTTCAGTCTGAAATTTAGAGGCAAAAAGGATGAGAAGGCATTAGTTGGAACAGAAATATGTTAATAACATAGTGTGCTTTTACTTTCTAATTTTAAATTAGTTCCAGTGCTTCGCAAAAACAAAACCGACCAAACGTAAAGCCTTATTTTCTCCGAAATCCTCTTGGAGGCAATGGAACTTAGCCCATTGAAACTGTCCTCAGATGCATACTTGGTGACCAAACTGTAAAGGATGTGGTAAATAATCAGCAAGTTTAAGAATTAATTATCCATGTCTGTGTATACTATAGTGATTTAATGAAGAATGTTGAATCACTATTAATTCAACACGTAAGAACTACTCCATTGATGTTCTGATCATCTAGTGGTAGATTAGTAAAGCTAGATAGACACAGATGGTGATAAAGGTAGGGTATTTTATGACATAGGATACCAAGGATATATTATGAATTTTACAAATGCAGTCTTTTCCTAGAATACAAACATAAGCACATTCATCCTGACTGTAAAATCTTTTTCTTAAGATTTATTTATTACACATACTGTGTTCTGTCTACATGCCAGAAGAGGGCACAGATTTCATTATAGATGGTTGTGAGCCACCATGTGGTTGCTGGGGATTGAACTCGGGACTTCTGGAAGAACAGCCAGTGCTCTGAGCTACCTCTCCAGCCCCCTGACTATAAAATCTTGTCTGATGATATTCTGTCTCTGCAAATTCATAAGGAAATATGCTTTGGATTGACTTTTAATCTGTTTTGGGGATCTGGTTATTCATAGACCTACAAGTCACAAGACAACTTCAAATGGTGTTCTCCGAAGATGAGAGAGAGAGAGAGAGAGAGAGAGAGAGAGAGAGAGAGAGAGAGAGAGAAAGGAAGAAGAAGAAGAAGAAGAAGAAGAAGAAGAAGAAGAAGAAGAAGAAGAAGAAGAAGAAGAAGAAGAAGAAACCGCTGTCCATGGGTTCTTCAAGTTTTCATGCTGATATTCTTAACACATTCCATATGAAGTCAGGATGGATTGAAATGAAGAAATAAAGAAAACTTTCTTTGAAGAGAAGTTGAAGCAATAGCTAAGTTTTGGTATTCTTTCAGGTATGCCCTTCTGTCCAGATGTTCTGAGGTCAGCACATCTCAACAAATCAAAGCTAGTCTGCATAGATGTGGTTGAGGAACCCATCTCATCACCAAAGCAAACCAAGATGAGTCCATGAAATGTAGGGTTAAGGACTGCTCTGTCATGGGTGACATGTTGTAAAATGTGGAAACCAAACCAATGACACTCCCCATGAAGTATAGAACCTTCTGGTTGGGGCCAGTAAAGCCACTCATACCCATTGACAAGCCAAATTATTCCAACCCTCCTTCTTCTGTGACAAGAGGCACAGGAAGATGCCTTGTTCAAATAAAAAGCAGTTGTTCCTGAGGAACATAAGAGCTATGGACTCAAATCTCTGTTCAGTCTCAGTCACGTAGAAACCTGCCTTGTGGCTGTCACCATAGTTGTGAGTGACAGACACCTACCATGCAGCTCTGAGCTATGGTCTTTGAGAAACACCTGACAGATGGAATTTTTTCTGAGTTTAATTATTAAAAGTCCTGATGCACTGATAATGCCAGAGAGACCTAGAAATTAAAAAAGTGATCTTTTCAGTGCATCAGACATGGAAAGGAACATTTAAGCAATCTAGGTGAGGTGTTTTCCTTGCTGGGCTACAGAGAGGAGAGTCTGTGCACTTCTTAGACATGGCTCCACTCAGTCACAGAGAGATGGAAGACCTGACAGGAAGCTTTGGGGAATTACGTCCATTAAATTAACAGACATTTTAGAGATGCTCTTGTAGGTTAATACCTGGACCATGAGTTCCAATTAACGGACTAAGTGACATTACAGAAGAAAAGAAAAGAAACAGAAAAGATATAGTAAACACCACATAGTCACCTACTTTCTCCAACATTAAATCCTGGAATTCCAATAGGTTTGTATTTGACTGAATATATTTTATTTTCAATACTTAAAAATGTCACTTGGGGCAAATTTGTGTAATTAAATTGTTCTAGGAGACCTGAAACATTTTTTCTTTGATGATTAACATTGTCAGTATAAATTTGCAGCATTTGTAAAGTGGGAAACTTACACTTTAATTCCAGTTACTTTTCTGCACATGGGGGTAAGCAGACACTCACTGAACTTTAGAACACCATGCCAACATATATGATATTCTGCTTGCAGATGATGAACTTTTAAGGAATTGATATAAATAAAATGTAAACTTAAGTTCAAACAAATAAGAAACTGTGAAGTGTTAACCTATTTGATCTTCACAGAAATACAGGGAAACAAATGATACATAGGTCCTGTAAGCCAGCTCTCCTGATTCTGGGAGAAGCTTCCTGTCAATTACACAAAAACTGAGGCTGATAGATGTTTCTAATGGAGAAAAAATAATGATCGCAGATCTTCTAATACAGTTCTGTCATCTCATAGAAGAGCTGTACAAAACTGCTGCTAACACACAGAAACAGATGCATCGGGTTGAAAGAGATTAAAATATTTAATTTTTGTTTTCCTGCAGAATGAGCCTCAGGTATCCATGGCTGGTCTTGAACTTGCTATGTAGCTAATGATAACCTTGAACTTCTGGTCCTCCTGGTTCTACCTCAGAGTGTTGGGATTATGGACACACACCACTAATGCCTGGTGCATGCCATGATAGGGCTTGAACCCAGCAACTCATACATGCTAGGCAAGCATTGTGACAACTGAGCTCCATTCTAGACTACTGAAACCATTTTCTTAGAAATGACAGATGCTGCTGCATCACATTTTCAGAGCAGTCAGTGGACTAAGACTGAGACTTGAGGTACAGGATACCACGAGGAACCAGCATGAAAAGTTGGATTCCCATGTGTCCCTTAATGCGCAGCTAGGCTGGTTCTGTGCCTTAGCCATTGCAGAAAGGGCAGTGATACTCCTAAAAAGCATCTCTGGGGTCTAACTTAGTCCCCTTGGCACATATTCAGGGGTGGTAGAGCTGGGCCATATGGAAGTTTGACTTTTAGTTTGTTGAGGATCCCCTATACTGACTTCCACAGTGGCTAAGCCAGTTTCCACTCCCAAAACTCGTGCATAGTACTCTATTTTAGGTGTACTCATTACTTCTTTTTCTTCTTTCCATTGCTCTTCTTAGGATCCCTTTACTCTCATGGACTTCTTTCTATTCTCCTGCCATAGAGACATCCCTGTTACATACACACACACACACACACACACACACACACACACACACACACACAACAAATCCAGATCCTGCATATCAAAGAAAGCATATGATTTTCATCTTTTCAAGCTCTACTGGTTTTGCTTATCATGATGGTTTCCACTCCCATCTGTTTTAACGAGACACTTCATCATTTCATTTTTATCTATGATAGAACCAACTTTCATTGTGTATTGGGAGGACATATAATCTTATTATATTTTGTTATAGATTCATCTATGGAGACTGCTGTTTGGGTGAGGTAGGAGAAACACAGCAAGAAGGAGTCAGAAGGCATGGGGGATCAATAGAGGGGAAATGGATTGGAATATGTGGAATAATTTACATATAAATGTCATATACAGATGAGCAAACTTAATGGCATGCATAAGAAAGAACAAAGTCAGTGACACACTTATAAGAAAAACATAATGACATTTATATATATGAGAATTATCATAATGCATGCTGTTCTATTGTATGCTTACTTAATGTTAATAAAATACTATATTCCATAGAAACTCCTGGATTAAAAACAAGGCATTTTTGATTGTATGAATAATACGTATTTTCATAGAAAAAAATGAAAGAGAAAGGACTTAGCTTCTACTTGCTATTGGGCAAGGAGGCCACATTGAATTCCCAGCAAGAGGGAAGTCATGAGAAGCTCCTGACCGAGCTTTATACCACATTTTGTTAGAAATATCAAGGGCCTTCCTGGTCACGGGAGACCTGTACAGTTTGTCAGGCCAGGCAGTAGCACACAGGATGGACTCATGTCACTCAGTACTATAAACTCCCAAGGAGAGCACATCCCTGTGCATGTGTGGATTGCTCTGTTTACATCTACAACCCATTCAGTGCACCCATGTGCCTTGGGACTCCTTGAGAATCCTGGAGGACTATTAGGAATGTTCTGACAGGTTGGAGGCTCTGAGCCGCAAAGGAGGAAGACAGGTGGAGAGGTGAATAGATAGATCCCTTTTGCTAGCATCAAAATTTCTGCCTGGGCCCTTTGATAGAGGAAGCATTTTGTTTTTGTTCTCTCCTTATTAAGTTACGTGTTTGTTAACCCTCCTCAATGTCTTTTATCTGGGGCTGCCCCATTTAAAACTAGCATTCACACAAATATATCTGCTACCTTTTAGCAGAGAAATTGTCACCCACTGTCCATCCTCTTCACTAAGACCCTGGGTTGCTAGACCAACAAGGATGTCCTGGTTAAGGAAGCCTTACAATCCAGGAACAGTAGCTCAATTTCTTGTGAAGCTATTAAAAATTCTATCCCTGCCCCCTGCCAGGTGGCTAGAAGACAGCCTTTGTTGAGCATAGTATATTGCTTTTGTGGGTAACAGTGATGCCTGTTTCAGTGTGAGCCCCTGGTTTGTGCCTTCACATACTACCTGGCCTCGAAATCAGGGATCCAGTGTGAGGTCAAATTCTGAGAGTTTTTGCATTGTTTGATTCACCTAGGGAGAGGCTCCTTGACTCTGTATTTACATCCTTTGAACCATGGCATAAGGAAATCTTTGGTGCCTGGAGTGTGTGTAGGTAGAGGGCTTCCTTGCCTGCCCAAGGGTCACAAGCATGGAAGCAACAAAGCTCCAAACCCTCACTTCTGTCCAAGCTATGTGCATACCCCCTTGCCCTTTTACAACTGATGAGCTCCCCTTTAGCCTGTGATAGGGTTGATTGCCAACTTGACAAAATCTGGAATTAACTAGGAGGTAGTCTCCTGCCACACTTGTGGGTGATTACCTTGATTAGCTTATCCTCCAAGCATTACTAGAAGGAATAATTTTCATTAGGTTGAGGTGGGAAAAAAAATCCCTAAGGGAGGGCAGCCTCATACCTGTTTTTATGTCCTTATCTACACAGAAAAGAAGAAGTAACTGAGCAGGAACATCCATCTCTCTAGTCTTCCCGAGTGTAGACATCATGTAGCTAGCTACTTCTAGCTCTTGATTCCTTGACTTTCCTGTCATGATAGGCCATGCCCTGGAAATGTGATAAACAGAACAAAACAAAAATCCCAACAACCCTCCCTTCTTACATTGCTATTGTCAGGATATTTATCACAGCTATGAAGATGTCCCCTCTTGGTGACACAGTCCACATCTTATATAAGCGTCTAGTCCAGGAATATGAAGCCTGTACTTCTATCATGGTGTAATTCAGATCTACTCCCTAAGACTCACACCATTGTCACATCACAGGAAGTACTAACTGTGTGCACTGGGTCATGAACTCTCTTCTGAGTAACTCAATGTCGGCTGTGTTACCTCCCTTGTTTCACATCTGCTCTTCCCTGACCCATTCCCCAGCCCCCTCCTGTTTTCTAGAATGTCTTCATGTGTTCAAACTCCTCAGTTTTCTGTTCAGTCCTTCTTCTGGGAGCATTCACAAGCATCAGGAATGTTCTATTCTGCTCCACAAAGGACTTGCTCATATTCACTATTGACCTTTGTGAACTATAGGTCTAGGGATGCCAGCCTCCTGGACCCTTGGGATTCTTTACACCCCAGATATTCATCTAAGCTGTTTCTTTTTGCCCAAACATTCTTATATTTTCCAATGCTATCTTCTACACAAGGCCATTTTCAATCATTAGTCAGAACTCTCACTGGACCCTTTCAATCCAGAAACATCTGGTTACCATTCTGGAAGTTTAACTAATAACTCCTTAATTTTTCTCATTTGTTTCCTCAATGTTAACTTCTAGTCACTTCCTTGAGGGATTCTAAATGTTTATTTATTATGATCTTATTTTCATGCCTTGGGCAACATTTATCTTCTGTACAGTCTTTTGTTCTCCCTTTATGGATAGAATAGATAATATTCTTTCTCAAAGAGTATCAACAGTCATCCATTTGGATTCACCTCTCCCATAATTGTTTTACCTTTTCAACATTTACTCTCCATGCTTATTTTGGGTTCAGTTATCTCTTTTTTAGAGAATTTCCATGGCAATATCCTCATACTTCAGGGGAATGATGGGAACTTTGAGCATCCGTGTGAGAGATACGTTGCTCACATCATTGAGGGCTAAAGATCTCATTTTCACCTGGTGATGGTGGAGATGGGACCCAGAGCATATGCTTGTCAGGCAAACATTCTACCACTAAAGCAGATCCTAACCTGTCCTCATTTCTTTTATTGGCCTTTGTTAGGGAATCTTCCTACATGAAGGTTTATGTAATTTTTAAGCTTAGAAGGCTAGGTATTTACATATGTAAACTGTTACTAATTTTCTATATATGTTCCACTATAATTATAAATGTGTGGAGGTTTTCTCCTTCACAGTCCATGGGGTTTTGTGGTGATATATTGTGTACTCCAATAAAGCTTCTCTTGGGATAAGAGGACAGAACTGACCACTAAATTAGACATAGAGGCCAGACAGTGGTGGTATATACCCTTAATCCTGTCGCTTGGGAGACAGAGATCCATCTGGATCTCTGTGAGTTCAAGGCCACACTGGAAGCAGAGCCAGGCAGTGGTGGCACACACCTTTAATCCCAGCACATGATATATCTTGTCTTTGCTTGGGAAGGACACATACCTTTAATCCCAGAAAGGTAATGTGGCAGGACACAGAAAGGTACATAAGGAGTGACGAAGCAGAAACACTCACTCTTGAGACTGAGGATTTTGAAGTGGTAAGAATGTGGCTGGTTTGCTTTCACCCCAATGTCTGGCTCCAAGTTTTCTATTAATAAGACCGTTTAGCAATTCGTGTTACAGGGTTTTTTTTGTTCCTTTGTTTTTGAGAAGTCCATACATGAATAAGTTGTCTTTTGATTAAATGACTTCCCATTTCCTCCTCTATTTCTCCACCATTTCTTTTCTCACAACTTCATACTTTCTCTCTTGTTTTAATCCACTGAATCCACTTTGTGTTACCTGTAAGTAGAGATGTATAGGACCACCAACTAGATAATGACGTTCATAGAACACAAAGCATGACCTCTACCTTCCTGCTTCTGACTGGAGAGCAAGACTAACAGTCAGAGTCTGTGTTGGAATTGACACCAACTCTTTGTACAAAGGACAAAGAGTCAAGCTTCTTGTCTGTGCCAACTTTAGCCCACTTCACAGGCCTCTAGGTCTGTCAACTCCTGAACCACCAGAGGTTTCTTCAGGGCAAACCTGTGTTCTTCTCAGCTAACTCAATCACTGTTCTCTTCTGCTCTTTGGCTTCTGAATCAATTGTTTTTAAGGGAATGTTTCCTAGCCTGCAAAATCATACTTTGTTCCTCACCCTTTTTGTTTTCTTTGTCTAGTTTCTGTGTAGCTAATGCTTAACCTTTTGCGGTCATTCTTTATAACTCCAGTGGCATTCAGAAGCAGCTAAGCACACTTAGAAGTGTCTCATAAACCAACTTAAACCAGGGCTTTTCTTTTCTTTTCTTTTTACTTCATTATACTCAAATCTGCCAATAGTCAATAATGTTATAGATGGATCTTTTTATCTTTTAGTGTTCATATTCTGTAGTAGAAATATCATTGGACTATGCATAGAGAAGTTAATTTCTTAGATTTTCTGAGCCTCATATCTTTTTATTGCAAGGGTCTTGACCTGCTATAAAATTATGGCCCTGACCCTACTGGCTGTAGGCTTCTGAACGTTTCTCAGAATTACAGACACGCCTCCCAGAGGTATGGCATCTAAAAGGTGAGAAAAGAGCTGATGTTACCATTCAAACTCTATGATTGTGATGGACTTTTCAGATAGCTGACCAAGGCTTGGCCATCAGGACCCTTTATGTAGGCTAGCACACATGTCAATGTATGTGGATTTACAGGACTGGGGATGGTGTTGATCTACTGTATACAGAGACTCTAGGTCTATACAGAGCTCCATAAACTGTGATGTCTGATCTTGTGATCATGTCTTCATGCCCAGATCACAAAATCCTACTTTAACCTTCTACATGATAACCTGGTCACCCCAGCAAGCCGTCTTAGGTCAAAAGATTTTCTTACCTCACTTTGCTAACCCCAAAGCTGTGTTTATATTCAAGGATTTTTAGAGAAGTATAATAAAAGCCATGAAGTGCTTATTTTGAATATTTACTAAACCTTCTTTTAATGTGAAATTATTTCTCCCATTTGAACTGTAGGAATCATCTTCTTATATATTAATAGTTTTGATCTGTGGTCAAAGCCCAAATGATCAGCATTGCACTTGAGAATTGCTGCTTTCTAATTGGTTGTTGAGGTAGATAAAATTGGAGATGCCAGGTGAGACAGACATCAGTCTTCATTCACTGCCTCTCTTGTACAAACAAAACAGAATCAATCTCACAATGTGGCTGCTAAATAGAATAAATTATTATACAATTAAGGCAATTTCCATCAGAACCCCTTCTCTGGGCCCTGAAAAAAAGGGGAAGAAAAACACAACAAGCTTTTAAAAATACAGAATAATGATCTCCCGAGTTGTTGTGGCACTGAGAAGAGCATCTCTGTGTTCAGTTCTACATGTCCCTGCTACTTGTCCTGAGACCTTTCAAAGGCAGCCGTAGCTTTGCTGACACGGAAGACAGCAAGACTATGAGGATCTGTCCAAAGTCAATGTTTACTCTTTGTGGGTAAAACTGGGCTGCACAAGGCACCGAGGAGAATATAAATGACCTTTCTTGCATTTTGTGGAAAATAAATTTGGCCTCTGTCTGAAAGTGATGTTTATCCATAACAGCTATTACTATTTAAAAAGCAAAATGCTGTTGACTCATTTTTACTTCAGCAGGAACATGGATGGCTTAAGACTTGTTTTTATGTACACCTCCACATCAGGACATAATTTTACAATGCAAAAATAAGAATAAATAAAACCCCTTGTCCTGCACTATACAAAGAATGTGGCCTACAATTCATTTTAGTAATGTTTAAGACATTCATTCAAAACCAAATAAATATGCTACTTTTACAAGCCTTACAATCCCAACAAAAATCCCAGACAGGTATGGACCTTCCTGATGCAACTGCTGTCATGTATAAGTGAAATCTATTAACAGAGAGAGAGGACTGATGGACTGTGTGATTCAGACAGAGAGGAGGCAAGTGTGCATGAGAGAAGAAGTATAAGTGAGAATAACACAAAAGGGGGTAGGAAATAAAAGCATGGGATGCATGGAGTCTAAGGAAAGTCTCACTTCTGGAAAGTTACATCCTACTTATGGAAACAAAGAACACGAACAATGTTCAACAATTGTATTATAATATTTTTACATTTTTGAGGAGTCATAACATATATAATGCATTTTATCATATTAACACTCATTTTCCCCAGTCTCTCACAGATTCAACCACACACTTACTCTCTTCCAACTTTCATGTATATATCCATATATATGCACACACACACGTGTGTGTGTGTGTGTGTGTGTGTGTGTGTGTGTTAGCCATATTATTAAGAAATGGCTTTGAAAGAATTATTTGCTTAAAGAATTTGATGGGTTTAGAAAAAGAAAAAAGAAGGAGACATAGAGTTGATTGAGTAAGGAAGAGAGGGTAAATTTGGAAGGAATGATCAAAAATGAATTGCATAAAATTCTCAAAGGACTAATAAAAATTGTAAGTGGAAAAATAATAAAGAATAAATACTAGTTTGAGGCCCAACAACAGAAGGTTTGGGAGTTTGGCAAGCATTTCTTGAACCTCAATGAAGTAACATGTCATGATGTTCACCCACCTCCCTGGATGCTACCAGTAAGGGCTAAACAGAAGTACTATGATTCAGTAAATATGATTCATCATGTCCACTTCTAACTCCTCCCAGTATACCAGCCTGTTACTTAAAATACTCATTAGATGCTATATGTGTAAAATAAAACCTTATGGCAAGTCCTATGCTTAGCAAATAAAGAATAAACTCCAAAGAACTACAGGGAAAACATGGTAAATGATTGTTCCTTCATGATACATAAACTGTAGTATTCAAATGTTTCATGGTAGGGGCAATTATTTAAAACATGGCAGGACACTTTTATGTCATTTGGTTGGATTATTACATC
Organism: Onychomys torridus; assembly: GCF_903995425.1. Lineage (NCBI taxonomy): Eukaryota > Metazoa > Chordata > Mammalia > Rodentia > Cricetidae > Onychomys > Onychomys torridus. The sequence continues at coordinate 13,741,810 of NC_050459.1, forward strand.
TATAACCAATATTATACAGAACAACAGTTAAGTTTCATTTTTCTTAAATCTTATAATGTAGTTACTTCATAGAATAATTCTAGATTTTTTTTTTATTCTGGGCACAGAACCATTGACAAGGATTTTAATTTTTCAGAACTTAAATGTCCTTATTAATAAAAAAAGAGAATGATGTTAATATAATTTTTAATAGTAAAATGAGATTAGCTATTGATAAGGATTGACTGTGACAATTAAGAATATTATTATTTTTAACAGTGTTGTTCTGCTGAGGTAAGAACTTCAAGTTTGTCCTCAGGTCCAATCAACACAGAGGCTCCCTCTGCAGCAACATTTTTACATGGACTCTCAGCTGTATCAGGCTGTTTAAGAATTTAGAGCTTAATTTCCTTATTAACAAGGCAAATACTACTTATATAAATGCTTTCAAATATTGCAATGAGATGAGCTACTGATAAAAGTTGATTCCTATTATAATCACTAAGATGGCTCTTATCATTATTATAATGTTTTATGTATACAGAACACCAGATCAGCCTTTACAACTCAATGGATTCATAAGCTCCTTAAACTGATACGACATCTACTTGTGCTGTCTTTTATGGAAGTCAAGTCACTTCTTTTACAGGCCAAATTCCAGACCCCTAAAATCTACATTCTGAAAAATCTTAACTCCCTTTGGCTCAAAAGTGATAGGGTTTGTGGACAAGATCTTTAAAATATTGGTCCTTAGAGAGAGCTTTAATACAATATCACTGATGTTCTTATAGAAATTAATGTGGACACCAACATGCCCAAGTCCCAAGAGGATGTGACACTTGACAAATAGACATAAAAACCAAAACACAGTTGAGCAAAATCAAAGAAAATGCTGCACAGGGAGAAGCCCACCCGGAGTAAAAGGGGCAGGAGTGACCAGGCACTAGAAAGATCCCTAACAGGTAGTCAGATAGGAAAAGGGGCCACAGATGGATAACCAAGACAGAAACTTCTGGCTTCTTCACCTTCCTTATCTGAGAAAAAGGACTTTTATTCCACTACCAGGGTCCTCTGCTGGCTGACCAGTTCAGTAGGCCAGGTATGTTCAAGGCCAGTCCCAAACATATCTACCTCAAGCTGTGGACTTAGCAGCTTATTTTCCTCTGTGCAAATTGCCCAGTTCAATATTAGTGAGGCAAGACCAGCTGAGACATTCATAAACATGTTTTCCTGAAGCTGAGGGCCTAACAGCTTTACTTTCTTTGTTTAAACAAACTAACCCAAAATTAGGAGAGGGGGATGTGCCCTATGCCACCAAAACTACTTATAAGATTCAGGCCCTCTAAGAGGACATAGGTTTAGGGTTCCATTCCCATTCTGCATTCCAGGAATCTTTCTCTCTGTGTGCCTTTCTGTATGTGGCTGTGCACATATGTGTATCTATGTGTGCATGTATGTGCTTATGTACATGTATGCACCTCTGTGTTCATGTGTATGCTTGTGCAGGTGTGTGTGTGTGTGTGTGTGTGTGTGTGTTCATATGTGTGCTTATACACAAACTTCTTCACCTGTAATAAAATCTGTTACTTGCTGTTATCTCTTCTGTCTGAAAATTTTCCTTCTTTTAATTCTTTAAACAGCAGGTAAAATGAACCCTGTCAACACCTCTAGATGATAAAAAGTATACCTCACGAAGTCCAGAAATTTAGAAAAGATCAGGAGAAACAGCCAACAATATAGTAGAGACTACAAATATATTCAATACAAAGGAGTAAGTTTTAATTATCGAAATGTTTGAGAAGAAAGGTAGAAACGTAGGAGACTGTTTTGGTGATATGAAAAATATACACTCAGGGAACTCCCATCTGGACCAGTGGTGAGTGCCTGGGGTTATAGTCAGAGAGGCAATGACCCCTGGGTCCCACCCCCGGGCACCACCCTGGGAGGACCTGCCCAACTTTGCCCCAGTTTCCGGCCAATAAGAGGGCCCTGTGGGAAGGCTCCCCTTTTCCCAAGACTGCAGGCAGACCCTGCAGTCTCCACACCCTGCCCCCACACCCATTTGCTCGAGACCCCAGCCACTTCCTGAGACTCAGAGACCAGCCCCCAGCCCCCATCCACCCTGGAACTCCCATCTGGACCAGAGACCAGAGAGACCCTCAAGTGGACACAACAACCTCAATGCCTTGCCCCCATACCCATCTGCTGTAGACCTCAGCTACTTCCACAGACTTAGAGACCAGCATCCAGTATTCCATCCTGTCCCGGATCTCCCATCTGGACCAGAAAGCCCCCAGCTCCCATTTGCCCTGGAACTCCCATCTGGACAAGATAAGGAGATCCCAGGGACTTCCTGAGACTCAGAGTCCAGCCCCCAAGATCCTATCTGGTCAGCACTCTCACTGGACCAGAGTTCCCATCTGGCCCAGAGCTTACATCTGGATCAGAGAGAGGCTACCTAAATCTGTCAGCTCTGTCTGGACCAAGTACACTGATAAGACCAAGAACGAACCCACAAGGAGATGGGCAGACAGCAAGGCAGAAGTACATACAACAAAATAAAGAGCAATACAGCATCACCAGAACCTAGCCCTTCTCCAATAGCTAGACTTGAACATCACGGAATGGAAGAAGAAGAAGAAGAAAACAACCTTATAAGTAACATCATGAAGAGGCTAGAGCCTTACATAGAAGAAATCAAAAATAAAGGAGGAACAGACAAACAAAAAATGAGAAGAACGCTATAAAAAACTAGAGGAAAGGACAATTAAAGCAGAAGAAAACAATAGGTCCCTGAAAGAAAATCAGGAAAAAACAAGGTAAACAGTCCAAGACCTGAAGAGGGAAATAGAAAAAATGAAGAAGACACTAGCAGAAGGAATGCTGGAAATAGAAAATCTGAGTAAACAAATAGGAACTTCAGATGCAAGTATAACCAACAGAATACAAGAAATGGAAGAGAGGATCTCTGGTGTTGAAGATACAGTAGAAGAAATAGATTCATCAATCAAAGAAAACACTAAAACCAACAAAGTCATGACCCAAAATGTCCAAGAAATTTGGGACACCATGAAAAGACCAAACCTATAAATAATAGGGATAGAGAAGGAGAAGAATACCAAATCAAAGGCACAGAAAATATATTTAACTATGGAAGAAAACTTTCCCAACTTAAAGAACAAAATGCCTATGAAGATACAAGAAACCTATAGAACACCAAACAGACTAGACTCCCCAAAAAAGTCCCCTTGCCACATAATAATTACACAACTAAATGTACAGAATAAAGAAAGAATATTAAGGGCAGCAAAGGAAAAAGGCCAAGTGAATTATACAGGCAAATCCATCAAAATAACACCCAATTTCTCAATGGAGACTTTGAAAACCAGAAGGACCTGAACAGATATAATGCAGACACTAAGAGACCATGGATGCCAGCCTAGACTAACATACCCAGCAAAACTCTCAATCATCATAGATGGAGTGAACAAGACCTTTCAAGACAAAACTAGATTTAAACAATACTTATCCACAAAACCAGCCCTACAGAAAGCACTGGAAGGAAAATTCCAACCTAAGGAAGGCAGATACACCCATGAAAACACAGGCAATAGATAGCTCCACAGCAGTAAACCCCAAAGAAGAGAAGTACACACACACACACTACCACCAAATAATAAAAATAATAACAGGAACAAACAATCACTGGTCATTAATATCCCTTAATATCAATGGACTTAATTCACCTATAAAAAGACACAGACTAACAGAATGGATACGAAAACAGGATCCATCTTTCTGCTGCATACAAGAAACACACCTCAAATTCAAAGACAGACACCTACTAAGAATAAAAGGCTGGGAAAAGAATTTCCAATCAAATGGTCTTAAGAAGCAAGCTGGTGTAGAGATCTTAATATCCAGCAAAATAGACTTCAAACTAAAATCAATCAAAAGAGATGATGAAGGACATTACATACTCATTGCAAGAAAGATCCACCAAGATGAAGTCTCAATTCTGAACATTTATGCCCCAAACACAAGGGCACCCACATATGTAAAAGAAACATTACTAAAGCTTAAATCACATATAAAAGCCCAAACATTAATAGTGGGAGACTTCAACACCCCACTTTCACCTCTGGACAGATCGGCCAAATTGAAACTTAACAGAGACATAATGGTCTTAACTGATGTTATGGTTCAAATGGACTTAATTGATATCTACAGAACATTCCACCCAAACCAAAAAGAACATACCTTCTTCTCAGCACCCCATGGAACCTTCTCTAAAATCGACCACATACTTGGCAACAAAGCAAATCTCAACAGATACAAAACAATTGGAATAACCTCCTGTTCTATCAGACCACCATGGTTTAAAGTTAGATTTCAACAACAGAAAAAAACTACAGAAATCCTACAATCTCATGGAAACTGAATAATGCTCAACTGAATCACCAATGGGTTAAGGAAGAAATAAAGAAAGAAATTAAAGACTTCCTAGAGATCAATGAAAATGAATAAACCATATACCCAAACTTATGGGACACTATGAAAGCAGTGCTAAGAGGGAAATTCATAGCACTAAATGCCCACATAAAAAGCTGGAGAAATGTCACGCTAGTGACTTGACAGCACACCTGAAAGCCCTTGAACAGGAAGAAGCAAAGTCTCCCAGGAGGAACAGATGCCAGGAAATTATCAAATTGAGAGCTGAAATCAATAAAATAAAAATAAAGAGAACAATACAAAGGAATAATGAAACAAAGAGTTGGTGCTTTGAGAAGATCAACAAGATAGACAAGCCTTTATCCAAATTAACCAAAAGACAGAGAGAGCATCCAAATTAACAAAATTAGAAATGAAGAGGGAGACATAACAACAGACAATGAGGAAATCCAAAGAATCATCAGGTCATACTTCAAAAACTCTACTCCACAAAACTGGAAAATCTAAAAGAAATGGATAATTTTCTGGATAGGTACAACGTATCTAAGTTAAATCAAGACCAGATAAACCATTTAAATAGTCCAATAACCCCTAAGGAAATAGAATCAGTCATTAAAAGTCTCCCAACCAAAAAAAGCCCAGGACCAGATGGTTTCACTGCAGAATTCTACCAGATCTTCAAAGAAGACTTAATACCAATACTCTTTAAATTTTCCACACAATAGAAGCAGAATGAATATTATCAAACTCCTTCTATGAGGCTACAATTACCCTGATTCCTAAACCAAACAAAGATGCAATAAAGAAAGAGAACTACAGACTGATCTCCCTCATGAACATTGATGCAAAAATCCTCAATAAAATACTGATAAACAGACTCTAAGAGCACATCAAAACAATTATTCAAAATGATCAAGTAGGCTTCATCCCAGGGATGCAAGGGTGGATCAACATATGAAAGTCCATCAATGTAATACACCATATAAACAAACTAAAAGAAAAAACCACATGATCATCTCACTAGATGCAGAAAAGGCATTTGACAAAATCCAACACCCCTTCGTGATAATGGTCTTGGAGCTATCAGGAATACAGGAAACATACCTAAACATAATAAAAGCAATCTACAGCAAGCCAACAGCCAACATCAAATTAAATGGAGAGAAACTCAAAGCAATACCACTAAAATCAGGAACAAGGCAAGGATGTCCCCTCTCCCCATACTTATTCAATATAGTACTTGAAGTTCTAGCCAGAGCTATAAGACAACATAAGGAGATTAAGGGGATACAAATTGGAAAGGAAGAAATCAGCTTTCCCTATTTGCAGATGACATGATAGTATATATGAGTGACCCCAAAAATTCAACCAAGGAACTGATACAGCTAATAAAACCTTCAGCAACATAGCAGGATACAAAATCAACTCAAAAAAAAAAAATCAGTAGCCCTCCTATATAGAATAGACAAACAGGCTGAGAAGGAAATCAGAGATACATCACCCTTTACAATAGCAACAAATGATATAAAATACCTTGGGCCTACTCTAACTAAGCATGTGAAGGACCTATATGACAAGAACTTTAAGTCCCTCAAAAAAGAATTTGAAGATGATGTTAGAAAATGGAAAGACCTCCCATGCTCATGGATAGGCAGGATTAACATAGTAAAAATGGCAATCTTACCAAAAGCAATCTACAGATTCAACACAATCCCCATCAAATTACCAACACAATTCTTCACAGATCTGGAAAGAATAATACTCAACTTCATATGGAAAAACAAAAAACCCAGGATAGCCAAAAGAATCCTGTACAATAAAACAACCTCTGGAGGCATCACAATATCCGACCTCAAGCTCTATTATAGAGCTACTGTAATAAAAACAGCTTGGTACTGGCATAAAAACCGACATGTGGACCAATGGACTTGAATTGAAGACCCTGACATTAACCCGCACACCTATGAACATATAATTTTTGACAAAGTATCCAAAAATTTACAATAGAAAAAAGAAAGCATCTTCAACAAATGGTGCTGGCATAACTGGATGTCAATGTGTAGAAGGCTGCAAACAGATCCATATCTGTCACTGTGCACAAAACTTAAATCAAAGTGGGTCAAAGACCTCAACATAAATGCAGTTACTCTGAAACAGATAGTAGAGAAAGTAGGAAGTACTCTTGAATGCATTGGCACCAGAGATCACTTTCTAAATATAACACCAGTAGCACAGACACTGAGAGAAACAATCAATTGATGGGACCTGTTGAAACTGAGAAGCTTTTGTATAGCAAACGACACAGTCAACAAAACAAAGTGAAAGCCTACAGAATGGGAAAAGTTCTTCACCAACCCCACTTCTGACAGAGGGCTGATATCCAGAATATATAAAGAACTCAAGAAATTAGACATCAAATGCCCAACAGTCCAATTAAGAAATGGGCTATAGAACTAAACAGAGAATTCTCCATAGTGGAAGTTCAAATGGCTGAAAGACATTTAAGGAATTGCTCAACATCCCTAATTATCCAGGAAATGCAAATCAAAACGACTCTGAGATACCACCTTACACCTGTCAGAATGGCTAAGATCAAAAACACAGAAGACAGCTTGTGCTGGAGAGGATGTGGAGCAAGGGGAACTCTCCTCCACTCCTGGTGGGAATGCAAGCTTGTACAGCCACTTTGAAAATCCATATGGCGCTTCCTGAGAAAATTGGGAATCCATCTCCTCCAAGACCCAGGTATAACACTCTTGGGCATATACCCAAGGAATGCTCAATCCTACCACAAGGGCATTTGCATAGCTATGTTCATATCAGCATTATTTGTAATAGCCAGAAGCTGGAAACAACCTAGATGCCCTTCAACTGAAGAATGGATAAAGAAAATATGGTACATATACACAATGGAGTACTACTCAGCAGAGAAAAACAATGACATCATGAGGTTTGCAGGAAAATGGACGGATCCAGAAAAAATCATCCTGAGTGAGGTAACCCAGACTCAGAAGGACAAACATGGTATGTACTCACTCATAGGAGGATACTAGATGTAAAACAAAGATGACTAGACTGCTACACAACTCCAGGGAGGCTACCTAGAAAACGGGACCCTAGGAAAGACACAGGGACAGAGAAATGGATGAGATCTACATGAACAACCTGGATGAGAGTGGGAGAAATGAAGGGCAAGGTTTGAGGGAAGGGGCTTGGGGGAGCAGGAGATCCCAGATGGATCAGGAACAGAAAGGGAGAACAAGGAATGATAGACCATGATGGATGAGGACCACATGAGAACAGGAGTGGGCAGAGTACTGGAGAGGTCCCCTGAGGTCCACAGTGATGCATCCTCTGTAGACTGCTGGCAGTGGTCGAGAGAAAGCCTTATCTGACCTAGTCTGGTGATCAGATGGCCAACCACCCTGACGGTTGGGATGAAACTCTCATCAAGTGACTGATGGAAGTGGATGCAGAGATCCTCAGCCAGGCCCCAGGTGGAGCTCTGTGTGTTCAGTTGTCGAGAAGGAGGAGGGACTGTGGGAGTGTGAATTGTTGAGCCCAGGATTGGAAAAAGCATGGGGATGAAAGGCCAGACGAATGGAAGCACATGAATTGTGAACCAAAGGCTGTAGAGCCCCCAGCTGGATCAGGCCCTCTGGATAAGTGAGACAATTGAGTGGCTTGGACTGGTTGGGAGGCATCCAGCCTGTGGGACCTGGACCTATCCTTAGTGCATGAGCTGGCTGTTTGGAACCTTGGGCTTACACAGGCACACTTTGCTCAGCCTGGAAGGAGGGGACTGGACCTGCTTATACTGAATTCATCAAGTTTAAATGAATTCCCAGGGGAGTCTTGGCCCTGGAGGAGATGGGAATGGACAGGAGGGGATGGGGGAAAGGTAGGGTTGAGGGTGGGATGGGGAGGACAGGGGAACCCATGGCTGATGTGTAAAATTAAAATACAAATATAATAAAAAAAGGGAAAAATAGATCAGGGAACAAAAACAAAGCAGTCCAGTTATTAGTAGCTGATGTACTTCCTTTGCGAGGATTAATTGGTGATCAAAGATGATTAATTCCTTTTGCCAGTTTCTGCCCTCAACCTCCTGATATGAAAAAAAATACTAAGCCAGGAGGTGGTGGCGCATACCTTTAACCCAGCCCTTGGGAGACAGAGGCAGGTGGATCCCTGTGAGTTCAAAGCCATCCTGGGATACAAAGTGAGTTCCAGGAAAGGCATGAAGCTACACAGAGAAACCCTGTCTTAAAAAAACAAACAAACAAACAAAAAACCAAAACAACTACTGATGAATGGGAATGCACCCTAAAGGTTTAAAGTAGAGCTGACTTTTTTTTTTTTTCTTTCATGCACAAAAGTTTATGATTCTTTAAGATTCCTTAGAAGATTACCTTTCAAGAAAAGTTATAAAGTGATTGGTCCTTTCTTTGTAACCACAAAATGCAGCCTGCCAGTAAAATAACTGCCTGGGAAAAATACCTTGCTTACTGACACTCTGTTAATCTATAACAAGTTGCTTGGACATCAATGTATGTGGGTTCTTGGGACAACTTGTGTTTCACCTGTAATATGTAAAATGTTTAATTGTGTAAGGGATATGCTGTTTTTCACCTGTATTTATTGTAATCGTTCACCTGAAAAATACAATGTACCCACATTGTAATTTCTATATTGCCAGAAAGATTTCATTGGGGTATGCAAGCTGTAAAGGAAACGAATCAGAATACAGAAGAAGAATAAAGAAGGAAACCATCAAAAAAAGAAAAGAAAAAGAAAAATATATACTCAAATAACTTGTATTTTGTTTTTTCCTCATTAGAGAACAGAGGATGAAAAACATGCCTTACAGGCCATCATTCAAACTATAGATGTTTGCAGAATATGGAGAAACTGCATATAAATATCATCCAAGGTACAGCACCAACCATTGTATTTTAGAAATATGACATAAAACATACTAGGGTCAGGAGGTGCTCAGCACAGCTTGTTATGCACACATTTAAGAGGAGAGAACCCAAAGAAAACATGGAGTATGTTGGAATAAGGACTTTAAAATCTATTTTCCCTCCTTGCCCCAGGCTTTTGGGTACTTCTCATTCCTACATGATGATATCATAGTTATCTTCATCATGGATTCAATGAAGTTTTTAAGGCTTCTTACTGAAAACCAAAGCAGAATCACCAATCACCATATACAGACAAAGAAACAGGGACATGATTCAGAGGATAAAAGTCTCCAAAAATTAAAAAAAAAAAAAAAAAAAAGCCTCTCAGGAAGAAAGTTTTTTTTTTTTTTTTTTTTAACAATAGCATTTCTTTAGAAAAGATAACATTTATATACAAAAGCTGTGCATGTAAGACTTTATCAAAAGTTGAAAGAGGAGCAATTGAACAGCCATTGTGAAATTATAATTTGAACACAATCACAGATACACTGGTGACACTCACCCTCTAGGTTTTAGCAATGTTTTGATCTCTTAGTAGTAATATCATGCTCATCAGTATGGAGGAAAGATACCCCCTTTCTGTGCAATGACTGAATAGTCACTTGAAGAGCATTGGTGGATGCCTAATTCCCATCGTACAGTGCCTTTTCCTGAGTAAGCCAGGTAGCACATGCTATCACAATAGTACAACGTTGTGTACCAGTACCACTGTACATCAGTAAATACTGTCTCAAATGAATTGGCAAATGAACAAATAAAATTAATTTACAATACTTGAGAAGATGCTAATTCTAAATGAGCATGTGGACAAATTCACTCCCTGGTTAGTGCCCTCTCACCCAGTTCCAGGAACTTTTAAAAGTCTGCAAAGTAGCTTATATAGACATCCTTCTGATGCTTATTGGAAGGTGTGCTTGTTACCTCCCAGGCTAATGATTATAATGTGTAATGTTGCAATACTCAAGGTTAGGCAGCAAAGGAATCACTAAACCAAAGCCATGCAAGTGACCTCCAAGTATGATTATTAATTTTGTAGTGGAGATACAACATGGGGAGCTTTCTGTCAAGCACTGCATAAAAATGAGGATCTATACCCCCCATTCACAGTAGGTCTGCAAACCAAGGAGACATGACACACTGTGTTGACTCTAGGCGACCTGTGTGATCACACTATGTTGTCCTTTGGGTTTTTGACTTGTGATGGTGCACCTGTTAGATGCCCATTATGCTGAAGGAATTTTGAAAATGTGGAAGAAAGAAAATTTCATCTATGGCAGGTTCCATAATAGGTTACATCATCTCTCCCGCTTAATAGCATTAGCCTAATCTTGTCTTGGTAGAGACATCTTTAATTAATTCTCAGTGATGCCTTCTTTCTGGCTAGCTGAGGGAAGATACTTAGTTTAATTTTGATGATAATAAGGCATGCTAATGAGGGACTAACCTTTGCAGCTAACTCAAACTTGCTGCAAGGAGAGTGGCCTGTTCATATGCTAAGTGGATGCAGGAGGAACTGAAAAAAAAAGAAATCTCCAAAGTAATTCATTGTGCTTGAGGATGAAATTAAATAGATTTTCAAAACAGAGTTTGTAAGACAGGTAATTATCAGAAAAGAGCGGGGAGACTTTTTTCATTATAAAATTTTATGGTACTGATTCTCATATATCATTTTAATTAGCTTATATTTGGGAGCTCCAAGACAAATACTATGGAATTAATTATAATATAAGAAATAAAAATGAAGAGAGATCAATAATAACAAATCACATTTTTTACAAGTCATCTCAATTTAAGCATATCTTGAGGTAAAGTAGCTTGTTATATACTGTGAGAATATTACACTGGTAAAGATATTGCATTGTTATACATTTAAAGAAAACATTCTTTCCTAGATTTCCCAAGGATAATCTGAGACTTACCATAACTTCTGCCTTTCCATTGGGTCAAACCTATTTAATTTTGTAAGTTCACTTAATGAATATCTTATACTATTTATTGACTTCTCAGAGCTGTGGCTAAAAAGCCTGTGGCTCAGCCTGGCTTTCTATGAGCCAAAATGCCAATAAGTAAATTTAGAGAGGTTCACTGAGGAACACCTCAGACATCATCCTTGGGCCAGTTAAACTGTGAATCCAGGTTTTAATCTCTGGCTTTATTTTTTCCTGTTGATATGTGCTGTCATTGCAATCTTACCAATGCTTTCTACTGCAGGATGGCGATGGCGGTGGCACATGCCTTTAATCTCAGCACTCAGGAGGCAGAGCCAGCTTCTCTGTGAGTCGGAGGCTAGCCTGGTCTACAAACAAAACAAAAAAAATAACTACAAATGCATTCTTCTAAAAAAGTCAAATATCAGGGACTAATATCACCATGCATGCCAATTCATTGCATAAAAATATATGAACTCTAAAGGGAGACAGCTTTGGGACATTAAAGGCTATTTTATCTAAAAAAGAATTTCCCAGGATCTGATCTTAGATTCTTAGAAATTAAGTTAGAAAAATCTCCAAGGTTGGCTCTTTAGAGGATTCTTTATTTCTCCCTATCCACACCTTAACTATAATAAACTCTATATATGTTTTCTTTTTCTTTTTCATTTTAATTGTCCAGTACAACAGGAAAAGTTATATGCCAACTGGCTCCCTTTAACTGTGAAATTCACTATGTCTTTTTTCTCCCTAGATCTTTTTACCTTAGACACTCCCTACCAACAGGAAAGGTGATCCATATGAATTCACAGTTATTTCACAGAAAGGAATCCACGAAGCCCTTCCCTTCCATAGAACCATAGCATGTGTCACTGAACAACTGTCAATCTTTCCTACCATGGCGTTCGCAGCACCATGATGAGCTGAGGAAGAGCAGACTACACAATGGGGAGCCACACACTGAGTAACCAAAGCAGCATGAACATTTTCAGGCCATAAACACTGCGTGACAGTGAGCGCTGTTGTGATGTGAGTCCTAAGTCTGTTCCCTCCCAGGACATATACTGCAGAACTGGTAAACAACTCAAGTCTCCTAAGTACAAGAATAGGACAGGGAGAGGGACATCTAGAAAGGGCCTCACTCCAAGAGCAGACAGGAACCACAAGGTTCAAAGACCATGAGATCTAGAGGGATGGAGAACCAGAGACCAGGGTTCAAGGTTTGAGGTTACTAAGCGACAATGTTTGGGGTAATAAACATGTCAGGTGTGTAGCTGCAGAGAAGAGAAACTAACCATCACACTGGGTCCCGGAGTCCACGACCTACTGGCATATATTGATTGAATCTACATTTTCATTCCCATTCACACACATTCTCTGTTCTTTGACCAGAGCCTGGGAACCAAACTCAAGTCCTTTGTGGGAGCATGACTCTTTCTTAACCATTGGTCTACTTCTCTAGCCCCTCAATTATTCCATCCCCTCCGTGTGTGTGTGTGTGTGTGTGTGTGTGTGTGTGTGTGTGTGTGTGTGTGCGCGCGCGCGCGCTGTGGTGTGTGTGTATATACATGCATTTTTAAAAGGTTTATTTTCTCTTTTTTTGGTATGGGTTTTCTTTATGTATGCTTTACTGGCCTGAAACTCACCACATAGATCAGGCTGCCCTCAAACTCACAGAGATGTCTGGCCTTGTTCCTTGAGTTCTGGGATTCAAGGTGTGTGCCCCACATCTGGCTCTATATAGCATTTTTATGTGTACCTCTTTTTGTTCAGAGCACAGTGGTAATGTATTACAATTTAGTTTAAAATCATATATGTCTTTCTGTTATTTCATCAGTAAATTTTTTTAGTGTATGGCTTTTCAGAAGTTTCTGGAAGACTTTGGGAACATGGTAAGACATGTAATAACACATGAAATGGTCAATAAGACAAGATTAAATAGTAAACACTGGCCTTCACAATTGGAGAAACTAAGACTGAGAATAATTAAATATGTTTTTTCTGTGACAAGCATGTGGGAGATCTTCAAGTTGTCTTAATCCAGGGCAAAAAATTCTCCTTAAACTAATTCAACAATGTTTTGCTTTTTAATTTCCTCCATTTCTCAACCTTCTTCCCCTCCCTTCACTTTCTTCCCTCCCTTCACCAAACTTTGACTGTACACTTAATTTAAGCCACATTGTGAAGATTGTGGTGGAAAATGCTTTAGAGAAGTGGGTGGAAAGCCTTGTCATATAAGCCATCATCAGCCAATGTCCAGTCTGAGAGTGGCACTGGGGACATCTCGTCACATGTTTCTTCATGTCCTTCCATTTTAGATTTTTAGTTTTCTATTTAATCTTTTGCAAAATTTTGAGAAGCCAAGAACTCATAGAGATAGCAGTCATATCACTCAGAAGGACAGGGGAGAGGTACACTCAGGAAGGACATGTTCCCAGGAGTGACTGAGAAGGGTTAAGATACCTCTAGTTAGTAGAACACAGTGACAGAACAGGCTATACAGCTGCTCATAGTGCATGTGGCTGTGGGAAGCCCAGCTGAAGGGAAGAACTGAATTTAATCCCAGGGCATGGCAGAGCATTGCTTTAAAAAACTGTACAGTACTGAAAACAAGACAAAAATGCACACACTGTGTAGCCTGTGTCACAGCTTTTATCATCCTGAAGCCAATCAGAGAGTCTTAGAAATGAGACAAAGAGCTGAAGGAACAAGATTGCCAGATGCCGTAGTCAGTCACACATACTAAACACTATAAAAAATGTCACGGGTCTCCCCATGGGCCCCATATTGTTATCACTCCAAACTTCCCATCAGCCTTCAAGACTACAGGTACTCTCAAACATCTCTAGTATGGTCCTAGATGATGGAATACAAGCATCTTTCTCTTTATCTCTACCCATACCCACTGGATGGAGCTGAGAGTCTTGGCAGAGTAAATGTCCAGCCTACTATGTTTCCCAGTAGTAGACACTATTCAGAAATGACTGCACCTTACCCATAGCAAACAGATGACCTTGGGAAAGGGAACCTTTGCTCACTTGATCCTTTATTTCCATGATGCATTTGTCTAGCAGGGTAAGATTTTAACTCATGCTTGAAAGGAAGGGAAGGTAAGGGTGAGGAAGAGAAAGTGGAAATTAGCTGTTAGGAAGGAAGTTAGTCAGGAAGAAGAATAAAAGGCATGAATGTAGTGGGTAGCCATTCCAGCTTTGACCTGGAAGTTCCAATCCTCATTGAGGCTTCGGTAACAGCCATACCCATAAGGTGGGGCTGAGAGAGGATGCTGAAGACCCGAGATCTGGATGCATGGGCTCTCTTGGTTCCTGAACCCTGTACAATGGAGGTAGACCGAGCAGAGCTCTCCAGAGGACACTACCAGACTGCTCCACACCTTTCCCAGACCCTGTTACCTATCCCTTCACTTGTAAGCCACCCCACAAAATAAACCTCCCTTTTAACTATGTGGAGTGGCCTTAATAATTACACCAATACATGAATGAAGATTAAAAAAAAAAAAAAAAAAGCTGAAACAAGAAATGGCTGAAGAGTCAATGCTGCTTCCAAACACCTGGACAAATAGCAATCCCTGATGAGAGAACTCTGCTTAGAAACCTGTGTCCTCCTTCTCTCCAGCTGGGTGCTGTCTTCCTCCTCCTGGGGAGTCATTGATGAGCCCCATATTAGGTTTCTTCTTCCATCTCAATCCAGGGGAAATGTGGAGCTGGCTAGAGGACCTTACAGATGCCTGGAGTTGTGGACCCTAGAGTAAGAACTCTGGGGAGTGGGAGGGAAAGAAAAGGCTGATATCTCAGTCACAGGAGAGAACAGAGTGTTCTGATAGGAAAAGGTAAAATCCACACCATGTCCCTCGCAGAGTCATTCCTTTCATCCAGTTAAAACTAACATGTATGTTCTGTATTGTAGTGGGTAGCCATTCCAGCTTTGACCTGGAAGTTCCAACCCCCATTGAGGCTTCGGTAACGGTCATGCCTACAAGGCAGGGCTGAGAGAGGACATTGAAGACCCGAGTTCTGGATGCCGGGGCTCCCTTGGTTCCTGGACCCTGGACGCTGGAAGTAGACCAAGCAGAGTTCTCCAGAGAACACAGCCAGAATGCGCCATACCTTTCCCAGACCCTGCAACCCACCTATCCCTTCATTTGTAAGTTACGCCACTAAATAAACCTCTCTTTTAACTATGTGGAGTGGTCTTAATAATTCTCAGCCCCACCTTGTAGGCATGACCATTACCGAAGCCTCAATGGGGATTGGAACTTCCAGGTCAAAGCTAGAATGGCTACGCACTACACTGTATCTATATTCTGTAATCAGAATGTCCCCCTCAATAGAGAAATTTGCTGTTTCCACATTTCACAGTCCCCTCTGTCTCCTTTCCTACAGTGTCACATGTCACTCAGTTGTGACATGATATGCCTCTCACAATTTCAGTAGTTATTTCTAGACTGGTCATCTAATTGGAAATGTCACAGATAAGCACCAGAAGATAGGGAACACTCTCTTTTTAGGAGGAGTGGATCTGGGGGACAGGGAAGCTGGAGTGGGTCAGAACTAGGAGTGGAGGTAGGGGAAACTGTGTTCATTTATATTGTATGAGAGAAGATTCTATTTTCAATAATATAAAAAAAGATTGATCTGCAAATTCCAGAGTTTGCCAGGAGTGAGCAATACAATCTTGAAGATGACACTTAGGAGGAATATGGAATTACTCTTCTGTGGAGGAGAACGTTTATAAAACCGTACACACCAAGAACACTCTGGAGCTAAAGAGTGATTTGCCTAAATGAAAGAAACACAAAGATGTCCATGGCTTACATGCTGCTTCAGAGTGTAAAATGTGCTTTTGTACAAAATGTGTTTCTGTTAACAAGGCTGTGAGTGGTTGTCAGCATCGCAGATGGACAAATGGAACGGTTCAGAGTCGGCTTCAAACGTACAGTGTAAGCAATTCCAAGAGAAACCAGGTTGAAATTATTCCTTGACTGTCTTAAAACTTATTTTGGAAGTTTATTTTTTGTTTTGTATTCTTTTCTTAAAACCTTCAAAACTCAAACCTTCTTCAGAAATCTCTTAAAAGAAAAATTTGCATACTAGGTAAACCAGATTTTACTGTCTGCCAATTAAAACCATATATGGTGATCTAGTTCATGATCTGGACATTGCCTTGGAGACACACTATATGAACTCTGTTTTGAAATGCATACCCTAAGACACGATACAGCATTTACCATAGTGAAAATTATCATTTGGGATCAGACATAAATGGGTACAACATTCTGAGAACTTCTTAATGTGTAATATTTGGGTTGTCACTCAAAATAACAGCATGGTATTAAACCATTAACAAATAAGGACTTCGTGATTTAACTCGTGAGTAAAATTTTACAATAAATAAAGTCCATTCCAATTTGGAACATTCTTCAAAGACCAAAGTAACATTTGTTAGCAGATCAGTCTGTAAGCCCATAGCCAAGTATACATGAAAGATAAAAGGCCTGGGGTGAATAACCACATGGCTCAAGGAAACACCAGACTAACAGTATTTCTTACACTTAACTATGTTGCACTGCTCCCCTAATGGCTGTTGTTACATGTCTGCTGGAAAAGCTCCTGTAGAACCTTCTGGTCCACCTTGATATTTTACTGCCTGATCACCATGGTCACCTGCTGGGATATGAGGTGGCTCACTCTTCCTTGGGTCAATATATCGGTCCACCACCAGGACACAACTGGTTCCCTCTTGTTGCTTTTAGATGAAAATGCCTGTTATTTACTAAATTTGCATGCAGCATAAACACAGCTGTTCTAGATGACTTTCAAGTCTAGCATCATTTTCAGATGGTGAAATTACCATTTTTTATTATAAGGTGGAGAAGTATGTTTTCCAAACAGCTCTATGGCATTCAGGCTATGCTATAAGAAGGAGAGAGAGCAGTGGGTGTCATTAGCTATTGGTCTTTTACATTTCATCAGATGTGTGGGGTTGAGGGCAGCCCCAGTGGTCAGTCCTGCTGTGCTGTGAGATTACACCAAATATGCCAATCACCTGATTAATATGGAAGGGTTGCTTAGGCAAGGCTTTGTGCTTATTAGAACACATCTAACACGGGCAAGGGAGTTATTTTTTAAATTGCTATGCCATTCCTAATATCATTTTCTAATATGACCAGCGGCTGATGAAGTATCAAAGGTAAGAAGAGAAATGATTGTGAGGTCGTGAGTGGAAGTAATGTCATCGCAGGCAGAAGTAACACTGGACGCTTAAACATTTTTAAAGCGATTGAAGAAAGGCTTTCTAATCAGGGGCCAGTGTCAAATTCCAACTCAATTACACAGAAAATGAGTACATGGGAGTAAGGTTAGAATATCTTCATACCAGCAGGGAGGACAAAAGAGAAAGTCACCTCTCCATGGCAGTTGACTTACCAGGAAGCTGCTCTCCCTAGCGACGGACTGACTGACATCCACCTATGAGGTTGGCTCTCCACTTCCCACTTGGGCTCCATGGGCCCCGTGACACAGAAACGGTCTTTTCTCTAGGACTCATGTTTAGTGCTAGTTCTCCATATTTTCTTTGTGCACATGTAGAAGCTTTGTTCTCTCTCCTGACAATGGGTGATACGGGTCAAGTGGAGGCTGGACTGAAAGCCAGGCTGATGGTGGCAAAGGTGCTTTCTCAGAGAAATGGTTGGACATGGGGCTTATAGAGAAAGATGAATAGACCAGCAGAAGCATATGGCATTCTATTGAAATGAAGTACTATAGCAAATGTTCTGGGCATTCCCAAGACTCCCGGTATGCTCACCAAGTAAGAAGCAGTCTTTTGAACCTGTGGTCACAGCTAGTTGCAAAATTGACCAATTGTATTATTCCATCCCTATAGTTTTTGAAAGTTGAACACATTTATAAAACAACCCTTCTATTTGGCTAATACGACCCTCAAGCTAGGAGTTGAGACACAGCAAGCTAGGAGTTGAGACACAGCAAGCTAGGAGTTGCACAACGACAAGCAGTCCCTGAGAACCTCTCCTTGTCCATCTCACTCCAGAACTCATGCTAAATTTTAATTGACTTTGGAACAGTGTTTAGAGGTGGTGATTTGAAAAGTGAGATTGTCCCTGAGCCCTGTTAAGGAGGCAGAAGGACTATTAGAGCCAAAGGCAGTGGACATCTGCAGCAAAACAGTATTTGCTGGACATGACAGGTCCACAGTACACATGAACTCATGGGGATTATGACTTCATGAAAATGTCCTGCACAAAATCAACCCAGCCAGAACCCTAGCATGGAGGAGGAGCTGATTAAGTCCCTCCCCTCGCTGAGGAACTACTGACAATTGTTGGCTGCTAGGGGAGACAGTTGGTTTTCTTTTCTGACCCCTTAGAGGCTACTCATGCTCCAGTAGGTGCCCCCAAACCCATGCACACACAAAGGCACTAAGTAAACTAAAAGAGTCTTTGGAAAAAAAAAAGAGCACATGGTAGAGAAAAGTAATAGGGATGTTAAAGAGGAACAAGAAAGAAGGGAATAAGGATGGAGTTGGTTGAAACATATTATATGCATGCACAGACTCCCCAAACAATGAAAGGGGGTGAGTTTGTTATGGTGTCATCTGGAGGGTTATTGGTGTCATGAGTCTGTTTTTGCTCTCACTGTCACCTTCTAGTGTGATGTACAGCAGCAAGGCTCTGGACAAAAGCCTGTACACCAACACTGAAGTCCCCAGGCTCTAGGATTGTCAGAATAGATTCTCCTTTCTTATCTGGGGGCTCTGGCACAGAGATGTTCCTTCTTTAAATGCTGTTTTCCTTTTCTGACTTCAGTGACTCATGGCCAACCTTGGTTCGCAAACACTAGTATTTGTCTAAGCTCTTTCAAGACTATACTCACATGGGTTTCACAATGCCACAATAGTGTAAGTGAGGCTCTTTACTGTTAATTGTTGTTATATATCTCTTGCCATTCCTAGTTTATAAATCATATTTTAGCATGCGTTACTGTGTATAGGACAATAGACATATATATAAATATGGAAGTGGTAAGATGTGTGGTTCACAGCGTAATATGGGGCCTTGAATATGCAGCCTGCATGTAGAAAGACTGTATTGTGCTGTGGTAGTGCTAAGTCTAATCTTGAGTGTTGTTTAAATTTTTATCTGTTCATGGTTGTGCTTTAAAGATATCTCAACACAACATGTCCTTTGGAAATCTAGGACTATTCTGATCTGGATTCTAGAATCAAGTGTATTCAGATATAGCAAGTACCTCTGAGCTTGGAATCTTGGAGCTTTTACATTGTGTGTGTGTGTGTGTGTGTGTGTGTGTGTGTGTGTGTGTGTGTGTGTGTGTGTTGAGGCTGAGGCCTTTGTGCCTCATCCTTTTTAATTTGCTGGGGTCCTTGCAAGGCTTAGGGATATTGGGTAAGTGGTAATGTTAGGGATTTGGGGTAAGTAATGATTTTAGGGATGTTGGGTAAATGATCAGTTAGAATAGTTATCAAACCACATTCTCAGCAAAGTTCTGTTCTTTCTAAATGTGTCAGGGATTTCTGTGGTCCTGGGCCAAAAGTAAATCAAGCCAAACATAGCATTTGTTTCATATTGATGAGGAGATTGAGTCAGAAGCCCTTGAAGTCATTTTTGAAGCTATCCTAGGGCAGATGGCAGCCTTTGGTGTTTCCTTTCCAAATCCATAACTGAATCTGTACTTAGTTCTTTACTAGTTTCTTCTTTGACAGTTCCATGCATGTATGCAACATATCCTAGTTGCACTTATTCAGGATTTTATTTTCTCTTAGAATCTCCATCTATCTCTACTTTTCCTTTTAGAAACACTTGGGCATGTTTTAGAAGTGGAAAACTACAAGGAGGTTCACTGAAATAAGTCACATTGTGTAGAAAAATGCACCACACAGGATATGGCAGCTTAGGTGTGTCCTCTAATTATTTGATAGTGAGACTCTATGATGTAGTCTTGTGGAGTTCAGATAGGCTAAAACTGCTGGTGTCTAGGTTTCACAGGTCTAGCCGGAACATGAAGAGTACCATAGCTATGGTGCTATGACTATGGGTTTAGGATTATCCTGTTTATGTGAACAAAGTACTAGCAGTTTAAGTGGAAATTTCAAATATCATATCCTTGAGTCTATATTGGGAAACAGAAACACTGAGATGCTTAAGCCACATATCTAAATTCTTCAGACTGAAGTGTGAGTGGCAGACCAGGCTTCAGTGGTCCTGTTACAGAGTTGAAAACATAAAACCAGGCCTCAGAATCTCACCCAGCATGGTGCTTAAAGGGGGTATAAAGATGGCTGTCACAGTGCGACTTAAGCCATTTCTTAGAGTGCTGCTGTGGGTACCCCACATGCTGGCAACACACTCTCTACAACTCCCAGTACATGATCATCACTTCCCTCGGGTCTTCATTTGACAATTTGATACATGTATATGATGAATTTTGTCATTTTGGGGGTGAGAAGGTCCCAAGGTTTCCAGAGACATGTAAATCCCCTCCAGTGTCCTGTGCTCTCACCCTGCCACTCTCAATGGAAGCAAGGTTCACTTCTCTTCACTTCCCCTCCTGCCCTCCCTGCATCCGCCCAGGTTTGCCCAGGTTTTCCTGTTGGAAATGACCCCATTGGAGTCTCTTCTTCAGTTGGCCCCACAAGGGTTCCAGTTGCCATCTCTCCCAAGTATGAGTAGGCATAGAACAGGCATAGGGGAGGGAGCGCATACTGGTGTGCTGGCAGTATGTTGATAGTCCTCCAGTGGGCTCCTTCAGACTCTCTCCCAAGTTCTCAGAGAGCCGGGGCAGACTCGGGTGATGCCCAAGATGCTCTTCCACCTCCCCTGCCCCATGACGCAGGATGTGCTCTGCCTATCTCACCATGGTGCTTTCCCTTTGGGGCTCTCTCCAAGATCTCCTGTCCTTCCTGTCAGTCATGGATCTCCCACGTTTCTTATGAAAAACAAAACAAAACAAACAAACAAAAAAATACCCTCTCTACTGTCATGGTCCTCATCATTGCTATGTGCACCTGTGATCTGTGTCTCGCCGTGGGGGTTTTATTAATCATTTATAAGTTTATTCTGAAGATGAATAATGCCAATGATAGCTGGGTTTTTTGTTTGTTTGTTTGGTTGGTTGGTTTTTTGGTTTTTCCAGACAGGGTTTCTCTGTGTAGCTTTGTGCCTTTCCTGGAACTCACTTGGTAGCCCAGGCTGGCCTCAAACTCACAGAGATCCACATGGCTCTGCCTCCCGAGTGCTGGGATTAAAGGCGTATGCCACCACCACCCTGCCGATAGCTGGATTTGTTGACTTCCTTTCGCTAACCCTCCCTAAACAGTGCCACCACCTTGAGACTATGAGTTTAAATATCTTACCATATAGGGGACATTTTTACTTGAACCACTACAATAGCCAATGCAGTTTACTAAATTAGCCTGTCCTATGAGAAACAGCGAGCCCTGGATTATTGCAAAGGCCCTTCAGAAAGGTCTAGTGCCAACACTGGCAGCATATGGGAGAATGCATGTCTGCTCACACATGGTCATAGGTTGGCAAATTGTGAATACGGCAGGTGGAACAGTTTTCCCTTCAAATCCAGGCACATAACCAAATATCACAGGCTCTGCTGGCCTACATATGATGAGGTGGTGGTACTCATTACCTACCCACTTGCTATACATTTACTTGTAACCCTGACCACAGTGACTTTGGAAGCACACACAACTGCTACGTACAAAGTGAGAACTCATGAGTGTAATGGCAGAGCTCTGCAATGAAACTAAACTTAAATATCAGATTCCGTGGTCACTTCCATGACTATTCTGACCCTTCAATATGCACACATCCATGCATATATGTGTGGAACTATTGGGATTTTCCTCTGGAATAAGAAATGATTGGCATGTTTGAGGTGCTGTGATGTACACTGGGTGATACCCACAACCTAGAATGAATGGGACATTCACTTGGCCTGGTGAGACAGCTGGGGGGAGTTTCATATGCTGTCTTCTTTAAGCAATGCTCATATGTCTCTCACAGTACAGACTGAGAAGAACAGGGTCATGGTGCTGGGGTTCCAAGGCTTGCTCAGGGCTGGCATCCTGATTTCCACAAGGTCCCTTCTCAGGATGTCCTTACACAATGGAGAGCAGAGCTCTTGCTGCTTATGATAAGGGTGGTACTACTTGTAGTGGATAGCCATCCCAGCATTGGCCTGGAAGTTCCTACCCCCATTGAGGCTTCGGTAATGATCACGCCCACAAGGCGGGGCAGAGGAGGGAGCAGAAGACCAAGAATCAAGAGGAGGTCTCTCTCTTGGTTCCGGGACGCTGGACACTGGAGGTAGACCAAGCAGAGTTCTCCAGAGAACACCGCAGGACTGCACCATACCTTTGCCAGACCCTGCAACCTACCCCTTCACTTGTAAGTTACCCCACAAAATAAACCTCCCTTTTAACTACGTGGAGTGGCCTTAATAATTTCACCAATAACTACTACCCTGAGAGTTCTACCAGCTGACCTCACTGCCTCCCATGGCTCTTGCCCATGGCACAGGAAGCAAACTTGTGGTATCCATTCCCTTTCTGGATGTAATGAATCAATTTTGAATTTTAATATGTTGCTACTCTGTATTAAAAGTTAAATTTGGCTATCTAGCACTTGGGAGGTGGAGGCAGGTAGATCCCTCAGTTCAAGGCGAGCTTAGTCTACATAGAGATTCATGATATCCAGGGCTATCCTGCTTCAAATAAATAACACATTTATAAATTGTAAAATTATACTTGATATTAGCTTTCAATCTTCTTTAAAGAAAATATAAAGGTACACTTTTAGAACTTGCCTGAGAATTACAAATCTATCAATGCAGTTTGGATTCTTATATTGGTAGAGACTGATTTAATAATGATCATATATAGAGTGAATGAAATCTTCAGTAGATCCAGGAAATGACTGAATGATGCTTCTTATAAGCTCAAAAGAAAAACAGAACTTCAGATATATTTGAAATGGTTATACCTTCTGGAAACTTTACTCAAAATAGCTGTGCTATTTTAAGACTAGCAAAATAGTTCTTCTCCAACTTTGCTAAGTCCAAATCAAAATCCAAATTAGATTTCTGTCCTAAGGGAAGTCAAAGACTGCTCCTTTTGGATACTGAGTTGTCCCAACTTTAAGCTGAGAGAGCTTGGGGCAAAGAGATCCACTATGACGGTAGAGGCAAGCTTCAGTGGTAAACACTGTACAGAAATACTTTCTACTTGGTGGAAACTGGAAGGCCCTGAGCAGGGAGCTATGGTTTGCTACTTAAGGGAAGGTAGACTGAGAATTAGCCTTTAAAATGTCCTTGTAATTGACACACTCCATTTATAAATTAAAAGTGCAATGACTATTTTACAAGCTGACCTGGGTGGACTGTCCTGATCAGCAGCCTACCTTCCAGTGTTCTGATAAACTGCAAACAAAGGGAAATTCTGAGGCATCAGGCTCCACCCCAAGGCAGAGAAGTCAGAATCTCTGGTGGATGAACACAACACTCTCTCTGTGCTATGCTTAAAAGTCCCGAGGTGCTGCCTGTAAAGAAGTTAAGATATATTAAGTTAACTTGTGCAGTTTAGGGTAGAAACTGCAGGAAGAACAAGCCAAATCCTCGATGGGCCTCTCCCTTTAGTAGCAATTCAGTCCCCTTGAGGGACATGTCTGCTCTTCCTCTACACCAAGTGCCTACTACGGCCTGGGGTCCCTCTGGCATGTCTTTGAAAACTAAGCATTGTACTTCCCTGTGACAGTGACCATAGATAAACCCTCACACAGAGACTTTGTGCCAGGTATTGCCACCTTCCACTCTGCTTGACTCCTCTAAGAAGTGAAGAACGTGGGCTTTTTTTTTTTTCTTTCACCACAGTCAGGGGCAATTCTGGCACCTTTTGCCCAAGATTATGCCCAAGCTAACAAAGTCCCCAGCACAAAGACTGACCACAAGTCCTAATTTCTCAAGTCTTCTTGCTGAAGAATGTGTACCCTGTGGGTAGTTAAAAGAATCAACAAGGGAAGGCATACTAACCCCTGATTCTAAACTTTATCTGGTTCTTTGCTGTCTGAGGATAAAATTATCAAAGGCTAAACTTTCTCTTGGTCCAAATAAGTAGATCCAGAAGTTGGATTAAGAAGAAGCTTCCAAGTACAATGATTTGCATCTAATATGTCAGTACTTAAGAGGGGGAGGCAAAAAAGGCTTGTGGCAAGTTTGTGGCCATAGTGACTTTCAAGCCAGCCTGAGCTACAATGTGAAACTTCTTTATACAAACACAAGATGACATAGTTTTAGATTTCACACACATGGGAGCTTGGAGGAGGCAGCAAGAAACAGAAGAGTAGAAAGATATGGCTTCTACATAACAAAAACCCTCTGCTCTAAGAACTGCATTGTAAGTTAAGCAAGAATGTCCTTTAATACTTTGCAATTAATTGGATTCTGACAGTTGCAAAGCTCCATGACAAGTTTTGGGAGCTCAGACCTTCTTCAGGTATGATTGTGAAAAAAGAATGGACCAGAAAGCATGTCCTACAAGGAAATAACCCAATGTTATCCAAGACTCCAGCAAAGGCTGTGTGAGACATCTTAGAGAAAGACTGTCATGTACACCCTCAGTAACAAACATCAGAGGGGAGCATTCTTTTGCTTGAGATGATTCACAAAAGCTCCTTCCAGCTACCATAACACCATATGCAAAACCTACCACTTTCTACTAAACACACATTAAACCTTTGCCTTGCTTTGGCTCCTGTAATTATATTTTTGGTTGTGAGCCTAGCCTTTAACGGCTGTACCATCTCTCCAGCCCTGGATCCTGTAATTAAAGCTTCAATTATCATGATCTGATCATGATAAATTAGCTGTAATTTAGTGGCGAGGTGCCTGTGACTAAGAAAAATATTATTAAAGATAAGAGATAAGGATGTGAACATTTGAGACATTTACAAAAGCAATTACATGGTGAACCGTTTATGCCTTTTTTTTGAATACCTTGACCCAGAACAC
Organism: Onychomys torridus; assembly: GCF_903995425.1. Taxonomy (NCBI): domain Eukaryota; kingdom Metazoa; phylum Chordata; class Mammalia; order Rodentia; family Cricetidae; genus Onychomys; species Onychomys torridus. Next base: position 13,767,205 of record NC_050459.1, read on the forward strand.
AATTACTGGGATGACCTCAAGACCTTAGTTAATCCCAGCACAGCCTCATGGGACACCTTGGGTGTCAACCTTTAAAATGTAGTTCTACTGTGCCATTAAACTACAGTGAGGGTTGAGAGGCTGGTATGTAAAGGGCAAGTCTCCTCTCCATGTACTTGGCATTTAGCTGCACTTAGGATTGCCTTTGAACTCATTTTTCTTATCAACACTTTTTACATGAAGTCAGTTTCACTGATATCCTAAAAAGTATGCAATTAAACTGATGGCCAAAGTTAAAAATCGTTGACTTTATCTCTGAGACTATACCCTAGTATTCCATTTCTTCTACAAATATGTATTTTCTATGTGGAAAGATCATCTGACACATCAAAGCAACTGCTTTCCCATGTTTCCAACAGGCTGAAAAGCAGGAATCAAACAAGCCTTCCAAGAACTGACAATGTGGTTCTGCCCACATAAGGCAGAACAGACATTTTGCTCTTCTGAGCTTGCCAGGAAGCCATTTTCTCACAATGCACATGTTTACCTTGGCTCTTTATTAGACTCTGTTTTAGAATTCTGTCTTTGATAGGAAACTTGCCAATGTCCAGGCTGACACTTGGTAAATATTTTTAAAATCTTCATAGAAAAACACTAGCAATGATTAAGCATATGTACTTAGCACACAGGGCTAAAGCTTATACAGTTTCTCCGTCTTGGGGTCATAAGATACATGCATGCTTTTCTGATTATCCCTCCCTAAAGCAACTTTTGAAATTGAATATTTATAAGCATCATATAGATCTATAAACAAGGATGCTCATTATCTTTAAAATCCTTTAAGTATTTATGTATATATACACACATATATATGTATACATGAGCACACTTAAAAGATATACCTATATGTGCATACAGTGAGAGAGCTGAGAGTATGCATTTAAATAATTGTATGTACAGAAACATAAAATTTATCATGAAATTGTCCTCAAACCCTTCATGACAATGCCATATTTTTTCTGATTAAAAACATCTACGAGATAACAATCTTCCAATATTCCTGTTCAGATATTGAGAATAAACATGACCATAATTGCAGCAAAGTCGATGTGTGTGCCAATATCAGCACCAGTCATGTCTTCTCCTGGCTAGCTTTTCGGGGGCTATGAGCATGTCAGGTGGGAAACCAAGGAGGGTGGGGATCAATCACAGCATAGTGAATTTTTACCCGCTAACCAAATGGGGAGTGAAAACAAGCAAGACTCTCTAGCTACAAGTCATCTGAGGAAATCTGTTTACTGGGCTAGCTAAAGGTATATTCCAGAATATACACATATCCATCACAATTAGGTCAAATAAATGTGTATTTCAGAGTACACATACATGCTTCTCTCTCTCTCTCTCTCTCTCTCTCTCTCTCTCTCTCTCTCTCTCTCTCTCTCACACACACACACACACACACACACACACACACACACACACCCCACAGTTTGCCTATCATACCATTAAGATCCAACCCAGTCAGGTGTTGTGCACCACTACTCCATTTGATTAAGGTGGGGAATATAAGTGGTATACTAGCTGCTTATCTTTATTCTGGAATCAAACAGTCAGCAGAGGCAGCTTAATGGAGAAGAGGTTTATTTTGACTCCCAGTATAGAGGATGTAGCCCATTGTGTCAGGGGATGCATGGCAGCTGGGTGGTCCAGGTCCACTGCAATAAAGTGTTGTCCCCTTTTTTTGCACATTTAGATGGTAGACATATTTAGATGGCAGACAGCAGCAGAAAGCTGGACTGGAAGGCAGGATGACTGATAACTGTCAATGCTGCCCCTATGACACTATGAACTACCTAGTCCTTACATCCAGAAGGTTCTACAATTTACCAAACCATTGTGACCAGCTGGGGACCAAATGTTCAAACACACAAGGCTTAGGGAAATATTTTTCACTAAAAGTTATGATGGGTAGATTGGGGTGTCTACAGGAAGGCTCTTGAAAATAATTCTCTGTGAACACAAAGGTAATGTGTGGCCCACCTCCCCTTTCCTTATCCTCCTCTCTGCCCCAGTATCAAGAGAAAGAATGAGTAGTCCAGCCCTCTGGCCTCTCACTCTCTTGTTTCTGTCTCTGCTCCCAAGTGTATTTTTTTTGGGGGGGGGGGGAGTTAACATCCTGCGTATCTGCAAAGCTTGAGATGTCCAAGGTTCATTTATCATCATCTGTAACAATTGCTTACCAGGCCATATCTCTGTGACGTGGTGCCCTCATCATTTTACCCAAAACTGTTAAATTACACAGTGCCAGCATGCTAGTTCCCAGCAGCTACCCTAGAACAACCCCAGTCCCACAATGTCCCAAGCACATCCAGATTGATTTCCTCTCTCTACCTTGAAATGTAATTGATACTTTTGTTTGGTCTCCAAGTAACATTCTCGAAATAAGCCCCCATCCATCCTGGGGTTTCATGGCAGAAGAAGCCATGCATGGAACCTTGTTTCCTAGATCACCTTGTGTTTGTCAACCCACGAGGAAGGAACTGCGGATTTTCTAGTTTTACCTTGGACACCAAATGTGACTGAATATTTGATGCAAGTGCTGACCATGGCTCCATTCTAGATTTCCTTCTCAAGGGAGTATGATGCCATAGTTTCCAGCAAAATAGACACTGTGGATACTGCTTTCCACAGCAGCTTGTATCACTTGACAGAAAATTACTGAGTATAAATATTTCAGGGGCATTTTTCCATCTTGAATCTTAACTCCCTGTGGTAGACTTTATCATACAGGCATAATAAGTAAATTGGGAGAAATGTTGGAGGCAGAGCCAAGAGTGAGGAATCCATCCTCCTAAACTCCTCCAAATGAGGGCAAGCTTTGTACTTTCACTCCTGTCACTTGAGATTCTTCAATGTCCAAGGAGGATAACGTCAGAGTCATCTTAGCAGCTGGATAGACAGGGGTGACATCCTAGCAAACAGAAGTACTCAACAGCAACCTCAGAAGAAGTGCTTCCTATCACACATCCTCCCAATGCTGACAGTGTAGGGCAGGGTGGTGCTTATTAACTGGTGGGTTTAATAAACTGCTTACTCTTGGGCAAGAGCATTTAGTGCAAGTGGGAATGTTCCTTCCAAGTGCTCAAAGCACAGGGCGAACTTCAGAAGCTGAGCAGTTTTCCAGAAGGTCAAAGACAAAGGCAGACTGAGACCATGTAGGAAAGGAGAAAGGAACACATAGCAAGGTTCTGGAGGCTGGGAAAAGCCATGTAGAGACTCTAGTGAGATTAAGGCTGGTCTGCAGAGGCCATTGCTGCCTGTCTGTCTGTCTGTTCTTAATGATGGACAAGCTGAGGGGTTGCACATGAAAAGGGCCTAGGGCAATGATGGTGAGGAGAGTAGATATGTGGGGCATCAAATCCTTTGACAGTGAAAGCCAGAGGGGGCATGGAAGTGAGCAAGGGACCCTGACTATATGACATGTATCTGAGTGGCAGCAGTCATGTCTCATATTGAAGGGAAAAGTATGAGAGCGGCAACCTTAAATGTGGGATTTAAGAGTGAGGTGGCACCCAGAAAATGAGGTTCCATGTTCATTCTGCTAGTGAGACTGGGAGCCCTGGAAAGACAGGAACAGGAGTCCTATTCTCTCTCCTTACGGCTTTTCAGTACCCCTCCTTTGATGCCATAGAGACCTTGGCTTTGAGTCATGTTTGGTGGGCAGGAGAGGACCTGAGAATCTCAATGCTTTGCCCATCATTGACCCTTTGTTACATATCATAGATCCAGTGACTAAGGCAAATGAAGGTGACACCTGGCCATGAATCTGTGTGGAGCTCACCCTGGGCCATGAATCCAACCTGCCAGGCTAATGCTGGAACTTCAGAGCACACAAGGCTATCTGGCTTGCACAGATCAGATGCCATTTGCCTGTGGCCCTCTGTTACAGATTCCATTGTTTAAATTCTTTAATCAAGCTCACCTTTTGTTGGGTTTTGGCAGGAAACTTGTTTAGTAAATGAAAGTCTGTATTTTTTTTTTCAAATTAATAAAGGGAAAATGTCAGTTTTACATACAAAACTAAATGATGAAAATTGATTAAAACTGCATTTTTTAATGAATGTCCTTATCTTTGTAATATCTGACATTTTGCAGATGACGTTAAAATCTGACTTTTACCACTCTTGGCTAGATAATTTAATTTAACACAGTCACAATAACAGGAAGGATTTTAAGCAAATTTCTAATCAAGTGTGTTCTACTTCATTAAATTGTAACAGAAAGATGCCTTTCTGTCAGCTTTGTTGATGATCATCCAGATCTTCCTACCAAATTGTGCATAATGAGAATGCACAGGCCTTGGAGCCAAAAGATTCCTTTAAAAAAGACAAACACAGAAAGTAAACCTGTACTGTACCCACACAGTTACCCTATCTGCCCAGGTCAGCAGCAGTGGCTTCAGAGGAGACATGGCCTCTACCCTCTGGAACCACCCATTTATTCAAAGCTTCAGCTGATAGCATCTAGGAAGCCAAACAGTGTGCAGAATTCAGTGGCCCAATTCCTCAGATGAGCTCTAGAGAATCCAGAACAATCAGGCTGGCTCAGGTTTATCAGAGCATGGCAGTCACCTGACCTGACATAGAGACTCCCTATGGCTTGCACAACTGAGACAAGGATGGGTGTGGGGACAGGGAATGCTTTGTATTGTCCTAGATCCCCTTAAGTATGCCTGCCCTGAAATGATAGCAAAATGTGTTCTCACCAGGGTTTCCATTACAGCTAGGCTTGGGAGGGTCTTGAAAATGCTTTCTCTTCCAGGGAAGGCCCCAGGCTTTGCAAAGAACTTATCTTTGGTGACAATAAAACCTGTACCAATGTGGCAATCAGAAGCAAAGGCATGACACCACTGTAATCATGGTCCCAAAGTATCATTCCTTGCCAGTCTGCCAGAAGGGTAGTATGGACAGAAGAGAGTCTTCTTAATCATTGAGACAGGATCTCATGTAGCTCAAGCTGGTTTTGAAATTCCTTTGTAGATGAGGTGATATAACAAGTGCTGGGTTTATAGGTATGTACGACATCTGGTTTTACATGGCACTAGGTATGTAACCCAAAGAGGCTTTGTTATATGCTGTATTAGACAAACACTCTCCAGTCTGAGCCACATTCCCCAGCCCCCACAAAAGATCTTTAACTTGTCTTCAATGATGCATTACACTACAGAGGCATAATTATGGGTTTTATTTAGTATGTTATCATATGTACCTACTGAAAAGGCTCAGTGTCTATTATTGCTTTTATGACAGAGAAAAAAAGCACTTTTATCCAATAATTCCGAGTTGTAAACTTTCAAGATTATAATTCTAGTTAAACCTAAGACTTTGAGGAACAAAAAGAAGATCTTCCTTTTCTTAGCTCAAATTTGGAAATTTATTTTTCTGAGGTCTAGTTTCATTACACTCCTCTGACTTTTTGAATGCAGTGGACTGTGCAAATTATCTGTGATAGTATTGATCACTGAGGTGGCAGGATCTAGACCCAGCTTGGAGCCAAGCTTATGGGCATGCCTGTGAGGAATTATCTAGAGGGGGCCAAGAGAGACGAGAAGACTCATTCTAAATGTGGGTGACACCATTCCCTGGTCTGGGGTCTTAGAGTGCATACACAGGTAAAAGCAATCCAAGTGTTCATCTCCAAGGCTCCCTGCTTTTTCACTGTGAATGCAATGAGACTGGCTGTCTCCAGACCCTATAGCCATTACTGTTATGCCGTGAAGGACTATGACATCAAAGTGTAAACCCAAATAAATCCCTCCTTCCTTAACTTGTTTTTAGCAGGTGTTTTGTCATGGTCACAAGACAAACAACTAAAACACCGCACAGCAGCAAGTCTGCGAGGCTGAACAGCAGCAAGACCTGAAACCCTCTGTGAAAAAGAGAGCTGGCCTTAGAACAGTGAGGTCGCACTCAGCTGACTCAAGACTTAAAACTTGGGGCTACAGAGATGGCTCAGCAGTTAAGGTACACAGTGCTTTTTTACAGGACACAAGCTGGATTCCCAGCACCCACAAGACAGGCCACAACCATCTTCAACTACAGTGCCAGTAGATCTGACACTCTCTTTGGCTACTTCAGCTACTAACCACCCATTGAGTGTATGCACATGTTTACACGCAAACCTTCATACACACAAAACACACATAAATTAGTCTCTGTAAAAAGAATCCATAAAACTCAGAAACAGCATTCAAAATGAGGAAGATATTTATACAAGACATCAAGTGATGGCCACATGTCTTCATAAAACCCAAAGCATTAATTGGAAATAAAAATATTTCACTATTTAGTATGCAGAAAACAGGAATCGAAGCCTAAAATTCACAGGTTTCTTATGTGTATGAAACAACTACCTTTCAAAAGCTATGGGCATTTTGGGTTACTTTTAGCAGGAGTTATAGAGGAAGCCTTTTTTTATTTGCTCACACAAATTCCTCTACCCACAATTTCTTCACGTGGCTCTATGATTAGTCACATTTATTTTCTATAATATGATGCTGAATTTAATCTCATTTTACATCTGATTGTGGCATTGTCTTCCTCAAGACAAGAAGTATAATACAAAATTGAAGCTTAAGGGGAAGGCTTAGAAAGATGGCATTGTAGACATCCTCTTCAGTAGCTGGTTTAACATCCATCAGGGCCATGCTGTGCCTTCTCAAATGTCTGGATAAGATGTCACAAACAATTCTTTTCAAACACTGAGACAACTATGGAACTTTAAAATTCTTAGAATTCATTCATTGCTCTCTTTCCTGACTCCTTAGCATTTCTGTCAGATTGAGCACACTTTGAACTCTGAGTAATCCTAGGTGCCAGGGAGATGTAAAGGACAGAAAAGAGAACATTCTATTAGTGTTTTCATTGGAATGCATTCATTGTACTTGGTGATGAGTTCCATGAAGACTCCATAAGTCAAGTACATCATGCATTTGACCATATTAACCCCTTTGCCCTCTTCTTATCTCCCTGTCCTTTCAAAGATAACCTTTCTGATAAGACATGTTGAGTGTGCACAGGGGTGAAGGACTTCCCAGTGAGCTAATTCCTGCATCTAACTCTACTCTTAACCCCATAGGGCAGGCATCTTTTAACTAACATTGAACATGAGTCTAAGGAACATTATCTAACTTGCCAAGCATGCAGACTGTTCAGTAACAATAAGTGATGTATCTGGGGCTTGAATCCAGGGTTTTTTGACTACAGAAATGTCAGCCTTCAGCCACAGAATTACAAAGAATCTCAGAGGTAACCTTGTCACTCTACCTTAATTTTTCAGAAGAGAAAATTGAATCTGAAAAAAATAATAAATGGCTTGCCCAAGGTCATGGAGTTCCTGATCTGAAAGACAGAAGGGAAGCCTGAACATAAGTGGCGTGAAGGAAGTTGGATGTGCTGCCTACTGCTCTATACCACCTATCTTCACCAGTGTGAGGTTCAGATGTGACATTTTTACAGAAGCATTTAAACACCTGAAAGTTTTCATCTTTCTTCCAATGTAAGAAACAGCAACAAATATTATAACTGAGAATCTGGCCTTCTTAGGGCCCCACAGCTGCCATCACTCCAAATGACTCTAGACAGGACACAAACATCAGATTAGATACAGGAAGCTGTGTGTTATGCAGTCTTACTCATTCTTACTTATTGCTCTCATGGAATTATCACTGTGTTTCCCCCTTTTCAATAGAATTCAATCATCTTCCCTTTAGATGAGAGGATGTTATGATGATTCACTAAATCAAAACCCAATCAGTTCATGGCCCCTGCATTTAAGTGCTCAGAAAGTATATCACACAGTGTATCTTTGAAAGTGATTTCTCTATGGCAGCATTGTGCGTTTTGACTTGCCATTCTGTATTTGCATATGATTTTGCTTAGCTAAGCAGTTCCCTCCAATGCCAACCTCGATGCCCGAGCAAGCATCAAAGCACTTAAGCACTTGGAGTAATATGTGGCTAAATGAATCTAAACAATCAAGCAGCGAAACCATCATTTGCTTTGAGTAAATATTCTTCCAAAATTCCATATGTGTGTTTTAATGGTTACTTTAGCAGCCTTCATTTAAGAAACAGTCAGCAATTAAATGTGGCAGATTTCCCAATAATAAAGGTTACTAAACAAAACTTAGCAAATTTGAATGCATTCACATCACCACAGGAGAAAATGTCTTGCTTTTGATGGATACATGTTGAATTTTCACATTTTCAATGTTTGATTGAGGGAAAATATCTCTAAATACGCACTATGATTTATCAAATATTAATAAAGGGCATTTAGTTTAATTTCAGATTTACAAAATATTTGACATGCCCCCTCAAAACAAAGTACAGAAAACTTGTGAAGAGGATTATTAAAGGGGGTGGGTCCAGGAGGTGCTTGAAGGAACAGTGGAGGGTAGCTATGATGAAAATATATTATATACATATATGAAATTATCAATGAATAAATAAATAGTATAATAAAACTCCAATACAGCTTGATAAGTAGGTAAGATTTACTTTTCCTTTCTTTTCAGTTTTTGGAAATGGGTTCTCATGATTTAGTCCTGGAACTATATAGAGCGTGCTAGCCTCCAACACACAGACACACCCCTAAATGTCTTTTTTTAATGTCACAAAAATTTCAGAATGATTGATTTGGATATTTTAATTTTATTTGGCTTTTGTGGCCTTCTGTCATGCCTTTATTTTAGTGTCATTTTAGCCTCACAGAATAATTCAGGGGAAGGTATGGAAAATTTCCTATATCTGCCCCACATTCACTCCTACATGTATAGCCTCTGCCATGGTCAACAGCTTGCAGAGACCTCTTCTATTTGTCAGATGTTGTAAACACAGGACCCATCTTCATCACCCAGAGGCCAGAGCCCATGTTAGGATTCCCTATTCTTTTTGTATGTTCATTGTCCATGATGGTAGTATAATACGGAGTCATTTCTCTGTTATAAACATTTACCTGCTTGCTCATCATGGCCTCTAGCTCCTGATAACAACTGACCTTCAAATTGTCTCTATGGTTTCATGTTTTCTTGTAGCTAGAGATTCCCTGGCTGGCCCACAGTCAGGACAAATTTCTCTCACTCGCCAGTCTCATAGCCGCTCAGACCCTACCAAGTAAACACACAGAGACTTATATTACTTATAAACTGTATGGCCGTGGTAGGCTTCTTGTTAACTGTTCTTATATCTTAAATTAACCCATTTCTATCTGCTCAGTCTACCTTCAGCATCCTGGGTCCAGGAACCAAGAGAGCCAGCCCATCTGGATCTCAGGTCTTCTGGGTCCTCTCTTGGCCCCGCCATGTAGGCATGACAGTTACCAGCCTTAATGAAGGTTGGAACTTCCAGATCAAAGCTGGAATGGCTACTACTACATCTTCTGGACTGTGAAACACTTCTGTCACACAGTACTCTCTTCATGAACCAGTTTCTGTCCTTGAGTCACATGCCCTTGATCCATCTCAATGTCTCTGTATAGCCTGGTCATTCATCTCATCCCATTTTAGTGCTGGGTGATACCTCCCTGTGTGGTAATAAAGCTTGGTGTACCCCTCATCCATGATGGTTATTTCACTAACTTCCAGATTTTTTTCTCAGGATTGTAAATTTAGCTGTTACAATATTTTCATGCCTGCTATAGTGTGGACAGCCATTTACAATGCTTCTGAGTAGACACCAAGGAACACAATTACAGGTAACAAGAGCATGTTTGTCCCATAAGACACTGCTCCTGCATCCTACACAAGGTGTTGACTCATTCTTCTTCTCTCTAGAGGAAAGTGAGTTTTTTGCTGCTCCCCACCTTTGTAAGCATCTGGTGCCATCAATTCTAGACTTTGGACATTTCAGGAATACTATTTTTTCTCTTATTATTTTTTTTCTTAAGTCTTCTAAAGTAGATCACACATGTTTGGTGAAATATTTATTCAAAAGTTTGGCATAACTACATTGTCAGGTACAGATAAAGAGACGCTGCCTGTATTAAGGTGTTTGGCCGAAAGTATGCAGCTACCTGTAGTCTATCTAAGTGGGGTGAAACCTAAGGAAAGGGAAGAAAAGACAGACACAGTGTGAAATGGTGAAAAGTAAGATGGAAGTGGAAGTGATATTGGGGCTGATTCCCCTCGGATGGGCTTCCTATGGTTTAGTGTCTGTGTGTCCCTACATGGAATGCAATGAACTAATAGGTTATACTGGGTTCAATGTTTTACTTGTTGCATAACCTTTGATTATATATAATTCTTAGGCTTTTAAGTAATGTTTAAGATGGGAATGTGAGCTTATGTAATAGATCAACAAGCATAGCACATGAAGGCATATAAGCAGAGTAAGTAGCCACTGGTACATGTGCCTCTGCCTTCTCTGTTATCAATATTATATTCACACTAAAGTGTAAAAAGAATAATTTTCAATTTATTATACACATTACATTTTTAAATGTAAATATAAAATTATTATGTTCTTACATTGATGGAATATAAAATAGCATTCAAGGAAGAAACAAAATGTTGAGAAATAACTAAAATATTTGATATATGTGAAAGACGTTGAACAAAATGAATTTGAACAAAATTAATGTTTGGCAGTGGATACAAGGGAAAGTATAGAGAAACAACCAAACACACATTCATGAAGCCAGAGCCATAGCCCACATATAGTCAGGAAATAATTAGACATTGTGGATGGCAAATCCAACTGAGATACCAAGAAGTAACATGTGCCCTCTCAAACTTCCCCCCCCCACCCCAAAGTCCATCCATCAGGAACTTCAAATCTGACCACAGGCCACCCCCAAACCTGAAAGCTGGAAAGAAGCTTGTGTAAGACCAACCAAACTCAAGTGAAATGACTGAAGGCTTGTTGATCACTTCTAGGTTGCTTTTTGACTATACAACCTTTCATGGCTTATTTCTTTTATAAAGATGCATTGAACATTTGACAACATTTAGAAAATGTTGATGAGTTGATGGAAAGACATATTCAAGTACAGAAAACATTTAGAGGATCTGGTATTTTTTTAAAAGATTTATTTATTTATTATGTACACAGAAGAGGGCACCAGATCTTATTGCAGATGGTTTTGAGCTACCATGTGGGTGTTGGGAATTGAACTCAGGACCTCTGGAAGAGCAGTAGGTGCTCTTAACCTCTGAGCCATCTCTCCAGCCCCTGGATCTGGTATTTTTAACGTATACTAAGGTCATTGTTGTATGAAGGTCTGTAATGAATTCTAGGTGTGGGTTCATCCATTAAGGTACTAGAAGCCCCACCTTTAAATAGAACTGATTCTTCCTCCCTTAGAAGTAGTCAACTGTCAATCATTCCTTAGTGGTTAAGGCTTATGAATCTTCCATTCTCACTCTGTACTGGAATGGTGACTGCCTTGGTCATGTGTAGGCAATTATATTACCTGTGGTTTCAAGTGTGTATTGGCCATGATATCCAGAAGACGCTGTTTTGTTCTGGTTCTTCATGACTCCTGGATTTAATCTTTGTACCCCACTCCCATAATAGTCTGAGCCTCTGATGGTAGAAGGGTGATACAGAGAATCCATTTATGGCTGAGTACTTCATTTCACCTCACTTGTCCTGTGCAATTTGGCCAATTGTGAGTTTGTGTGCTAACCATCCTTGACTGCACAAAGAAACACCTCTGATAAGGTCTGGGAGCAGTGAGAAATGCAAGTAGAGAGGGCATTTTAATACTATGTCCATTCTGTAAAATCATCATAGCAGGTTTACTCCTGGGGCCACTGAACTCCTAAGGGTTATTATCCAGATTTTCTGTAGGGCAAAAGTACCAGTCAAAGAAGCACACCATGACCCTGAAACCAGAGCCAAATAAACACACCCCGGCTCTGAAACCAATCAAAGAAACATGCTTTGTCCCTGAAACCAGAGCCAGAGAAATACACACTGCCTCTGACCAACTCAGCACGAAAACCAACCAATCCCTGAGCATAAAATCCAACCAGTCTCTGAGCTTGTTCAATCTCAGGGATTAAAAACCCAGCCAATTCTCACCCTGAAAACCTTCACACTGGAAAAGTTCCACCCATAAAAATCCCTATATAAAGCCCTGTACCTATTCAGTTTGGGGCTGCCTTTTTCCACCCTGGCAGAGGCAGCCAGATCCCTGGATTCCTCCCTCCCAATGAATCTCTTGAATGAGGTTTGGGTAATGAACTTCTTTCACTGGAGTGGCACTGGGTAGGGAAATAACAACTTTTGCTGGTGGAGCAGAGCGGGGCTGTTACATCTCTGCTTGAAAACTCTCTGAGCAAAGCAGAGCAGAGTTTTAACAACTTTTGCCAGAGCCGGAGCAGAGCTGCTACATTTCTGAGGGGAAACTCCCCGAGCAGAGAAAAGCAGAGCAAAGTTGTAACCACTCCTCCAGAGAGGAGCAGAACTGCTACATTACTATGGGAAAACCATCCTCCACCAGGAACAGACTTGTAGGTATCCCTTAGCTTCTGACAGCCAGGAAACCTTTCCCTTCAGAGATCTAACACTTATAGATATTGCCTGGCTCCTAATGGCCAAGATACCTTTCTCTCCAGAGCTGTAACACTTACATTTTCAGTATCAAGAATATTTTTCATCCTGTAGAACAAGACTAAATCCAATCAGAAAGCAGCCTCTTACCCCCCCCCCCCCCCCCCCGGCCCCGCGCAAATCCTTGTTACTATTGAAACCCTGGTCATATCTCATTAATCTTTAGATTTGTATGATTAATTTGGCCTACCTGTAGAATCCAAGAAAATAGAAAGGGACCAAAGTGGGAGGGATAATGCAGAAACTAGGTGAGGGAGGATGGTAGGACAGATGTGATATGGAGGGGAAAGGGAGAAATGGGGGAGACTTTTAATGAGGGGAAGGGTGGAAAATTAGAGGAGAGGTAGGTCAGTGATAACTAACTCTGAGGACATCTAAACTCATTTTTATCACAACATCCTGTACTATAAATATAAGGTTTGTGGCATCCTTTTTATTTAGTAATTTGATCCATTTAGGAAGAAAATTTGAAACCCTTCTGAAGCATACGGTTGGTCAGAACAGATCTTCAACTGATTCATCTTTTTATTCCCTAATATTTGACAATCATATAACAAGTATTTAGTAGATACTGAATATGGAGTATTATATACTAACAAATACACAGTTCTTCAGAGTAAGACTCCTACTATATTTCATTAACCTAACTACAAATTAGCCCATTTTTTTCTTGCCAAATATAATAATGTTAGAGTATTTACAGCTAAGTTTGTCTGTACTGATATTCATGTGCCTATACCAAGCTTCTAATTTTCCATCTCTTGATTTTATCCCTCTTATTTTCTTGGCTCACAATCCAATTTGCTTGAGTAACTTCATTCATAAGACAAATCAACTAAATCTCAGTTTAATAAAAAATGCCCATTATGCATGATTCTCTCATTACTTACATCAAATACTTGAATGCAATTGTCTGCATGTTTTTACATAAATTATGTTTCATGCAATACGACCAGATTTTGTGTTCTTCTCTGCATAATGTAATAATCATCACCCTCATTAGAATATCATAATTTAATGCCACCAAAGAAGTGGATAATGTTTTCAGATGAGAGGAACAATAATGCATATTGCTTAGGATAATGCTTCTAGGAGAAGCCACACCAAAGACAGTTTCTCACACAATCATGCTAAGAGGTGAGCAATCCCCTGAATAATTGAAAAAGTGACCAAGAAGTATGCATGTATGGTCTTTTAATGAGAAAGAGGATTTTCTAAATCTGAAATAAAACTCTATATTAAGCTAAGAGAGTTGAGATGCAAACCAAAGAACAGATAAAAATGTCTTATCAACATCCATGCATGCACAGACAAGCATGGGGACTTACTGTGTACATCAATTTTGCTTGCTATATTAAAAAAAAATCTAAACTAACATAGTGACTCACAGTAACACGTACTGGACAGGAAAGTCTAGGAAAACCAGACATCAAGTTATAATATGCCATAACCTTGTTCCAATGGCAAAACAAAAACAAAACAAAAAAACTGAGGGTCAATAATACTTTTTAGCAATGTATTTATAGTACATGGTAAAAATTGGTAAGGCTAGAACCCTAGATGAAGTGTGACACATAAGATGATCCCATCACTACCCATACCCTGGTGTTTATGACACTCAGAGGTCCCCTTCCCTTGGTTGATGCTTCTACCAATTAGTATACAGCCATTTTTTAGATAAAAATATTAAAAGGCCTTGGATTCCATTATTCTAGCTGTAAATTTGCTGGAAAAGTGTATATCCATAGTCTGTGTGAACCCTCTACAGCTATCTATTACAGTCATGGGCATGAGCTTGGTTCCAGCCCTGTCCCTATATATCTTTACCATTATCCCCAACTTGCAAAAGATCCAAGAGGCCCAGGCTGAGGCATTGCCTGTTTCTGACTGATAAAACTTAGGGAACAATAAAAGTTTGTTGACTTGGAGCCTATGGTTTATTGTAGTTTGTCTATATCAATGACTAACTTTCATCTTAATTTCTAGCTAATGTTGTAAGAACAAAAATAAAAATGAAGTAATAATATAAGGTAATAAACCATGCTTTTAGTGTTGTCATGGAGAAATGGAGATGTCTCCAGCCATGTGGTCTCAGATGAACCACCAACTTTCATGCAATATTCAGCAAATGCTTTTACCAAAACCAAACACTTTATTCTTTATACGACTTTCAAATTTGTGTATGAATCCTGTATGTACAGCAAACCAAACAAAATATCTAAGATAAGAGAACATTAGACAAATAAATAGATCTTTATGTTTAATACACAGAGCAGTGGGGGCGGGCATCTGGAGCTTAGGATTTATGTGCAGGCAAGGCAGAACTGGGGCACAGCCATGAGTTCTTTAAAATGACAGGAGCATGAGCTCATTGAAATTCACAGAATATGAGAAGTAAAGATCATCACAATTTTCCACAACGACATGGGTGTCTGTCCCAAAATCTTATTAGGTCTAGACCTTTATAGATGATCTGGTTGCAGCTTCTCAGAGAATGATCACTAGCCACACTGATGATTGAGTGACTTCTGATCCATAGTTGAAGCTGCTTCATCATTGGAAAGTTAAACCATTGAAGTGAGCTCCAAAACAAAGAGGACATTTATTTGCTCTTAAAAGTGGAAGACACTAATATTTTCTCCATGTGTAACTTACTAATGTTTCTAGATTGTCTCTCCTTTAGTTTCAAATCTACAACTTGAGGCATGGGACTCAAACTACAGTGTTACATACTTTTCTTGATACCAATTATGCTAAAAAACATTCCAACTTTTCTACCATTTAGCTACTCAGGACATAACATGAATTTTTCAAGACCAGTCATCACAACTGAGATAGAACAGTCAGCTTATTGGTTTAGTCCTGTCCATGTGAGCACTTGTTAGCCAATCAGCATAGATGTGCGTGAGTTGGGCAG
The DNA here is from genome assembly GCF_903995425.1 of Onychomys torridus. Lineage (NCBI taxonomy): Eukaryota > Metazoa > Chordata > Mammalia > Rodentia > Cricetidae > Onychomys > Onychomys torridus. Next base: position 13,782,717 of record NC_050459.1, read on the forward strand.
GGCACACCTGGTGATAGTGGTAACTTTACCCATCTAACGTGCCCATTTCACCCCCAAAATGTTAGAAACACCAGAAGGAAATTTGTAGTTGTCAACCTCAGGGGGCATCACTGGACAAAGCTTCTATGGCTATCCTGAAAGCATATATAAACCATAGCCTTGAAAACAGCAAGCCACATGGCATAATAAAGGCTACATATTTTATTGTTTTTTACTTCATCTGACACGTTACCAAGTCATAATTGGTTCTGTCTACTAATTCAAATGGAGTCTGAGAGACAATAGGTCACTTGCCCATTTTAAATGAAGAGCAGGTGGCCCCACAGGGCTTCTAATTTCCTGACTCTGGTCATTGTGCTAAAATAGGTTCATCTTTCTGGTTAACTATAAGTAATAAATCAATCCCCAAACCTACCTATCCCAGTAAATACACTCTAATAAATTCATTTGGGGCTCCACATATGTACAACTTAGTATCCATGGATTTAAACTACCTATCAATCTCTCTATACACATATGCATACATATATACATTTTTTCTTAAAATTCAACATGATCAAGAAAGAAAAAAATACTAGAATAGAGGGGGAAGGGAGTTTGAAGTACTACCCCTAGGTGAGCATCTATTGGCAGCTAATGGTTTCTGGGGAAGGAAGAGTCAGTTTTCTAAAGGGTGTGTCCTCTGGTAGATCCTCCTGCCCCAGTGCATAGCCTCACAACAAAGAGCATATGGGCAATGCAATTTGTGCTTAAAATCAAACAAGTCCAATAAACAACAACACAAAGGACACAGAGGTGAGTGGGCAGGGAAGGTGGATGAGTCTGGAAAGAGTTGCGAGTAGGGGTGAATATGATCAAAAGACAATATGAAACTCTCAAAGAACTAATACAGAAAATCCACTAAGCTCCAAAAAGAAAAACTTGACTGTGATTATGATAAATACTTGTAAATGAGATACCCCACCCCGCAGGCAAACCCACTTTCAAACCCAGCTTCTCTCCAGTACTTTCTGTTGAAGCACCACCATGTATCTTTATGGGCTTATGATGACTAGATTTGTACTGAACACAGACTTTTTAAAAAAATGTTTTGTGTTTCCAGCTTGTGACTATTCCAGAAAGAATAATCTAGCTCTTCCCCTGGCACTTGCACAATGCTAAGTATTACGTCAACTAGAGATGACTGGAAATATTCCAGAGATGTTCGTATATTTTACGTTAAATCTCACACTATATTCCACACAGGGCTTGAGGTGCCCACAGAGGCTGGTTATTTACAAAGCGGATTCTGGAAGCAACTCTTTACTAAGGAACAAATAGAGAAAGTTAAGTCTGCCTCAGTGGCTGGATGCTGGAATCAGATTTTATGAAAGTAAGTTTACCAGGTGAGAATGTAAGATGGTAGAAAAGAGGTCTCTGCTTCTGGGCTCTAAGAACTGTGTGAGCCCAATCAGCAAGCGGAACCACAGATGGAAAGTGGGGAGGGAGAAGAGAAAGGAAGCAGGCAGGGTGCTTAAATTGGGTTCCTAGGCAAATCACATATCCCAAAATACAGATAATTCTCATGCTAATGAATGTTACATTTCCCACTCACTTTTTCACATTTTAACATATCTGATGTCATACATTTAATTTAAAATTGAAGTTCTTGAAATGATTACTGATAGTTCTTGGATATGCCCTTTGCTGAAACCCTTTCCCTTACCCTTCATCATTTGAAGTATATTATATCCCTTTTGAAGTGAGCCCTGGGCATGTGTCACTGACTTCTCCTTCTGCACTTTTAGAGGCAAATTCTGCCAAGAGTAATATTATCTGAGGAATTGTGTAGGACCTTGACCATCAAGAAAGATCACTGCTGAAAAGTGGTTTTTAATTACTTCTTAGTGGGAAAAATTGAGCTCAAGTCACCAAGGTGATATTACAATGCCAGCCAATTAAATAAAATTATTTATATTTAATTACCTCCACCACAGGGTTACATCTACCAGAGAGCAATGTGTCCACTGTTTAAGGCACAGTTGTCTTTGTCATGTTTCCCTGGTTGTTTTTTCACAGTGACATGCTTGAGTCTGACCTTGGTTTTACTAGAATTGATTTTTTTAATGTTCAATAGAATATGTTCAATTAGTAAATGCCTGATTCAAGAAAAACCAAAGGTATTCAATTACACTCAGGTCTGTTGATATGAGAACTCTATGAGGAAGCAGATGATAAAAATCCAATAGACAAATATGTCTTCTGTGAAAACAGCAATGGGATAGTGTGGGAGTGTCCTGGGTGAGGGTATTATGAAATATTTCAACCCTCTTCCAGGGTTATCTGTGTTGCCAAAAACATAAAGTGAGACAAGCCTAATAAAGAAAATTCAAAATCATTCAATATTTTTACCTAAGAGTTTTATTGTCCAAGATGATATTAGTTAGAGAAATAATTGTGAAATGATTCTTTGTGAAGGGGAGCGTAGAGATTCACAACCTGATTATGATGATGACCAGGAAGGAGAAAGCAACAGTGTACATGGGGACAAAAGAAAACTCTAAAAAGAACAAAGCCAAAATGTCACCTAGAGGGTCATGCGAGACTGGGGGTGTTAGATTTAGATGCTTCTACTTTTCTGTGGGATGCTACAATGCTCCTACAGCATCTATGCCAAGTGGTATGGATTATCTCCTGCTGTGATCCACACAGACTATCTGAGGACAGCATTATTAGCCTAAGGATATCTGAGAAACACAACTTTTACAGCCTCGGTGTTTAAACAATGACTCATTGACTATTGTACTGACCAGCTCTAGGTGGGCTGGAGCGTGTACACATGAAGACTCTGTTTGGTGGGAGCTCAAGGCATGTGGAGCATCAGCTGGCTTATGAGGTTTCAATAATAACCTTAGTTCTATTACCTCTTGTCAACTCTGAGAAAATTTACATAGCACATAAATTTCAATCCCATCCATATTTTGCTTCAGTAAAAATTTCTCTAAACAGTTCTAAACACCAAAATATAAACATTATTTTATTAAAGTAGTGAACAATATTCCACTAGATATTTAGACAATATCAACTTTGATATCCAGTGCCCCCACCCTAAAATAATTCTCAGCCAGTGATAACATGATTTGTCAGATATAATCGCAAAGGTCATAACAATATGCTACTATGTGATTCTATGTGTGAGAGAGGTGCCTTTCAATTCTCACAAAAATACATGATTTGTATGAAATTTAACTTCTTGAGCTCTGTTCTATTCTTTTATCTTTTTAGAATTATTTTATTCTTATGTATATGTGTGTGCCTGTATGAGTGTATGCCACCTGTGTACAAGTGCCCACAGAGGCCAGAAGCGGGTTCTAAATCTTATAGGTGGTTGTGAGCCATCTTGATGTGAGTATTGGGAACCAAACTGGGGTCCTCTAAAAAAGCAGGAAGTGTTCCTAATCACTGAGCCATCTCTCCAAGCTCATTTTTCTATTCTCAATGTCAAAAGCATTACACAAAGATGGAAGCAATACAATATACACCTTGGCTGAATGAAGTTAACTTTGCAGAATCTATCTTTTGACTTTAATTGTTTGAGGCCATTTCCTTTTTCTGTCTTAACATTAGTCTGATTTTGGACATTCTGTCCCCGTCTTCACAAGTACTACAATTACTAAAGAATTAAAACTAAAACATGCAGGATTCAGTTTACTTTCAAATTGATGGTAGTTAGAAAAAGAAGAAAGTGGTTTCATTTGGAACCCCAAAAGATCCTGGAGAACTAAATGCACAACACTGAAGGTATTGTGATGCCTGAAGTCAAGTCATACTAAAAAGTCGTAGTAACAAACACAGTATGCCTAGGACACAAATATAGGCATCTAAAACTGTGTAAGAGAATCATGGACCCAGAGAATAGCCATCATGAATTCCACACAACTACAGCCACCTAATGTTTGAGAAAAGTGTCAATATACAGTGGAAAGAGGCAGGCTGTTTGACAAATGGTTCTGGGAAAATTTGATACACACTTAGAAGATTAGAAGTCCATCCCTTTCTCCACCCTGAACAAAAATTTACCCCAAATGGCCTTAATAAAAGATGTGAAACTCCAAACTTGCTAGAGAACAATTTGGGAAAGAAAGTTTCAAGGTACAGGCACAAGTTTGGGCTTTTTGGAACAATAACAGAAAATAATCCAGGAAAATAAACCCTAGAGTTAATGATGGGATGCCAGGAAATTGAAAAAAAAAATCTTCATAGCAAAGGAAACAATCAGAAGAGTAAAGGGAAAGCCAATACAGTGGGAGGAAATTTTGTATACTACATATCTAACAAGTGATTAATATTTGATTTATATAAGTAAATAACAAAATAAATAGCACCAAGAAAAGAACCCAATCAACAAATGGGCACACAGAGCTAACAGACACCCCTCCAAGGGCCAACTGCAAAGGCCAATAAATATTTAAAAGTCCTGTATGACCCAGCCACCAGAGAAACACTAGTCAAAATGACTTTGCAAGTTCATGTCATCATAATCAGAATAGCTAAGAAAGTAAACAAGAGAGCAGGGTAATGGTGGCTACCACCTTTAATCCCAGTGCTCAGGACGGTAGAGCCAGGTTTAAGTGAGTTTAAGGCTAGCCTGATCTACAGAGCTAGCTCCAGAACAGCCAGAACTACACAAATGAAATCTGTCTCAAGAAAAAAAAAAGTAAACAAGAGAGAACAAAACCTGTTGAGTTTGTGGGGGAAAGTACCACTTCTCTGTTGTGGTTGGAAGGCAAAGTGGCTAGCCACCATGGGGCTCATTCTAGAGGCTTCTCAAAATCTTTGATAGAACTGCTATTAAAACCAGCCAGACACAGAAAGGTAGATGTTATATGTTTTCTCTCATATGTGAAGCCTAGATTATATATGCATATTCTTACACTGAGATATGAAAACAAAGAGAGGCTACGTGGGAATATGAAAAGGACTATTGAGAGTTGGAGTAGGAAATGGTAATGGAACATTAATATAGTAAAATATGCAATATAGTAGAACAAATGACATTGTTAGAATCATCCTCTTGTACTACAAATACCTTGTTACTGCTAACACTTTGTTTGTAAAGAAAAATACCAAGGGAGACATTTCAGGTACTATCTTCATTGCCTGGTAAAGATAAAGGCATAAAATTCTATGCTTGTAATTTCTTCTGGTAAATTTATTTTTATAATTCCCCAAAGCATCCAGTACATGGCTGGAACAATATACACAGTCTCTACATGTTTATTGATAGAATCAACAAATGTTGAGTGTTATTAACCCATATAATGAGCTCTTAAAATAAAAACCTCCAAAGATTGCCTTAATAATTAATTTATAAGTTATGTAACATTGGTACAATATCTTCCTGGCAATATGAAATCAATAAAGGCTTGTTCCTTTTAAGCACAATGATAAACAAACACAGGAAAGATTGGAGCCAAATATTCCAAGTGAATTTTTTGTTATGTGAATCTCAAAAATGTCTATTATCACCTATATCTATCTTTCTGTCTGTCATCTATCATCTACCTATCTGTCTGTCAGTATGTCTATCATATATCACTTGTTTGTCTATCAACTATCAATCTATCTATATCTCTGTATACCTTCCTGCCCTTGGAAAGAAAGACTGGAAATACAAGTTGTGATTTCCAGTATTATGTTGACATTGCCAGTCATCAAGAAACTAGAAACCTGCATAAAATGTCAATATTTTTCTATAGTATTTCAATTTCATAGTTAGATTATTTGGGGTGAAGATAACCAAGTTTAAAGATGCAAACATGAATGTCATTATAACCATTCATACAGAAATTAGTATCATCAAAGTTAGAATCCAGAAATGTCCTTTTGTGAGCAGAAATGTAATTGAATATAGGTAACAGAGCTTCAATTAGCAAATGAAGATGCTGGCTGATAAAGAAATGGACAATGCATTAAAATCAAAGTATTTTAAAAAATGAGTAATCTCATAGGCCAAGGGCAGGTGTACATGGCTATATTACATATTAAACTCACCTTGAACTGCTTAATGTTATTCTCAGATCACAAATACATACTATATTTAAGAGGAACCTCTTAAAGAATACAGAAATAGTTTCATTTAAAAATGGATATAACCTTTTGAAAAATGAAGAATAGGCTATAAAATTATTTCCTATGAATCAAAACTTTAACTCTATAAAGAAAATATTACAACAGAAAGGCTGAATGTAAACGTATCTAAAATAAATTACTCAGAAATCATGTAAAATGATTCCTGCTGAAGGAACAGAAGCAGCAACTTTGTTCCTGCAATGAGAAGCTTAATGGGAAAGCAACTCAATAAAGCATGTTGTAGGTTGTAGCTTGTCGGTGTTTGATTAATGCTGTGAATGATGGAGAATTCCATAATTATCTACCCTACGATTCTCATCAACCTGCCCCTCAAAAGGGCATTTTAGTAATATTGAGCATAATTTCTAAAGACTGAGTTAAAAAAATCTATAAACATATAACAAAGCAGGAAATTGCATACTCCCCCATAGAAACACATGGTCTATTAAATACAAACCAGGGGGAACCTAACCACAAAACTTCAGGTAAAGAAAATGTTATTTTTGCATTGCCTGTGTCAATTCACTCAGCCGCAGTTGACTCCAGGTGACATTCAAGGTGTATGTGTAGCTTCCAAATGTTAGTATTAGTTCAGTCTGAGTCATGGACACATGAGGGTTAGCTCAGTAAAAGCCAGACCTTTTTCCTTTTTAATAATTGCCAGCAAAGAAGAAAATCATGGGGAAGCCTACAGGTGGAGTAACCAATGGATTATGGTCTTTATAATTTTAATAAAGATTCTGCCTGAGGGGAAAACCACCCCCAGAGCCTTGCTGTTTGATTCAGCCTGCTCCTTCAGTGCTGTGTGATCTTGGGATGACTGTTCAGCTTCCCTGAGTCTCAGGCTCCTCATCTCACAGTGAAATAACTATAGCTTTCCCCTGTTTATTATGAAGACAGAGGTACAGTGTTTCAAAAGAACAGGAAATGGTGCCCTGTAGGCATTCAACATTTTAACATTGAAAATTTGAAGAATATGATTTGAATTAGAGCCCTTCCCTGCCAAAGGGTAAAGGTGTAGAGGAAGAGAGAGCCGAGAAAGAAGAGCATGGCACAGTAGTGTGCACCTGTGATTCCAGCAGCTGGAAAGCATGCAGCAAGAATTTGAGTATAGCCTTGCCTATATCATGAGTTTGATGCTAGCCTGGGCTACATAAGACTACTTCTCCCCCAAACAAACACACGCAAAATCCCTCACAGGGGATCAAAATGCAATCTGCATCATCACACAACTGAAATAAAAAGAATCATGGGCAGAATTCTTATACTCACAAACTGATGAGCAGAATTCTACACACTGCACTGCCATGACAGCTTAGGGTAGGCAGGAGCTTATGGTGGAGAGAAACTACCAATTAGAAAGTTGCACAGATGTTATCAGGACAATGCACATGACCGATCTGGAAGCATACCCTGAACACACTTCAGAGGCTCTTCTGTTTAGAACAGTCATTGCTGAGATCAGGTAGAAGCTACCAGAGTAAACCTCTGGGCTGCCAGGGAATGCAGGTGCAGGGAGTCGGGCTGATCCCTTAGTAAACAGAAAGGCCAGCCTTGCAATGAGCATGGTAACATTATTTGTAAAAACTAAGTAGCCAAGTTGGATGGGCAGTCCATTGGCACTCTGGGCTTCAGATATGGAATATAACTAGGCACCACCCATATCAAGCACACATATAGATGAATATGACTTTATAAATAAAAAATTCAATTATCATATACTGTCCAGGCATGATGGTTAACAAAGGAAATGCTTTACTGAAGAGGCAGACAAGTTATACTTAAGAAGCAGCTAAGAATATTCTGGAACCATACCCCTGCTTTCATTCTGAGAAGTAGAGATTCAACAACCATCCATTTGTCTATCTGTCTTGTCTGTGTTTCTCTTTATGTCTCTCTTTCCCTCTCCTCTCTCTCTCTCTCTCTCTCTCTCTCTCTCTCTCTCTCTCTCTCTCTCTCTCTCTGTGTGTGTGTGTGTATGTGTGTGTGTGTAAAACAACACTCTGAGAAGGCTTGCTGACTAACAGGTTTCACAGACAGCTTTATATTGTGCCTCCCCAGTGCAGGGTGACTTGACAATAATGTTACTTAATGCTTGCTAATTAAATAGAAAATGTTCCAATTACAGTCTGCACAGGTAGTTGTCAGTCCCCTCTACTTTACCTCTTTTAAACCAGTAGACTAAAATATATTTGCTAGCACAAGCTTCCTCTTATTAATGTAAATGACATCACCAAAGCAAGATGTGACCACTGGCAGGATGCACCGAATTCAATTAAAGGTAAGTTTTAGGGCATTGCCACATAAGCCTTAAAATATTTAAATTGCATATAATTACTTTGAAGATGAATTTGGCAGTGTGGGATAAGTTTTCAGTGATGTAAAATTTGACTCAGATGACCCAGAAAAAAAAATCAGACTATTAGAGGCTACTCATGCCCTGGGCCTCTGCCAGTTCTCTGTAATTCTCTTTACCCCTCAAGTGGTCCTGGCATTCTGTGTCAGAGGGACAGGAGCAGCGTCTGAGATGCATAACTGACTGCAAAGCAGCCAATAGTGATGAACACATTTGTATGTTTCTTTATGCTGTTTCTGTGAGCACAGGTTTGGATACAAGCATGAAGAGATCTATTTGCAAAGAGGGTCTAGATATTAACCATCATTAAATAGTGTCCTAGTGGTTCATTTGCATGTTTTTCACTTGGTTCATTTGCATGTGGTCATTTTGCATATAGGTTGTTCAACTTTTGTAATACAGGTAGACTTGTAAACTCTGACTGCTCTGAAATAGCAGAAAGTACTTGCCCCAGCTGAGCCCTCTCTTCATCCTCCATAGGTTCTTCTATGTACAATGTCTTTGTATTCTGATATCTAACTGAGAAAACAAAACAGAAATAAAACAAAACAAAACAGTCTTTCTTTAAAATTACTTTAAAATTTTTTGAGCATTTAAAATATAAATATAATTAAGTAATGCCTTTAAAATAATATTTAGAAAGGTAAATACTACAAATTTTCTTTAGAATGAAAGATGAAAAGACCTTTGGGATTGTTTCTAAGGAAGATGGTAGAGGATGATTGGGAGGCAGCAACAGCCTGGGAAGAGGTTGTCAGTCCATATGGACATCACAGTGTGCATCCATGGACATATCTGATGGACTACTTGGTACGCAGTGGCCTCAGTCCTGATCTCTTGCTGTCGCAGCCACACAACAGAGGTGAGCAAACAAACCCATGTGGCCTGGATGGAGACAGTGAAGATATTTTATTGGGTAAAGCCCTGATCATTCCATGCTTCCTTTGTTGTTGTTGATGACCTGGAAAGGAGGACTTCCACCATGCTCACATTTCTGTTTAGCAGAACTGTTCCTGGGGAATCAATCCCTCTGTTGTCACAGAAGATGGACAGGACTCAAATGGGCTACCTTTGCAGGACAGATTTTCCCATAACCCAGCACCCAGGTAGGTACATATCCACCTGCTCCCATCAGCTGAGAGTGTGTCTCAATGTTTCCTTCTAGAATTAGCCTTGGGTGAGTCAAGTGAAGCCCTGTGAAAAGTGTGCTCCTCAGAAATCACAACTCACAAGAACAATAAAGAATGCCACAGATAGACTCACTCAGTTAAGTACTCCCTGCAGAAGAGTAAAATACTGAGTCTGAGCCCAGCACTCACATAAAAAGTCCAGGCATGGTGCTCAGTCTTGTGACACCAGTTCTGAGAAGATGAGACTCACTGACCGTAAGCCGAAGGGGGTTCAAGAGCTCCAGGTTCTGTGAGAAGCTTGTCTCAAAATACAAGGTAGAGGTTGGGGATTTAGCTCAGTGGTAGAGTGCTTGCCTAGCAAGTGCAAGGCCCTGGATTATATCCTCAGCTTAAAAAAAAAATACAAGGTAGAAATCAGCTAAGGAAGACAGCTGATTTTAACCTCTGACCTCCACAGAGCATTCACACACCTATGCACACTCATGCACTCAGGGAAGCAACCAGAAAAGAACACACACACACACACACACACACACACACACACACACACACAGACAGACACACTCACATACAAATTCAAATATACAAATAAATAGCACATGTTACACAAGTAATAAAGGAGAAGGGAATAGTTTGGGTCTAGCAGAACCTGCTTAGGTATTAAGCAAAAAGGACATCATAATTGTGTTATTAGGGAGAGCACTGATGATACAGGCTGATGCCAATAGTACATCTACACAAGAAACTCCATCAGCCTCCCTCCAGTATGTACCTCTAGACCAAGTATTCTGATAATCTTGAAAAAGTCAGATCCAATTTCCTGTAGTGAATAGGATGAGTACAGTGGCTAATCCCACTTTCTCACCATAAACTTCCCCTAATGATGCACTTAGCATTTATTTGTAAACGTGCAGGAGAATATTTAATTCAGGTCCTAATGCAGACAATGCTGAATGTAAGTGTGTAGACAGAAGACAACAGTTAACCCACAAGTTAAGAAGACTGCATGCCACCACCACACTGTGTATGGCACAGGATTGCCTGCAAAGCACACACTCAGGACACTAGACTCCGGACAGCTCTCAGTTGCACAAGTCCTACAGTTTCAAGGTGCATCTGCCTATGTTTGTCTCAAATAGGCCAAAACAATGCAGGGACTCTGAGCCTGGCCCAGCTTTGCTCAAACCTTACCCCTGCCCATGCAAAAAACAAAATTCTCACTTCAAAGGGGAATAAGAAAGTTTATTCTGGAGCCATTTATGAGTGACCATGGCCAAGGAACACAGATTCAGGTTGTCCCAGATTCCATGATCCAAATGTAGTTACATTTTAGTATTGTTTTCATAGCTACAGAACAAAGGAATCACATATCCAGCACTTAAAATATAGAAACACCAGGCAGGCAGGTGGCAGCAAAGTGGAGTAAACCTCTCCAGTAGCCTCCAATGCTACCTGATGGCTCTTAGCCTCTTGCCTGGGAAAGTTGAGGTCTTTAATATATTCCAAAAGGATCATCACAAGGATGTTACCACCATTGGGCCAGGAATGGCTACTGAGGAAGTATAGGCAGGCCAGAGTAAATTGATTAGGCTCTGGACCTGCAACATTCCAACATCTACACAATCATTAAAGCTTTGATCAGTTAATAATCCTTATAGAAGCTTCAGTAGAAAGTTTGCTTCTTTCCAGGGACTTAGATTCACTGATGGTTCATCCAATGTATCATGGCTGGTTAAAGTTCCCTGGATTCAGCTTCTTCAGCTATAAAATCACAACTCCTTTGCAGAGTGGGTAGAACATCAAATGATCTAATTCAAGAGTATGGGCAGTTTAGCCTAGCTAGTATTTAATTTAAGTAACATGTATATAATTTACATAAGTAAAGTAGCATAATCAGAAAGAAATAAAAACGTTACTTAGAGATAAAAGACTTTTTTTTAATCTCTGAGAGCCCCAGAGATGATCTACTCCTGTGTATATAATAAGATAGAACAGAAATTCCATAGTCTAGTTAATGACAGCAGTTAGTTGTCCAGAGAAATTGAATATTTTGTCTAAAAATAAGAAAGATTTTTCTGTTACAACTTACTTTTTTTTTTTTTTTGAGCTGAGGATCAAACCCAGAGCCTTGTGCTTGCTAGGCAAATGCTCTACCCCTGAGCTAAATTCCCCAACCCACAACTTACATTTTATTTTAAAAAAATCATATATAGCAGCCTGGGATGTAGGTCATTGGTAGAGTACTTCCCTACCAGGCAGGAAGCCCTGGGTTCAATCCTCAGCACCATAAAGCTGCAAGAAATGTTGCACAGCTGTAACAGCCAAGGTGGGTAGTGGAAGAAGGAAGGTCAGACATTCAATGTCATTGCTAAATACACAGGGAGTTCAAAGCCAGCCTGGGATACAGAGACCTTGTCCCCAGAGAAAATAAAATTCTTATATAGAAAAGTATCTGACATCAAACAGATGGAATTATCCATTTAAACACACAAAAATAAATGATCTTTGTCCATTTGCTTGTAAGGCACTGGACAGTGGCTGCTGGCTGCCAATGCAGGTGTCTTGCATCAACTCCGACTAGGAAATGTTTGTACTTCATCTGTGAGTCATTGGAGCTCAGCTGCTTAAGCTTTCTGTATTGAAACAAAGCTACAAGGTAAATTGGAAGAAAATGAAAAGCCACATGAAAAATTCATCAGGTTGACTTGGGCTGCATGCCTTTGTGAAGTATACACTCTCTGGAAAATGGAAAGGCCATTTCAAAAAACAGTGTCTCAGTTCACTTTGTGGGTAAGGTTGAATGGAATGACATGTTCTATAAATGACTTGGGATATAAATCTGCAAAATCAACAGCCAGCCTCCAGACCTTGGCAACAGGATTGGAACAAGGATCCAAACCTGAGGTAAGAAAGGGAGGTTGGCAGGAGTTGACCTCCACACACCTGAGTAGCCCATGGGCACATAGGGACTCAGGACCATGTTCTTGAGGGTTCAGGTAGGAAAACACGTGCTTTTCCAGATGGTATCAGGACAGCTTTGTGTTCTCCTCTCAATAGCTGTTATGTACAAAAGCAAAACCAGAGGCTGAGAGATTGCTTAGCAGTAAGGAGCGCTGGCTGCTCTTCTAGAGGACTCAGGTTCAGTTCCCAGTAACTCCATGGTAACTCACTCCAGTTGCAGGGTATCTAACACTTTCTGCAGAGTTCCATGTTCAATGCACATGTGGTATACAGACATACATGCAAGTAAAACACTCATACACATAAAATGAAAAAATAAAATAAAATAATGTGGTAATGTGTTTTATAGTGAGATCTTTCCAGAGGTTAAACATAATAACTAGAAAATGGTGACTGAATGCTATGGGCATGGATTGCTGTGGTAAATTATAAGGTTGTGTATTACTGACAGTAATCTTAAGAAATAAGTTTATGAAATGTTCCTTTTGGCCCAGTAAGATGGCTCAGTGGATAAAGTTGCTTGTTGCACAAGCCTGATGGCCTGCGTATGAACCTTAGAACTCACATAAAGAAGTCAGATATGGAAACAGACAGCAGTTATCCAAGCACTCCTGTACTGAGATGGGAGGGGAGAAGGAAGAATAGCCTGGAATATGCAGAATGGTACAAACACCAAGAAAAAGGCTGCTTTGACAAGGCTGAAGAAGAGAGCATACTCCTGACAGTTTCATTTGACTTTTACATGCATGTACTTAAGACACACAGTTCATTCACACGTAAGCCTGAATCTTGCCACATACATAACAACAATGTAATAAAATGCTCCTTTATCCTGCCCATCTAGCACTGGAAGAAGTCTTAATGGGCAGGTATGGGACACTTTTCCTGCCTGATTCACTGGGCTACCCCATGACAGTCCTATGGACTATTTTGTTGATCCTGTTCCTGCCACATGACTGTAGGTAAATGCTGACAGTGTTGGCACTGAGAACTACAGACCTTGATGTTTGCAGACACTCTCTGCTCTCAGCAGTTGGCCTCTTAGTGCCCCAGCTTAGGACTGACTGCTCTTCCTCAACTTTGCATTGTAAGGAACACATGGGGCCACAGTACAGGGGGGTTTGCTGTGACCAGAGTGAGAAAATGGGCATAGGCTTAGATGTGACCACCTTGTCTTGGCTTGTTGACCATGGGTTCTGCATTGTTCAGATTCCTGCCATTTGAGTCCTGAGAACTTCTGTTTTATTATGTCCCCACACTGCATACAGCCAACTTTGATGGGAGACACTATTGAGTTCTACTGCATATGTTATTAATGAACATGCAAACTACCTCAGCTGCAGAGAAGCTAAAGCAGGCAGCAAGGCAGACACATCCTCTGGTAGAGTTCAAAGTGTCTGTGCAAAGTGAAACTACCGGCTGCTATGTGGAACTGGATGTCACATATCTGCATTCAATTTCCAAGCCCACAGTGACACCAGTACTTTGAAAGAGCATTCTAGAGCACAGTGTGCAGTGTGTGTACTATGGGTGGTGTGCCAGCTAACCTGAAAGATCAGGTCATCTCTCTGCAATTCTGTTGACTTACATCACTCTGAGCTTTGTTCTTATGGGTGAGAGGGAGTTAAAGGAAGATGACTTTGTCTTGTTGGTGTCCTCAGGGGTCCTGGTTGGGTAGGTCCAAGCCACAAGAACATGTAGAAAACCTGAGGAGGCAGGAGGCTGAGGCTTTGCTGCCAGTAGGGCCCCTGTATAACAAGTACATATATCCCTGGTATATATCTAGGTGGTAACCATAAAGAGTCGCAGTCTAAAATGCCTCCTTAAGATCAGGTTGTAGGCGAGCCTATAGAGCATTTTCTTAATCAGTGACTGATGAGGAAGGGCCCTACCCATTGTGGGTGGGACCATTCCTGGGCAGGTGGTCCTGGGTTCTATAAGAAAGCAAGCTAAGCAAGCCATGATGAGCAAGCCAGTAAGCCACACACCCCTCCATGGCCTCTCCTGCCTGAGTTCCTGCTCTGACTTCCTTCAATGATGGACTGTGGTGTGGAAGAGTAACTCGAATAAACCCTTACCCTCCCCGCCACATAAAGAAAAATTACAAGACTCTACTCCCAGATGAGAAGCTATAGGCAGCAATTGTGGCCTAGAGAGGGAGAATCAGCCTTCTCTAGGGGCAATCTCCATGATAATTTGTCCAATCCCAAGAGATCATGTACCAGGCCTTCTTTTGGGCCACCAACCTTCTCCCAAATCATGACACAGAGACTTATTTGTTATGAATGCTCAGCCTTGTCTTCAGCTTGTCCCACCAGCTCTTATAACTTAAACTGTTTCTCTTCATTTATATTTTGCCTTTGGGCCTTTTACCTTTCTTCCCTTCTGCAGATCTTACTTGCACTGCTTCTTGTGTCTGTCTGTCTGGTGACTGCCTAGCCTCTGGCACAGGCATGTCCCTCTCTGTTTTCCTCATTCTCTCCTCCTTCTCTCAAGCCTAGATTTCTCCTCCTACTTAGTCTCTCTGCCTGTAAGTCCCACCTATCCCTCTCCTGCCTAGCTATTGATCATTCGGTTTTTTATTAGACCAATCAGGTACCTTATGCAGGTAAGGTGAAACAAATGCAACACATCTTTACTTAATTAAAAAAAAATGCAACAGAAATAAATGTAACACATCTTTACATTGTTTAACAACAAATGTAACACACCCTCACATAGTTAAGGTAATAGTCTGCAGCCTAAACAAATGTAACACATCTTTGCCCAGTTAAAATAATATTCCACAAGGTCAGACCCAAACTCATGAGCATGTAAGTAACAATAAATGATGAACTCAGAAGATTCTCTCTCTCTCTCTCTCTCTCTCTCTCTCTCTCTCTCTCTCTCTCTCTCTCTCTCTCTGTGTGTGTGTGTGTGTGTGTGTGTGTGTGTGTGTGTGTGCGCGTGCGCGCACTTGCATGTGGGGTTAATTGAAGACATCATGAATGACACTAATTTACTAGCAAAGTAGGTCATAAATCTAGATTCTTGAGGAAAAGAGAAAGATATAAGAATACAGAAAGTGATCACTCATGCACTGTCTTGTATGGAGGTACTTAGAATTATGCTGAGGGGGATCATTATCTAAATACCACTGGTTTTTTGTTGATGCATATTCAATCTTTCTAAAACATTATGAAGGTATTTGTCATCCAAGCCATGTAAACATACACAGAGAGACACAAAGACACATAGACCCATGGAGACATAGACACAGGCACAGAAGTTGACTAAATATCATCAAGTTAGTGAGTTCTATTATATCTGATGTTGATGGGATCCAGGGAAAGGTGTGGTCCAATTGTGATGCCATTTTTAAAAGCTGATAACACTTATAATACATAGTCACGTTCTATGATCCTCATATTTTTTGAAGTTTATGTGGTTTTGTTTATGCTCAAACACGGTTCTTTTTCTTTACTTTTTCTTTTACTTCTTTAGAGCTCAGCTGTCTCTGAAATATTTATTGTGGGCTTTAAATTTTTAATTGGACCAAAAATTTTATTTAATTTTCATTGGAAAAGTATGTTTTTATTCAATGTAATAGTTATTCACCAAGACTGTCTGTTGTACTGTATGATAAAGACACAGGAAACTGGACAAAGCCCTAAGTGAGGCATGGAAATAGTAACCCAGACAATAGATCTATTCTCTAGCAATTGATGAAAGAGTACAGAGGCATGAATGTCTGCCTGTGTCCATCACTACCTGACAATAATTTCCAAATAATTTCACAGTTTTGATAAAAAGTAACAAACCATGGAGTATTTTAATGGTAATGCTATCCATCAACAAATATGAGCCAGAGGATGTCCAGATATTTTCTCAAAGATTATCCAAGCTATTTCTGTGATGATGATTTTAGGTAAGATCAGTATTTAAAGTGCCAGATTTGGGTCTCCTCTATGTGGGTGGACCTTATCAAAGTAATTTAGGTCTTGAGTAGCACCAAAGTCTGGTGCTCCAAGGAATAAGAAAAGAGAGGAATTTTGGCTATTCTTGTTATGCTTTTGTCAACTACAGGTACCTTGGGAGAAGCATTTCAATTGAGGAAATGTCTCCAACAGATTAGCCAGTGGCAGGCCTCCTGGGCATTTTCTTGATTGATGAGTGACATGGGAGGTTCCAGCTCAATATGAGCAGAGTCATCCCTGGGCTGCTGGTCCAGGTTCTAGGTGCTATAAGAAAGCTAATTAAGCAAGCCAGTAAGCAGCAATCCTCTGTCCATGGCTTCTGCTTGGGTTCCTGTCTCCAGTTCCCTACCTTAAGAGTCCCTGCCCAATTTCCCTCACTGATAGACAACTATAAGTAGAATTAAACCCTTTCCTGCCAGAGTTGGTCTTGGCCTTGTTTATCACAACAATGGAAGCCTAAACAGTACAATGTCTTTCAAACCAGGACATGAGGTGTTTATTTGTTTATTTCTGTTGGTCCTAGTTCTCTGGGTTATGTTAAGTCTCACCATGCATCCATGCACGTGATCACCATCCAGCTGGTAATTCAAAAACTATTTATGACTCAGTTATTGGTTTTTACTTTAAATCAAAGGAACAAATGCAACCTGCCACTGCTGCCTTCAGGATATTCAGGAGAGTAGGGAAGGCTGGTTATAGCATTGATGAAACCTTGGCACTCAAAGTAAGTCCAAAGGAGTGGGATTCTGAGAGGTAATGGCTGTAAAGCACACAGAAGATTCTCTTAAGTCAAGGTGCCTGGGCAGGAGATGCATTACACCAGAGGGCGCCACGCTAGCAAATATAATGAGGACACTGGGTCCCTGAAGAAATCCTTAGTTCACAATTCAGAGTCATGCCTGTGCGATACAAAAGCATCATCCAGGCACCTTGAGGTGTCAGGTTGGAACAACAGATAAACCACTCTCAGATAAAACACTCATATTTCCAGATGTGGGGTTGATTCCCAAGGAGCTGGCTGGTTCTGGTAGATTCCAGGGTGATGGAATTTTAATTATGATGAGACAGAGATTTTTTTGGCACAACATATGAGACAGTATCTTGGAGTGAGATCCATGACTCTGTCACTTTTGTCACCTCCTTGCATGTCCCGTATGGTGATTTTATCTTGCTCTGCCCAGGGTTTGTGTGCCTTCATATGTGAGGAGGTCTCTTACCATCTTGCTTCTATAAACTTGTCTCCAATGAACAGCCAACTTGCATGTTTACAGTGAGCTTTCTGTGACCATGGGCAAAGAAGAGGAAGGGATATAGAAGGCTGAGTAGAGAGGTAACTGGCACAGAAGAAGCTCTATCACCAATTGTGTGTGACTGTGTGTGTATGAGTGTGTGTGTGTGTGTGTGTGTGTGTGTGTGTGTGTGTGTGTGTACTTGTGTGCATGGTGTGAGTCCCTATTGCTGTGGGCATGTGGATGTGGGCGGTATACCTGCACATGCTTCTTTAGAGTCCATAGTTGATGTTCAGTGCTGTTTCACCTTACATTTTGAGACAGGGTTTCTCACTGATCTTGGATCTCATTCATTGGCTAGAGCGGCTGGCCAACGAGTTTAAGAAACCTTCTTTTCTCTATACCCACTAACTCAAATCACTGGAGTTATAGATGCACACCTCCATACCTAGATTTTATGTCAGTTCTAAGATCTGAACTCATGTCCTCATATTTGTACTTAGAGCAAGCACTTTACTGACTGAAACATCTCCACAGACACTCTAGCACAGATTTGTGGTATGGACAGGGAAAGACTTCCAGCCTCTCTAATCCTTGCTTCTTTGAGATGCAAGTCAAGAGTCTCTAGGTCAGTGGAATGACTCTATGTCCATAAAAATTGAAGAAAAGAAGCAATAGTGTCACAGTTGTATGTAACTGAATATGTGATCAGCTTGAATCCACGAGTTTATTGCTCTCACTGGTCTATGAATCACTTGTGGGGTGACCATCCACAATCTGATATTAGTACAAAGACTCTGTCACTGAGATGCACAGATGACTCAACACAGATGGATTTCATGCTACACTGAAAAGAATTGGCCTGCTGCTTGAATTACTTGTCAAATCCTATAATTTTCCTGCATCTTGGCTTCTAAAAGGAAAAAAAAAAAAAAAAAAAAAAAAAAAAACCTCAAACCAAAAAAGGCGAACAGGGAGATGCCTTAAAATGTCAATTGTCATTCAAACAGAAGCTCTTATTGGTACTGAGTCTTCCCTAAAGAGAAAAGCCAATGGAGGATGGACAAGTCAATTCTTTTTCAATTTTTCTACAAAGCCGTGCATTTTGCTGAATAAATCAAGAATTCAGTTCCTGTTCAATGTGTGACGTTTGTAATCCAATGCTATTTCTTAGGGATCAGGGGCTTTGATCCTCTTCAAATATTTTCACAAATTCAAGATTCAAGTGTGACATGGTATTTGGATGGGGAATTGAAAGATTTTCATAGGGTTTACTTCCCTGCACCAAAAAGGGTAGGGGGAGGAGTCTCCTTTGCAATGGTTTAAGGTGGTACCATTTTAGCCATTCCTTATTAGACCAAATGAATGCTGGCCGCAAACCTGTTTTCTAGTGTTTGTAGCTAGCCTGGAGGAACTGAGTTGAATACAACACACCAACTTGTGAAAGCTAAAGGTCCTGGATATCCTGAGACCAGCCTTGGTTGACAGGTATCCTGAACCACTGTTGAGGTCATGTCCATATAAATCATCTTCATCATTTTTTATATTAATTTCCTTGAGGTCCTAAGGCCTCAGTGAGATATGTTTTCTTTCTCAGTGCAGTTTAAAATTGCAACCACTTTTCTTTCAGCTACCAGACAAAATAAAATGTAAAGCTGTTAGGAAAAATACCTGGCAAGCACTAGCACTCTGAATAACTCCCCTAAGCCCCTAAACACACACACACACACACACACACACACACACACACACACACACACACACACACACACCATGCCAATGGAGAAATCCCCAGTCATAAAGCACCGTGTACTTGGTGAATTGCAGTATAAGTGCCATGTAAAAAGTACAAAATCTAAAAAGGGCAGAATAATATTCAAGCACATTATACCACTGCAAACAGAATTAAAAGGAAGCCCCATAACCTATGCCACACCTTTAGTCTCACTAAAGAAGTGAGGCACAGAAGTTCTTCCAGTACATTTCATATTTTTAGATATTTTCACACATACACACACACACACACACACAAAATCTAAACACCTGCTCTGCAAGCCCACATTGATAGAAACCTTTAAGGCAAACTACTCCAGTTTGGAACTACTGTCAACCATGCCTTTTCTAAATTCTCTAGTTAAATATTCACAATGTATTGTATTTTCTCACTTTTCATCTATAGTGCTTTCTCAGTCCGGTTGCTCCTTTTTAAAAGAGCTGTGACACACTGCAGTGAGAGACAGAAGGATCAGATTCTGCCCCCTTTCTGATGGACCAGTCGCCACTTTTATGGCCCAGGGTACTCTTGAGTAGGGAGAAGGGAGACACATTAGCTAGAAAGAGAGACCGAGACGACGAGAGGAAAGACAGAAACACAGAATAGCCTCTGGAGGGCCTGGGTTTGAACCCACTAGCCCTGAACTTTATTCGAAAGGGATTTTTATTCACAATCCTAAGGGTAGGAGTAAAGACCTCCCCCTTATGAGATACAGCCAAGGGTGTAGACCCTTCCAAACATCTGATACTCAGGCCTGTAGTCCAACCATTGTCTTTAGGGCAGACCTGCTGGGCAAAGCCACCAGGAAACCTAGATGGGCTACAACCCTTCTACCCAGCTGGCCTGGATCTGGGTTAGTTAATGCCTGGTCCACCTGAGGATCAATGGCTTTATACACAAATCATAGATCATCTGTCACAACTAAAATATTCACTAATAATTAAAAAAAGGGAATATGCAGAATTGGGGGCTAAGTATGGGGTACATGACAGATACGGGTTCTCCTTGACTTGGAACTTAAAAAAACAAACAAAAAATGGACAATTGAGCAATGAAGTCAAAATACAAAATACAAATGAGTTTTACTTCAAACATTTTATTTCCACAGTTGCATGCCCCTGCCTCCCCTCAGTATTCTGATTGAAACACAAGATTATGAACACTGACTATTTTAAAATCTCTCTAGCATGGTTTAAGCACCTGTCTCCCTTAGGGTCACTCAGATATTAGAAGTTTCCTTAGCAAGGATCTCAATGCTACTTCATTGTCAGATGTGGCCCTCATTGGTGAAAATGACGGGAAGGTAATGCATTCATCTTTTCCATTTAGAAGCCTAATTTACACCAATCAGAAAAGCCTTGAGCTAGAGTTAACTTCATCTTGCTGACTGTTCCCAGCACAAAAAGAAAGAACAACCAGGACACGTGAGCGTCCAATGTCTACTGTTGATTGGTGTGCCACACTTGCCTCTCCATACAAGTGCAAAGTTTGTTTGGGGTTTTGTCATTTCTTTTCTCCACCAGAGCAAACATTTTCAATCAGGCATTTGTAGAGCTGGTGGGTTGACCAGCTGTCTGGGCATTATCACTCTTACAATGACACCCAAAGACGGGATGTGACTATTCAATGAATTATGTCTCTTTGCCACAATATAGTTAAGATTTTATTCATTTTACTGAATATGCTTGGAAAGTGGAGCATCTGCATATTAGCTTTCCAAGAGCTCAGTTACAATATGGCATTTTAATGTCTTACTCTAGTGTTCTGTGTATCTTTCTTTTCTTTTTGCAAATCTTTACAACAAGAACAAAGAGGTTATGGAAATTTATAAAATGCCCTGTTGGTTTTCATCTAGATTCAGAATAATAAATCTTTACTCTAATATCTAACAACATTTAAAACTTTTTATTGGCATGCAGTCTTGCACAAGGCACTCATGTAGTTACTCAGAAGGTCATTTGTTCTATTATAGGCTGTGTTCCCTGGGATTACCCTCCTGGGAAGTTAATCCCTTAACTCATATCAATGATATATTAAGGTGAAAGATTCAGAATGGGAACTGTAAGGTCCCCACAGCAATGTGAAGGGAGACCTGACCTGGGTCACATGAGGCTCTCTGCTATGTCATGCCTGTGAGTCCCAACTGTCCCCTCCATTTCCCCCAAATGTTCTTATTTTCTGTATTACCATCACTTTGCCTGCATAACATAGTCTATGGGTATTGGAGAATTGGCAAAAATCCTTTGGGGGAAATCAGGAGACAGTTAGGCTCACAGGGATGTGACCTTTGTAGAATTTAGGATGCCTTTCTCTTCCTCATGAGTGAAGGAGACAATGTGAGAGGAAAGTGTTTATGCAGAAAAAGAACAAATGATCTTCATACAAAATCCTTTCTCATTTTTTCTAATACAGGCAATTTATCTCAAGATTTTTATGATATTATTATATAGTTTATTAGTTTATTAGTAAATGAGATATATTTTTTAAAGGAAAACCTGGGTAGATATACATTCATATTTTCTTGGTCTCTATCTTTCTGTCACTGTGCCTTTACCTATCTCTGAGTGTCTGTATCCCTTTCTGTGTGTTTCTTTTCCTAATTTCCTCCCTCCTTCCCTCCCTCCCTCCCTCCCTCCCTCTCTCCCTCTGTCACTCCTTCACTTTCTCCTCTTCTTTCTCTCCCTTCCTACCTCTGTCTTTGAAACAGTCGCACTGTGTAGCCAAGGCTTTTCAGGAACTCATTATTTCTGGCTCCTAAAACACTCACAGCATGGATCTCCAAGTCTTTGTGTTCATAGAGACTCTTCTTTGAACAGTATTCTTGTCTACTCTTGAAGGTAAAGGTCCCACTACTTCCAGCCCAGGAGTAAGTATTCCTGGATCCAAGCTACTCTCCTTAGACAAGCAAGTAGGGGAAAAGCCATAGGGATGGGGGAAAGGAGAGATGTTAGCCATCTTTACCTATCATAGGATTATAGATGTGTTTTATTCACTTTTCATTTCTTTTGGTTGAAATTTCTTAGGAAGAGAATACAGACTGGGGCTGAGAAGATGGTTCAGTGTGTAAAGTGCTTGCTGCAGAAGCATGAGGATGGGGATTAGATCCCCAGCACAGACATAAAAAGCTGAGTGTTGTGGCATGTGTTTGTCATCTAGTAATGGGGAATAAGAGATAAGGTTCATCACTGGGGCTCCTGGGTGCCTGCCAATCTAGTTAGAAAACAAAGGCCAAGAAGAGACTCTGTCTCAAAAAAAACAAGATGGATGAGACCCCAGGAAGGACACCTGAGGTTAACTTTTAACCTCTACATCCATGCATACAGGCACATGCACATATCTACACATATGCACGTTTACACAGAGGATCATACATTATCCTTCCACATACACCAGAAATAAAAGAAGATATCGAGACTATTGGCTAAAGAGATACCTAATTTTAAAAATCTCATTCAACATTTCAGTTTGATATGTTACTAGGTCATGTATGGTCCATGATATTTTATATGTTATCTATTCCTCTCATTTTAAAAATAACCCAAGTAGAAAGGATTCCTCATGATTATTTACTGAAACATCTAAGAGAAGTACTAAGTGGTTATAATAAATCTCATTACACAAAAGCTGTAAAACTATATTTAGCTTTGTTATGTTCTGCATATCTTTGTAACATGATCAACTAATTCAGTAAGTGTTTATTGTGTGCCCAATCCTTCTTAGAATTACAGTTTAGCTCTTGAGATAAGCACATTTATACAAATACATTTTATCTCTTTTCAAGTATAAAGAAACTGAGATTAACATTTAAGGATGGGACTAAGTGAATGTATGAGAAGGACAGAGAGGAACATATGCAACGTTTCCTGAGACATACATGGAGTGCAAATACCTCTCACCATTACTTCTGTAGCTCATATCTCAGCACAGTAGAGTTTCTGCAAACAAAATCCCAGGTATTTATTTCAGATCAATCCCTTGGCCACTGTGATCTGCCTAAGAGGAAATATATGCTGTGTCAGATGCTTCTGAATGTGAATATAAGATTCCTCCCCAGCAGATCATGGAAGACCTAAACACCCAAAGATCTCAACACCCACTAACAATACAACCCTGCCAGAAAATCAGCCCCAGCCTTCTGATTCCTAAAATATTCACAGCATGATCCCTCCACCCAAGTCTCTGTGTTCATAGAGGCTCTTCTTTGAACAGTTTTCTGGTCTACCTCTGGAAGATACAGGACCCACCACTGCTAGCACAGAAGTTTGCATTACTGGATCCAAGCTACTCTCCTCAGACAGGAAAGTAGGAAAAAAGGCACAGAGAGGGGGGAAGGAGAGATGTCAGCCATCTTTTCTTTCCATGTCTCCCACTACCCAGAAGTACATTCAGAAAAATGATGATTTCAAATTATTTTGAAGACAACTGTAACTTTTTTTCTTAAAAAAATACTAAAAGGTGGTTTATTAATTTTTAGCTTGCTCTTACTTTTGTCTGTTTAGATGACTTTACTTTTGATTTTGAAAGCTACATGTTTAATTACAGTTTTTCTCCTTTTCTCCAAAGCTAAGCATTGTGCAGTTTGGTTAGGATTATCCTCCCACTTGACAGGCATGATAGTCTTAATGATGACTGTCCTCCAGAGGTTCATGTACTCAAAGCTTGGTCTCCAGTTTGTGGTGCTGCTTTGGGAAATGATGTCACCTCTAGGAGGTGGAGCCTTGCTGGAGGAAGAATGGCCTGGAGTGGCTTTGGGTTTATAACCTCCAGATCTCTCTCTCCTTGCCGTGTCTGGTTGAGATGTGTGTATTCAGCTTTCTCCTCCTGCTGCTGCCACGCTCCTCCCATAATTCTGGGCTCCCCTTCAATTATTTTAAGCAAAAACAAAGTCTTACTCCTATAACAGTGGTTCTCAAACTTCCTAATACTGTGATTCTTTACTACAGTTCCTCATGCTGTTGTGACTTCCAACCATAAAATTACATTTTTTTTTTGCTATTTCATAACTGTAATTTTGATACTGTTATGGATCATAATGTACATATCTGTGTTCTCTGATGACCTTGGGTGAGTCCTGTGAAAGAGTCATTCCAACTGCAAAGGGGCCCAACCCACAGGTTGAGAATTGCCGTTCTGTGATTTGCTTTAGCCCATGACATTTTATGATGACAACAGGTAAATAATGGATACACCAGGATAAAAACATTCTAGTGTTGTGGAATATCATTTTCAGGTATGTTACATTCATGCTGCGGAACACTAAAGATGTGTTGCAGTCTTTCATGATGTGTTTGTTTAACTCTATGAAGCTGTGTTGCTGTGCCTGTCTAAAACACCTGCTTGGTCTAATAAAGAGCTGAGCAGCCAATAGCAAGGCAGGAGAAAGGCAGAGCTGGCAGATTAAGAGAACAAATAGGAGAAATCTAGGAAGTAAAGATTGAGAAGCAGAAAAGGAGGGGCCAGTCACACAGCCACATGGCCAGACACAGAATAAGAAGGAAAGAAAAAATGTGCAGAAATAGAGAAAGGTAAAAACCCAGAGGCAAAAGGTAGACTGGACAATTTAAGAAAAGCTGGCTAGAAACAAGACAAGCTAAAGCCAGATATTCATAAGTAATAATAGGCCTTTATGTATTTATTTGGGAGCTGGGTGGCAGGCCCCAAAAGAGCCAAAAAGTAATAAAATAAAGATCCAACTACATGCTACTTCTACAAATAAGAACCAAATCATATGTTTGTGAAAGTGTGTAGCAGGAATCTTAAAAGGTCTTATTAACAAAACAAACTCAGTGCCAGTTATTGGGATGAATGCTGAATGGTCAGAGAAACAGAACAAGCCATAGCTACTTCACCTCACTAGTTCCTCAGCTGATCTTGTTTCCTCAGACTGGAAGCCTCTGAGTCCTTATCCAGATGAATCTCAGCTGAACTGCTGCTCAAAAGCCTAAAAGCTTATCCAGCCTAGTTCCTGGTTTTTGTGCCTTATATACCTTTCTGCTTCCTGCCATCACTTCCTGGGATTAAAAGCTCTTGTTACCATGCCTGGCTGTTTCCAGTGTGGCTTTGAACTCACAGAGATCCAGATGGATCTCTGCCTCTGGAATGATAGGATTAAAGGCATGTGTGGCACCATTTTTCTGGCCTCTATATCTAGTGGCTGTTCTGTTCTCTGACCCCAGATAAGTTTATTAGGGTGCACAATATTTTGGGGAATAAAATATCACCATAATAGTGTACCCTGTAAAATATTTTAGTGTGGGCTAAGGGTGTAGCTTGTCAGTAGAGAGAGTGCCCAGCATGGTTTATGTACTGGGTTTAACCCCCAGGACCAGAACATGAAAATATCTCAGTGGAAGGCAGGTCATATATGCCACCTTGAAGTCTGTATGGAAAACTTTCCTCTTTACACATTTGCACAAAAGAATGCTTCACTTTCAACATGATCTTAAAATTATGGCGACAACTTAAAAAAAATTAAACAATTTATGCCCAGAATGCAATGGAAGATTACAAAATGTGAAATAAAAAAAAAAAAAACTGAATGGCATGTTCTAGGCAAACTACCATTCCAAAGGACAGCTCAACTGTACCAACAGCACATTTTTCTAGTCATCTTGGAATCTGAATTTTATCTAAACTATAAAGTAGTCAATTAGATATTTTCCTCTCTGTTTATAGCTGTTATCTACTCATTAATATTTCCTAGACTAAAAATTGTTAAAACTGTAGTAAGATGTATGGTATGACAGGATTTTTTCATGAATTACTATACAAGTTATTGAGAATTTGAATGCTGATTTTAAATGTAGCCTTTTACAATTAGTGTGTTATAAATAAAATTTCTTTAATATCCTATCCTTCAGAATTATTTTAGAATGGCAAACCAGTAGCATTAATAATACTAAATTTTAAAATAACTATGTCAAGGCATTCCTGACCTTGACCAAGTTATTCATAATTTGTTTCTTATTTAGGATGTAATCTGTCTGCATGCTGCAAGAGCTAAAACAAAGTCCATATTGATGATTCCTTCTCCTTCCCATCCTAGGAATTTTGATGGTAATTATTTTGGTATGAAATATTTAAACACAGGAGCAAAAAGCCTAAGTGTCTATGGACAGTAAAATAGCTGAATATGTTATAGTAAATCAATAGCTAGCATCAGGGTATAAACAAGCATATTAATGTCTCATATGCAAAATGCACACACAAGGTGGGTCCATTTGATTCCACCTAACTCTCCATTTGGGTGGAGATGTTGCAAAGATGGAATGTTTACAAAATGCAGTAATGGAACACAGGTTTTTACCTTCATAGTAAAGGTAAGTGCTTTTGTATAGCAGCTTGTTCAGTGAAAGACATCTGGGGCATGGCACAAGGAAGGGCGGAAAGGGGGGAATAAGAAGGAAGAGAGATATAGGACTTATCTGGATTTTTGGCTAGAGTAACTATGCTTCTCAATGAGCAGAGTTGCTGGCTTGCTATAATAATCTTATTATTAAAATTCTTTTGTAATCTTTAACAAAAAAAAATCTATGCCAGAAAGCTGATAACTAATGTTCCTAGTCCCTTAATAATCTATGATTATCTTTAAGGGTTGAGAATACCTCAAACTTCTCAATCAGATTGAGTTCAGTAAGTCTTCCCTGTTTTTCTCATTGAAAAATAATGCAAAGAAAACTAACATAGAGTAGTAAAGCCTGGGCTGTAATTTGTAATAGAATGGTATACAGTCAAATATGTGAGAGATTTCGATATATTCAGAGATGAACAAATGCACAGAGGCATGAAAGCAATAAAAAGTGTGATTGTGACAGTGGAGCCCTAATGATCAGGAAGAGTACATGGAGATAATTTTACTCCTCTACAATTGTTCACCTTGATATCTGGCTGGGAAATTATGGTACTATTGAAATCCCCTTCAAAGGACCAGGAAGTATGGGATTTCTTAAGCATCTTTGTATGTCTGACTTTCTAGTGAACACTGAGAGCAGAAAAATCACACAGCAGGAGTTCATTTATACCTCAGAAGCCACAAGCAACTGGATGACTGTAGCTTGGCTTCCTCAATCTTGTCCTTTTTTGACACTCAGCATAAACACATGTACATTTCACCAAAAAGGAGAATCTTCCATGGAAACCAAGGCATACACACACAGACGTGCATATACAGATGCACACACACACACACACACACACACACACGTGTATAAAACACAGTTTTATCTCTCACCTTATTTATGTGTTGACAAACAATTGAGTCTCAGTAGTCCAGCTAGCTTAAATTCTTTTCCTCTTAATGTTGGCAGATGTGTTTAAATGTTTCAGAGTGCATCATAAATGAAACAAAGCTTTGAAAATAAAGTTAGACTAAATGCTTTTGTTAAATAGCTTTGAGGTGAAAACCCCAAGAAGACTGTAGTGGGTAGCTGTTTCAGCTTTGACCTTGAAACACTGCCCCTAGTGTGGCAGCAAGTAATTGCCACACCTGCCTATGACCTGCCCCTGGGGTGTGACTGAGACAAGACCCCTTAAGGCTCAAGATACAATTGCTCTCTTGGCTCCTTGTGATCCTGGATGTTGGATTGCAGACCAAGTCAGAGTTTTCCAGAGAATCATGCTGGACTGTGCCTCATCTCGCCCAGATCTTGTAACTGGTCCCTTAATGACTGTAAGTTACCCTGAAATAAACCTCTTTTAATTACCAGATAAACTATGTGGAATTGCCTCATTAATTGCTGCTATCTAAGACCATTCTCAAGTTTTAGAAAGGCACATAGTTGAGTGAGGAACTCCTGAAGGTGAGGAAATAAGAACAAATCAGCCCAATTATCATTAACTGATGTACCTTTCTTGCTAGGATTGGTTGATGACCAAAGGTGATTAATTCCTTATGCCAATTTTTGCCCTCAATCTCCTGAGATAAAACAAAAACAAAAACAAAAAACTATTTATGAGTGGTTATGCACTCTAAAGATTTAAAGTAGACCTGACTGATTGTTTTTCATATATAAAAGTTTATGTTTGTGATTCCTTTAAGGTTCCCTACAAGATTAACTTTCAAGAGAAGTAATAAAGTAATTGGTCATTTCTTTGTAACAGTGAGGCACAGACTGCCAGTAAAATAATACCTTGCTTGCCTACGCTGTTAATCTATAACAAGTTGCTTGGGTATGGATGTATATGGGTTCTTGGGCTAATTTGTTTTTCACCTGTAATATGTAAAATTTTTTGTCATATAAAGGGTATGAAAAACATGCTGATTTTTACTTGGATTCATTATAGTCATTCACTTGAAAAACAGAATGTAACCACATTGTAATTTTTATATTGCCTGAACAATTTTGCTGGGGTACATCAGCTGTAAGGGAAGGACTAGAGTTAAAGTTAAAAGGAAAACATCAAGAATGAGAGAAGCAGGAGGAAAATGCTAAAAGAATTAGAAAGAAGTTATCAAGAACAAAGATAGAATTAGAAGGAAAGCATCAAGAAGAAGAAGGAAAACGAAAACCATCAAGAGAGTCTGTCTTTTTCCCTAACCCCCTCAGATAAAAAAAGTCATAGTATGCACTGACTCTGGGGATTCCCTTTGAGCCCTGTGCTGTTAGAGGCTGGCCCCCAGGCAGCAACACATACAGACTCCCACTCTTGGTTTATTTAAATTGTCAATTTTCTCAACATTTTGCATCATATGACAAGGCAACTCTAGTGTTGTGCTGTGAAAAGCAGGTGCATGATATCATTTCCCCGATATCCACACAATGTGTTCTGTTTACTCTAGGCAGAGGAGGATTTCATGATCTCAATGATTTCAAAGACAATATGAAGTTTTAAAATTTGAACTGTAAGCAAAGAAAAAAAAAGTCACTGAGTTTATCTTTTCCTAATTCCTAAGTGTAAACACTGATTCAATTACAAGCACTATGGATATGCAAGGATTAAACAAACTAAATATCTGGCCAATTTTCCAAGAGATTTGAAGTGAAATATCAATATCTAATTAAAGAATAGCTCATTAATTTTTTGGGTAGCCCATTGCACACCAGGCTGCAGCTTTAGTTTATTTAAGTAGCTTAAAGCACTGGTCATCAGGGGACCTTTAGCACATTGAACTAACCGAGATTGTTCTAGTTCAGTTAGTAAAGTCTTAGCAACATGTGTGTATGGGAATATCCTGAGACTTGAACCACACTGCCTACCATTCAAAGGCCATGAATCTGATGAAAGGAATGCTTCCTAATGTCTTATCTTCCCTCAGATTTCCAGCAAGCAAAGGTTCACTTATGTGGTGACAATTTATCTGTGTCCCCCAATAAAATTTATCTGAGGATCAGAGGATAAAGGTCAGCCCCAATTAGTAAACACAGAAGTCTTGTAATGTTAGCACACGCCTTTAATCCTATCACTTAGCCAGGCAGGGTCTTTGTGTGTTCAAGGCCACACTAGTGAACAGAGCCAAGCGTGGTGACTCACACCTTTAATCCCAGTACCAAGCATAGAGTCCTGGAGGTCTGTACAGACAGGCAGTGACAAGGAAATAAGGTAGCTGGGCTAAGAGCCAATGAGAGGGCAGACAAGCAAGGCAATAAAGGCATGGGTAGACAGAAATTAGCATACTTTGGAAGCTGTGGCATGGTGAGGTAAGAATAGAGGGTGGCTGTTCTGATTCCTCTGATCTCTGTCAGATTTTCACCTCTATTTTGGCTCTGTTTTTTGTTTGTTTGTTTTGTTTTTGTTTTTGTTTTCTGGTTTTTGGTTTTTTTTTAATTTAATAAGACCACTTAGAAATTCGTCTACACACTTAAAATGGATTTGATCCTGGTTTGGATTATCCAAAGAGTATATATAGAAACCAACTAATGCAAACAAGGATCACAACAAAAATCATTATTTAAAATATGGCCACCCCTGTTGCATGAAAACAAGCATGTGCATCATTGTTATTATCATCTGAAAAGCTTACCTGATGCTATATGCCTGAATTATGTTTAGTCAATAACTAAGCTATAGGAACATTATATTTTTAGCAGCCATAAATTATGCTTGTCAGCTTTTAGAAAATAAAATTAAAAAGATTGTTAACTTTTCTTTTCTTTCATTCTTTCAAAAAATTTATTTCTATTATTTCTAATTGTGTGTGTGTGTGTGTGTATGTGTGTGTGTGTGTGTGTGTGTGTGTGTGTGTGTGTGTGTGTGTGTGTAGGACGTTTTTATGTGTCTCTGTGTGCATATATATGTGAACATGTGAGTGCATGTTCCTGCAGAAACCAAAAGAGGGCTTCTAATCCCCTGGAGCTGGAGTTCCAGAAGGTTGTGACTCACCCAACATGGGTACTGAGAACAAAACACAAGTTGTCTGCAAGAGCAGCAAATGCTCTTAACTGCTGAGCTGTCTCTTCTGCCCACATTTCTCCATTTTTGAACCCATCATTATGCTAAACTCTGAAATCTACTTAATTTCTTTCTATCTTGTTTGTCCTTGAGTAAGACACTCTGTCAAAAATTATTTTACCTAAACCAATGTCTTTTAAGTTCCTGTGCCATCAAATCACCAAATGTGTGCCAATTGTTGCAATATGAAAAAGTTTCAAATTCTTTTGAGAAATTTGCTCAACATTTGGATTGTGTCTAATTTATCTTTCTCTGTTGCATACTTTCTGTCTTTATCAAAACCAAGTCAAAAAGAGACTTATTTTCTAAGCCATTTTTAAATGTATGTTTTATGAATTTCTCCCCAGGAGAAGATGATGCATATGATCTTACGCTCTGTAAGCTTGGGCAGGACCTGAGCTGAAGGCAAGTTTAGGGGGAAGCTGAATATTTAGCAAACTGTCTTTGTAAGTGAGGAACTGAGGAAGATTCTCACAACTGTGTGTCTATTTTACAAACCATTTCCTTCAAATCATTTTTATACACTTCTGGACTCTAGGTGATAATTTTTCAGTGGGAGTCTTTGCAGATTAGAAAAACACTAACTCACTTTCTAAAACCAAAAATTTTATCTTCAGAAAACCTTCTGCCAACATGCTTAATGTGCTGTTTGGAACAAAGAAATATGCAGTCAACTTTAAACCCATGTTCAGAAAGGTTGCCGACCATGTGCTTTCTGTTTTAAAATTGCAGTGAAGCTTGCATTCTGTGCAGCTTCATGCAATAGCAGGCTTGATAAAATAGCACCTCGATGGTAGAGAAGCCTTAGGGACATTCAGAACTTGTTTTCAAAGAATATAGTGGAGGATGTTTGGTGAAAAGACCCTCAGTTTGCCTGCTTTTCCTGACACCTCACCTCTTACCTTTGTTGTCTACTTTCTAGACTTTAACTACTTTTGCATGTTTTGCTCATTAGATGACACAAAGGAAGATTGTTCCAGAAACTTAGTCAAATCTAGAGACTTACTGTACAAAGTAAATGACTTAAAAAGACAACAGGAAATTTGATTTGGAAGCTACACTTTCTATCATGATGCAAATGCTTCTGCTTCTCCAGAAAAATGTGGAAAGTCAAGTTAGCATTGGTCTCTTCTGATTAGGGGATAGATGGCATCTTACAGCTAGTTCACATAAGAGATCTGTTAGATTTGAAGTTTTGCAGGATACAGTTTTCTAAAATGTAAAATAAGGAATTGGAGCTTGAAATAGCCAGTAGATGGGAGTTATCTAAACACATACCAAGTGTGCCATTGCCATCAGAGAAGAACAAAGGGCATGCACATGCTGTAAGGTGATTCAGTCAGTGGAGGCCTTCATGGCTGACAGCCTGAGTCCTACTTGTAAAGCTACATGGTGAAAGGTGAGAACAGTCACCTGCAAGTCTGCAAGTCAATCACCTGCAAGTCTGCAAGTTGTCTTCTGGCTGCCACATGCATGTGGTGGTATGTACCTGCACACACACACACACACACACAGAGAGAGAGAGAGAGAGAGAGAGAGAGAGAGAGAGAGAGAGAGAGAGAGAGAGAGAATAAAAAGAATATAATAATATTATTTAGTTTTTTATATGAGTGTGTGTAATAATGAAAGTTGGAAGAGACATTCCCATCACCAAGTCACCTTGCATTTCCCACTGAATGACCAAAACACTCATCATAACCACAAGTCAACATTTGTTATCAGGAACCTAAGTGAGCTCTCCCATCCCATGGCAAACTAAGGGCATTTGAATGGTGACATCAGATACCAACTGTTTCCTTCTGATTCCTCCTCTGCTGCAGACCTGGTGTGGCCTCTGGTGACATGGCCTCTCAAAGTCTTTGTCTTATCACAAAACAAGATCCAAATTAAGACAGTCTGAGGTCCCTTTGATATCCCTTCTGTCTAAATATAAGACAGTAGATTTTTCACCCAGTCGGGCAAGGAAGAGTGAAAACAACATCTGGGGAATCTCTTCATAGGATGTAAACCAAATGGAGAGAGGCAGTTCGAAAGATACAGCCGTATTTCACTAATGGGTGCATGCTGTCTGTGGACCAGATGGCTTCGGCAAATGCATCAGCGATTGTCACCTCATCCCGTCCGATCTTTGTGTCAGCATCTCACACTCCAGATGTGCTGCTCAGAAGTTTTCCAGGGGACAGTGGGAAGGTGCTTTTCACTTGAGTGTGTCACATTCATATCCTTCCTAAATGCCACTAGAGAGACAAAAGTTGGCAGTGGCTCCTCTATTGGGTGGGTGTCTGGATCTTTCTAGAATGAAAGGTCTCATTGAATAAAATTTGGTGGGGCATTAATGGAGGTAAATGTTTTTCCAGACGTGTGATGGGAAAGAAATAGCAAATGCCAAATTCTAAAACTGACAGTGAGAAGTGGTTCATTAGTTATGGACTAGCACCAGAATTGGACAGAAACAGCAAGCCACTCCACCTGGAACTATAGTAACAGCCTGATATTTCCTCAGGGAAGAGCTTCAGTGCAGGACATAGCTAACTAGAGGAATAAGGAAGGGAGCCATAATGCAGGCAGCCGAAATGATACCAGCTATTGTGAGATTACCAGCAATGTGGGTTTACTTGAGAGTCAACACCTCTTAGTTATCAAGACAAGGGGCAGAATTTGTGTTTGAGTTCGTAGTTACTGTTGTCTTCTGTTTTGTTTCATTTTGTTTTGTTTTATTTTCCCGAAGCCAATGAATAAAGTTTTTCAGTTATAAGAGGGCTTTTTCAGGTATTTGATTCAAATGTATTACCATGGAAGTTATGTTCTATGAATGAGTAACCAGAAATGCAAACCACATTGACCTTTGCATTTTTGCCTCCGTTTCCTTACAGATTATGTCAAGCTTCTTTCTTTCTTCTTCTATCATCTCAGAAATTAATAATTTTGGCAAAATGTTCAATGGAAAACCCAGTAACTAAATTACCAGGGAACCAGGTTATGCCACACAATGTGAGCAACGGTAGTTAGTAATCTACCATGGCCACACATCTGATGAAGTCAGATGCAGGTACAAAGACAAGTCACACCCACCTGTAGCCGCTATTGTCAACTTTCCTGAAAAGCAATGTCACAAACCTCCACCCAAACTGTCTTTGCTATAATAGGCTTTAGACATTTTGTCTTTGCTGGGGAATTGATAGGAAACAAACACCCTAAGGTTAACCCATCTTCCAGTTGCATCCACATAAATGTCAAAAGCCTGTGTTCAGATACTGGTATTGAGTTTCCATCTAGCATCCATTGTGTGCCCCATATAGCAGAAGATCCTCTGGTCAAAGCTGAGGCACTGTGGCAATAATCTCTGCCTTTCTACAGTTTGGAGGTACTCTCCAACCGTCAGCTCAGGTGCAACTTCAGACATCTAGGAAATCACAACCATCACAGGTCCAGATCACCCATGGCTAGGCCTGGGTCTAAGAAAAGACTTTTAAGTGAAAATTCTTGTTAGTCAGCTGACCTGACATGACTCAAGGGAGAGTGGATAGTGACAGAATAACATAAATAAAAAAACTGAATCACCTTCCCAGGCCAATTAAAATGAACATGTTGGGTTATTTTAGTTGCTATTTATTCATTTTTCATGTATTTGCCCATTAGTTTAAATGTTTTGGACACAGACTTTTGAAAGTCAGGAAATGCATCTTCTAGAAAATTTCACAGCTGCCACCCAACATCTTTCATAATGAAGGAGAGATGACCATAGAACCATAGGAGATTTAAAAGCAGCATCAAGCAAGGCTCCTGGGTGGAAAAGGTGACATTCTAAAATGTAACCACCAATGGGGCACCAGAAAAGTCTGTGGTCCATAGACACCTGACCTCTGAACTTTCCAGAATTCAAAGACATCTCACTCTATCCAGCATCTATACACCTGACTCTGAAGTACCCAGGCTTCACAGACACCTGGCTCCCCTGAACTGTCCAGCATCTATAGACACATGACTCTCTGAACTATTTTGCATCCATAGACATTCAACCCCCTAAAGTATCTGACATCTAATGCCTGAATTTCATTCAGATGACCCTTCTCCTAATGTTTCAGCTCTGTTTTGTCCTAAATTTAGCATAACACTGTATATGATACAACTGGAATTTTTTATTAAATGATTGAACTAAAATGCAAATAAGTCTTTTTTTGGAATATTTGAAGAAAGGCTTACTGTATTAGAGTATGAACACAAACAATAGCTATGTCCACATTTACATGTGCAGGCCTCCTGTGTGTGTGTTTGTGTATGTGTGTGTGTGTACACCTGTCTATAAGTGCTGTTTACACATGTATAAAGTAATATATATTGAAAGTCCCCCATATAAATTCTAGTATGCATTTGCCTGCTACCTTTTCACTAATCAAAGTGATCTAAATGTATATGGATTTCATAAACATATTAAAATATTAGCTTTAAAGAAAAACTACAATCTCTATTAGTAAATACTATTTTGATTTTGATGGATTCTTTTTGTAGTTATATAAGGATCTCTCTCTCTCTCTCTCTCTCTCTCTCTCTCTCTCTCTCTTTTTCTTTTCTTTTTGAGCCATTTGTAGTGAACAGTCTTGAGCAAGTTTCACATGAGGCATAGGGCACAGGCCCCGCTCTGTCAGCATTAGTGAAAAAGTCCAGCGTGATCCCATCTCGGTTTCCACGATCCCTTCCAAGCTGGCTCAGAGAAAGCTGAGCAGCCAGCTAAGCAAGAACAATGCCTCTATTCCAGACACGTGAATAGGTCTCAGTTCTCAGGGTGCCAACGCTGGATGATGTGGAGCATTCCAAGTGGCATTTCACAGGGACCCTGTGTGCATCGCACAATGGCTGGGCCAGCTGGGCCCTTTAGGTGGACCTTCTCAGGAGGTCACTTTCCTCCTGTTCCCAGGCCAGCCCTCCTCTTAGAGATGCCTCCCCCATCTCTACCAACTTCCCCCACCCTCAGCCACAAATTGCAGCTTCTTCTAGGGGACACTTGCTAAAGCAAAACAGTGGTTCAGGAAAAGCCCTAAGAGCTTCTTGGATTCCCATGCACACAGAAGGACTTGGGACAGGTGACCTTTTAGAACACGGAGATTTTTCCTTAAAGATGTCAGTGATGGGTGCTAGTCTGATAATGCCTTCTATCTTCATGTAGCATCAGTAATAGGCCTGCTGGCTGCTCACTTGGGCTTGGGTCACAATGGGATGGAGGGTATTTGCTCACAAACATTAGATACTTGGTGTTTAATGCAGATTCCTTAGTGTTATGTTACACTAATTGGCACTGTGAACCCTTTAGTATAACAGTTCTGTTATTTATCTTTAAAAACAACAGTTTATCCTCTCATGGGCAACCTCTCATTCTTCTTCAGCACTGAAGAGTGTAGCAGAGAATGATCAGTATCCTATTCTGATAACCCTGAAAAATCAACCATTAGAGGAGGGGAAAAACATGGATCACATACAATGTTCAGGCCTGTGAAAGACCAACTTATTATAGAGGCTTCTACAGGGCCTTTATTTCAGTATGGACTTTATGTAGGCTATGTGACATCGTTTGTGTCAGCTGATGTCAGTTGTTTACACAGTTCAAAAGGAAGAGGTCAGCTTGCTTCACTGAGTCTCATGACAGCGTCTCTCCTTTCTCTAGTCTTGGAAGATTTCGTTAGAGTGGCAAACAGGCAACACATAACAACTGTAGCTCAGTCAGACACACTGGCCTCCTTCCAGCTCCCTTCTGGCTACCAGCTCTGTCCCGGCATCCATAGCTTATGTCTCCACCCTTCCAGATCTTCCAGCTCTGCTGCCTGCCTACCATGTGCTCTGCACCTCAGAGTCCACTGCCACAGTATCAGCTGTTGTCTATCTTCTGGACACTAAGTCATGCAAGTGTCAGGTTGTGGGCCTTGCCTCCTTACCCACAGGTCTGTCCAGCATCAATTTAGCCACTGGCATTGAAGACCAATCCATTGGTATTGAAGGGTGCAGGGCCAAGAATTCTGTACTGTGTATAAGGCTGTCTGAGGAAGAAAACCACCAAGACATCAGTAATGGTAAAAGGAGATCAGAAGCCAGAGTCCACAGAGAATCCAGCACAGACCAAGCAGACTGGAAGCAAGCCAGTTGGCCATTTCTGCCCTATTCTTTCCCTCTATCAGCTCCAAAGAACGCTTTTTCATGTGGATGTATTGGGATACATCACCTCTAAGAATGCTTTTGCTGGAAGCATTAACCTCCCCAGCTCATTCAGACACCATACCCCTATTGCCCATGTCTCAAATCTGCAAAGCCTTCCTTAGGAAAGACTGGGGATATTTTGATATTTCCACATGTAAATAATGGTCTGTGAGTACTGACAATTAGCCTTCCTGGTGTGCATTTTTGGATAGTGGGGGAGGGGAGTAGAATCAGCCAATTTGTATACAGTCAACCCAAAGAAAGCTCTTCCTTGAACAAACTCCAGTTCAATCTTATTTATCTGTCTTGGCGTTCTGCTGATTTAGCTTAATTTTATAATGACTATTTCATTGATGAAGTAATTTCTCTGAATTGCCTATGACAATTGAAACACACTTGCGTTTATTTTTTTTAGACCAAGAGTTCTTAGCCTATTAACTCACAATATCCAAACTCTGATTATATTGTTCAATTTCCCATGAACTTCTTCTGTTTCAGCTCATATATGGCCTTTATGTCATACTTCTATTTAGGGATCTGAAGGTATATATTTAATTTCTCATGAAAATATGGTATTTTGTCCCATAACATTTTCTTCCATTTGTTTCAGTTTGATTTTATTGCACCAACATTCAAATTTGGTTCCTTTCAAATCAAGGAAGGTTACCTACATTCTCTATATTAATGACCACAACTATACTGGCCAAACGTTTAATACCAATTCATTAATGCAATCATATATGCCCTATTTACACCCATGGAAATTTAAATGTTCATAAGATGAGTTAGATCTTAGGGTTGGTGGCCAGGTGTCTAACTCATAAAGAGAATATGCCCCTCAGATGTTCACCAACACCAATACTCAATCACCTATTCTCACTCATTTCTTAAGATGTTCTAAACAACCATGCATACACTCAACCTTTCTCTTTGTAGCATTGTTAGCCTTATGTTGTGACAGTTGTCCCTCTGAAGAGTTCCTCTGGCACTGATCCTTGTGATTTTTATAGGAAGTATGTACTCTAGTCTAAAGTCCCATGATCCTTTTCTTGGCTCATGGTGCCTTCTAGTTGTTCTTAATCAAGACATTCTGAGTACAGAGACTTAGAAAGCTGTTCTTCACTGTCCCTATCAGATGGCTCTTACAGATGGATACACACTATACTATATGGTGCTTTTTTCCTATACTCCATAATGCCCCACCCCATGTATACATGGTTAGCTGGTCAAACTCAAAATCTCAGACCTGAATCCTTCTAAGGGTCTTACTTGTGTCAACACTGGGTACTGCCCAGTTGTCCCATTTCTGACATGGACCCTTTTAGCTCTTCCTTCTGAGCACCCTCACTCTGTCACAGAATTTGGTTACTTCTCTCCATTCCAGCTTAATCTTTCTTTCTTAATTGTCTAAAACATGCCTACATTCAAATAATTTTAATGACTTCTCTGAGAACATTAGGTAGACTTGCTCATTGTCTCTGCCTCCATAAGCACAGATAAAATGACTGGCTTGGAGAGCCTCTGTACTAATGGTTCATTAATAACATGTCACAATCCAAACCCCTGAACCGCAAATCTCTATCCCCACCAGACTCTTAGTCATTTTGGTCATGATTTTTCACAAACATTACATTGATTTAAATGTATATGTGAAAACATAAAAACAAAAGAAAAACGATTGGTATTTCTCTCTCTACTGCTGACTTCATGCTTCAGACCTTGCATTTGGTTAAAGAACATTAGTTGACTCATCAAGGAAGGGTCAGGCCACTAAGAGATGTCTGCAGCCATACTGAGATCAGAAATGACTCTCTGATGCTGATGCTGCACCTCATCCTGACCTCAGGCATTGTATTTCCCTGAGGTTAATCTAATGGTTTCAATGTCAGCAAATAGCCATTATGTAGCCATTAATTTGTTTATTAGCAAGTATGGCCTGAGAGACATCTGAGGGCCAGTTTACTCTATTCTAAGGGAGAGATAGAAATACTCACAGCACCAGCTGTGATGCAAGGAACTGGCTTCACAGTGACAGGAGGCAAGGGGTCACAGGACGAAGATTTAGAAGGACCAACCAAAGAGGCTTATTTGGCAATATTATATTGCCTGAAATATGAAGATTGAGAAGCAAGTCCATATGAGTAAAAGAAGAGGGGAGAAGAGATTTGAGGCATCTTGTGGAAACCATACCCCACTTAAGGGAGAGAAAGAAGCAGAACAGAGAAGGAAGTGTGAGGGCCCCATGAGCCTAGGGACCATGCTTGGGGCTCAGCATTGCTACACTTCAAGAGGACAGTGTCAGAAAGTAGAAATTGACGACATTAAATACGGTTTACATTCACCAGTATGAGATGAACCTAGTCCTTGTGGAACACAGGAAGGAAGAGATGGTCTAGTATACAGAGTTATTGTCACCCAGGTTCACAGGTATGGAGAGGAGGGACTGGCAGTACACTGTAAAACAGAATGATGAACAGTTTCTAAAGAGGGTCTGATTGTAGAAAAAAGGAGAATTCAGCACTGGTTCCTGGCTTCTGTGTTGAATTATCTCACTCTTTTAGATGAGGATGGAAGAATCCATTAGATAGGCTAGGAACCATCCACAAGAGCTGATGAACACCCACTTGGGGCCACAGGTATGACTACAGCTCATATAAGAGGCCTTGAGGCTACATGAGAACCAGATGGACAGAGCAGTAGGACTTAGAAAGATGGAAAGTAGAAAACTGGATCCTGTAGGGGCAGGAGGCATGCCTTGCTTCATAACAGCACAAAACTACAGTTCAGATATCCTGAGGGGCCCCATGGCACAGCACCAGGGCCACTTAAAGGACATCTCCTGAAGGCACAGCCATATAATGTTGGCTTGGGCTCTCCCAAGACTGAAAGACCTGGACTTCTACATGTGGAACATTATGAAGCCCTGCAGCAGGAAAGATATGAAGCTGAGAAGATTAAGAGAGGACAGCAGAGCAACAGTGTTACAGCTGCCACTCTGCCCACGGCTCCTCACAGAAGCCTAGCTCTTTTTTTTTTTTTTTTTTTTTTTTTTTTGCTTTTTCCAGACAGGGTTTCCCTGTGTATCTTTGAGCTTTTTCCTGGAGCTCACTTGGTAGCCCAGGCTGGCCTCGAACTCACAGAGATCCGCCTGGCTCTGCCTCCCGAGTGCTGGGATTAAAGGCATGCGCCACCACCACCCGGCTCTGATTGGACCTCTTTAGCTCATATCAGACTCTTCGTTTCTCATGTCTTCCTTTTCACTCACTCCCATCTGCTACCACTTGCCTTTGCTCTCAATTTCTACTAGAGGCCAGTTTTTTGTCTGTTTGTTTTTGTTTTTCATTTTTTTTTTTACATGAAATCACATGACATTCTTCACTCTGTGCCTGGGTTATTTGATGTAGCATAGTTTCTATGTCTGTGGCAATGTATTTCAGAA
Organism: Onychomys torridus; assembly: GCF_903995425.1. Classification (NCBI taxonomy): domain Eukaryota; kingdom Metazoa; phylum Chordata; class Mammalia; order Rodentia; family Cricetidae; genus Onychomys; species Onychomys torridus. Next base: position 13,823,247 of record NC_050459.1, read on the forward strand.
TCACTAAAGGAATCGATCTTCAAAATTCCCACTGCAAAAATAAAAATACTGAGATCATGAAACCAGAAAAACCCTGTCTCAAAAAAATCAACATATATATTTATCAGTCACAGGCTCAAAAATTTAAATTTTCTTTGGGTGTTTTTAAAATATAGGCTTAAAAGTACTCTCTCATTGTGTTAAAAACATTGTGCTAAAAAACACTTTCTGTCCCTCTATTTTTTTTCCTTGCAAAGAAACTTCTGTCTTATTACAGATAAGTTCAAGTTTCTACATGCTGATGACTTCCCTGGCTTTGTTTAGCCATGTCTCAAAGGCCTGAGTCTGCTCAGGCAGTTCACAGACATATCTTCACTGCTTTATCTGCAATAAGAATTTTGGTGCAGATTATAGACAGAGGTTATGCCAATATACCTCAAACTTTTATCTCTTTTTGTAAACTTCAAACAATTCATGTAAGCTTCAGGGAGTGATATCTTGGCTCCATCTGTCACAGGTCAAATGGACTCTGGGAACCTGCATCTCATAAGTTCTCCTGTTAGTCAACAGCTTAAGCTTCCCCACCTCCAGCTTATCCCTGAAGATGGGTTCCTTCCTTTCCCTGGTCTGGGGACTCCTTTCCAACACCACCACCACCTCCTCCAACCCACCAGGATCACAAGCTAGGCCTAGAAGTTTCAAGGGTAAACCCAAGGTAAAGATTTTTCCTGGAAACTCCTTAACTTTACCTCTGTCCTTAGTCTATATCTATCCCAGCAGATTTCTACTCAACTGACAGACACCATCCACAAATCAACTGCAACCTAAAAATTGCTCCCAAGTGTCCTGCATCTCATTAGTGCAAAGTGGTCCTGCAGACCCAGATATTTCTAGCCATGAACTAAATCTCCCTCCCTACCTTTGACCCACATTCCAGCCTTCCCAGACAACCATGACAAGCCTTCCCAGCTTTGGGGCAACTACAGAGGAGACTGTGGCATCCCTTATCCTCAGCAAAAGGCTGGAATGGTAGGGCTCGGGCTGTCCAAATATCCAGAAATGAGCTCAACCTGGAGGACTGTAGGAGGGGTTTGGGCAGATAGATAAGAGCCAGCATTCTTCAGTAAGTTGTGAAACTAGTTCCCATCTGCTGAAAGGAGTCATTTCCTTTACCTCTAGCAGAAGGGACATATGGCTACCTGTGGTGTCTATTAGCATATAAAGCTCATGCTGGCCTCCAGGCGCCCTCAGTATCACCAGTACCTGTTACACATTTCTAAGTTCACTGTAGCATCCTAGCCCTCCTTACCTCTTCTACTATCTTAAACATCTGCAACTACTCTTCTAATCCCTCTCTCTCTCTCTCTCTCTCTCTCTCTCTCTCTCTCTCTCGCTCTCTCGCTCTCTCGCTCTCTCGCTCTGTGTGTGTGTGTGTGTGTGTGTGTGTGTGTGTACTGTTCTCTCTACTCACATTATACTCTACTCTAAGTATCTCTTACACTTCCTCTCTTTTATTCTCTTACTCTCTCACTGTGTTCTATTCTCTATCTCTTGCTAACTTACTCTCCACTATTCTCTTCTGCTCCCCCACTTCCCTAGCCCTGGCCATGTTCAGTCTGCTGGCCGTGTCCAGACTACTTCTCTTTCTCTCTGCTCTGGACTCTTCCAGATGCCTCTGGTTGTTCCCTCTCTCATATCTACAATTAAAACCTTCCCTAATAGTGAATCAGTCAGGTCAGCAGTTTCTTTACTGTACCCAGTCAACATACACCATGACACTGGGGAGTCCCCACATCACTAGAGTTCCCAGACCACTGAGTTCTCCACAAAGTGCGTCCCTTCAGCACTGAATCCTCACACCATTGGGTCTCTAGACCACAGGAAACCACAGAAGCCTACCAAAATTTTTTGTCTTTTTTGTTTTCAACAACAATGATTATCACAGTCAATTAAAGCAGTTGTTGGTCAAAGGAATCTCAAATCAACCAAGAAAAAAGAAGAAGTAAATAGAAGAATAGGATCCTAACCTCCAGACCACACTGAGTGCTGCTGGCTAGCAAGTTCTGCTGGCTAGTAAGGAAGACTGAGGAATCATGACCAACCAAAGGAGTCATTGTGCCCCTGCCAAGTGTTTTTATGCTGATTGCTGTAAATTCTAATCAGTGTGCACCCTGGAGGAGAACCAGCATCCTTGCTGCACTGTGGACAGACTGTTAAGGTTACTTATTTTGATACCAGCCCACTGCAGTTTCTCAGCAAACTATGCAATATTTTGCTGTCCCAAGTTACCAAGAAAATATTAAACTACAGACGTGCAGGCAGAAGTGCAATTACTTAAAATCTGCCAGCCCAGTGCATGTTTCTTTGGGAATCAGCATGACCTACCACCTTTAGTTCTTAATTGCTGAGACAAACTGCATCCACATACACCCAGCTGGGTGGCATCTCCTTTGTGAGGAGCATAAGAATGACAGATAGGCATACTTGCTATGCGCCTGAGGGCTAGATAGATTCTCACAAGTTTACAACAGGCTGTAGGCATGGAGGGTCCACGAGGACACATTCTTTCCATCTGTTCTATGCTCATGGTCAGGAAACTGTAGTCTGAACAAAACTGTAATCACTTATGATTCAAGCCCCAAAGAAAACTTTTCATTAAAAAAATGGGACTTTGAAAATTGAAGTTAAATTAATGCAAATAAATAGGAAAGAGCCATCAGCTGGCTTCCTACATTGGACAGCTGGTGACACAGCTGGCTTCTCCGTGCTATGGACACAGGCTTTCACAGTCCAGAGTAAGTGTTTCATGGAGGCACTGAGAGCTGATGGTGCTGTGTCACCTAGGACATCAGCAAGTCACCATGCAACCCCAGGTACAGCCATACAAGATGTTTCCATTGCAGGCATTGATGCATCTCTGTGCATGCATTCTGGGTATTCACTTTCCATACTGAGATTCACTGACCACTGCTGGGCATATGAAGTATGGCTCATGAGTCAGAAGAGCCTAGACACCATCCATCAATAAAGTGCTGGTGGCTACCCTTACAGAGAGGTGAGTGGAAGAAGGGTGGTCTCAAGGACACATGGTAGACTGCTTGAAGATTAACTAGACCACCACCATATTTTTTAAAGGATAAATGGTAAACTGCTGCTCAGTACATAAGCTGTGATATAGCTGCCCATTAATAATGACCAAGAGGCCCACCTATTAGCAGGACCCGTATGAACATCCACATGGGTTAACTCTGAGGACAGTTGACAGGAGTTGGTGTGCACCTAGCTCACTGCAGTGACATGAATTCTCCTTGAGAATCCACTTAAATTCTAGCACCCTCATTTTAATATTTTTATACTCATTTATAAAGTGAAAAATTCAGATTTTACTTACAGCTCACCCTTGGAAAATTTTGTATGCCCAGGCATGTCCAAACTACAGCCCATGGACCATATGTACCCCAGGACATGACTTCAGTCCAATAGAAAATAATACTTACTGAAAACATTATTAGCATTTTGTGATTATTTATTATTATTATTTGACTCAATCGCATGGTTCTCCATTCTAAGCTTTGCAGTTGACAACATTAAGGAACTGCCAAAAAGTTTGACACAGATGATAGACAAAGAGCTCCTTGAGAAATTAAATGAGTACAATTTATTGTTTTTCTCCCAGGGTTAAGACCAATATGTACATACATTTTAAACCCCTAAAGTCTTGTTTCAACAACTTGAGTGGTTGTTACCATGCCACAAGTGAGTACCACCAAAGATAGAAGATTATTTTCCTCAGCAAAGTGCCTAGCATCAAGAGACCAGTGTGCTCCCCACATGCCTTTTAGCAAAATTCCTTCAGCCCAGATCTCAATCCTTCATAGTTTCTAAGTAAAATCTGCCTGTGTTCCCTGATCTGGGCTCTCCTGCACTCGTCTATAAGCACATGAAATGTGGCACATGATACAAGACAAAGCAACCACCATCTGAACTGGCCTCTGGAAGTGTACACCAAGTTACATAACTCATCTCCACTGTGAGGCACTGTAACACACATTGGATGTTGATCCAGCCTCAGAAAGTGGAGTCTACACATCTGGGTGGATGTTTCAGAGTCTCTGACAGGGCTGCGTGGAAGAGCAATGGCTCTCAGGGAATACCCAACTCCTGGAAGTGGCTCAAGGGAGGAGAAAATCCCACAGGTACTTCAGGGGCTGATGGCAGACAAATTTTGCCCACTACAAGTGGGGTGTGTTTAGCCATAACACCTCAGCTCAGGGCTTCCAATATGGGGAGCTGCCGATTTGCAGTCTCTTTCTCTTTGACATTGTGATTTGTATCGCACTGTCCTGTAGCAGCCAGGGCCCATGTCACATGATAGTTGGCATATACACTTCCTCTAATTGTAGGAGTACGTAATGCTAATTTAAAAGTTTACCCTTAAGTACATTTTACTTGTTCATGCCAAACAAACTCCATTAGACTCATTAATCTAATGATTATTTCACACACTATAACATAAGATGATAGAGTACAGGCAAGACATGACTTCCTTTGAAATAGGAATGATCCATTATTTAATTGTGAGTTAAAATTTTCAAAGCCATCAACAGAATGAGGGACAATTTGGTGTGTGTAAGTGTGTCTTTACATCCAGATGCTGCTCAAGGACTCAGAGGCTTTAAACCTCTAGACAAGACAAGTCTTCATATGTTTTTGAGATTAGCATCTATCTAAAAATAAAGATTAAAACAGAATGGTGGACATGCATCAATTCATCTGTTTTCCTTATTTCTCTTTGGCTTTATGGGAGGTGCAAGACTCTCAAGATCTCTTTTTCTCTACAGGGAAAATATCTGTTCTTTTGTAGTTCATGTCCCGGGAAGTCTTGTAACACAGAAAGACTGTCAAAACAGCAAAGGCTGCAAGACAGCAGTTTTTCAAACAAGCCCTGGTGAACAGTTATGTGAATGGCCCAAGAACAATGCACTCAGGTCACATTTCTGTACTTTTTCAGGAAAAAAAAATGAAACAAAACAAAACAAAACAAAAACATCTTACTAGAGCAGAGGATGCTTTGGGAGACTTTCATGTTTGAGTTCATATTGTGTTATTTGATGGGGTAAAGTTCCAGAGACGTGATGAAAATCTTCCTTCCATAAGGTAGTCTAGAAAGAGAGCCACAGCACCAAGTCCAGTCCTCATTTTCTTGGAGGACAAACCCTCACATTTGCCATCTCCTCCTGGCCTTTTCAGGGATGTGCACATGCTGGAGAATGTATACCACCTGATTTGGCAGCCCTCTCCACTGAACTAACTCATTCAGTAGGCCCCTTTCTTGTCCTCTGTAATGACCAGTGTTAGGAAGATTAGCTTAAACCTCACGTTGGGTGGCCACAACTCAGAAACACCTGCATCTTCTCACCTCCTCGGAGGTAAAGCTTTGAGGCTATTCATCATCTCCTTCTACCTACCCAGGCTATAACCTCCACTTCATGTCACCCCCTTCACTCTCCAGGGCCTTTCTTTCTTCTGATCTTCCTTGCACTTATCCAGAACTCCATTTCTCAGTGCCTGCCAGCATATCTATCAGGTGCCCTGAAGGCTTTCCCTTAGCCATACTCCCCACCTTAGTTCTGCTCACAGCCTTAGCCATGCTCCCAGGTCTTAGCCTTATCCAGCCCTTAGGCATGATCCAGTCCTTAGCCATGCTCCCAGCCTTAGTCGTGCCCACAGCCTTAGCCCCCGCTCCCTGTCCTTAGGCATGCTCTCAGCATTAACCTTGCTCCCAGCCACATCTACTTCCAACTCTTGAAGCAACTTTCTTAAGGAAGTCCTTTTGTTGATGCCTGATGGTAAGAGAGTCCACTCCCTCAGGCTCTGCCATCATCATGCCTGCCATCATTGCCCCCATGACATTGATCACATGTCTGTTACATATGTATACCCCTATTCCCTGTGAGCTTCTTTCTTCTTGGACACAAGTTCCCCAAAGACAAAGAAGCTACCCTTTTGCTCTGTAGTCTGTGGATGGCACCTACAATGCTCCAGTGAGAGACTGGTCAGTGAATTCTTCACTTCACAATGTAGAAAGTTTTCAAAGCCTGAAGTTTGTATTCCCCACACCACTAAGTCTGTGCAGTTATCTTTTGCTATTCAATGTTTCATCCACTAGAACATTGTGTGTTTCTTCTAAGTCCTTGTCTGTGGATAAATGCTGCATTCTGCTGCAGGATTTTAAACTTCAGAAAAGTGAAGCCTTCCCTATGAGAAACTCAATTAAACATCCAGAACTGTGTCTGGAGAGTACTGTACTGGATGCTTTAAATTATCTTATTTATTATAGTGTGTGTGTGTGTGTGTGTGTGTGTGTGTGTGTGTATGTGTGTGTGCATCTATATGCATTATGATTTGTGTATGAGGAAAATCATTTGCTGTGGCAAATATATGGAGGACAACTCACTCCTTTGACCCTGGAATCCAAGGACCAAATTTTCCTCTTTTATCTGCTGAGCTATCTTACCAGCCTAGTACTGAGTATTTAGGATACTCTCAATTAAATTTAAGGGCATCAGAGCTAGAGTAAAGGATCAGTAGTTAAGAGCACACATTGCTCTTGCAAAGGACTGAGATTCAATTTATAGCATTTACATGGAGGCTAATAACCATACAGAACACTAGAGAATTTGATGCCCTCTTCTAGCCTCCATGGACACTGCATACACATGGTGCACAGACACACATGGCAGGCAAAACATCAATACACATAAAAATTAAAAATAGTAGGGCTGGAGAGATGGTTCAGCGGTTAAGAGCACTGGCTGCTCTTCCAGAGGTCCTGAGTTCAATTCCCAGCAACCATATGGTGGCTCACAACCTTCTGTAATGAGATCTGGTGCCCTCTTCTGGCCTGCATGGATACATGCAGACAGAACAATGTATCCATAATAAATTAATAAATAAATAAATCTTTAAAAAAAAGATTGTTTAAAAAAATTAAAAATAGTAAATACAACTTTAAATAGGATCAAAAGCATTTATCTGATTGTAATATATATTCTAGTTAAATACCAGGAATGTGTATTTATTAATACTCACAGTCATTAACAATACAAAATGGGTGTTAGCTACATAGTAATATCCTCACTGCACAGACAGGGAGATGAACCCCAGTAAACACAGGTAGGTATACAGGATGGAATAAGTTATAGACAACACATCTTGCATGTGTGATTCAAGGCTTCAGATTCTAGCAAAATGACTAAAGTACTTATAAAATATATTCTAATCAGCATATAATTTAAATTATACTCAAAGTGAATAAAATGGTTAGTGTGTTCATATACATGAATTGTTTGAATACTTGCTCAACCAGGTTGTATGATGAAGCATGAACCAAAAAATGAGCCCTTAATATTCCATGCAGTTACATCTAAACACATTTTGAAATCTTTCCATCTGTTTTTGCAAAAATGCTCATAATTTTCTTCCTAATATTATGAATTATTAATGGAAAAATTCAGCAGCTTCTCTAAGACTTTATAAACATAGAAATGAAGCAAGTTTAAAAGCTACTGGAATATACTGCACATTTTTAAATTTTTCACTTAATCTTACTTCTCATACTTGAGCAGTTAGTTTTTTCCACAGCTTCAGTATACTTTGTGTCATTAATAATAATAACAGGCTCTCTAATGGTATGATTTCAAGCTAGCACCAAATTTAATATCATATTCTATAATTCCTCAAGCCTTTTATTTTCTAATTGGAAAATGTTTGCTTAGCTCTCTCCTTTCCAATACCATCATAGCTTTCAGCCTTCATCACACATCACAAAGCAGCTGCTGTCTGACCTGTCAGCCAGGGCTTACCCTCAGTTGGGTGTATTGGCAATGAAGATTTGTCTTATTATCAGAAGGGTTCAGTAATGGACACAAATACTGATGTGTGTGAATGATGCCTAGTACAGGGTAACAGAGACTGACTCAGAGACCTGTACTCATCTGCTGAGGTTCCTCTAGCATGGTGAAAGGAAGCCTAGGTAAATAGCTTGGAGCTCAGAACCACAGGTACAGCCGCAAATCAGACCTTGATAAACTACATCACGGTTCAAGTCACTTTCTTTTTCTGAGTGAAGTAGGCTTTCAACATTGTTTAAAAAATTTCAGGACACAAAAGGCATGGCAGGTGTAGAGACCCAAAGTCATTCAGTGGACTCTTTCATTCTCTTGTACAAACCAAATGGAAAGTCTTTATCTTTGGTCAAGTCCATGCAGTTGCAACATTATGTGTGTTATCTTATTGTATTTGGAAGATGTATGAGACTTGTTCTTCCCCAACCTGTAGTCCTTTAAATGACAAACCAGACGATGAAGTCTGTGTTGGTAGGTGAGTTCTGCAAACCCACCCGAGGAGAGTGGCTGCCAGTCATGGGTCACAGACACAGGAAGTAAAGGTTCTTAGACCAGCTATTGCCTCAGACCAATAGAATGGTTCCTACCTATATGGAAGATTCAACTCCAAGCACCTGTATTCTACCAGTTCCTGAAAAAACAGATTAAGTTCCTTCCTTCTTTCCCTACTCTTCCTTCCTATCTCTCTTGACTTTTTACTTGATTTCCATCTTTGAGTTCCTTCCTGTCCCTTATGGACCCCTCCCCTCTTCTCCCATTTCTTCTTTTGTCTTTTCCAACTTCTCTTTTTGTTGTTTCTCTCTCTCTCTCTCTCTCTCTCTCTCTCTCTCTCTCTCTCTCTCTCTCTCCCTCCTCTTTCTACTCTCTTATTCCTCTCACTGTCCTTCCTTTGCTTTCATTAATTTTCATATAATTTGTCTTTTTTCTTCCCCTCCTTTCCCCTCTTCTTTCCTGTCTCTTTTCTTTTTCCCTCTCCTTCTCCTTCAACTTCCTCTCTCTTATCCTCTCTTCATGCCTCTTAAATGTCTTTAAATATCAAAGCTACTCACAAAGGACCTTAGGATCAAGTCCTGACCATGAGGGCCGGTGCTGTCTGGGACTAGTCGGAGCTGCCATTCTTATATCCTTTCTCTCCTCATTTTGTTAGAGGGCAAATTCCCAGACAAGGGCTATAGAGAAGCAGGATATTGAAGTTCACCATGATTCTTTGTTCTACAAAGTTTTCTATAGTCAAGCATAATTTTGTTATTCATAAGACAAGGAAGAGACAGGAAAAGCAGAGAAGTGGTGTGATGTCTAGATGCACCTGCAGATCAAAATTGTGTGGCTCTGTCTCCCTAGGTTTATTAAAGCTCATTGTTCCATGCCACCAAACTACACAGTTGGAAAATGAAATCAGCTAATCTACATCTCATCCTCGAGAACAATGGCATGCATTTTAACAGAAGCAGCAATATTCATATGGAAACCATAGACTTTAGCCCCTTTTCCCCCTTTTTTTCTCTTGGGAGTTAACACTTGTAACCATAAACATTAGCTCATGTGTTGAAGGACGGCCAACTCTCTGTGGCTCACATTTCATATAGGAACTTTAAAATCCTCACTTTTATATCTTGCTTATATAGGCTAAGTTGCTACTGCTGGTATTTCTCAGAAACTATATTCTTTATCCAAATGCATATTTAGACCCTAAATGTACATATTGAAACCTACTCCCCAACAGAGTGGTATTAGGAAGTAGGAGAAGTCATTTGAGTGTGAGGCATCCACCATCATGAATCAGGAGGCCAAGAGAGTTGTGTGCCCCTTTCATCATGAAAAGACACATCAAGACAATATGAACTAAAGGCATGCCCCTAATGGTCATGGATCTACCAGAATCTTGATTTTGGAATTCCCACCTTCTGGAAGTACAGAAATAGATGTCCAGAGTTTAGGAGATGACTTTGTCAGCAAAGTACTTGGTTTATAAGTATGAAGATCTGAACTTGAACCCATAGAGAAAGGCTGGATGTGGTGGCACATGTTCTTAATCCCAGTGTTATGAGGAGATAGGCAGCCCCTGGTGCTTGTTGGCTAGCTGGGCTAGCCTAGTTGGTTAGCTTCTGGTTCAGTGAGATATCCTGTCTCAAAAACAAGGTGGACAGAACCTGAGGAAAGACACCCAAAGTTAACCTGATTGCACAAACAGCATGAAGAAATTCATATTGACCAAGCTTCAGGCGACACTTTTCCATCTCCATCCTCCACACAGGAAGGCCACTGGCAGCAGCAGAGACCCATTAGCTTCTCCGCTCCAGCAGTCATTTGGTGGCCTAATCACAGTTGGATCCTGCATACTGATGTCTCATGGGGTAACCATCATGAATTCAGTGTTGACATATCAGATGACCAACCATGTCTATGATTGTGGTTTCACAACACACCTTTATGTAGTGAGCTACATGTATGGCTAGATTGGATCATAGAAGCATACTCTATGCCATTATCACAATAACAAAAGCACCAAGCTATTCCTTTCTAGAAGGCATGCAGACATCATCATACTCATCCTCTATACCACCCAAAGGTAAGAGTCTTCTTCACTTAGTCACAGGCTACAGAAATAAAGTCAGGTTTTAGTCATCCTAGATCACTGTCTCCTTTGCCAAAGAACAACTTACTTAGTTTTAGGCCTAATTATAGCAATGTCTCTGGCATGTGGGAGGCTCAGATTTGCAAGTTGCCAGATATGTCTGGGCAGTCCAAGCCACACTATGTCTACTCTAATACTATATTCATATCCTTTCTTGGGCAACAAATGTGGTAGTCTACCATTGTTCAATTCAGTGAAATTTCTTGGGCAGAGTAGAATTTCTGGAAGCATGCTCAGAAGTGCTGTCTATCCGAGGGCTCCCATGACAAGCTGGCAGCTTCTCACTTGGGAGTCTGATAATTGTTCTGACCATTAAGATCTTGAGCAACTGAAGTATGAAAGCAGCCACCCTTTTGCTATAAGATACTCTCTTAACTCCTGGCCATTTCCCACTAAATCAACAAGCATTTAGCACCATCCACCTCTCCTTTCCTTTACCCAGAGTGTCCACTTGTGAATACACCTGCATAATTCAGATAATACCCTTAAGATAGATGAGATGAGCGGGGCAGTGATGGTGCATGCCTTTAATCCCAGCACATAGGCTGCAGAGGCAGGCAGGTCTCTGTGAGTTCAAGGCCAGCCTGGTCTACTGAGTGAGTTCCAGGACTGCCAGGGCTATTACACAGAGAAACCCTGCCCCCAGAAACCAAAGTAAGGAAAGAAAGTAAGAAAGAAAGAAAGAAAGAAAGAAAGAAAGAAAGAAAGAAAGAAAGGAAGGAAGGAAGGAAGGAAGGAAGGAAGGAAGAAAGAAAGCAAGCAAGCAAGCCAGGAGTCAGAACCTGAAAGCTGCTCAACTGAGGGTCTGCAGAGAAGTTTCTCCTTCGTGTTGTGTTGTCAGGGCAGAGAGCTGCTATCTATCTAAGGAGAGCAGGCTCAGCTCACATCCAGTGAGTCTCAACAACACTTGTAAACTTTCATGTTTGATCTCTTGATATATTCCAAATTCATCAAAAACTAAAAGTTCAAGGAATCCAACTTAAGACTACTTTTCTTTATGTTCTTTGTACTTTCTTATATTGAAAATGAAATATGACATACACACATATATACATATGTATATATTTACATGAATATATATATATATATTCATGTTCCTTTTTTAGCATCTGTGTATTTGAGTGTATTTCTGTGATACAGAATGGTACATTCTTGAAAGTTTGTGGTAATATAAATAAAATTATGTGCACCAAGTTCTGGCAACTATGGTTTCTAGACATTTTTTCTGCTTGTTAATTTTTCTTGACGCAGTACACTGGTAGGAACAGATGTGGGTTTATTACTATCGCCAACTGCCCTTTTTACCAAGCCACCCCTGGAATCTACAGCTCACACCATAGTCCACATCTTGTCTAATAAAACCCTGCTTGCGATTCTGCTGTTTCAATATTATAGAGGACTTCCTAATGCACTTATAGTTCGACACCCTGAATGTGAGGACAAGGCCCCAGATAACCTCCTCCCAGGCAGTTCCCATTGGCTTTCATCAACTTGGAACAAGACCCTTGTACTCTCCTGCTTTAGGCACTTGTCATCCTTGCATACCAGTTCTTCAGGGAAATTCTCCTCTTGTTGCCAGTTATCAGTTATGTCATATCCACAGTGCATTTCTATACTTTGGTCTCCATATGCAAGGCTGCTTCATGCCCTTTTAATTTATCTGCAGTACATTCTTCCCATCAGTGTGGGCTTCCTGACTTGCTACAGTGTGTTTGGGCTCTATCCAACATATGATACACAGCAGAACCCTCAACAAAAGCTCTAGAACATGTCTGCAGAGGCCTGAGGGTGCAGAGCAGAAATCATTCAACGCTTAAACTCCTTGAAAAAAAAAAAAGGTGGCCTTACTCTGATCCAGGTAAAAAATGGAGTTGAGAGATGTTTAATGAAAAGCAAAGACAGAGCAGGAAACAAAAATAGAGAGGCCATCCATCAAGAGCTGCTCCATGGTATACCGCCAATTGACAAGATACCACTTAGGCTGTCAAAGGATTTCAATGCCAAATAGGTTTATGAAGCAAATTAGACAAATTAATTTGCCCCTTATTTTTACACCTTCTGCCTTTCTCAACTGAAAAGATAAATTAACTTGTACAACCAGGCATAATTTTTTTTCATCACTGTGAATTCTCAGAACTCACTAAGAATCATATAGGTCTTCATTAGCATAAGGCTCCCAAATTAGACAACCGTCTCCAAGTGATAGATTAAAAATATGTATTAACATAAAAGAATTGTGATTATTTTAAGGAAATTAGATAAGAAAATTGCCAGCCTTCAAAATGCCATCATATAGGAATGCTTTAGGGTAAAGGGCAGAAGATTCATAATACGTGATTAGGAATGATTAGTAAACATGAAATTGCAACCTCCCTAGTAATCAAAAAGCCATAAATTAAGCAAAGAAACAGCCCTCTCCACAAATGAACAGAGAGTAAAATTTATCATAATGAAACAGGACAATAGAAGCAAGCATACATTAATGCAGAGTTATTACTGTGTGTTTATATGCATGGTATATGCGTGTGGGGGGGTGGGGAGGTGGGTGTATATGTCCTTTATAAGCACAAATTCCAGAGCAGGACTTTGGCTGACCTGTCCTATCACTGTCCATCTCATTCCTTTGCAACAAGGTCTTCTACTGAACCTGAAACTACACTGACAGCCAGCATACCCTCCTCCTCTTGCCCTTCATGTGAGCATCCCTGCCTGACTCTTCACATGGGTGCTGGGAATTCTAAGTCAGGTCTTCATGCTTGTCCATCAAGCCATCTGTCTGCATTCCATATTAGTACAGATTCCTGAGCAGTGATAGTACAACGTGGTAGGCACTCTAAAAATGTCTTAACTGGAGCCCCCCCTCACCGCACTTTCTAATAAATTGTGTGAGAGAAAAAACTTGGAATCAAGATGACGGGTTAAGACTACCCAGGCTGTTGACAATTTCTGGGGAGTTAGTAAGCTCTTGAAAAAAAAAAAAAAAAAAACAAAGTGGACTATTTCATCTAGGGCCAGCAGCAGGGCAGCCTTCCTTCTCAATGAACAACTCCAATGGACAGAGGGTCATTTATTCTCCTTGGGGGGGATCAATGTGGGAAACCTTCAATTATCACTTTTGAATACATATTAAGCAACCAGAAAAACTAGAGCAAAATAGGATTCTAAAATATTATAGTCATAAAACTTGATGTTTGAAAAGGTTTCAACATAGGAAAGTGATCAATACATAACAGAGAGTCAGAAAATTATATTGTACATGTAGAAAAGTCACTGATGCAATAAAATATAGAGTTAAAAGAAAGCACGACAGGAGAGGTTTTCTAGGTGTGATAGTTTTAACAAGAATGCCCCCCCAGCCATAAGCTCATATATCTGAACACTTGGTTGCCAGTTGGTGGACTGTTTTAGGAAGAATTAGGAGGTGTGGACTTGTTTGAGGAGGTGTGCAATTGAGGATGGGTCTTGAAGTTGCAAAAGCTCATATCACGCCTTCACTCCACTCCCACCCCCACCCCACCCCTGCCTCTAACATGCAGATAAGCTCTTAGCTAATGCTCCCACACCATGCCTCCCTGCCACCATGCTCCCCGCCAGGATGATCATGGACTTGCCCTCTGAAACTGTAAGCAAGATCCCAATTCAACGCTTTGAAAGAAAAAAAGCCAGGCGGTGGTGGCGCTCGCCTTTAATCCCAGCACTCTGGAGGCAGAGCCAGGAGGATCTCTGTGAGTTCAAGGCTAGCCTGGTCTCCAAAGCTATACAGAGAAACCCTGTCTCGAAAAAACAAAACAAAACAAAATAACAACAAAAAAAAAATGAATGAATGAAAAAATAAGTTACCTTGGTTGCAGTGTCTCTTCACAGAAATACAATGGTAACTAAGACACTAGGCATGAAAGGTTAAGGTTAAGGGTGGTTTCCTTACCTTCATGATATACTCTCATGTCAAAGTAAAGGACATGTCACACACACACACACACACACACACACACACACACACACACACACACACACGGCTTCGGCTTTACTGAGGAGCTTGCAAGTGACAGTGGGGAGAGCATGGAAGACGATCTGGTGGCTGAGGAGTCACATAACCTTCGGCTCTTGAGAGAATTTCTGAAAGGGTTGAACTAGAGGCAGCGGCTTCCCATTGGCTGGGGTCTAGGTGTAAACGTAAAGTGAATATTGACATTCACTTCTTTGTACTTCTTGACTGTGGATACACTATAGCCAACTGCCTTGAGTTCCTGCCACCATGATGTTCTATCATGATAGGCTGTAGCCTCAAATTGTGAAGAACAAAACAAGGCAAAACAAAACAAAAACAAATGGTCCTTTCCTTAGGCTGCCTTTGTAGGTGATTTCACACAGAATGTTTAAAAGTAACAACATGGAAATTATGAATAGTGAAATCCCACTATGATCTTTTTCCTTAGTTATAGAAAATGTGGAAAATCAATGAAACTCCTTGAAGCCATGTACTATGCAGTGCCTGATAAACTTGGTTATTTTTTGTTCCACACTATGGTGAATCTATAAATTGAGGCTCTGGAAATGAAATGATTGGATGGTCCTTGTCAACAGACTTCTCAAGCTGTCCTAAGCCCACCTCAGGGGCTGAGATTGTACAAAAGGCAGTCAGTAAGGGACAATCTTATGCTGATGCTTACATGCTGACAACATTGCCTCCTTCTTCCTCTACTCAGAATCCTCAAAAGATCTCTCCAGGAGGAGAGCCATGCTAGAGACTGTTGAAGGCAGAGGGAGCTGAGAGGCAGGTCCCAAATCTCAGGAGTAAGTCATGTCTCTGGCTTACAATTATGGAGCATGGGTTTCTAAAGGAATAAACAGAGGTTGCAAAGATTCTAGGAAAATCACAGGAGTTTAAGGTTTACCTTCCCTGCTTTGATAAATGATGTCATGTCCATTTATCAGCTATCTCATTCTATCACAGCAATGTGAATTTATGCATTAAATATTTTTGAAAATTGGAAATGTGAATGAAGTTATTAAAAAGTAAATGAGGGGGAGATTCTTTCATGTTCTTGCCAAACAGAAACCAATATCAACAATGCATGCATAAGTGAATTTGCAAACCTAAAGGTAACAGAATAATACCAAGCTAAATCAAGATAAGACTGTGCATTTGACCTTTACTGCAAAAAATGCTATGAAAATAGGAATTATCTTTCATTTCCTAGTTAGGGCATGCAGTGAAAATCATATGTGTTCCTTAAGAACTAATTCAGCTTTTTAAGAAACATTTAAATTATGTCCTACCTTCATACACCATAAATATTCCTAGAACACTCAGCAACCACAAGGGTATTTTAAGAATGAAGAGGTCCACTAGATGAAGAGAAAGAAAGGTTCTTGATAATTGTCTAACTAAAATTCACTTTCCATGGGAGAAACGCTGGGAGAGTTCTGTGATACTCTTCTGGACCTGGGGAGCAGCTCCTGAGGGTGGTACATGCTATGTTACATTCTGAGAGTGGAGGAGAGAGGACAACTGAAGAGCCAGGACATGGAGATGAAAGGGGGCAATAAGAAGGAGAGAAGGGGGCTAGAAAGAGAGTTGATGGGGGAGGGGAGGAAAAGAGGAGTAGAATGCTGGAGACAGGGAATGTGTTCTAAACAATGTACACCTAGGTCACCTGTGCTGAAAACTTGTTCTTCTTTGATAATGTTTGAGGGGCAGCAGAGTAAGTGAGGTAGACTCCCTGCATTCACCAGAGAACTGTTACAGGGAACCTAAGGTGGTATTCCTCTACTACAGAAAGCAGTGCAGTGGGTGACATGAGTGAATGGCCCTGCCTGACCATGGACATGCTTCTGACACCATTATTAGCAACAGTCCCACCCAGGAAGTTGGGTATCCCTTCACTCAGCCTATAAACTCTGAGCCACAAAGTAGAACTGCCTTTCTATGGTGCCTGGACTCAAGGGCTCCTAAGGCAGAGCCTTTTGGGTGTTTAAATACCAATTAAATAACTTCAAATTGTCCATTTTACTAACAAAATAGAGAGTGAAAATATTGACAGGTTCCTATCTTCACATAATTGACATCTGGGAACACAGAGCACGTGACAAGAAACTCTAGTTAAAAAGGTTTCTTCAGCCCATGAGAATAAACTTTCCTTTAAAACGATACTTTTCATGAATGTTGTTGATAAGGTGGTCCCATGAGTATTTAACTTGAGGCAATTTTTGAAAGGGCTCTATGCTGGTTTTAGGGCTCCACTGTGTCTGTCTTAAAGTTCTTGGTAATTTGTGGTCAGAGGACACTCCATTTCTTGTGTACTATGCTTTAAAAAGCATAAAGAATAGTTATGGAGACAAGATTGGTTTTCTTTAAAATGTTTTTGAAAATTACAGCATGTTTCTTAAAATGTGTCAGAATTTCTTCAAAATGATTTTTCAGAATGACTTCTTGTAGCATCCAATTGGTTTAGGTTGTAAGAGGAGGAAAGTTCCTTTAAAAGCAGAGACAATTGGGAGCAACCAAAATAAATTAATCCTTTGTTTAAGAGACTTGATATTAGGAGTTACATATTGCAGGAAATTAATAGGAGTTTTGACATCAAATATTAATGAGTTTACTAACATTAATCACAATACACCAGGAGGGTAGGGCATGATTATTTTCTAAGGATGACACAGACATGAAAAAAAAACCAGACATCAATGGGGAAATTACTAAGTAAACAAAATGAACAGAACAGAGCCAGAAAGAAGAGTCTGGAAATTTAGCTGTGCACAGAACAAAGTACATCAGGACAACTCAGTGTTGGACAAGAATCTCACACTGGAGCCAGTGCTCCTAGGGAAGTTGACTCTCCAAGCACTTTCCAGTATGTAAGCCATTCTTGAAAGAACACTTCCCAGAGTTTAAGGATATTAAACAATAAAGAAGAACTTTATTGTGTATAGGTAATTCATTTGTTAAGCAGGAAATCCTGATGAGGTGCCAACTGCATGCTGAATTATTTAATTCAAAGAAAATCAACATGAACCCAACAATACAGAAAATCAAGGCTGGGATATACATTGTCAGTCAAGAAGGATATGAGTCCATGCAGCCACCATCCAGCATCAACTCTGTATTCCCATGTGTTTAAAAACATAGTTTACCTTGTGTCTCTCTGCACAATTTCTTAACAGTGAGGAAAGCATGCCTATATAGACAAGACATGATGAAGAAAGTCTACATGGGCATCCCCATCCCCTCTCTTCCCACTGCAACAATTCATTTTTCCTTGGAGAGATCATTGTAAATAAATGCATGACAGCTGTCACTCACAGTATGTGTGTGCATTCCCAGGTGGCTTTTCATCCCCTAACTTGGCCCCCTCCACCAGGTCCTGAGAAGCTTCTTTGGAAATGATTACATCTGGATTTTAATGAATGGTGATGCTCTCTTTAGCATAGAGATTTATTTATTTTTTTCTCTTCTTGGTAGATAAAGGAGCAAAGGCTTTAATTGTTTACCATATCACAACAAATATATCAATTAAATGATGTGGAATTTGAGAAGTCACACAGAAGCACAGAGAAAACCAATTGTTACATTTATATAACAGTTAGTTGTGTCATGTATTTTCTTCTGTATTTTTAACATTGGTACATGTTGCTGTAATGTCCTCTTGAATGTGTATTAACATAATTGTTGACTTAGGCACTTAAAGGATTAACATAAACAGAAAATGTCTTCTTTGTAAAGGAGGCAAGCACACAAATTCTCTTGCAAAGATTATTACATTTTAGCACATTATGATTCAAAATTAGCATACCTCGCCTTGTTCTTTGAGAACAAGACTTAGAGACAGTGTCCTTCTCACAGCACTGCACGTAATATTGTTACATATGTGTACTAATCAACTGTGTATGTACATAATTTTATTATATTTTTGAAACTGCTTTGATTTAATTATTTTCCCTTTCTTTCTGCCTGCCTGCCACTGTGTGTGTGGTGTGTGTGTGTGTGTGTGTGTGTGTGTGTGTGTGTGTGTGTGTGCGCGTGTGTGTGTTTTGTAGCTTGAGGTTGATATTTGGAGTCTTCCTCAATCATTCTCCATCTATTCTTGGAGGTGGGATTTCTCTGTTAAACCAGTGGCTCTCTATTCGAGGTAATGTAGTCATTCTGCTAGCTTGTTCCAAGGATTTATAGTGCTGGTATTACAAGAGGACCACCGCACCTACCCAGCACTTATATGGAGACTGTAGATCCAGACTTGTCCTTACACAAAAATGACAACTACTTTCACCCCAGTCATTTCTGTAGACTAACTAGAAGAGTTTTATCATTGGGTAATTTCCTGGTGTTGGACACTGCTATGTTCACATACATTTTCAATGTGGGCAGTAGACTGACAGTTTTGAAAATAGATAAACATATGTATGTACTTTGAACACTAAAGATCATCTGCCATGCTCGTTGCAGGAAGCTGACAGTGGCTTCTCAGGAACTGCGTTAGTTACGCTCTGTGCTCAAAACTGTGTGAACTTGATGACTAATCCACCTGTGCCCAGGGACTCCTTAGCAGGAACAGGTATCATATACACTTCCAGCATTGCTGTGAGAACATGCGCAACAGTTTAACTCTTTCATCCAAGCCAAATGTATCAAGGTTGGTTTCCACACAGATATATTTTAATGGTTTTACCACTCCACTATTCCTTGAAAGAAGACAGGGTTGGGCTCCTCACATGTTTGTCCCTCTCTCATTCCCTTCAAAGCTCCTCTATAAGTCCTCCATGATACTAATTCCTTCACAGGCTCCCTCACGTATCCCATTCTAGGTACCACCAAGCTCACATTTTGATTTTTATTATATAAGGCTTTCAACTGATAACACTAAATATATATTTACTCTCTGCTTTTAAAGGCAAACTTTTAAACTGCTTTTATACTCCACTGCATTTGAAGACAAAACTAGTTTCACTAGTTTTACGACTGAGGTAGGCCAGGAGCCTAAATCAAGACTGACTCAGAGTGGACACTAGACAATCAGGCTTGGAGGAAACTTCCATTTGGACCACATTAGCTGAGAATGTCAACTGAAGTTCAAGGGGATCTTGCTGTCTTCCCCACAGGAAATCCCAATAGACATGTGCACAAGATAGTTGATTTATAGCAAAGTCAACAAGAAGTAAATGTGAAATACAATGAGTATTTACATTCCCTGGTATGAGCATTCACTATTATTAATGGGGAGGCTCTGCATCGCCCCTAGCAATCTCAAGTTTTGTGGGAAGAGTTGAAAGGTGGAACTCTTGAAGGCTTCTTGATGTCACCACAGGATTCAGAAGTTCATCTGTGAGAGATGTAGATCAATCCAAAGTTTCTCTCTCATTATGTTGTCTATTATTTGCAATGTGTGGGCATTAAGCTTGTGACAACCTCACATATCACTTGTTTCTGAGAGGATCTGATAAATCCCCCTTTAAGCAATAGATACTTCACACCATGACAGTTGGCATTGGAACCTCGAAGGTCTATTAAGGCAGGAACATTTGGGAGGCCTTGACCTGGGCCCCATGGTTGCAGCTCTTTCTTCCTTCTATGATATGTCAGGACCAAGCCAGAGGACTTCCCTGCACAAAAGTCTGCAATGTGACAGCCCAGAAACCATCTGCAGGGGTGTCCAGGTGACTGTAGGGGTCAGTGTCAGAAACCTTTGTCTGATTGTATCACAAAGAAGCCATGCATGCGCTGAGAACTGGGTTTCTAGTTAATCAGTATTAACTTGTGTTCAGGGTAAAACTTCCCTTGCCATGAGTAAATTTCAGGAGGGGGAATGTCTATGCTGTGGGATAGTGCAGCCAGAGAGCTATACATCATGGTAGAAGTTTGACGTTTCTTAGTCTCTAGTATGGGCAGCTAATATGCTCTTGCTTTTTTAAAAAAGTGCCCTTGTCTATGGTATTCTGTTATAGCATCACATTTAGAAAGAAAAAAAAAAAAACAGTCAATATTGACACAAGATTCCCTGGCATATTCAAAAGGCCAGACCAATTTAGGAGTTCACAATAATCACCCAAGCAAATGAGACACAATATGTGTGCTGCCAGAACTGTCTTCAAGAACTCAAGATGGAACCCTCAACTTCCTGGTATATTGCACAGGTGAGGTGTGTGTCACAGTTTGAGTCTCATGGTTTGAGTACTGCCATGATATTTTTGTAGAAATATACACATATATAAACCTACACTATATCTATCCAAATGGCAAAGCAGACCATTCCAGATTGCATCAACTGCTGCTACAGTGGGTGTTTCTCATGTCAGGTCTTAGTAAATTTGCCTTTCCAACACAGTCCCCTTCCTTAAGCAAATCTAAAGAATGTTTGAAAAGATGAGACTGTAAATACATATCAATACGCCAGTAATTCTAACATTCCTTTTCTCTATTCAAAGGCTTAATTGCATCGGGTGGGAAAATATCAGCTAGAATATGCCAACACCAACTCAGTGTTTACAGGAGGTGCTCACCATCATAAAGGGACATGCACATTCAGACAATCAGGGCTTCATCACCGGTTAGCTTCTTCTGCACATGACATTCCTCTCTGGGTGTCATTGGCTGAATGAATTAGACACTGATCGTTCTTAAATCACAAATAATGACAAGCATATTTTTAGCTCTTGGACTTAAACTCAAGCCAGCAGCATTCAGGTGCTTGTGAGAAGCTGTTCCCACCATTTCCTTGCCAATTTTGGAAGGATACCTATAAATCAAATGCAACAAAGAATAATGGTAGGAGAGGCCTCCGGGAAGGAAAGGGGAATGAACACATGAACACGTTGACAGTAGATGACAAGCAATAACTCAGAAGTGACAGCCCTGCAACCACATCAGTATATGAGAGACTTGTTTGCGTCGATCTTAGAAGTTTGCTATTACAAACATCCTTTTACTTATATCGCATATTTATTTAATGTAGCATTAGTATGTGGAAGAATTGGATCACATGATTTGATTCCTTCCCACTGTGCTCTTGTCTTCTCCAGGATAGTGTCAGAGAAGAACTCAAGTTATTAGGTCCCAACTCCCACCCCAGACTCAAGGACTCTATGTTACCACATCACTAGTATGATGGAGTGATGATCTGAATGAAAATGGCTCTCATAGGCTCATATGCTTGAAGACTCAGTCCCCAGTTGGTGGAACTGTTTGGAAAGGATTAGTGGGTGTGGCCTTGTTGGAGGAAATGTAACACTACAGGTGGGCTTTACAGTGTTAAAAAAGCCCATACCAGGCTCAGTTAGCTCTCTGCCTTCTGGTTGTTATCTCAACAGGTAAACTCTCAGCTACTGCTGGAGCACTGTGCCTGCCAGACTGCTATAGTGCTCCACACCATGATGATCATAGAATTTTAAACCCCAAATTAAGCTATCTCTTCTATAAGTTAGCTTGTTCATGGTCTCTTATCATAGCAATAGAAAAGCAACTAAAACATAGTTATATTGAAATAATTTATATAAATTTGATCTAATAGATTTACCCTGTAAAGTATTACAAAGTCTGTCTCTTAGCACTAGCCCAGAGCAAGTGAGACAGTTTTCTTTCTCTAAATAATTTCATCCCTTCTCTTGGGGAGATACTGTGACTATACTGTGAGTGTTAGAAGAATGGAAAAAATGAGAATGAGTTGCAGATAGGAGCGTAGAGGAGGATGGCAGGAATGGGGTCAGAGACTCAGGTAGAAGACTCAGAGGGACCCACAATATACATATATATCATATATGTATATTATTCTCAGTATGTATGCAACTAAACAATACCTTGACTTATAAAAACTGTTTGCTGAATGAATACAGGTTCATATTAGGCACGGGTAGTAGGCTAGTATCTAGTATAAAGACAGCAAGGAAAGGAACTTGTTAGTTAATGTTACAGAACACTTGATTTGAGGTCATTCAAAGCAGAAGATTGGGTTATGAGAATTATCTTCAAGATAATAGGCCTCCTGAGACAGGTGCAGATTCAGTTGATGGACACAGAGAGGTTTGTAGTGCTTTTTGGTTCAGCAAGGTAACATTTTTCTACCTGACACACTTCACCATGTCGTTTTCTGACTTTAACTATATTATGTTCATGTTACTTGAACACGTGGGTTTTCACGTCCTATAAAACTAGCACAGAACAGTGAGAAGTAGAAGAGACGATGGTTATGTGTCAGGTACTGCCTGTGGTGGGTGCTTCGAGTGCATAGGAAGGTGCAAAGAACATCTAGCATTGAACATGAGTACACTTCTGACTTTGCTCCAAGAGTCACAAAGCGGGCAGCAGGCAGGGAGAGATCAGGGAAGGATGCTGCCCTTACTATCCAAAGAGCATATGGTGAAAAAAGATGCAGAGCCCAGGTACGCATAGAGTGATGCTGTCACAGAAACCCTGAAGACATGGTAGGCCTTGGGTCAATGCCACAATATACAAGGCTGAGGCTGCTTGCAAGCTTGAAGCTGAGCTGAGAAATAGCACCTGATATAAAGCAGACTAAGAAGAAAAAGCAGACTTCACTTCAGAGTCCAGGGCCAAACAAAAGGACAGTCAGTGGTACAGAGGAGGCAGGTCAGAGAGAGCTTCAAAATTTACCTTCCTTGTACTCTCTGTGGCTGGCTGACCTCTAACCACAGGCTCAGGCATGTGAGCCAGAAAGGGATATAATTTCCACATGAAGCAAGCCATTGGTACCAAGCCATCCAAGAAGCTTGCCTGGGTCATCATTTTAAAATTGACCATCTCTCCTGAAAACTTTTTAACACAGGCTCCCGGTACTCTTTGTGCATCATATCCCATTTGAAACTGAGGGCAAATTGCTAAAAGTTTGACCTTGAGTTTTGAATCATGGCACTATGCTTTTAAGCTTGAGAAGTTTTATTGAAAGAGACTAATATCATTCTGCCATGTATTTTAATTTTATTAGACTGGTCCTACTGTACCCTCTCTGCTATGGCTTATTATTTCACAATACACTTTTAAATGATAACTATTTTTAACTATCCATTCAAGGGTTGAATAATTTTCTCTTTTAGAAAATTAGATATTAGCATTTTTCTTCATCATGCATTTGCACTTTTCTCTCTTTAAATTGATTATGAATTTCTTCTTTAATAGTTTCAAGATTGCATATATTTCTGGCAATTTTAAGATTTCTAAGCCCCCTTTTTGAATGTAGTTATAGGCAAAGTCTTTTCAATTGTATTTTTTAAAAAATTGGGAAATAGAGACAAAATCTTCCTCTGTTGGTTAAGATTGGGTGAAAAAAATTTCCCATTGTTGAAGAAAACACAGAATTTTGGCATGTAAAGCATGGGTAGTCTTAGGTGTGAGTCTCTGTTATAGTTCCTGGCAAACTGAATGCCTCTGCTTCCATCTCCTCATTAATTCAGCTACAGATAGGATCCATACCAGCTGCTGGAAATACAGAGCAATGGTGACCTACGTCACAGCTAGTAATGCTACTATCCAGCTGTGTGAGTGATGGATACATCCTCTGTCTAAGTTAGGTTAACAACAACTTCAGTCAATTTGAAGATGGCATTTAAGGATAAAATCATGTGTCTGCTTAGGCGAACCCACACACAGCACAGGCCAGAAGCATTAAATGATGGAAATGCATCTCTATACCAAACACATAACAAAATTTAAAAATGCTAAACCTCCGAACACAGGCGCCTCTCAACTCTGTGTCTTTTAAACTTGGTCTTAATTGTTTAAGTGAAAATTGGCAAAAATTTAAAACACTATGAAGCCAATGATTGACACAGAAATATTTTAAAGAAATTTTTATGTCTACAATATAGAAATGGAGGAGGGAAGTCCAACTTTCATGAGGCTCTGAAGAGAGCCCACTCTGGTCTGACTCCACCTCACTTCTGTGCAGTGATCTTTCTATTAGACAACCTCTCCATTGTTATTCAATCTCCTATGAAATTAATTGCCTCAATATCCTCACTGATAGAAACAGTACACATTTTTAGTATGTATATTTGAAAGATATTTTTCTATTCAAGAATTAAGGGGAACCCCATTGGACTACAATACTGCATCAGTTGCTGTAGTGAGAACCTGTGATCTTAGCCTCTCTACATGGTGTTATAAATCTTTGCTATTTTGGCTTTCACTGATTTTAGGGAATATTTCCTTTCGTTTCAGTGTATGTGGTCTTAGGTTCACTGTTAAAGGCAATGGGAAGTTACAGTACGATAGGGAAGCAGTAAACACACACGCACGTTAGTTGAATACTATTTAAACGATGAGAAAATTTCTAAAATATTCTTCACAAGCAGTATACATTTGCTTTCATTGTTTGGCTTTACTTTTACATGTTTAATATTTACATATTCTCAGAATAGATTTCTATATTGTAGACATAAAATCTTTTAAATATAAGAAAAAATATTCCTGTGCCAATCACTGGCTTTACAGTTCTAAAATTTTACCAATTTTCACTTAGACAATTTAGACTAAGTTACAAAGGACACAAAAGTTGAGAAGTACCTGTTTTCCGAGGTTTAACTTTTTGTTTTGTTTTGTTTTTTGTTTTTTGAGACAGGGTTTCTCTGTGTAGCTTTGCACCTTTCCTGGATCTCGCTCTGTAGACCAGGCTGGTCTCGAACTCACAAAGATCCTCCTGCCTCTGCCTCCCAAGGGCTGGGATTAAAGGCATGCACCACCACTGCCTGGCTAGGTTTAGCATTTTAAAATTTTGTTATGATTGCCTTTAGTTCACATTTTCATTTTTCTTAAAAAGCCATATCTTCATGTCAACTTTACCCTGTATGAAGGTAGGAACATCATCTCTATTTTAGTTACTATTCAATTGTGTTATTTTTTCCACTTCACACTTAAATGTCTTAATGTTTTTATATTTTATAAAATATACATCATTAAATTTTCTAAAAGGCCTGACGTAGCCATTGATGTATTGAAACTGGTTTTGGATAAAAGATACCTTGCACTGGATTGTTAATCGTGGTCTTCTTGTTGAATTTTATATAGGTCTTCCAGTCTTCATTAAGCATGTTGGGTTTTCTCACAAATTTATTTTCCTTCTGTTTATGTGTGGGTTCCAGAATCTGTTTCCAGTGGGGTTTAACATGTGTGTTCTTGTCGAGTTCCAATCATAGTTGTTCTCACTGTCATCACCACAGTTTGTGTATATACTAAGGTTAGAAGGGTGGCTAGTCATACCTGCTCCTCCTAAAGTACATCAGGAGGAATCTCCTTGTTTCCATGTTTTTGGTGAAAAAAATAAGACAGGTATAGAGAGAAACAGTATATCATCTGTCATCTAAAATAGAAAACTCCATGGAGGAAAAGAATTGAAATGTTACCAGAGGCTGGAGGCTGGAGGCTGGGAGCTGGGGGCTGGGGGCTGGGGGCTGGGGGCTGGAGGCTGGGGGCTGGGGGCTGGGGGCTGGGGGCTGGGGGCTGGAGGCTGGAGGCTGGGGGCTGGGAACTGGAGGCTGGAGGCTGGGGGCTGGGAACTGGAGGCTGGGAACTGGAGGCTGGGAGCTGGAGGCTGGAGGCTGGGGGCTGGGAACTGGAGGCTGGGGGCTGGAGGCTCGAGGCTGGGGGCTGGAAACTGGAGGCTGGAGGGTGGGGGCTGGGAACTGGAGGCTGGGGGCTGGAGGCTGGAGGCTGGGGGCTGGGGGCTGGGGGCTGGAGGCTGGAGGCTGGGGGCTGGGGGCTGGAGGCTGGGGGCTGGGGGCTGGAGGCTGGGGGCTGGAGGCTGGAGGCTGGGGGCTGGGGGCTGGGGGCTGGAGGCTGGAGGCTGGTGGCTGGGGGCTGGAGGCTGGAGGCTGGGGGCTGGGAACTGGAGGCTGGGGGCTGGAGGCTGGAGGCTGGGGGCTGGAGGCTGGGGGCTGGAGGCTGGAGGCTGGAGGCTGGAGGCTGGAGGCTGGGGGTTGGGGGCAGAGAGCACTGGTTCTGGACAGTTGTGGACACTACTGAAAGCAAAGATTAGACCTCAAACCTTCCTTCTCAATACACGGGAGAAAATAAGTGTGATGACAGATGCTAGTATATAGTACTATTTTCACACAGTCCATATGTATCAAAACAGCATGTTATAAACATTGATTATGTACTGTTTTGTGTAGGAAATATATCTAAATAAACCTAATTTAATTTAGTGGATTAACATAAAAAAAGACTTACATTGAAAAGGGTGGAGAGTGTATTGAGTAAACATAGAGGAGGGAAAATGTGACATAGATAGATTATGTTTAATTATATACATATATGAAATTCTCATGAATACAGAGAACTTTAAAGAAGAAAACTGAGGAATATTTAAAGAGCAGAAATTCACTATATAGAATACATATAGCAGAAATGGTAAATAAATAATATGGCCAAATACAGATATGGATAAAGAATAAGTCTCCTTTTTCTCCAAATGTGTAAAGTTCATAGTTGATTTAATATATAGTTAACTCTTTCTTATTACATGTCACAATCTCACACTTTAGATTAGTACTAATTTTAACCCCATATTTTTTCATGTTTGGTGTTAGTTCATTCACAGAGGGAATCCTCAATGTAACAATTTTGTACAGATTGTCAGTCAAAGTCGCCTTTAGAATTGTGTAGGTGAACTTCATAGGACAGACACATGATAACCTGGCATCTCAGGGTTATGAGACATGGATAAGGTGCTGATGAGGACCTTCACCCTGGAGTAATTCTCCAGTAGGATGGCTGTGCACTTGGTCATGCAGGAGACCTAGACACTGGTTCCTGGGACATCTTTATAGTCTCTATCTTACATTTTATATATTCACATTATTGGACTATTTTCCCCCTTTTCTGTTGACTACCTCCAGTTCTACAGTAGCTGATTCACCTAAATCAAATGCTTCTTCAAAAAGGAATTTTGATAACACTCAAAAATATTAAATTGCGAAGTATTTGAGCAACAATATTCAGAATCCTGAAGGTTCCCAGACATAGAATTTCTCTGTAAATCTACTGCAGCCTGGTACAGCAGAAAAATAATAGCCTCAGGAGACCAACAGCCTTATAATTGAATCTTGATTGTTTCCACTGACTAGCTCCATGGGCTTGGTCAAGTTAATTATCCTTTCCGAGCCATCTGTAAAAAAGGATGATGATATCTAAGTAAACTTAATGGTGTGCCCTGTGCAGATGAAGAGCCTCAAGCCTGGTGATCAAGGGCTTGAGCAGAGTGCCTGTGGTCTCCTGAGAAGGATTGTACCTATTAGAATGCCCTGTCTTCCCTGTAATGATCTATTAGAACCAGACTCCAACTGTGCTACAGTGGCAAATTTGTATGGCACATAGAAAGACCTGATGCTTGTGTTTTAATGGTCATTATAGTCTTTCTGCTTTTGGAAATGAAGGAGTGGGAAGCAGCTGAAGGTTACATACATCCCCAAGGGTTGTGTTCAGTGAAATAACAAATGGACCAAGATTCTACAGAAAGAGTTTTGCTGGTTGCTTCATAAACTCATTAATAGTTCCCTAAAGCTACAACTTCAGTTATTCTACATCTTGTAGGGATCACAAGTATTTACTCAGAAAGATTGGTTCCTCCTGTACTCAGCAGATACCAGTTAATATTTCACAGCTTCTGCAGTCATGATTTGCAAGATGACCCTCTGCAAGATGAGGTAACCACAGCCTTCAGACTGACACAAACTAATGACACCCAAAGGCCATCCAGAAATTTCCTTTGTACCACTGACTTCATGGATTTTGGTTCATGAATCTCCTTTACTGAGACTCATCCATCTATCAGCATATCATACACCTATCTCATAATGAAGTTCACCGTGTAGGGGAGGGACACAGTTTGTCCATGTCTTAAGGGATTCAAGTTCCATCTCTAAACCTCTTGTTGTATCTCAACTTTAAGTGAGACTAAATAGGTTCCTGAATAAGTCACAGATGATTATAACTGACAATGCTAATTATAAAAGCTAATCTCCAAGAGACTATTCTTCAGGAAGTGGCTGACTCAAAGGTCCATGGAGCCAGAGGCAGAGGCTACATGACTGAAGAGGCTAAACTTAGACTTACTGATATCACCATGGTTACCAATTAAACAAACGAACAAAAGCAACACCCATTCTGAAAGTGCTAGTAAAGTTCAGAAGCTTCGCTTACTATGTTTATGAACCATGTGCATGTGTACCTTTAGGTTTAAATATAGGTATATATTGTGGGTTTAAATTTAGTTATAAATAATAAATATAAATATACTATTATTAAGTAAAATCTAGTAATGGTGATGCGACTCTTCAGATAAATCACCTTTTCCAATTAAATTTATTTTTAACAAACACATAAAACATACTACACAGATTCACTGGCTAGAATGTGTGTGTTTTCTCAAATGCAAATATTGCGTTTTCGGGTCAAGTATATCTATGTGCTCAAAAGCATCTTTTTGTGGTGCAAAGATTCAAAAAGTCTTTCTCTAATCTTTTTGAGATATAAGGTCACAGCAGAGTCTCTTATTGATTATATATATATATCTGGAAGTCACCCCACTGACCAAGTCCCCTTTATCCTCCCTTCCCAGTCTCTGGTCATCATATTTCTACTAAACTTCTACAGGATCAATGCTTTAAGAGTTCACACACCGGGTGGTGGTGGCACACGCCTTTAATCCCAGCACTTGGGAGGCAGAGGCAGGCGGATCTTTGTGAGTTCAAGGCCAGCCTGGTCTACATAGTGAGATCCAGGAAAGGCACAAAGCTACATAGAGAAACCCTGTCTCTAAAAACCAAAATAAATAAATAAATAAATTAAATTAAAAAAATAAAGAAAGAGTTCACAGATGAGAGTGAGCAAATGCAGCATGCCATGATGAACTGGGCTTGTTTCACATCACACCATGAACCTTGTTATAAATGGCAGGATTCGATCCTTTGTACTTTGCTGATGGTGCCTGTGTATATCTTGGATAAGAATGACCCAATTGTGGGCTCAATCATAAAGCATGTTAGAAGGCCAACAGGCACTTTATTCTGTAAGTTTGTTTGAAATTTTCAGTGTGATGTTGGCAAAGAACTCACAAAGTCTCTTAAAGCAGAATTGACCCTTAGAACCTCATGCACTCTGGGTTTTCTTCCACTCCCAAACTGAAGGCAGATAGCCACTCAGACACACCTCCCAGCTCTCCTCAAATGGAAACTCCTATTAGAATTCCAAACAAATTTTATAAAATAAATCCCTCCCTTTCCACCCAAGAGAGTGTGGAAGAATGATGTTTTCTCAAGGCCTGTGGTATGTGATATTCATCACCACAAACCCACCCACTCCTCCGACTTACTCTTCCTATTAGCCAGTGCTGATTCTTTGGAGTTGACATAATCATTTTTCACTTCAGCCATTCAATGTATGAAACAGTGTGAGTCACCAAGTTGAAAGCTTTTAGATTACATGTTATAAAATGGATAGATAGTCACAGATTCTCATGAAATGGACATAAAATTAATATCACAGCAAGTTTTATAAGGTTCTAAATTCAATCAAGCAGTAGCTACTGAAGTCTTAGAAACTATTGAGGACAAAAATAAAGCAAACAAGCAAGCAACTTTGAATTATGAACTAGTTTTGAATATATCCATTTAAAGTCATTTATGACGTATAATTTGATTTCTTTACGGCTTACCAACTCTAGAAAGTTTTCCTATGGCCCCTACATGTGTGCTGTGATACTCATGTGTTTGGCACCTCTCTCTATGTCTCTGTCTCTCTATGTCTCTGTCTCCCTCTCTATGGATGTATAGGTATATGTGTGTGTATGCATGTGTGTGTGTGTGTTTGTGTGTGTGCATAATAAAAAGTTTACCAATTAAGTAGACTCTTACATAGATTATGGTTAGATAAAACCCATAAAGGCAAATTTTTAACTAATAAAATATTCAGCTAATTTAAAATCACTCTATTTTCTTCTTCATATTTTTTAGAAAACAATAAAGAATTCATTTCTTAAAGGAATCATAGTCATGCATTTGAACCATGCTTACATATGCATTCTCATTAAGAATCGAAAACTGCAATATTTTAAATATTTATAAACCAGCAATGACATTATTATTTGAGACGTTTCTTGTTTTTCTCATAAGTCAGGTGAAAAATTGAAAATCATTTAAACAGTAGTATACAGATGTCAGGTAATAATTGAAATTACAATAAATGGCATTGCTACATTTTTTTCAAAATGGAAATGGAATTTAGCAGTTGGAAATATATTGGCCCAGCATGTTAATAAAGAGGAGAAAAACAATAATTTGTAAGATTTATTCTTTAATAAAATCAAGGATTTTGGAATATAAGAAGATAGTTGGGTCCATGTGATGGCTCAGCAGGTCAAGGTGCTTGCTGCCAAGCCTCATTCACCAGATTTGATCCCAGGGACTCACACGGTTGGAAGAAAGTGCCAACTCATATAAGCTGTGCTCAGAAGTTCATATGCACACCATGGACCACCCACACCCATACATATACTCACACATGAAATTAAATTGATAAATAGAGAATTTTGAAGCCTTTAAAATGTGGATAATACTGGGTATGGGCACTTACTATTCACATGTCTGATGGTCTGAGTTTGATTCCTAGAATGCACATAAATGTTGAAGGGAGCACCAATCCTGAGAGTTGTCCTTTGACCTCTGCACACATGGGCTGTGATACTCATCTCCCTGACACCTCGCCTCTAAATATACATAACTTTATAACTGATAAAATATTCAGCAAATTTAAAATAAGTCTATTTTAGTCTTCATGTTTTTCTTTTCGAAAATAATAAACAATTGATTTCTTAAAAGAGTCAGTGTTATACATTTGAACCATGGCTACATATATGCTGTCATTAACAGTCTAAAAAGGAGCCAGGCAGTAGTGGTGCATGCCTTTAATCCCAATACCTGGGAGGCAGAGGAAGGAGAATCTCTGTGAGATTGAGACCAGCCTAGTCTACTAAATAATTTCCAGAGCCAAGACTATTACATGGAGAGATCTTGTCTGGAAAAGCCAAAAAGAAAAAAAAATCAGTATGGTCTTCTTTTTAATATTTATAATATTTATAACCAGCAATGACACTTTATCCATAATATGTATGTCATAAAAATAAGTAAACATTTAAAGTATAATGAAAGAAGACATTCCTATAAAGACCCTAGGAAAAGCTGTGGCTTTCATTAGTGCTGACAACTTTGGTTTTTTCCTGGTGCTTTCTGAGGCAAAGGAATGAAAGAATAACTAACACTGGCCTCTGGGTACAACCATAGATATTTTAGAGTGTCCTGGTGCCATGACTATTTCCATCTATAACAGTACTGTTTTCAGCTAGGGTCTAAGGCTCCTTATCCATGGGTTTTGATCTAGTTAACAGTGTCAGGCATGGGCTTCTTCTCATGTGATGGCCTCATACCTTCTCATGGAGCAAACGTTAGCGCCGTGCCAGTCACGCCACATTTGCAGCAGTGACCACATTTTTCCTGGAAGGTTGTTTTGTGGTGTTTTTTTGTGTCCACAGTTATATAAGACCTTTGATTCCTCTTCTTTCCCAGCAGCCTGCAGAGCACCCCACAGACCCTTCTGTGCTGGGAGAGCTAGCTAGCAGGAGGAAACTTTCAACTTTTCATCTATATCCTGCAGTCGATGTGTGTGGTGTATTCAGCTTTAGGGTTCTGTCAAAGTTCCAATGGACAACTGATAGACTTGGTGAAAGCTGGCATTGCTCTGGAGGTCTTGGACGACTCCCTCATCAATAATTCACTAGGAGTCATCCAAGTCCTAGCACTTTAATTTCATTTAATAACCCAGGGCTTGTTGGAACAGTATGACTGAAGTCTGCAGGATGTCTCCCCCGCATTTTGCCAAGTCGTAGGCATCCATATGTATGGCCTTTTCATATCCCTTTCATTCCGGTGAACACTTGACTCTCCTGTCCTTCCTACCCCACCCATGTTTAAATATTCCACACCTAGTATCTCACCTCTTGGGTTCATATGTTTGTTTTGTTCTGTTATCCCATCCCTTAAAGCAGCCTTCGCCCAATGGCCCCTTTCTATTTTACTGAATTTTAAAGTCATCCTAATTTAGACACACAAACCTAAAGGCTTGATGTCAGGATCTATGTATAAAGACAACATGCAATGTTTGCCCTTCTGTTCTCCGTAATTTTTTACAGGTTTTATCCATTTACTTTCAAATTTCACTTTTCTTTACAGTATCTAAACAAAATATTAATATATACTATAATTTCATATATCTATTTACTATTCACTGATAATATCTGGGTTTATTTCATGTCCTAGCTGTTTTTGTTAATAGAGCGGCAATGAAAATGGATGGATGAATAGGTGTTTCTGTAGAAGGAAATAATGAGTCTTTGACTTATTATGTCCAGGAGTGGTAGAGCTGTATCATATACATCCTATTTCTTCTTTTAAGATTCTCATAGTATTTTTATAGTGGCTGTACCAGTTGTACACCCTAAACAACAGTAGATAATGATTCTCCTTTCTCCACATCTTTGCCAGCATTGCAATTTTTTTTAAAAGAAAGAGTTTTTTTTAAGTGTGTATGAGAGTTTTGCCTGCTTATATGCATGTGCACCACATGCATGCCCAGTGTCCATGGAGACCATAAAAGCTCTTTGAATCCTTTGGAACTGAAGTTACAAATGGTTACGAGCCACTCTATGGGCACTGGGAACTGAACCTGGGTTAGGATTGATATTTTAATTTTTTATTTTATGTATGTGGGGGGTTTGCTTGCATATGTGTCTGTGTACCATATGCATACAATGACCAAGGAGGCTAGAGGAGAGCTTTGGAGCCTCTGGAATCAGAGTTATAGATGACTAGGAGCTACTATGTGGGTGCTGCGAACTGAACTCCAGTGCTTCTGCAAGGGCTCCCAGTGCTCTTAACTCTTCAGCCATCTCCACCCCACATAGTACATGTTTTAACATCATAAACACTGCACACTGTGGATGTGCAGAGCATAAAGTATTGTTTTAAAGCATAGCGGAAGTTAAATAGAATTTCAATATACTTTTAATTTGCATCTCTATGGTTGCTAATGACATTGGCAGTACTCAGAAATTACTACACATGTGTATGTAGTTACCAAAGAATAAAAGTAATACAATTTATTAAAATTAAAGAATGAAATATAAAGCACAATTATTCGAAATAGAAAATCATCATTAAATACAGAAGAAACAAAAAAATCACTTTACAACAATAACAGAATAAACAGTTTTCATTAAAGCTGTATTTCAGGAAATCACATTTTAGTCATAGTAACAATAAACATTTAGAAAATTAGTGGGAAAACATCTCATGTATTATCTGTAAATATAAAAAATAGCAATGAGAATTCAAAATAAAGCCTTCACACAACTTCAAAACTTGTGCAACACTACATGAAGGAAATCATGAGCCTCCACTATAAAGAAAAGAGGGGGCTTCAAAAGTAGTATATTAATGTGTGTTTCTGAATTTGAAAATTTCTGTGTCCTAAATATTAAATATTGGGGCTGTAGAGATGGCTCAGCTGTTAAGAACTGAACTAGGTTCAGTTCCCAGCACCCACATAACAACTCATGGCTATCTATTCACTTCATTTAGAGAGGATCTGACACCTTCTACCGACCTCCTTGGGCACTACATGATGCACGCGGTTTATAGACATGAACGCAGGTAAGTCCACACATACATAACATAAAAATAAATAAAAAATTATATGTAATTATCTTAGCAATGACACTTTTCCAGTTGTAACAAAAGCACAATGATCATGCCCACAGGTAAAAACGAGGCCCTTTTCTGGCATAATGTCCCTTCAACTTAAATATCGAAATATGAATTCACATGCCCGTGTTTTGTTCTGTCAGGAATCTTCCCCTGCTTCTTTCTTCACCTGACTTTAAAAATCGTGCAGAACACTACAGTAAATTTTAGTATAGGAATGTATGGGATGCTTGTGTGTGTGTGTGTGTGTGTGTGTGTGTGTGTGTGTGTGTGTGTGTGTGTGTGATATTGTTATATTCTTTGTCTTTTATCTTCTGTACCTCAGTGTTAACCTGCAGGTGTGTCTTTGAAACACGCAGTGCCTGAAGAGGCCAGAAGAGGGCATCAGATCACTTGGAATTGGAGAGAGAGCATGTGAGTGCTGGGAACAGAGCAGCTGCAAGAGTGCTCTTAACCCCTGCGCTATCTCTTCAGCCATCAATACTACAAGTCTTAGCACTGTAAGAACTTCACTTTGTAGATATGCACAGCATAAATATAGCCGCGATTTTGCTTAATTATTAGCAGATTTCATACATACTTGTTCATTCATTTTATTATATGCAGACAATTCTAATTGTAATTATGTGCTTCCAAATTAAATATTGAAGTTTAAGGATGTTTTAGCATTTTAATGTATGAAATCAGAGGAGTTTTCCTCCTTCTGACCTGATATGTATTCAGAGAACACTTTGAATGAACAATGGAGACTATAAGGAAGCAAACCACAGATGTGAGGTTATTCTGGAAAAACTGCAATCATAATTTTAGGATCTGTACAATGCAGAGACAGAAACAATGCTAGAAAAAAGATGGGGACCCCAAAATTGATGACCTTCAGAGGCACTTCATCATCCATAGCATCTCTTCCCAACAAAATGGATCTGGAGTGCCCTTATCAATTCACCATAGAAGAATCCCCAGTGCATTGTAAGAGAGTAATGGGAAGGAGAGAAACCTGTCACCTGAATGCTAATTGGGTTTCTATATTTGTACAAATTGATGGCTGCAGCTATGCACAAAACAATTATGACCTGAAGTTAATATTAATTAGAGTCTCCTTGGCTAACGTTTTCCTCCTGGGTCAATACATTGTTAATTCTCTCAAGAGAAGGTAATTATTGTAGTGGTAACTGATGATGTTCGTGCTTGAGGTGGGTCGGAAGTACTCAGATGTGGTAAGGCCAACTAGGTTTGTAAATATTTCATAACGTCTAGAGAAATATGCAAAGTCATTTGTAAAGTTGGTTTTTATTTGCCTGAAGAAAAATTTCAGCTCAAAAGATGAACTTTCAGAAGAGCTGTGTGATATGCATACCACATAAGGTAACCTCAAAACATCTCTGTTTCCCAAATACAAGCAAAAAAGAAAATTCAGGTGGAACTGAATTATTTAAGTAACATAACCAAGTTTCTGCATTAAATTCAGTAAATTTCCAAACAGTATTTTTTATTCAAATGCTATTTAGAGAGTAAAGTGTGTTGTTTAAAGGTTGATAATAACATGTGGTCATTCTAATATGGCATAAAAGTCAGTGGGACAAACTCCTATTTGCACAGGATATTAATTCTCAGCACATGTGTATGCCAGGATGTGTACAGTTTGAAGAACTAGACCTTGTTTCTCATCCTATTGTTTAATTGCACTATTTCAGTTAGAAATAGAATGCATCTCTCTCATAAGCTACTTATCAATTTTCAAGTAGCCTGGGCTCATAGTTTCCAGGTGTGAAGGTCATAATTTAATCCCTAATATTCTTGCTCCTGATTCAATGTTTTCTCTCTTGAGTTTAACAGGGCTGTTGTGAAGCACAGCCCATGTACTGTTTATGAGTTTATTGAAATGGGCAATAGATCTTTATCTGTTTCTAAAAGACTGTTCCTTCTTTTTCACTCAAGGAATAGTATTGTTCTTCCTCCTCTGGCCTTCTAAAAGAGGGCTAGGAAATTCTTTTTAAAATATGGACATGAAGTTTGGAGGCAGACATGTTGAGGGTTCATAGGGGAACCAAGGAAGATAATGGGGATAGTTATGATCAAAATACACTGTATGCAGGCATGGGATTTTCAAAAAATAAAAACCATCCACATATAATAGATTTCTCAAACTTACTCATAAATGAACATTACATAATGAATGTGGCTTCATCAAGGGAATTTCTTGCTTACCTGTAGACACTGTCCAGTTTTATCAAATATTATTTTAAGAAATGCTTTCGTAGATATTATCAATTACACATTAGTTTATCAGTTAATCAGAAGGTATTTTAAGTCCTCAAGCTTACATCCTTACTAAAGTACTGCCAAGTTTATTGTCATAGAATATTAGGTAATATCCAAATTGTAGACAAGTTGTATCTGATCAAACATTTGAAATGTCACTATTGCAAGCCAAAGATGTACTGTTTAGAGGTCTTTTCTCCACTATGGTACTCCAAGTTGCTCATCTCCCTTCTCCTGACATCAGTTACTCTAGAGTTCTTGAGCAGCTGTCTTTGAATACCACAGAGTCCTTCTTCCCTTCAATCTTGCTGTAATTGTAATGGAATGAAGCCTCTCCTGATTTGAAAGTGTTAGACCTATTCATTTAGATGCTTTCTGTCACTCTTGTGTATAAGGCATCTGGATTTTACCCCCCAGAAAATTTGAACAGAAAGCATTGTGTCTGCAATGAGTCTCTCTTTCAGCAGGCCTGGCAAGAGCCCAGTGGCTAACACTCCCCAATTGGAATCTCCTCTTCTTTAATATACAGCTCATCCACTTACTCACCTGACACTATGCTAAGTCCTCCTTCCCTTCACTCATGGCTTTGGGAAGTATTGCAGTGAGTTTCTCCTGGAAAGAAGGGCCTAGAACTGTCACAACATGTCTATTCTCTTCTACTTTGAAGCTGTGCTGGGGGTAATACTTGGGAAGCCAAATTTGTATGGAAGGCCAGAGTATTGGAGGAGTCAAAGTCAACTGTTTTGGTCACCTGCCATTCTTCCTAGAGCTAGGAATGTAACCTCCTGGACAGAAGACAGCAATGGTGTGAAATGAAATCATGTGTTTTCAGGATGCCATACTCATGACCTAAGACCTGGCCATATTGAGAGCCACAGAGCCTTACAAACTTGAAGCATCACTTCTCCAGTCTCCCAGGGACACCCTTGGGAAGAAATGCTGTTGTAGTGGGAAAATGTCACTTTCTTTCAAACTTTAGTTTCTTTTTCTAATGAACTGTTGCAAAATGTGTAGATAATGTGATGTGTTACTGTTGGAAGATTCACTGTAGTTCAACTAAGTTTCCAGAGAAAACTTGTAACTAAATCAGGAGAGCCAAAATAGGCAGTGGAAAAAAAATCACCATTATAGTAACTTTGTAAAAGAAGTAAAATGCCTCACATGCCTGAGAATGTCTCCTTCCTATATAATAAAATTGGTAAAATACTTAAAACTTAAGTCTAGCTTACTAGATGGAGAGATTAATTTATATAACTGTTCACACAGAAATTAATTAGTTCACCACTGTATCACAGGTCTACATCTCATTAATTTACCTGAAGATTCAGAAATGAAAAGAGTACTTGCAGATATCATTTTTATATCAGAAGAGCAATCAGGAAAGCAAGCTGTTTGGAAGCTCAGAGAAGTGGACCTCCTAAGCATCAGACGTTAAAGGCACTCAGCTCACATATTATTGAAAAATCATTATTCTGAGATACTCACAGTAACAAGAGATGTCAGTGTTGAAGTGTCAATGTATTTATACTGACAGGCTCAATCACAATGGTGAGTATGTCTCTTGAAAAGGCATCAGGCTACTCTCCTTATATAAATGCAATGTGCACACATATCCACCAGGGGGATTATCCATCGTATGTAGTGTGGGAAATCATGGATGCTTCTAAGGAGGCTTTTTGCCCCTTTGTAGAACAGAAATAGAATTCAGAGTGTCATAAATACCTGGTAGAGGATTCCTTATTTGTGGCATTCTTATAGAAACACAACGAATATCCTGTTTTCTATTCTATCCAATGTAAATAAATAAAAGCCAGCTAAATATGAAAAAAAGCAAATTCTCTTATTAATATATTCTATGTTAAGAACTATGAAAGAATACAGGGAAGTAAATGTCAGGCTGCACTTCTATTAACAACCCAAAGAAATAGTCCTTTGATGGACACAGAACCCGGTGCTGCCTCCTGATCATGGGTGGGGTGATCACCACAGTCCTTCTACCAAGCCTGCCCCTGGGACTCTGGGATACTCACTGAGTTCTTCTATACCCACAGTGTATGTTTCAGTGAAAATCTCTCTCCCTTTCTGAAGCCTTCATTACATACAGCCACCTCACATGTCCACAGTCCTCCCCAGAATCATGAACTATTTATTTCAGATAGCAAAAACAAACAATTGAAAACCAGCTATTTAGATGATATAGGTTTAGATTCATATAAAATAGAATTAAGATTTCAAGAAACAGCACCTAAAATCATACACATCATAAATAATTTGTTTCAAATTAGTGCTAAAGCTACTTACCTACAACAGTTTTTGATGGCAGAGTATTTTTTTTTGCATGTGTTTTAACTAAATTAGGTCAGGAATAATTATACTGTTGCTACTGTTGTAGATTTAGATAAAAAGTGTCTGCCTAAAATTTGGGTTTCCAATCTGTAATTTCCTAATAAACTGCCAGCAGAGAAAATGAGATCAGCAGGCAATGTCCCTGCTCTGACTGAATGAATTACTGCATTACTGTGCCTCTGTTTAGGGTGATCCTTGTGGGTCAGTCACAGAGGAGGACAACAGAGGGACACATGGATGGATCATCCATGGATAGATAAAACTACCAAAGGAAGTTTTGAAAGTTTACACCTTCATAGAGATGGAACAAAATGCAAGAATTTCATAAGAAATTAAGCTGTGTCCTAATTCTTCTCACTATAACTAAGGAACATTTGATGCCTTTGTCTGAACCTGGGATAGCTATAACATGAAAGTGGACTTTGTTTGTTTCTTTTCTTTTGTATTTGACTTAGTGATAACACATGGAGAAATTAAGCTTGTACTTTCTTGGAAGCTGCATTTCTATGGACCACCTTTCAAGGAGTTGGGAGGGGATATGCTTGCTGCTACTCTGGGTAAAACAGAATAGCAAATTTTATCTAGTTATGAACACTATAA
The DNA here is from genome assembly GCF_903995425.1 of Onychomys torridus. NCBI lineage: Eukaryota > Metazoa > Chordata > Mammalia > Rodentia > Cricetidae > Onychomys > Onychomys torridus. The sequence goes on from NC_050459.1 coordinate 13,862,730, forward strand.
ACTAAAACAGTAAGTACATTTTCAAGGTACAGTGGGTAGTGCTGTAGTGGCACTAACCAATTACTTTCCTATTAAATTTAGGGCCTAATCCATGGGATGGAACCTATACCTGGCACAGTTATCAGGGTGAGGAATATGTGCCTAGATTGGTCAGTGGCTGTAGTTAGGAATATTCTGTTTTGTTCAGGGAGATAGATATGGATCTATTTTTCTTCTCCATACTGACATCTCATTATACCAGCACCATCTAGTGAAGATTATTTCTTTTTTCCATTGTATAATTTTGGCTTCTTTGTCAAAAAGCAGGTGTCCACAGTTGTGTGGATTTATGTCTGGGTCTTTGATTAGATTCCACTGATCCACCTATCTGTTTTTATGCCAATACCATGCAGTTTTTATTACTCTATCTCTGTAGCAGAGCTTGAAATCAGGGATGGTAATACCCCTGTAAGTTCTTTTTGGTGCAGTATTGTTTCAGCTATTCTGGTTTTTTTTTGTTGTTTTTTGTTTTTTGGGTTTTTTTTGTTTGTTTGTTTGTTTTTTGGTTTTTTTTTGTTTGTTTTTTTTTTGCTTTTCATATGAAGTTGAGTATTTTTCTTTCAAGGTCTATAAAGAATTGTGTTGAGATTTTAATTGGCAATTGCATTGGATGGGCAAATCAATTTTGGTAAGATGGTCATTTTAACTATGTTAATCCTACCAACCTATGAGCATGGCAGATCTTTCTGTCTTCTGATATCATCTCCAATTTCTTTCTTTAATAACTTGAGAGAGACTACAGGAATTGGGGGGCATTTCAGGGTCAGGTAAAAACCTGGCAAAAGGGAATCCCCCAGGGCTCAACAATAAATAGTCTGAACTGGCCAACTCCTGTTTTAAGGCAAGACTTCAAGTGGAAGGAATGGGAAACCAACCCAGCCACATAACCTTTGACCTACAGTCTGTCTTGGCTATAGGATATGCTGGGGTAAGAGTGGCCTACCAATTGAGGGAGTGGCCAACCAATGACTGGTCTAACCTAAAACCCATGCCAAGAGAGTAAGCTCATCTCTGACATTGCCTGGAGTGCCAGGACTCAGAGGTTAGATGGCCCAGAGTCCCAGGGTAGACTCAAACACAACTAAAGAAAGATATATGTCAATATAATGATGCCTAATTATATTTTGCTATACTCATAGATTGGTACCTAACCCAATTGTCATCAGAGAGGCTTCATCCAGCAACTGATGGAAACAGATGCAGGTCCACAGCCAAGCATTGGGAAGAGCTCAGAGAATCCTGCAGAAGAGGGGGAGAAAGAGCCAGGAGGGGCAAAGACATCGCAAGAAAACTCACAGAATCAACTAACCTGGGCTTATAGCACCCACAGAGACTGAGCTGACAACCAGGAAGACTGAATGGGACTGACCCAGGCACTCTGCATACATGTTACAGTTGTACAGCTTGGCCCTCTTGTGAGACTCCAAACAACGGGAGCAGGTCTGTCTCTGACTCTTTTACTAGCTTTTGGACCCTGCTCCTCATACTGGGTCGCCTTGTCCAGCCTTAATACATGGGGAGGTGCTTAGTCTTACTGCAATTTGATATGCCATGCTTTGTTGCTATTCATGGGAGACCTACCTTTTACTGAACAGAAATGGAGGAGGAATGGATTGGGGTGTGGGAACAGAGGATAGAGTTGAGGGGCTGAGAGGAGAGGAATGAAGGGAACCTGCAGTCAGGATGTAAAATAAAAGTAAAATAAAAAATAATGTGCTATTATTCTGCTAAATGGACATAGTAGTAAAATGACTCATAATGACTTATTTCTATATCCATAGACTAACGAATCTTTCAGCCCTCACCAGAGAAGCATTTCCTTGCAGCTAATGTCAATTAACACACAAATGGTCAATATGCAGAGAATAAGAGGAGACTGTGGATTAATCTATCTTAAATCAGACATACATATCACAGCCGGAGACCACTGAAGGAGAGTGGGTGGAAAGGCTGGAAGAGCCAGAGGTTGTGGGTGACTACAAGGAAAGAGTGTTTTTCAGATAAAATAAGGCAGATGCACATGATTGAGATTGCTGCCTAAGACCTGAAAGCTCAAACCAAAGGATATCCCAGCATTCCCTACCCCTAGCTGAGGAGCTCTTGACACTTGATAGCTGAGGGGACAGGGAGTGTACAGTTTCTTAAAGATGTGTTCTGTTGCTACATCTGTTTGGAGAGCCCCTGGCAGTGGGTCCAGGACTTATCCTGGGTACATGAAATGACTTTTTGGAACACATTTCCTAGGGTGGGATACCTTGTTAAGTCTTGACACGCTGGGGGCGGGGGCTTGGTCACATCTCAATTTAGTATACCAGACTTTGTTGACTCCCCAAGGGAGCCTTACCCTCTCTGAGGAGTGGATAGGGGTGGGATTGGGGGAGGTGGAGAAGGGGAGAAAGGGAAGGAGGGGCAACTGGGATTGGTATGTAAAATGAAAAAAAAAAACTTAAAAAGTAAATTTAAAAAACAAAAAGATGTATCTCCTGGTAGGTTGATCACTTTCTTTGGTAGGGTCTACACCTAAGACAACCAAGAGTCAGCACATTTGGATGGATTTATGAAGAGGGATTTGTCAAAAGAGCTAACAAGAAGATTGATGGATAAGGAGATAGGGGTTGATGTGGGAAGAACTGGGGGAGGAGGGAGTGAAAATACATTATATGAGATTCTCAAAGAATCAATAAAAATGTGATTTTAAAAGCTGGTGATGACAGTTTATAAGCAGGCGTATAAAACATGCAACACAAATAGACCCATATGTCACAAGAAAGCAAGCTCATGCACTGCATTTTCATGTTTAACAGAGATATTTCAAGAGCATACCTGTGGAAGGGCACATCCCTGAAGACATAAAACCGGTCTTTCATACATGAAAAGATAATTGATTAAATCACAATGAGAATTTTTGACCTGGTCCACAAATACTTGTGAGTATATATAAATCATCTCTAGCTTTCCCTTTCATGTCAAGAAATAGCACATTTACTGAATAAGTAGATGGATTTGTGGTTCATGTCAAATAGTCTCTGAAACTTTGAAGATCACTTTTTTTCTTGTTTTATAATTGTCTATCTCGCATAGGAAAGTTCTAAGTTTTCTAAGAGGCTTATTTTGAGATGTTAGTGAAATTAATCACAGAAAATGTTCAATCCAATTTTTAGTTAAGTAATAAATTCATTTTTTAGTATATTTATCCTTCAGATGACCAGAATTTCAGATGAATTTTGTTTAGATATTTTAGCTGGAAACCATAATCAAGCTCTATGATTCAGCGATTGTTAAGTGTCAGGCAGGCAAGTGTTCAGTTAAGAGGTGGCACCCACAGCTACAGTATCAGGAGTCAAATCCCAACCACTTGGTAGGCAGTGGGATCTCTCTGCCCCTTGGTTTCTCCTGTGGCAAGTGGCAAGTCTGTCAGTCCCATTCCCAATGCTGTTAGCACAAAGCTGCTAAAGCTACCCTTGACATCACATGCTCAGCGACTTGTCACTTGTTCAGTACCTGTGGTCAGTCCATCTGCATTTTTCCTTTTACATAGAGCTCTCCAGTTCCACGGGAAATGTTTGACAGGATGCTCCTACAAGTGTTAAAGGTAGCAGCACATCTCCCCCTGTTGTAACCAGCATGCCACTTTAGAGACAATTACAGAATAATGGTAGAGCACAACTTCCTTCTAACATGCACTTCACTCATGATGCAGAGATTATTAAAGAGTCTTTATACTGTCGAATTACAAGACATTCTAGTGCCTAAGAGTGTGCAAAGCAAAACTGGGTGTCAACAGAAAACCAAAGGGAAAGTATTTTGTGGTTCACTCCAGAGGTATGAGTCAATAAGCTTTGGCTCAGTCCTAGAATTCGCTCAGCTGCTGCCACCAGCGATACTTTGTGAGAGGACTCAGCTGACACATGTGGAAGGACAGGTGATTTAATTGATCACTTTCGGCTTGTCTAATTCATAAGCATGAAGTAATATCATTTAGTTTTAGTTATATCTTTATGTGGCAGTGCCAATGAGTGAAGTACAATGAAGTCAGAAGAGGGCATCAGATTCCCTAGGACTGGGGTGGCAGCCAGCACTGAGCCGCTTAATATGGGTAGTAAGGCCCAATCCAGGTCTTCTGCAAGAGTAGTAACTGATCCTAACTATTGAGCTATTTCTCCAGCCTCTAATTGGAGATTTTTAAACATACTCAATTTGGTCAAAGTTTTCCTCGTGCCCCAGAGCATCAAATGTAACACTGATGCTGAGCCTAATTTCAGGGCATTAGCTGAAACGTCAGTCATAGAGCCATCCTATGAAAATCTGTCTGAGCACATCACACATGGTAGCAATGAGTCAGTGTATTGACTTTCCACCACTTAAGATTAAACAGATTGTTTGTGTTGTTTTCCCTCTTAACCCACCTGTAATTGAATCTAGTCACTCCAAGGAGCACCTCAAGTTCAGAAGCCAACATGTGTCACATTGCATGGCCTACGTTTCTAAGTTGCCTTGTTAACAGGACATCAGAAATTGTTGGAGCTTTCCATCACTTGGGGAAATCATTGTTTCCCTCAACAAAATGTATAGCTATCTTACTTTGAGTCACATCTCAGAGCTTTTATCTCTGGCTGACCAGAGCACCCAAGAGTAAAGCTACCAGATTTCCCCCGAATTGTTGTTCTCTATATTTTGGCCACAGACATATTTTCTCTTCTATAGCATAAACCAAAATGTGTGCAGCTGAGTGGCATGTGCACAGCAGGATACCAGTCATAAATAGTTAGCTAAGAGAGTTTCCACTGGATGCCATAAAATGACTTGCTCTGAGCACTTTGTTAATTGGTGATGCAGATGATAGAAGACACGACCTCCACTTTATAACGATAACACATTATATTCACCAAAAGGGTAAGTTTTACAAGCTGTATTTTGTCTGACTCCCACATCTAGTTTCCAAGTTAAATTTGTGTCTTGCTCACCTTTTATTGGTGTTGCTAAGTAAATAGGGAGGATATTAAAGTTCTGGAACTCCCACCTGGTATTTCATTGAAAATAGGAACAGGAAGGTCGGAAAAAGATGCTTAGGTGCATGTTTTGCGGTGGATGGATTTCGCTGTGGAGGTTAAAGGATTCACTTTTAATGTTTCACATGAAAGGTGAATGATTGTGAACAGATTGTTCTCTGCGTTCAGTACAGCATCCTGCACTTACAGTTTCACAAGATGGTCATGGACAGATGGAGGATGGAATGCCATACCACAAACAGTACACCTGCACCAGGAAGAGATTAAGGTTCAAGAGCTTCAGGGATTTTGGCTAAATAAAAAAAAATATCTTTTTAAAACTCATAAATTAATGGTATTGAGAGGAAAAAAAAAACTTAGAAATGAAAACCTGTGCAGAAATAATAAACCTTTTGTGACCACTTCCTAGTAACAATGTCCACCATAGTTTTATTCACATCTGGTGAGAATATGATTAGGTACATCCATATGGAAAATATCTCAGTACTAAACTTGGAACCCTGAAATGTCTTGATCACTGGAAAAGTTGAAACAGCATTTTGACGACAAGTCCTATATCTAAGAAAAGATATGTCAGATAATAAAGGTACTTTTAGAAAAAGATTAGGCAAATTCACGAATATGAAATCAATTGATAGCTCAGTTCTGGTGAACATGGGGGCTTTTATCACATGTAAACTTCCAAAGCCACGGGACTCCAATGGCAGCATTTAATCACTAGCATCTTGGGCTGAGGTCCTGCAAGACAGGACCAGGAGTTAAGTGTGACAGACAAGCACACTTGTCCCTGCACTGACAGATTTCTCTATAGATTCCTTATGGGATGAAAAGAGTTGAATTCACATTTGAATTGCAGTAAAACTGGATTGTGCTTCTAGGACAACAGCTCTGAAAAAGAGAATACTCACCGGGGCCGTTGACCTGCCCACACAGAACCCCTGTGTCCACACTAGAACCACAGATCCACAGGCACATGTTTATGGTTCTTGTGTTAAGAATGACATCTTCTAAACTGCTCTGAACACATGGCCAGCACCCAGGGCTGGATAAGGCTCAGTAATAGACCCCAAGGGTATGGATGGCCTCAGGAGCTCCATTCTCTTGTTGACCTTGACTGGCCTGTAAACTCCTAGGCAGTTTTACTAGCATTTCATTGTGAGTAGAGTTAGGGAATTTAGGCTTACATGTATGTTTGTACCTACAGACATGTCAATATATGCGATAGGTATCATCTCAGGTAAACATCTTCACACACACTTATTCTAGCAACAGCTATTGCCCTCTTCAGCAAATGTATTAAACACGAGAGGTTAAATCTAAGCGTTGTACACAGTAACCTGCATAAGAAAAGTTCACACTGTGTGTTATAACTAGGCAACGCAGAGTGTTTGATTCTGTCAATCACAGCAGATTTCAACATAGGGTTTCTGAAGGAGAAAACCTAATGGCACAGTCGAATGAGGTAAAGGAGAAGGCAGCATGCCTGGCCATGCATCTCTGATGATACAAAAGACCCAATGATGCCAGCAGCTGTCAGTGACAATGTACTGAAAGCAGATGTCACCAGCACCAGCAGCATGCGTGCTGTATATTCTTCATTAGTCCCAGACACAAATCACTAGACAGGCACATTGGAGCAGACATGTCAAAGATAGCTCATCCTCATGTGGACCTATCATCTGTGGCCTCTGCTGTCTGGAACACTGGCTGCAGCTGGAATGACAGTCATCAGCTGAGTCAAAAGAAAGACAACATGTCTCCCAAGATTCTCTTGAATGGCTAAGAGCTTACTTTTTCTTCTCAGTAGAACAGATGTATGTTTAGAAGTGTAGATTTGTATTAAGAAATGTATATATATATATATATATATATATATATATATATATATATATATATAAAACAATAATATATTTTAAGCAAGAATATCCCCATCAAAGATTTCTTCTCCCTTTTTTAATTAGTCATTAATTTTGAATTTCATTATATTTGATATTATCATACTTTTTCTCATAGTTTAATATATAAAATTTATTTGAGACAGTGGAGACATGATCACATTTTAGAAAACAAAAAAAAATATTTTCCAATAACAAAAATGTGAGCAGACAGGGTACACTTAATTTTCCATGCCTTCTAAGAATTTGAAATGGAATCACACTTGGATGTAGCTATACAAACAAGAAGAGAAGGAAATCTGATTGGTGTATTCCTCTTACTCTATTCTTTGTTATGCCCTACCTATCTGTGGAGAAAAAATAACACACACAAGCAATTTTTACACTGGTTATATCTACATATAAATACAATTAAGACCACAGGCTGCAGGTATTCCTAAACAAAAGGAAAAAAAAAGTCCCAGTACTAGGGGAGTGATATGATGTGGTGATAATAAATAAGGCTAAGCTGTCAGACTCACTGAGGGGCTGCAACTATAAGACTAAGCATGCCTGGGGTAGACCAGAACTCTCCTGGAGCAAGTAGTGGTCAATCACTGATGAAAATCCACAGTGACTGCATGTGAACAAAAGAAAGTGGTAAAAGCAACGTTAGTAACACACATGTAACTGTTTGCAGGTGGATTTGAATATATAGCTCATATAAAAATATTACTGACAACCTTGTTTTACATCTGTTTTCTGTTCTAGTGTACATTTATCCCACAAGAAAGGCCTTTTTGGTACTTTTCATAAAATTTATAATTGAAAAGGAGAGACACTTAAGCTTTCACAAAGCTTTGATATTTACCTCTCAATTGATTAAAGTTAGTAAGATATATTTGATCCTTTTATTCCTCAGGTGGATCTCAAGTCCTCTGCAGCTACCTGAGGTGAGGGTGAGCTTGCTGAGAGGTGCAGATATGTGTGAGTCCTTCACTGACCCATAGGTGGTGCTAGGGCCCCAGTAAGTGTCTGATCATTTTGCAAGTTTCAGATTAAATGTGAATAGATAGGATCTTATATAATCAATGTGGATATAACTTAACCACCTAAAGTATGGTGTGTACAACAACCCTCAGCAGCATCGGAGGAGAAGAAGAGAGAAGAGAGAGACGGACAGATGATGACAACTTAAAAGGCCTGTGAGATTGGAGAATAAAACCGTTCCAGAGCTTCATCCAGCCAGGTGGTCTACGCTAAAGCAATTCTTTAAATTCATATATTCAAAGCTGTGGAACTAAAATGTGTGAATTTGCAAATAACATTATCCTGCTGCCAGGTCTCAGATTTACACTTGGTTGGCTTGAAGTGGTCAGCAAGAGGATGTCCTCTCAGGATGCAAACAGGGTTGATTTCCGATGATGATAATCAGTGAGAGGAGTCAGGATGTTGTGCATGTTGTCTTCACAGTGTTGTTTGTTTGAGCAGTGGGCAGGGAGGGGGCTGGATTGTGACAGCATGATAACAGCTCATTTATAACCTCACACTTTTAATTAGTGTGCAGATAGCTTGTTTAAATGGTAATATTCCCAGAGATTTCTGTAGTAATTAAACTTCATATTGGAGTCAGATATGGATCAGATTCAACGAAGAATCATCCAAGATCTGACAAGCACCTTCACTTTCCAAGCGTTCAGAATGCATTTTAATCAATGGTTTTTGTGCTACAGTTTCATGTTTCCTACACAAACATTTTAATTGCAAATAAAGGCCCGTGGTTTCAAAGAGTCTTATTTTCATCCTTTGTCTTCCTTTCTAATCTTTCTATCACCCCCTTCCTTCCTTCCTCTCCTTTTTTTCCCTACTGGGGATTGACCTAGGGCCTTCAGCATGCTCCATGGTTGAATTGCACTCCCCCACCCTTTTTATACTTTGAGACAGCTCCTCACTAAATAAATTTTTTTTTATTATGTAATGTCTTCTTTTCCTCATTTGAAAAATAAATTTCTTGCTTTACTCTGTGTGCATATACATGGGGTGTGTGTGTGTGTGTGTGTGTGTGTGTGTGTGTGTGTGTGCAGGCATGCAAGCCAGGGCACACCCACTGAGCCATCTCCCTAGCCTCAGCCTTTTGTCTACTTTTAAAATGTCTGACAATGAGATTCAGTCTTTTCTTTATGGAACTCTTACATTGTGGAGCAGATTTTTAAAGTTGCTGCTGGTAATTACGGATAAAAATGCTTAAAAAACCAGTTTAGGCATTGAAAGTCTTTCAAAATTATTTTTCAGTTATTTATAAAAATGATTTCTTTTTCTACACTTGGACTGTAGATACCCACCAAACAGTGTACATGGAGGATTTTTTTATGCAAATGATCTGCCCTGCAAGGCATCTGATTGTGTTCATTTCTTTGCGGTTTGCGCCATCCTTATTCTCATCATGCAGAAACACAAATGTCCTCACCGAAGAGAGTGCAGGTGGATCATGAACTGAATTCATTAGCAGTGCAGATTCTTTCATTGGGTACAAATGCTTTCCATATGTAAATTACTCTTTGCATTCTTCCCTCCCACTTGGTACACTTATATTTTTCTGGTTTTCTGCCCGGCACTTTTCACAAAGGAGAGCATATTATAGAACTCACATTTAGCAGAGCTCCAAAGCTGTAACATGTAGACAAGGAAACTGAGTCAACAAGGGCCTCCCAGATTTCCATATGACACACAGTTGGCTAATGTCAAATGAACAGGTGTGGTGCCGTTTCTGTATGTTCATTTTCAGTTTGCAGAAAGTAACTTTAAAACAATATCTAAAACTCTATTAACGTCTAAATATATTAAAATCTGAGAAAACAAACTTAAACATGTCAGTACCTATTCATCAGTAACACTCAAGCCCTATACAAGCACCAATGGTCCCCTCAATGACCTGGCCTTTCAAAGGTACAGAACTATCATTCCAGAACTCCTTAAATCTATCACTACTCACTACAGCCACATTTTTCACGAGAGCCACGGATACCAGGAGAGGAACCTGAGCCACATCTTGATGTTGCCATGTGGAATGCTTCTAACTTGTGGCTTTGGTCTATTTTGTTGTCAAAACATGCTAGGTTGTGGGTAAGGGCACTCGCTATGAAAGCTGACAATTACTAACCAGTCTAAACAAAGCATTAGCCATTCTCAAGGCAAGAGAAGAGACTCAAAAGGAGAACAAGAGTCTACAAGGATGGACAGCAGGTCAGGGGTTACTGAGATACACAGGGCAGGTACACAAGAGAACAGATGGTCCAGGGCAGTGCCAACCCACACATGTTTCGTGTCCTGCAGAGTAGGTGGAAGAAAAGAAAATGACACAGGTGACAGTATACTTTTATGGCTCTGGAAAGGTAGAAACTGGAGGATCCCTGGATTTGAGAATTCAGCTATCCCACATGGCAAGCTGCAGGCTGGGGCTAGATCTGCCACACACAGCAAGGTGGGTGATTTCTGAGGAAAGATACCTCAGATTGACCTTTCTGTCCTCCAAATAAATGTGCATATGCAAGGATGTGCACTCAAACACACCCATCCATACCCACTCTCAGTACACCAACAATCATACACACACACACACACACACACACACACAGTACATTTTTACAGTTTCAGAGCTTAATTTCAATTTCCAATACTCAATTAGCTGTAAGAACCTTGGCAAAGGTTTCTCACCTTACTGAACGGCAGTCTCTTATCTATACAATGGGATCTGCTGCACATGACAGTGTAACCTTTATACAATGGAGTAGAGTAAGGCTGGTGTGGGGGATATATCAGGTATTAGCTTTGCTTTTCTGTGGATATCTTCTTACAAATGAAGGTTGCCCAGAACTTTTTACCACACAGATCTCATTTCATTTATATGTTTCGCGCCCAGCAGTGGCTGTGTTAAAATTCAGTATGCTTGTATCCAATCTAGTTCCATTACACAGCCGACAAGCTGCACCATTAAATGGCATTCCGTTCTTATTTAAATAATCACATTACACTGGGAAGCCACGTGCTTTCCTTTACTTTATATTCTGTGTGTGAGACCCATCTGAAATGAAACCTCATGCCATTGGTTTGAGGGGGTAGGGGTATATTTTTGGCTGTGACTCTTGAGACAACTTTTTTCAGTGGAATTGTCCAGATGAAAGTATTATTCTAGATGACAGGGAAGTGGGTGACGCAAGTGGATCGAGATGGAGGCAAGTTCTTGGGCAGGGATCTCTGTTTCACAGGTTGGCTCCTCTCTGTGGATGAGGCTCCTTTGCTGGTGCTGAGGATGGGGTTAAGGAACTAGGCAGTGTCTTTCCATGAATGCAATGCATTCTTAGCTCCATGAATCTCTAGATCAGTGGTTCTCAGTTGTCCTAATGCTGCGGATCTTTAATACAGTTCCTCAAATGTGGTGACCCCAACTGTAAAATTATTTCATTGCTACGTCGTAACTGTAATTTTGCTACTGTTATGAATTGTAATGTTAATATCTGTTTTCAGATGGTCTTGGGTGACCCCTATGAAGGTTCTTTGACCCCCATTTTGGGAACTGCTTCTCTAGAATACCCATGAACTTTCCTGACCCAGTAGTGCAGCTGGGCCTTGGGCTTCTGCTGGTCCTATTAGGGTTCTGGGGGTCAGTGCAGATCTGTGGAGCACAACGTCTAGCCTCTTCCCACTATGCTCATCTAATTTCAGATAAGGGCATGTGTCCCTGGCTATTTTAACCAGGAACACCATCTATTTGTGGATTCTTCCTGCCTATAAGGTGATCCCACTGAGCTGTTGGAAATAACTCCTGTACAGCTCCTTAAAAGGCCCACCGCTGCACTATAATTACATGTGAGGGCTGAGTCACCTTTACCTCTGACGTGAAGAGGAGGTCCTCAAGCTGGCTCTCCCTTAGCTGGAGTGAATTCATAGCTAGGTCCCTAGTCCATAAAACCATAGGGAAATGGTATTCTTCATAAGATTGCCAAGTATATAAATGAAAAGCTCACATACAGTATTAGCTTTTTCTTGGTTCTATAAATGAAATCAGCAGGGTGTCAATGCTGCCCCCGATTTCATAGTCTAGCTCCCCTGTGAAGCCCAGCTCTATTTCCCTGCCCTGTGATCCACTTGTGTGTTATTTTTATTTGGTGAGAGATGTCTGTTCCTAGGGATGACTGCTCTTGTGAATATGATACAGTTTGGTGTCCCATGGGTCGCACTTCCCCTGTGACTTAACACAAAGCTGCTGTCCTTCAGAAATGGCTTCAGCTGAAAATTGAAGGAGGAGCATGAAGACAGCATGCAATGGATTGTAAGCATAGCCAATGAATTCGCATCTCTTTGAACAGGCAGGTAAGGTATAAGAGGGAACAGCCCTTCTCAGAGACTCTGTGGTATTGTTGGGGGAGAGTGTAGACCCCAGATTGGGTGATTCTCGAAGCAGGTCCTGGGGATGCCATTCCTGCCTTCATCACTGTGAGAATCTCACTTGGCTGACATAAATCTAACTCTCTTCTTTGAAATAGCATACAACTGTCTTCACCTCATAGGAGCATGGGGAGACAAGAACCAAAGAAGCCTGGGAGACATTTTGCCTGATCCCAGGCAAATAACACATGCCACACACCAGTCTTCTCTCCCACCTCCTGTTTGGCAGGAAATGTTTCCTAACACCATCTTTGGTTTCTGGTATTAGTTCTTCCTAGCTTAATATGACGCACCAGTTATACAGTGCCCACTTTATTTCATTACAGACACTGGCAGAGTTGAAGCAACTTGTAAAAGCCAAGGAAACATATGCCCACAGAGTCAGTGCTGAGAACTGGAGTTGTCATCCACAATGAACGACTAAATTTCACTACAAAAGTGGGAAATTGATTAAGGTAATGATACCTAAATATTAATAATGTAGGGAAGGAAATTTCTCTTCTCCCCATAGGAATGAGGATTAGAAGTCTTCAGGATGGAGTCTATGGAAAAGGAGTCTGCACATTTTACAACTAAACTTTAATAACATTCACAAGCTCATTAGAGGTCTTAGTTCTACTTACTGCCTGGAAACTTCTAGAATCTTTCCTTAAACACAAATGGAGTTTGTGTTTCTGTGTATATGTTTATTTTCAGACAAATCAATGACATTTGACATTTGGGAATTTGTGGTGGGTATTGTGTTCCCTGAAATATTGTGTGTTCCCTGAAATAAACATATCTGCGGTCAGAGAACAGACAGCCACTAGAACAAAGCCAAAAATGGTGGCTAGAAAATGGGAAGAGTAAGCCATAGCAGAAGTTGGGCGGTGGTGGTACACGCCTTTAATCCCAACACTTGGGAGGCAGAACTAGCTGGATCTCTGAGTTCAAGACCACTTTAGAAACAGCTAAGCATGGTGTCCCATGCCTTTAATCCCAGAAACTCAACCTTTAATCCCAGGGAATGGGGGCAGAAAGAGAAAGGTATATAAGGCGTGAGGACCAGGAACTAAGTGAGGAAAGCATGTAGTTAGTTAAGCATCTGGTTGGTTAAGCGTTCAGGCTTTGGAGCAACACAGTTCAGCTGAGATTCATGTGAAGGAGGACTCAGAAGCTTCCAGCCTGAGGAAACAGGATCACCTGAGGAACTAGCAAGGTGAGATAGCCATGGCTTGTTCTGCTTCTCTGATCTTCCAGCATTCACCCCAATAACCTGCCTTGGGTTTGATTTTATTAATAAGAACTTTTAAGTTTCCTACTACAGGAATTGACTTTACTTTTGCCAGTTCATGAAAAACTACAAAATCACAGAGAGCATAATGTGAAAAGGTGCTTTCTCCAGACTACACTTCTTCACCTTTGATATTAAAACTGATAAGCCAAGGACATGGCTAATCCCGGAACCTGAAACTCACCCTGTGTGGGCCATGCAAGATACAAGGTCCCCTTACTGTGGGAGCTAGTCAGGAGTGGGAATAAATGCTCACACTACTTTTGAACCCCAGGGTCCAGGCAGTAGACTTCATATAAATGCAGTTAACTGCTCACTGAAGCCTGCAGTAGATTTTTATGCTTCATCAAGGTACTTCCCAAAAGGAAGCAAGGCTAAGAGCTGCCCAAGGTCATGGAGCCAGTCAACATAGTGAGTTTGGATCAGGGCATTTCTACTGACCTCATTCTGTCCTGAAGAATGTACGCTGGGGGAGTGTCTGTCCTGCCCCTGGATGAAACAGGGCAGTCTTCAGACTTCTGAGCTACACTCAAACCAAGTGTCTCATGGCATTCTTAGTGGTACACCATTTCTTTATCCAGACATCAAAAGTAGAGACCAAATGGGAGAAAAATATAGGGTCTAATTCAGAATTTTCCATCATCTTAACAAGTTTCCCAGAGGCAAGAAGTTTGAACAGAGCACACATACCCTATTTTACTGAGTCTTAATTTTGCCCATTTTTCTGGCCATACATTCCATCCCATCAAAAAAATGGAAAAGAAAGATCGTGGAGAAGAAAAGTCATCGCTGGTATAAAGAGACGGTGGAGTCCAGTCTGCACCAGGAAGGACTGATTATTTTCACACATTCCTGAGCCATCCATTTAGGGAAATTAAATCTCTCCTGTGATGTGGGTAAGGGGCTTCCTGGGATCAAGCACTCCCCTCTCTGAACTGACCCTAAAGGGTTCACATCAAAACATTGATTCTACAGAGCAAACTTGAAATATACCATATAACTATCCTGTAGTGATCTCTGTTCTGTTCACTCCATCTCAAGAAGGTCTACAGCAGTACAGCTCTATCTTGTGCTCTCTGGGTGCTGAGGGAAAAAGAGAATACAGAATGGCTCTAGGCCTCTCAGATACTAGGTACTGTATTCTTACAATTAAAGGACATATCTACAGTTGTCTGAACTTAGTTGGGACACCTGAGGTTTAAGTTAAATGGTCCTGACACCCAGTTATCCATACCAAAACCCTCTCTACAACTTTGTAGCCATGATACACTCTTGTATTGGTTTACAAGGTAAGTCTTCTGTAGTATATTTCAGATGGTTGTGTCACTACTTTCCTGGTGGGTCTACCTGTCCACTCACACTGCTCATGGCAAGTCCTAGCAAGTCACTAAGACACTGCAGGAGGATATGGAGACACTATGTGATATATTAAGATTAAATATTCATTCCCTAAGATAGTCTTCATTGTCTCCTAGACTGATTTGGAATCACCAGAAGACTGATTGTGAGGTTATTTTTAGAGAGGTTTAACTGAGAAAAGAAGACCTATCCTTACTGTGAGTGGTACCATCCTATGCACCATGTCTTTCCTAGGGTTTCTATTGCTGTGATAAAACAACATGACCATAAGAAACTTGGAGGAGTAAAAGGGTTACTTTTCTTACACTTCCACACACAGTCTATAACTTAGGGGAGTCAGGGAAGGAATATGAAGACAGCAACTGAAGCAAAGACTATGGAGGAGTGCTGGCTTGATCCCCATGGCTTTCTCAGTATGCTTTTTTTTTTTTTTTTTTTATAGAACCCAGTACCAGCTGCCTAGTGGTGGGTCCTCCAATATCAATCATCCAATGAGAAATTACAGATTTACCTACAGTTCAATCTGGAAGAGACTTTTTCTCATTTGGAGTTTCTTCTTTCCACATAACTCTAGCTTGTAACAACCTGACTTAAAAGTAGCCAGCACAGGCCAAGATCATCTAATGAAAAGTGGGGGGAGGCATTCGAACACCTGTGCTCATCTCACTCTGCCTCCTGATTACAGACACAATGAGTTCACTTGCTGAGATGCCTTTCCCACCACGATTGACTGTAAACCCTCAACCAGCAACCCTTTTTTGCTTAAGTTGCTTATCAGGCATTTTGTTCCAGCAAAGAGAAAAATAATACATTGTCTCCAATAATGTTTAATGCCCCCATCTTCTAGTATGCATAAATTGACACAAGTTGTTTTGTAGCTACATAAAATTGTAATTTAGGCATAAAACTAAATTCAAAAATACACTGTCATCTTCTACCTTATCTACTCAAGCAATTACTTCTATATTGAAAATGAAAAATGATGTACAGGAAGACAACAGTGACACCAATTATCTTTGATATAATAATAAAAGGTAAATTCCCAAAATGAATTTAGAAATCATACTGGGGAGATGTATACTATTGCTGTTTTTGTATGTTAGTCAGTTTATGAGACAGCCATTGGGTGTTCCTGGTTTCTAAGTAAACACCCATTCATTCTCTGTGTATAAATTCTCCATCATCGATTAAGAAGCTTCTCAAGATGGCTTTATCTATGTCCTCCCATTCAACATGCATGCTGCAGGAATCACATGGCATTTAAAACACATTTCAATAAAAAATGAGTTCACTAATGTCTACCTCTCCACTTTATATTTGTAAATTCCCTGATGACTCCTCTGACTTTAAGAAGAAGGAAAACCAGAAGCAAAAGATCAAAGAAGACTGTTCCCTGTTCCTCTAGCTCCATATTTTGAGTCATCACAAACGCACAGAATCCAAATTTACAAAATTTTGTTGTTGAGAATTATAGTCACATTATACCTTGGTTTCAGTACCAATTTCAATTACAGAGTAATGGGTGATTGGTGAATAAGAGATGCTTTAACCTACCTTCCTATCACTCAGAATGTGTGGTCAGTACATTAAATTTTCCTTGAGACAAAAATTCATCATAGCTTTTAATTTATCAGCAAATATTATTTGAAAGCCATGTGAAAATTATCCTTTCTGACTGAGTCTCCTACACTTTGAATCTCTGTAATTCTAATAGAAAATCATGAATTCCACTAGACTACTCTTCTTCCATCTCCAAAGTTAAAAGCAATACTATTTCATCTTTTTCCAACTAGTTTAGTAAAAGTATATGCAGGAATGTCAAAACAAGAGCTCCTTAGAACTACTGTGCAAAACGTTATGATCCAAATGACAACTCAGTCTTGTATTTAATTTTGTGTAGGGAAAATCCAGCTTCAAATATTTCTGGGTTAGTTGTCTGTACTTCTTCAACTAATACAGTGAGTGTGTGGAGGTGGATGTTCCAGATTATCTCTTGTATGGATCCAAACTACAGGAATGGAATTCTAACCAGAGAAAGCAATTTTGAAGTAAGAATATACTTGTACATATATTCCACTGCTGAATAAGAAATCTACAAGTTCGGGAGGCAGATCCAGGCAGATCTCTGTGAGTTCATGGCCGACCTGGTCTGCAAAATGAGATCTGGGACAGGCACCAAAACTACACAGAAAAATCCTGTCTGGAAAAAACAAGCAAGCAAACAAACAAACAAAATATAGAAATCTATGAGTAATCAAAGGGGTAAATATAGATGAAAAGCCAAGAAAATGATGCATAGAAAATAATGAGGACACATTAAATAATATTAAAATAAATTCAGGACACACATGCAGTTCTGTATCCACAGAGAAGAAGTCTCCAAGTTCAAAACACAATCTCTCCAACTCAGCTGATAATGATAGGCCATAGGATACTCTGTTCCCTTATCCCATGGGCTATATTTTGATCATGATCCTTTTCTTTCACAAAATACAATGTACTTCTGTTTACAAATGAGAAATTTTCTAGTAGAGGAATAATACCAAAGCTAATCTGCAATGCTTACCTCATCCAACCATGATGTCTTTCCAGGTGATGTATGTCTTTTTGAAATTGCAGCCTCTGTATGGGACTACCTGAATGGCAGAGGGTCCCTCAAAGTCTACATCATCAAATTCATGAACCCACCCAATTCAGGCAAATAAAAAATTAAAGTTATAGAGGTCAGTGGTGCTTGAGGGCTCACCTTTCAGAAGACAAAGGAATCTTTAGTTCTTACATTTCATACAAGGCATGTGTCATTTTCAAAAGCATCAACTACTCTAAAATCAAATCTTTTCTTTAAGCTGAACATATGTTCTGAAGGGGTGGATATTTCATATCAGTTATGAACAGAATTTACTGTGATTTATGGAAAAACAAGGCACAAAGCTTGTAGGCAAAAAGGATGCCCACACAGAGTTTGGAATGACATCATTTATTTGTTTTTTGTTGAGTAGATTTTTGCCTGAATATGTAAGAGTTGGACACTCGATCAAACAATTAAAACATTTAAAGGATGCACACAAAAACTCACTTAAGTCCCAGGACATATATCTATCAAAAGTGGATAAAACTTGTTAGCCTCAGTTAGATCATAGATCTTATAAGGGACATTTTTATTTATGTGGATTGTTTTACTTTGTTTCTTAAGGAGTTTTAAGCAAGTAGGTTCATTTGTACAATGAATTAATATTTTTGTAAACCCTCATTAATGGGACATACTAATAAAAATGAAACAAATGAGAGATTGGTAATACATATTACATCATATTGATAATTTATGTAATTATATATTGTTACATAATTGCTAATATAATATATAGATTATATTAGAAAATTTTAAATGGAAAATGAAGTATGTCATTTAAAATATTTAAAGAGACTCTGTCTCCAAAAGTATCACAGCCATGAATGGACAAGCCACTGATGCTATTTGTCCACTTTAGTGATTTTTTTTTTTTTTTTGGTGTTTTGGCTGTCCTGGAACTCACTCTGTGTAAACCAGGCTGGCCTTGAACTCACAGAGATCTGCGTGCCTCAGCCTCCTGTGTGCTATGATTAAAGGCGTTCACTGCCACCACCTGGCTTCACATTAGTGATCTTTAAAATCAAGACACAAATAGACAGAGAGAAAGAACTTGACAAAAAAAATTCACAAGCAAATGTTTCAAAAACACTCCATTAATGGTTCACTTCTCCTGCATTTCCAAACTACTTCTGTGAGGATTTAGGCTTAAGACACCAGCATAATGAGGCTTGCAACAAGAATTCTGAGTCTCGGCCTGGTGGTGATGGTGGAGGCAGCGGTGGCGGCAGCCCACGCCTTTAATCCCAGCACTTGGGAGGCAGAGGCAGGCGGATCTCTGTGAGTTTGAGGCCAGCCTGGGCTACCAAGTGAGTTCCAGGAAAGGCGCAAAGCAACACAGGGAAACCCTGTCTCAAAAAAACAAAACAAAACAAAACAAAACAAAAAATGAATTCTGAATCTCAGGAAACTAACTACATTTTAGAGCACAAGCTCAAGTACTGCATGTAGGAGGTTTTTTAAATTTTTTTATTATACTTTTTTAGGGGTAAAATCATTGTCTATAATGGTGGTTTCACAAGCACATTTTTAGTAAGCATGGCACAGACTTTCGTCTCCCCTGACACTCCCTTTTCTATCCCATCATTTTTTGTTTCAGTCTCACTTCTGTTTTCAGGACACACACACACACACACACACACACACACACACACCCCTCTCTATTTATCTCTATATAATCTAGAATCGAGAAATGTGATACATGTCTTATTCCATCTCATCTGCACGTGATGGTCTCTAGCTCCACCAATCTCTTCCAGTCAATGACAAACTTTCATCCAAATGAGACTCCACTGTGTACAGGAATCATATTTTAGTCATGTGATCGTCAGCCAGTGGACATCTAGACTGTGAACTATGCTGCAAGAAACACAGACATCCTGGTATTTCTGTGCCATCTCTGTGTATTGTCCTCCAGGTAAACACCCAGGAGCAGTGCAGCTGGGTCAGAGGTAGCCTTATTTTTAATAATTTGAGGCACCTCCGTACTGACTTCTGTAGAGGATGGACTAATCTATATTCTTTCCTATAAACTCTGTAGATGAGTCCTTTTTTCCCTTCTGTATCCTCACCAGCATTTGTTTTTACTGGTTTTCTTTATGATGGCCATTCCTACCATGCACAAAGAGATGCTCTTTTAATTTGCTTTTTTTCTGATGGTCAAAGAGGCCTGACATATTTCCTGTTTATTGGTCCACTTTTGATCAAATGGAATTTGCAATAGTCTACTGAGCAAAAGGGAGACATTTATGTAAAAAACAAAATATTTTTAGAACAAATCTGTTTTGTTGTATTTTTTTCTTGTGCTATATCTTCCTGGCCTGGCCCTATACATCTTATTCATCAAATCTTATTTTTAGGCTCATAAAACAACTACTTATTTATTATCTTATTATAAATAAGTTTTTGTACCAACAGAAAAACTGAACTTTGCAAGTTTGGTAAAAAAAAAATTCTCTGAAATCAAGATTCTAACCAATTGTAAGTAGAACTAAAATATTCAAAACAAAGGCATGTCTTATTTTATAAGTTACCAGGGTTACAGCTTCCCTCTGGGTCAGTTTTATAAGTATAGAACTGAAGTTCCAGTTGACCAACATTCTAGGCTAGAATTGACACCCATACATGTCAAAACTATAGCCTCATCAAATTCTCGGATTCTTTACCCCCATAAAAGAGAAGTAAATATTTAGCATCCTTAGGCACAGCTACTTGAAGATGTCCATATGTATTTATCTAAGAGCTGGGTCCATGAAAGGATACAAAATTGAACTTCAAAGGGGCTCTGAAAGGTAATTATCAGTGTGTGATTGTGATTGGGTTGACCAAAGGAATAAATGAGTTCTTCTACATCTTTTCTGCTGCTCAAGAAACTGAGCCATTTCTGAATTACCAGAAACTCCATGTGAGAAATGATGGCTCTCCAGGATATGAAGGTGGCTCATGGTCTTTGTGGATGTTCCTATAGATTCCCTGAGACCCAAGGTCTCCCAGTGAGATGAATGGCCTGCTACAAGGTAGTGGCTGTGTACAGAGAGGAGCTGTGACCAGGCTATCAAAAAGCCATCTGGGCAAGTGAAAGCAAAGGTCTGGCCCAAGCTCAGAGACTTTTGTCCTTGGAATTCTCTTGCATGGAAGATGTGGAAGAATGTATATATTCCTTTGGTCTTGTGCTCATCTTGGTTCCTCTTGATCTCTCTTCCTGACAACTTTTCTTCATGATACTTCAAAGCAAAATGGCCCCATTGTAAAGAAAAGACATTCAAACATGTATCTCTACTGTTTTTTTTTTTTTTTACTATCACTGTTATGATAAAATGCCTAATAAAGTCAAATCAAGGATGGAAAGGTCCATTTTTGCTCAGGGATGAAGGTGTAGTCTATCCCAGCAGAGAAGGCATGGTGGCAGGGGCATGTGTATAGCAGCTGGTCCCACCTTTTCTCTGTAGTCGGAAGCAGAGAGTGATGAATGCTGTGTGCTCAGTCTGAATCCCGCCCCCCACTTTTTTTTGTTTTCAGTTACAGAACCCCAGTCTATGGAATGGTGCTGCCCACATCCAGGTGGATCTTCCTGCTCAGTTAAGCCTTTTTGGAATATCAAAATCACATTTTAAATGCTCCCTTCAACAGTTCCATATCAAGATCTTATCATGCAGATGTGCCTGTATGCATTTTGAAGTATTATGAGTATACTTTAATAATTATAAAAGTTATGGCAGTATTGAGATCCATGGAAGTAATGTTAACAATAAAATATTGTCATAATACAAAAGATTTTCCAACTCAGAATTCGAGTGGCATGTGTTGAAAAGTGTTTTCACTTTTCAAAATCCAGTTATTAGCCCTACAAATGCATGGAGGACAGGAGACCACTGAGAGCCTTTCACAGCCCTTCAACACTGGATGGGTTCACTCGCTCTCTTTATGACTTTTTCAGGGGAAGTTAGTCCTACAGCCTGGATTTTCTGCAAAGGAGGGTTTTCAGTAGGCAAAGCCAATGGGAAGAGACTCAGAGGAGCAGTGTTTTGATATATGTTTTCTCCCACTGGACGCAAAGAGAACAAGAGTGATCTTTGGTACAATTCTAAATTTGATAACCTCCCAGGTCACAAGAGCAACATAGAAAGGAAAAGATAGACTTTGAATTAGAAAACAAAATAAAGCAAAGAAACAGAAAACCTAGCCTCCTCAATGCCAAATACCACTATACATACATACATATATATATATATATATATATGTAACCTTTAATTAATTTCTTATTAGCAAATGAAATTTAAATACATTGGACAGTGGTGAAGCTGTTACATTATTAATCAAAGCTAGAACAAACAATTTAAATGAGTTATATAAATATGTGGAAATTATTTTGTACACATCTAGCTCAATATACTTTTATTTCTGGCACAGCTCAAAATGATGTTAACAGTGGCTCAAGAAAAGGCTTAGTGATTAGCAGTGCCAGATTCTCTTCCAGGAGACCAGGTTTGATTCCCACCACCCACATTGCACATCACAACTGTTTATAATTCTAGTAGATAAGTGATGCTATAATACCATGTTTTGACTGGCAGACCCATCATTGATTCATCATCAATACATTACCAATAAGTCATCAACAGGTTATCATCAATAAATTTTAACACAGTCTTCTGTTTTAGACCTTGAAATGAGTGTTTAGGGGCATTTACATTTAAGTTGTATACTTTTCTTACCTTTATCATTTTTTGATTTTAGAAATGTAAGTAAAATTAAGCATGTATTCCTGAGCCATCTTTTTGGTCATTGTCCTAATATGACAAGAAAGGCCTGGAGATACAGCAACTGATAAGGCAATGTTTATTGATAGCCTCTGTGTGGCATGTCACTCCATTCCCACCCTGTGTGAGTATGAATACTGGTGCTATTTGGATATAATCAATAGTGTCTGTAGACCAAGGTTCATGTACTTCACTGGTGATTGTTAAATGACTGACAGATAGCACCTACATGCTGTTCATACCTCACTTAATTATGTATGGATAAGGTCATCCATCAGTAGCCACCACACCTGAGTTTACCAATGTGATACAAGAACAAGAATGCACACCACAGAGTGGAGAGATTTGGCTGTGCTCTCCATGAGGGTATAGAATTAGAAGGCTTGGTGTTTCCTGTGCTGGTGAATAACAGACTCACTGCTCTTTCTTAGAACAACACTCTAGCTATAGACATTATCTCCTAGTAGAGAGGTGTGTTCCTTCCTGACCACAATGCAGATGGCTAACTTTTGCTGAGCACTTGTGAGGTCAGGGAGATTTGAATCCTCACCTGTGTCATTTCAGCAACAACATTGGAATGCTCAACTCTCCATGGCGAAGAGTATACAAAACTGACTTGTCCAAAGTCACCCAGTGATGGGCAGAACTAGTATCAGAAACTAGATCCGAAGGCTATGGAACCTGAATTTATTGGGGTGAGACTGTGGACAGGTCTTGGCATAGTAAGCAGCATAGTTTTCAACCAAGATATCCTTATTTAGCACAGACTGTCTTCTTACTCAATTCCTGGTGCATTGTCCTGTGTCCTGGGAAGACAGGTGTGCCACCATCTTCAGCTCAAGAGTAAAACACTTATTTAAGTGACATGCAAAGGAGCTGTTTTTGTTTTACTATGGCCACATGACTTTCCAAAGTACATTAATGTGGATAAAATAAAGAACTGAAAAGTTGTGCTCAATTTTCTATAGTCAGGCAATTAGACATTTTCTAGAAATAGTCACAGATCTCTCTCTCTCTCTTTCTTTCTCTTTCTTGTCCTCTCTCTCTCTCTCTCTCTCTCTCTCTCTCTCTCTCTCTCTCTCTTTCTCTCACTTTAGCTATAGCTGTGGATTGTTGCACCATAAATAGCTCAGTCAGCCTTATATTGCCACACTCTCTTCTCTCCAATAAAATATTAGTGTCATTTCTTTCATCTTGTTTTGAAACTAACTCTTAAACAAGTACAATGTTGTCAGGTTTTGGGTTTGTTTGTTTTATTGTTGTAGTCATAAACTGACAGATAAAACCCAGTACATTCATCATATTTGACAGTTTTTGAAGTACCAAATGTATATACATATAAGTCTGAATTTAGCTAATTAGTGTATACCGCACATTAGTTAGAATACCTATTTATCCATTTTTGTGCTGAGAAAAATGTGCTATCAGCTTTCTCAGCAACATCTAAGAGTGCATTTTCAATGACTCTAGTCAACCTGTGGTGCATCAAATCCTCAGACTCCACTGCTCTCAAACTGCATTTTCTGACAAACAGGATTTCCACCAACCTGTTCTAGCCTGCAGTTGCCTGGTGTCTTATGGAGAACTCAAACAGAATTCTCCGTGTTCCTCTTTCCTTTCTCCCTTTCACATTTTCCTGATGGCCTCTTTCACTATTTAATCCCACTGAAGAATCAAAGCCTGCTCTACCCTAGCCATAAACAATCTTTCACCTAAATCGTAAAGCAGGAGCTTAGTTCCTTACCAATAACATGGAAGAGCCCTATGGGGATATTTTATTTGTGCTGAATTGTGATTTTACGTGTATGTTAATAAATAAAGTTGCCTGGGGATCAGAGCTAAGAGCTAGCCATTTAGCAGAAGTCTGGTGGTGGTGGTACACGCCCCTAATCTAATCACAGGGCAGGCAGAATCTCTGTGTGTTCAAGGACACAACCAAGTGGTGACCCAAACCTTTAATCTCAATACCAACCATAGAGATCTGGAGGTCTATATAGACAGGCAGTGACAAGGAAGTCACGTGGTTGGGTTTAGAACCAATGAGAAGGCAGAACAGAAAGGCAATAAAAAGATCGGACATAGGAAAAAGGTTTCTCCCTCAGGGGAAGGATAGCAGTGAGTAGTAAGATAAGGTGGTCTTAGTTCTTGGCTACTGCTCTGTTCTCTGGGCTTTTAACTCTTTATTTGACTCTGTGTTTCTTTTTTAATAAGACCATTTAGAATTACATCTACAGAGCACCCTTAATGGTGTGTTCTGGAATTTTCTTCTTTACAAGGAAAGATATTTTAACTGAAACTCAATGGCATGCAGGGATTGAAGTAGCTGTGGCCAATCCTTTGATCCACTGGCTCTTCCCAGTTCTAGTTTCCTTCTCCCTGCCATCCAAGACGCCAACTCAGTGCAGTTAGGTCTTGAGGATCTTGATCAATGAACACAAATGGAAGAGTTTTCATTCAGGACACAGAAGTCCCAAGACATCAAGAATTCCACATCTTTGTGTGTGTGTTTAAAGATGACAGTTGTCTCTCAGCATCTTTGTGGGGATGGTCCCTGGACATCTGACAATTCTAAATCTGCACATGCATATGTCCCTTTCATTAAGTGGCAAAATATTTGCACATAATCTAAACCAATCCTCCTGTATACTTTAAATCATCTCTAGATTACTGGTAATACCTGCATGCAAATGTTATGCAAATAACTGGTATATGCATTAGGAAATAATGACTAGAATATTCTGTGCCTGTTTAGTCCAGGCATTGTTCTGAGTGTCTTAAATCTGTCAAAATTTTTGCATCTGTAGGTAACTATAAGCAATAGGAAGCTCTGATCCCATATAGCACAGTTGTGTGTTTATATGTTTTAGTGCCACATAAACTGCTTCTAAATATAGAAATGATTAAAAATGAATGGTTATGACAAGAATATATAGAAGCCTGACATTGAGATTCACAGCCAAAGGTAAAATATTTAAATATTTTAAATAATTGATGTGTTTTCCTAAGGAGATAATTTATCTTTTTCTACTGTGAAGTGTTTTTCACCATTCATAATTCAGAGGATAAATGTATTTCCACACACAAAAGGTAAGTGAATTCCATTTCCATTTTATTTTATTTCACTCACTAAATGGATATTCCCTGGAGACCTAGTATGTGGAAGACCCCTGCCTCAGTATGAACAGAAGGACCAATATAGTGGTACCTACTAAGTGGTTTACATTCCAGTGGGGTTTTTACTGTCACTGATATCCCTGAATGATAGGATGATGATGACACAATATTGAACAAAATATCACAAACAGTTTCATTCAGAAATATTTGCAGAAATTTGCAATATCAAAGCTCTGACCTAGGTCCTTGGATTGTAGGAAAATCAGTGTTTTTGTGGCTCTCCCATTCTAGTGTATGAGACTAAAATAAACTGAAGAACAAGAAAAATTAAAATATAAAGCTCTACACTAGTCACACAGTCATTGTACCCAAGAAATCAATAACAGGAAAAGTAACCCTGGGGAAGCATGGGTTTACAGTTATATGGAGGCATGTATAAGCATCATGTGAGATTACCCAGGGTATTGTAGGTATAGAATAGAAAACACTGGGCAGCTATGTATGGCTGAAAACTTCCGGAATTGAGGATATATCTGGAAATTCACCAAGGCTATGTGAAGAAAAGCACTATGTGAAGAAAAGCACTAGGTGCTGTACTGAGCAGGGCTTAGTTAGAAAGCCTTTTAACCTGAGTCCCAACACAACTGGAAATATTTCAGGGTATGACTCTAACATGTACAGTTCAGTCCTACTGAGTAACCAATCAGAGAAAGTTGAGTAGCATTTCAGGAAGAGAGCATTCTGAGGCCAGATGTTCAATGATATCTTTCTTATAGAGAATGAAAACTCTAGCTTTTGTCCTTTGATAGTCATCAAGACTCTTGTGGACAATCAATGCAGTGTTAAACCTAAAGATCTTTGGATCTTAGATGATTCAAATTCCCATGAACTTAAGAGAGCCCTAGAGTGAACTTGAGTTTGCAATATTGCAGTGTTCCCAGGAGGGCTAGGGCTTTGCCCACTTCCTGCTATATTCTGAGAATGGAATTGAATGCACTGCTTCTCTTGGAAGATTGTTTCCTTGCACTGACATTGATTAATAATCAAGAAAGAGTGAGAACAATCACATTTACAGAGAAACTTGATTTAATTGTATTATTAATGTTGGTCCATACCCAAGTTGTTTCATATGCTATTGGTAGTATTATATACCAAACAAATGCAGAAAGTTTACTAATTAGAAGTAATACTCAAGCAATGTGAAATGATGTTCTAAGAATGAGTGTAAACTTCCAGAGCCGCTGTACTATGGCCAATGTCACTATTTCCCAATAAACAGATTTCCATACAATTAATCAGAACATCCAAATAAACAAATGCTAGGCTCATTCTGGAGTGGAGCCCAAGACTGGAAGAGGGATCACCTATGAATCTGGGGATGCATAAAAATGAAGTGGTGAAGAAGCAAAAGGCAAAGAAGCAGGATTCTGAGTAGAGTTCCCACACACATATACCTTCTCACTGTCTACAATGACAACTAACAAAACATACTGTAACAGCAAGGGTAACAGGATTAATCAACCTTCAGTACCATAAGGTTTCCCATCAGTTACCTTCCTTCCCAAGTGCCCCATGACTAGCCTGCTTCACAGTTTCATTTTAGGACAAAAGTGATTTTTTTTAACTCCTAGAAGACACAGTTTCTCTAATAAGAATTCCTTGTGTGTATATCTAATGAGAGCAGATAGACAGTGATGTCATGGGATAAAAATAATCAAGCTGTGATGTCAATTTAAAAATCATTCTCTTTCTCCCCCCACCTCTATACTAACCCAAGTGAACACCTTCCACATGCAAGTCAAGGTGACGTTGGTAAGCTGGAACACTGAGATATTTTAGAGACTGTTCAGAATAGCATTTATGAACCATGATACTTTAATTGGACTTTAATTTTACTATACTATATTAATTTAATTATACCATGTGTGTATTTGAAACAAAGCAAGGAGAGAAAACAATGTCAGCAGACAGAAATGCATTGAATTTTGCAGTTTGAAGAGGAAGTAAACAGAACTCTAGGAAACAAATAGGGCTGCCAGCTTTCCCCTCCCAGGTCATTGGAGGAGTGTAGAATGAGAGGAAACACAAAAGGTGTGTGTGTGTGTGTGTGTGTGTGTGTGTGTGTGTGTGTGTGTGTACCTCAAATATATGTATATAGATTTGGAAAAATCTGAACTCTTTTATAAAGACAAAATAACTGTAAGAACCTTAGAGGAGAAAGTATATTTTCCCAGGCAATGTAAGTCATTAATATAAGATAAAATGTTGAAAATGCTGTAAAGTTAAAGTCATTGTTATTTATATTTTTAAAGTTTTTTGAGAGATATCTCATATGACACAAGATGGCATGGAACACTCCATATAGCCCATGATAACCTTGAACTCCCACCTCTACCTCCCTACTAATAGGATCAAAGGTGTGTGCCTCTATGCCCAACTAGGAAAATATATTTTTCATTAAAAATTATCAAGCACTATTTTTTCAATAAGAAATCTACAATATTAAATAGATTGCAGATAAGCCAAATGCCATGTAGGATCCTCCTTGTCATATAAAAAGCCTTGCCTAGATTTCTACACTGGGCAGGTTCAACTCTGTAGCCTAGTCCATGAGGCTGATTGTCTCAGCTGGTCATCGGTTTATGTTGAAATCACAAAGAAGCAGGCTCTAATACAAACTTAGCAATGCCTCACCAGCAGGATAGATGAAGTTGCCAGTAACAGTGAGAGTAAGGGGGCAAAAAGCAAAGGCTTCTTTCGTGCACATCCTTCTGTGTGGGCTGCCATCTCAAGGTGTGGCTAAGACTTGGGGGTGGGCCTTCCCTCCTCAGATGATTTAGTCAAGAGCATCCCTCACAGGTATGCCTGGCCACTTGGGTTTTAGTTGATTCCTGATGTGGTCAAGTTGACAAGTAATATTGGCCAGCATACATACTTAAGATGTGTGGATTCTAGACTTGGAAGTCAACTGTAGATCAGCAATATGTTTATGCCACATCATCTTTTACACACATTCTCCATAATTATTAACAGTTGTTTGTTAAAGATAGACATTGGAACCCCATTGAAAAACACCAACTGTGGCTACAAAGAGGTGCTGCAGCATCTGTGGAGAGAAGGTCCTGGGTCTGTGTGCCAGAGTCTGGGTAGGGACCTGACATGTTGCCTAGTTGGTTATGCAAATCACTTGAGCAAATTTGACCTCATGGTTTGCCTTGATAAAAACAAAAAGCACAATCAGAAACAGTGAAATACCTCCTATGCCTGTCTGACATTGACGGAAAGGGTATGGCATGTAGTCCTGAGGCTGCATGTTAAAGTGATTTGTTAACTATGGGGATTTCTGTAGAGAACATATGCTTGCATGTAGGCACAGATGGAGAGGCATGGGCCATCAAGTGAGGCATATATAAAGGCAAACAATTTGCCAATGAGGTATCTTTATGTACTTGAGGTCAATTAGCAGGAAGAATTTGAGTGGTAGCTAATAGCCAAGCGTTGAACAAGTATACAGAATGCCCTGGTGGGGATAAATAAGTTATACAGAAAAGAACCAACTAGAGACATTAAAATCTACATCAAAGGGAATAGGCTGATGATATTCTCTAACAATTTTACTTGGATCCTTAGCCAATAACTACAAAAACAATACCACCAATGATAGTCTTCACCAAGGTACTGTGTTCTGGCGCTAAAAAAAGTCTTTCATACATGACCATGACCATGTTCACTACTTAATGACAGAGGTACTACTTAAATTAAAACTCTTTAATTTATCCATTGGATAAGCAGCTCTTTGTTCTCTCCCCATGACTGACCAAAGACTCGTAGTTTTCAGTGTTCTTGGCAACTCACAGCATTGCTGTTTAACTAGATATAGAAAGGGAAAATATACTTTTCTGGTCCATGCATCTAAGTTGCCTATATAGAACCTCTGGATGCTGGGATATGAAGATTTTTCTACTGGAGAACATGAGGTATAAATTCCATTTTCAAGCAAAGTTCACGGGGTACCAGACCTTCTTGTACTCTTGTCTTCCCTAGATCCTGAGCATGACATCTGGTACAGCCCACCCTGAAAGAAAGTGGTTTGAGATCCACAGAAGTCCTGGATGCCATTGAAACAGCTGACCTGCCCCCTACTAGCACGGAAAGATCTGCCTTACTATTTAATTTCTTGTATGGCCATTCTAATGTATATGAGTAGCACAATAATGAATTCAATTTGGGGAAAACATTCTAGATTTTAGAAGATGAGATTTAAGCATGTCTAATTTTATTTTGAAAGGGTTTTTGTCTAGTTTATGACCCATATGAGTATGTATCATATTCCATGTAGATTGTACTTTGTATGATTTGTTAGTTCTACATGTTAAGCTTGACTGCTACACTGATGTCATGATATAAGCAGGGTAATCATGACATCTGACAGCTGTCAGTGGATGTCATTTCAGAAATTATGTATCTTACTCCAGGTCACCAAGCAACAAAAGGTCCAGCCTTGAATACACCTTCTTCTAACAGTCTTTTCAATCACAAGGTTTTGGAGTGTGTTTACTCCTCCCCAGCCATACATTCCCTCCTATAGAGACTTAGTTTCCTCTAGCTGCCATTTGTCCCCAAATCATGTGTTTCCTGCTTTCTGAAATCTCCAATTTAAAGGGGGCATTCCTCTCTACAGAGACATTCAGATAGAGCTGTGGAGAAACAAATCAACAATGAGTCAGTATGCATGACAGAGGTGGTAACATCATCCTAAGACATGCAAATTCTGTCATCAGAGAGAATCAGACCTCCTTCTGGAGACCCTCCTTGCCCCTACTCCATCATTCAATTTGAAAGATACCTTCAACTTTGTCAGGAATGTACTGATAATCATGATTACTATGAGGTGAGAGGCAACTCTCCCATTCAGGCTCTATTATTTTAAGAACAATAAGAACATCATGTCATTGTCTATCCTTTTAAGATAGGTGATAGATATTATTTGTTGATCTACCTATTCATATATATATATCAACCATCCTTTATTTACCTTTTATCTATCTCCCTATCTATCTGTTTACCTATCTATCATCTAGTTGTCTGTCTTAGGAAATTTAGGTTTATATTAGAATACAACATGACATAGTAAGTTCTGTGGCCCTTAAATACATTTTTTTCAAATTATTTGTAAGAAATACCAGGATTCTGTTTAAGATGAATATTTTGATCCAATTATATCATTTCTTTCCATTATTTTTATGTGTATGGGTGTTTTGTTTATATGTATGCCTGTGTACTATGTGGGTGCCTGGTATCCAGTGGAGGCCAGAAGAAAGACTATTGGAACCTCTGGAGTTTCAGAGGGCTGAGCCACTGTGTGGGTACAGGGCATCTAACTTGCATCCTCTGGAAGAGCAGTTAGTGTTCTTAACCCCTGAGTCCTCTATTTTGAGTAATTTTGTAAAAAATAAGATTAAAAAAAATGAATCTTCCAAAATGGACTAGCACATCTTGGTAATCCTGATGACTGACTAATTTTCACTTTCAGGATCTGTCCTGTAAGCAGCGGTGGCTCCTAAGAGGCAGGAGGCAGGCCGTGAAAGTGGAGCAAGATCTCAACTCCACAGACTGCAGTGGTCAGAGTGAGCGATGAGTAGACCGTCTCACCAGCCTCCCTAAAAGGCAGTGTTTATTAAGATTGAAGAAGGTAAGGCCACAGTCTAATCACTGGAAAACTAATGTGGCTCCATTGACTCCTGTTTCCCTGAGGACAGCACTGTTCTGAAGAACCCTTCACAGCATTGATGTTTCATCTTCACAGAGAGGAAAGAATGAAAAGGCAGGGGTGAAAAATTAACCTTTCAATGGAGAATCCACTCAAGACCATTTTATTTGAAGGACTCAGATAGCTATAACTGACATCTTCACACCACAGAGAGCCTGCATTTGCTCAAAATGTGGACTTCTGCAGAGCAAACAAGCACCATCCTGGACAGGTGCCAAGGAAGCTGTGGGCCACAACAATTTGAGCTGCTCTAAATTCTCCTTTGGAATAACAATATCTAGAATTTGCAAATCTGAGAAATAGCTCCAGATAGTCACATGACATCTGGATGAATGTGTCCCCTTCCTGCACAAACATCTAAATACTCACTGCCTCCAATTCTTTATTTTACTGAAAAGTGGTACTAAGCAATGTCCATCCTAACTCATAACATATAAGCATCACCTTTATGATTTATCACATTGTATTCAGTGGACTTTCCATAACTATGTAACCACATCTGTGATTGGATAGCTGATGGCTTATATGTATGTAGTATATGCATGCATGTACACATGTGTATGAAGGGGTCTATACCCATAAACATGAATACAGAGGCCAGAGGAAGCTACAATGTGTTCTGCTTCATCACTTTCTGTCATCTCCCTTCAGAAAGGGTTTGTCACTGAACCTGGAACACATCATATCTGTTTAGCTAGGGTGACTTGACAGAATCCCCAGGTATCATTATATCTCTGCCTCAGCTTCCAATTGTAGGGGTTACTGGTACATGTGACTGTGCCTGGTAATTTTCTTGGGAGCTAGAGATTTGAACTCAAGTTGCCATGCTTGTATGGGAAGCACAAACCAATAAGCAAATTTCTCAGCTCCGGCTTATAGTTTTTTTTATGACTGAGCCAAAGTGCAATGAATGAGGCCCTTTGTTTATTTGTTTTGTTCTTTTTTAGTTGATTTAAAAACATCTTGTACTATTTAGTCAGTGAAAAAAATCTACAGGAAAGTTTGGCGAGTTCAATTAAAAAGATATTCTGAAGTAATGAGCTGCTGTTTCAACCAGCAGAGATGCCAGCACACTAAGACCCAGCAATACCTGGCCTTTCCAGCTTCCCAAATCCCATGATGGATCTAATCTGTCAAAAGCCAGCAATTTTCCATCATTATCACTATTGTGTTCTTTGTGGTGTTAGTCCCAAAGACCTAGCGCTCTTTTAGTTTAACTGGAATAACTGTGGAATGAACAGTGATAGATATGGCCTTCCTGAAAAGCCCAGACAACTAGAAGTATTCTCTTACATACACACTGTGAGGGACTCAGCAATTTGAGATCTCATGCCCATAAGCGATAGTGCCATTACTCACATTGAGTCTATCATTTCTGTGTAACAGGACAATCCTTGGTTGGGGTTAGCTACTCAACCTGCCATTCTTCTTGACTGCTGGATTTCAAACCCATCCAATGCTTACATTGATAACACATTTGAAATCTTCTGTCTTATAACACTATTTTCCTGAGTGAGAGTCTGTGAACCTTTGAGGCCATACTGCTATAGAACCCCCCTATAACAGGTGGCTGTTGTGAGTAGCAATTGAAGTTGAGGAGATCCCAGGCCTTAGCTCTATAGTTTTCTGGGAAATATAACTCAGAGTAGAGATCTCAGCTATGTTGTAAAGAAGAATAACAATGAGGAGTGAGTCTATTCCCAGGGTGACTACCTAGCTGATGAGAAAGGTAACTTCTTCATGGTCATATAGACTGTGACAAGCTCTAACTGGTTATTAAGTCTGAACCTATGGAATGGAGGTTGTTTATACCCAGGGAGTAATATCAAAAAAGCCTGTACAACACTACTTCATCAAATTATTAACTATTGCCTCGGGTGCTCCAGAAAGAAAGTAAGAGAAATCTAGCCTATACTTCTAGTGGGACATTCAAGGGCCATTTCCAAAGAAGAGGGTCCCACAAAAGTTGATAAGAACCTGTACTACTAGGTCATGCCTTGCCTTCTGCTTCTGTGGAGCACACTGGTAGCAAATAAGCTAGGTCATACTGAAATCCGAATTAACAGGCAAAGCCCACAGAGCTTCAGAAGTTTCACATGTAAGAATATTTCAGTATGTCCAGAGCATAGTAAATAGAGACTATTTCTCATGGGAGGGTGTGAAGGACAGTGCAATTTCTAGCTGGCATTTTCCTGTGTCCTGCCCGGTCCTCCACTGTCCAGACAAATCTCTCTCACCTATGGTCTCAAAGCTTCTCAGACCCAAGCAAACACATAGAGGTTTAGATTATTTACAAACTGTGTGGCCTAATGGCTCAGGCTTCTTGCTAGCTAGCTCTTATATCTTAAATAAACCCATGGCAAGACAGCTTAGAGGCAGGAAGCATGTAGACATTCTCATCACATGGCATCACACAGTGAAGGTCTGTTTTCTCCATGACTACTTTGGTTTTACATTCATGGAGTCATGAAGAGTTAAGCCATTACCAATTTCAGACAGACTGTGTTAACACAATTCCACTCTCAGTGATATGTTTCCCACTTCACTAGTTACAGGGATGGAAAATGTCACCATGGACATCTGAGATGGTATCCCAAAATGTTTCTGATAAAGACAGAGTTCCACATGAGTCTTAAATATACAGGCTGTTAGCTAGAAAGCTGTAGGATCTATCTTAAAGTACTGGTGCTCACATCACCTCCTGGAGTCTCAGTGTGATAGGTCTGCATTTCACTAAAGCCTTAGAGAATATCTAAGAGCTGGTTCTGAAGTATACAAACAGTCTTACTTTACACATGCATCCACTATCTAACTTCCTATAGGCCATGAGATACCCTGGTCTGTTAGTGAGTCAGGCTATGTCCCACAACAACCTGTGAAGATTCCTGTGCATGTTGACAACCAATCAACATCATCCCATCAACCCTGGTGGCTTAGAGGACTTATTTAGATGGGAAAGAGCCTAGATTTTCATCATTTATGTATGTTCTTTCCACGGTTTTGAATGCACACTGTCTCCCAAATTTTCAAGTGTTGGAAGTTCTGTTCTTAACGAAGCAACATTGGAAAATGTAGCAGTCTAGTCATCTTTGTTTTACATCTAGTATCCTCCTATGAGTGAGTACATACCATGTTTGTCCTTCTGAGTCTGGGTTACCTCACTCAGGATGATTTTTTCTAGATCCATCCATTTGCCTGCAAACCTCATGATGTCATTGTTTTTCTCTGCTGAGCAGTACTCCATTGTGAAAATGTTAGGACAGACTCAGCTTCTCACTTGTGCATCTTACCCAGATCATTGGGGGCATCATCCTAATGCTGTTCTGCAAAAGGGAACCATAGAAGAGGAATGTAGGAATTTACAGAAGGGGGAACCAGCTTAAGGGCATTAGAAAAGGTTTTCTGTAATGTAAGACAGTCCTGAAGAACAGATAGCTAGACCACTGATTACTAGAAGGTGGGAAGAACTTGCCTTTCCACATGGCTAATAGCCCTACCAGGCCCAACAGGGGGCAACATCTATAATCACATCTTCACTACCTTCCCTTGGGCTCTAAGTATCCTGTGATGGGGATACAGTGATGGGGAGCAGAAAGCTGGATTCTCAGACTTCTCCAAGTCTGCACTGAGCCTCTGATCTTTGTCTTCCAGAGACACCAATCCCAGAAGGGCAGAGATTTCCCAGGCAAGGCCAATGCAGGAGGCCCTTACTGCCCCACATCCCATCATTATCCAGCTTTGTCACCAGGGCTGCAGGCCTCAGGGTCCAGGAACTAGCAGCCTTATTGACTAAAGTGTCCCCAGCATGTATCAATGCCCTGACTTCAGTGAATGGTCATCAAATAGACACATAGATAAAGGAAAATCTAATGACCTGATGATAAGAATTTTAAAAAAATGAGTGATAAACTGAAGAGATGAATCAGAAAAGTAGATTTTCAAAAAGCATCAGCAATCGCACAGGATGCAATGAGCAAACATGTTTCCCACAGGACTTTCTCAGATATTTCAGGTATTACAGGCTGTCTTGGTCTCCCAGAAACAAAAACATTATATCAGGAGTCTCAGTGCATGCTGACATAAACATGAAGATTTTCCTAAAATAGCCATTTGAGCCATATTTGTAGGTATAATTAGAGCTAAACAAAAATGGAATAAAAGCAATTAATTGAGTAATTCACATCCAAACATATTTTACTCTGAATCAGCCAAGATTTATCTTCAGTCTAGAGAATCTTTTCAAATATCCATTCCATGTTGTTTTCTTAGACATTTCAATGTAGCAAAGTCATCAAAACACAATTCTTCATTATGCCAAAGTACACTCCAATATACCGAGTAAAACCCCAGCTTCTCACTCACAAATGCATAATGGAAATTTTTGTCAAAGCCTGTTGTTATTGCCTTCTTTCCTTGGAAAATTCAAGCATGATTGAAATTTTCAAATACCCTACTGAGCAATATATTAATCTTTGAGTAGGAAATAAAATGACTTATTAGAAGACAAACTCACCATTCACAGTGTTTATGACTACCTCCCTGTCTAATGCCTCTGCAGTATGAAGAGGTCATTTAGTCTCCAAAGAATCTAGATTTCTTTTCCCTTTTCTGTTATTATTTGGATGTGATTTTTCCTCAAATATTACATGTTGAAAACTGGGTACAAAATGCAGCATCATCAGGAGTTGATAGGATTTTTAGTGGGGGAGTGTTGAGGGCTGGAGTATAGCCCTGTGATGGGATACTTGCCTACCAGACTCAAAGCCTTGTGTTTTATTTCAACTGAAAAATAATGAAAATAAATAAATAAAAAAAAAGAATAGGAATGGAGCCTAGTGAGGTAGGCCATTAGAGCGACTATCCTCAGAAGAGATTACAGTTGCTCCCATGGGAACCTAGTTCTTACTAGTTACTTGGTTACTTGGTGTCAAGCTTAAGTCTTGAATTACCCTTAGTTTCCTGTTTGGGTATATGACCTCTCACACACATGCGACATCCATAGTGACCTCTCATATGCTATGATGTGGGTAGGGGAACATAACTGTGAGGAAAATAACTTATCTTTCCTTACAATTTACCATGAAGGGTGCTGTGTTACATGACCAGGAAAACTAACCCAGCCTCCCACCATGGTAAGTCTTTCTCTTTGAACTTGATTGACTTCTGATGTAGAAGTTTCTTAAGAACGTTTTAAAGTACAAACATGCACAGACTTTACTCTCCCCAATTCATCAGGTTTGATCTTATATCCTAGGGTAATATAGACCTGGGGGAAGTCTTCATTTTTACCAATTTATCTAGAAATAAAGTTCCTACCACCGTAACACACCCTGGTCAAGTACAAAGAAACAATGACATGCTATGAGGTTCCCTGGAATATTAGGGTTCACAGTTGCCAGTCAGGGACTGCCAAGGAGGGCACTGGTGCACATTGTGCCCCAAGGCAGCATACCGCTGTGTATTGAGCTAAAGGGAGCCTTTTATGTGCCTCACAATAAGGGGACATTAAGGAGATGAATTAAGAGAGAAAGTGGTCCAATATACAGCATTTCTGTAAACGTTGTAACAGATGTATAGGGCACCCCTCCAGAAGTCAGACTCAAGGGGATCCAAAAAAGATTGGAAACCACTGCTATTGCCGACCTTATGGTGATCTTCTGTCATTTCCTATCAAATTCTGGATCAAACGGATTGGCTACAGCAAGGAGCTGAGTGACCGGCAATACTAAGACTCATCATAAGCTAATATTAAAACTTGATTCACATAAACTTTTCTGAGATAAGAGGCAAAGGAAAAGATCTCACGAACAATATGGACTTGTCTATGTGGTTTGGTGGCAGAAACTATATATGCAAGATGGTTTGGAAGACTCCAAGCATAGGGGAGTCCACCAGCTAGGACATACAACTTAGAAACTTCCTGACTGACCATGTACTTCCAGTACACAGAGCAGGACAGTGATTCTCAGGCCCCTGTGTTTATCCATTGGTCTGGATCTATAAGTATGTTTGAATAGTAACTGATGATCAAGGCAGGGCAATAATGTATTCTATTCCATATGTTATGAAATGGAAGATGGGAGTTTCTGGAGGCCTCTTTGCTCTGATTTTCTAGTTGTGACACTGGGCAGAGGTTAGATACACACCTGTGTTCTGAGCTACTGCTTTCTCATTACAACCTGTTCTAAGATCCAGCTGATAATGTATGACTAGAGACACAGATAATATTGTTGCTGTCACACTGATCAGGTAGTATCAAAGGCTTACACCACAAAATTTTCAGCATGCCCTCCAAGCCATGTCTCTACATCCACATATATAAACACACCCTTATAGGTTCCTCTCTGTGTACCCATCACCAGAAAAGAGTGTATGAATGGTGGATGAGTGTGGATGTGTATGTATGCATGAGTATTGTGTGAACATGTATACTGTGAGTGTGCATGTGCTTTGTGAGTACACATGTGTATTGTGAATATGTATGTGTATTGTGTGTTCACATGTATGTATATGTATTGCAGCTGTGCATGTGTATTATGTGCATCTGTATTGTTTGTGTATTGTAGATGTGCTTGTTTACTGTGTATGTATATGTTTTGTGTGTGCCCATGTGTATTGTGTATGTCCACATGTATTATGCATGTATATTGATTGTGTATATTATGTATGTGAATATATATTATGTGTGTGCATGTTTATTGTTTGTGCAAATGTGTATTGTGTGTATATGTATTACATGTGTGAATGTGTATTATGTACCTGTGCTGTATGTGTGCATGTGTATAGTGTGTGTGCATATGTACTATGTGTATGCATACATACTATGTATATGCACATATGCTGATACTGTATCCACAGAACTGACCATTTCCAAGTGATGAAGAAAGCTTTGCTTATAACATATGACATCCTTAAGTGAAGAGAAGATCAGACAAATTCTCATTAACTGAAAGGTATTTACCAGGAGGCTATGGATTAAGGAGTACAGAGATAACTGAATTGAAATGTTAATATTTCTTAAATTATCAAATTATAAAAAACTGGCACACATTATAAACTCAGCCTCCTCATTAACTCCACTTCTGATGCAATGGGTCACCAGTTCAAGGGTTTAGTATTATTACAGCTTCAGTATCAAAATGAGGCTATTTCTGCCCTGCTGTTTGCATGTTAACCAACAGATGACATGTACTAGTACAAACAAGGATGTTCACTTGAAACAACTTCAAAAGCAAAGTCTTGCCCATTCATATCCAGGCAGGTTATAAGGTAGAGGCCACTAGGGAATGGCTCAAAGTTCCACCTTAGTAGCATTTCACTAAAAGCAAAATCAAGCCACCATGACAGTCATAGTGTCTGTGCTGTCCCCACATGGACCATCCCCCCAACTTGAGGTGACTCCACAGATTCTCATGGCTGACCTCTGTCCAGTGCTCCTCATACAGGGATGGATGCATGTTGCAGGGGAGATATCTGCAAGCTGCTGAGACCATAGCCACACCCAGGGCAGTGACATCAGAATCTGTAGGAGACCCTGGAAACAGACATGCTTTAAGGACCCCCTCCCTACATGATGCCCATCACAAACCAAAATGGAAAGTTAGGTAGGCCTTGGATGCAACTTTGCTGCTGCTCCTTTCCATCAGCTGTCCCGTACAAAGTTTCCACTTGGCTGCAAACTACCATCTGTTCCCTTGTTGTATAAGTGTGCCCCTTCACTCTTCATATGAACTGCACAGAGTGGAGAGTTTACCCTGGCATGTGGACCTCTCTGTGCTATAGTTTGGTTATTATGTCCACCCCACCCTGGCCCTCTTGGTTAACACCCTTGTACTTTCATGGCTTCTATACACCAATTCCATATGTTAGTTCAATGTGCGATGCCTGTTTTTCTGAATCTGGCTTATTTATTAAAGATGCCAAAATATGACGGCATATCACAGTTCATTCTCCATCTGTTATCAAATGATGGGATTTTGTTCTTTATGACTCTAAGTAATATTCCCACGTATGTGTATTTGTACAGCTTTGCATATATGTCTATGTGTGTATGTGTGTACATTTATCTGTGTGTGTGTGTGTGTGTGTGTGTGTGTGTGTGTGTGTGTCACAGTTTTCAGCTGCCAATCTTTTCACAGGCACCCAGGCTAACTTCAGTTCTAGGTCACTGCAGATGGCATTCTGATAGACACTGTAGTTGGAGGCACCTTCAGTTCTTCTAAACAAATACCTGTATTCATTGGCATGTGCTGGTGTTTCCTCTTTTGCCAAGACTGTTTCTCTGACACACTGAGCAGCCTCGATTTTCATCATGGATATGTCTTCCCTGACCATGGTCCCTTTCCTCTACAGAGATCATTGGTTTTGACTTAAATAAGTGTCAGGGAGCAGGGTTGCCTTCTTACTCAAGATAACTGAAGAAAATAAATAAATAAAATAAACATGGACCTGCAAACAGGCAACCAAAGGATAAAAGAGTTTTGAATCTTAAAAGAAAAAAGTGGCTCAGATCTTGGACCTGAGAGTAGAGTGCCTATGCATCAGAGTGTCTGTAATACCCCTTGCAAGACTATCAATGGAGCGCCGGGTGGTGGTAGCACATGCCTTTAATCCCAGCACTCAGGAAGCGGAGGCAGTTGGATCTCTGTGAGTTTGAGGCCAGCCTGGGCTACCGAGTGAGTTCCAGGAAAGGTGCAAAAATACACAGAGAAACCCTGTCTCAAAAAAAAAAAAAAAAAAAAAAAAAAAAAAAAAAGACTATCAATGGAGCACAAACAGGACATTGTGGAGTTCTGTGTAAAGTCAGGAAGATTCCAGCAATAGAGGAAGTAGATATGATACACACAGATACACTCATAGATACACTCACAGACACATATATGTGGGGTTATGACTCAGTCATAAAGAACAAAGTCCCATCATTTGAAAGTAGTTGAAGGATAGTGAGATATGGTATGTCATCATATTTCAGCATATTTAACAAATAAACCAGATTCAGAAAGACAGTCAGAGCTTTTAGAATTACAGCTTAAGCTATAATTTAAGAGGAGAGAGCCTCTTAAAGAGAGTCCCCTGGATCAGCACACTCATGACCAGCACACTTTTGTGTCCTCAGTTCCCCAGGCTTGGCTGGGACTCCAGAGAAAACCCTAGGAAGGAGTAGAGGCTACACTTTGCTGGGCTGCACTTGTATTCCCGTGGGCAGAGCGGGGAAACCCTGTACCATGAGTCCTAACCCAAGTGCCCATGAAGATACTGTCAACAACACAGTGAGTTCTCAGCTCAAGACTACTTTGAATGAACCCCCAAATGTCAACACTAGTATTAGAAGGGTCCAACTGTTCGCCACCGACAGTGAATCTGAACAGAGCATGGTGCTTTATTTTAAGAAATGCAAAAATACCCTGCACCAAGCAGGCTAACATTCAGTGTCTAGCATCCCAGCTAATGTTCTAGGCACACAAAGGAACAGGAAAATGAGATGAAAATGAGGAAGAAAATACAAAGGGATGGAATAGCCTCCAGGATGACAACTGCAGACTATTTTATCTGCCAACAGTTTATCCACATCTAGAGAACTATGCTCTGTGTCGTCTTCCCTCCAACCACCTTTTCTCCTAAAGTGGGTGCCAGCCACAGCCCAGTCTAAGCACTGCCTTCTCTTGTTGGTGCCTATATAAATTACTTTCTCACACACATTCACATTTTTTACACACAGCAGTATCAGTAACAACTATCACTTCGTCTTATAGCCAGCCTAGTGTACATTTGTCTGGAGTCTAAGCCAGCCAAAGGCTGTCCCCTACACAGTGATCCAGACCCAGGTCTGGATATGCTCAACCCACAAGCATCTTTGCCTAAAGCAGGCACACAGTAGCCAGGATGCTCCTAGTATACCTAAGGCCTGGTATAAAACCTTGGATACTGAGCTCTCATTCTATCTCCTCAAGTGGCTAGCTACCTCTCCTCTCCTATCCATAACTCCTATGAACCAAAGTGCATGAACTTAGTAAGTGTAGAAAAGATTTTATTCCAAGCTTGCTTATATCACTTACTGTGTGGCATTGGGAGCTTCATATTTTAAGGTGCATGAGCCTGCCCTATCTAGGGATGTCTATGGGAATAGAACAAACAGATGGGTGTGTAATAAAGTCCAGCAAGTGCTGACTACCTTAGTTTCTCCTTTTCGTTCTTCTTCAGCATAGTACAGGAGTGAGGAGAATGAGTGGCCACTCAGTCTCATTGAGATGATTACTAAAATCAATATCATTGTTGGTTTGAAACAAATAAAAATAACCTTCTTTAAATGGGAGTACTTTGATGAAGTACCCTTCAAAAATTTACTAAATTATCTTAGTTTATAGTCTGTTAAATATCCTTTTGGTCATGTAATTTTATTATTTCATACATAATTCCCTCAGAAGTAGTGTATTACATTTGACCCTTGGAATTTATTGGACCTTAGCTTATTCTTTATTGTGGATATACTGTGTCTCCATTTTCCCATATTAACTCTAGGACATTGCCATTGTAATAGGCATTTAAATTGCCCTCAAGGGAAATGCAAGGAAACTACCCTATTAATTTTGTTCATATTTTTAAACATGAGTAATTCACAGATGGTTTTCATCATAGACTGAAATGAGCTCTGTTGAACATGAAGACACTAAATTAATACCCTGGATTCTTCCAGAGCTCTGTACATCAAATTATCTTCATTTCTTATAGAACTATTTCTAACACACGGCTCTGTAAGTGAGTACACTTCTGCAATTCTCTTCAAGATCCATGCAGAGAACTTAAACATAATGAAAACCTAGGTAAAACTTTACACTACAAATATGTACGTAACACACACAGTGTTACCTCCTTGGCATCCACTTCATTGCTGCTCAAAGTTTAAAATTAACTGTAACCCCACACAAACCTGCCTAGAAACTTACTGTCATCTAGGCAGAAGGTTTCATTTTCATATGGCAGACTCTTGTAAGTGCTGTAAAACTGATAAAAACACATCACTCTGGGATTAGACAAGGGAACCATATGCAGCCATGGCCTCTGGGTGGCTGAGTGAAAATCCAGCATTTGCATTATGGCCAGGAGCAAGTAAACAGGCTTGTTTGTTAATTTTTTAAATTAACTTTTGTTAACACACAGAGTGATGGGTTTCATTTGCACACATAGACATCATTTGTTCTTATTTACTCTCCACTGCCCTTGGTTGCTCCCGCCCTTCTCATTTCTCTCTCTCTCTCTCTCTCTCTCTCTCTCTCTCTCTCTCTCTCTCTCTCT
Organism: Onychomys torridus; assembly: GCF_903995425.1. Taxonomy (NCBI): domain Eukaryota; kingdom Metazoa; phylum Chordata; class Mammalia; order Rodentia; family Cricetidae; genus Onychomys; species Onychomys torridus. Next base: position 13,905,291 of record NC_050459.1, read on the forward strand.
CTTGAAACAAAGTTTCTCTGTGGAGCTTGGGCTGTCATGAACTCATTATGCAGATGAGCCTGGCCTTAAACTCAGAGATCCACTGGCTTCTGCCTCCCAAGTGTTGGGATTAAGGGCGTGTGCTACCTTTAATGGAGTGTCTTACTGAAGATCTCAACATACATGGAGAGGTACACAGACAGAGAAAATGCACAGATGGGGGAATTCTTGGGCTACTCAATATCACAGAACACGTAGGAGGAGTCAGGGATGGAGTGGTACTGGTATTGCACACAGTGAAATGGCTAAGATCTAGGGCTGCAGAGACTTGAGGAGTTCCGGAGTTCCCTAAGCCATTTCCACAGTGAGAGGAGTGTGTTTGGATCTCTGCTTCTCCGTTTTCAAAGCTCTATCCCCTAGCCACCCACCTATAAAACTGAGGGGGTAATTCATACATAAGTCTGCTTACAGAAGATTCTGTGGTGCAGGACATAGCTGCAGTACACAGCCTCAGTCCACAAAGGCACATCTCTGGACATTATGGAAATGGAGGTGTCTGCAACTCAGGCTCTCCCAGCACATTCCTAATGTTTCCATGCCCTTGCCCAGTATCACATTTGTTTCAGAATTACCATCCCATAAAAACTATGGACAGTGGGGCTTTCCTTAATACCATGTCAGGTGAGAATGTCTAAGGCTTCATGGCCTTGGAGTCCTGCGCAGCAGGGCAGATCCACATTGAACTATTATATTACTTTTGGAGGTAATGATTGTCTGGTACAACAGAAACCAGAAAACAAGAACATAAGTGATTAGAAATTCAGGGGCAACAACCTCTAGGGTCAAGAAGAAAAAAAATGATACGTACATATTTTTATATATAATATAATATATATGTATGTGTAAGGTATTATATATCATATATGAAGAGAGAGAGAGAGAGAGAGAGAGAGAGAGAGAGAGAGAGATCATGTCACCAGTCTAGTGTCTCCTTCCTCTTACTGTGCTCCCATGAATTTATTTACATTTAACTTTTCCCTGAGTGCAATTATACAATTAGAGTCTTCAAGACCAAAAGTAAGCCATGTCTTGTTGGCATTAAGTCTCCCTGTAACAAGTATAAGGACTGTGGGGCTGGTAATAAAACTTTCTGCTTCAAGAGCATGGGATAACCTCTCCCCAGACAGATACTTCCATTAGAGTGTAGGGTTCAGTCTGGATTCTACACCCACCACCTTCCCAACAGTATATTCTAAAAATTACTAGTTAAAACTGCTAGTGTGCAACTATAAATTATGACAGAAACCAATAGAAGAGGAGAAAGAAAACGCAGGAAAGAAGCAGAGTCATGAGGTTGAAAAGTGACTTTCAAATCACCTCCCAAGGGAAATGAGATCCTAGAAAGGACAGGCATCTGCCATCCAATGGCTGGGATACCAAGCTGAGAGACAGCAGCAAGACTCCACACTCTGAAAAGACTGCAGTCCAGCTCTCCTACATGGAAAACAAGCCACAGGCTTTTATGAAATACTTCAGAAGCAGATGATGCTCCCACCAGAAGAGAGTTCTTCTCCATATTCACCTTCCAATCCTAAGATCTGGCTCCTGGTAGCCATGCCTGGTAAGGAGTTTTAAGGAGCAATGAAGACAGGAACAAAGAATGAGTTAGTTGCCTCTTATGATCATCCACTTAGAAACAAGAGGAAACCTAATCTTTCTAGAAGATCCCACTCAAGAGACTCAGGGATCCTTTAGCCCACAGATATCTGCAGGTTTGAGAGCATGTACTATGGGGATGGGCTCCATAAATTAAAGGTGAAAGGTTGTCCTTTGAGGTTTCTTCTAATGATTTTTACTAGAACACATAGAATGTTGAAATGATGAGGAAGGATATCACATAGCCATAGCCCTAGAATCCCACATCAAGACTTAACTAGTTGATATAATTAGATATGAAATAACTAGATAAAAATCTCTAATACCTTATAGAGTGCATCTTCATGGGGAAAGATTTATTTTGACTCAAAGTTCTCAGGGATGAACTTTATGGCATCAACCAAGAAGCAGAGAAAGGAGAATGCTGGGCTCAGGTACATGCTTCTTTCCCCTCTTTAAATTGAGTCCAGAAGCTCTGTCCCTGAGATGACTTCACCTCTTTCATCATGGCTCTTCCCTCCTTCTGTAACTCTCTCTGGAAACATCTTCACAGACAGATCCGAAGTCTATCTAACTATGTTCCAGCTGCTTTTAATCCAGTCAAGTTGACAACTCAAATTACCAGTCATAAGCCTTTTAAATAAATGATAGACCTTGAATTTAGACTAAACATGAATGATGCCTGGTGACTGATCACACAGCATTGCTGAGATCACCTAATAATAGACTAGCACATGTGCACTTTGGAAGCAGGGTAGACTTTCAGATACTGAGTCACAGGGGACAGAGTAAACAGGCTTCCTACTGCTTTACCCTACATCTGAAAAGAAACCTCATGGAGGCCAAGTGGTAGATCAAGGTCATCATAGGAGAGAAAGTTTCCTGCAAACATTGATTTCTCATCTTCATGTACTGACTTGGATATCACTGGCTACCAGAAGAGACCTTTCCTGTTACCTTTACCTATAAGGGAAAAATAATAGCAGGAAGTATGTTCTGATGCAGCTGTTGTCTTGTCAAAACCACAGTACAAAAGCCACACCTTCCAACAGTACCAGCAAGCAAGGGGGAGCAATGCATGGACCTTGAATTCTACACAGGATTAAAAATCCAAGAAGACAGATGTTCATTCTTTTGCAGTTGTTTTAACCACAGGAAGCTCGGTATGGCAAAGAATAAGGAGAAAACCCGTGTGGGGTCAGGAACTCGCTCTCTCTGAGCAGTGCTGTACCTGAAGATGGCCACCACAGAATGTGGGGTACAGACTCACAAGGCACACGATGACATGAGAAAACTAACTCAGAAGCATGACATTTACAAGAGTCTGGCACAGGAGGAAGGAGACAGGAAAAACCTCAATGAGGATGGCTCCATAGGGTGAGGTGTCAGCAGTACCAACACAATGAAGGTTAGAGTTAGTTCTGTTCTTTCTCTCTGAAAAGACAGGAGGAAGCTACAAAAAATGTAGCAACTTAAAAGATGTTTGTTTAAAGATTGAATAAAACACATGTCTAGACTATGGAGATAAAACATACAGAGTGAGCATCTCTCCACAGGGACATGAAGGAATCCTAAAGGGGGGATTCAGGGCTGATAAGCATAAAGAGGGGAACTGAGAAAATCCAATAGAGGGCCTTGGCTTTGACAGTCTTCTACCAAAGAGAATAATGGAGAATTTGGAGAGATGCCATCTAAAAAGGAGGAAGTGGGGAGAGGGCAAGGAGAACATCCTTAAGCTGCATCTACTTTAGAAATAGGAACAGAAATGAAGGAAGTGGGGAGAACATGAAAGGGGGGTAAAGGAAGATCAGAGAAGGTTAACAATGTGGAATGTCTTTACAAAGAAAATATGTCATACATCCCTACAAGGAGGAGGAAGAGGTCCCGCTGCCATGTATCATCCCTGGTATCAGGTCTCTTAGCTACCAGCTTATAGCCTGACCATTGCCATATGTGAAATCCACAGACAACACATTGCATTTTCATAAAAGTAACAACCAAATTTGATCTTCACTGCTCTGAAATGCAAGTCCTCATCTTACAGTCATTTGTTCCTTAAATATTTCATTTTCATTTTTTTTCTACTCCCTTTTCAAGAGCAATTTTAAAAGAGAATGAAAATAAGCAGAGAGTTAAAAGGGAGGTTAATGAGAATAGAAAATATCTGCATGCTGTGTTTCATCCTACAAACTGCAGAGCCCAGCACAATCAGTGGGATTGTCTGCAGCCGCCAGGTTGCTGTCTGTTGGTACCTGGTGATGAACCATTCTTTTTTCCCTGCATTGCCTCTGTTTAATACAGAAGGCTCTTCAGACTTTGGGATGACATTTCCATGGTGTGCTCATCACTGCCATTCACACTGCAAAGGCTTACAAAAAAAATAAAGATAAATGCAGCGTCTGTTTATAATGTCTTGTTTAGACATAGATAAAAGAGTAGAATGAATGATATGAGAATGTTCTAGTTAGCAATTTTTCAGTGCATCATGGTTTTAAATCTAATAACCACAGTCATCTCCTGTGGCGAACATGGTTTTTGCAAGCACAAGGTCATGTAAGATCCACCTGAAAGACCATTCGAAGAACATACCTATGGTCATTCCATCTGAGTCTGTTCCTAATGGACACTATCTTATATGCAACCAGATCTCTCTTATTGTGCTCTAAATTTTAAATAAAACTCTTGTAACAAACACTGGCAAACTATATTCTTCAGTAGCAGACCCTGACTGCCTCTTGCCTTGGGCTACCCACTTGTGTTTCTTCCATTTGCAATACCTGTATTCGTTACCATTCTGTTGCAGTGATAAAACACCACAACCAAACAAACAACTTAAAGAAGTGAGTCTATTTCAGTTCACAGTTCCAGAAGGCTAGAGTCCATAATGTCAGGGAAGGTATGACATGGCAGCAGGAGGCCAGATGATCACATTTACGTCTACACATGGGAAGCAAAGAGCCAAAACAGTAAATAGAGTGAGGCTATACATCCTCAAAGCCTACCCTGGTGAGGTATTTACTCTATCAATGATGAATCATCTAAAGGTTCCATAACCTCCCCAAATATCATCACCAACTACCAACATTTGGAAAAGTGTTCAAATACATGAGCCTGTGGGGGGGATATTTGTTCTTTCAAACCACTACAAGAGCTGATTGAAAGTTAGGAGCTACTGTGTCCAAGACATGAAGAAAAGAATACTCAGAGATGCTAAGAGTATCAGTTAAGATCATATGCACAGGAAGAAATTGAACTAGAGTTAACATAAATTCTATATCTTTTCCTATATCACACCCATTTTTTTTTTTTTTTTTTTTTTTTTTTTCAAAATTCCTTGTCTCTTGAATGATTCTTTCTTCTCTCTGTGAACCATGGCTTCTAAGCAACCCAGTTAGGTCCATGGTCTATGAGATCCATGATCTCTCTCTTCTTCTGTGGTCCTATGATCTGCAAGAGTGACTTATTTTTATTGTTTCTTCTGCTTTTGGGTAAATTCTAATGCTATAATTATTGTTGTCATACATATGTAAAAGTGAACAGATGTATAAAAACATAATAAGGCCTTTCTTTAGCCACTTAAAAAATTGCATTTATTTACTGTGTGAGCACATATGCCATGGCATGCATGTAGAGGGCAAATTTTAGGAGTCAGTTCTCTCTTTTCACATGAGAGTCCCAATGATCAAATGAAGGTCATTAGGTTTAGTACACACCTTTACCCAGGAAGTATCTGTTATGACTGTGTAATTTTTGTAAATATTCAGCTTGTTTAGACTTATCTATACCACTTTACAAAGAACATCATCCAACCTCCTGGAATGATGGATCCAGAGGCTGCTGTGAGTCCACCGGTGCTGTGTCAGCCATGGTCAGGTGACTTCTGCATTTTTTTTTTTTTTTTGCTTTTATTGCTAAGAGTGTGTCAGAGGGAATTATCTAAATTTATGCTAGAAATTTGACATAGCATTGTCTTAAAAAGACACTTAAATGCCACTTTTGTTTTAGAAGCTTAAGCAATTCCTGCTAGAATAATTATAATCAAAGCACATCAAATGTTCTCTCGACTTTCAGTTTGTATATATTCTCCAGTATTTCATCTGCATTGCCCTCCCATGGATTCCCACACTCAGCAGAACAGCACACCATTATGACAGTAACTTTTATATTTATCGTTCCTATTGAACTTCCAGTACCAGATTTTTTTTTTTTTTATATATACAAAGAAGATGTCAATCGAGCTTCAGAAAAGTTGTCAAGTAGTAGGTAAGTTGTCTGGGAAGTCAATCCTGGCCTGTGTGTCACCTTCAGACTTCAGAGCTTCCAGCCAGGTTTTAACAGTGAAAGCATTGCTCCTACCAAGCCTCAATGGTGGGAGAGAATAGTAAAGACCCTAAAATGCAAATTTTCCCAGGCTTGGTCTTGAAAGATGGGTACAATTCAAACAGAAAAGCACGTCGCCAACCTTTGAAATCAAAGGCTTTAAAATTTTAATGCATTTGACTCAAGTCAATAGTTTGTTACTATTAATATGCAAATATGCAGCAGAAACTCAATGATGAATCATGTGATCTACAATAAGAGTTGAACTAGCAGGTCCCCTAATACCATGCTCTCACACATGTACTTTAGGTATAACAAAGCACAGGCAACCCCCATCATGAGGAGTGTGGCTTCCACATAAATTTAGATGTGGGATCTTTAACAACTTTGAATTTCAGAGTCGTTATTTTACAACTGATATGCAAAACAATATTTTCCATGTGTCACAGCTTCCCACAACTCCTTTTGTGACAGCCCCCCTCTCCTCTCTCTACCTTGAAGACAATCCAACCTTGCTCCTACCTTGTAGGTTAAAACCCTTCCTGTGGGTAGTTTCTTCATATACAGAATAATTTTCCCTCTATATTTATCTATAAAGCATTGTTCTTTCAAGAAAATATCTCATATCTGTCTTTTCTTCCTATACTGCCCAATCAGCTCTTCCTAGAAGCCTTTGTGAGCACACTAAGGTCTCACCCTGAATTTACCTGTGCACATGTTTGTAACTAGATTAAGAGACATGGATACCCCCTGCTTCTGAACTCATCTCTCTTAGATCCTGACAGCCTATCTTACAAGGCATTTGTGTTTACTTCTAATTAAACAATTCACTTTTTTGCTTTTCATATACAATAGTAAATTAAGGATGAAATGTAAATTTATATCCTTCTCAAGCTCGAGTGCTATATACAATAAATGAAACCACTTCCATACATTCTGCTCCTGAAAATTTAAACAAAAAGAAAGTCATTCTGGAAACCTTTGATCAAAAACAGTAATTTGGGTGTATCTCTCAGGTCCTTCAATTTGCAAGAGTGTGGGGTATTCAGCAAGGCCACACAGGGTGGGTGCAGCAGGAGATGCTTTGTATGACCTATCCCTTATGTCACAGGGTACACACTTAGTGAAATGAGTATTTGAAGTGCCATGCTAACACACATGCTCAGGGTGAGAAGATCTCTCATGGGCCTGCTTGTTCTAACTGTGGCAGTATCATGACAGTATGAAGGTAAGATTTCCAAATGCAGCTGGAATGCTTGCAAAGGCAGCAGGCAAGCTTGCTGGAGGTCAAACTACAGACTGCTCCAAGAGTCAGTATCTGCTAGCCAGAGCATCTCCATGTTACTGCACCTGGCTGACCATTCAGAATGAAGTTGGACTTGTCTTTGAGAACAGGTTTTATGGAAATTCCCTACAAAATATCTCCTACTCTGGCTTTGTGGTAGGTTATATGGGACTGCCCTGATTCCATTCACCTGAATGGCAATTCCCTGAATAAATGCAGATTCTCTTCCCTTCCCTGTTAATCTTTTCTTTGGTTAACTATAACTAGTGCCATTTCCTTCAGAGTCTGGGCAAAAACTCAGCTGGGCTTTAGAGAGGAAACCTTGCAATGAGTCAAGTACAGAGATCTGGGTGGAATTCAGGGTGGTGACTGAGGCTTTCCTTTGCTTTGGAGTCTAAGCCATAATGAACAGGAGCAGTAATTGTTCACCTTGTTAGATCTAGGAAGTTACTTTGTTGACTTCAAGCATTAATATAACTTCTGAACGTCACCCAGGTATGGCTATACCCAAATCTCCCCAGAATGCTGTTACATTTGAATCCTGGTACTTCTCTTACACTATTAGGATGTTCTTCAGAACATAATCTGTTTCAAAAGGTGCATATTATGTAGCATGGGAACTTAGCCAATGGAATCCTACACAGCATGTGCTTGTGAAAAAATTCCCCTGCCTTAAAGATGGGATTGATTATCTTTCATTTCTATATAGAACAAATCTAAAAATGAAACATGAAGTGATATATCAAGGCCAACAATGATTGACAAGTGAATCACCTGTCTGCAATTTTCTTATGAAATGTAGATCATTCTGTCCCAAAATTGTCAGGTAAGCCTTTGGCTGCTTGACTAACAAGGCAAATGCAACCTTGAACTGCAATCATCTGATATGTGAGTGGCCAGGTGTGGTTCACTCACCAGGAGGAGTGACTAATCAGCAGTATGAGCAACACAGCTCACAATCAGCACCACTCCTGAACTCCAAGTCTCCCTTTGAGGCAACGTTTCAGTCTTGCTCTCTGCTAGGATGAGCAAGTGAGTAAAGAGAAGGACAATCTTGCCTTGAATGAATAGTTGGTTTTGAACCACAGAGTCTCCCCAGGCAGGAAGTGGAGAGTGATGCAGTGGAGCAGATACAGGTAGCAACTGTCATCTCCACATAACAAAGAGGACAGATGTGCTATTTTCCTTTATTGGTTTCTTCATCTTCAGAAATACTAGTCTTTTATGATACAGTAAACACATGTATGCACATACACCTATAGACACTCATTGTCACATGCAAAGACATCGAACTACCTACACATAGCTTATGACTTGTCCTGCTATGTAGAAGGGTCTGAAAAATGATGACTTGTGAGCATAAAAAAACATTAAGTACAGGTTGGAGAGAGAGCTCAGTGGTTATGAGTATTTACTGCTCTTACAGAGGATCTGAGTTCAGTTCCACAGCCACCTATAATATCAGTTCTAGGGATCTCAAGGCCCTCCTCTGGCCTCTACGATATTGCGTGCATGTGGTGTACCTATACTCATGCAAGCACACACACACACACACATGCTCACACACACAAATGATAAACAATTTTTAAAAATTATTTATTCAGGATGAGTCACTACTCTTAAATAAATATACATTTGACAAATTTTCAAGTTTAAAGTTGTGTATAAAATGGTGAAGATTTAAGGAAGTCATATTTGCTCCACTCATTTTGTTTCTCAAGCAACCCACAGATTTAGCCAGGGTATTTTTGAGAAGGATGATTGATCAAGTTTAAAAATACTTTGTTGGGCTGGAGCAATGGCTCAGAGGTTAAGAGCATTGGCTGCTCTTCCAAAGGCCCTGAATTCAATTCCCAACAACCACATGGTGGCTCATAGCCATCTATCATGAGATCTGATGCCCTCTTCTGGGATGAAGGGATACATGCAGACAGAGTACTGTATACATAATTAATAAATAAATCTAAAAAAATACTTTGTTAACACATATATCTTCAAAAGAATTGAGGGGAGAAGGTACTAGATGTGGAGCCTGTGGTTTAAATGTGAAAGAATCTAGCAACAGTGATGAGCATGTTATCCCACACTGCAGCTGTTAGAAATGTCAAGAGCATTTCACAAAAAACACTACTACTCTTTAGAGTAGAACTGCATTTAGAAAATCTGAAAATAGCAAATGAAATCCAATAATGCTCCATGGAAAACAAGAACTTTGTCAGAAGATCTCCAAAGTAGGCATCTCTCACCAGACTCCTCTGTAAATTGGAATTCCTATTCAAGAAGGTACTTGTGCATGACTCCATTCCTCTGGGAAGAGTCTCGCTCACCTGGTTGAATATAGAGTCTGCAGTAGAGAAAATATATGAGAGTGGTTGTCTTACTTATTTTATTGCTGTGAAGAGACACCATGACCACAAAAACTCTTATAAAGAAAACATTTAATTGAGGTGGCTTCCTTACAATGCAGAGATCCAGTCCATTATAACCATGGTGGCATGCAGGCAGATGTGGTGCTGGAGCTGAGAGTCCTATATCTTCTAGGCAACAGGAAATTGACTGAGACAGGAGATGGTATCCTTCCTGAGCATAGGAGACCTCAAAGCCATCCCCATAGTGACACACTTCCTCCAACAAGGCCATACCCACTCCAACAATGCCACATCTCCTAATAGTGCCACTCCCCAGGAGATTATCGGGGCCAATTACATTCAAACTACCACAGTGGGACACAGAACTCCTGTGCAGACTCCAGGGAATGTCTACTTGCAGGAGTCAAATTGAGCCTCCCACACACTCCTGCTGCCTGAGATAGGGTGGTTTCCTTGTCTAAGAGCTAAACATAGAACTGTTACATACTCCAGATACTCTGGTTTCCTAAAAACTGTTACATCAAGAAGGGTGAGAGACCTTCTCAAGGAGTGTACACATGATGTCACATGTCACTCAGCATCATCGCTCTTTGGTCACTATTGCCCTTGTCGTTCAAGATAGAGGTTAAATCTGTATGCATTGGCATTGCATCAGCTAAAATAAGTACTTCCTGGCATACCATTCAAGGTGAAGAATTATGCAAAGGGCCACATATGCTCAGGGATTCTTCTCTGACATTTGTGTCTGTGCATGTGCATGTCTAATTGTAGCTGGTCTGCACAAAACCCAGAGAAATAACCTCTGTACTGTACTGCATGTATCCCCAATTCTCCTCCAAAATGAGAGAAGCTAACCTGAGCCAGGAAACTCTCACCAACTGTGGAGTCAAGTACATGCTGCCAGGAAAGGAAGAGCTTGGAGAAAGGTATCTAATACAACAGCCTCAGCAGAGGATACAATACTTAAGTTGTCCTTAAAGAAACTATGGGTAGGGACAAATACCCAAACTAATGGAAACACATGAATTATGAACCAAACACTGTGCAGCCCCCAACTGGATCAGACCCTCTGGATAAGTGAGACAATTGAACAGCTTGAACTGTTTGGGAGGCACCCAGGCAGTGGGACCCAGACCTGTCCTTAGTATATGAGCTGGCTGTCTATAACCTTGGGCTTACACAGGGACATTTTGCTCAGCATGGAAGAAGGGGACTGGACCTGACTGTACTGAATCCACCAGGTTGAATTGAATCCCCAGGGAAGTCTTGGCCCTGGAGGAGATGGGAATGGAGGGGAGGGGCAGGGGAACCCATGGCTGATATGCAAAATTAAAACACAAATATAATAAATAAAAAAAGGAGGAAAAAAAAGAAACTACAGGTAGACAATATCTCAGGTACTGCAGAGGAGAATAGGTCACAGACCAGGGAACACAGACTCACTCTGACAATCAGAAAGTTCAGCATCTCTGGAGGGTACACTCTCAACATCACAGGGTATGCTGAGATAAAGTCTCTGACGGGAATTCTTTCCACCTCCTAATCCAGGTTGGTACACAGAGTCTGCATAATTTAAGGAAGAATAGCTCTACCTCTGTCCAGTAGTCTGTGGGTGGTAAAGTACTGTGTGTGAGCAGAAAGGGTGGAGGGCATGGAGATATAGACCCCATGGAGAATGTTGACCAGACTTCTAAGGAAGAGGCAAGCTGAAGTAAGCAACTTCAAAAGAGGATAAAACTAGAAGTTGTTGCCGGGAGTTGCTTTATGATGATATGATGATGCTTTTAAAGAGTCATTTGTTTATGGATCTGATAAAATCCACAGCAGCTTCAATAGAGGAGCCCTCCTGGTTTCTGCTTCAGTGCAGGTTATTTATTTTTTTTTCAGTAAATTATGCTGAAAAGGCCTGGGACTTGAGTCTGAAACAAAGGTTAATAGATTTTTGTCTAATTTTTAAAAAGTATGTGTGTGTGTGTGTGTGTGCATGTGTGTGTGTGGGGGATCTTATTCTCTCTTTTTTCCTCTCTCTCTTTCTCTCTCTCTCTCTCTCTCTCTCTCTCTCTCTCTCTCTCTCTCTCACACACACACACACACACACACACACACACACACACACACACAGATAATTTTATTAGAGTTTAAAAGAAAATTGCATGGACAGGAAAGCTATAAATCTTGGCAGCTGCCTGGAGGAGGAATGTGGGGAAAAGAATCAAAGAAGCCATGACAGTTGGGTTAAGCCCACCTGAGGTCAGCCACAGGTGTCAAGCAGCAGCAAGGGAGGAGGGGAGTCTTTGAGAAAAGGTGAAACTCAAAGTGTCAGGAGAAACACACTTGGAACAGACATAGGAAGCAAGGAAAGAGAAATGACACTTTCTCAGTAATTGAGAAAAGCAGACATCCAAAGACAGCTGTATTGCTTCAGCCTTGTAGAATATTGGGCTAAGTGGTGGAAATTCTGGAAATAACAATTGCATTATCTCACTAAGGGCATATTCATTCCATCTGTTTCTTTAGTACGGCTTAAGGTGAACCTGAATTCCTAAGCGTGCCTGTCTTTCTTGGGAGCGGTACCTTGGCAGGGTGATTGGCCATCCCATTTTGAATGTTAGGTCTCTACCCATGACCAGAGTTTTACCTTACTGGTCATTGTTGCCACTGCATCATTCCCCGGACAGAGAGGAGTGAGAGATTCTAACATGTGATCTGCTTGCTAGCTGGCAGGTGAACGTGATCCACATAGCTGATGGCTACACAGTTGCTAAGTTTATATCTTTGCTTTCTCCTTCATGAGCCCTGAATCTTCTTTTGAAAACAAGATTCTAACAAGATATAACCATAGTATAAATATGAAGATTCTTAAAAGAATATCTTAAAATTATTGGGGGAAGTTTTAATAGCAGTGGTAACCTCTGTCATGTTATCATCTATGGGCTTGATAAGTGCTGCCTTAATTCATCAATATTTACAACACTGTATTCCTTAGATCCCTCTAATTTGCTCTAATTTAGGAGGGTACTTCCCCACTCTCATATCAAAGAATTCACATTTTTACTGTACCTAGATAGCCATATGTTGGAGTAACTGTTATCTTCTACTTATAAGCAATGAGCAGTGACCATGTGTATCTCCTGTGCTGTCTACCTGCCCAGCCTGTGGTCTTCAGATATTTGGTCAAACATTGGTATAGACACACTTGTGAAGTATTCATGTATCTTACAATATTTCAGGTCAGTAAGAGGGATGTTACTCTGTGCTGTGTGCAGAACTCAAACAATGTAAAACCTTCAGAATAAGATTTTGCAAAATGAATAGGTTGCAAAAAGAATAGGGATTCTGTAAGCCTGGCTTTCCCTATTGGTTTTAACTTGCCCATCACCACAGTTGTGTGAAACAGTTTTTACAATGAGGTTGGTGGTTGGAAGGGAGAAAGGAAGAATAAGGAAAATGTATATCCCTCTGTCTACTCTCTCTCTCTAGAGCCCTAATTTGCATTTTTAACTTCTTTTTGCTAGGGTAGCTGTAGGTACCTCACCCCATCTGCACAGATACCTCAACAATGTCTCTGACTCTCCTGCAGTTAAGTGTGGTCATTGCAGCTCTTGTACTGCTAAATCTACTGCCACAGACTGTGAAGAACTTCATCACAACCCAAATGCTCATGTACTCACACCATCTCTTAGGTTGCAGACATCAACATAGGAATGTGTTAGCTGGGGTGTTCAGCATACAGTAGTGGGATGTGGGAACCTTCTGTAGACATAGATATGAACACATTCTATCTTACACAGCAGATTTTCTCAAGGGAACAGCTGGCTGAAACTGAAATTCTTGTTGCCTGGAAAAAGAGACTGCTCCAATGATGTAGGCATCTCACCCACCACCAATCTCTCACCTTCTTCCCAGAGTTATCTTTCTGAGTTTCGACTGTTCCTAAAATCCATTCATTAACTGACTCAAGATTTACTCAGACATTTAAAAAAATTAAAAAGTGTTTGGAGCATGTAACATGTAATTCTATTACAATATATCATAAGAACAAGAAAAAATGTCTCAACATACCATGAGCTGCAATGCAGGTCATAGTATTATGAGAATCAATATCAGAAGCTATGGTGTCTGGACATCATAGTGAAGCTATGTTCATTTCCCAGTGCAGCAGATAGCAGTGTCTGAAGGCACTGGGAATTTGTGGATGAGAGAAGGAAGTGCTGCCATGGTTTCCAATAATATGCTGAAAGAGCCATAGTAATGGCCTTGGCGGGGAGGGTCCACAGAAAGAAAGAGCTGCAGAATTAACCACACTGATTTGACCAAGAAGAAGAAGGAGACAAAATTTGGTCTGGCCTTTCTGAGACAGGCTAACCAATGGAGTGCCTGATTGATTCTTCCAGTTCTTTTTCTACTATGTGGCTTTGGGATATTGTCTTTCCTTATTCTCAAAGCTCCTTCATTTAAAATACCAGGAAAATACTAATAAGTAAACAAAAAACACCAATGAGAAATTCTGTGAATATTGTTCCTGTTAGGTTTTGATTATTCATTCTCAACTAATGTCCACTTTGCTCTTAGTAGCTCAGTCAGTGTCAATCATGTAAGAGGGCATCAAAGTAAAGATGGGAGAGACATTTTAGAGTCTTATTCATTCATGGGCAAGGATGATGTTGTGTGACAGAGCCTCTACCTTTAATCCAAACAGTCTCTGGGAGAAATGTCTTGATTCTTCACAACAACTGAACCTAATGATGCTTCAGAAAGCCACCAGCTGGCCTACATTGATATTAGTATTCTGTGTATTTATCTCCGTGTTGTGTCACACAAACACAGATGCTGATATGGTGCCTGGACCAAATTCCATAAATGTTCATGGGCCTGTCCTTATGTGTCACTTCTTTCACATGAGGAGATGGTAAACCATGCCACCCAGGAGAAGATAAGACCATGCAATGTTCCAATGTACCTTTCATACCTGCAAAGAAGATTACCACCCTAAGGAATGAGGCTCTTCATGTTTTGCAGGGGTCCAGTTTTTCCAAATGACTTGGCAATTGTATTCAGAGTGAATGAGACTGAGTTAAAGGGGATAGGTTCTCCAGAGGACAGATATGTTCTACTCTGTGAACTGAAGGTTGGGATGAACAAGATATGAGGCTTCTTTCCTACACTAAGCACTATTAAAATATGCACAGAAGAAGGATTACCTAGATTGTATCCCAAGTTACAATAACAGAATATACCTGCTTGGTGTTTTTATTTCCAGAGTAGCTTTCTCTCCTTCCTGGGTTATGAATCTGTATTTCTAAATTAACGTTTGTCCAAATACCAAATCAGGGGCTGCTTGTGTTGTCCAAGTGGGCTGTGAGAGCTTGTGTCAGGAGACAACAGAAAACAGACTATAATGGACATCTTGGTGACCACACACATGATTTTTTCCTGCTCTGTTCAGAGTGCTCCCTCATTGCAGAGCCTTTGCACACATAGCCTGACTAATGTCACCATTGTAGAACCTCTTTGACATTTTCTCTGACCACTGAGTTCAAAGTTTTTATGAGTTTCTAAAACAACTAACAGTTGTTGCATGCTACAGGGTAACTCATTTTGTACCATTTACTTTGATCAATAAGGTCATTTGGTTTCAGAACGTTTTCTAATTTCATCCTCCTGTTTGAGTTCTAGAAACTTCTGGCAGTTATGGTCATGGAATATCTGAGTTTCCTTTCCTTCTGAGGACACGTGTAAGCTCAATGTATATTCAGAATGAAGTATAAGTGAACACAATAAATTCACTGTGAAGTGCACATGGAGGGTAGCAACCTTTCAAACTGAAGATCCTCCTGAAAGGACCAGTTGCTATATATAATGGACAAGGTATAATCTTCTGAACTTGACGTAAAGCAAAATCTTCTTACAGTCTTTTCTTCTTTAAGCATACTAACTCATTGAAATTGTTCACCATCTGTCTGGCATTCAGATAGAATGAGAAATTAACCGGTGTTCATGGGTTGTTGGTTTGCATAGTCTACTCTGGTTCTTATATACCTAAATCAATAAAACAAGGCATCTGAAAAACATTGTCTTCCTTTGAAAAAATTGTGATTTTCTGATTATTAATAATGGCAACTGTCTTGGTTACTTCTTTATTGATGTAATATAACACCATGACGAAGTCAACCTACAAAAGAAAGCTTTTAATGGGTTTACATTTTCAGAGAGTTAGAATCTATGATGGCAGAGCAAAGCCATGCTGGCCAGAACATCTGAGAGCTCAAATCTACAAGGATATCTACAAGGAGAAGGTAGAGAGAGAAATAACCAGGAATGGTGTGGGCTTTTAAAACCTCAAAGCCTGCTCCCAGGTACACACTTCCTCCAACAAGGCCATAGTTCCCAATCCTTCCCAAACAGTCCCACCAACTGGGGACCAAGCATTCTACTACATGGAACCATTCTCATTCAAAATACCACAGTAAGGTTATTGTCTATAAATTTAAAGTCAAACAGTAAAATGGGATTTGAGACATATATATGCCTGTACTATGAACTGTGCGTAATCAAAGAAGAGGGTTTTTATCAGCTACTGTTCCATTTGTAAGCAAAGATTAATGTTGCTTTCAGAAGTAATTATAGGGCTGGAGAGATGGCTCAGTAATTAAGAACATGTATTGCATTCTTGGGGGACCAGAGCTTGGTTCACAGAGTCCTGTTGGATGGTTCATAATTGCCTGTAACTTTCTCTGGGGTAAATGACTCTCTCTTCTGGCCCCTGAGGCCACCTGAATGGACATGAATATACTTATGCACAGACATAAACCTAAATAAAGAATAAAATGTAACTTTAAAGAACTAATTATAATTAGGAGTGAGTTGTGGTGTAATGCTTGATACTTTTAAGATACATTTGTTTGATTTGTATATTATACCTTCTATTATAGATTTTGTAGAAAATGTATTCTCATGGTTAAAAAACAATTAAGAGAAAAGTACCACCTCTGCCTCCACACATCATGACCTGTCACTAAATGTTTTACTGTCTGACAGTCTTTATTTTTCCCTAGCCAACTTACTTTTTTGTTTACTTAATTGCAAGATGTCATGGTACCAGAAAACAGAGATTGATTTTCTTACTTAAATAAAGCCTATAAATGACCATATAGTCTCTTCCAATTATTTTTGTGTTTTCATATGTAATTTCTGTAATTAAGAGTTAGTGGAGGATTGTACAAGAACAGGAATTAATAGTAGAGGTTACGCTAGAAAAGTACAGGATAGTTCTCAAATTTTTCTGGTGTTGAGTAAGAAGGGCTTTGTAAATAAATAAATGAATAAATAACAAACTAATAAACCCACAGCTCAATAACCTTAGCTTTACACTTTCCTAGAGTTAGTGTATCCCAGGCTCTTGTGAAGGGAAAGACAAAGGTATCCACTTGTGAATGTCATGAGAGTCAGTTAAGTGGGGACTTGATGATCTCTGAGACTGACAGTGTTCTATTTGGTATCTTCAAAGTCCCTCAACCTCCTCAGTTTCTTCTGTCCTCATGCCTAATTTCTACACCATATAGGCCTCCAATGTGCTCATAACAAAAATAACAGCAATGACCATTTGCCCGTGAAAAATCTAGTGATTGAACCAGAGACTGGAGTTTCAATTTTGTGTCCCCCAACATATTTTTTAACCAAGCTCCTTTCTCATAAACCACAAATAATTATTAATCCTTCCTGACTGACATAAATTACATTTATATTATTTTTATGTTATGATGACTTTTTCATTGCCTCTAGTATTCAGTCTTTCTCCACCTTTTTGAAGAGATAAAATTATGGAAGTTGTAAGGAAGCTATAGTTGAAAGACCAAGGTGCCATGAACAAGATTGTGCCAAAGTTATCAGCACACAGGCCTGGGGACAAGGCTGTGCTTACAGTCTGTGAGGGGGACAGTCTGTGTGCTTTCTCAATGCAGGATTTCATATCTGCCAGGGATATGCCTGGGGTAGTGGAGCTTTTTGTGGGAAGGATCCTGTGAGGACCACAATGCTCATCCCTTAGGCAGAAGAGCATTCTCACTACTCATGTTATCAGCTACGAAAATGAATTCCTGAGCCAGGCTATATCTCCTCGAAGGGGGATCTGTGAGACTACCATGGGCAATAATTGTTGGAAATAATTTAGGTAAGGTCTTGCCTAGAGACAAAAGCAGAGGGCTGATAACCACTTCACATTGCTCAGTTCCCCCCATTTTGTAATTTAAATCCACAAGCTCTGCTGGCAGAATCATCAGCTGGTCAAATAATGAATCTATTTTTTATCTTGTCATGCCCTGTGCTAATGTAAGCCTGGCTCTCTTTCATGGAAATGAGAGCCGGGTGTCTGATCCAGCTGCACCGGGCAGCAGTGGAATGTAGTCCTGGTGCAGAGAAACAGGGAACTTAATTTTACAGAGCTCACTGCAAGTCCTACTTTCCAGGTAACTACAGAGCATTTCATATGTATATTCAGAGAATTTGTTTTTGAATGCTCAGAAAAAGTAGGGTCTTGGCTTACCTAGGGAAACATGATCTAGTTTAATTAACATGCCTATTTGAAGGGCAAAGTGGTTCCCAGCCTGGAGAATTTGAGAGATGAATAAGGAAGATGTACAAAAGATGAGATCTACTCTGCAAGAACAACAATGTTAAGACAAGAAATACCAAACACTTCTCTTCACAGGACCTTGGGTTCTTCACAGCAGACTTGACCTGATCTTTACATTAGAAAAAGTAAAGTGAGAAACATGATCGAGGTTCTATGTGGGCTGGTAGAGGCAATTGTAGCACTCAGATTCCATAGCAAAGACTGACTTCCTTACAAGGACAGATTCAATAAGAAATACCGAGGCATTACCCTGGGTATATATTTTGATTTATCAATGTCTTCATGGCTTCTTTGTAATTGTCAGACTTGAAAATTAATTGTAATTTTATTGTAATATATATTTAAAATATTTTAAAATTCATTTTTAATTGTGTGTGTGTGTGTGTGTGTGTGTGTGTGTGTGTGTGTGTGTACATGAGTATGGATATCCTCAAAGACCAGAGGCATTAATTTCCTCTGGATCTCAAGCTGTACTGACAGTGGTACAAGGAAATGGGTGCTTGGAATTGAACTCAGGTCCTCTGTAAGAGTGGGCATTCTCTAAACTTCATCTCTCCATACATCCTCTATGAAATTTAGATTTATGTAATCCATTGCTAGACCTACTCAGCTTACTGCTAGAGCAGCAGTAGCCAAGCATTGGGGAACTGGGGAACTGGATGCACATCTCAATTGCACTTGCACAGTCTCACCCCTGATTTATCCAACAGACATTAAGACAATTTTCAACAATAACAGTAGGGGCTCATCTATAAAAAATTCAAGTCCCTATCAAAATCCAAGATCCCTTTCCTCCATGAAATTATAACTTCACTGATTCCTCTACAACTTAGTCAGTGGTTATATTATATCTTCTTCCCCAGCTCCTTTTCTTTAGGACACAGAAGGTTATTGGCCTCAACCTAGACAACTATACAGCTTGGATAAGGATGCCTTGGAAGCACACATAACTAACGTCAAGGAAGGATAATAAGACATTCATGCTGCACAGAGGGGAGCCAAAGAAGGGCAGAACAAACTCTTTCTGGCAGGGGTGTCATTGGCTTCTTCAGATGAGAAAGGAGGCCAGAAGGAAATGGAGCATATGAAATGTGAGTTTTGACAACAGAAGGCTCAACCAAATCTCTAAGACCAACCTATCCTTCTGCATTCTTTGCTCAGACTCCCAATTAGTCCTCAAGCCTCAGGCTTGTTACCCAGTACAGTCTCGGTTGCTTAAACATGGAATGTTAAAAATGCTACTTTCCTACTTCTAGACTCTCAAGGGTTTGGTTGCTAATTGCACTGCCCTGTGTTTGGTCTCAATTACAAGCACATTTTCCAAGATTCAATGAGAAACTCGAATGGTGAGACTTCTAGTCTGAGAGAATCTACCCTATGCTTTTAGGGTTTATTTCAAGCTGATGGATCTCAAAATTGTCATAATTACCCTATTTTTTCCTGAAAATTAGGTATTCAGCTTCAAAATCCATATTCTAAAGCAACCTAAAAGGTAAATTTTGGAAAAGAAGTATGAGTGAATGCAGACATCTTATTTCCAATACATTGTTGCCTAGGTAACAAGGCCTATCTAAGCATTCTGAATTGGAAGGCTTTGCTCATCTATATTTGGGCATCAAATCTGCAATGAAGGCAAGTTTCCATGGTGCTTGTAATTACATAACTGTTTCCCAGTATTTTGGGGGAGGAAGTTGTATGTCATGTGGGTATATTTCAGGATCAAATATATTAACCAGTCATATCACTGGTGAGAGTTTCCCACATTAAATTCTGAGATGCACATTCACTGCTATTGTTACAAATAACTTAGTGTTAAGGCCTTGAACTCAAAGTAGAGGAGGAGGGATTAAATATGAGATGGATCCTGAAAGTTAGGGAGTTACACTGTCAGCAGGCAAGGGCTCATAGCCATGACTCATGCTCACCCCAGTGATGCAGCCTCTCCCTAGAGAAACATAGGACCTGCTTCTTACAGTGTTTGGTGGAGAAATGATGAGTTCTTGCCTGTTGTGTTCACTTAGAAAGACTTGAACTCATTTAAAAATATGCAAAGACCTGTTAAGTCTTCTAGTAGTTGTTTTAGAATAACACCAAGTTGTCTGTACAGTTGGATGTGATGATATTGTAATCTAAGAATTAAAGCTTGCCTCAAGATCAGAGGACAGAGCAAGTCACAGAGTTAAACAGAGAGGTCAGGCAGTGGTGGCACACACCTTTAATCCCAGCACTCGGGAGGCAGAGATCTGTCTGGATCTCTGAGTTCAAGGCCACACTGGGCTACATGAGATTGATCCTGTCTAGGAGAGAAACAGAGCCAGGCAGTCGTGGCACACACCTTTAACCCCAGTATTTGGGAAGCATACATGCCATTAATCCCAGCACTAGGAAGGTTGAATTAGGAAGTGAAATGGCTGGGTGGAGAAAGGCATATAAGGTATGAGGATACAGGGAAGAGAGGGCTTTTTGGCTGAGGACTCAGAGACTGTCAGTTGGAGGATTTGCGGAGACATTATAGGCTGAGGAGTTGGTGAGGTAAGAAGTGGCTGGGGCTTGTTCCTTTGTCTTTCTGATCTTTCAGCATTTTCCCCAATATCTGGTTCTGGGTTTTTATTATAAGACCATTTAGGATTCTTGCAACAGTTGGAAACATTGACATGTCTATGAATACAGTGTCTACCAAATTCACAGTAAGCAGCAATGATGAACAAAATTATTCTAGAGAAGATCTAGATCTGCCTAACTGATTTAAAGAACACAGCTATGGATTAATAAATGCATTAACCTTGCTACATATTAGCCTTATGACTTTCCAGTGTTATATCTCTGCCTATTGTTTATGTTTACTTCATATTCATTTCAGGCTTAATCCAAATGCACTGCCATATATCACCAGGCCAATAAACCCAAGGGATACTCTTCCTATCATAGCCATTTATGAGTTGGTTTCAACATGCAAACTTTCTGAACATCCTGGAGACTCTGTGAATCTCTGTAAAACTATCTCTCCGTGCTCCTATGGTGTAGCAAAGTTATAAAGGCTAGGGATCAGAAGTAAAGTAGTTCCTTGCACTTATATTTTCAGTCTCTTCATGCAAACATGGGCGATGGTGGGGGGGGCAGTTGAACTATAAACCAGAAAATTACTCTCTTTATACACAGGTACATGCACCATATGTACACATATGAAATCTTTGTGTATTTGTAGCAATCACACATGTAAGCATCATAGAAAGAAGTAGTCCCTTTCTGAAATATTCAAAACTCTTTTTGCAACCTAAACAGCAGCTGATAAATAGAAAGTAAATATGCCAGAAAAAGCATAGGACTAAGTTATCAGATAAAAGCTGAAGTCTGGGCTGAGATGTTTTGAGCTATTTAGTACTGAAAAAAATATATACTTTTCCAAGTAACCACTTCCTTATAATGCTATTGAGAAAAGAATAGGCTCTGTATGCAGTCTCTCTCCATTTTCAATGCACCTGAAATTACGTTTTCTGTCTGCCCGGCAATGCAGTCAGAACTATCCATGGGAGTAGTATTAGCTAGAGGAGGAGTCACATGCACAGGCTTCCAAAGGGCGGGGGAAGTAGGGAGCTGATGAGCTTGGAAGAAGTAATCTATTTGTACCAAAACTCTGTATTCAGAGCTGGAAGAAAACCAACAAGGTCTCCTGTGAAGGTTGCATCCTAGGCACAATAGGAAAAGAGAGGAGACATGCTTCCTTCTCCTTTTCTGATGGACCAAGGTAAGATCCAAGAGGGTCTGTGATTCAAGATGTCAAGTCTATTACATGTAGACCATCATCTCATTGTGATCTATGAGTTCTGCCTCTGGTCAATGAATTTTTAAATTAAATTATCATATAAAATGCATGGTTCACAGCAATCATGTGATAATGTTAAGCAATTAAATGTGAGGAAATCAATTTGTCAATTTACACCATTCTTGTAATTTTATTCTTATTATTGCCATGTGGATTTAATTTCTCCTCCTCAACTCTCATATTAATGTATTAAGAAGGAAAATGGCAGAACACTGTGACACAGACAGAACATCTGAGCTATCTTTCAAGTGATTATTTGTTTCCGTGGGCCTCCGCATCCTGAATGCTGGAATTATAAGTACCTGGCCCCTGTGCTTAGCTTCACGTTCTTCCATTTATTTGGCCCTATTAATTAGGGCTTCCTGTGTGTGGGAGGGTTGGATAGGACCTCCCAGACAGCCTTGAAGTTTCCTTCACAACTATTTGTGTCTGCTATAATACAACTCCAAGGACTCTCACTAAGCCTTGAAGTATTGACTAGATTCAAGAATCTTGCAGGTCAAAATGATCAAAAGTCTACCATTCAAGATTTCTAGATCTTAGACATAAGTCTGCCAATACCCAAGGAAGTAGAACTGAGAAGAAGCGGGGAAAGATGCAAGGAAATCTAGCCATCTTTGCATCTCTGGGGCAGCAAGTGCCCCCTCTTACTGATCCTTCATGTTTTAAAGGGGTATTTCTGAAGGGATTTTCTAAACATTAACATTAAGGTGGAAGCTGAACTTCAGGTTAGGACTTTGGAATCCAGTCAAAGAAACGCTGACCTCTCAGAGAAAGAGGCCTTGGCTTCAACTTCTATCAATCAGCAAGAAACCTGAAATAGATGGTGACAAGAGTGATTTTAGCTCCAACATGGAAAGCCTAAGGTATATTTTCCTGTAAATACTTTTCATTTTTCACATCATCAGAAAAATGAATGTTGACTTCGCCCCTTCTAACTAATATCAAGCAATATCTCTCTGTGAGGACTTCATGTTCATAAGTGAGAAACAAAACAGCTACCATGCCGACTTATGAAGTGTGTGGTGCATGATTGGAATGCTGGATCAATGCCCTTTATCACCCATGTCATCAGCTAGTGTGAGTCTTGGGGCTCATTGATGGACACAGTGTGATTGTGTGAATACACTTCAATGACTACAAAGGCATAAAGATACTAATTGTCAAGATAGTTGCAATATATTGCTGATCTCTCAACTATATAGAAGGTATTTATGGCAGGACTGTGTTTTAGGAACACCTTGTTTCAATTAAGTTGAAATAATGGCATATCTGATACACTTAGCTACACCACCTTGTGTAGGAAACTCTATAATTATCCTTCTTAGGAAAACACAGAAAAATATTTGAACAATCTATACCTATAGGAGGCATAAAGATAATTTATATAAAATACCCACTGACAGGGGCTAAGCTCTAACAATATAAAATAAAGTCCTTATATAAATATCACAGTAATTTTGTTAAATACTAGCACTGAAAAAGTCATTTGGTGCCTTGAAAAAAATTATGGACTGAGTGTTATTGAAAAAGAATGTGGACAAGTAAAAAAAATGGTTTTCAGATACCAGATCAAAATTATTGTCAGAAATTTGAAACAGAAAAAAATGGCCAATGTTTGCCTTAGATATCATTTTGTATTATTAGATATATTTATTCAATTTTGATATTACCGTTAAAATGAATGTGTTTTTGCCATATGAGGAATTTTTTTTTAAATAATGATTTTTAGAATAATTTAGTTTTACAAATCTCTGGTGTTCTGAAAAAAAATAGTTTACTTTTCTTCCTGATGGTCATTGGTTTGTAGTGTTTGTAGCTCAGGCTAGCCATGGACTCATACCTCAGTTTCCCAAAGAAGAACCCTTCTTTCTCAACTTTATGAGGCTGGGAAGATAGAGTGGCTTGCCACTGACTATTCACCTCCTTGTGTCCATGCATTAAAGTAGTTGTTAAATGTGTAACTTTTGACCTGATTGAAGACCATAGACCTGCAACCACTTACAGACACTTGGAGATCCATCTCAAAACAGGGCACAGCACCTGACATCATTTGTTCAGTGCTGGTTCAAGAAGATTTTCTCTGTCATAAACCTTAAAATGTGGAACCTGTCTCATCGACTGCTGGGGAAGAGCAATGTGCAGAACAGTACAGCTGACCTGAGTATAGCTGGTATATAGGTAGGCCTAGGTGATCCCTACAGATTTTTTTTTCTGGCTTCATGAATGTGTGGCCCGAGACACACTTGTTGCTCTGATGTTGATACCCAAATGCTTCACTGAGGATAAATCAAGCTGCCTCCAGGGATGATCCAGAGAAGTCACCTGAGAGTAGATGGCAATGGCTTCTGATTTAGACTCTCCATTCTCCTAGGATCCCTCTGAGGAGCACCTACCTGATTTCATATGCTGAGGCACTGCCATTGGCTGGAGTTAATTTCCCAGAAGAGTAGATGAGGTCACAGGAAACATCTCCTCTCCTGCCTGGAGCAAGCCACAGTGCATCCTTGCGAATTATGAAGGTCAGTGACCAGGATCAGATGAGGTAACCTCAAGAACTCAGGGCAGTAAGTGATCCCCATCCATGAGTGAGCACCAGTCACCTCTAGGGCTGGGAACCTGATTTTTACCATCTTCCCAGACCTTCTCTCAACTAGTGGAACTATAAGATTAATAAGCACACCTAATATGTAGTGTGGCAGGCACCACTAGGCAGTGCCTTCTGCCCTGTATTTCCAAAGCTGTTGTGGGTATGATGTGTGGGAACAGGGACATCAGATGATAATCTGTATATCTTTCATAGCATGTTTTTTGGCTCAGTAACACTTAAGTATTTATTAAGTTGTAAACATTGTCAGTACCTTTATAAGCCATCAAAGCATTTTCTACAGTGCAAAATGAATAGTACTACAAAAGACATTGTTCACACAATGGGCACTAGGTCTGCAGGGCATAAGAAGCATACTGAGAAAACACGAAGACTCCACTACACTCATGCACAGATGTGCTGTCTGGCTAGCCAAGTCAGTGCCGCGTCTTAAGTGGATTATTAAAAAGCACCCAGCATTTGAGAGTAATCCTGCCCACCTGCTTTTGCTCACAGATTTCTCTGTTTTGGTCTCCATGGAGACTCCCTCCTTGCCTTTCATTTTCCCAAAGGTACCTCCAAATAATCACTTCTTTATCAATGTTCACGCATATTCTTCACCACTGTCCATCTCAACAAAGCATTGGAGTTGCAGCTTCAAGATCCCTTTCTCACCTGCTTGCCTTGGCCATGGCTTCTGAAACATTGTACAAGCTGAGACTGAGGGGATTGCCCCCTCCAGTATGCAAGAGGAGACTGATTTCAAATGGGCTCCTCCAGGGCATGCCAACCACAAGTTTCCTATGCATCCTAGATAATTACTCCATTCTTCTATGGAGGTGATTGCCAGGAAGGAGTGACGGCTGAGGTGCGGATTATACAGCAGCCACACAACTCAAGACAAAGTGGAGGAAAAACATTCAAGAGTCAAAGAAAGAAACGCAAAGATGCTTAAAAACGCATTTAGTAAGAGAACATGCCAATCTGTCACACTGAAGAACTAAGAACAAGAAAACAGTTGGCACATGATGAAACAGTTCACAAGATGGAAGCATATTGTAGCATAGGACAGGCACTGTCTGATCTTCAATGGGTGGTCTGGCTCCAAGAAGCCATTGAGAAGCTCTATATAGAATGAGGAGACAGTGTGGCTGTCAGGATTTGTTTTCTATAGGTGTATCATACAATAATATCACACTCAGCGCTTGTGATCAAATAAATATTGCCACTGTTCTAGCATTGAAGTGAGAAGAAATGTCAGGACCTCCCAGTGGAGCCAAATCCATCAGTCAAGTGGGTTTGAAAATTCAGAAAGTAACAGAATTGTTTGGGGCCTGAGATGTAGGTGTGCAGTCCCAGGCACATGAGAGAGAGAGAAAATCAAAGTTTAAGGCCCACATGGACCATTTATCCAGATCCTAAATAAAGAGTAGAATCTTTGCCTACCACACTCAATGTCCACTCCCAGTACTGGAAAAAAATGAATAGAATCAAATTATAGTTCACACAAAAGAAACTATGCCCACCAGCTTAAACCTCAGCACCCACAAATGCACAAATATCGTATGCCAGCCATGCTCACCTATTTGCACATTACCCATGGGGTATTACACCCCAGGGAAGAACAGACAAACATCTTGATGAATAAATACAAGCAGGTGGGCTAGCCATATAGGGGAGTATTTCCCTGGTGTACCAGCCTCCTGGGCAATGTCTAAAGTGAATAAAAACTCACTTAAGGTCTTTCTGCTCTTTGGGTTTCACGTTCATTTTGTGCTTTTTAATTGGCTTTTATGTAGATCTTCAGTGAAATCAGGTTGAAAAATATATAAATGGTGTACAAATCTCCAGGCCATTCCTAGAGTTTTTCTAATTAGATTTCATTATGTCATATACTACATAGTGATAGGATAGTTGTGGGAACTAGAAGAAAAAAGGGAATTCTCACTAAATAAAGGCTCAAGTCAACAGTTAGAACTGGGTGCAAGGTGGTGGTGTAGTCAACCATGGGCTCAAAGTCTTTTTGGTGTCTCTTGTCCTAAGAGAGTCATCAGATCTAGCAGGCTTTCAATTCCTCTACACAATGACAGCTTTTAAAATTAGTTTAGTGATATTCAATTCTTGACTGCAGGGCACAGCCAAGGAATAGAGTGGCCTCCCAAATCCACCTGTCTGTTCAAAGAAGCAAACACAATAATGCTTAAACATGCATTTAGTAATGGAACATGCCTATCTGTCATGCTGAAGAACTAGGGACATGAAAACTCTTGGCATGTGATGAAACAGTTTACAAGATGGAAGCATACTATAGCTACATAAGTTCAGGTTTCTTTGGTCTGATTTCTTCATGGAGGATTTCTCTGGCGATTTTTCACCTCATTATTTTAGTTCTCCAAATTTATCTTTCTTCTAAGGCAATGATGATGACTTGTTTTGGAATTTGTCCTGATAATTGGGAATCTGTACTCCAGGTCAGCTTCCCTTGTAACTAGGTTCTTCATTCTGCATTAGATAAATGTGGAGATAGAGTCTGCAGAAAACATCACAGATGTTTGTGTTTACACAGAAGAGAAATTCATTGTGATGCTCTCCAAACAGAAATAACTTGAAAACAAATGGAATTATTTTAAAATGCTTTATTCTTCACTTTATAACAAAACTCATTTAACAAGAATTCTAACATTTTGAGGTGATTCTCTAAAACTTTTTTTTTAATATGTATCTTTTTTTCTAGTCAAATGTATACACAAAACATACACTATTTCTATTAAAAAATGAAATTACAAGAGCAGGGAGGACTGAAAATTAATGGAGTTATAGAAGGCTACTTAAAATAGAACCCAGAGAAATGCAGTCCAGGATTACCATGAAATCCACAGAAAGGAAGAGATCAGGAAGAGCTCGTCAGAGTCCTCTGTTGAATATGTCCTCATCCTGGTTTGCATTCGGTGCCTCTTATTACTGTAAGCCTCTTCCCATGCTGTCTTGCTAACATTAACCTCAATGGTGGCTGCATGCTAAATGTATGTATGCCCCTACTTAGGAGCACATAGCCACAAAAATATACACTGGCACATGTTATGTTCTATTTCTGTCCTATTAGCTGGGACACTTGGCATCCATAATCCTTTCAGAAGTGGTGATACCTTCCAATGTTCAAACCACAGACAAAAACTAGACTTGAAGCCGCCTTCAACACTAACCTGTATGATGTAACAACAATGCATGGGAATAAGTGAAGGAAAGGAAACACTACCCAGTGCTCACTGGGGTCCAGCTGTGTCACATTGGTTTTTCTGACTTGACACAACGAGGTAAAAAGAAAACATTAAGTACAACAGGCCCTGACATTTCCCATCCAAAACCACCCCAGTAGCTCAGGAGAAGCAAACAGCTGGCTAATCACCTGAGTGAGAAGACATCTGTGTACCTTCATCATATATTTACTTAACAGGACCAGTAAGGCACTATGCTGCGTGAAACTTGGATAAAAATGAAAAAATAGAAAATGGATGGCAAAATCCCTGGTGTCTCAGTGCCCATAGGGAAAAACAGACAAAGGCAGACATGCCCAGGAGCAAGGTAAAAATCAGTGGATACCACTGAGTGGCTGGGATGGAAGGAATAACAGATGCAGTCAGACCTGCTTAGACAGGGTAAGGTACATCTAAGTGGGCCCCATGAGGAAGCTAGAGTTCACCAAACCCATGATTCAACACAAACTTCAAAAGTGTGAACAAATCTGTTCTCTTATTACAGTTACACCCACACCCATCATCACCAATGATTTCAGACTTAACTGTTGATGGTTTTGTGTGACTCCACATGGTGTGCTTTGCTTCTGGATATTATTATAAAGCACTGATCTATTTCTAACATAAACTTTGAGAAGAGGGGCTGATAAGCAAACTTCAGACTAGAGACAGATAAGAACATTAATGATTTAAACTTTAAAAAGGAAAAGTTAAACCTTTTGGACATTTGATGCATAAAATATGCTCAAAAAGCTGCTTACATTCTTTGTGTGATAAGGATAAAAATGTGAGGCCAGAGTGATGGCTCAGCTATTAAGAGCTTTTTCAGAGGGCCCACATTTGGTTCCTATCCTCCTCTTCTGCAGGCTCACAACTACTTGTAACTCCAATTACAAGGGATCTGATACCTTAGGGCACCCCTACTCAGGTGTACTTACCCACAAATACACACAAAACCACATGCATAATTTTAAAAATTAAAGAATAAAAAAAGGAACTTAGTACAAAGAATTTGAAATTTTCAAATTCTTCTATGAGTGTGTGGGGAGAGGGAAGGAGGGAGAGAGAGAGAGAGAGAGAGAGAGAGAGAGAGAGAGAGACTCTGTAGTATACACACATGCCTAAGATCTATATTTTAATTTTAATTTTGTTTCATGCGTATGTGCATTTCATCTACAAGAACGTTTCGGTGCCCCAGAACATCAGAATGGACTGGCATATCCCTTGGAACTAGAGTTTTAAATGCTTTGGATCAGACATTATAGTTGCTGAGAACTGAGTTCAAGTACTCTGAAAGAGCAAAACCACTGAACCATTTCTCCAGTTTTGAAATCTGTATTTTAATCAACATCTAGGATCTAAATCTCAGCAAATGAACTATTAATTGACCTCTTTATTCTGTTTCTCTACCCACTTATTCAACCAAGATCCTATAAAATGAACAGAACATTGACCAGGCAGGCCTTGTGGCTCACCTCACCATTGTCCTCTAAGCCATTCACAAACATGGTGTGCATCACAGCTATTGTTCTTGAGCCAGAAGGTGCCTCAGAAGGTTCTAGAGTGACACCCTATACAGAGACTGTGACAGAGGGAAACAGCTGAAGTCCATTTGTTGTTACAACACAAATTTACATTCTTGCTAATTCGCTTAGGAATTGCTAACCTGACTCACTAAGGCCTCATATTTTGCACAGATTGAGAAGAGAACTTAGATCAGTGACATTTGGTTTGGACTCACATGAAGAAGGTGAAAATATGCCATTCGGCTGTAACTTGAGCAGAAGCTACCCTCTCCCTAGAGACACAGTTGAAAGCTCTGATCAGCACAGCTGTATGAAAGGCCAGTTTACTGTCTTTGGATTGATTGCCACAGATCAGTGATTTGCAAAAGCAGCTGAAAGCCTAGGCAGAAGCCAGAAAATATGAACGAAAAGGGTATAAGGGGATACAAGTGTTACAGAACTCCCTGTGCCCTTGAGACAGCTTTCCACAGAGGGACTCATGACAGGGGTTAATATTCAGAGCATAATGCTATTTCTATTCTTAATTTTTAGAAAAATGGACTACTTTTTGCATATGAGGAAAGTGTGTGTGTGTGTGCGCACAGGCGCCCTCACATGCCTATCATGGTACATGTGTAGAGGCCCTGAGCCCTTCCTCCCAATTTTAAAAGAGACACAGGATTCAGAGTT
This sequence comes from Onychomys torridus, assembly GCF_903995425.1. Lineage (NCBI taxonomy): Eukaryota > Metazoa > Chordata > Mammalia > Rodentia > Cricetidae > Onychomys > Onychomys torridus. The sequence continues at coordinate 13,935,391 of NC_050459.1, forward strand.
GTTATAAGCAAACTTCATATCGGAGAGATATAAGGACACACTTGCTTTGAGAAAATTGGCAAATTGGGGCTTTTTCCATCCCTTTTACAAAACTTCCTTACTCCAATAAGAAAAATTCACATTTGGGACATAGATTTGTCTTGGGCACAGTGACAAAGAAACACCTTTGGAATCCAGCTTTCATCTATTTGGCAGGTGTACCCCATACCCCACTGACCATCCATGAATGATATGAGTCCATACTTAGCAACCAACCCCTCTGAGAGAACTCTCCTGGAATCTGTTTTCACAGCTTTGACACATTGCCAGGAATGGCAAATCTTGAACTGTAGCCAATTTCCCTCATGCTTCTAAATAAAATAGTTGTAAAATAATTCATTTTTCATTTCCCAAATATCCAAAATAATCTTTTCTGCATAAAGACACTCATTTATCTAAATAGTTTAAAATAGGAATATTACAAGGCCTCCTAGTTCGTTTTTGTATTCGGGTTCTGCCTGGCTGTGAAGTTACCTTTAAGGAAAACCAAGAAGCAAAACCTCCGCATTAGAGAAAAGGTCAAGTAGGGCCTTTATAATGCCAAACTTTAACAAAACAAATGTCTGCTGTAGACTTAAGGGGTCCACAGTAATATCCTTGGTCCCTGAGCTCTGTAATCTTGCCTTTTCCTTCACCCAGGGTCTTTGAGATGTTGTCAAATAAAACTCTGAGTATCCAACCTAACCAAAACATGGTCATCCAATTAACGCCTGTGTGAGCTATTTCAAATTTCAAACCCAGTGCCACACATCCATGTTCCCCTCCCTCTTCTGGCCATCAGCCCTCTGTTGCTAGTCTTTGCAAGGTAACATGTCTCAGAATGAGTCAGCATGGGCTTGCTATAGACATCATGGAAGCCTGACTCTAGGGGATGCTCACCAGGCATGTACATGCCATCATCTAGTTAACATCCAATAGGCTGATACCTTGAAGGACACCACAACTTTAAGACAAGGGAACCAATAAGGATTAAAATAGCACCAAGTGCAGTCAATGCAAGACCGAGAAATGCTTCACTTTGCTTTCTCGCCTCCCGCTTGATCCGGTGAGTCACAGTGTACTCTCAGCTTATTGCCAGCCACGACTCAAGGCTAGGCTGCCACAGCAAGGAGCCCACAGCCTGGCATGGGTAGTGGGGACGAGACCTCACCCTGCCTCTGCCCCTCAGCTAGTGACGCACCTAGAACAAGAGTAACTAAAATGTGAGGTCAGACAGAGCCGGGTGCAATTTACAATCCAGATTTCCTAATAAGTTATGGCTGCTTTTCAGAAGGTGGTCCTTGCCTTATCAGCATTGGTATCTGCTGCTTCTGTTCCAGAACTTCCCAGCATCCAGGATAGCCAGTGCCCTTCAGCAAATGTTCCCTGGTTGTCTCAGAGTTTCAGCCTCCATCCAGCTAAGCAGCTTTTTGCCTCTGTAGACTCAGAGGCGCTCTCTAGCCCCCAGTTCCGGGAGTGCACAGTCTGTGCTGGTCTTGGAAGCACACTGGCGGGCTGCCAGTCATCACTTTGAGCTACTTCTGCTGCTCGTCTGGCTAATAACCCGTAAAGTCCTATCTTAGCTATTTCTTCTACAGAACAGATGTCGCCCAGAAGGAGGTGACACAATTGATGAGCTCCACCCTCACACCTGCACCTGTGGTTTTCCCTGTTCACCTTAGAAACACACGTTGGTAAATAACCTTTTCCTAGGTGGGATTATGTTTCAATGATAAGCGCCCCTTGCTTTGCTACAAAAAAGTCTCCTCACTGATCCCATCGTCCTAGCTGTGATTAAAGTGTTCACAGCAAGAATGAGGACTTTAATATCAGAATTCCTTAAATATTAGAAGACAGTGAATGAGAAATGAGAGCAAATTTGGGGAAGGCAATTGTTTTGCCCACGTTTAGTGCAGGTTAGTGCACCGTTTGCCTGCAGTGCCCAAAGAAGACATAAGATGGATCTGGATCTTCTATACCCAGAGTTACTGATGGTTGCGGGCTGTCATGTGGATGCTGTGAACCAAACTTGGGTCTTCTATAAGGGCAGCCAGTACTGTTGACAACTGAGCCATCCCTTTGGTCTTTCTAATGCTTCATTTTCAGCATGGGTAACAACATTTGAGAACATTTAGTTGAGAGAGTGGAAGCTCTGAAATTAAGTTCAAGTTTTTTAAATAATAGTCAATTGTGACAACACAGGCTTCCTATAACTTTCTAAAGTTTCTATAACTTGAATCTAAAAGTCACTCTAAGGTACATTCAAGCACAACCCATCGACAGCTAAAAGTACATTCCCAACAATCTTGAATACTGAGGAACTTTCACAGGACATAAACACAGTCAGTTATTGGACAGTAAGGGAGGGGGCACTTCAGCAGTTCTGGGAGCAACTGTGGAGCTAGAAAATCTATTCTAGGTACATTAACTGCTCACTTCATACCTACTAAAGTAGACAGTTCCCTAACAGAGCAATGCTGTGGGAGAAAGCAAACATCTGCTCAGACTAAAATTATAACCCCTGGCTTGGAGTGCCAGAGCAAATTAGAGGCATGAACCAATCGCTTCTGAGCCAAGGGGCTGCTGGTCTTGTTCACTCACAGCGTGGATCTAGATAGCACCAAGCTCCTCTCCTTGAACATGTGTGTATGTGTCCACACAATGCAGAGGTCTGTGGATTCTACTTGCAGAAATACTTTTGCAACCTAGGTTTATAATAAGTCATGATGTAACTAAGCCAGGCATTAGAATTCTTGTTACACATTTTCCAAAATATTCATAATTGTTATGTAACTGTGTCAATACTGGTGTCTCAGCTGTGACCAGAAGCCAGAGCAATAACGAGCAGTCAGTGCATGTATATGAGAATACTTGCAGGTTTGCATCTAGACTTTACAAAGAAAAGTACCTTCAAAATCCATATCTGACCGTTTAAAAATAAGCTACTTTTTATTAGTAAATACCTGTCATGATGCAAATGACACAGTGACAGTTGCCTCGGCAGAGAAACAGGGAATTCAGTTTGCCCTGAACACATGCTCACATACAGGAAACAGCCCAGATTCCATGTAGCCACAGGACTTTGTTTAATTTTCCATTCCAATGTAATTTATAAAGAATGGTAAAAAAAAAAATAGGTTGAAATTTATAAAATAATGCTATAAAATCCCTAGATTGCAGACAGTGGTAAAATAGACATCCATTTGTGGTTAAAGTGCTAAATAGGTCACTGACAGTCCAAATGTACCTCACTAGAGGACTTTAACCAGGGTATTCGGGGTTCATCTCCTTTTTAAGTTGTTAAGGGCCAGTTGAGACACCTTCTTACAGTGTTAGAATTAAGACTTAGGGCTGAAATCATCAAATATTTTAATGCTCACATTTCCTAAAACATTAAATATTATTCCTAAATCTAGAATATTAATCATTGAAGTTTTGGAAAGGCCAAGGCTGTCAGCTCCCCAGCCTTTCCCATAGCATACCCTCACTGTGACAGAGGTCACTCAGTCACCTCGTTGTTAAATCACTGGAATGGATACCTGAAAAGCCACACATCACCCTCTATGCAACCTGCTAGACCCTAAGACTGAAGGGAAAGTGTCCACTCTCGACTGGCCAATGAGAAATGCTGAGGTAGAGCAAAGCAAGACTTTCTTCATTATGTAACATCAAATATTCCCTAGAAGGTTACAATGGATTTTATTTCAAGAGGAATTCAGGCCAGATATTAGGAGATCTGTGTATAAAAGCACAAAAAGGGGACAGTGATGAGAGGCAGGCTGCTGGTGTCAAAACTCCCATAAAATAAAATGGTATGGGGATTGCAGTTCACATTTTTTATCGTATTTAATATAAAAACAATACTGAAAAGACTATAATGTTATTGAAAATAAGATGTATTGGAGATAGGCTGCCCATTACTCATGATATGATGCAAGAATATATTTACAGCTAAAAATAGACACTAAGGGTCTTCCTCTCTCACTTGCTGTGTGACTGTTATCCTCAGAGTATGTTCTCCCATAGCTCCTGCCTGAGTTTGATTTATACATGTCTATATACATACACACATATGTACCTACATTAGGGCCAACATGTAAAAGAATGGACAATTTTCAGAACTTGGGTATGGATAACTTTTAGACAATTGCAATACATATTCAACAAAGGGTAACACTTGATTCTGTTAGAAATTTGCTTTTATACATAATAAAAAATTATAACATGGGCTAGGTTTGGTAGGTTTCATCTGCTTGCTACCTGAAGACTTTGAGGTCGGAATGAGATTGCAATTTTAAACAACTGAAAAAAAATAAAGCAACTAAAAAACTATTTTTGTGTGGAAGAAAATGTGGAACTCAAATCCTAGTGTCCCCACTGAGGATTAGAGAAGCCAGGGGGATCAGGCACTCCTTGCAATCTATGGCTGTTTGTAAGCAAATTTACACTGATGTGGTACCCACTCTGCCACAGATGGAGGGATAGCTATATCACTCACAGGACCAAAGACTGTTCATCTAGTTCTTTAAAGAAAAGACTAACAGGACATAAATTCATTGTGTAATAACTTAAGGCCTCCTTAACTTGATGAGTTGTTTTCTTTCACAAAGTCTTTCTATTTATGAACCAGAAATCCATAGCATTATTGTTAAAATATTTCTCTGAGAAAGTATGCATGATTCCAAAAAGTCGAGACCATGACATGCAGAGATGACTGCCCACATTGGTGGAATCCCATGAACTGTAAACTAGTGGCTATGGAGCCCCCATGGGAATAGACTAGGCCCTCTGGATATGGAAGACAATTGTTTGGCTCGAACTGATTGGGGGGCACCCAGGCAGGGGGATCAGGATCCATTCCTGGTGCACTGGCAGGCTTTTGGGAGCCCATTGCTGGTGGTGTGATGCCTTGAGCAACCTTGGTGCAGTGGGAAGGGGCTTGGACCTGCCTAGGCTCAGTGTGCTGGGCTCTACTGACTCCCCATGGGAGACCTTGATTTGGGGGATGTGGGGATGCGGGGTGGCTTGGAAGGGAGGACTGGAGGATGGGAGGAGGGAGGAGATGGGACTGGTAAGTAGAGTGAGTAGAAAATTTCTTAATAAAGAAAAATGAAAAAACATACAAAAAAAGTTGGGGAGTAATCGAGGAAAACTCTCACTGTGGTCTCCAGCCTCGGGCACAACCACAGACTCATGTGCATAGACACACAAGCACACATATGCAAAAGGCAGACAGAACAATACACACAAACACACATAAGAGAAAATGCTCAACAGTGAAAAAGGTAAAACTGGATTGCCAACATATAACAAATTTTCTTTAGTTTTCAGGACATACATGTGTCCTCCTTAGGCACATATTTATTTTTATATCAACATATACATTCAGACACATACAGTCTGATATTCAAATTTGCACAGAGAATGCCAGAGAAATTTTCAGTAGACACATAGACTATTGCTATATGCATGAGCACTGGGGAGAAATCTAGAAATCGGGGTCTGAACACAATTTAGTTGCTAATAAGTTCCTGCCACTGGGCCATGAGGTGACTTGGGGTGTCTCTCCTTGTGAAGTCCCTTTAGTCTTTACTTTCAGAAATCAAGTCCAGAACTCCCTACTGTGTGCACACACCTCTGTTAGTCTGAAGTATCAGATTGCTGTGGATAACATTCTGTATGCTGTGAATGTGTTGCTCTGATTTGGTTGACAAATAAAACACTGATTGGCCAGTAGCCAGGCAGGAAGTATAGTATAGGCAGGATAAATAGAGGAGAGAATTCTGGGAACAAGAGGGCTGAGTCAGGAGACACTGCCAGCTGCCGCTATGAGAAGCAAGATGTAAAGATACTGGTAAGCCACGAGCCACGTGGTAAGGTATAGATTTATAGAAATGAGTTAATTTAAGATGTAAGATCTAGCTAGCAAGAAGCCTGAGTCATTAGGCCATACAGTTTTAATTAATATAAGCCTTTGTGTGATTACTTGGGTTTGAGCAGCTGCAGGAGCTGGGTGGACACAGGAAAACTCTAGCTACATCAGGTGACCTTCCTGTTGGCACCTTTGCCAGTAGTTCTCACCCTTGGGGTCACCGGCAAACTGTCTCAGGTGTTTGGAATACTAGTTTTTTCCGTGATTGTTGGCAGTGAGAGTGAGCCAAGAGGATAAATTATTTATCACAGGCCTGTGGCATCACCATTACCATAGCCAGTGGCCTTTCTCTCTGGCTGGAGATTGACTGATGGCTCATGTACCGGCTTCCATGTTGCTGCCTATATAAAAACTGCTCCCACAGGTGAGCAGACCTTTGGGAAGTTGAAATCAGATGTTTTCTCCCTCTGTGTGTCTCATTATAGATGCCACTGTCCTCCCTACATAAGCTCCTGTGCAGCAACAGTATTTTAGAATGAAATCGACTGTATTAAACTCCCCAAGATCCTGCATCCATGTGCTCTTTCCTTATATCAGCTTCCTGTTCCACTTTGGCCTTTAATCACAAACGTACAAAAATCAATGCTGACCTTATGGTCTTGTTGATTTTTAATGTGGTTTGGTCACTGCAGGTCTCTGCAAATTAGTATCAGGTTTTCTGCAGCCATGTGGATTTAAAGATAAGTCCAAATTTTTAGCAGTACTGAAGAGCCCTCAGCTCACTGTAGAGTTCCAATTAGTATTCACTGAGTTCTTTTCTTGTCCAATCAGGTGTGTCTCCAGACTCTCATTGTGGAGGGGGTGGGTACCTGTCCAGTGTGTGTCTCACAGATGTCCTCGCTGCTGTCTGGCTGTCTGTAGGGAGGATCAAGCAGGTTTGGAACCTGAGCTTAGGTTTTCTCATTTGTTATATGACATAAACTACAGTCACACATGGAGCTGACTTAAGTGAGAGAACTTCCCTCCACTGTAATAACCACACTACCCGCAAACAGGGGGAAGACATAAAGATAAAAAGGAGAATTACCTTAAGCATGATAAAATGATAATTTTTAACATGATAAAAAATATTTTTAATATTAGAAAATAGCATCAATCTATTCCTATCTGGTTTAGTTTACTCCATTGATAGTGTGTTTTGTGTCTGGGCTGCATCTTGAGCACTCTGTATAACCCACTCTTTTTCTCTTTATGACATCCTGATGAAACAGTTACCACAAGTGTGTTTATCCTGCAGGTTAGTAAAGGATGACAGAAACTTTGATAACCTGATACTAACTCTAATTGCATGCAAGTTGGTGGAGTTCAAGGCCAAAAGCTGCACTCTTCAGTCTATACTCCTGACTCTGGGTACCTTTTCGTTTAGTATTTTCCAAAAGAGGCTTGCTGTAGAAGACAGAAAAAAAGAAGCCAAGAACCAGAGATGTGCTGAGATGCAGAACAGATCCATGTAGGAAGACTGGAGTATTTTAACAAAATGAGAGCAAAATTAAAATTCCAAAGGGTGTTTTATGAAAATGGAATTTTGACAGAAGATTATTTAAGCTAAATGAGTATGAGGAGGAGAGAGTCTACGAAGCCAGTAGTTTTTTAAAAAGGGATATTAGAGTCTTTAATAAATAGTTTCATTGGGGCCAGCAAGTGGGGAAGGGTATATTGCAGTTCCAAATGTGATTAAGCAGAAAACGAAGAAGTTACAACCAGATCATTTCTTGCATGAAATGAGCCATGATCCTGATAAAGACTGGGTTCTCAAGAGAGGCAGGGCAGCAGCTGATCATGCCAGAGGCAGTGGTGACCTCCTCAGAGTGGAACAGTCCCTCACAGTGTAACCAAGGGCTCAGATAAGATATGTCTGCCCACCTGTGGTTATCACTTTGGATCCATGGTCCTTCAGGAAAGCCCCAGATGTCTTAGGTCTATAGAAGCAGATCTTGCTAACAAGGCCAGTGCCTTCAAAGAAACTCAGCTATGGCTGATAGCTTCATTCAGGGAACGCTTGTACTTACCTCCTTTGGTAAAGCTGAGAAATGATCTTTAATTATTGTGGTAAGTACATGATATGAGTTTCCATACTCCATTTCTTTATTCTCATCATTACCTTGCCTGCCTTTTCATTTCCTCTACCAAAAAGGGGACAAAATCAAAAACTTAAAGTTATGGACTAACTTGTAAGTTGGCAGGAGCATTGCTCTTATTACAGGGTTATGTAACCAGTTATTTACCGAGAAGCAGGTTTAGGGTTAGATTAAAAAAAAAAAAAAAGAGGGGAATTATTTAGTAATTTTGTTTTATAACTCAAAATATTTCTTCCCAGTTGGTATCAATATTCCAGGATTGTATACATTTCAGAACTAATTTATAAGTACTTAATCATAAAGGATGGGTTTTGAAACTATTTAGAAGGAGTGAATGTGTAGAATTAACCCAAGCTCCCACAGATTTCAACAGCTCAGTCCTGACATTTAAGGAGATATTTACTGTTAAATGTTTCTCCTTTGCTTGTAGAAAGAGCATGACTCCGTTTTCTACACACAGCAGATGCTCACAGTGGAGCACAGATACTCTCTTCACCTGACTCCAGTTCAACAAACATCAGGGAGTGTTATAAGTGACCAGAGGTATGAGCAAGAGCTGCCCCCTCTCACTAGCAGCTCTTCTTGATACCCCTGAACCTTGCTTTTGTCATTGGCATCTTATAGGAGCCTTTTCCAAAATCTGATGTCCCAGCTTTCCCTGATGTGGTCCCAAATTTGATGTTACCGATATCTGTTATGTAGTCAATGAATTCTGCATAAAAAGTGATAACTGAAAGTTTTTGTCCTGATGTGCAGGTTTGACCTCAACCTCCATTTTTAAGCTGAGGATCTGGAAGAATGACCCTCACAGCCAAGCTCCTGCCATCCCCACAGGTGAAGGGGACAGATCCAAGGCTGTCATCTCTCTTACACATTTTCAGAACAAATCGTGGGTCTCTGAGATAGATCGTACTCTGATAGATATTTTACTGGCTGGCTGCCCCGCTCCAAGCAGCAAACTTTATTACCTTAAGTAATTCAAGCTGAGAGAAAGACAGCTTTTTCTGTCATTCATTGCTCTAAAGCAGCCCCCAATCCTACTCTGTCCTCATAGAAAAAGACCACTCTGATCTCACTCAGCTCCTAATTGCTGTTCTGCAGTGGCAAGCAGAGGAAATAACACAGGTCAAGAAGGAACCTGATGGAGAATTGATGTTTGAAGACATCTGAGTTCCTAGTAAGTGTTGGATAGTTGTTTAAAGATTAGAGGTATAAGGTAGTTGTGGGTAATGAAGGTCTGAGGGTCACTGGAGGTGTAGGTGATTGAGGCCAGAAGAGAACCAGACCTTGTTTTTCTTCTTCTCTTTTTTGATGTCCATTTGCTATAAATGCATATTCTTTCAGGTACTTTCCCTAACCTTTGGTAAATCTGCAGAGGAAGCTTTATGTCTCTGCAGTAGCCCTCACTCTGAACTTAGGCAGCAAAAATGTGAGACCTTTCTAAAATATGGACCTACAACATCCACCCACCAGACCATCCTCCTGTCTCTAGGGATTGAAGATTGACTGGTAAAAGGTTCCTAAGAACAATCAAAAGGCAACAAAAATATTAATGCTTCTTACCCAATACGCTGTTTCTACCAGTGCCTCCAAAGTGACAGCCTCCTCTACATTACACAATTATCTATCTTTACAAAGGATTGGATAATTTTGTATATTTGGCATATGTAAACATCATCTAAAAAATAAGTAAAAGTATTTTTAAAAGCTAGTGGCCAGATGTGACTTCTAACAAATTTTTCTTACTAAAGGAATGGGGTTTCCTTGAAGGTGAAGCTGATGGCAGTGTTGAAGCATAAGAAACACAGATGAAGCCAGGTGGTGTTGGTACACACACCTTAAATCCCAGCACTCAGGAGGCAGAGCCAGATGGATCTCTATGAGTTTGAGGCCAGCCTGGGCTACAGAGTGAGTTCCAGGAAAGGTACCAAAGCTACACAGAGAAACCAAAACACACACACACACACACACACACACACACACACACACACACACAGAGAGAGAGAGAGAGAGAGAGAGAGAGAGAGAGAGAGAGAGAGAGAGAGAGAGAGAGAGGAGTGTGTGCACTACATAAATGAAGGAAGAACAACAATCAAATGAACCAAAGGAAACAACAATCTAATAAAACAAAATCTAATATTAACTATTAGCAAAGCCACAGGGGACAGGGGACAGCCAGGAAAGCTCCAGAAAACCAGAGCTGGGGAACTACAAAAAAGGGCATTTATTTTAAAATCTAAGGTACAAAGTAAATACCCTTGTGACCCTACCAGTATAATTACATGAGAGAAAAGGCAAATGTCTTGTGTAGAAGAAATGTGCATAATGTACCCCAACAGTCCACCCTACATAGGCACCCCCTGCACTTTAACCTGTAAGCATGTCAGAGCAGAGACTGTCAGGGACCCTGTGTGGAAATAGGGAAAGACAGACTGACTTCACAATCATTGCTGTTTATTGTCACAGGACCAGGTTTCATGTCCACTCCACTGCGTCTTGTTCACAGTGCATGGCTCTGATAGCCTGTGGTAAGGGTAGCAAGCTACCTCTGTGGTCTCTCTCCCCAAGACCTGTTTGAGAAGTAACCTGTAAAAAATGCATAGCCAGTGCTGCCCCCAAGCCTCAAGGACAGCACAGTGGTCAGGATGCTCTCAGTCCCAGTCCAGTCCAGAGGAACCTAAGGGACCTAGCAATTAAGTGCCACATGTGCTCCTGACAAAAAGAGAGAGAGAATGGGATGAGGTGTGTAAACCCAACACTGTTACTAAGTCCCTATAGGTTTATTAACTGTGACAACTAGACCACAGTGACATAACATGGGAAAAGCCACATCAGGAGTAAAGGGGAACTCTAATTTATCTTTATACTTTTCCTCCAAATCTAAAACTTCAAAATAAAAGTTTATTTTTCTTTCAAAATGGCTGTTGCTCTGCCCTTTTCTGTTAAATGCCCAACTATTAGCATTTAATTTAATCTTAGTTAATTTTCCTGTGTACTGTGGTGATTCATGAGCAGATCAAAGATTTCATTTCTAAAAAAAAAAAAGAAAAAAGAAAAAAAATGTGATGGTAGCCATAATAGTTTAATGAAAGAGTTCAATTTAATTAAATTAGAAGAAGACACATTTCCCCTGCCTCCATTTCCCCCAGGAGAGAACATTGTGCCATATTGTTAGCTGGGTTCCCCTGGGCACAACCTCTCACTGGCAAATCTGTTATGGTTAAGGGACCCTGGGAGACAGCACCAGCCAGAGCAGTCTCTATGCACATGAAGTGCACAGAGATGGTACATTTCCTGCGGCTTTCAAGGAGGGGTGATCCAGGATGCCTTGAAGAATAATTCTTATTCACCTTCTGTTTCTTTCCAGAATCTTCTGAAGAAGTGAGTCCTCTGAACAGATTTGAGAAGTGAAGCTAAGAGGAAAGCCACTGTGCTGTGTTACTTGAGGAAGCTTTATCAGACAGGAAGCTGGGAGAAAACAAGGGCAGCTCAACCATCAAGCACGTGGTACACAATAACAGAAACAAACACCCTCTCCTTCGCCAGGCAAGCATGCATTCACCCTGCTCCTTTACCCTTCCTCCCCTGTAAGCTCCTTGTGAGATTGGACATGGCAAAATGGCTAACAGCTTTGATTCCTACCACTACCACACTAACAGAAATGGATTCTCCGAATGGGAATAGCTTGTAAGAGAGAAAAAGAAGATTAGAGTCAGTCATTAGAATCAGTCTCTTCATTATAAGTCTCAGGTAAAGGACAGGTACAAGGCAATGGCATTAAGGATAGAAAAGTGGACTGTGGAGAGATGGCTCAGTCTATAGAATGCTTGCCCTGTCTCCCTAGAACCCACAGAATGGACAAAAAGGGAGGGGGATAAGTTGGCACATGATCATAATTCCAGGACTGGGGAAGTGGAGACACACTAAGCCCAGCACTGGGGAAGTGGAGACACATTAATCCCAGCACTGGGAAGGTGGAGACATATACATGCACTGGGCTTGCTGGCAAGACAGCCTAGTCTATTTGTTAAGTTTCAGGCCAAGGAGAAGCCACATTTCAAAACAAAACAATCACATGAAGACACCAAGGAACCTACAAACACAAACACACACACACACACACACACACACACACACACACACACATGCATATATTCACACATATATACATCTACATGTACCTGCAAACACAAAAACAATACACACACTACACACACACACACACACACATGCATATATTCACACATATATACATCTACATGTACCTGCAAACACAAAAACAATACACACACTACACACACACACACACACACATGCATATATTCACACATATATACATCTACATGTACCTGCAAACACAAAAACAATACACACACTACACACACACACACACACACACACACACACACACACACACACACACAGTGAGATAATAATAACAAAGTTCAGAACAGGACAGAGCAGTAACTGGGAATACTTGGTGGGGAGAATAGAGTCAGTGGGTTTTGGCACCAGGAGCAACAGGCAGGATCAGGGAAGAAGGAACAGGGCTTGAAAGCCTGCAGGCTCCAGGGCCCTGGGGCAAGAAGTCTCTGCAGAGAAATGAGAGAATGGGAGGTGGTACCACCAAAGATGGTAGGAGAAGGATGAAGAGGGTCCTGAAAGCAGCAGAAGTGGAGGATGGTGAAAGTATTGAGTTATGGGCAAGGCATTCTTACTAGAAAAAGGATGCTGTTTCAACGTGGAATGAATGCCCGGGAGAGATCAGGGTTGTTTTCTTTGAGAAGGCCCCTCCAACACCAGCCTGGGGATGAGGAGGGAGCTCCAGGATAGTTTAGAGAACCATATCTGTTTAACTACAGAAATGAAGCTGAAAGGAGAGTCAAGAAGTGTCTCTGGATCCCAGCCTGAGAATATTAGGGAGGAAGGGACAGAGCAGGGAAGAGAAGTGGGGAAGAAAAAGAAGAGGACACTGGTCCAGGAAGGGTGATATTAACAGACTGATGTACCCATAAAAGCATACTGAATGTTTTCAGACATGTTCCTTGATAAGAATAATGAGTGAATTAAGAATAGTGTCTACGGGTGAAAATGTATTTATTCATAAGGTCAAACACTCTTAGGGGTTACCATGCAAACCACAGCTATACATGATTGCACTCAGACAATAGGGATAAATCACTCAGAATGTTCAAGTCCAGGTGCAGAGAGAGCAATGTGACATGGTCTTATGAGTAATCGGAGCATGTGACTGTCTATAAAAAGCTCAAGGGGGCTAAAGAAAGAAAAACTCCCTCAAAGACTCCCTTTGTTTCTTGCCTGTAGGGACAGTGACCACACTGGTCACCACGCACACAGGAACACTCAGCACTCAAAAGAAAAGAGGCACGTATTAACTGCCTGAGGATGACAGGTAGACAGTGTCCTGTCCATGGCAGGCCAGCTGTCTTCCTACCCTTCTCTACAGCGCCACAATTCACTTCACAGAACCTCCATAGTTGGTCACTATCAGCAGTTTTAATCCTAAACATTCTGTAACCTCTTCCTGAGCCTTTGGTTCCAGAGAAATTAAGACACTGGTTAAAGGCCCCTGGGACAGTGATTGTTGATGGTCCAGGCTGGTGACAGAGGGTGAAGGAATTCCAGGCAGACTGGGTGTTTGGGAATGGTCTGGTTTCCTTCCTTCTGCCTTGCAACTTTTCATTACTTGACAGGGATAAAATATGCCATCCATGTTTTTCCTCTCCATCTGTTGTTGCTTAATTTTGTTGGCTTGATACAGAGACTCTCTGTATGTAGTCTTGGCTTAGAACTTACTAGGTAGCCCAGATGGATCATATGGTGGTCCTCTTTGCTCAACCTCACACATGCTAGGATTACAGGCATGGCTGCCATGTCTGGCCTCTCTGTGATAGCAATTATGTGATCTTATTAAATGAAAGTGGAGTTCACAGTTATCTAGCCCAAAGACATGAAGTCCAATTATACCTGAGCTCATGCAGTAACATGTGGCTTGTCACTCTGTTCCAGCTCAGAAGCATAGAGGGATGTCACCTAGTCTACCTGGTGCAGATGATCCCACTGTTTCAAGGAGCCAGAGTCGTCTATGTAGAAGATACTCAGCTTAAAGTCCTGATATCTGCTCTGAAGATAGAGAAAATAATTTCCATAACTCAATGTATCAACAAAATAGCACACAGCTTAAGTAAGAGAGGAAAAGGAAACACATCAGCCACTTCTCTGATGCCAAGTATGTGATAATCATAGCAAAACCATGTATGCTGAGATTCCCCTGTGGTCAGATATTTACATTTTTATCAGGACATTTAGAAAACAAGGACTTTATAAAAAATTGGTGTAATTCTGCTTTTGGAAATACCTAATGTTAGTGACTACATGTAACCTTCCCTGACCATTTTCTGTGATGTGGGGTGTGTGTGTGTGTGTGTGTGTGTGTGTGTGTGTGTGTGTGTGTGTGTGTTGCTGGGAACTGAACCCAAACACTCATTCATTGAGCTACAGGCACAGCCCCTCTCTTCGGATTTTCTTATGTGCATTTTTCTTTGTTTTGAAACATTCTCTGCCAACTCTGTAGCAGCATCAATAAAAATTCCCAGGATATTTCTTTATGTGAATTTACTATAATTTACCCTATTACATATTTGACACTTCATTCTAGTACATTTTGCATATGTATTTCCTGCTATTGCCTTGTGGCAGAGGGCCTCACCTTTTCTACGTAAATGAAACAGGTCTCTTTTCTCTCCAGAAGTTTGTACTAACGATTTTCTCCAGCTTCCCATTAACCCTGCATGTAAGACATGCTCCCTAAGACAGCTGCATTTTGAGGTTCCCTTGTCTCTGTGTATTCATGCAGCTGAGCTGTTGCTCAATGACTTTGAAGTGTAAGGTTTGCTTGTTTGTTCCAGTCTGGAGTCCAATGCTCCTCCCTCCAATAGTGCCATCTTGTCTTTCTCCATGATGAGTATTGATCATCCTACAATTTTAAGATTCTTGGCCTTTGACTTGGTTAAGAGTTGACCTACTGATATGTTGGAATTTCATGTAGCTGGAATAGTAGTTTTATGTAGATAGCTTGGGCATTTTTCTTTCACTCAATACAAGGTCAAAGGCTGTGCCCAGGTCCAGGGATCAGGGTGAGTGACAGGGTCTGTTCTCCTCCTGATATGTGATAGGACCAGGTGTTTGAAACAGAGGACTTTGAATCATGAGATCAATTGAATCCAAGTCTTTGAAAAATGCTGAGGGGAAGAATTAATCAGACTAGAAAAGAAAATGATGATCAATCACCCTTGGAGATGAGTGAAGAAAAGTAAGGGGTCCCCCAGAGTCCAGTGGCTGAGTGGGCTGAGCTCACTTTTGTAGTCCATGTCAAATGGCACAGCTCATTTATTTAATTCTTCAGTTTAAAATCATTGTATCTATTTTATACATACAATGTAAGAAGAAGAGTTAAGTAGATTTTTCTCTAAAGTTTCTAATAAGCCAGCCTGAGTATACTTTAAAGAAACTCAAAGTACCTCTCTGGACTCAGGAGACCTGATATGTAGTTGAGGTTGAATCAGGCAGTGTGGGACAGCTCCAGGACAGACAGGCTAAATGCCTAGGACCTTCTTCTTAAGGAACTTACTCACCAGGTTCTTGCTTGCCTAACAAATGTATTTCTGTAAAGCTTTTTAAGTGCCATCTGTTGCCTGCCTTTCAATTATTTTACTTCATGGGCTGCTCATATTAATGGTTAAGCTATGAAGAATGATGTACATGGTTGGGCACCTATTAAAAATCTAACATTCTTGAAATTGTCACATAAGTATCTTTGCCTCTGTGGCTTCACTTCTACAATTTGGGGTTGTCTAAATGAAGTAGAAATTGAGTGTGAGTTATTTTCCAGACTCCTTAAGATACATGCTTATAAATGACCCTTCTAGTATTGATTATGGAAAGTGAGGCTGAGGTAGCATTCTTGCCAATACTTAAATACTCATGTGAGTCTCTTCTTATTCCTTTGGCACCATAGGAAAATATAACCCCCACCAGGTATTCAATTCCAAACCCTGCAGGTGAAGGATGTGGGAAACAAAGTAGATGCAAAAATCTAATTTTATGGATGGCATAAGGCACACATGCTTAAAGACCCTTGCTGTTCATTAGACACTAGATTTTTCATTTGAATTGCATCCAATAGGTTAGCTATATTATTATAGATTATTGAGATCAGAGTTCCTTCATTACCACCTATAAACTGATTGTCCCCAAACTTCTATGCTTTATAAACCAATACATATCACTAAGAGGTTGATATTACTAAGTGCTGAATTAATTATAATATTTAATTACCATTGGTACAGCAGAACCCTGAGGAACTGGTGACAGTGTGTGTGTCAGTAGACTTAACACTTGAAAAACATCTTTTGATTTGCAAAAAGGCCCAGGAAAAGTAATCTCCACCCTATCTCTATGTATCTGTGTCCCCGTGTCTAATCCTCCATCCTTACCACCCTGTCTCTCTCCTCCTCTTTCCACTAATTATCCAATGTAACCTCCTATGTAACCATGGTGTTTTCAACTTCACATAGGCCTTGAATGGGTTCTGGATATATTTTGTCAAAAATGTAGACAAAACGCTGAAATACACAGGTACTTGCACATTAGCAATGTTTCTTGAAATAGTCACTGGTTGGTTTTTGCGATGGGGGTGGAGAGAAGACTAAGTATGTGAGAGTACTTGTTGCTCCTGCAGAGAACCTGGGGCTGATTCTCAACACCCACATGAAGACTAACAACCACTTATAACTCCAGTTCCAGGGGATCTGATCCACTTGTCTCCGTGGCCTTCTCTGGCACCAGGCACAAACACTGTACACAGACACTGATGCAGGCAAACCACCCATACACACATGAAGTAATAAAGTCATAATATTATTTAAAAATAGGAAAATGGCAATATTTTCCAGGGGAGACAATCAGGCTATAATACCTTTGCTGAGGGATTCGTGTTCTCACTGTGAGTGAAAGGCATGTGCGTGTCTAGGAGCAGC
Source organism: Onychomys torridus (assembly GCF_903995425.1). Classification (NCBI taxonomy): domain Eukaryota; kingdom Metazoa; phylum Chordata; class Mammalia; order Rodentia; family Cricetidae; genus Onychomys; species Onychomys torridus. The sequence continues at coordinate 13,952,478 of NC_050459.1, forward strand.
TTTTGTCCTGTGAGCAGGGCACTGAGGAAGGCTCAGATTTTCTATATTTTAGATGGAAAGCCCAAATTGCAGTCCAATGAGCAGAAAACAACAGATAGGCCAAGTTCAGGGATAAGAGCAATGAGCAATGTTCACTATTTTTTCAGGTCATAGGGAAGCCAGGAGGCTGAGGAACCTTTGGGAGAAGGAGCAGACTTGGGAAACTGGAATCCAAATAGAGTGTGAATCCTGGAACAGAAAAATTACAGTGGAAAAACTGACAGAGCTCAGTAAAGTAGGTGTTTAAAGATAATAACCCTGTGTCAACATCAATTTCTTCATTTTGGTCATTGTGCTCTGGTTATGTAAAAGATTAACTCCGGGAGGAAGATGGGTGAAGGTTATACAGGTCATTTAGACTATTTCTGATGAATTTTATAAGTCTGAAATTATTTTAAAATACAAACTTAGGAATAATAATGCTGTGCCCTGGGATTTATTAACCTCTTGCTAAAACTAAGATGAAGATGCCTTTCCTGAATTTGGCTCTACAGGGATAGTAGATCACAAAGAAGCAATGCAGAAGGCTGGAATGTGAGTAAGTAGCTGCCCTGGGATATATGAGTTTGAGACATACAGCAGAAGTGCTGGCCACCACTTTTGTCTTGATCCTGCTGCTGCAAAAGGAAAGCTCACTGAAACATGAGGTGCTGAGGCTCATGTGCCCATGATACCCACAATTCCCTTAGTACCCATAATGCTCATGTAGTGCACCTCACACAGCCAGAGCAGCATTTTTGCCAAAGGGAAGAGTCATCAAGGGTTGGAGACTTCAAATACAGTAGCATCTCCACATAGAAGACTGTTGATGCTGGATCTGGGCAACCTGTGCAATAAATAGCCAAAGGTCCATAAAATAAACTCAAGGTTGGGAAGTGTAAGTAGGTGGGAGATAGGGAGAAATTATGATGCAGAATTCTAAACCACCCTTTAGTTGTCTGCCCAGCTCTGTGTTTTCTTTCTCAAGCCCCATGGCAGTTTCCTTCCATTGACTTCAGGGTGGTTTGGAGAAGAAAGGGAAACAGGATAGTGTAAAACCCTGACAGCCCTGGCCCAGCCAGCGATTCTGGGCCAACAGCAAGTGCTGATGGATTGGAAAATTTCTTCCTCTGTAGTCTTCTCCATAAAGATCTAGAACTCACCCCAAGCATCTGAGAAGCCATGGAGGATGATCAATCAGAAGTTCCTAAGCAGTCCTCTTCAGCATCACCTAAATTTCTCAAGCAAGGAAAGACAGAGACTTTGCACAGCCAAGAGTTACCTAAGGAGTTGTGACAACAACATCAGTGGGTGGAGGGGATAAAAAGGACAGTAGAAAAACTAAGGCAATTCAACAGCACTTAGTGTTGTATTATAGGCTCATCTTGGATCAAGCAGCATATAATATAAGACACCAGACACAGGGGAGATTTAGTGCACATGGGAGGGAACTCACCTATTGTTTTTCCAGCTCCTTTTAAAAAAAAAATGGGTAAAATGATGCCTGGCCATTATGTGAAAGAAAAAAAATTTAATTATATACAGAAAGAAATGTGTAAGCTGAGTCTGTGGGAGATAAACTGCTCTGTCCAGCTCCTGCTGTAGGAACTGCATTCCTCCACTTAAGCTCCTCTACCATAGGAGGGACTTCCAAACATCACTGCTCCCTGCTGTCATGTAGCCCTACAATTAATATAGGGCATGCTCCTACATGGGAGGAAGGAACTATGAGCTTTCCCCATAGGTATTAAGTCATAATTAGGAACAATAGACTCCTGCCCAATACTAACTCATCCCATTAACAAACATTATGAAGATATAGGCCATTGGCCTGGCAGCATTAAGGCTATGGAGTCCATATCTGGAAAGTGGAATGGAATCTAATAGCCATTTCAGTGCTTAGGAATGACCAAACACAGATCTGCAAGGTGTGACTAAGAGGGTGTCTGTGGTCAAAGGACAGAGCAAAGCCAGTTGGCTCATTCTGATCTTTGACCTCAATATTCTCAATGCTCAATGTAGAGAACATTAGCGCTATACTCCAGCCACGGAGGCTCAAGCCCAGGGCAACCTCAGGGTCATCTTTTAAGTGGTTGAAAGTGTGACTGTGGGAAATGCTTTATGCAGCAACCTTCCTTGTAAGAAAATCTGAATAGTGTTATATCCATTAGATCTTAGAGATAGCAGGCACATATAGTAAATACAGACAAACAAGTTTCCATGTATGTTCTTGCCATACATAATAAAGACTTGAATTTATTTTTTTTATGTTGTAACCTTTTTAGACACATAATTTTTTTTTTCTGAATCTAAAGTAACAAAGAAACAAAGTCTCTCTCAAAACCCTCAGGACAGCTGGATACGTTTGTCTATGGAGAAGGCAAGCTCAAGGAAGGTAAAATACATTATCAAAGAAAATGGTAAGTACATTAAATTTGTCATCTAATCTGCATAACAGAGGCTCAGGAAAGCAACTTTGAGGTCCCAGGAAAGAGTGTGTGGCATTCACTGAACCCATATATACACTGACGTTCTAGAGAAACAGCTGCTTCATGACTCTCAACACATGGCCATCTGATGTGTGTGCACCCACATACATTAAGTTCAAGAGCATAACAGCATTCTCATCTGATCATGTCTCACCAGAGTTACACATGATGGCCAAGGACTTCATAATTCTGAGTATCCATCTGTAAGATGAATCACAGACCCAGAGTCTAAGGAAATCAACCCTTTCTTAATGGAGGGAGAAGAAATTTAAAGCCAGGATGAAGATAGGTGGGCAGGGCAATCAGTCAACTATTTTATGGGTATGTAAGAATCAAGATGGTTCTTCTTGATTATCAAGATGTGATATATAATTACTAAGAGATAAACTTCCAGGGAGTGTGTGAAGATATTGCTGGAGATGTCCAATTTGAAGATCTTCTAGGCTCCATGGTCTCAGGACCAACAATCACATCTTTTTGTTTCCTGGCTGTTGATACAGTATGACACAAGCTGCCTCACTCCCAGCCACTATGACTTCCTCATATCATGGACTGTACCCAAACCAGAAATCATAATAACTACCCTTCATCATTAAGCTGAGTTTATCAGATGTGTAGTCACAGCAACAAGGACAATAATACCAGAATCACAAACAAGAAACCTCAGAGAGTCAGTGAATGGCTGTGAGGTCATTCATTGGAACATGATGAGTTACCTTAGGCAAGTAAATGAAACATTCATTTTAAAGCACCCTCAAAATTCTTTGGAAACTTATTTTATTTACTAGCTATTAATTCATTTATAGGTCAAATACTTCATATTTTGATAAATAGCTTATTCAAATTATTTGGTAAGTAGTTTCTAAATTCCTCAAACATGCTAAGGCAATTAGTGTCATCTTGTGGTCAGTATCCTGTGATAAAAGAAAGCATAGTTTAAAAAGGTATTTCATGCTTTTATGCAGCAGATTCAGCACACCTTGTTGGAAATGTTAAATCTAAGCATCATTTGCTGTGGTAGTACATTTTTTTACAGTTTAAATTACTTTCACAAAGCTTGAAAATGATTCCATGTACCTGAGGAACTTTGAAACTCTGAAAAAAATAATAAATACATATATAGTTAAAATAAACAAACACAAGCACTCTATCAGAGATGCAACCCCTAGTCCTCAGTTGGTTTCTAGGATACCTGAATACACTCAGGAATCTGTGTGGCTCACATGGACCCTCAACTTCTTTACCTAAAGTTCACTATCCTGTCTGGCATCATGTGATCAAAAAAGACAGATTCAGATTTTCCTGGTTAGATAACACAGATGACTCCTTGAAACCCCTACTGACTGACTTTCCTGTAGCACCCTGTGGTGATATTGTCTTCCCCAATATATTGTGCACCCTAATGAACTTATCTGGGGTCAGAGAACAGAACAGCCACTAGATAAACATAGAGGCCAGAAAATGGTGGCACACCCAGCTTTAATCCTAGCATTCTGGAGGCAGAGATCCATCTGAATCTCTGTGAGTTCAAAGCCACACTGGAAACAGCCGGGCATGGTGACACACACTTTTAATCCCAGGAAGTGATGGCAGGAAGCAGAAAGGTATATAAGGTGTGAGGATCAGGAATTAGAGCCTGGTTAAGTTTTAGGCTTTTAGCAGCAGTTCAGCTGAGATTCATTCCAGATGAGGACTCAGAGTCATGTCTTCTGAAGTGTCAGGCAGTTATGGTATAGAAAACAAGACTGGGTAGCCCACTTCATCCAGATTAGGAAGCAGAGAGAAACAAAGGGGTAAGGTACATCCTCAAAGTCATGGTCTCAGGGATTCACTTCCTCCTCAATCGCCCAGTAGTCAACTTATATCTTGAACCTATCAGTGTCTTTAACTGCTCAGTAGGACAGAACCTGCATGATCTCATTGTCTCTGGATCCATCCTCCAAGATACCCCAGTGGTGCTTTCACTAATCTCCTAATGCTTTCTAATCCAATCAAATCGACAAGTAGAATGAACTTCTTAAGGCTGAATTGATGGGACTGACCAGGAGGAGAGTCATTACTGGAGATCTCGATTAGGGTAGAAAAGCAAGAGCCTTGACTTCCAAAAATAAAAGGGAAAAGAAAAATCATCTGGATACTTGGGATGTAAGAATGATAGATCAAAGAGCTTAGTACCAAATTGTGACTTCTAGGATGAAATGAGAAATTACAAGAGACAGAAGCCAAAGAAGGTTATTAATCATTAAGATAAGCTGTGAGAATGTTCTCTGTTGGCTAGCAGGTGTCAGGGTATATGGATTTGGACTACTTGCATTTACATAATGCCTGCAGTGACTATTGTTTTCTCAAACTGTGGAAGCAGATGCTTTTACAAGTAATTCTGCTGTTAATATTAAGTTGAAAAGTATGTAAGAGATGGCCTGTTAGTTTTCAGTGGTATACAACTTTTGTGTGGTGTTTGTTAGCCAGTCATTGCAAATATTTTTAAATAATCCAGCCTGGACGTGGTGATGAATGCTATGCTTAGTCTGTATAATTGGGAAACAGCTTACTTCAATATCATATTTCGGTCACAGTGCCCACTAGTGATTTTTCCCACATGGCTTATTTTATCATGAGAGACATACTGTCAGACTGGAGGAAAAATATCTAGTAATCAGTAGTCATTTTAAGGATGAAACCTAAACATTGTTTACAAATATTAAAAATGAATACCTGGATTAAACATTCTTCCCAGGAGGCTGCCTCCAGGCAGTAGCGTTTTATATAAGGCAGAAATGGGCATATTTGTTCAACAGATTCAAGATGTTCTCTAAAAACTCCTCAGAATTAGCAAGAACACTTTACTTGCTCCTTCAAGATTGTCAGTTTCTCTTCAGGGTTATGATTGATAGCTATCAACAAATATTCTTAAAGTTCTCATTTCAAATCACATCTGCTAAGACTTCATAGAGTACAAAATATCACAACTGAATACTGAGAGTGGGTCTTATTTTTGCAAATTATAACTTTAGATTCTGAGAGTTATGCCATAAAAGAAAGTTCAGTCTTTTCACACCATGCCTGGTATCCTACCTCCTGATTTGTGTAAAAATCCTCAGCATGAATCTGAGAAGTGGCCAGGAATAATAGATACTCAGTCTATACCCAGCTCATTTTAATTATTTGGAAAGCAATTGACCTCCAAAAACTGAAAACTGGCCTTTCAATAATTTACCCATGATCAATCATCTGTGCCTTGAAACAACATAATGTAAGTTTGAGTCATTTAAGTCTTCAACATCAGCAAGAACAGATTTACCTATTCTTATGGCTGTGGTGTCCCCCAGAAACCCATGCATCAGATTTTGTCTCCACCAGGTGGCCTTATTTGGAAGGTTGTGGAACTCAGCTGAAAGACCTGGCTCACTGGTACAAGGGTCTTTGAAGGTTTAGCATGCCTCTGCTATCCAGGAAAGCTTGGTTTCTTGTAGCTGCTGCTCCATTAACTCACTGTGGACACCATGCCTCCCCCATCATGATGCATCTTATGATTTGAGAGATAACGTACCTCTCCTCTCTCAAGCTACTTTTGCCACAGAGATGAGAAACATGTGGCCTCAGTTTCTCTGTGCTCAGTTGTTGAGACCTGTGGCCATGTTGGTGTCCCCCATCTCATTATCAGGGTGCTTACATGGCAAGGTGGAATCTAAGCATCCCTAGGGTGCACTCCCTGGCATGGTGCTACTTCCAGATTGCTTCTGCTTACTGGAATTCATGTCTCTGCTGCCAGTGAAGTTCTCTCCACAGAACAATGGGTGCCAGCGTACTTTAATAAAACGTCTCCATAATCTCAATTTGGACACAAAGTGACTCCCACAGTTGGCCTGTTGCTTCTTCAGAGGAAGAACTATTTCTAGGGTCACAACAGTTCCTCTGCATGCATGGATCATGTTTTAAGCATAAAAATATTGAGAACCATTAAAATTTGAACAGAAGGGTTAGAGAGCTGGCTAAGCAGTTAAGAGTACCTGTTGCTCTTCCAGAGGACCCAAATTTGGTTCCTAGCATCCAAGTTGGGTGGCACACAATCTTCTGAAACTCTAGCTCCAGAGGATCCAATTCTCTCTTCTGGCCTCTGTGGACCTCCATCACACATGTGGTACAACACATAAAAAAGCATACTACTACTAATAAATAAATACCAATTTAAATTGTAAAGAGACCTTAAAACCTCCCTTAATCCAAGCCACCATTCCTTGGTCAGATTTCCATGATAGATTACAGGAAAAAAGCCCTGTGGCTGCTGCTAGGATGTTCCCTGGAACTAGAACAAAAGTTACATAGAAAATGCTTTAAGGAAGAAAATAGAACAAACCAAAAAAAAAAAAAAAAAAAAAAAAAAAAAAAAAAAAAACAACATTCTGTTATTCTCAATTATTTTAAACAAAGATGCAATACACAAGGAGGTAACTAAATTCTCAAGAGTGGTTTGCTCTGCATACACAAAAATGAGGACCACAGTTCAAATCCCCTGCATCTATGTGAAAAGTGATGCATGACTGTGCACAGCTCTTATCCAGACAGTGCAGGATGGAGACAGGTGCACACTGAAAGCTTGCCTGATAGCTGGCAGAGGCAGCAAGCTTCCCAGCTTCCAGTTCAGTGAGAAAATCATCACAAGGCAATGACATGAAGAGCAATAGAGGAAAGCACCTAAAGTCCTGCTCTTGTGTCAGCATGCACACACACAGCAGCAAACTAGAGTCCACATAACACACATACATGCTAAAAAATAAAAAGCAAACTACACAGAATAGTCTACTACTTGTGTGGCCAGACAATTATGAAAACCTTACCTTGTTGTCCAATGAGATTTAAGTTATAAATACATTTCAAATGAATTGGAAATCCTCTGGAACAATCTCACTGAAGACCCTCCTCTCCCCTTCTCTCTATAAACTCATATTTTCATGAACTTGAAAAAAAAACAGTTCTACTGTATGTAATTATGTGTGTGCACATATCTAGACAGACAGACATATTTTTATTTTTTTACACTTCAGTGACAAGTCATTTGCATATATCATTTGCTTTTTTGGCTTTTGAAAGATACATGATGACTCTAACTTCTGTGGATCAAAATAGCTATGAAATCAATGCCAGCATCATGCATTCATGGCTACATACATGCCACAGGCTCCAACTTTCCACTGTTGAAACAGATTTATAAGTGGAAATTGTTGGCATTTTAAGAAGCATGTCCACAAATATGTGTATATGTGTCCTGTAAACTGTGACCATTTTCTTAACTTCACTAGCTGTTGCTAATTTGCATTTCCAAATCACTATCTCAATTTTCATTTCCATCAGCAATTTGTAAATTATCACTTTTACACATCCTCCCATGTTTGGACTCTTTTTCTTAATGCTTATTTTTCACCCATTAAATCAATTCAATGCCATCATGTTGCCTTTTGAATTGCATTATGTGGCTCTTAAAGGCGACAGGCACAGCACCACCAGCAGGTGTCTGTTCTGTGTCCAGGTCCTCCCTCAGTCAACCTTGCATTTATCTCTTTTTCTCATCTGTTCTTGGCTTGTTGCTATATTCATGGTTCCAACTCTCCTAGAGTTTCCTTTATCCTTGGATCTTTCTAAATTTCATTAGATCTAAATTTAGTCTTTCTTAATTTTGTAATTTCTTATTTGGTTAGAAACACCCCATTGTGCTTCCAAAACATTTTTCCTCCTAAATTTACAAATGTATTCTCCTATATTTCTCTCTAAAGATTATAATGGTTTGCTTTTTCACACTTAAGATTTTAAAATATGTGAAACTTATTTTGGGATTATGATGAACAATACAATTTAACTCTAACAACCTTAAGGAAACTCAGTGGGTCACAAAACAAAGAAGTTGTGAAAAAGAAGAGGGACTTATTGGTTTTCAGCAGGATGAGGAAAAGGAAGGTTGTGAAAATAACTAACATGCATTATGCATGTACAGAACTGTCAATAGAACAAACAATATATAAAAGGAATTAAATGTTATAACATCTGAAGGGATGGGTTGCTTTTGTTTTGTATTTGCTTTGTCTTTAATGATTTCTTATTTCATTTATATATTACAGGCCCTAAAACAGGTGAACTTTCCTGGGCCAGCACTGGACATCCCCCAGGGGAAAAGAATCCATATTCTTTTGTGTCAAAAAAACCCCAAATTTTATTTATTTATTATTAAATTTCTTTATATTTATTTTTGTGTCTTTCACATCATGAAGAATAAATTAAACTGAAAAAACAAAAAACAAAAAACACTTGTTGCTCAGTGTGTCTACCTACTAGAAGTTTCTCTGTTTTCTGATGGATTTCTGTTTGTCTTAGTTAGAGTTTCTATTTGATGAAAAACAAGTTGGGAAGGAAAGTGTTTATTTGTCTTATACTTCCGTATTACTGTTCATCATTGAAGAAAGTCAGGACATGAACTCAAAAGGGCAGGAACCTGAAGGCAGGAGCTGCTGCAGAGACCATGGAAGAGTGCTGCTTACTGGCTTGCTTCCCCATGGCTTGCTTAATCTGTTTTCTTATAGAACCCCCCAAAAACAACCCTGTGTATAGCATCACTTGTAATGGGCTGGACCCTCCACCATTAACCACTAGTTAAGAAAATGTCTATAACCCAATCTTATGGAGGCCTTTTCTCAACTGAGGCTCCCTGATGACTCTAGTTTGTTTCAAGTTGACATAAAACTAGCCAATATACTGTTGTATTTTTGATATTTAAGATTCTCACAATAGAATAGTACGTTTCTTAATTTTTTTCTAATTTTAGATGGCTCTATCTCTATGTACATCTCTATCATCTATCCATCCATCCATCCATCCACCATCTGTCCTTCTGTCTGTCTATCTATCTATCTATCTATCTATCTACCTACCTACCTATCTACCTACCTACATACATACCTATCTATATATCCGAGTCTACCGCGTTGCCTAATCTCAAGTTTCATGTTCATATATTTTGTGTTTAATATCTGTATTAGTGCATTTTATCTTTAAGTTCAAGCTTTTTGGGTTATCACTTTGCTAAACCAACTTACTTCAAGTTGGTACATGCTCTGACTTGAATTTTTTTTTTTCATTTGGTGTTTGTATTTCTTGAGTTCTATTCAGTCAGATTAGTCTGTTTACTTTCATTTTGAAGATTCTCTATGCTTTTTTTTCTAGTTTCTATTCCTTGTGATGTTTTACATTATTTCTTTATTTTATTGAAATGATAACCTTTTCCTCTTGACTTTGTTCATCTTGGGTACATTTAAAGGACATGGGCCTTGTTAGTATCCTTGTAGTATTACTTGTACATTCTTAACATGTATATGTAATCACAACTTTTCTAACATGATTTGTACATGTTTTGAATTTTCTCTCCTACTTATAGTGTGGCTTTAGAAAATGTACAGCCTCTGGAGGTGGTCTTGTGACATTATTCCCTGTTGCTTCTCTGGAATACACCTCTTATTCCCCAGTTAACAGCAGTCAGTCAGTCAAACACAGCAGAAACCTTCCTTGGTCTTCTATCATGAAGGAGTCCCATGCCTCTGCCAGCTCCAGGATTTCTGGTAAACTCAGGGGATGGAGCTGAACACTCTGATTTCTACTAGCTTCTGCCTGGAGTTTCATATCATCTCTGATTCTGTAGAATGCTCTGCTACCAGGTCAAAACATGGAGCTCTTTTTCCTGAGTAGTAGAGGCTCCAGAAAACCTAGGGACTTCTGGCACTGAGCCTGCAAAGACCTCATGTGCCAATAAATATGACCCCAGACCTCTGGAGACCGTAAGTCAGTATCTCAGGCCTAAGGCTGAGCCACAGAATGACAGAAAAAAACATGTTTTGTTCTCCTGAGAGCAGGTAAGATCTGAGACTCTCTGTAAAATGATAGTCTAGTGAAAACAGTTGTGACATTGTCAATTTTACTTTAGAAGAAGTAGATTTAAAAGAATAGAGGTGATTTCAAAAGAAGCATAAAGGTGATTTATTTTTAATATAGTATGCAAAATCCTGGGTTTTAGGAACATGTGCTACTTACTAATAATCAGAAACCCTACTAAAATACATTAGTAAGGAAGGAAAAAAGGAAGAAAATGAGAGGTAGAAGGAAGGAAGGGAAGAGAGGGAGGGAAGAGGGAGGGAGGGAGGGAGGAAGGAGGAAGGGTAAAAAATATGAAAGAGGAAGGTGATCCACATAAGTAAGTAGGCAAGGGAAGGCAGTAGAGGTTGAATATTATTAAAAATACATGATACACATGCGCAAAAATGTCCTAACAAAACTCATTAGCATGAATAATTAATATGTCCTGATAATAAAGAGAGATTAACTGAAAACACACTGAGTCTCATTGTGACATGTCCATACCTATATGTCCTTAAACTTTGTTCTTACTCTCTCCTCCCCATCTCTCAAATTACAGAAGTCTGCATGAGCCCACTGTGTGTATCAGAATCTAAAGCTCACATCAGTGTTTCAGGAGATGCTGCAGGTAGAATTCAACACCTTCTGTGCCTTATGATGATGCAAAAGTGAGTTTTGAAAGCACAACTCTTAAATGTTGTGGCACAGGTATGCTGTGTCAGAAGGAATGACACCTCTTTCTTTCATTCATCTCCTATTTTAAAAATACACTAGAAATTAGGAATCATCATACACGCTCAGGGAGGATGAGACAGCCTTTCTCCCTTGCATGTGGATTTGCACAAGGAATATAGTTGTTTTGGTTGGTCTTAGATGTGTCCCGCTAGACACAGCCATGCTAGAGTATGGTTAAACTTAGTCCCCTTCAGTTCTGGGTTTCTTGGCTGAGTCTTTGGAGGCAGGCAGCCCAGTTTAGGGGCATTTCTTTGTAGAACTACAGATGTGAGCAAAGATCTTCACCTAGCCAGATGGCCTTGCCAAAGACCTCTGGTAATCCTTGCAGTTCAACAGAAGTCAGTGTGTCTGTTAGGAAATCCTCAGATAGGGCTAACCCCTGCTCTCTGCCCCAGTTCTCACCTCCTGGGGTACTAGCCCCTGTCTACTCTGTACCACAGCCAGACCCTTTCCGCTGCTTTTGGATTCACTGAGGTCATTGGTGACTCACCTGTACTGAGCTGTATACATGAAAATATTCTGGATTCCGGATAATTTCTGTTTCTCTCTAGAGAGCACAGAACTATTTTTGTGTATGTTGGTGGATGAAAGTCACCCTTTCCCACCACCCAGGGCAGCACACCAGACCTTGATTCATGGCTCAAGATTTAAAATGGTCACTGGTTTCTGCTTAACATTAATTCTATATGTATCAAATAGTTATACGTTCTACTTCAAAATAGTCATAGGTAGTAACTTAAGAGAGATTGACTCCTAACACAACTTGTGTGTTATTCTTACCTACCATTTATCAGTAATTCTAAAAATCATAAAACCAGCCCCAAGAGACAATTTTCTAATTATGAAGGTACTAGAATTTTCATCTGAGAGAAGCTGAAAAATTTATCATCTGAATTGAAAAGGAAAAAAATTATTTCATTATATTAAAGAAAGTATTAAGAGTTCTAACATATGTAACAGTTAATTAGGCAGTGGGATTAGGCTGAAGTTTGTTCTATTGTGAAAATTTGGCCAAGCCAATGTATCTGAGTGAAGTCATTCACTTCTTTTGCAGTAAAACATAGAAAATGTATTACACTTATATTAACATAGTGTCATGAGACATATGGTAATATAAATGGGAAAATATTAATATATCTTCTAAATCAACAAATAGATTAAAATATAAACTTGTAAGGATTTTTAGAATAAATAATAAAATAAGATGAAGAGGCAGATTTTAAAAATTATATAGGAACTAGAGAGCTGGATCAGCAGTTAGTGTTTGCTGTTCTGGCAGAAGACCCAGGTAGGATCCCAGTGTCCACATCCAGTAGCTCATAACCTCTTTTAACTCTAGCTCCTAGTGATGAAGAGCCCTCTTCTGGCTTCTCTGGGTATTATATGCATATGATGCACATACAAAAAAGCAGATACGTATAAATGCACATAAATAAAATTTGAATATTATGAAGACTGATATATATCCAAATATTGCATGCTATGTCTATTAAATTTATGACATGATACTTTTTCTTCTAACTAACAAGTTTTCTTCCATAATGACTCCTATTTCTATGATTTTAAACTTCCCCTGTCAAAAACAGCCTAATCTAAAATACTTAAAAAGGATAATACTATACCTAGTTAAAAGTCTTAAGTAATGTCTCTATACATTCCTAATCTTGTGGTACTTGCACGGATGCTACTTTCTTCCTTGGCATCCCTAGAAATTGCAGATAGCTTGTATCAGCGTCTATGTCAGCCAAGGGAGGGATTTAGTGTTTTATGTGTCTACTGTCACAATGCCTTTGTGTTGGCAGCAAATGGCTTTATCATCACCAGCACTGTGAGCCTCATCTCCCAGGAGGTCAAGGTACAGGGAGACTGTGGACTGAGGTGGGCAAGTCCCTGCCTAGGAGGCCTTGTGACAGAACATTGCTATCTGCATTTGCTGTGCATTCTCTTCTTTCACTATAGTTTGACACTATGTGTCCTCTGAAGATTATCATTTCCTCTAGTAAGACTTGATAGTTGAAATTTGGGTCATTCAAACCATCAAAATTGGGGTTCTTACTCAAAGGAAGTCTTCCATTCACAGATTCATGCAAAGACTCTCAGAATACATTCTGGGGTTTTCCTTGCATAGTTCTTTCAGAAGTCAGTCAACATTATTTACCAAGACCCGGAAACACACAGTCTAGTGTGTAATGGGGTGAGTGGGGAGGATGATTTGGGATAAAAATCATAGTGCACATGCTCAGAACATTAGCTTTGACTTTTAGCAACATTAAACCACAGTTGAATACAATGGGTACTGGTAATGGGGAACAGACCTTAACATTATACACATTTAATTATAAATTATTTTTCCTCCTGTGTAAAATTTCCCCCACACAGTAGTTATACCTGAAGGGACATGACCACTATTTAGTATATTCAATTCTATCTAAGAGACAAATGAAACAATATGCTGAATTGTAGAGTAATATAATAATAAGCACAAGACTACCAACATGGGCAAAGACTACATAAGTTAAGGTGATCATGTAGGAAACTGGCCTGAATTAAAAAAAAAAAAATGGGGAGGAAGTCCATAGCTTTTCAGATCTTCAGGCTACAGTAGGATGTCCTGATCATGAGTCATGGGCATGGGATATTTTATTTAACACCTGCCTGAGCCTGCCGTTGCTATATATACTGTCATGTGTCAATGCAGTTAGCTTTATTTATTTTAAAATGTATGTGTATGGGTGTTATGTATGTGTGCATGTTTGTGTACCACACACAGGAAATGCTTGTGAAGTCCAGAAGAAGGAGGTGGATACCCTGGGACTGGAGTTACAGATTGTTGTCAGATGCCCTGTGAGTGCTGGGAATCAAACCCACATCCCCTAGAAGAGCAGCCAGTGCTCTTAACCACTGAACCATTTCTCCAGTCCATGTAGGATGGATTTCTTATGACATGGACTCCCCTGTGAGAAACACATCATCTTGAAGTAAATGAAGTATTTTCTTCTATCCTTTAGTCTCCTCATCTTTACTAATGAGGTCTATTGGATGTCTCACTTTTCACAGGATAATCAAAAAGTTCTTCATGCTGACAACATGAAGAAAAGGTAGACTCTGGATTTAAAGTCCCTATGGACATGAATCATCTATTTTGAGGTCTCATTGGAAGTAGAAGATAAGCTTTGCTACCTGATTCACGGACTGCTCTTTGGCTGTCTCTGGCAAGTCTTATACTAAGTTGCAAAGTTTTCTTCCTAGTTGAGTTTCTACCCCATCTCATGGAGGTAGACAGACATATACATGAATAAATAATGGTACCTGTTATGGCATGCATCCATGCCATAATAGAGACTTACATACAAATAACACACTCAGTATCCATAGGAATATTTTTCTGGTGATGGACAACACAGTGGGACACAGTTGTAGACAGTGGTATTTGGAGGGGTGGAAGGTAGAAACTAAGAGGCTTGGAAGATGTCCTGGCTTTCTGTGTGTGTGTGTGTGTGTGTGTGTGTGTGTGTGTGTGTGTGTGTGTGTGTGTACCTGTGCACACATACATGAACACTAGGACAGTCAATGTGCACCAAGTAAATCATGTGTTCAGCCCCATCACAAGTCCAAATGAAGCTAATGAAAAATCGTCCTCTCTGTCTTTCAGGGAGGGCTCAGGGCCAGCCTCGTCAGCAATTACCTTCATTAGAGCCAGTGGGGTAGAGTGCCATGGCTGAAATCCAGAGCAACCTGCAGGCTTGGAGTGTTTAAATTTAATGCAGACCATATTTTAGGCTGTTTCAGGCTGTTTTTTTTTTTCTTCTTTTTAATGGATACTTCATTTCTAAGAGCAACTCTCTAATCACATACATATTTTTTATTTTTAAAAAAGTCTTTATGCACTAATGTTTATTAAAATATTATTGGATCATTTGAAATACTTCCCCTCCTAGTAATAGGAAAACTGAACTCAGCTTGGATTTACAAGTGCCCATCTTTCATGCAGTACTAGAGTGGGTGAACAACACAAACTTTGCTTATTATACATAACATTTTATGAATTGTATTTAAACAAGCAGTAATTCTTAAGATGTGCTGTCTCTATCAAAGTCTGAAAGTAAACACAACCCTGAGCTTGTAATAGGATATTATTGGCATGAAGGAAATAACAACCTATACACAAAGATAGATTGATGGCAAAGCTTCTTTATCAGCTCCATGTACAGCTCCACTTTGAAGCAGGTGAGTTAAGTATTCATCCAAAAAAATGTTTCAAGGCCAATTA
Source organism: Onychomys torridus (assembly GCF_903995425.1). Classification (NCBI taxonomy): domain Eukaryota; kingdom Metazoa; phylum Chordata; class Mammalia; order Rodentia; family Cricetidae; genus Onychomys; species Onychomys torridus. Next base: position 13,967,886 of record NC_050459.1, read on the forward strand.
TGAGGAAAAACTCTCCCAGTGATTTCTGAAATAACTTCAGAAATTTTGACAGTTTATGTTTGTTTAAAATACAGCAAATAACATATGTCTTGAAACTTTTCATCACACATGTGTTTCTATTATATTTAGAGAGTTAAATTAAGAGACCTGGGGTGATGGCTTGGTTAGTAATGAGCTTGCTACATTAAGCAGGAGGATGTAAGTTCACATCCCAGAATCCATGTGAAAAGCCAGACATGGTGTTGTACCTCGGAATAGAATCTCTGGAAGGTGGAGATAGGATGATTTCTGAAGGTCACTTTGCAACCAATGTAGCCAAAGTAGCAAGCTCCAGGACTAATAAAGGATTCCATTTCAAAAATTAAGGTGGAGGATTACTGATGGTAACATGAGGGCCTCTACATGTGCATATACATCTGTACCCATGCATCCATCCACCCATGAACATGTACATATGTACACACTGGATTGAATTAAATGTGCTCCAGTTGAACTCACACTCATTCAACTCATAGGTCATGGCAAATTTCAGCTCTCCTCGTCCCTATCTATTTCACATCACATCTAATTATCAAATGGACATTATTTGACTTTCTTAATTTTGTAGCTCATGGTATCCAGACATTGCCCTCATGCATCCAAAGAAGGCATCCAGAGTTCTAGTTGCATCCGGCTAAGCTTCCTCCCACTCCATTCCACCACAGCATAGAGTCCTGTCTCTGTTATTTGTACTCATCTGGAGCCCATTGGGGAGCTCAGGTGCCCTGGCTCCCTTCACCTTGCCTATGTAGCTAACAGTACCCAGTCCTCCAAGGCCCCCACCCTAATCACATTCCTGTACAAATCTGATAGGGAGCTCCGTTAGGAAGGTAGTCAGGTCTGGCTGTCCCCTCCATGATTTTTACCAAAACCATGGTCTCCTTCTCAAAACTCTGCCTCCCTGGCTCTTAGCATCACCTGTCTTCTCTCATGTCCCTGTCCTTACTCCATCCCACTGTTCTTCACAATGATGATATTGGCTCCTGAACCACTGTCCCATCCTTCTGGTTATTCTTGTCCTAATCCTGGGTGACTCTACTGTCTTCATAAAGGCCCCTCTTGGAAAAGCTTTTGGTCTCAGTCTCTGTCCTGTAATGAACATGAATCTCCTTTCATTAATTCCTTTAAGGGTCTAGATGCGTAACGGATCTCCACTCCACATATTCTTAAGCACGGGATCTTCAAATGTAGGGATGTTGTTACTACCAGGCCATCTCTTCAACTTTGAACATGTACTCTACCTCAAAGCATTGGCATCCTCCCAAATCTAAGTTGTCTGTCATACCGTCAAACTAGAAAGTCTATTGCCTCCAACTTGAAAACATATTCTAAAAATAAGCAAAATGCACACAATCCCCAGAGATTTCACACCTGCTGCTGCCATGGCTGGAGATGGAGTTTCCCTGGGATTTACTGAAGTTGGCAACTGTCCTCTGTAGTTGGAGAGCTTCTCTCCAGGTTCTACCAAGCCCTAGCGGTCCCACAACCCATGTATAAAATAATCATAGGACACTTACATTATTTAAACTGCTTGACCATTAGCTCAGGCCTACCATTGTCTAGCTCTTACTCTTATATTTAGCCCATTTCTGTTAGTCTATACTTTGCCACATGGCTTGTGGCTTACCAGTGTCTTTACATGTTGCTTGTCATGGCAGTTGCTGGCAGTGTCTCCTCCCAGCCTTCCTGTTCCCCACCTTCTCTTCTTCCTTGTCCCGCCTACCCTATCCTTCCTGCCTGGCTACTGGCCAATCAGCACTTTATTTATTTTAACCAATCAGATCAACACATCTGACATACAAAACATCCCACAGCACTCCTCTCTCTCCCTAAGTTGATAATTTTTCTTTCCAAACCCACATTTGAAGTCCACAAGGCTGTTTGATTAGAAATTTACTTTGTAGTCATGGAGAACTTTAGTGTTACATAATCTAAATGTCCTGGGATGTCCTTAATAGCCTGTGTCTGACCTAACATCCTATCAACTATCATGTAAAACCTGTAAAAACACATACCTAGCATATCACTTTCTAACTTGCACCATTCTCCAGCTGGTACCTGAGACCTAGAGTACCCTCCTTCACTTTTGCTATATCATGGCTGTCTGATGCTCGTAAGAATATTTGTTGCAAGTGTCTTCATTTATCATGTTTTTTTTTTCTTCTGTGACTATTAAAATCTTGTGTAATTGCTTCCATGCCCTGTCTTCGAACATATTATTTGGGATAATCCAGATTTATGTTTCTGGGCCACAGGAGATCATGTTTGAGTCTGAGCAAACGTAACCTTATCCCTTTGATGTGAAGGCTGTGCTTTGTATTGGCACTCCAAAGGAAAAGTCTGAGAAACTGCATTTAACACTACATTCCAACCACTGTCTGACACCACCACCCCCTTCTCTGGGACCCTTCACTGACATTAAAAACCATGATTATAGATTGTGTTTATGTTATTGTTGTCAAATGTAAGTCTAAACTGTAGAAAATTTCTAAAATATAATAAGTGATAAACAAATATGTATAGCCCAACCAAAACTTTGGATTCTATGAGATGCAAATTAAATTTGTATTTGTTTTCAGTGAGAATATGGAGGTAATGTTTAATATTAATATAAACAACATATTTTTTTGCATAGAGGGATAGAAATACCCTTTTAATTCACTTCATGCTACAAGTTTTGAGGGAATCAAAATTGGCATTTGAGTTTCATCCAGTCTACTTATCAAAAATATCCCTGATAATTAATGCTTTTTATCTAAAGTAAATTAACAAACACTGGTGTGTATTTGAAAACCATTGTAATTTCAGTATTGTCAACAAAGGAAAGCAAATCTAGAAGTGCTGGATCCATTCCATCCCTCCATTCCATTCCATCCACCGATTGCAACATCCATCTCTGTCACATGATCTACGTTAAGCAACATGGCTGCCATGTCAATCACAACTGCTCTCCCATACTCTGTTATTAGCACTCTCTCCTTAGCCATTTGTTCCATGCCTTTCTTTACAGAGTCTTTTCTACATGAGCTCTTAATACACTGAAAAGTCCATTATGGCCCCTTGCTGCTGGGCCTCTGTAATGCAGAACTGTGATTCATAGTTTCCCATCTACCAGCAGATCCCAGACACACTGGTGTACACATCAACCTGTGCCCTAGCACGGCTGTACACTGTCTCCTCCTCACACCCTGCCTCGGCTGGTCTCATGCAGTCTCAGAGACTACGACACTGCCCATCTAATCCCCCTCCTCTCTAATTTTTTTTATTGAAAATAGATTCTCTTACAATATATCCTAACCATGGTTTCCTCTCCCTGCATGTCCCCTAGCTCTGCCTCCACCTCTTCTCTCCCCCAGATGAACTTCCCCTCTGTGTCCTCTTCAGAAAAGAGCAGACCTCCAAGAAACAACAGTCAAACAGGATAAAACAAGCTACAATAAGCCAAAGCAAATGCCCTCATATTCAAGAAAGGACCATTTGAGGTATAAACAGGTCCACTTATTTCTGCCTCTGAGGACAAGCCTACTTTTGTGTCTATCTTTCACTGCAACAGTCTCTGTGTGCATAGGGACTGTGGGCTTTAACAATGAGAAGTATCTCCACTGGGACCAAAGGCTGAGACAGTGAGATCTCTCCATCTTAGACCAACATCACAGGAGTTGCAAAAGAAGGGACACATTTTGAAGGGAAAAAATAGGGGCTGTCTTGCAAAAATGGGGATGGGAGTAAGGCTCACAAAGTTCTCTCTGACATCCATTGAGTGCTGGAATAGTCAAGATGATACAGAACCATCTTTAGTTTCACTGTCTAGCAATCCTGAAACCTGTGGATGCCCTGGCATTTTCTAAGCATTCTATTTTCATTCTAATATTTATTTAATTTCTGAGCATGTTCTTGAATAGAATACATTTTTATAAAACTTTTTCAGAGAATGTGGATTCTACTTGCTCTCTGTGGGTGGGTGGGTGTCTATGGAACAGGCAAAACAGCCCAGTGTGCGTTCTCCAAAGGTGCCTATGAGCGTCAGCATGTCCTGGCACTCTGAGGAACTCAAAGAAAAATGATGGTCTTGGGACAACCAAGGAATCACCTTGCACCTGGTTTTAGTCACAATGTGTTTGATTTCCCAATTTTCTGAGAGTAAGTATGGTGTAAAATTCGAACCAAGTGACTTACTAGTTGTATGAACATGATCAAGTTGTCCCCACATTGCTTGCATTTATAAACTGGGGGTTTTAATTTTCATTTAAAGATGAAAAGTTTTAAATTTAAAGAGTTAAAAATTTAAATTTAAATGTTTAAAGAGGAAAATTAAGTTATGTGAAATACTGAGTGCCCCCATTTAATCAAATCCCTTTATGCTAATACTCAGAAATTAGAGTGTAATGCACAAGAAGGGTTGAAGTTCCTCCACCTGCAAGTCACAGAACATAGTTTTGCTGAGCAGTACATCATCTTGTGCCAGGAGTACATGGTTGTGGCTGACTCAGCAGATGAGGGTTTTGTTACCAAGCCTGATGATCTGACACTAGCAGTGAATGGAATTCCACAAATGGTCATCTGACAGCCCTGTATATGCATAGATCCAAAATATAAGACATTTTTCATAGGTAAACTCTGCACAGGAGAATGTAGTGTCTGTTTTCTGTCATGAAAACAAAAGGTAGTACATCAGAAAATATGAGCAACACCTTCAGCTATATTTGCACTCAGTGGCTAAAATTCCCAGCCACAGTGCTCCGTGTCCCCCATTTATACCTCAGGAAGGAGTCAGGCTGGTTAGAAACATGTGGGCACCATCTTCATCAGCCCTACATGGTACTTCTCTGAGCACTGTGTTGTTTGCCTCAGTTAGTATTCTGGGTGACACCTTCTGTTCCCACAGCCTGTCCTGTAAGTGCACAACCATGAGGAGCACAGGGGCAATGCAGTTAGATGGAATCTGTGCAAACTGCTGGCTGGAGACAATGCTAGCAATATTATTTGTGGTCTATTAGTGAAATGGCAGCACTAACTCATTTCACAGAAGACCTTGACAGCTGTCAGATGGTTGGGAATGGCACCATACATGTCACAACACAGCGATGCCAAGTAGGTGTTTTTCTCTGGAGTGGTCTTAGACTGTAACATGTCCTGTGTCCTTTGAAAGCAATGCCAGGGATATGGCAACATCTACCCTTGAATGGTATCATCAAAACAATTCGGCCTTCAGCTGTTAACCCACCACATTCAAGATGGCAAGATTTAAGGCAATATAATGACCACTAAATGTCCTGTGAAACTTGATGCCTATACCACAAACTAATAAGTATTCCATCCTGCTCACCACATCCCTCCTGGTAAGCCTTTTATTATTCATTCTCTGGGCAACTGTGAGGTAGAAGAAAAGAACTTTATCACTCTGAAAATCGATTTCTTTCTTTATTTTTTTTTTTCATGTACATGTGATAGGTATTTTTGAATCCCCGGTAGTGGGTTTCTCTGCCAATAAAATAAGCTAGATCAAGCCAAATTAAAAAAGACCAGGTTTAATGATCCGAGCACTCTTGGGTGACTCTCAAGCTTCGCAGAGGTGAGGCAGGGGAAGGAGAAGAGAAAATAACATGGCAGGTCTAGGGACCAGAGCTTGAGTACCCTGTAGGTGCAGTCCTGAGCAGCTCCAGGGAGGAGTCACTGCTTAGTGGGCTTTCTGAAAGGGGTGGGGTTTGGAGTGGGGGTGGTAGAGCTGATGCAGAGCTTCCAACTGAACAATATGTCTCTGTGCAGGAACATACACATACACGGACATGCTCCCATTCGGGCCCAAGGTAATGTGGAGGGTCCTCCTGGATCACTCTCCACCTGCCTCTTTGAAGTAGAGTCTTTCACAGCCCAGATCTCAACAATTCCAGTCTCCATTGCCAACTTGCTGGGAGGAATCGCCTTTCTCTACCTTGTGAGGCTGGAATAACAGATGTGCTGTCATGCCCACCAGATCTTTATGTGGGTTCTGAGGGTCTGAACTATGGTCCTCTTGCTTATGTAGCAAGTATTTTAAATATAGAAACAACTCCTCAGACTTCTAAGAAGTTTAAGGAGCACTTTGTGCCTACATTACCAATGTGACAATATGAGGACTGTGGGTAGTCAACATGCTTCTAAAGGGAAAACACAAGAATGAGCCAGTGGGGAAGCTGGGATTAGGCATTCATGGTAGGTACAAAGCCCTGGTCAACCTTCCTTCCTCTCACCTCAGTGGAAAATTCTGAACAGGGTCTGGGCATCCCAATGACACTAGGGAAAGTGTCCATTGTCCAGTGAAATAAGAAAGAAGTTGATTCACTCAAACTCCTGAGTCATCTGGTGTCTGAAAAAGGCAACTAACAAAGCTAGCTGATCTGCTGGCTGCAGCAGATCTGTCAAAAAGGCTGGAGGACACTAGTCCTCTGAAAATTCAGGTGGGTTCTCTACTGTCAAAGTTCCTGAGGAGTGAGGTCAATTGGTGAAGGGACTTCCAAGGCCCCAGTATTAAGTGAGAGTCTACTGGCAATTGATGATCACTGGAGGAGTGACAGTCAGATTGTTGTTGTTTCAAGGGTGTGGTCCTTGCTAGGTGGGCCATGCTCCAGTAGATGTCTCCACATCCATGTGCATATCAGCAAAGATAACTGAACTCAATGGGTTATTTTTTAATGGCATGGGGGTGGGTTGGGTGGGGAATATGAGCAGGCCCTGGGAGAAACTGCAAGCTGAGAGTGAAGGGTAAACATGTGTTTACTTGTATGAAAACTCAAGAAGAATAAATTAAAAATACATCTTAAGAAAGTAAGTGAAGCCAAACAGAGAAGTGGATGAACAGCTTGCTTCTTGGGGAAGAAGGCAGGGTCTTTTGATAGAATAATCTTGTGGCCATGGCACCTGTCTTCACACATATGATTTTACTGGGGCACCTCCTTCATCTAGGAATATCCAGATATCAGCTATTGTTCCTTTTAAGTCAAGGGCAGAGTCAGCAGGCATAACCAAACCCTGAGGAGCTAGGAAACAAAGCTATGTTCTCTCTCACCTGGGCATGGACACTCTAGTTCTATTCTGTATGTGGGTGTCAGTGTAATAAGCAAACTCTTTCTGCTTCAGAGACAGTGCATGCTCAGCTGCAATGGTTTAAGGATGGAGTGAGAATTAACATGCACACTATCTTTTAAAAAGCTGTGCTAGAGTCCCTGTGGTTTAATAGGTAAGGTGGGAAATTGTTTGGAAGCTGAAAATGGAGATGAACAGTTGCATTAAATGTGGCAGAAGTACAACTGATTACGTCCAAAATGCTGCCTGGATAACATTGTAATGAAGCATTTGGCTACATGTAGAGGTCCTGTGCAATCCTCATTAAACTGAGAACAAGTGCTAATGTTATACAGTGGCACATGAATGAAAGTTGCCTCACTTACATTTTTCAGAAGTATCCAATAAATGGATGAAATTAATTAGAAAACTTTTTACATTTACAAATTTGGTGAAGTTACAGTCACCATACAATGTGGCTGAGCCCATGATGTACACATCCAAGATTTCCTTCTAAAAGAAGTAAAGTGAATACATACTCTTTGATGCACACGTCTATGGTGTGGTGTACTGGATGGCTCTGGACAGGTGCGAAGCCTCACAAATTGAAGATGGAGAGCAGTGCATCCCCAGCACACTAAGAACGACAGCATGCACGATGATGAAATGCCTTCAGCTTCAGCTTCCAGCTTGTCTCCCTCCCACGCCCGGCAGAACAGGAGGACTCTCAGATGTCCCACACACCAGCTGTCCACTCTCCTGCCTTATCTTCTCCTCCCCAAATCCAGTTTTTCATTCCAGCATTCTAATATTTAAAAAACATGTTTTCAAAAAATATATGCCTGCTTGGAAAACAAAAACCTAAGCTGAGGATGTATTTGATCTAAATGACAACCAAAGCTGCATCAGAAACAGACAAATCTATGTTGCAAGTTGAACCACATAGATCAGTGCTTCCTTCCTCTTCCCCAAGGGTGTTAAAGAAGAACAAGGTCACATCAGAATATCCACATTTAATTGGAAAGCTCTTAGAACAAACTCTGTGGCTGCCTGGAAAATCCTCAACCCTGTGTACTTCACAATTAAAGTGTTTCAACTTTTCATTTAAGTTTCCATAATCATATTTTTTCCTGGTGCTAGGAATTAAACCCAGAACCTTGTACATGCTAGAAAAGGATTCTACCATGGAACCACATCCCTAGCTCACATTATTAGCTTTTGAGGGAGAAATTTGGTGAGTTAAGATAATTGCAAAAATTTTCTATGGAGGTAAAATTTCACCCCAGGTTCTCACGGTTCTGATCAATAGTTAGACACAGTTGACAGAATTTCCTATTGAGATTTAGCCCTAAGTGTTGTGAAATAAAATACACAATTAAACAAAATAACCAATCATGAAAAGTATGCACACAAACTTACAGTGCAGCTCCAGATGGAACTCCCTTAAGTTCTATAAGAGAATCAGTGTATTTTTCTGAGGAAAGAAAAATACACCTTAATCTGTCATCCTTCAGCACATGAGCCTCAGAGAGCTCAGCCCTACACCTGTTGTCAATGGGATCACAAGTGGTGATTCTGCTATACTGAAGGAAAACAGGAGAAAATAAAGTAAGGGGGAAATCCTGATTAGACACGGATACCCTTTAAAACATCAAGCCTGAAGAATATACATGTGAAACAGAGTGATGCTAAACCTCAAGCACCATGATCAATAGTAAAAATGAGTGTAAACACTAGGGAGAAAAGCACAACAGAAGTGAGATCCAAATACCTGTGGACTAAGTGAAAGATTCTGTAGCTGAAAGAGACATTTTGATTACTTTTTAATTAGATGTACATTTGACATGGAATTTAGCAGAGCCAGATGGTAAAGCCCAACTTAGAAGGTCCATGTCTACCTGTGCTTATCAGTTGATTATATTTAATATGGTATGAACATGCTTTACCAAAAGCCCTTAAAAAAGGAGAAGCTTCAGCATGGGTCTGATTGCCCTGTGAGACTCAGGGTTTTGTCTTGATCCAATATCCAGTACTTTTTTTTCAGCAGGACAGACTTGCTCTTCTTTTTTCCACTACACAATGCCCACACCCTCTCCTTGCCTAATTCCCACTGATGCCCATCTCTTGCTTTTCCTCCTATCACCTCAACTACCCATTTCTAGCTGGAATCAAGTGTGCAAAGGCACTTCCCCTCTTCTTGGTGCCTTCCAGCTTATATTCTTGCTATTTTTTTAGAAGTCAGAAATGGGCAAATCAATAGCAAAACAGCAGCAGGAAACCTGTCTCCATGAAATGAGATTCACAAACAATAGGAAAGAAATCTTAACCAAGATCTACAAGATACTGGTTGATTAGGAAACAGACCATTGACACTGAGCATGTCAGGCACATGTGTTCTTTGAACTCACTTAGAAATGTCTCTTCGGCCTTTCAAGACATGTAAAGCATACACAAGCATAGAGTGAGGGGATAGAGCAGTGTTCCAAGACAGTGACAACAAATAAAACATCAGTACAAAAAGAGCAACATTTAAAAATACCACAAAGGCCAGGCAGTGGTGGTGAACACCTTTAATCCTAGCACTTGGGAAATAGGGGCAGGCAGATCTCTGTGAGTGCGAGGCCAGCCTGGTCTACAGAGTGATTTCCAGGAAAGGTTCCAAAGCTACACAGAGAAACCTTGTCTCAAAAAAAAATACCACACAGGTCTCACTTTAGAAGTTACCATGTTACCTTTAATGAAGATCTTCCAGGCTTCCTCTGTAGCAGCGACAGAAGCAGCTAAGCCAGTTAGTGACCTGAGATATATGCTATCCACTCCTTTTACAAAGAAGGAAACTGAGGCAATAAAGGGTCAGGTAACTTGTTCAGTGGCCACACTTACTCTTTACCATGGGTATGAAATGAGATGAAACAGCCTCAAATTCCACAGCCACACCTTCATGTACAAATTTGAATAATGAAAATGAACACTTTTCATCTCTAGTGTCCAAACAGCCAGAGCGCACTGGTGTGGAGATGCAGAAGGTTACCTAATTGCATTAAGGATAAGGAACTTAAAACAAGACAGAAATGATGGGGGAGAGTCACCCTTTTCTCTGCTGCTGAAAAAGTACATTTTAAATGATGGACAATCTTAATTTTCAAATACTACCTGTGATTAGGCATTGTCAGATGTTGTTCTTATGTCTGTCGAAAAGCTCAGAGCAATTTATCTGGGACAGAAACAAGTGGTTGAAGCAAAGTCAACAAAAACAGCAAAAGGCAAAAGTGTGGGAGATAAGTGTTTGCAAGAGAGTGAGTTTAAGCTACAGTCACGATGAAATAAGCTAAGGCGTGAAAGAACTAATCGCAAGTTGGGGCTGGAAGAATAATGAACACCCATGCTTATTTGTTGATGAGTGATGATTTTGAAGATGAATTTTCTACTGAATCATCTTGGTTTCTACTGTTCCTTTGACACAGGTTCCTGCTATCTGTGAATACAGGTTTAGTGAATACACACAGTTTTCTCTTAAATTAAAGAGAAATCAAATATAGCACTGGCTTGGGAACTTATTAACTCAAGCATTAAGAAAAAAGACTGTTTCAAAGGACTTTTAATTACCTGGCCCCACTTTTCACTCAATTTCCAGTAAAGAGCCAGAAGTCCGCAAAGAATATTAATGCTCATATCATCTTCAGAAACCTCTGGCTTTACAGCTTTAATTTTCTAACATGGTCAATGCTTGTTTTAATTAGCTAGGGGTGTGCATTTACACAGGGCAAACCAAGCCCACGCTCTTACTCATCACTCCAAGCCCATTGATAACTGAGATTAACAATGCAGACACTATGCTAAGTTTACTGAATATTCAAGCACCTGTGTGTACTGTAGCACATCCATGAGTGTCCTTAGGGACAGCCACAAAGTATGCGCATACACAGGTGTACCTACAAGCAAGTCATTAACATTTTTACCAAGCTGTTTTGATGTAGCGATCAGCCCATGGACCGCAGGTAGATGCACCTAGGGAAGACAAAACTCATTCTCTTTAAAACTAGAACTTTAAAGAGGTCCTTTAAAGTTTCAGGAAGGAAAAGAGTTGGCAGCAGTGGAAATAATGTGTATGTATGTGTGAGTGAATGTGTATATATGTGTGGCTGTGTGTATATACACTCATGAATGAGAAAGTGTGTATATGCTCAATGTAAGAATGTGCACCTATGTGTAAGTGTGCATGTGTGAATGCAGGAATGAGCACATGTGGGTATGAGTGTACATGTTTATGTGTGAGTATGTGTGTCTGTGTATGAGCAAGTTTGTTTACATGTATGGATGTACATGCATGTGAGTATATATGTGTGCACATGTGTTTGTATGTATTCATATGTCAACACATATGAATGTGCACATATATGTGTATGATGATGGAATACTCATAATGAGACAGAAAGTAGATTTTATAACACACAGTCTATTCTTCCCCACCAGATAAGTAAATATGACAAATGTCTTACATCAAAGTCCACAGTAATAAATTACAGTCCGCAATGACCATACTAGCTACATTAATGTTAATGATTCTATTTTTTATTTACTGTGTCATGAATGAAACCAACTCTAGTCTTAGGCATGCTTTCTTGAACTGAACCAGGAATCATAACCACAGAAATAAGATACAAAATAAATGACAATGATCAGATAAATTGCCACAGGGTCACAGAGCCTGCATCAATCAATGAGGTACTCAGGTCTTCCACTTGATATGGAACTTTTTAGCGATTCATAAAGTCTAAGAAATACCTTTTATTTTCCCAGAGACTCTTGCACACCTGCAAAATCAAGCATAAAAGTCATGGCTGGTAGCAGCTAGAGATGTTTTAGGATTCCCAGGCTAAGAACATTGAATAGATGGGATTTGGATCAGCTCCAGAAGGATCAGAACCATAGCCTAGGTGCCAGGAGACCACCAATTCAGGGATGACCCCACAGGTGGCAAGTGCAGGCCCAGGGCTCAGGCTCTAGTGCTGGAGTGGACATGGCTCTGCTGTGGCCCTGTGCTTCCTGAGAGCATGGGACTGCACAAACTATTTCTCCTTTCAGCAGGTATGTGAGAGCCACAGGTAACCTGGAGCCCCTCTTCAAGGATTGTTTTCTCTCTAGTTCTTCTTCCCATCACCTAACTGTCTCTTTCAGAAAGAGAACATCCCTTTACCTCTATCTGTGCATTATTCAGTAGTTAGGATCAATAACACAACAGTTAAGATCATCCTTTGTTATTAAATATTGTCTTATTGTGCTAGAATACTGAACCCCAAATCTGTTCATTAACATATATCTAAGGGGCTGAGGAATCTAGCTGAGCTCATGCAATAAACAGCTTGAAAATGTTGTTGCAGGACCTTGGACATGTGGTCCCAACATACCTGGTGTTGAACACCCCTGTCAAAGGAACAGAGGTGTCTGAGTTGCAGTGAACAAAGGTGAAGCAGGACCAGCTCTTGTGATGATTCCTCCTGCTTCACACTCATAAGTCAGGCTGAGTTGGGTAATCATTGCATGCAGACATATACAAGCACTGGGGTTCCCAACAAAGGTGGAACATGGAGCATGTAGGTTGACCAGATAGCTAGTTACTCTTCATGAATCCAGGCCAGAGGATACTCAGAGAAGAAATCCTCTCTTGAGAGATAGAGCAGAAGGAAAGCCAGGCAGAGTCAGTAGGCAAGCCACAGTACAAAAAGCCCAGCATGCCCTAGAGCTGGCTGCCTATTGATCCTGGGAATCACAGGGCAATGCTGTGGCAAGATCTACCTCCCTGTGGCTGAGTTGAATGTTACATGAAAATGTCACAGCTTTGCACAGAGAAGTGACTATGTCATAAGTGACCAAGTGGGCGTGAACTCTTTTCCAGTAGAAAAGAGGTTAATTTGGTGACTGAAATAAGCCAGCTGTCCTGCACAGATGTCTCATGTCTATATTGTAGGCCTTAGAAATGCTTTGTTTTTAATGAATTTCAGTGGATCTATACAAACGCATTTCAGTGGATCTATACAAACTTTGAGTGATAGTTACCTTAACCATGGAGAATATTCAATCTACATCCTCAACTGCCATGCTCACTAATATATTTTCAAGTTTTAAAGGAAAGGAAAATAAACTACTTGTTAAAAATTAATTTGGGATTGATATGTTATTTGACTTCTCTTCAAACTGTGCTACCTAAAACTCACTGAGAGGAATACAGAGGGAGGGTTTTTTGTTTGTTTGTTTGTTTGTTTGTTGAATACATTGTATCATAATCAAATAATATTTAACATACCCATACCTTCACACTGTTATTTAGGTGGAAGAAATTTTCAAAATCCATATCTCTAAAACACACACTCTATGATATCGGCCATGGTCAGTCTAATACTCAGTCATACACCAGAATTCATCTCTTTTGTCTCACATCTTTCCTGTCTGACTAACCTTTGCTCTTCATCTAGAATAACCATGGATGCCAAGTCTATGCTAAATGCCCAAGATTCAGATGTTTAGCCTCAATTGTTACTCCTAAAAGTACAGAGAAGAAAGGCCTGAACAGATGATATTATAAAGCACCTGTAAGATCTTGAAAATGTCACAGGGATACAGCAATAATGGGAGAGAGGGAAACTCCTCTTTTTCTGCATATGTTTTGTACATTAAATCAACTCTTACCAAGCCATAGGCTAATAAATGGGCACAATGGAATCCTTTATTGACAAAGCACCACCCTGTATTTCACAACACAATGAAAAGAACCCAGCTCCTCCTTTAAGGCTGTAAAAGTGCGAGTTTTCTGTTCCTTGGTTGAGACAATAAAGACACAGTTCACTGCTGGAATGTTCAGGTGGGCCAGGGGTCCCCCCAGCTTGAACTTGGCTTCCTTAAAAACAAACAAACAAGTAAACAAAACCACAGTATTTAAGACCTCCTCCCTCCTTCAATAAAAGGCATTTGGCATTCAAAAAAAAAAAAAAGAAGAAGAAGAAGAAGAGGTGTCAAGACCATGATGGGGAAACCCACAGAGACAGCTGACCGGTGCTAGTTAAAGTTCACTGACTCTGGACTGACAGCTTGGGAACCTGAATGGGACCAAATTAGGTCCGCTGAATGTGGGTGACAGTTGTGTGGCTTGATCTGTTTGTGGTCCCTGGCAGTAGGACCAGGACTTATCCCAGGTGCACAAACTGGCTTTTTGGAGCCCATTCCCTGTGGTGGGATATCTTGCTCAGCCTTGATACATTGGGGAGGGGCTAGGCTCTCCTTCAGCTTGGTATGCCAGACTTTGTTGACTACCATGGGAGGCCTTACCCACTCTGAGAAGTGGATGGGGGTAGTGTGGGAGGGAGGTGAGGAGGCAGGAGAAGGGGAGAGAGGAGGGGGAACGGATTTGTATGTAAAATGAAAGAAAAATATATATATATATATATATATATATATATATTTCTCCTGCAATTCCACCTCCTTTCCACACACAATCCTCTAATAAGATAATCAGTTATTCTCAGTTTTCTTGCATATGTTTCTTCCTCACTCAGAAGGAACCTTTTACCTATGCTTTTCTGAAAATCCATTCAGGGTGTAGCACCAGCAGGCATTTATCTCCTGAGCCTTTGGACAATACTTTAGGATGTGGCAGTGGAGAATGAAGAATCCACTTGGACATGAAGGACTGAGCTCATTCAGTTTTGCCCTCTTGTACTAAAGAATGTTGTTGGCATAGTGATGCTGGTCACATCTGGTCATCTTTTTCAATAGTCTTAAGAATGCCCTCATTCATTTCAGGCTTTGTTTATCTTGTTTGGTTTTATTTTTACACAGTCTAGTGCTGGATAGCTGTTAAATGTTCAGTGGGAACTTGTAAATAAGTGAGGGGGGAAATGGGGCCTCTAAAACCCCCACATTTTAAAGACTTTATTTGTATTTAAGATTATGTGTGTACCCATAGAGGCCAGGAGAGGGCATAAGAACTCCTTGAACTGGAGCTACCTGATATGGGTACTAAGAACTGAAGCAAGGTCCTCTGCAAGAACAGGAAGTATTCTTCACCACTTTCTGAAAAAAGAATTCCTAGGCCCTAATGTCTACCTACAAAGTCCTGCAAATATAGTATTTTTATAAGCATGAACATATTGTTCAGGGATACTGTGTGAATGAATTTGTGTTTTGTACAGACAGTCTCATGGATAAACTTCAACATCTGGAGGATATGCCGTGCTTGGCAATTTCAACTTCTAGAGATAGGTAGACCTGTGCTTAATTCTGCTGCTACTGACCAGCACAGTGGGATTCTGAGAAATGAAGCTATTTTAGTTACTGCTCCATTAACTTTAAGTGATAGTGACAAGTAATTTTATTTACTTATAGATGGTAAGATTAGAAAGTGTATTTGAGAGTATTATACAGACATAGATACATATATATGTCTGTCTAACTTCTATCAACCTCAATATATATAATTACCTAGTTGTATATTTATCTTTATACCATATCCTTCTATTTGTTATCAACCTGCTATGTATTTATCTATCTATTATCTATTTATTGTCTGTGATATATCTATCTTTCTGTGATCACCTACTGATCTACCATCATCTGTCTATATATCTATCATGTATGTATTTATCAATCATTTATCTGTAAATGTTTTATCATATATTTGTATAATGATAATCTACCTATAGCTATATATATCTATAATCTAATTATCAATCCTTCATCTATCTAGGTTGTATCTTTCTCTCAACCATATATTACCAACCTTTCTATCAATTATCTTTCTATTTTTATCCTATCTTTCTATTTATCCATCTATCCATTTGTCTATCCATTATCTATATATCCATTCACCCATATGGTTATATATCAAAGCCACATGTCCCTAACTACCATGCAACCATTATATATATGATACATATCACAGTATATGATATATACATATATTCAAATACACACATGCATAAACACACACACACACACACACACACACACATATATATACATATATATAAAATCTCCTAAAGACGTAAACTATCAATGGAATCACTTTAAGGCAAAAGCAAATTTGATAAAATTCCTTAGAACTCACTGTAAGCAGCATGTGATCATGTATCTCATTAGGATTTATTAAATAGAATTATACAATTTGTTAAGTCCATGGGTATAGCAAGTAATACATGTAAAGATGAATATTTTTAATTATTGGCTCAATTTATTCTGTACTTATGTGTTAAAATCCCTGAATTTCTTATACAACAGTCTATAAACTCATTTGCCAAGAAGACCTTAAAGCATGCCTTTGAAGAAATTCAAATACTCCATGTAGACAACATTAGGATATTTGTAAATATTTTCATTTGGATTACAAAGTTAAATTCAATGACTTAATGCATTAATTGAAATATTTTAACTTATTGTTTTCATAATCATTATGTAGCTTAATATTCCCATGTATGAATAATAATTTACATAAATAATGCTTATTGCAAAGTATTGTAAAAAATCATGAAGTCCATGCCCACATTAAGACCATTGCCAAAGTTTTATTTTGAAAGATCTTAGAAGTGTGGACGATTTCCTCAGTCTAAGCTAGTGAATGTAAATTAAAATTTTAAGCAGGAATATGTTTATACTATAAAAATTCTAATTTAGGAAAGCAGTGCTACTTAAAGGACCACAGGGAAAAACTTTAATAGTTGATTTAGTACTTTTGTCTAAATTCAATCTCCATTGAAGAGCCTGAATAATATATTAACATTATATTTTTGTCTTTTTATATTAACATTAATTAGATTGTTTCCTTCATAGAAATTACCATATGTACTGTCTCTTCAAAACAGCAATTAGTAGAGCAGAAGAAAAGCTGAATTTTTTTTTTTTAATTGTAAAGAACACACTGGAAACTGCTGTAGCTGTCCTCCAGACCACCACCACATTGGCCCTTCTTCCTCTACTGCAGGTATCTTTATCCCATCCTAGGCACTCCCTAAGCTTTGCTTTAGAGGGTGAGAGTCACCTCCCATCCCTGGGGACTTGAGCTACTAATGAGCTAAGGGAGCTGTCAGTGAGAGGTTGGCTCTCCTCCAGGTAACTTCTTCTATCCTGACTCTTTTTCCATTATGATGGTAAGCTTCATTTTCTATAGATAGATAACACACTTCCATTTTTACTAGTCTTTGATATGTAGAAGAAATAAATAATTATTATATTCTGATATTATATATTGCATACAACTGGTTTATTGACAAGAGTCATGTGTGTTTTCACCAATATTTTCCTTCCAAAAATAATCTTGTATTTATTGGCAATTATCAGATAAATGATTAACCATTGAAAGTCTAACTTATGAAAACACCTTCACATATCCTAAAAGCATCTTCAACTTAGCATAGAGTTTATGCACTTTCCAGTTATGTTTCCTCATGAGCCTTTCCACAAACATGAAATACTTTCCAACAGAGAAAATTCACCAATGTTTTAAAAACTGTATCATAATCCATCATGACAAGCCCATAGCAGATCAGGAAGGTCTGATGAAAAGGGGCGCCTGTCAATCACTCAACTCCAAAGTTTTCTTCATTAGCTATTGATAGTTGAGAAATAGAGAGGACAAAATGGACTTTGTCAGGACAGAGAGGACAATTTCCAATGTTCCAGGACTTTGAACACATTTTCTTCTCTCTGAACAGAAATCCTCAAATGTAGGAGGAAGTATGGTCTCAGAGGCAGCAAACACTCACTGCGCTAGAGACATTTTTTTTCTATGATAAGCAAAAGACATGTGATTCAGGACTCAATGGAAGGTGGCTGGTGTAACTAAATTTGAAAGTTAATCAAACCATTGACCTTAAATCATCCTGCTGCTGTCCAAAGACTGTATTACTTCTTGACAATCAGTCTCACACTCCACAGTGCTCAACTCTTTTAGCAACTGGCACTGGTTTACATGAATGTATAGTAAGCTCACAAACAAGTGACCTCAGTGCCCATCATGGAGAAGGGCAGCTGGAATTATGACAGCCTAGATTTAGAAGAGTGATGAACAGTCGGAAAAACCTTCAGCCAGAGCAGGTTGGTATCTTCAGCATCATTGCATAGGTCACTTCAAATAGAAGGATTGCTCAGCCTTTGAATAACTCCACAGGGGTCATTTCTACCTATTATCACCTGACAGCTACATAGCAAGGAAGTTCAGCTGCACAAACCAAATGTAGATTTGAACTTTCCACAAGGAATATGTGTGTCACATGTACTCAGTATTAAAGCAAACCAGAGACACATTTCAGACAAACCATGTATATTATATATAGAAAGTGATCAATGGCTCTACCCGCAACACACTTTTCTTGACTCATAGGCACCAGAGTTTATTAGTGTTACAAATGATAACTCATGTTACACATGAAAGAAAAAGAAAAACCTCTATGCCAAACTAAATCAGACCCCTTAGACTTCATACTGCAAGTACCCCCTTCAGTTCTTTCAAATCTAACTCAAAGAAAATCCTCACCTCTATCAAAGTCCATTCTTCTTCTGCTACATTTACACCAAGACACCTTAAAACTATCAACAGCATGACAAACTCTCTGAGTACAAAGTCCAGCACAAGATGGAAATTCCACTGCTTTGTGAAAATCACATGACAGTGAGGCCAGATGAATTTCTCCGTTAAAATGTTCAGTTTTGACAAAAATCTCTCATTTCATGAGACCACCTTACATAAGCCCTGATTAGCAGTTATATGCTCAAGCAAAAGTTTTAATAAAACTCTTTTAGACTAAAAACAAATACTCTACAACCAACCAATTCATAGGTGTAGCCCTCAGATGTTACCATGGCAGTCAATAAAACACACTGATTCATACATTCAGATCACTAAAGGAAAACTTAAGCATGCTTTTTGGACTGAGTTCTTTGATAGAAGAAGTAGAAGACAGTGCTGTATCAACGTGTCAGTATATTAAAGAGCCGTCCAGTGCTTCCACCATGTAACACATTGCTGCGTCCACACCATCATCTCACAGCAGCATGTTAGGTTATAAAACAGCTTAGCAGTATGCCAAGTGCAGCAGGCTCCTACCTTCATACATGGCCTTGAAACCCTGGGCACTCACTGCAAAGTCCGTGGTGAACCAGAGTGTAAGGAGTGACCCGGTGCTTACAATGGAGGAGGGAAGCTGGAATCCTGACAGCCTGGATTGAGAAAAAAGATGAACAGTCAGAAAAACCTTCAGTTCAACATAAATGCATTAAAGTGCACACGTTTGTGGGAGAAGCTGCTTTACTGACATTCACTGATAACATTTTGTTTGTTTAAGAGAGGCTTTATTATGAGGCTCAGGATAGACATGAAGTGGTCTTTCTTCGGTATCAGGCTTCTGAGTGATGAGATTACATGTATGATACAATGACAAGCTTTGATAATTCTTAACTATGTTACCTTTATCTAAATGAGGGCATCAAAAATTTAGATAGCTGTTGTATATATGTTTGATGTTAATGTAAATTAAATACCAGTAAGCCCAAAGTTTGTTCACCTAAATAACTTTTGAGAAAATTCTTTGTAGAAAAGTTGTTCACCATTGTCTTCAGCAGGATCAGGACTACATAGTACTATACAATGAAACTTATGTACATCATAAGAGACAGGATATCTGCTGGGCAGCGGTGGTGCACGCCTTTAATCCCAGCACTCAGGAGGCAGAGGCAGGTAGATCTCTGTGAGTTCAAGACAAGCCTGGTCTACAGAGTGAGATCCAGGAATGGCACCAAAACTGCACAGAGAAACCCTGTCTTGAAAAAGCAAACAACAACAAAAAAGAGAGAGGAGACCCTTCACATGCTTCTGTGTCCTGTCCCCATTTTCTACTCATCAGATAGCATGTGTCTCCTCTACAATGGCATCTCTTAGTTCTTATATTTACTCCAAAGAAATAGTGGTTTCCTTAGAGGAGAAACCATGTGCTTATCACTGCACACAATGAAACTCAGCTACCTTTCTCAGAAGTCACATCACTAGTCATAACATTCATTTTTCAAGGTAAATCTTTTGGTTTGTAAGAAATGTTTTCCAGACAACACAATGAGTATTTTTAAAAGTTTTAAATGGCCATGGTCAGAGCTCAGAAAGAGGAAACTAGCAACTACATATGTGTAGTACTTTGAAAGTCAATAGATTTTTTCCAAAGGTCAAAGGGAACTTAGAACAGATTATATTTCATTAAATTTAATAATTAAAGGGGTTTATCTATAGATATATGCTGTAGTAGAATAGCCTGCACACTAGGCAATCATGAAGAAGACAGAGCAAATGTGCATCCTCTGAAGGATGGAGGCTGGTGTCCTACAGTATTAGTGACCTCAGTATGGATGCTAGGGGTTATAGAATCAATGGTCTGGATGGATTCCAGGTTATCTACTACTACCAATAGTAGATTGATTAACAAGATGACAGAACTAACAAGATTAAAAATGAGTTTATATTCAAGTGGAAATTATTATAAAAGTATCGATCACATTAATTTTGTTTTTTGTTATCCTTATTTTATGTTGACTCCTTGAAAGCTTTATTTGTTTTGCTTTGAAAAATCAACTCTCAGGCTAAGAGATGGATCAGTCTGTAAAGTTCTTGTTGTACAAGCAAGAAGACCTGAGTTCAGATCCTGACACTGTGTAAAAGCAGTTATGTACACTGTAGCTCGAATGTAAAGGCTGAGAACAGGTAGATCCTTGTAGCTCCTTTGCCCAGCAAGTGAGACCACATTCAGGTTCAGTGAAAGACCCAGTCTCAAAAAGTAAAGTGGAGGACAATTGGGAAAGGCATCCAACCTTAACCTTTATCATCCATGAACATGTGTAACAGGTATACCCAGATATGAGCATGTATACATACATATACCCTGCACAAACACTGTAAAAGTCAACTTTCCTTAAATCTTTTATTGTGGATGCTCAACATAAGGAGAACTCCCAATTTCATTCTAGTATCACAATAACACAAACTAGGTAAAGATACAACAACAACAACAACAAAAACTAAAGGCCAACATCTCCTGTGGGAAAAGATGTGAAATTCTCAATAAAATACTTGAAAACTGAATACAGATGTATTTCAAAAAAATCATCTGCCATGATCAAGTTGGCTTTATCATGGAGATGCACAGATGGTTCAACCTATGTAAATAAATAAACATACTAAATAAGATAAATGGACTTAAAGGCATAAAATCACATAATCATCCCAAAAGATGCAGAAAAGACCTTTTGTAACATCTAACATACTTTTACAAAAAGAGTCCTAGAGAATGTAGCCCTAGAGGGAGCATGCCTCAACATAACAAAGAATCTATGTGACCAACCCACCACCAACATCAATTCAACTGGAGATAAAGTCAAGGAAATCCCAATAAACTCAGGAAGGAGACAGCACTGTCCAGCACTCCTTTTCAATACAGAGCTTGAAACATTAACTATAACAGCAGGATAAAGGTAATTAAAGAGTCAAAAACAGGAAAATAAATCAAATCAACCCTATCTACAGATTGTATGTGATACCTAAGAGATCCCCAAAATTCTACCAGAAAACTAGAGATGATTGAAAATTTTATGCAATACTTCTTTGAGTTAATTTTACCTAAAGTTTAGGTGAGACAAAATTTGCACATGTGTATGTGAAAATGTACAGGAATAGAATACATGAAAATGTTAAAAAATAATAATAAATTCCAATTGTTCCATACCAGCAGTGCTTTGGTAAACAGAGATTATTCTAAATGTAATGTGGTGAAGAAACCAGGAAAGCACAAGGCATGGGCCACTGGATTTTCAGGGCTTGTTTTATGACTAAGGAAATGAAAACTATCTGGGACACATCTGTGGAAAAGGGCTGACCCATGATCAGTGCATCAAAACAGGAAACATGACAGGGACCTCCATGAATACAGCTGAGTTCTACTTTTAAAAGATTCAATACCAGTCAATGGGAAATCTAACAACTGGGTATCCACAAGCAAAAGTTGCCATAGATCCAGCTAACTTGTCTATACTGCTATAACCCACTAGTAGAAAACTAAAATATAAAACTATACAACTTTTATTAAAAACAGGGCATGTCTTCAAGGCCTACAGTCCTGGAAGAAACCCTACATTTTTTTTTTTACCACATTTATCATCCAGCAGAGGCAAAGTTAATACATTGGATTTCATAAAACTTTAAAACTTTTCTCAGTGAAAGACCCTATTAAGAGGATTCAAAGCCATTCTGCAGCCAGAGAGAAGATATTTGCAAGCTAATTATCTGGACAAGCTATATCATCTAGAATATACAATGGACTCCACAGTGAAAAACAAGCAACACAATTAGAAAATTGGCAAAATACACAAGGAATCCTGTCCTAGTTAGCGAGCAAATCTCTACTGCTGTGATAAAACAAGGACCAGAAACAACTTGGGGGAGAAAGGATCTATTTAGCTTAGCGATCACAGTCCACCATCAAGGGAAGCCAGACCAGGAGCTGAAACAGGACCCTGAAGGCAGGAACTGAGGCAGAGACTATGGAGGAACACTGCTTATGGGCTTCCAGGCTCTCTTTCAGCTACCTTTCCTAAACATCTCCAGCCCACCTCCCTAAGGACAGTACTGTCCACAGTGGGCTACACCATCTTACATCAAGTAGCAATCCCAAAATGGCCCCAAAGACATGACCTCAAGTCAATGTGAAGGTGACAATCACTCAACCCAGGTTGGTTGGGTTGATGAATAGGATTAAGTGATCACAGATCATATCACCTAGAAGAAAGAAGGCCCATGGACATGTGTTCAGGCAACCTCTACTAGTCCCTAGAACAATGGGTTTTAAGCCAGGAAAACAGGACCACAGAGCTATCAGAGGGGCTGAAAGAGAAAACACTGATGCAGAAACTAGATAAAGGACTGAGAAAACACATGCATTTCTCACTGAAGTGAGAACTGGTGCAGTCACTTTGTAAAATAGTTTGTCAGTTTCTTTCTTTCTTTTTTTTTTTTTTCCAAGACAGGGTTTCTCTGTGTAGCTTTGTGCCTTTCCTGGAACTCACTTTGTAGACCAGGCTGGCCTCAAACTCACAAAGATCTGCTTGCCTCTGCCTCCCAAGTACTGGGATTAAAGCTGTGCACCACCACTGCCCAGCTGTCATTTTCTTAAAAATAAACAGGAGACTGGAGAGATGTCTCAGCAGTGAAGAGCATGACATATTATTCTTGCACATATCCTGAGTTCAGCTCCCAGCATCCACTCTGGCTTACAACCATTACCTATAATTCCAGCTCCAGGGAATTTGTTTGTGCCATTTCTCAGTCTCTGTGGACACCTGCACATACATCACACACACACACACACACACACACACACACACACACACACACACACTAATTAGTTAACTATCTAAAACTAAGTGAACATATTAAAATAAATAAGCAATGTATAAAACCTAATAATTATTCTTGATGTTTACCCAAAACTTCCTCTAGTGATACAAATGTTATCTTCACTGTTAATATTCTGGCCATGTCAGTGTACTATGACTTTTTAAGATGTTACAACTAGAAAAGGTAGTGAAGGGGTGTACTGAATCTCTGTCAACTCTATGAAACTATCATCTCCTAAATATTGAATAGCTTAATAAAAATATATTAGAAAGGTTTGAAGTAGACTTACAGAAATATTAATAAAGTATAACATAATTACTTTGTAGAAACACACCATATATAATTAATAAAAAAATTTATTCATTAACTTCCAAATGATAAATGAAACAAAAACACTGAGAATGTTGTATTTAGAAATCAATCATCTTTAACTTTTCGATACATATTTCATTCATTGTGTCCCTTACTATATATCAGGCATGCTTGCATGCTCATTATTGGGCCACATTATTTCTCATTGTAATTAAACTGTCACATTAAGGGAACAAACAAGACAAAACACAAAGTTGGCCATCTTTCCCTGCTTCACTATTCTCTATCAAAGCCCAGTTTACCTATATATGAACACTGACAGATACAGATAGTGAACATCTCCAGAGAATGGAAGTGGCATTGGGAACAACTGTGAGGAGACTAGAGTATGAACCCAGCTACATGTTCATCTCCTCACTCATGTCTTGACTCTTGCTAGCATGTTTTGCAATAGATGCTGCAACTCATCACTATGACTTGCTGGGCATAGAAGAGAGCTGGGAAGAACAGTTCTTCATCCAGCGCAAAACTCCAAGCCACAGCACCCTCTGCAGAAAGCTACCTTGTCAACACTATGAAAATCATCAGGCTTTTGTCCAGGTGAACCAGTGGCAAGGATAGAATGGTCAGGTAAGAGGATCTGTGGGGACAGTGACAAAAAATCCATTTCATTCTTAGAAAAAAAGTATAGTTGTTGTCAATCTAAACATGACGTTTGCTCTGTCTTTTCTAGAAGGATCCTATTGTCCTGCAGGATCTCATTTATATTTCCACTTGGTTGAAACCAATTCCCCTCGCACATGCAGCAATCTGGGTGACTGATAGTGCATGCCCTGTCAACATGAGTGATTGTAAACTAAAGCTGGAATGACTGTTGCTAAAGTCTCTCCATTCCAGGTACATGTTCACCTCTGCAGAAGTATGAATTTCAGAATTGAACAAGTTTATTCTTCTTCCATTTCTCAAGAAATTACAGAGATGAATAGCAGTAGAAATTGACCTCAAATGTTTTGCACTGTACTACCATCCTGATGCACAGGTATACCAGTGTAGGAACGTGCAAGGACAGAGGCATTGATGCTGGGTGGAAACAACAAATTCAAGGAAGAACTCAGATTGGGGAGCAAACCAGAGCTGACGCTGTTTGCATGAGATCAAATAATGAGGGAACAATTAGTCTAAAAGACAGAAGAGCACTCCTGAATTATACAATGTATATATTGTATAATCAGTATTTGTGATTCTAAAATGTCAATTATATTTAAAACTAAGACTTCGTTAAAATGTCAAGTGCATATTTTAAGTAAATTAGGAAATATCACTAAATCAAATCTTCTTCCAGAGAATGTAATTGCTTTAAGGAAAATATCTGTAAGCCAAATGCAGCCAAACTGACATTAATATTCAATATTTAGTCTCATCACATGTCAGGCCATCTGCCAATGTGAAGATCCTACAGCTCAAAGAAAGAAGTGGTACAACAAATGAACTTCCCTAAAACTAGAATTTCATCAAGACATTTCTGGGGCCTGTGAGGATGCTTCCATGGGTGATAAATTTATATATCTATATATCTATACCTACATCTATATCTCTCTATCTATAGATATAGATATAGATATAGATATATACAGATATAGATATAGATAGAGTCAGGAACTACTAGCTTATGCAGACTCTTATGAGTTCATCTTTTCGTTACACACCCTTAAGTTGTCCCTGCTGCACACTCCCTGGAACTATCTCGAGATGAGATGTTTTCAAAAGAGAACCATCCATTTGCCATTAAAATTTTTGTTTTTGAGTCTTTTACCTAAGTACTTTATATGAATATGCATTTTAGCATAACTTTAGTTTTAAATAATCATTCATCACTTAAAATATTGTCCAATCACCTACTAAAACATGTTATGCTTAATGTCACCCAATGAAAGCTCCTCTGGTGTGGACTGAGTTAGAAAGATTATGTGTTCTTCAATTTTATGTGTTCCAAACCTTCTGAAACCCTTGAAGCATAAGCAACCGGTCTACCAGTACAGGAATCTTCACTAGCTGCTCTGCTCTGAGGCCCCCCTGACTACCCATATTAGGACATTAGGGTCCTGTGTCTTGTTTATGTGTCAGGCATGTGAGATGAGAACATTGGAACCTTCTGCTTTCTGATCCTCCTTCTCTCTCTCACCCACTACACTTGCCTTTATCTAGTGAACTTCAAAGGGACACAGTTGTCTGCTTATTTCTTTATATAACAGGGATCCTGACTTCTTAACAGTTCCAACAGTAATTATCAACAGTCCAAGAGTCTTGGGAAAAGCATTGTGCAAAGTCTCAGGTTAACAAAAGCCTAAGAAAAGACTTTATGTTACTAAGACTCCAGTCACTTAACTGGGAACCACACACAATGCAACCAGAAGGGTATCAACTTCCTACAAAGAAAGCCAGTATATCT
Source organism: Onychomys torridus (assembly GCF_903995425.1). Classification (NCBI taxonomy): domain Eukaryota; kingdom Metazoa; phylum Chordata; class Mammalia; order Rodentia; family Cricetidae; genus Onychomys; species Onychomys torridus. The sequence goes on from NC_050459.1 coordinate 13,994,144, forward strand.
TATTTACAGTCAAGACATCTGTACCCTTGTCTGGGACTTCCTAGGAACCAAATCCCATTCTAGACAACAATGTATCTACTTCATAAGCACCAACACTGATTTGTTAGTGTTAACCAGAAATGCCTTTCAATACCCATTTCTGGGGTGAGAGCTGAACCTAGAGGATCTGTTTTGCCATCTACATGTTTGGGGAAAAAAAAACACAGACAATCATGCCCAAATTGCTCATTTTTTGATAACTAGAATTTACTAATTTCTCTTTATAAGTTTACTTTTGTCTTTTTTATGTGTGTTCAGGAAGCTGTGTTCATATAGGAATGTATATCCTTATACAGTTTTAAAATATGTCTCCATTGGCTGAGGAAAGATGTTCCTTCACTTTGAGTAATCAGAAACTGGGTGACTTTTATCTTTTGGCAATACCTCCTGGCAAGGAAGAGAGAGACTAGCTTGTAGAATTTGTACATTCTATATTAGTTCACACAAATTGGGATAGACTTGGTCTCATTTAATTACAGAAGGAGCTAATATATATTGACAGAGTATAGAGAGAAGCCTTGGCCTGCAAAAGAAGAGAGAACAGTGGTAGCCCCTATTTTTGGTAATCAGTTGAATCCCACATTTTTGAGAGAGAACAGAGCGGTTATAGTCACTTGCTCACAGCAACGAGCTGAGATCATAGGATGCCTGCACCTGGGACCTGGACGCTTAGACATCTCTGCCATAATAGCTGCTCTTTTAATCCAAACCAAATCTTTCTATACCTTTGGTTTTGCTAATTCTGGGGCTCTGTGGTCACCTAAGCTTGTACTGAAATAAAGACAAGCCGTGAATACAGACACAATGCAAGATGAACCCAGAGCTCACTGTCCTGAAGGACACATGCCATCTACTGCAGGGAACCTTGAACCATAATAAAGAGGAAGCCACCTTATGAAAAATGCAGATCAAGAAAGCGAGTTCCTGTCATACACTGTCCAGAGTGGCTTCTTGCCCATCATATGTCCCTTGCCTTTTTCCTTAAGCTTGGCATATGGCTTCCTAAGCTGTGGACAGTGTATTGGAAAAGAAATTTCTTAATTGTTTTCTGTTTAGATCCATTAATAATACAAATGGCAATTAGAGCATTGCCTTCAACCCTAGCTCACTACCTCTTCCTTGAGAGCTTTGCCACTAAAATCCTCTCCTGAGACAAATGTAAAATCTGTGCTTATTGCCAAGTTCCAGACCCTGTGAGAACTTTCATCTCTTTGGGGTGATTTAGTACACTAGGCAAGTCTTAGTTTGTAATAGGCAAAAATTACCTCCTAAGGGGATACACTCTCTGCTAAGCACCACTGTCTAATAAATGTACCTCTGGAAAAATAAACTAAAATTCCTCAAATTGCATTTGAGACAAATTTGCCAAGAATTAATTTCACTGATCTTTTCTCTCTATCCCTCCACCAAGTTATTTTGAGAAAGTTATTTCACAATTACAGTGCCTGTGATATGCTATTAGAAGCAAAGATCTAAACAGATTTTGCCCTCAAGCATGAAATAACATCCTGTTCAAGAAGCTCTGTTATGGCAACAGAGCCTTTTATAAATTGCATTAAAATGGCCAGTGTCCCTCACACCCCATGCCTGCTTCTTATACTGTTTGTTAGCCACTCCTCACTAGGGCCCTCCACCTAAGTGATAAGAACCCCCAAATTGTCTTTCTAGTAAAGAATCCATTAGCTGAGTTTTCATATCAAGATCTCCTTTCAAGCTGTTTGGGTCCAGATAGGCCCCTTTTCCATGTTAAGATTTCAGATAAACCCTGAGCTACTTCAAAGTCACTCAATGGGCCTGCTGGATTTCCTCCTGAGAGTGGCTGGTTAATACTAATCTGACACACACTGTGGTGTGGGAACTGAGGTAAAGCACTCACTGATTTCCCTGTGGGCAAGCGTAGGGAGCAGGCAGCCACGTCTGAATACTTAGGCCAAGATAAGATGAAGAAAAGGGTAAAATGGGTCAAATATGCCAGAATACTCTGGGAAATTTTGTTTCACTGTGGTATCTGACAACCTTGATTTTTAAAGTTTAAATTTTCCTTTGTAATTATAAATCTGACTTGTACAAAAATAGAAACTGGAACTCCATTAGTGACAAATCTACGGTAGGGAGAATTACACACAACACACAATACACATACATACAGATTACACTCACACACACAAGCACACATGACACACTTAAATAAACATGCATACAAATATGTACACATATACACATGATATACATATGCATGCTCGTGCACACACCTGCCTATAGAGTTAAAGTAGGGATGAGGGGAGGGAGGGGAAGAGAAAGAGAGACCAGATGGAGAAGGATCTTTCTCAGGTCAGCTTCCTGAGGCCCAACTGGAATACCTACACAAGCTTGGACCCATTTCAAAAGAATGACAGCTGTAATCCTGTCTAAGGTGAAGGGGGATAAAGCAGACACTAATTGGAAAAGAAGAAATCATAAAAGCTTAGAAATGAAAACTAGACTGCGTAAGATTAGATTTAAAGAAATTCTTCTAACAATTCAGAAGCCCAACACATTTTGGGAATCTGATACCATGTACTAATGTGACCCACGCCTCCTGAATGGCCAAATCCTACATGTGAGAGGAAGCACTATGAAGTTCTTCGGTTATTTTCCTCTTGGAATAAATTAATTTAATGAGGCTTCTCTATGTTTGAATACTATGAATCCATTAGTCAAAAAGGAAATTATCTGAAATAGCCAGCGTATTTTAAAAGTTAAAAAGCTATCCACTTTTACCTGAGTCTTTGTATTTATGAATGTGTTCACAGAAGGCTTAGAAAATTATCTAAAGAGTTTTAATAAAGTTCATGGACTGGAATAGAGAGATGCCTGACTAGAATCCAGAAATACCATGGTTGGAATGTGTGTGTGTGTGTGTGTGTGTGTGTGTGTGTGTATGTGTGTGTGTGTGGTTTGTTATATACAATCAATTGTCATTAAAATATATATAGTATAAATAAGATTGGTTAGTAACTATGTTGAGAAACTTGGGAAAATGAACTTGGACTTACACTTATCATCCTATGGGCCATAAAAAAGCAGCATGCAGTGATATCACACATCACTGCTTCCTCCTTTTAGCTACCTTTCAGACAAGAGTCCTGAGATCAGGGCAGACTAAATCTCTCATGCAAAGCACTGCTCTTAGAACTCAGTTTCCTGGCTATGAACTGAGTCATTATTTCAGGTCAAAGTCATTTTCACATTGTATTGATTTCCTAGATCTGGAGTCTAATCAAGTGGAGTAGTCCTACACTCCCCAGCTATAATGCTGGGTAATTCTGGGCACATTCACTAGCTTCCAGTCACTGCTCTCCATCCTAAACATCAGATTCTTAAGCAATCCTTAAAGTAACCTGTGACTTAGAGAAACAAGCCTCTGACTTTGCAGGTGGGAAAACCACAACCAATCTCAGAAGGCTACCCTGTGGGAAAAACATAGGTGGACAAGACTCACTTCAGCAGTCTCTCTCCAGCCATGGTAGGAACTCCTCCATGCTCATGATATATTTCAAGCAAGCTTTTTAAAAATACACATGGAAAGCAATTTTGTCTAAAACTTGGGGACTGACTCAAAAATATTGGCTTCGTCTGCATGTCATTGATCCAATTTCTGAAATGAAATGATTAAATGAATCAAAAATAAGACAATATGCATTTTAAAATTCTATGTGTATAAGTGTGTGTGAGTGTAGTATATGTGTGTGCTATATGCGTGTGGAAGGCACTGCATGCCACTGTGAACATACATGCAGAGGAGAGAGGAAGACATCAAGTGTCCAGGGCTTTCACTCTTTTGACTTCATAGAGACAGTGTCTCTCACTGAACTTGGAATTAGACTGAGGACCAGCAAGCCTACCTGTCTTCATCCCCCACACCTGTGAGGTTGCAAGCACAGGCAATGTACCCAGCCCTTCAGATGGGTGCTGGGATTCAAGCTCAGATTCACATGTTCACAAAGCAAGCAAGCACTCCAATCCATTCACTATCTCCCCAGCCCACAACCCACCCTTAAAGTAGGAATAGTGAAGACCTTTGAGGCTCTGCCCTGGGAGGGGAATGTTTGGCTGGCCAGCAGGTGCAATAGGAAGGGAAAAGCTCTCTCTCCTTTTGGAGCCCTGCTCAGCTAGGCTCTGTGGACAGCAATGTGATTGGCAGCATGCTGGAAACAGGAAACAACCAAATGAATAAAGCCACTTCTCCTCTCCTAGTTTGTTAAGAGGAAACTGATGTATTTCATTTTCTCTATGCTCAAACCTACCCTTGTCTGAAAGAGCTAAAACTTCCTCATTTGTAGTCACTCACTGGGGATGTGAAGATGTAAATTTCCCATCTTTTGATTGAAAAAGACTATTTATTCCCCCACACTCCTATGAATTTAAAGATGGAGTTTAACATTTGCATACATTTACCTTTCTCTCTCTCATTTTTTTTATAAAAGGGAGGATCTGGGGAATAAAAGAAAAGCAGCCAACACTCAAAGTCCACGTGCATAGGAAGGTTCGCTTAGCAATATTACAAATTTGGGAGAGAGGAAAGGTTTGGCCAAATGTACAAAGCGTGGAGCTTAGGTCCTTTCCATGTGACCCACAGAAAGGACCTGCTTTCTCTTTAGTCTCAGGGCTAAGGACTTCAGTCCCTTTTCAAACAAGAACAAGGAATTTCAAATCTCTGGAACTAGCAATAGCTGATTTGAATATTTGGCACCAGAAGGGCACATTCTCAATTCAGCTTCATGCCTCGTGATCACATCACAGGACATCCCATGACTCCAGTGAAAGAAATGAGGCTAAGAAACAGCAAAACAGAGGCCCACCATAATCCTGGGAAGATCCATTTATCAAGGGACGTAAGTAGATAAGAACAGGGAAATGGTGGAAGCTGTCACCTCACAGCCAGTGAAAGCCATGAAAGCAATTCAACTTTCCCATTAATTGTAGCTAAGGAAGAATTTGGGAGAAGCAAGGCTTATTCTCCACATGGGACAGATACAGAGAGTGACAGGGACTTTCACAGCACCAACTGCCCTCTGCTAGCTATGCTGAGACCTTATTATCACACTGAATGCCAATCTTATGCAGTGAGCTGCAAGAATATATTATAGAGATTCAGCTGTATATAATAAGTTATACCTTGATGGGCCAAGGAGTCCTTCAAGAGAAAGCCATTTATCAAGGAATCATTAGTATTATTTAGCTTATTAATATATATCAGCTGTCTTCTGTTATGAAATTCTTGTGTGCCCATATACTACTTGGCCATATGGCAAACAGTTTAGCTTCTCTGCCCTGTAGGGACTAGGAGACAGGCAGGCTGTAGAGGCATAGCTTATTTCTTGTGCAAATGAAACTCAGACCTCCCTTCCCCAGCCAGGGAAGATGGCATTCCAAAGCAACTGACTCAGAACAAAGGGGGTTTTTGTATATACAGGTAGAGTGAAGGATGGGGCAGGATTCCTGGCCAGAGCAGAGTCATGTGGCCTGGAGAGAAAGAACAAGTCAGTTTCTATAGATGGTAGATAGAGCCATGTGGTAGAGAGAAAAGAAGAAGGTGGAGTTTCTCAGAGCCAGGAGTAAGAAGCAAGGAAGGAAAGATAGAGGATGAAGAGACAGAGGATGAAGATGAGGTCAAAAGCACAGGAGCTTAGTTAGGACTATGACAGGCAGTAGGTACAGAGAGGAACTATATGTGAGGATGGAGCTGAAGCTGTAAAGATAGAATTTTGTCTTAGAGAAATAAAGTTAATGGATGAAAGAACATGGTATACATAGATACTTTTTCCTCAGATAGCTCCGTTCCAGAAACAGTCTTCCCCAGGACCCTAGAAAGGCTTTTCTCAGGGCAGGTCCTTGGGAAAATTCCATTAACCTTAAATTCCTGGCATCATGTTGTCCCTGACCCTGAGCAAACTACTTTTCCAAGTGCTCAACAGCAACGATAGGACACATCTATCCCTCCAGAAAATAGATGACTCTGCATAGATAAAAGCAGCCACAACAAAAGTAGCTTTTTCACATTTTTAACATATTCCTAGAGATACTTTTGAGGTCAATACTATATATGAAAATCTAATATAGATGACATGGGGGGAAAGCTAATTAGCAGTAGATTTTATAAGTAAAAAAAGACAATGGATAAGTCTCCAAAAGAGTGTGTAAATTAATCCTAAAGATCATACTTCTGATATTCTTTGAAAAGAACCTTCACCAAATTCTATTTTTCCTGGCAATTTTCTTATGGTACCAAAACAGACAGAAACTTGGGCTTTGTGGATGATTTTGGTAATATCAATATGAGATATAACAATGCAACATGATGCAGTTTTAAAGCTTTATTCAATCATTAAAGGATTGCATACAGTAGCAGAGGTGTGTTGTTTCCAGTCAGTGAACAGTACGAACCACACATTCTAGTCCTGTGATATCATCAAGCACTTGGAAACAGTCTCTAAAGTGAGTCACACCTTTTCCCTGAGCTTTTGGCAATCTGGCCCTATCTAGATACAAGCCACATCAATCTGTTACATTCTCACAGTAAACAACCAGATTCAACAGAAGAGTTGAAAACCATTTTACTGGCATCACTGGTCTAGGAACACCAAAGTAGGTGCCCTTCTTCATCATCAAGGTTTTTTTTTTTTTTTTTTTTTTTTTCATTTTGCTGCCATAGTCTCCTTTGGAGCACTAAAACCCCTTCATCTTCAGACATTAATGTCTGAGGTTTGTGATACAGAAGTGCTTGCTACTAAGCTAGAAAGATTATTTTTCCATTGTAGAAAGAGCTATAGTTTAGGATGAGACACGCACTTGCTTGGTATCCAAGCAAAGGGCCCCAGATGTTACTGATGGGCAGGTGGAAATGCCTGTAGGTGGGAGTATGACAGGCTATAGCACAGCCATCTTGCCTATGTGGCTTAGTAAAAAGTATCACATTTGTGACAGTTCATCTCAAAGTGATAAGAACCTGGGCCAGAGCACTATCAGGATACATACCAGCAGTCATGAAAACTGCAGGGCTGATCTAATGTGGGACTTGCTGGATCATGAGCAAATTTTTATCTAGATACATGGTGGCTCATAAATAAAACCGCAGTATCTAGGAAGCAGATTCGGCAAGTTACTATGAGTTCAAGGCTAGCCTGGGATACACATTATGCAGCAGGCCTGCCTGGGCTAGTGTGCTATGTTGTCTCAATAAACCAAAAGATAACACAATAGAAAAAGATGAGAGTTTTGACTATAGTTATATCGTTATCCATTAGTCCCACACATATCTCCACCATGTTCTGTCTTCTACAGCACAAGGAACACAATTAGTTATTTGAGGACATGTTTAGTGTCCTGCTAAAGCTCAAGATCCAGTAAAATAATCTACAGATCTTACAATTCCAAGTCTAATGCAACCAAGTTTATTCTTCATTCCACAAGTAATAAGAGAAGTCCTCCACTTTGTGATCTTCGGATGTGAGGGGGAATCTCTCTGTCTTGACGGCTTCTGGTGACCACTAAGGCTTCTCTTTTAATTATTCAGATAATCAGCTCCTGTTTTCATGAAACATTCATAACACCCACACAAAACAGGCTTTCCATTCCTCTATTTAGAGTGAAATGTCATTACAAGCCCTTTCTTGTGCATAGGCAAAGGCCTCTGGGATTTCTGGCTCAGCTCTCCAGGGCTCAGTGAGCTTGTTCCTCAAGGTGGCTTAACTGATGTTCCAAAAGACAGCTAATTATAAAACTCCATGCTACCATGGCTTGCCAAAGATCTTTTTAAAGATATCTTTGTTTGGAAATGGTGGGCACAATTGTTGAGAAACACAACCAACAGAAGCAAAGTTATTAGATCCCAAAATGAGGAGTTGTTCCTGACAGGGAAAAGAGAAACTGACTTCCCATTCAAGTCCCTGGAAAATGAGAGGTGAGGCAGGGCAGAGACCAAAGCTGGTTTTCCATGAGAATATGAAGATGAAGAGGCTTCCATCAATTGTAAGGCTCCAAGTGTGGATATGTGCAGTGCCCAAGTATTGGTTATATTCTTTGCTGAACTGCAAACGAACCCACAATAAAGAAATCCCATGATACATTTTCCCTTCAACTTTCCATACCCTTAGCATTTGTATATTCTTCAGGGTATTTTATTTTCTTTTATTCCATGAGGATGCCTGTAGATATCCTGAGTGAATCTTTGGAGGCATGCTTTCACTTCACATCCTACCCTTTCCTATTTATCCATACTCCCCAGTGACACATTGGAGCCCTTTGTTTTCACCTCAATTGTTGAAGAACCTCAGCACACAGGGGCATGTTACTATTTGATCAACTTACTTATGAAGTCTGTCCCAGAGTTTGGTATTTGTGATGGGAAAAGAAAGAGGTCTTCCTTCAGGTCCTCTGTGCACTATGGGATATGTCTTATGAACAAGCTAATTAGCAAGATGTGGCAGCTTGGCCCATCGTCCACCTACTCTGTAATACCCAGGAATCCTTCCCGGAGAAGCTGCCCCCTTAAGCTCAACCCACTCCATCTGACCTCTGATTTCTGGTCATCTACTTCTCAGTGGTTTCCATGGAACCCCATGATTCCATCTACCTACCTGAGAAGTGTCATCTGAAGTTTCTCAGCCCTTCTGGAACAAAGGAAGTCTTTACTCTACACTTTCCTGGCTTTCTCTAACTTAGATGTCCTTTTACCATGTCATGCTTCCTTAGAAGAAGCTAGTGAGTGTGTGTGTTCCTTTTAAAGACTGCTATTTTTAAAAAAGGAATCATAGAATTCAAATGGATAGATAGATCTTCAAGACATCTTAAAATAATTTTGCCTCAGTGGTCTTCAATATTTATTATTTATTATGTGTGTGGGTACCTTGAGTTGCATGTGTTTGCATATGCCTGTTTACTTCTTCCAGTAGAAGTCAGAGGTCAACCTCAGATATTTTTCTCAGGTGTCATCCACCTTTCTGAAATTAATTTTTTTTTGAGACAGGGTCTCTCACAAGGATCTAAGGCTCACTTATTCCATTAGGTTAGTTGAACAGTGAGCTCCAGGTACCATCCATCTCCATCTTCTCATAGCCAGGATTTCAGAAGTAAACTGCCATACCCAGCTTTTTATTTAAGTTCTGGAGATGAATTCCAGTCCTTGTGCCTATGGGGCAACTTTAGAGCTGACATAACTCCTTAGCCCACAGTGGCCTTACTTCAGCAAGGTTTTTAAGCCTTTGGGATCTTGTTTAAATGCTGGAGGGATATGTGTTCTCAGCAGCATCCATGGGCTAGCCTCTATACTGTCCTGCAGTCCTCCTCTTGCTGTTCCCCCAGGAGACATGTAGAGCTATAGCACAGTTTTGGTGGCCACAGTGGAAGCACAGCACATCATAGGATACTAATTGCTAACTTAGAGGCAGCCTGGACCAGTGTTCCACAGGAATAGCAGGCTGTGCAAACAGGCCATAGGAAATGCTTTCCATCTCTGAGCTACATGGATTAGGGAAGTCCCACTGAGCCCCACTGTGCATAACCACTCTCCTATACTTATACTCACATTATAGCACATGGAGTGAATGTTTACCCAGAACCCCTGAAGGGAGAGCCACTTAGGCAAACTCTCAGGGTCTTAATGCTCAATTGAGGGATTACCTACCATTACCTGCAAATATTTGGCTACTAATAAAGCCACTGAAATATTCTACTCTGAGTCCTAAGGCATTTGATGGATCAAAAAGACTTGCTTAGATTCAAGATCTGAGGGTGTGTGTGTATACATATATATATATATATATATATATATATATATAGATAGATAGATAGATAGATAGATACAGATAGATAGATATAGATATATTATTCAAGCCTATGTTTTGTTCTCATAAAAATGATAGAAGAGCAACAATTTATGAGTTTAAATGTGTTATTTACAATGTGAACTGGAACATCCCCATAAGTGAATGAATGCATAGTCATGGCAAAGCTGCCAGTTTTGGAGACTTAGGTAAATTTTTATCTCAATACTAAATTGTAGCAGACATTACTAATTCTCCATGGTGGGTCTTATGAGTGCAGGCCACGAATCTGGCTGAGATTCACACACCCCTTAATCAATAAGTCAGTCTATCATCCTTATGTCTCATTCACTGCTAAGAGAGAAATAATCAATAAATAAAATTATCAATTTTATCAGTGTATTGCCAGGATGTATATTGGCTTCAACTTGACAGAATCTGGACTCACCTGGGAGATGGGCACCTAGGAATGCCCATGGGAGAGGATTTTGATTGTTATAATTGAGTTAGGAAGATGTATCAACTGTGGGTGGGTCTATTCCCTAGTGGGATCCAGGACTGTGTAAATGGTGAAAGGGAACAATGCTTAGCAGGCCTTCCTTTATTCTCTGCTTCCTGATTGTGGAGGAAATGAAAGCAGCTGGTATAGGCTCCTGCTATCTTGACATCCTCCCACAACTGACTGTACCCTCAAAAACCTTCATCAGGGAATTTCATCACAGCAATTATAGTGTGAATCATAATTGGTCTTAATAAAAAAAAATGGAGCCAGATATCAGGGTGAAAACCAAAAGATGAGAGAAACGGAGCAGCCAGCCATTAGTTCTTACTTCTACAAATTTCCTCAGCCTGACAGACTGAGTTCCTTTCTCCTCCTGCTTCATATTTCTCTGCCCAGCCCTATCACTTCCTGTCTCAACCTCCCTAGTGCTGGGATTAAAGGCATGGGACCCCAAGTGCTGGGATTAAAGATGTGTGCCACCACTGCCTGGCCTCTATGGATAACCAGTGGCTGGCTCTGCCCTTTGATCTTTAGACAAGGTTTATTTGTTAGATCATACATAAAAATATTACCACAAGCAATGGGAAGAGGAACTAAGAGAGTTGATTATCAAGCATGCTTTACATGAAATACATCATTTTCCCTAACTCAAACCTGGAACATATGTTTGGTCCTTTGCTAGAATCAAAATCAGCATGTGGCTTATCCAAACAATAGAAATTGTAGAACTCTCAAGAGCGTTGACCTTGCCTAGCAGGGTATTAAACTGCTCCACATAAAAGTTTCTTACCTATAAAATCCTAACAATTTGGTGACTCTTCTTATCCAACTTCTTTGTAATATTCCTTTAGCTTTTCCAATACTCATTTCAGAAGATGAGGTGAGATACACAGTTTTAGACATATTAATGCATGTATACATTTAAATGAATATGTTTAAAGTATATACATTCCTTCACTATATAATTAAATGAATATATAAATATGTCCTTCACCACCTCTTCAATTTATATTTACCTACTTTGAGATAATTAAACTTGAAGCACTGTAAGTCAGAGTAGAATACAGTTGATTTTATTTATTTATTTATTTATTTATTTAATATTCCTACCATATTTTCTGCTTCCTCCTCTCTACCCATTCCCTCACCTCCACACTATCCCTCTGCCTGCCCCACCCCATTCCACTCCCCCTGTTTCTGTTCAGGAAAAGGCAGGCCTCACATGGATATTAACAAAGCATGGCATGTCAAATTACTGTAAGATTAAGAACTTCCTCTTGAATTAAGGCTGGGCAAAGCAATCCAGTATGAGGAATAGGTTCCCAAGAGCCAGCCAAATCCTTAGAAAAAGTCCCTACTCCCATTGTTAGGAGTCCCACAAGTAGACTAAGCTGTACAACTGTCACATGTATGTAGAGGACCTAGGCCAGTCCCATGCAGGCTCCCTAGTTGTTGGTTCAGATTCTGTAAATTCCTATGATCCAGTTTAGTTGTTTCTGTGGGTTTTCTTGTGATGTACTTGACCCCTCTGGCTTCTATAATCCTTCCTCCCTCTCTTCAGGAGGATTCCCCAAGCTTGGCCTTATGTTTTGCTGTGGGACTCTGCATCTGTTTCCATCAGTTGCTAGATGAAGGCTCTCTAATGACAATTGGGGTAGTCACCAGTCTGGTCACAGTAGAAGGCCAGTTCAGGCTACATATCCACTATTGCTAGGTGTCTTAACTGGGGTTATCCTTGCAAATTTGTGGGAGTTTCCTTTTCATTAGGTTTCTACTTGACCCACAAATGTACCCCCTTTTCACTTATCTCTTTCAGTGCTCTCCCCATCTGTTAACTCCCTAATCAGATTCCTCATGTTCCCCTCCTCACCCACCACCAATCTACCCAGGAGATCTCTTCTATTTCTCCTTCTCAAGGAGATCCATGAGTCCCCCCTTGGGCTGTCATTGTTACCTAGCCTCTTTGGGTCTGTAGCATTGTTATCCTTTACAATACAGCTAAAATCCAGTTATGAATGAGAATAGTTTTTAATGTAAGAGTGCACTCTAAGGCTGTATGCAAATTAAAGTCTGGTTTCAAATTCAATTAGTGTTTTTGGTCATAATGAGAGAATACAAGCCCGTTTTTCATTATTAATGATGAGGCTTAGGCCTCCAAAATACTGATTTGGATAAGAGATATAAACCCACATGTGGGCATTTCCTAAAGAGTTGACTCACAATAACAATGGCAAAGAGTAATAAGATCACAGAACTGAATCAATCATCCAACTTTAGTAAGTCTCACAGCAAATGATGCCGTGTGCTGAGAGCTGCCACATTGGATCCAGGAAAGGAAGGCCTGGGCATGACCTCAGCCCTAGACATCTTAGAAGGAGAGAACCGACTCCTACAAATTGTCTTCTGATTACTAACCATGGCACACTTACACCAACACACACACACACACACACACACACACACACACACACATGCATGCACAAACATACACATAGGTGCACACATACATATATGCAAACACACACACTAAATGATTTTGTAAAAACAAAATAGCAAAGACCAATTTTTTCAAAAAAGAGGTACTCAATTGTTTATGAGTTTGAAGATTGGTGTACTTTTTTTTTTTTTTTAACCAACTTGGACCCATCTCTCAAAATTTACAGGCTGTTTTCACCAACATTTTTACTTGTAATTTGTCCAGCTTATAAACTCCTATATCTAGATAGAATGTATATTTTGATAGATAATGACTCCGTCTTAGCAGTGTTACTACAACATGAAAAATGAGACCATCTTAAGAATCTGATAAATTGGAAAAACAAATCATATTTAAAACATTTAACAGTAAATTATACAGAAATACTGTATACACACTTATATGTCTCATGCATATAACTAATGATCCATTTCCCAAATCCAAAATTATTCCATGTCTTGTCATTAACATAAGAGGAGCATCCCAGCAACATTTCTCAGATGCTGTCAATTAATAGGAACACATGTGAAGTACACATAGCTGTTCGAGATGTCAGAATTTATGGAAAGGCCCACAGACAGCTGCAGAGGGAAAGGTAATTAAATCCCATAACAAGGAAATGTTTTTGGATATATCTTTGTTTATGCTTTAAATCGTTAAATGTGTGAATGAATTTTAAAAATTAAATCATTTGATGTGTTAATTGGAATATGCACGCCTACTCATCATTTAAACATTTATTTTATGGGCATCTGTGTGTGCCTAGGCATTTGTATCTGCACTACATGTATTCAGGTACTCATGGAGGCCAGAAGAGGGCATTGGATCCCCTAGAACTGGAGTTATAGGCAGTTGGAAGCTGCCATGTGGGTGCTGAGAACAAACTCTGGTCATCTGCAAGAGCAGCCAGTGCTGTTAACCAGTGAGTCATCTGTCTAGACTCTAAAGTTTATATTTAAAATATAATAACATTGTCATTTTTTCAGACTGTAAATTTAGAATAAATTTATCTTTAAATTTATATTCATAAGATGAAATAAGTGATAAATGTCTTGTTATCTATTATATAAGAAAGAGAATATAGTTTAGTAAGTAAATATAGTAAACAATTAACATGGTAAAACAATTTCAATTTCATGTTCCAAAGCTGATCAGAACACAAACTCAATTTGCAGTTTACATAAACACTCACCATACAATGCCTTTCATAATATTTTTTCTTTGTTGCATATTTGATATTTTTTCACTAATAAAAATTCACACCGACTGAAATATTTACAAGGATATTGTACCAAATTATTGCATTAAGTCATAGATAGTGACCTGTGGGCCCAGGTCATTTGTAAGATGTGTGGGGCAGCAGTGTCTGATGCACCCTGAGGAGTGGGTGATCAGCCTGAAGGATCCAGAGTCCAGGAGACAATGGAATCACTGCAGACGGCGCTCTGCTACAATTTTGTCAAATTGCTTTGTACATATTATCTTCAGCCTTCTTACATAAGCACAGACACATTCAGGAGCAAAGTCATTCTACAAGCAAAAGCAAAGCTCAGGCACAAATTCTCCCTGACTCATTTGTCCAGACCCCTTTTCTAAGTGGTTCATGAACACACAACCCCAATTCCTCCCCCACTCTCAAATGTGTTCCTTTCTGTCCTAAGTGGACTTTACTTACAGACACTTGAAGTGTGTTAGAGCCTCTCACCCCTTACTTTACTGCCCTGAGTCAGCAAATGGTGCAGGCTGCTAAGGAGTGCAAGGTGCCAATCATAGGGTGTGTTCTGCACCTACAGTCTCTTTCACTGCTCTTCTTTGTTTTTAAGCTGTTTCTGTTTCTGTCTATATAGCAACAATTACAGTGAGGATGCCAATACACGTATGCAGGGTGAACAGTAGAATTTCCTTAAGATTTCCCCAAGCCCATCTTCCCAGAGAATGCTATTAATGTGGATGGATTTGCCTTTTTATGCTCTTTCATTTCATTTCAGCAGGCATAGGCCATGTCTATAGACACATGCGGCTGTATACTGATGCATATGTACATCATGCCCACTACTTATACAAAATATAATGTTCACAGCTGCTCACTTAGTGTAGTTCAAAGATGTGCAGTCAAAGATTGCTCAGGCTTGTGTTGCTTTCTGCTCTCCCCAGACAGGCTGTTAAAACAGAATCCAGGCTTCTGGATTGCCTTAGATCCTTGAGATTCCTACAGTTTGCCTGATTCCTCCCTACATGGAAACAGAGAAGTCAGGTCTCTAACAGCTTTGTTTTTTTTACTGGAATCAATACATATTTGGAAATGATTTCAGCCTTGAACTTCTTGAATTTAATACTTGAAACCTAATTTTTTAAATGAACAACTTTTTATTCTGTCATTTGAGGTGGACTTCAGGTAGTATATGCCTAATCCAAAAATCTGACATGTTCCAAAAAATCAAAGCTTTGAAAGCTCTGGCATGGTAAAAGAAGTGAAAAGTTCCTTCTTGGGTCTTTTTTAATAGTCATGGTAACATGGCAGGTACTCTGAGAACATTGTAGAGATTATCTTCATGTGACATGGACAAGTGTGCATAGTAAACAATGAATTCTATGAGTTTGATTACCAATAAATCCCTTGTGATACAAATATTCTTAAAACCAAAAAGTCCCAAATGCCTATTTTTCTCTGGTTACAAGCATTTAAATGAAAGGAAAATTAGCTTTAAAAAATGAATGTATCCAGACAGTGGTGACACATACCTTTAATCACAGCACTCAGGAGGCAGAGGCAGGAGGATCTCTGTGAGTTCAAGGCCAGCCTGGTCTACAGAGCTGGTTCCAGGATAACTAGGGCTGTTACACAAAGAAAACCTATCTCAAAAAAAAAAAAAAAAAGTAAATGTGATCCATAGTCTTTAACGAATAAAACACACTGAGACATGGCTGCCTTTCAAATCAGCACTGTCTACAATTCCATAATGATGTCCCGGGATTACCATTATTAAAACTCTGTTTTCTGTTTTGGGAAACCTCCACCACATTTTGTAGATTTTATTCTTCTTGTAACATTGATTACTTGTGTTGAGTTTCTGTATGTGGAAGGACCTCAGAAAAGGTGGCCAAGACACCAAGAGCACCATCTATTGTTTGAGTCTAGGAGTGTGACAGAGACAAATCACTGGGCAGATAGTAGGGTATTGTTCAGTCTGCACATGTCACTGATGTGTGACGTAGGGATGGTGACACTCCAGCTATAAACACCTCTCTACTTCCTTTGCAAAAGTTTTCTCACTTACTAGAAAAGGAAGTGAAGTATTTTGAGAAATTCTATCAATATGGTCAAATGCTGGTGTTCTTATGAATGGTTGTGTTTTACAATGAAGACAAGAAAACATGTTCCAAAACCTTGGCCACAGCAAGTATTCTACTATTCACAATTGCAGAAGAGCATCAGGAATTTTTCTTTTATCTGAACTAGGCATTTCTTTAAATGTCATTTAGGTTGAGATAATAATCTAACATCAAACGTCACCACAGCAGGCAGTCTTAGGTAGCTAACCTGAGGAGCCATTCTGAGTCATGGCCCAGTTTTAATTTAGAGGAAGATTTACTGGAAGAGTTATGTGGGTCTCATGCAGCTAGGGAAGAAGCAATTAAATCAGTGGGTCTTGCTATTTTAAACTAGAGTCACACAGCAGTGAGATAAAGAGAATCTGAGACAAGAATAGACTGTGATTCACAATTATAAACACATCCTGGGTCTACCAGGTGTGATCTGCATGAAACAAAGAAAATCCCTTACAGGAGGATGACAGTGTTATCCACAAACTGATGAATACATCAGCTAGTATACAAGCAATCACCAAACCTGGTATTCTGTTATGGGACTTTCTGACAGGAAGGATTCACACCTACACCAGATTTGAGTAGCTATGATACAAAAAAAAAAAAAAAAAAAAAAAAAAAAAAGAGGGTGGGTAAGCATGATGGTTCATCTTGGTTTTAACATAACTGAATTTAGAACCAATGGACACACCCAGGGGCATATCTGTGAGGGTGTCTTTTAGAGATTATAACTGAGGAAGGAAGGCCCATACTAAATTTGGGAAGCACCATCCATGGTGTTAGAGTTAGAGACTGAATGTAAAGGAAAACCAGAGAAAGCCAACTGAACACCTAGATTTATCTCTTGCTTTGGTACTCTGCTTCCTGACTGTTTTAACCACCTCATGTTCCCCATGCCAAAGCACAGGTCCTGGTGGATGATGTCTGGAAATTGGAATGGTGTTTATGTGAACAGCACCCAAGCCAACCATAGAAATGGTCAGGGCAATTACAGCACGTTCTCACAGACGGGTTTGCTTATGTGTGAAGGAGAGGATGACAGTAGTGCTTGCCACCTAGGGGTTCTGTGAGAATGAAAGCTGATGAGAACACAAAGTGCTGGGCAGGCTGCTGGATAATGGATGCTGCCTGCAATGGCATTTTTAATAATAATAGTGCGTCACAGGCATCATCGAACGCTGGTGATGACGAGGAGGTGGAGACACTCTAGTGCTGGCGTCTTCAAGACAGTGAGGAAGTAAATTGACAGGAATATGTTCATCCATTGCATCCCCCCCTGAAGTGACTGACATCACATGGCTTCAGATAGTGACTCAAATTGTGCCACCCTCATTCTTTTCTTTCTTTTCATTTATTCTATATGCCTTTTACATCACGCATTTTGATCCCATTCATTTCCCATCCCTTCGCATATGCCCTCTGCCCCGTACCCTACCTCCTAATAAAACAAAAGTTGTGAGAAAAAAAAGGAAAAAACAAAAAAGGGAAAAATTAACAATCTCATCTTGGAATTTGCAGTAGGACACAGTGAGTCATGCTATAAACTCCTCTGTCCATATATCTTTATTTGCAAGTGTTCATTGCAAAGAATCATTGGTCTGGTGCAAGGTCTCTGGTTTCTACTACACTATAGATGCTGGGTCCTCATGGACTCTTTCTGCATATCCTGCTTTTGTCCTCTGTTGTGGAGATCCTGCAGTTTTGGGTCTGTGGGTCAGCTCCATTCACATGCTCCAGCAGATCATAGATGGAGGGGATGTTGGGGCACACCAGCTAAGTCATAACCCTGAATCTGGGCCTGGGGAGGTGTAGGGTTGGTCTGTCAACCAATTCCCTCTTGTCGTCACCACTAGGATGAGCTTTCCAGCATTGCCCTACTATTTCACCTTTTGCAGCAATGAGTGAGGGGTGGGGCCAGTTCCCCTGCTTTCACACCCTCAGGGTTGGCTCTCCCATACCTGCACCATTAGAGTTAGCTCTATTGTGTTGTACAGGGGAGGATCAGGAGTCACTTTCCTGAATACTGCAGGTGGTAAGGGGTAGGGACAGCCCTGCAACTCTTAGGGCTCTAGATCCAGCTCCTCCACTTGTCTCAGGTGTTGATAGGTGGGAGGTGAGAGGGATCTCTCCTCTGCCCATGCTATCGCATGCCAGATGAGTAATGGTGCCAGCTCTCATTTGTCACTAACATCAGGGCTAGGCCACCCTCACCTCTGACCACCAAGTTGCAGATAGATACCAGCCTCAGGCAGGCAACCCCAGAAAGGAGGTCTACTGTTCAGAACTGAGATTCTCTTATGTCTCACTTATCTACTCTCTGCTTCACTAGTTTAAGGTGGCATGCATGCTTCCATGGTGGGAAAGTTGTGTGGTGCATTTGCTCCACAGTTATTAAAATGAAAACTCTTTCCACCAGGGGCTTACTCATGTCAACCAAGATATGTCAGTGAACTGGAACTGAGACAATGATCCTCAGTATTCTCTGATGTTGGTTTTCCTCAGTACTGTCAGAAGACAAAGAAGATCTGGCATCCAGTTGTACCATAATCAAGTTTAAGACAACTTCCTCCAACACTCATGTACAACTCTTCTATTCTTCCATGCCACATCACCTATAAGTCATTACCAAAGATGCTATGTTGGTTACATCCCATTAAACCAAACATTCTCAGCATGCTATAGACCTGTGCAAATGTCTCTACTTAAGACCTCAATTTTGAGGAGCTAAAGGGTTCTAGGAATTTTAATATTTCACTGATACTATTTCTTATTACACCAAATATTGGTTCAACATTTACACCCTCCAGTGTGTCTCTCAGGAAGGCCAAATCCCTTCCTTTCATAAAGACAATTTTATAATTTTATACCCCATTGATTTTCTTCTCAAATGAGTAACTTGCATGATCAAACTACCTTCAATAAGTCAAAATAACATTCTGGCATTCAGTTTCCTTACTGAAAAGAATCTAGGACCAATGTGTCCACAGAAACTTCCACTCATCACAGCTTTGTTTGAATATTTCAGGATCAGTCTCCTGTAACTCTGAATGGACTGTATACTTTGTGGTCCCAGCACTTGCATACATGAACAGTGTTCTAGGAATTCTCACTAAGAAACCAGGCAAATATATCCTTGCATGTGGTAAGAGTGAAAGCTGAAGGGAAGTAATGATTGTGGGTATCCAGGTAGCAGCATTATGAGGAAAATGTCAGCTGTCCTCCCTGGCCAGGGACGTAGTCTACGTCAGCACCTAATATTTATGTTCTCTTGCCTCAATCAGTTAGGTGGGATTGGTATACTTTATTTATTTATTTACTTACTTATCTATTTATTTATTTTGGCAAAGGGGCCTTAGGTATAGTCTCATACTTTTAAAAGTTCTATTGCTTATACACCTAATTTTTGGTATGAGATACCAAAATTTTCAAACATGGAAAAGCACGCTGCTTTGTTTTCAAAGTTCACCTGTTGTTAGGACATGTTCATAGAAGGTAATGGCAGCAAAAGTGGAAAGAAGGAGAAAAGAGACAGGGGACAGGAGGGCAGAGCAAGAGCGGGGAACTAGGGGACAAGTCCCTGCTGATGATAACACCATACACCTGGGCTGCACGATACAGTGAAATCAAGCTTTAACTGTTCAGGAAATGACCTCCATGGTAGCTAGGTTTGGTTTCAAAGTGATGGAAGATTTACACGTGTTGCTGGGGGAGAAAAGTTGTTAGTATCTTTACAAAACTGGGTACCCTAAAAGGTTTCATACCAAACTTCCATGGAAGATGAGCCCATTATGCAATATTAGCACTATTAAGGAGGTGACCAATTGCCCTCTGATTGGGTTGGATGACAGCTCCACAGGAGAAAGCTCCTGCCTAGTACTGTATCCTGGTCAAAAACCCATGTGCCTCTATAGATGATAGGCTCTAGGCTAGAACTAAATATTCCTGCTTAGCTAAATTGACATAGCATCAAACTTTCTTCTTAATATTTATGTCTCTATTCAAATACAAATGCTTTTCTCTATCTTAATCAGAGAAACTTCACTTTCCAGTGAACAGTGATGAATTCAGAGGCTTAAGGCTGAGAAAAAGTGATGGATTGGTACTTAGCCCTAAACAAGATATTCAAACTACCCATCTAAGACTAGGAACATCACAGAAAAAGGGTGGAAAGACTGTCAGAGCCATAAGTTAGGGAGAGGCTATGAAATCCCACCTTTGGGATAGTCACAGCCTTTGCAATCAGGAACTCACAGTAGCTACTGATGTCTACACTGGGTCTGCACAAGAATGTACCCATCAACAGTCAGACATGGATGGAAGATGAGGCTCAAAGGGATCCATCCACACTACTGAACCATGTGTTACTCAATGAGTCAGTGAGAGGGTAGTCATTGTGTACCCACTGATGACCCTATCAGGCTTCAATTAATTGTTTCAATACAATGGCAACAGTGATGGTCCTAGTTAAACTTAATGAATTACAAGACAAATCATAAAGTTATTGATCTTGGAGTGGGGTTGTCAGGGATGAAATGGTCAGGGTCAGGAAGGAGATAGGAGTCAGGGAGAAAGTAACCAGAAATACATTAGGTATACAAAAAAGAACAAAATTTATCAATTAAAATAGAACATTCCAGACACAAATAGTTAGTGATCTATAAATTCTCAGTCTGTATTAGGTCTTTGTTTTCTATACAAGTTGATGGACAACTACATAAAGTTATATTCCTTTTGTTTGTTTTCTTCTTGAGATAATGTCTCACTTTATAGCACTGGATTTTCTGAAACTCATTATGTAGACCAGGCTAACCTTGACATCACAGAGATCCACTTGCCTAAGCCACCTAGTGTCAGGATTAAAATCATGTGCCACCATGCCTACTGGAGACTCAACTTTTAATACCCCCATGGTCACTCTGATGCAACTTAGATTTGAACCAAAATTTGGGGCAGCATGTGATAATTTCGGGTATAGTGACATATGTAAAATGATGTAAAAATTAATAGACAAGAAAAGTTGAGGGCTGAGGAGTTGCCTCAGTCAGTAAAGCATTTATGAGGAAAGCATGAGGACCCGAGGTCAGATCTGTAACACTCAAACCAGAAGCTGTCTTACTTAAGGGTGTCTATTACTGGAATAAAACATCCTGATCAAAAGCGACTTGTGGAGGAAAGGGCTTATTTAATCTGATAACTTAGAGTCCATCACTGAAGGCAGTCAGGGCAGGAACTCAAGGAGAACCCTGCAGGCAGGAACTGAAGCAGAGACCATGGAAGAGTGTTGCTTGATGGCTTGCTTCTCAAGGCTTGCTCATTCTGTTTTCTTATAGCACCCAGGACTACCTGCCCATGGGAGGCACTGCCCAGTTAGCTGGGACCGCTCACATCAATCATCAATTAAGAAAATGCACCTGAGGGATGTCCCCCGCACAGGTTTTGGTAGGAGCATTTTCTCAATTGAGGAACCCTCTTTTGAAATGACTCTAGCTTGTGTCAGGTTGACATAGATCTCACCAGAACATTGGCTATGTATTGACCCTCATGGGCAATTGTAACACTAGGTGGGGGGAGAGACAGGCAGACATTTACAGTTCACTGGCCAGCCAGTCGAGTCTCCATCAACGACTGTCTGAAATATAAGTTGGAGAGTGACTTCAGAATATATAGAATGTCAACTTCAAGTTCTGCCTGTGTACACAGCATGGGTGAACACTCATATGCATATACACACATAACACAGGCACACATACGAAGTGAAAAGAGAAGAACCCCATGGACTCCTTGAATAACTTACAAAAGGAATCATGAAATGACAGTGTTTGATTTGGTCCTGGAGGGATGAATAGGAACACGGTACACAGAGACAGAAAGTGAAATCTGTAAGTCTAAAATCCGAACATGCCTTGGAGAGGTGCTGATCCAAATCCTCTGCTTTGCTGATAAGTAAACAGGATAACACTCTGAAAGCCAAGGTTCTGCCAACAGAAAATCACCTTCTCTCTCATCATGCTTCACAGCTGTCTAAGCTCCCTTAAAGGAGGCAGGATTACTGTATTGGGACTCCTGGCTTCTAATACCTCCTGTGACCTCTTGTTTGAGAAAATACTTTCATGGTAAAGGGAATCAAAACTGAATCTTCATTTTAAGATTCAAAAATCCATTCTAGAGGTTATATGTGACTTTAAGGATCTAGAAAGGAAAAGAAAACATGTAATTCACAAGTATGCTATGCTGGACTTTCTAAGATTTCAAGGCAAAGGTAAAGAAACCCATCTCTAATAACATTTGAGGAGGATGTTGTCAGTTTATTCCATAGCTCTTCACTGTCTAAGACATGGAAACAGTTCTCACATTCACACTGATATTACAAAGAAAACTAAAATAGAACAACAATATGCTGTGGAAACCTTTGTCAAGGGCCCATTACAAAATTACAAGAAAAACACATAACTAACTGTCTTCTGGAGGATATCTAATACCCCTCACCCCTCTGCTGACTCATGCCATGGTAATCTCACCCCCTACATGCACTCTGTGTCTAAATGCCCTTCTGTCATAGTGTCACCTGGGGATTGACAGGGTGCTGGGGGGTTGATCACTGTGACAAAGGCCCTGTGAAACAACTCAAAAGCAGAAAGATGTTTCTTGACCCAGGTTTCAAGGGTTTCAAATAATGATGCCTTGGCTCAATCATTTCTGGGACCAATGTACAGTAGAACATCACGGGAGGAAGTTGCTGTGGAGCAAAGTTGCTGACCTCATGGTGGGTGGGAAGGAGCAAAGGCACTAAACAGGGGCCTGATCCAAGGTGTGTCTTTCCAGAACACACTCCAGTGATCTTCCTCCAAATTTTTCCACCGCCAAAGATACCCAGCACCTACAAAAATACTGCCATTTCAGGCAAGAGGATACTTCACACTCAGCCATGACTATCAGGATGGGACTTTATCAAATTTTAACTCATTTTTTTCATTTTTATTAAAGTGCCCAGATACAAGCCTCAGCGCTAGATACAAGAATAATTACACACTACAAAAACTGTGACAAGGGGGTTTCTCTTCCTCAATCTGGGCAGTCTTTCAATAAGAGCCAAATAAATATGCATCAAAATATTCTCTCAAGGTCCTCTCCTGCTCTCAGTAAGTTTGCATCTCATCATCCAGGTGAGAGAAAGTTATTTTGTAAATATTTCCTGTTAATTAATTATCAGAAGAACACTTCTTAGTCATCTTAGCCATTTTTTAAAAGATGTTCAGACTTCTAAGCAGACGTTTCTCCGAAGAAAAATAAATTTCCAAAGAGAGTTGGTGGGGAAAAGTGATAGATAACTAATCATCAAGGAAATGCCTGTCAATCAAAAACAAGGTGGTGCTCAGCTCAGCTTCGTAAGAATGGCCAGGAGCAGTGACTATATTCAGCAATCACCAAGGGTGAAAGAGCACCTCTGCTACACTGTGCTGGGATGCAAATCAGTGCAGTCATTGGAGGTCACCCCTAAAATTAGAGGCAGAACTACCATGAAATGCTATATCTCCATTGCTGGGAAGGTATGCAAGACAAATATGGTCAATATGTTTAAGGACATGTGTATACCCACATTTACTGAATCACTATTTCTAGCTGCCCAGGTGTCTGACAGTGAAGGAATGCATACAGAAAATGTGGTATATCCATGTAATGAAATATTGTTCAGGTCTGAGAAAGGACTCTGTATTTTACAGTAAAATGGATGAAACTGGGGTATTTCATTTTTAGCTGAATAAATCAGATGCAAAAGACAAATGTCCCATGCCTTACATCTATAACATAAAGTGCAAATTTTATAAATAGAAAGAGAATGGTTGGTTCCAGAAGCAATGGGTAGGGAGATAGTTAATTGGTAATGTGTAAAATGGGACTTAAAGGAAACCGGCCAATATTTCATAGCAGAATAGCGTAAGTACAGCTAATAATAATTCCTGGTGTATATTAAAATAGCTAATGAGAAGTATTTTGAATGTTACCATCCAAAGAAATGAAAAGTGTGTGTGATGATTGACATGTTAATTACCTCATTCTGATCACTGCCCATACATTGTATTTATGTACTGTATTGCACCCAATATGCATATGTAATTATACCTATTAAATCACACGTATAAAATGTTCAGACTTGCAGATAATTCTATTCATAGCATTGTAATCAGGTAAGCATTGCCCTGTTATGATATCTGGCATTCTCTCATTTCTTTCACAGTTTTAAAATCCCAATACGTATAAATGTAAAGATTGGTAAGAGAATAATGCATCCAGCATCTTTTTATGTTGGCTCCTTCCCCCCACACAAACTGACTTCTACTGCCTTTCTAAACACAAAAGCGCACATATATCTCTTGACTTTGAAGAAGCTCATTCTAGCTAAATCTCACTTTGGAACTATGTTATAAATGGCATTTTGATGAACCCATTTAAGAGTCTTAGATGTTATCATTGACAAAGAAAAAGGGAAAATGGAAGGAAGTAGATCCTAGACATTGTGGGAGCTGTTTTTCCACCTCCACCCTGATATGTCTTCAATTTTCTTTTTTACCCAGTCAACATGTACCTGTACACATACTTCAAAGCCCTCTTGACCTTGTGCTGAACAAGGCTGCTAGTCAGTGTATTGTGTCCATGGAGTAGCTGATGTTTTCTTACTAAAAAGGCTGAAATAAGGATCACAGAAGCACAATCACTAGGATATTGAATTGTTCACAGATTTTATTTTGTATTTTGCTCTTGTTCTTAATACAGAGTCTCTTGTAGCTCAGGGTGGTCTCCAACTCACACTACATAGCTGAGGATGACCTTGAACTCATAATCCTTTCCCTTCACATTCTAAGTAGTGAAATGACAGATTCATGCCATGGTTCCTTTCTATAAGAGACTTCCAAAGAAGAAAATGAAGCAATGCCACAACATAGGGAAATCATTTGAACATTTGCAAATATTAGAGATAAATATCAGATACATATCATATACATGTAAGTAATAATAATTCCCTCATTATCTGAAATCCATTAAGAAAATATACTTTGTTGTATGAGGATTCCAATTATAAATAATTATTAACATTCATTCAGGAATGCATTCCCAGAAAAAGAGAGAAATAAAGTCTCAAATAAGCAAGAGTCTGGTTGAATATAAATCTCTCCCACCCTTTGTTTCCCTGAAATGAGTCTATCTCCCTATGGAACTTTAGAAATATTTAAAATAATCATGTCCACATTCAGAATTCTCAATTTTCACTGATCAAGCTTTCATTAGAGTTATCATTAGGGATACAATGCAGGCTACTCTTGAAATCCATCTGTCAGGAATGAGTCTCAAAGTCACTAGAAGATGGACACAGATAATTACCCAGCCTTCCCTGAACAGAACTAATCGATATGCATTGCTGCAGATAGAATTCATCACAGACCAATCCACAAAAACCACGGAGAAAATCCACATGAGGGGGTATATAGAAAGGAGTACAGAAGGCTTGGGGACAGAAAAGTAGAAGGAACAGAATGAGAGAGTGGAGCAGAAAGAAACAATGACAGCAGAAGTTCTCAGCAGCTACGTTTGTGCTGTTTTACATAATTGCGCCTCGCAAGACTTTCCCTCCTACATCCTATCTTGGTAAATGACTTCATCAACACTCTGTTTCTTTACTTAGAATCTCAACCTCCAAAGCATATGTAAAGCACCTGGGAAATGTGCCCATCAGAGAGATGTGCAGGGTAGTCATTTCTCTTTCTATTGTTGTCCAAAATGTCCCCTTTGCTGACCCTTCCCAACCATCCTCCCTGTTAAAGCCCATGTGATACACTGTTGGTGACACTATCCTGACATGGGTGGAGGACCTCGGCCTCTCACCCCTCCTCTCCTATGACTGTTCCCCACTGAGGCCACATCTATACCTGTTTTCTAAATCATGATTCCCACATGGAGAGTGATAGAGAACCAGGCAGTAATATGAACATTTAGTGGGGAACTAAGTGAACAACAGTGAAGAGATGAAAACACAAGTGATGTGGACTCTGCTGTCAGGGATGGATTCTGTAGTGTAACACCAGACCCACTTCACAAAATTAAAGCAGGCGTGAGAGTCTTGGTCTGCCTGTCTTGGAGAAAGGCTGTGCTCAGTCAGTGTGAGGACCTACAGGAGTGATGACTGCTGTGTGGGAAGGTTGTGGAAGGATTCAATAGGCAGTGTTAACTAAATTTGTCCCTGAGTATCCAGCTCAAAGTCCAGCATTAGTAGTTTAGAGCACTGTGAGATTGAATCCACAGAGGCAGGAACACAGTAGGGTCTTTGAGCCACTTTACTGCCAAAGCTGGAAGAAGCATCAGTGTGTGAACCTGAATGGCCATCTTGAAAGAGAGACCACACAGCATTCTTCCAACCAGGTCATGCCAAGATAAATGTAAAATTGTCTACATGAGAGGAGAAAAAAAGGATATGTCGAGAAGACTGGAGCATAACACCAGTGGTCTCAGAGCCAAATTTCCTGGTCATGAATGAAAAAGACATAAGTGGAGTTCTAATCTATACCTTTATTCAGAATTATTGTTGAATATATTTAATGGACATGTAATATGAGTCAGAAGCCAGAGTTGGCTCCTCTATGAACAAGGTTTAGGGCCACACCTACAAGCTCTATACTCATAAAGCTGTTACACAGAGATGCAAACCACATCCCTGTCTGGAGAAATTTCCAGTTACCGAGAGTCTGAAAATGAGAAGAAAAGCAGCAGAGTGAAGACATAAGACAGAAAAACAGAGCTAAGCTTGGTGGCTGTGATCAGAAAGGTGTACTTCATGGTCATTTGCAAGTGCATTTACCAATGACTTGAGTTCTTTATCTACTATAGGCCATCTGCAAAGCGGTAAGGTTAGGAGAGGGGCTTTTAGTACCATAGAGACCAGCCTCCACTGAACCTCAGCAGGACCCACAGGAGTGGTCTTAAGGGTAGAAATTCAGTAGGTCATAGTTATTGTTTATATGGTCCATTTGCTTATGTTTTTCATTTTGCAGGTTATCAGATTCTTTATTCTTTACTAAGAAGAGCCAACAGATGCACTCCTAACCAGTCTTCCAAAAGCCAGAGGTGGGGTATGAAAATCAGATGTCACAGCAGTTCACCTGTTCACATGGTCTACTGACAGGAGTTTTCCTTGCACTGTGGGTTCCCAGGACCCTTTCCTGATACATTACACAATTGTACCTCCTCTCTTCTCCTGGCCTGTGGCCGACACTAGAGACAAACATGAATGTTTAAGTTGCTCCTTAGATGCAGCCCATGCCCCCTTTTTCATGCACGCAATATTTCATTTCAGCCTCTCATATCTCAGACACCATCCACCATCTAAAGTATCTCATTTGCAATTTGGAACAAATTATTTCTTATGGGTGACTTGTCTTAACAACTATATTCAGGTGACTTATTTTGACAGTTTTTGACAGCAATGACTGTAAACAAATCCTACCAGGGGTGAACATATAATTCATAGGTGTAGCCTAGAGGATTTTTTGGGTTATTACTGGGTACGTTATGTTTTGATGTGATAACTGCTAGGAAATGATTCATTGATCTAGGAGGCATTGTCCATTCTTACTAAAGCAGGCCACTTGGCTGAAAATACACCTTTTATCCCAGGTCAGCTTCCCAACAGCTGTAAAGTTTAATTCATTTCGATATTCTAGCACTGAGGAGGCTAGGAAGGAAGGGTATGAGTGAAAAACCAGCCTAGCATACAAATGAGGCCTTCTCTCTAAACAAGCAAACAACATACAAACACAAACCTGGTTCATCAGGAGCTTTCTAGCTATTCTTGACAATCAGAGAACAACACTGAACAATAAAATAACTTGATATATTTGCAATAAAATGCAGGGAATTGATAACATGATCTAATTTGTGAGCTACTTATGGAGATCCACAGCAAAAAAAAAAAATCTTGATACTCAAGTGAACTATTATTTCAACACTGTATCTCATTGGAAATATGAACTAAATATTGGTAAGAACATGAGTGGCAGAAAGACTGTGGGAGCTGGAAGTCAAGAGGACCTGAGTGAATAGTGTCCCTGGATATGGTAGGACAGGACTCTATGCTCAGAAACTCACAGCAGCTATGGCTCCCTACACAATAACAAGCCAGACCACTTCCCGAATTGTGGAGGTTTACCAGTGCTCACCCTTAGCCCAGGAACTATTGATAGTACATAACTTCCAGGGGAGAGAAAGGCAGGTAGTTTTATTTAAGGGTGTAGCTGCTGGTAGGCTGGTGCTCCAATGGAAGGCCACACATTTGTGAGTACACTTATTGAAGAGAGATTGGATTCACTTGGTTATTTCTATAAAGTGGATGCGAAATTGGGAGATGGTGAGGGATTAGGCTGTCTGGGGGAAGTCAGAAGGAAGGGTGTATATGAATATGGTCAAAGTGCATTGCATGCATGCATACAATTTTCAAAGAATAAAAATTTCATTAAAAAAGAAGTGTCCATTAACTACACAGCCACACATAGAAACAAGCATTCATATACAAGGTCATTGATCCGCCAATATGTCACCAGGCAATGAATGCCCAAAGAGCTTTAAGGAATTACAGAAGCCCCTAAGTCTTTGGGTCCAGGGAAAACAAGTCAATGGAGATGGGAATGGGTGACATGGGAAGCAGATGTTGAAACAAACTACATAGGGAAGCAGAGGCTACAGCAGCAGAAACAGCTAAATGGTCTTGATTCTTCCATTTAAGCTTAAGTTTTTCTAGAGGTCACAGTTTTGCATGATCTTTTGAAGAATAAGAATTGGAGGAAAACTTAGGTCAGATGACTGATTTGCAAACTCAGGGAGGGAGATAAGCAAGATGTCTTCCGGGAACCAGAAGAATGGTGTGTACCCCAATTTGCATCCAACATGGAGCAGGAATTGTCCTTGGACACCACTGGTTGTTGGCATCTGGGGTGCCCTGGGCATGGAATTTTAATACTAAAGTCTACAATCCCTGCTAACATGGGACAGAAGGTTGCAGTTTGTATACGGGTCCTGTAGATCTCCCTTTGATAGGCCACAGAAACAATACAGGCAGGAGCAGGCCTTGCACCCTGATACTGACTTGGATAGCTGACCAGTTGATGTGCTGTGAACTCACTGTACAGTCTCAAGTAATGTAATTTTAGCAACCTGTATGTGTGCTTCCCACTGACAACACATTCTTACCTTTCACACCTGTAGAGGGGCAGCCTGCTGTGTGAGACCATTTGGTGATGCAGAGGCCTCTCAGTCCTTCCAGTCCACAACAGGATTAACACACACCATTCCCAGCTTACTGGGCATTTGTTTTTAATAAATGCAACATCTTTCACCCCAGTTGCCAAATAAGCAGTTGCAGTTTTCGTCTGATCCATCCAGGTCTATGCATGAATCCCCTGTGCTCCAATGTTCCACTGGAGTCTATATGAAAACACAACCTTCTCCCATCTACCCTTTCGTTCTGATTTCTTGAGGGTTCCTAAAAAATCCCATGCACCACTTCCAGGCTCCTGTTCTCAGCCAACATTGAATCTTGAGCTGTATTTCCATATTCCCACTTTACAGTGTGGCTGCATTTTCCACTGTCCATCTCTTTTTCCTAACTGAAGACAATCCACTTGCTTTTCAAGATTGCTCAGATACAGTTCCTGGGAACCATCTGTGGATCAAGAGCATCCCCAGGTTTGTCTAAGAATGAGCTCTAGGGAAGCAAAGCCCCGGCACAGGTCTCACTTGGGCTGTGTGAAGAGGGGAAGGAGTCACAGGGGGAAGATATTAAGGCTCTGCTCTCCAGGCCCCACCATCTCAGTCTCTTCTACAGAGAACCCTGTCTACCTGAAAATGACTAAATGCTTGACTGTGCCAATTCCTTATTAGAGAGAAGAAAAGTTTGAAAGAAAGGCCCATCTAGAGGGTCTACAGCCACCAGTTAGGTTCTGCCAATCATGGGAAGCAAACAACTTTGAGGTGCCTTAGTCTAAAAAGGTTGGAGTCCAAAGGGAGGTCTGTAGGCAGGACTCCAGGAATGTACCCAGCTTAGTAGAGCCTGAACTGCTTCTCCTGGGGCCTGGAGCAAGATCTTGGTCCAACACAGTTGCATTACCTGTACCCCACATACCACTGTCACTTTTCAGATGATGAAATGAACATCTGGGGAGGGCTCTGTGATCAACGTGGAGTTCAACACAGTAAGAGACATGACCAATGTCAGAGAAGCTACAGACACAAAATGGAAAGTGACATAAAATATAAAGACTTGACAAAGCCCACGGGCACCTATGCTAACCTGCCCTAGGAATACTTCAAAATCTCTTCTAGCATGTTGTTTGACAATTGCACCAGGTAAGAAACTGAAAAAATGAACACTTTATGATGGATTTTGTTTATAAGATTTTCTTATCTATCATCTATCTGTCTATCTACCCATCTATCTATCTATTTCTCTATCTCTCTATTTGCTTATTTGTGTGTGCAATTGCATGCATGTGCATTTGACTCCAGGCGCCTCTGGAAGCTGGAAAAGGACAGATGATCCTCTGGAGCTAGTGTCACAACTGAAATTGCTCATTGTGGGGTTAGGAACTAAACCCTGACCCTTTGCAAGAGTATCAAGTGCCTTTAACTGTTGAGCCTACTCCCCAGCCCCATGAGTTCTTATTAGTTCACATTAGAATGATTGCAAACATCAGTATCATGAAAACATTGTGACTCTTCAGAGTTGGAAAAGTTTGCTTAACACTGAGTATCTTTCTTAGTGCACATTTGTCTCCCTTGTGTTTGTTCCAGAAGCAAATGATGGAGAAAGGACACTGGATCCTGAGCCACCTAATGTAGCACCTCTAAGAATAGACACAGCCAGTTGACACTTGTTTCTGTGGCTGGGCCAGCTACATGCACATGACTCATTTTATATATTGTTAACTTCTACTTATGAAGTTGTATGCTGGCCAAGACACTAAGAGATTTAATATGATAATTTTAAAATCATATTTTCTCCTTGGGGAAGGAAAAATATACAGTTAATGTAAGATACTAAAAGACTGAAAATAAATGTTCATCTTTTTTCCCCCTCAAGACAGCCTTTCTCCTCTTTACACTAATAAATGCTACTATTCATTTAAAGTATTTAATGCATGCTTACACAAGAGGAATGCCACTGGAAGGCCTAGGTAGTTAGCAAACATGGTTCCTGACATCTGAGGGGATCACAGTGCAGAAGTCATGAAAAGTTCTAGAGACTGAAACAACTCCTTCAGAAATCCATATTAAAATTAAAAGTCAATATATAACAGTGAAGAAACTATTTGGATCCAATAGCCAAAGGTAATTAGTAAACACTGCCATAATACCAAGAAAACTAGACTCATCTGGAGTTGGAACTGTGACCAACCACAAGTTAAGTGGAAAAACCTTTTTATTTTCTCTTTTTGGTTAAAACAGAAAAATAATCAACCATTTGCTTTTAATGGACCAATATCTTGAAAACTGAAAACAGCAGTTTTTAAATAAATGTCAACAGAATAGTTCCATGAATGCTGACATCACTTCTATTAGTTATTATCTAGTTTTTCATTCATTCATCCATTTATTGTGTAAATTATTCATTCATTATTGTGTCATTCATTGTTTATGTATGTATAATAGTGTGAGTATACATGCACTAGGGTGTGTTTGGGGAGGTCAGAGGACAAGTTATAGGAATCAGTTCTTTCCTCCCATCATGTGGAAACAAGGGATTAACATTAGCAAGCAATATTACCCACTGAGCCACCCATGTGGTTCTAAACATGAACAAAAGGAGAAGCAGTGCTTTCTTCTCTTAGGGTTAATATTGATAGCCAATGATTGACATTTCACATATTTATAAACCTTTATGGAAGAGAATTGACCAACTTTGTAACATGAATCTTAAAAGGAGTTATTAATTAAAACAAACCTGGAGCCAGGAATTGGGGTGAATGCTGGAAGATCAGAGAAGCAGAACAAGCCACAGCTACCTCACCTCACCAATTCCTCAGATGATCCTGTTTCCTCAGACTGGATGACTCTCAGCTGAACTGTGCTGCTCAAAAGCCTAAAATCGTAACTATGCTATAGTTCTGGACTTCGTGCCTTGAATACCTTTCTGCCTCCTGCCATTGCTTCCTGGGATTAAAGACATGAGTCACCTTGCTTGGCTGTTTCCAGTGTGGCCTTGAAATCACAGAGATCCAGCCAGATCTCTGCCTCTGGAATGCTAGGATTAAAGGTGTGAGTGCCATCATTTTCTGGCTGCTGTGTCTGTCTAGTGGCTGTTCTGTTCTCTGACCCCAAATAAGTTTATTAAAGTACACAATATTTTGGGGAACACAATATCACCACACACCTTCATGCAAACCATGAAGGTGATCAACAGTGGCTCTCATTCCTATAGAAGTATGTGGAACTCTCTGGGTCTCTTTATTACATACCCCCAGACTGTAGAGAGAAGCCTGGAATAGAAATAAATTAGTATATGGTTGCATGAAGGCTGGGCCAGGGTATGTCTCTGAAGAAATTTGACAAGGCTAGAGTAGACTTCAGAACATGAACATGTCTGTCTGAGGCCAGATTCCATTATCCTAGAAAACGCAAGTGCTTTTATATTCAAATACCTTTATGAAACATATAAAATTCAAAAGGCTAATCCTTTGTACTAGGGCCCCTTGAAGAATTAAACTCATGCCAAATGTTTGGAACAAAATAAAGGTGACTACAGCTGGTCTCCCCTTTGTTGGAATGTTGAACCTCTACTGTTTGACACTAAGGTTTGCATTTGCCAGCACTGCCTAAGAGTTGTGCTGTGCTAAACACAAGTGCAGAGAGGTCAAAGTTCACAGCTGTCACTCCTAACCAAGTGATCCTTGCTTACACATCCCACTTGAATGGCTTGCATTTAGGGGCAGTGCTCTGGAACTAAGAAAGGCTTAGGGAGTAATTCAGAGCAGAGCTTTCTAAGATCTGAAATTGAGGGGGTGTTCATAATCAGAATAAAAGGAGAAGCAGTGCTTTCTTCTCTCCTGGTTAATATTGATAGCCAATGATTGACATTTAACATATTTGTAAACCATTATGGCAGAGAATTGACCACCTTCATGCAGACCATGTGATGAGCACTGACTCTCATTCCTTTGAGAAGAAGCCAGAGTGACCAACACGGTGAGGATGTTCACATTATGTCCTCTCTACATTGCCACTTCCGAGATTATATTGCTGAAGATGGTCAATATTTCTTTAATGTTAAGTGGCTCCTGTGAGGTTCTGTAGTGAGACTGTAGGTAGAGAAGCTTCCTATCCAATGATGGTTAGACTTGACTGTCATCATGGAAAGGAGAAATGCCTAGATAAGTAAAAAACAACTATGGGTATATCTGTGACTCTCACAGAGGAGATTAAGGAGGAAGTACAGACATTAATCTCTGCTTCTAGCTTGTCTGGATTTAGAATAGCCTGGGTGCCACACCTCTGGGTGTGGCTTACAGGGAGATTCCAGATAGGTTTAAATGATGAAGAACTATTGTATATGAGTGATACTGAAACTGCCCCATGGATTCAAGTTGACAGTTGAATAAAAAGGAGGAAGAAATCATGCTAAGCAGCAACATCTGATCTCTTTGTTTCTGTCCAGTGTGAGCAGATGCCTCTGTGCATTCCCAGACATGACAGACTGAAATTTCAAACCATAACCCACAATAATAAATCCTTGCTTTCTTAACCACCTGCATCAGGCATTTTGTCATAGAGACTAGAACAGTAACACACACAGTGGGGATCCTGCGCTGACTGTAGTACGCCTGAGTGGAGTTAAAGGACAGCTTGGTTGAGGAAGCCTGATGGATCAGACCTTTTCTCTGTTGACTAGCTGCTGTCAGGCATACTCTCCTGCACATCTTTCTTCCTGCCTCACTTCACAGTTGAGGCAGAAAACCAAGCACAGACACTTCTGAGCTGTGAGGCAAAAAAACATGCTTCTTCAGTTTTTCAGGTGTTTGTCACAATAAAGCCTTATAACCCATGCTCCACTGGGTGCCCCTGGCATCTATCCTAAGGATCCAGCAGGAAGCCACAGCACCGAGGGCATCTCCCCCTGGAAGCTTCTCTTGGGACGTCTTGATGTTTCCCACTAATTGGTGACCAGGCAGAAAGCTTTTCAGTGACTTTAAAGGCACATGATTTCTCTACAGCAGTAGCCAAGCCTGGGCTTCTGTCTGTTTTCCTATGAGTCATAGATGTACCATGAGAGCTGTAGCCTAGGGGACAATGATATCTCAGATCTATGTCTTTGTGGGTGGTGAGAATTAGCCCAGGACCTGTTCTCCCTGTGGCTACAATGTCTCTCTTCTTCTTTTTTTGTTTTTTGTTTGTTTGTTTGTTTGTTGTTGTTGTTTGTTGTTGTTGTTTTTTGAGACAGGGTTTCTCTGTGTAGCTTTGTGCCTTTCCTGGAACTCGCTTGGTAGACCAGGCTGGGCTCAAACTCACAGAGGTCTGCCTGCCTCTGCCTCCCGTGTGCTGGGATTAAAGGTGTGCACCACCGCCGCCGCCGCCGCCGCCACCACCACCACCACCTGGCTAATGTCTCTCTTCTTTAGTGATATATATATACATATGTATATATATATCAGAGAGACAGAGAGGAGGAGGAGATACTGGGTGTTTCAGGATAAAATGACTATATTCAAACTACTCTGCATGCTATGTATTTTGGTAGAATCATGATTCATATGCTGAATATCCAACTACAGCAACTAAGTTGAAAGGAAATATGGACACTGTTAATTTAGCCTGTGGATAAATGACCTCAACATCACGTAAGTTATATCAGCAAGTAACCCCTTTCTTTTCTCTGTCCCTTTCTCTGCCTCTGTGTGTGTGTACATGTCTTTGTGTGATTGTGTATATGTGCATTCATGCATATTTATGACTGTATTTGTAAGAACGTGTGAGTGTGTTGGTGTATACCTGCTTGTCTCTCTGTGTGCATTTGTATGACTCTGTGTATCTACGTGTGAGTACATGTGTACCTGTCTATGTATATGTATGTATATTTGTATTTCTGTGTGTGCCTGTTTCTGTATGTGTCATTGTGAATATGTAGGTATATGTATGTATATAATAATGTGTGCATGGCTGTATGTGTTAAGGTGAATGTGTGCATGTGAGTGTGTGTGTGTGTGTGTGTGTGTGTGTGTGTGTGTGTGAATTTCTGTGTGTATATATGTATATGTAGGGAGTTGATTAGCTGACTGTTGTATCTGCAGTCATAATAAGAAATCAATTTAGACAGCTAAGAACAGTGCTTAGAAATTTGTAGGCATGATTGGATAATAATCATCAATTTATCTTAAAGCACCCTGAAGCTAAAGTCAAGAGTAACAAGATTGCCAAATGTGCATGTGTGATCTTGCTCTGCACAGTATAAAAGGCAGACATATGTACAGGGTTGACTCATTTCTTGTGTTAGAAGCTGTTCTTTCAATGTACTGGAGAGATGGTTCAGCCTTTAAAGGCATTTGCTTATCTTGTAGAATACCACAGTTTCTTTCTCGCAACCCTATGGTGGTTCAAAACCATCTCTAACCCCAGATTTAAGGTACCCAAATCCCTCTTCTGATCCCTGCATCCACCAGGGACCCACGTGATACAATATGGCACCAGAAATGCAAATGATACGTATTTGTGCCTGCACACAAAATACTGATACATACAAAATGAATTAAAAAAAAATCTTTTTAAAAAGAAGTCATTATTTCTGTTCTGGTAAATTGGCTGCAGTAGCTAGAACCCAGCTTCTTCCACATGTCAAGTGAGGGCTCAGTCACTGATTTGCTAGTTTTTAGCCTCACTTCTTTTTGAGAAGGTAACTCGGGCAAGGAAGTAAGATCGGAAAACAAAGACCGCTTGTATCACAGCCACATAGTCTTAACATACCTTGCCCAATACTAAACAAAAATACAGCAGAATAATGAAATAATTTTATTTCCTTGTTACTGGAAATTATATTTTCTGTTTTCTACTCATGATGACACTATATGCATTTTAGAATCTAGTAACTGGCTACATTTAATTTATTTTAAAACTTGAAATTGAATCCCAAGACTGACTTCCAGGATTGTAACAATGAAAGTACTTAATTCTACTCAACAGGAAAATGTCCATAATGGGCCACCAGGAGAATAAACTGTCTGGGCATGATGGTACATGCCTATCATTCTAGGCTCAGGATGGAAAGACAGGAGAGTCATCAACTGAAGGCTGTCTCCAGTTAAATAGGGAGTTTGAGGACAGCCTGGGCTACAGGAGAAAAGAAACAAACCACAAAACTGAATAAATGCAAAGAAAGCATCTAGAAATTGTCCTGAGGACTTAAAGCGAGGGGGGCATTCATCTGAGAACATTGTGGAAAGCTTCCTTTGACCCCACAGGAGTGACGACTAATAGAAGTAGAATTCCTTTTGTTGTTGAATGTCTGTCACGCGTTTCTGGTGGTTTTATTTTTGTGTTTGTGGTTCTGGGGACTGAACCCAGGTTCTCCTGTATGCTAGGTGGGTGCTGTACCACAGAGCTGTATCTCCAGGCATCTTTTTATTTTGTTTTGTGGCTGGGTCTGGCAAAGTTGCTGTGACTGGCCTTGGATGTATGATGCTCTCACCTTAGCCTCCAGCATAGTTGGTTCTTAGCCCAATTATAATTATTCTTGATTTTAGTTGCAGGCTGTTTTGCTGAATAATAGATAAGAATCATCACCTGTAACACCACATCAATCCATGTGTCTGTGTCTGAGTATGTATGAGCAGAATAAGAAGGCAGAGCAGGGAGGTACCTTCCAGGCCAGAACTTCACCACAAAGCCAGACTATATCCCAAACAGCAGAAGACCCAGCTCTGAGCAAGGGCTCTAGAGTGATCTGTAAGAAGAGTGAGGGAGCCTGTCAGTCTAAGTGAAGTCAGCTTCCAAATCAGTGAAGAATAAGCTATTAAGAGGGACCTGGCAGCTTCCTTTGAGTCATAGAACAAAACCCAAGCCACCAAATCTAAGAGGCAATCAAGAAAGAGGTAGGAAATAGCCCCTTGAGGTTGGAAGAAATCTCAAGCTCTGTGTTCAGGACTTCCTCCTGCAAAGAGAGGTGGGTGCACTTGAATCAGAAGACAGAACAATTTATCTATCAGAGAGCAATCAGAAGTAACAGAGCAACCTGAGGGTAAGTTCTCACCACCCCCAGGACTATGGGGAAATACATAGTAATGTTATGCTTCAAAGGCACATTTCTGACCCTAGAAAATGAATACAGAACTCTAAATATAAGTAAAACCTCACAGTGTTAGAGGGAAAAATGAAGTAGACACACAACAGAACAATCCAGGAGGTGAACAAGGAAAAGAAAATGTGTATATGTCTCTAAAAAGAACAGAGTTTGCAGACATCTCTAGTGCCCCCTCCTCCATTAATATCAGAATAAACATCCTCAAGGCACACAGAATATCTCATGCAGCAATATACTCCATGAATTTAAAGTTTGGTGTATCATAAAATAATTCTGTCTACAATAGGAAGAAAATTGGAATTTTTGAAATTAAAAAAAATTGACAGAATTAATAAAATCATTCCATATATTCCAAGTGAATTAAAGAACATATCAGAAGGAAATTTTGGAAAATGGATGAAGATGGTGAAAATAGAGATTAAGTATAGCAAAGCTTATTGAGGTATGGCTACAGCATTGCAGAGAGGGAACCTGACAATGCAGAACTATTTCTATAAAGGAGAAAGGCCTTAAAAATGGGATGGAACTATAGATCATCATGCTATGTGAAATAATCCATGCTCCAAATAACAAATATCAAATAATGTCCTCTTACACATGAAATCTATGTTCAGGAGAAAGAGAGGAAAAAAGAAAGAAAGCAGAAAGGGACTGGGTGGGAAGAAGAGGACCCTCAGGAGGGACAAGCTGTCAAGAGATGATAATAGGACTCAATATGATCAAAGAACATGAGATGTATTTAGGAAACCCATTATGCTGTCCCTTGATTTACACAAAACATACAAAAGAAAAAAAAAATGAACCCAGAACTTCCTTATGAAGAGAAGAAGGTATTCCTGTACTCGGTATAAGGTATAGTAACCTTAAGCAGACTCCAGTCCTGGTTGGAAAGGAAGAAAAATGGAAAATAGAAGTCAAGACAGGCAGGGGATTTACTTGAGGGATTCAGTTTGCATGGAGTGGTATAGTTTTCACATACAACAGCAAGTACTCTGTGGTGTCCATATACTAACAACACCCTGAAAGCATTGTACCACCTGTCACCAGAGGGAAAAGGGAGATCAGGGAAAGCCACATAAGGGAAATATTCTCACTGACTTGGAAGGTGGTGACTGT
This sequence comes from Onychomys torridus, assembly GCF_903995425.1. Taxonomy (NCBI): domain Eukaryota; kingdom Metazoa; phylum Chordata; class Mammalia; order Rodentia; family Cricetidae; genus Onychomys; species Onychomys torridus. The sequence continues at coordinate 14,032,732 of NC_050459.1, forward strand.
CTGCTCTCTTTTCACCCAATGTTCCATCTACTCACTAGTTTGGCTTAGTGAAGGCTGGACTACTTCCTCTGTCTACCTGGGTCCTCATGTGACTTACCCTTTAGAAGCACAGGAGCACAGAGGGAGTGGCCATGGTTGGGGTAGCGGGATTTGAGGGAAGATATTTCCTCATACATAACACCTAACACACTCCTTGAAAATCCATTAAATGTTTAACCAAAGGAGAAAATGGTAGGCATTTGTGTAAAGGAGAAAATATGGTTGAGAATGTGCATACTACCAACAACTGAACAGGAGAAGGACAGGTGAGGAGATTCCCAGATGGCAGAACTGAACTACACAACTGATATTTTTATCAGCATCCTTTGGTACCAGGTGTTGTGCAAGTTATAGATGATATTCCTCCTGAACTAGTGCGTGCCAGTGCAGGTTAACAAGGACTGCATCACTTTGAAGGAGAGGACCTAAATTCTTGTTGTCTTGACAAAGTTTCCAAAATGGGACATGGCGGTTTCCTCACTGTAAGACAGGGATTCTCTCAACTTACCCTTTCAGAAGCCCGGGGCCCTCATAATTAATGTGCTACCATCAGGAAGGAGGCTCTGCAAGGAAGCAAGAGAAACATGAAGGAGGCGAGCCAGGAAGAAGTGGAAGAAAGTAAGCATGGAGAGAAAGAAAACAGAACAGAAGGAAGAGGGGGAAGAAAACAGGGGTACAGGAAAAAGAGAAGGGGGAAGGAGGAGGGGGAAGAAAACAGGGGTACAGGAAAACGAGAAGGGGGAAGGAGGAGGGGGAAGAAAACAGGGGTACAGGAAAACGAGAAGGGGGAAGGAGGAGGGGGAAGAGAAAAGGGGTACAGGAAAAAGAGAAGGGGGAAGGAGGAGGGGGAAGAAAACAGGGGTACAGGAAAACGAGAAGGGGGAAGGAGGAGGGGGAAGAAAACAGGGGTACAGGAAAACGAGAAGGGGGAAGGAGGAGGGGGAAGAGAACAGGGGTACAGGAAAAAGAGAAGGGGGAAGGAGGAGGGGGAAGAAAACAGGGGTACAGGAAAACGAGAAGGGGGAAGGAGGAGGGGGAAGAAAACAGGGGTACAGGAAAACGAGAAGGGGGAAGGAGGAGGGGGAAGAGAACAGGGGTACAGGAAAAAGAGAAGGGGGAAGGAGGAATAAGAAGAACAGCAGCAAATTCTCGTGAAGTAGTTGATGGTAAGGGATGACCACGCAGGCTTGTGCAGATTTGAAGAAATGAAAATAAAATACTTGTCATGAGACTGCCTTCCAATGTCAAGGAAGGAAAAGTAAGCATGTACTAAGCAAAGGATGAAGCTGATGGGTCATTCTGCAGTCAGTCATCTCGCAGGGAATAAAAACTCCCTTTGGGAGCAGATAAGAGAAGAGCTCTGGGAAGCAATGTTGACAAGTACCTTGGCATCCACTTTTCTCTAAGCACACCTAAGTCAATCTTACTTTCTCTAGATTGGTTAAGATGATTTATTTTTCAAATATCCTTATTGATAACAGGTTTTGATAACTCTTCACACCAAGAAATTGGCTTGAAATTTTTATATGTAGTACAATTAAATGTTTCCTAACAAGTATGTCCCATTTTTATCATAAAATGATATTAATAAAAATGCTAGCAGTGAAGAGAAATCAAAATACACATGTAGAAAGACAAAACTTAAATTCAAAGAACACATCTTGAACATATGAAATAATTTCATTTTCATATGAGGACTTCTTCAGTCATCTATCTACAGCTCTGTGGAGGGTAAGAGGGGAGTGCACTGTACTTTTAAACCAGGCTGCTCCAGGACCACGTCCCCTCCTTGGAAAGCAGACATGTGCTCAGCTGCATTTACTTCCCAAACTTCCCCTAACTCCCAGACAGGCTACAAAATGCCTGTTCCTTGGCAGGGAAATTGAAAGAAAAATTTGATTAGCTTTGATTTCTTTTCACATTTCCACTTAGTCTTGCCCTAGATTCTTTAGAGTCAAAAAATAAAGAAGAAAGAAAGGAAAACGTAAAGAGCCATTCTGTAAACAATGTGGAAGTCCTTCACAATCTCCCCATGTCTGCACAAAGCTCCTGGGACTCGCTCCAGCTAATAATCTGCTTCAATTCATCTTCAATTAAACCAATTCATGGGAGGAAATAAGGAGCCTCTGCCCGGATTATTTAATTGACCCATTACTGGATGCAGAACTCTTGCACCTGGACCAGTTCGGTGGCCTGGTTCCCGCTCCTCCTCTCCCCTCCTCCTCCCCTGGAGCACACAGCATCCTTCTACCATCAGCAGCTCCTGTGATGGGTGATGGAGATGCTGGGCATAGGGCTGGTAGAGGATGCTTCCAAATGTAAGACAGGCTGCTCCTTATTGGGAGGCATTAATCATTTCAGAAGTTATCACAGAGGCGGGCGGTCTCCTACAACCCCTTCTACAGTCAGTTCACTTTTGCAGTTTATTTCTGTTCCTGAAACATTGGGGGGAACCCAGATTAAGCATTTTTTTTTTTTTTTTAGTTTTAAACCTTATGCTACTGCCGACAAACAAATATGAGAAACAGATTTTATGTTTGGCACATGTACTTCATATATTATATTTGCATGTCTGACAAATTATTAAATGCGAAAATAGGCATTCGTTGGGAAATGATCAAAGAAAAGGAGCTTAGAAAGTAAAGCAGCATCTTTGATGAGAGCAGGTTTCGGGGGAGGGTGGCAGGGTGGCAGGAGCTTCCACTACATTCCTGGAACAGAGTAAGAGGACTCAGCAGGTTCCCTTTTAGTGTCCAGGGCTACAGACTTCCTAGGTGGCAAGGCATTACTGGACCTTTATAGTGGTTTCTGCTTCTTGGCGAGGTTCGTAGACCTGGTCTCTGAAATGGCTTATTTATATTGCTGCCATACAGAACTATCTACACTTCATTGTTCAGAAGAAGCCCTATTCTTGATTTTTTTAAGGTTGAGCTAAGAAACCCTGGAGGTGCCTGCAGGCTTACCATGGGGGAAGAAAACACAGTCAGAGCACTTTTATCCAAAGAACCTGAGGAAGGATTGATCTTGCTTGTTATTGATTAGGTAAAAGTTCCCCTTAGAAGCATTAACAAGTTACAAAGACCCTCTAAAAGCCATTAATGAAGAGGATAATGTCATAATCTTAAACCTAAAGCATGGAGGGAAAGAACACTGTGGAAGGGACTTGGGCCAATTTCAAATGTGCTTTAAGGACCTGATATATTCATGAGTTCAGATCACTTGGAAATGCTTTCTTCCATTTCTTCTTCTATGAAAGCTTTTGCAAACTCTTCTACTAACTGCCTGGCTTCCTTCTTTCTACCCTTTCTTCCCACTGAAAGCAATCTTCAAGAGCTAATTGAAGAAAATTTCAAAAATTTCCATGCCCTTCTGGAGCCAGATAACTGGTCCTTTCCTGTCTCCTTGCCCATGTCCTAGCAACAGGATGGGAGGGTGTTGCTTGGGGTTCGTAGCTGGGAGCGAGTGCTGTGCTATGTCCTAATCACCTCAGTAGCTTGTGTTTTTCACATAATGGCTAATCGATACTTATCGAATCAAATGTAGCCTGAAGGGTGATTAAATTTTCAATTGAGTTAATTATAAACTGGAAGAGTATAAGGGATTTTAGAGTACATCCTCCAGGAAGAAGAAGAGAGAAGGAGATGCCAGACATAATTAGGGGAACACTGGAGGTCCTTACTGAGTCAAAGTGAGTTAGTGTGACTGACCACAGGGTTTTGAGTCTGAGACCAAAAGAGGAAGTATCTTAAATTACAACACCTTGCTTCCTGGCTGAAGGCTAACTGATGAAGTCATTCTTGGTTCTTACAAATCAGGAAAGAGGGCTGAGTTTAGAAACAGGTCCTCATGTCACTGAAGTCTCAAGCCATAGCTCAAACCACAAGTGAGGAGTTGGAGGATGGGACAAGGTCTTGCACAGAAAAGTAGTAATGTGATGTACAGGAAGACTGAAGTAGTGGGTTACTAGCTGGGGCTGGGTGAAGCACCCTAGGAGGGCCAGAGTTATTAGATTTAAATCACAGAAGCATTTTGCTTGGAACAAAAGGCCACTATTCTATGAGAAGTTTGGGAAAAGGCAAATGACTGGAGCCAATCCCTACCATAGCATAAAAACATTTGGAAAGCAAGCTGACATCAAGGTAGTCAACCAAGTCTGCAAACTTTTAGATTCCTCCTTTCTAATTGGAGTACAGCTCTTGAGTATGCTCAGACCTTAGTTCTCAGAGCAGCCAACCTCCCACCACCTCCTTTGTACTCAGCATTGGGTGAGCTGTGACCAGAGGACAGCACCTTTCAACTCTGGCCTCCTATTGTCCAGGGCCATCTTCACAAATACAGAAATCCATGGCTTGCCTCTACTGTATCCTTGTAACAAAGTAGAGCTCAAGTTACCTGGATGACTCTCAGTGTTAGGGATGTGGTCCTTGCCTTCATTGGTCTGGCCTTTTACAAAGTACCCCTTTGCCCTGTTCTCTATCAGCTCAAGCAATACTGATATCTCCCCTGCTTTCTGCCTCTTCTGTGCCTGCTCTTCTTCCTCTGATCATCTTTTATCCACTTCATATTTTTCAAGGCCAGCTTAGACACGATAATACATGGTGCTGTGCCCAAGTATTCCTCCTCAGATTTTCTTTCTCTGTTTTCTTTTGCACTTGCATCTTAATCCACAGAAGTATTATCTAACATTCACGATGAACCAGATGAGGAGTGCTTCAATATAGAAAATTTTCCCCTCAGGGAAGACATTGAATCTTTACTGAGAGAAGAAAGCCATAGAAGAAAAGGTGAAGAAGACATTATGCTACCTGGACTCAGACTACAAGATGTGATACTAGTCTATGGAGAAGAAAGAGCCTGTCCATGCCCCGCCCACATGTTACCATCTTAATAGTGAGATGATTAAGCAATGTGATTCCTGCTCCCTGAGGAAATGAAGACAATGACAGGAAGCAGGGGAGTAACAAGCAAAGTGATGACAAGAGAGTTGAACAGAGAATAGACACATGAAGGACTGGGGAATGGAGTGGGGTGTGGAGACAGCCTCCCGGGGCTGGCCTGGGATATTCTTCCAGGGTATCTGAATTCATGTTCCCATAGAGCCAGATCTTCCCATTGTCCTCAAGCTGTTTAAAATCAGAAATCAGAGACAAAGCATAGCCTCAGAGAAGACGGCTTTCCATGGTCTTGTAAACAAGTATGTGGATAGTTTCCCTCTCACAAAAAGCCCGCTTTATGTCTGTGTGACGTCAATTTTGGCACTGCTTTCTGCTCAAAGGCTGGGTTGATCTCTGAATTGTCTTTTAAACAATTGGGACCCTCAAATAAATTTCTTCATTAAATTATCAGTGAAATAAAACTTCAGATGTATATTCATTTTACAATTACATGAAACACATTATTGCATTTATTTTTAATTATTCTTTAACAGAGATTAAACCATTCTTGTTTACCATGAGTTATGTACCCTAACTATGACCACACTGCACAGAAAAAGCAAGGTCTTCAAGTGAACACTTTCCAAGTAAGAGGGAGGCTATGGGGGAAACAAGAGCAAGTAATGAGGGGATAAGAAAGGCAGAACACCACATGCTTGTTCTCATTCTCATACAGACATCTAGATTTATGTATTGCATCTACATTAATGAAACACAAGAACAACATCTTTGATTACAAAATGTCAAAATGACTAGTAATAGGCTAAAAACTGAAATTGTGATCAACAAATTGGACCATGTTTCTAGAAAATGACTATCTTCAAGTTGAATTCTTTTGGTTATTTTTTAGAGGGCTAGGTTTTGGGAGGAAAGGCTGTGGCTGATCCTGGGGACAGTGGACAGAATGGTTGACTTAAGATAGCATGTGAAGGGCACTCATGAGATTGTCATGTGGCTACAAGGAACCCTCTAAAGAGAACTCCTGGAATAGGTGGTGCAGGAGTATTCCATGAAGAATCTGGATAAAGTCAAATGGAAGCCAGACTGTAGGAAAGGAAAACACTCATCCCAGTGATTGGAGGAAACTCTGGAGACATAGTATTCATTTAAGATAAATGTGTGTATGCCCTATGGAGTTGGAGTGGACTGTACTCCTTAGTTTTCCCTCATGGGGGATGAACAGTATGCTTGTTAATGAGGAGACAAATGTTTGTAGTAATGGGTACTATTGGACTTTGGCACAGGGACCTTGTAGAAGGTGTGAAAATGAATGTGTATGCTATAAATGATAGATATGGTCAGAGCCTACTGGACCTAAGGGACAATGGGAGCTCAGAAATGGCACTTAGCTGGGACATATTTTTCCATGGGCAATAGAGACTCATGAGAGGTAGTCTAGCTCTTCCCTCAGTACTAATGAGGTTGTAGGAACTGCAGGTACTGTGGGAATTGAATTCCTACCATCACAAGATATCCTTAGTTTCTTTATAATGTTTTACATACATCCTTACCTAAACCTTTACAAACTGAAGGGGCTGACAAAGCTGTGCAGGGGTGGGACAGGGTGGTGATTATGGGCTGTCTTCCCAATAACATGTATGTACTTTCTCTGGCATTTTGGGAAAAAGACTGGAGATAGGACATTATTAAAACTGGGCCAATTCTTCATGTTCCCATCCTCCATCCCCTCCTCTCTATTCCCTACTCCTAAATAGATAAGACCTAGGAGATCTTATCTATTCCACCTTCCTAGGGTGAGCTCCTGAAGTCTAGTTGAAGAGAGGGAGGAGGGATCATATGAGCAAGGGGGACGGTCAAGATCATGATGGGAAAACCACAGAGACAACTGAACCAAGCTCATAGGAACTCACGAACTTCAGACCGACAGCTGTGGAACCTGCATAGGATTGGATTAGGCCCTCTGCATAAGCTAGACAGTTGTGTAGCTTTGTCTGTTTGAAGGGCCCCTGGCAGTGGGACCAGAATCTATCCCTGGTGCAAGAACTGGCTTATTGGAGCCCATTCCCTCAGGTGGGATGTCTTGCTCAGCTTTGATGCAGTGGGGAGGGGTTTGGGCCTGCCTAAACTTGGTATGCCAGACTTTCTTGACTCCCCAAAGGAGGCCTTACCCTCCCTGAGGAGTAGATGGGGGATGGGGATAGGGGTGGGAGTGGGAACTGTGGTCGATATGTAAAATGAAAAAGTGTGTTTTAAATAAATAAATAAATTTTAAAAACTGGGCCAATTAACTCCACAGGAATCTCCGAGTAACCAAGTGAAGGTAAGAGTCATATATTTCTCCTGTTGATTCATCAATCTGGGAGGAGAAGGCAGGCTCATGAGGAACAAAGCCAGGGCCTTTTAGACCAGTCACCTGGTTATCAATAAAAACTTGAAAGACATTTGAATGGTTACACTGGAAATCATTAGCTTCATGGCTTACATGGGAGAATACTGGTTCTCTTGGTAGCCAATAAAATAAGTTAAAGAATTCCCTTAATTGAGGACCTTCTAGAGCTATCATGGCTCAGTTCTATGAAGAGTAAGAGAAGCAAGGAATATGAAGAATACCCTGAAGCTGGAGGCGCAGATTTATGAAACTTGAGGGCAAAGGCATGCTTCAAACCTTGGAAGCAACTGGTGCTGATGGAGAAGCTGCAGAAGGTTATCTGGATTTATTGAAGTAGCCAAAGAAGGCAGCTGCAGTCAAGAGCAGATTTCCAATGCGTGACAAAAGACTCTGCCACGGGAAAAGACACAACCTAGCACTTTCCTAATTCCAGAGGTGTCCTTATCTGGCTTCAGAGGACAGGATGCTTTTCTAATGTAAACTAATGCTTACCACCAAAAGATTCCAAGGGCTCTTTAGGATTATATTAAATCTACTTAGTCCATGCTCTGTTCCTGGAGCACAAATTCTGAGTGATCTCAAGCCTGTGGACAGCATTTCTTACATAATAGATGAAGCTTGCAGTAGACATAAGCTCAGCAATAAACAGATTCCATTTAGTGACAATCATACCCGGTCAACTCTGACATACATAACCAAACATATGGCTCAATGCATACTAATAAAATATGCACCTGCAGCCCACAGTTTAGGACATCCGAGCCTCAGTATTTGAGGGATATATTTTGGGAAACTCCATCAGCCATAGACAGTGATTCCTTTCAAGAACTGGATGAAGAGAATTGTCAGTACCCTGGAAAGGATCCATCACTCTAAATACCACCTGAAAATGCCTGTAATTGACAAGAATCCATAAGAAGTTGACCCCAACTCTCATGGAAACTTTGACAGGTTCAAAGCCTCAGGGGAGGAAGCCACTGAAGATGAGCTGGTCATAGCTAGAGAGAGAGAGCTGGAGGAAAATCTGCCAATGTCACTGCACCATCTCATGAAAAACTTCAACACTTCTGAGGTTGCTTCTTATGAGTGAGCCGAGAAAGTGGCTTGAGACTGAATCTGCTCTGGCGAAGGTACTCCGAACAATGTCAAAGTGGCAACAAAGGGTTTGGAAGATGACATGGGTACAGTTAAAGGAGAGCAGCAGGGCTTGAGAGGATTAAATCCAATACGGAAAGTAATTCCATTGAGGGCAGAATGCCATGGCAGAGCTTTGCATGTGTGAGAAAATTAATCTTCTATGAAAGCTAGTGTCAGTCAGTGCTGCAAGCCTTGCTGTTGTCTTGTTTTTAAAAATTGTGTTTCTGACCCTTAGAAACCTCTTGATCCTTCATCAGCTGTGAGCATCAAGTCAGGACTTACCAACAGATAGATTAAGAATCACAGAAGAGTCAAGCAGTTACTGGTAGGTTTTAAGGCATTTTGAATTAATAGTTTAAGCTTGAGACTTTGCCCTTTCAGATACATTAACATTGTATGCTTAGTAGACTAGAATGTTAGGTAAAAACTTTATATGCACTGAAGAAATTAAAAAAAAAAATTGTGCTACATGCCATATTGTGAGATTAGCTCTCTGTGGATATAGAACAGGTCCCAGGAATGCCAAGGTTGAAATTTTACTTGCTATTTTGTACTAGCAGCTACTGTGTGGGAAATAAAAAGGTGAGGATGAAGACTATGAAAACCAACAGAGGATCTGGGGCAGCAGGTCCTCACCACACGGTTTATGCTCAAATTTTAAGGTTGTGTGTTCTTATCTATCAAAAAATATTTAAGTTGTGAGCATATAAAAAGATAGAATACATTTGGAAAGAAAGCCAGGTAAGGTAACCCAGGGTATTCCTTCAAAAATTAAAAAATAATAAAATGTCTCCAAATCATGTTTAACATTTTCCATGAACTGTTATTGGAAAATTTTTAAAAAGTAAGCATGATTTTTATAGGCAATAAATGTAATTTGATAAGTTGCTATCAAGCATTGGTAGTGGTTGAGTGTAATGTCACAAACTTATAATCCCACAAAAGTAGGGAGGGGAGGAAGATGAAAAGTTCAAAGTCAGAGATACAGGAGGGCAGAAGGTGCTAGCTCTCTCTCTCTCTATTATCTGTCTCTGTGTCTGTCCATCCATGTGTGTGTGTGTGTGTGTGTGTGCTTTAAGAATAAATCTAAGTTAATTTACTAAGTATGAACAAGTGCCTTTACTTTTATGACTGGGGATATTTCTTTTCCATTTTCTTGTTTTCGTCTACAGGAAGACAGTGTATAAAAGAGAAATAATCAGGCCTTCTGGATAAGTGAGACAATTGAATAGCTTGATCTGTTTGGGAGGCTCCCAGGCTGTGGGACCAGGACAGCATGAGCTGGCTGTTTGGGTTTAAATGAATCCCCAGGGGTGTCTTGGTCCTGGAGGAGATGGGAATGGAGGGGGAGGTGGGGATGGGTGCGGGAGGAGGGAAGACAGGGGAACCCATGGCTGATGTATAAAATTAAAACACATAATAAAAAAAAAAAAGAGAAATAAAGATGAGCTTGGAACAAAGCCATTTTCTTTATTTTAAGCATAGAAGCTTGCTTCCCAAACAGGTTTTCACATATTAGACTTTAGATATTCACCTAAGTACCTACTAGACTCAGGAGACATTGTGGAAGAGAGAAGGGGAAGACTCAAAGAGAGAGAGGAAGGAGTACTATGGGAGGTTGCCTTTCTAGAACGATGTGGTCCTGGCACTCTTGGATGCGCAATCATTGTAATTATCTGCACAAGGCCTGCAGGAGACTGGGACCAATTAGCTTTCTGTCCTTAAGTGGGAAAGCCTTGCCCATCCCTCAGGATTTATAGGTGGTTAATTACTGCTGGAGGGAAGATAAGACAGATTCTTCAGTGATGTAACTACTGGAGTGTCCCCATGCTCCTGTAAGAAAATCTAATTAAACTCATTGAATAAATCATTGCATGAAAATAGAGGAAAAAAATGATGGGCAATACTTGGAAAAAGGATGGGATTAGTTGAGAGAGGAAGGGAGAGAAAAAACTATGGAAGGAGCCTATTGCCACAACACATCATAGATGTACAAAGACATTACAATAAACACATTATTATGCCAGCAAGATTTCTTGAATGTCACTTCTAAATATTTCTAACTCTCATACCTTCTTGAATCAATTTGGGAATGTGAGACTCAATTGGAGGGAAGTCAGTAGCAATGAGCCACTGACAGAGACCTTGACCTGCATGTGCCTGGCCACTCATTCCCTCAGGCTGGGGCTTGATAACGGGGACCTTAGACAAACATTTATTTAATTTCATTATCAAGCATCCCATAAAGTAACCTTCACTCTCCCTAAAAAAAAGTCACTTAAAAACAAAAGGTAGCCAATTTTTTCTTCTCTTCCTGTTATAGTTAGTTTCTATCATATTCATCTCCTCTTATCTCAGCCACATGTCCACATATAAAAGATGACATCATTAAAATATTTCATCTATAGTTGGGGTTACCATGTCTTTCATCTCTAAACTCAAAGGAGCTAACTAATACTTTAGGATCCATCATATAAAGCAAGCCAGAATATCTAACATACAGCAACTCAGCCTAAATGTTAGTGTATTTCTAATTAAATGTGTTTGCATTTTTTGCTCTTATGACCTCACAACATGGGAAGAAACCAGAGGGTTGGGGTTAAGCATATGTTTGAGGGATTATAGCAAATACCATATATGGGTTCTGGCTATATAGTCATATAATTTGATTAATATTCATTTAATTTGATACATATGATATCGATGGAAAAGATGGTTGTACTGATCAATAAAGTACATTACCCAATTGATTTTATAATCTGGTTAGTGGGGACTATAGAGATTGAAAAGATCCAGAGAGCTGTGAGTCAATGATGCTGGCAGGGGACACCAGTGTTCTGCAGAAGTCATTGTGCACAAGTCAACAACCTCAGAAACATGGTGCAGAGACAAACTAAGGAGGTCCAGTGCCTGGGTCTGGTACCAAATGCTATGCACCAGTCATTTATAATACATATATTTGAGATGCCCCAACCCAACGATGGTCTGATATTTAAGAAAGTCTCCCACATCACTGTGAAACCCCATTCCCTTTCATTGAAGAGTAGCAAGTGACTTCATAGCAATCAGATGGCATGATGGGGTGCTCAGGGCCATGAGGTAGCAGCTCCATAGGGCAGTGTAATAAAACCCTTAACATTGAGGAATGTCCAAAGTACATGCTTACTCTAGGGCTATACTCTATCCTGGGAGTGTCGCTGAAGCATGAATATGAGTGAAAAATACATCTTCATCATTTTCTTATCATGGAGCCCACAGCTAAGGAGCCAAAAATCTCTATTGAATTTGAAAGAAAAAAAAAAAAGATCCACTCACAAGATAATGCTCATAGCTCTGTGGACCCAAAGAATAAAATCAGCCAGGTATTAGGTAAAGATACTTTGGGAAATACATACTGTTTTGTGTTTGAGTTTTATGACAGGGTCTTATATAGTCCAGGCTGCCCCACTTTGTAGCCAAAGCTGGCCTTAAAATCCTCATCTTCCTCACATCTCAGGTCCTTGGATTACAGACATGTACCACCACACTTGGCACCTGTCCACTCTGTTAGTTTCTGTGAACTGATACTATAATACCCATGTAATGGTCTATTCGAGGCATCAGTACAGAGTGACAAACAACCCTGGACATCTGGACCCTGGAGAAGCTTTGAAAGGCCAGAAGAGAAAATGTGAATTTCATGGTCGTCTCTGTCAGACATAGCCAGCCAATGCCAGGATATTGGCCTTGCCTGGTTCATCCTTTCCACAGGAAACTGAGAACTATGTTTGTTCATGGCTGCCCTTCTTACTCTTTCTGAAAAGTACCCAGATCTCCCCTTGTGTGGCTCTGCAAGGCGGGTACTCTTGGATGGTGTTAACTCCCACTGTGTTCTCTGTCTCCGGCCTGTGTCTAGCAGTACCATTCCTCCCATAGGGTACCCAAAGCTATTTAACTATCTCATAACAGCTGAGATGCTCAGGGCAGGTGATACTCACATCAGTACCTGTGCCCATGTTGGCAAGATTCGACATATATTGACTCTTATCATGTTTGAACTGTACACATGCATTGTGTATACACATATACAGGAAATAAGCCAAGCTATTCAAATTTCTTAAGTCCACCCTCTACTGAGCCCTGTTACCCCAACATGTCAATACAGTGGACAAGCTGTAATCTCACATATTGGAGGGGGGAAAACATGAGTCACGGGAAACTAGCATTGAATTCTTTTTGCTCTCAGTGTTTGCTGAGGCCTTTGCTTGTGAATGCTGAGGTGGCTGCAGGGTGAGTCAGGCAGGGGAAACATATGGGGAGTGAGATGAAGAGAGGGGATCTTTGGGAACCTCTATCCATAACCAAGGTCACTTTAGAGACTGTAGGTCCTCTGTTCTTTGTGAAGCATTTCCTGAAAGTGTCTTATCCCATGTTCTGGAGTCTCATCCCTTGATAGGTGAGTCTCTTCACCACAGAATAGCCCTAGAGAGCTTGGCAAATCATGACTTCCATAGTCTGAGCAAAGGTATTCATTGTTGTTCCTACCTCATAGCTGAGGCACAAACTGTAAATCTCACACTGTCCATCTGTCCAGGTGGGGAATGAATCTGGCACCTGTCTATACTGTGCCTGGCTGATGGTCAGTGTTCTTCCAGCCATCCCAACACAAAACAGTTAATGGAAAGATAACAAATTCATTTTTGCTCATTACTTCCAGAGTACACTCCAAATTAAAATTGATTTTCTGGGGCCATTGGACCTATTTACAATGGCATGATGCTCAGAAACCCACACGCACAGCACATAGCACAGGTGGGCAATGCTCTGCTAATTCTAACACCTTTCATACCCGCTCCCACCCAGGAAATGAATCACTTAATTTTAATATTAAGAAGCTTATTTCTCTAACTCTTCCAAAGTTAAAAATCAGTAAAAATTACATACCATTGAAAACCTTCCTCTGACATCACACTGTATGTTGTAAACTCAGGCTATGAGGCACACTCAATTTGATACACACAGTATAAACTACTGGAATACATTATAAAGTTAAATAATATACTATAGCCAATCAGTTACAAATTCCTATAGGCATAAAATCAGTGTAGCCAGTCCCTCATTTGTTAGTACATATTTTTCAAAATACCTAAAACTGTAGATGTATAAATAGAAAAAAAATGAGTTAAATTAATAACATTTTATTCATCAGTGATGATCTTGGGAAAGATCTCCTGAAGGAGATGGGAAAATAAAGTAATACTCTCCCTTCCCCCAACTAGCAGAAGTGTACACGTATATCCATGGCAACTTTCATCTCACTGAAACTATTTAAATACTCTTTGAGAATGATTTCTATGTATTGAGACACCATGAGTGGTTTGAATACTAGACTGTGTGGTGATATACTGTATCCCCCAATATATTGTGCACCCTAATAAAGCTTATCTGAGGATCAGAGGAAAAAGCCAGCCATTATATTAAACATAGAAGTCAGGCGATGCTAGCACAAGCCTTTTATCCTAGCACTCAGGAGGCAGAGATCCATCTAGACTCTGTGAGTTCAAGGCCACACTGGGAACAGAGCCAGTTAATCATAAAGTTCTGGAGGTCTGTACAGACAGACAGGAAGTGACAGAGCTGGGCAGAAAGAGGAAGTGATGTAGCAGAGCAGAGAGAGGAAATGAGATTGCAGGGACAGAAAGGCATATAGGCATGGGTATATAGGAAGTAGCTCTCTTTGGAAGCTGACGAATTGGTGAGGTGAGGTTAGCTGTGGCTTGTCCTATTCCTCTGGTCTCTCAGTTTTTACTCCAATATCTGGCTCTGTTTTTTATTTTTATTAATAATAAGTCCATTTAGCACTGCATCTTACAAGGTTGGGTTTAAGGTTATATACAAAACTTAATTAGGAACCAATGACTCCAAGAGAGTCACTAGCCTGAATATGGCTTCATCTTACTCCTTACAAAATTGCCAGTGAGAAGCAAATGCTTTCCCAGAATGCTGTTCTTGTGTTTGGTGAAGAAACCATGGAAAAATACTACACGTGAAATCAGAGTGGCTTGAATTGTGAAATTCTTAAAGAAAGCAGGACCAAAGGAGATTGTTTTCAGGTGTGAAACAAAACCCTCAATTACCAGCATGGGCTGTTCCCACAAATGGGTTAAATAAAGCAATGCCAAGAGGATCCAACCTGATTCCTTTATAACCTGAAGAGAGACTCAAGCCAGCACTTTCAGCGTGGAGCTCAGAGAAACTCATGTTCTGCTTCTTTCCTTCATTGCTAATAAGCAAGGCAAAGGAGTTTTCTGCTGTTAGACAATGGAAGTTAGATCTCTATATTCTGGCACAAAATTGGACAGAGTTAGTAGTCACAGCCTTTATCTTAATGACCAAATAGGAAAATCATATATACACATATGTATATGTAGGCATATCTACATATACATAATGCACATTGTGTATGATACAAAACCTATATATTTGGTGATGCTTTTCAGACATTCATATTAATAAAGATCTCCCTAGGCCTTCTGTACTTTCATAAATACCTTCTTTGCTCACATACTTCAATGCCTAGTTCACTTCCACAACACTCATGTTTTGTTTTGCTTTGTTTCCAGAAACTTAACTAGCTGGTTGATACTTTTATTTTCAAAAATGCAAATGCACTATGAACACATCTCATAAAGTCATTCATCCCCACCTCCCAGGCCCTCTCACCCCTTTTTACATAAACATTTTAAACTGCCAACAAATAACCTGAATTTCATATTTTAAATAAGAGTTTTACACAGGAACATACACATACACACACAGCCCAGGACAATGCTCTAGAATTCTCCTGAATGGTTGTGTATGAGCTGACACCTCAGCAGCTTGTGAACTAGGCACACAGCTGAATGCCTAGTCAGAAGGCAGCAGGCTGCAGATATCTCGGCATAGCTCCTGGTTTGGGCCTGTCATTCCAGCAGCAAAGGTAAACACACAGGAATGGCAACATCTACCAGGTTCATAGCCTTCACTCCAGCAGGGTGGGTTCCTGCCACTATGCATGAAGTGTTCACTCTTGAAGACTATCAGCTGTTTTAAGGATCCTTTGACAATATGTTCAGTGGCTAAGTTGATCACAAAGTTTACTTTCTTTTTTAGAAGGAAAGGCCCCTACTTTGACAATGCAACACCTTGAATTTGGGAACCACTTAAATTTTCAGTCATAGTTAAGTGCCTGGCAAACAAAAAGAAATATGAGCAATACCTAGAACCCCTTTTGTAAAGATCAAAAGGAATTCTGGACAAAGCTGAAAAGTGGGTAAGCAGAAAGTGCTATCCCATACATCAATCTCCCCAGGAATGCTGCTAAGACTGGAGGAGCCCAGCACAGATACAGACAGCTATCAGGATATTTGCCTCATTGGCCTCATTCTAAACTGGTACTCGGTGATCTTGTTAAGTCTAACAGCCTTGGACTCTGGCCTCCTCAGAGCTCAGCACAGATCCCAGAATGAATATGCAGAAATCAGTTCACCTCTGTAGCTCAGCCCCTTGAACAGGTGGTTCACCTAACTCTTGGTGAACATTATATGCCTGTGTAGAATATTCTAGTCTTAATTGAAGTTTGTAAAGCATTCTAGCATCTTTATCTCAAGTATATTGCAAGTACAACCTTCTGCTTCTGCCAGGAAGCAGGGCTCTAGATAGATTTATAGCTCATCTAGTCACGAGGTAGCATAACACTCCAGGTCTAGGTCTCCTAGCCTGCTGCTCAGATGCAGATGAGCACAGCTTCTGTTGCACAATGCACAGCCATGGAAGACAGCAGGTGGCTGTCAAGTAACAGTGTGGATGTCACATCTGTGTTCACGTCTCACTTGCTCTGGAGACAACAGAGCACAGATCAGCTATTGAGACTTTGAAGTGAACTAGCTTGTGCTTGGTAAGCAGACAACATTCTGTTTCTGGAGATGGATTTGAGAACTTGTTTCTGAGGACCATTGTGACCACCTGGGCCAGCTCCAGTCCAGATGTCTGCTTATCATCTGTCTTCCTCAAGTTGCCTATTATCTGCATCGATTTTATCCCAGTACTTGGAAGACAGAGGCAGGCTGATCTCTGCTGTATTCCAGGCTAGGCCTGGTCTATGTGTTGAGTTCCATGTGACCTAGATTATATAATGAAACTCTCAAAAATTAAAATAAAATAAAGACATTTTATTTGTTTCTATTTCTCCCTGAGTGCATGTAATAAGTATATGTGTATGCTATATATATAATATATATTTATATGTGCATGCATAGATGTATATAACATACATATATATATATATATGTATGTATGCAGCATAAACTATAATATATAGTAATTATATAAACTATTTTGGAAGAGAGATAATTACTACACAAATAAGATAGGAAACTTATATAGTATTAATGCCATTAGCAAGAGTCAAATTGACTTACTTCCCCCACTGTCAAAGAGAAATCTGCCTTTACCTGGTAACATAGACAGACTGGATTGTGGACAACTGACGTGGAGGAAGCTTGGTGTTTTACTGTTTTCCATTATTTAGTGAACATATATCTTGGTAGGGGGCGTTGTTTTGGAATCCTTGGCTGACTCTGTATTGGTTTTTCTTTTGTTAAAATAATAAACTCATGTTATTTTCCCCCTTTTGTTATTTATTGTAAGAGACTGGAGAATGATGGGTATTGATGAGATCATAAGCTCTGTCTAGGCCACTGGATCGAGACAGAAGGGAATGTGCTCAGGTTGGTCCTTTTGATGCATAGGTGCTATGTGGGAAGGTTCGAACATGTGAACGTGTCCTTTAAGTCTTCCTTACAAGGTCTGCCCACAGGTGAAACCCACTGGGCAGATCTGCCCTTGATGTACAAATTCACATTTGAGTGCTGAGACACCAAGGGGGATGACAGAAAGCCATGGGATCTTTGTCACCAATGCCTGTCTTGGGCAACATCTAGTGGATTCTGAAGCTGAGGACATTTTCCTTCCTTTTAGTTATTATTTCTTCAGAAGAGGAACAAGATGCCTGGAGTGACTTACTGGGATTTTCTAGACAGGCCCTCAGCTACAGGGGGGCCTTTTCCTTTCACACTTCTCTGTTCCATGCAAAAGAGAGCATTTCCTTGACACAACTTCACTTTTAGACCCTGGGTTTCATGTCCTGGAGAAGAACACTGTGGTCGTTTGAATGAGAATGGCCTCTATAGGCTCAGATGTTGGAATACTTGGTCCCTAGTTGATGGCACTGCTTGGGGAGGTTTGAAACATGTAGTCTTGCTAGAAGTATGTCTCTGCGGATTAGCTTTGAGGTTTAAAAGTCATGTACCATTCCCTGTTCACTCCCCCCACTCTTGTAGATCAAGGTATGAGCCCTCTGCTTCTTGCTTTTGATACCATGCTTTCAGGCCATCATCATGGACTCTAAACTTCTGACAGCATGAATGCAAACAAATTCTTTCTTCTATAATTTGCTTTAGCCATAGAAATTTATTACACCAATAGAACAATAACCAATATTAGAAGTTGATACAGACTTAACCATGCTGTTTCTGTTGGTTTGTTTGCTTTGGTTTGGTTATAATGTGAAGAACTTTGGGACTTTGGGCTAGGAATGTATCTGAGTTCTGTAAGTTTGGTTTAACACTCCGATTTCAGAGCTTGGAAGACAGTAGTGTTGACATCTATGGGAACTGTGGAGGCTCAGTTTAAGAGGTTTCAGATAAGAACAATATTAGCAACTTGGCTTTTTTGTGATATTTTTGGCAAAAAAAAAAACAATTAGGCCTGCTTTCTGCCCTTGTCCTAAAAAATTGCCTGAGGCTAAATGTATAAGCAAAAGAAAAATTTCTCTGGAGGAGAGTTCAAGTGTGCCTAATACTAATTCAGTCAATAGTTACTAGTAATCATTCTTATACAGCTCTAAATGAAAAAAGACAAGTGGGGAAGAAAGAAAAATGTACAGTTTGGAAAGAAAAAGACTACCTGGAGATTTAATATTGCACCCAAGGCTTGTGCTGAAAGACATGATAAAATTAAGGAGGAACCTGATGTACTTTGGAAATAAGGGAAGGGTAACCTTCAGGCAAGACCTCATCCTTGCTAATCCTCCAATTTGGAAAGAGAGCACAAGGCCTCTTATGTTCCTATAAAGTATAGTTGGATTTTTCTTTGGGTTGCCAGTTCACAAATAATGACATAGAGACTTATTAATTATGAAAGATTGGCCTTAGATTAGGCTTGTTTTTAACTAGCTCTTATAACTTAACCCATATCTGTTAATATATATTCTGGCATATACCACCCATCCTGCTTCTTCCATGGGTCCTCACATCTCTCTTGAATGCCTACATTCCCCCTCCTACTTCTTCTCTCTGACTGGAAGTCTTACCTATACCTCATTCCAAGATATTGGCCATTAAGCTTTTTATTACACTAGTTCAGGAATACATTTTCACACAGTGCACAAACATCTCACAACATTTCTACTTTTTTTCTAATTAAAGAGGAAAGGTTTTAACTCTAATATAGTAAAACTATATTACATATATACACTAAGAACAATTACCAGATAAAATAATTATCAGATAAGAACTACATTTATGATAGCCATTCTATCTGTATTTGGCAAATTTAGAGAAAATCCATTATCTTGGTGAGTCCAATGTTTTGTACCTAATTTACTTTTTATCCTAACTTATATTACCAACCCAAAACCATCTTTGCAGACCTCAAAGCATTTTCTTAGATAATCAACTTAAACCTTTATATCTCTCAACCCTATATATTTTACACCTCTTTTGTGAATTTCTTTTCTGAATTTGGTAACAAGGAAAATGGTAACTATAACTATCTCATGTTCAGTTACCATCAGAGACCCAAGTAGAATATAATGTTACCTGAGTAAACAGGAAGTTCAGAGTAAGCAACTTTTAATATTATAGAAATGACAGAGACATCTGGCTGTCTGGACAGTTATACAAGGTTTCTCTGTAACATTGGAGTGTCCATCTTCAGCCTAGAGGTCTAGAATATCTGACAAACTTACTATGAAGCAGGAATTTTGAAGGACTGTCCTACCTTGTCTTGACAAGTTTGGCAGTCACTTTATTTTGCGTCCTGCTTGTCCCAGTTTGGACAGCATACTATCAGCAGTTGAGGTAAGGGCAGTTTCTTCACCAAATGGCTAGCTTTGTCACATTGAAGGCAAATTCAATATGAAGGCTTTTTGATGCCCATCATCCTTTTGAAATAAATTGGTGTTGCCAGGAGCAGATGTGTTTCACTATCATGCAAAGCCTTATGTTATTAAAAAAAATTAAATGCCATATTTGTAGGTCTCTGAAGTGCTTGAAGACCATCTACATATTTAAAATATCTCTGTTTGACCTTGAAAACATACCTAAAGTGACTATAAGTTTGATTGTTATTGATGACTAGTTACTACTTGTCTTTATTATCCTAAATAACACCTAGGACTAAAACAAACATTACATTTTTAAATGAGCTGCATAGTTATAATGCCTTAAACAAGAGTAGAAACACATATACAGTAGAACAAAAATAACCTTAAATTTGCATCAATACGCAAGAATCCATACCAATGTAAAGATTTGAGACTAGTAGTTGTTCAAAAGTAGACTCAACAAAGCACCCGTTAATCCCATCATTTCTATTTTTATTTTCTATCTCCCCTTCTTTTCCTGTCAGGAAGAGATATCTGAATCTAACCTCCTTTGTTCAGCTTTTTCCTGACCATGATCAATAACAACTTCTAAATAATCCCCTTAAATGATGACAAACATCCATAACCCACCTAATGACCAAAACCACCTGCTGCATCTCTTAGGAATGGGAGCATCTTCTTCCCAAAATTACTTCCAGTAGTCTGGGAGTGATGGCATCTTTAAAGGACCTTGAGAAAATTGAGATAAACTAGTTCTCGGAAAACTAGTTTACTATTTTTTGTTTAGTCTCTGTGTGATGGGAAAGTGTAGATCTTATCTCAAGTCTTAGCTGGATAGGCTTTGAGGCTGGACCACCTCAGCTAACAACTTTGAAGTTGTTATAGTTGCAGAATTTTGAGGAAACTGCAACAGAGGTGTTCTAAGAGGCTGGATCACCTAGGCTACTTGTCTTTATCGGTGTCTGGTCCTTATTTTCTTAAAACATATCAACTTTTAAAGGTAACATATATATCTGCATTAACACAAGTTTGAAATATGCAGTGTGCACAGTTCAGTTAAATACTATTTTTGTTTTATATTTGAGCAGGTAAAAGGCATCTATTAACTTCATAAGTTTGTTTGGACTATATGAACAAGCCTCTTTCCATCCATATGAAAGGATGGCATGCAATAATAAGTCATGAGGATTCTGTAGCCAACAAGACTTATCATGTCTCACCCAGTCTCAGAGCTGTTCCCACAGTAGAGTGATCAGCATATACATCATCTCTCCATTAGTTTTTTTTTCTGGTTTCTTTTTTATGTCTGTAGCCAATATTTTAAGAAGGTCTCCACCAATCAAATCTGATCTCCATTAATTTTGAGGAAGATCATAACTCTTTTTGCTTTGTGTCCTATGTAAACAAAGGTACAACTTCTCCCCCACAATGCAATATATTTTCTGACTTCCATTTTGAAGTTAAGACATTATTAAAATATATAGGTTGGTTTAATTTAGCTGTTTTTATAACCCAATGTCTCTCTGGATGAATGAGACAAATCTTAAACAGTCTTCTTAGCCACTGCATAGCTCAGCTTGGTGCATGGCACTGGTACATGGCTCTGGTGACTGGCTTGAGCTTGCAGGTAGGGGCTGGTAGCCACACCTCTGTTTGCTACCATGCACTGGCCTGCCTAACAGTCTGCCTGACTATGAAGCCACATCCAGCTCCTTGTTAAGAACTTTTCTTAGTTTTCTCAAGCCCTACTTTTGTATGTTTGAGTCTCCACATTAGACACCATATGTAGTTGGATTTTTCTTCGGGCCACCAGCTCACAAATAATAACACAGCAACTTATTAACTATAAAAGATTGGCCTTAGTTTAGGCTTGTTTTTAAACTAGGTCTTATAACTTAAATTAATCCCTTTCTATTAGTCTACATTCTGACTGTCATGTACCACACATCTTGCATCCTACATGTCTCCTCACATCTCTTTTGCATGCCTAGATTCCTCCTCCTACTTCCTCTCTCTGCCTGGAAGTCCTGCCTAAACCTCCTGCCTAGCTATTGATTTTTAGGCTTTTTATAACACCAATAACAGCAATATATTTTTTACACAATGTGCAAATATCCTACAATAGCAACAGCTAACAAAGGCTTCTGAAAATGTCATTCAAGAGTCCAGTGGTCCATTCCAAGTTGGCAGCCTACCTTGGTAGTGTTGCTGATGTGACTTTTGAGTCATAAAGGACACAAGAGAAACTCTCCATTGTTTCAGAGAATTGCTGGCAACGTGTGGCAGGGGATCCTCTGCCTGAAGGCCCCAAGAGAGCAAGATGCTCTGAGGCCTTTTTGTGAGGATGTAGAAGTGAGGCTTCAGTTATATTGGAGACCTAAAGGTGTTAGAAATACCAGAGATATGAGACATACACTTAGGAGAGTTGCTGACAAGGAGTAGAATCAGCCCAAGGAAGAGATTTTTGTTGCATGTAGAAGGGTGAATCCAGCTAAGCACCTTGACATTGCATATGGAGACATGTAGAGTTTGCTGGGCTGGTATCAGTCTTGTTTTGGTCCAGTATTTTCTGAATATATCTCTAAGCATTGCCTTTTAGAATGGTAATGTATATTCTGTGAGTACTATATATGTTGAATTATGTAACTTGTTTTTATTTTATTTTATAGGGCACTAGAATTAAAAGATTGCTTTGAATCCCAGAAGAGACTTTCAACTTTGGGTTTTTTAAAGTGATGACACTGAAAGGCTATGAGGACGTTTGAAGTTGGATGAAATTTAATTTGCATTATGATGCAGACTGGAGGCCAAGGAAGCCAAGGAATATTTGGTTAAGAATGTTCTTTCTAGGCTCAGATGTTTTAATATTTGGTCACCTGTTGGTAGCACTGTTTGGGTAAGCTTGAGGGGTGTGGCCTTGCTAGAGGAAGTATGTAACTGGAAGTAGGCTTTGAGGCTTAAAATCCTGTTCTATCCCCAGTTTTCTATCTCTTCTGGGTGTTTATAGATCAATATGTGAGCTTTTAGATTCCTGCTCTTTCCACAGGCCTTTATTCTGCCATTATGGACTTTTAACACTCTGGTATCAAAGCCCCTCTTTTTTTCTAAACTGCCTTTTATCATAGCAACAAGAAAGTAGATAATACATACATCAGTTAACTCATTCCCAGAGAATCCAGACAGCTCAGTAAACTATGCACAAATGAGCAAATACCACTACTTTTTAAATGTACTTAGAAGAATTCTCACCAAAGTAATAAAAAAACTTCAAGATTTTGGATCTAACTATACTTAAGACCAGTTACACTGTCACCAAGAAGCATTTCAGATGCTTCTCCTTTTGTTTATTCACTGGAGTTCCCACCAAATGATGGCACTGCCAAAAGCTGAGGTGACATGGGCTCACTCTTCATCTCTCTCACGGCTGAATCTATCTACATCTTGTGCTCCATCTACCTACATCTTGGCTGGGCAGCATTCCTGAGTCAATCCCAAATTGGACTGTCAGCAGTCAGCTGACATGTGCTCAGGAAATTCTGTCTTGCCACTCTCCTTCTTGCATGTTACAATCTTCTTACTCAAAAAATGTCTTCTTCTATAATGTAGCACACCCCAGATTAATTAAGCTGACAAAACTCTGGGTGTTAATAAGTTAACAATAAAATTATTATTGTACAATACCAATCCCAAGAAACACAATGACTTATTGAGGTCCATGAAATTCTGACATGTGGCAAAATACAGACACAAATGTTAAAATGTCTACTGTGATAACATCTTGCTCGACCAAACAGGAGGAAATTGACTTCCTGCCAGCTACGACCTTCATCCAAGTTTCTAGGTGCCTGCAAAGTCAATTTAGCCCATCCCTCTGATACAGAGAACTACCAAAAGACATGCTTCTGAGTATTCTATAATAAATAGTAGATATTTGTTTCCAAAAATTCTTATTTGGCCAAGTGACAATGCCTAATTGCTGTAAGTACCTCTTCTCTGTCTTTTCAAGGAACACACTTATGCGAAAACATAGGGGTACATAGTGGTTTTCTTTCAAAATAGAAAGAACAGTAATTTCCAGGGGTTCTACTAGGCTGTGTTTATGTTATACCTTCCTCTTTTCTCACCCAGTCCTTGTAAAACAGTCATAGAACTTATACCTAATCACATATTTTTAATTTATCTTCTTTGACTTAAGACTTTGAAATGTAATGATGATTTTTCTTTTCTTATGTGTCCACTAATAAGATTTTTTTAAATAAAATGAATATAACAAAAACCTACCAATAGAACATCAGTCACATTTTCTGGGTCCTTATTCATATACATGAAACCAGTAATCAAACATTATGATGAAAATATAGGTCAGAAAATGCACGTTGGACACCATGAAATGAAATAAAAAAAAAAGAAATATGAAGCCAAAGGCACAAGGATAACTACACTGGGGAGAAAACCAGTTTTCATACATAGATGGCTTGTGTGATAGTTTGCTCTGAGATGGCAGAAGCTCCCTGACAAAGATGAGAAGAGCTACACATGGCTATTGTTATTAATTACACATGAATCTCACAATGGGGTAACTGAGATAAGACTGGGAAGTAGAGGGAATTAGGATTTAATTAAGCCCTCCATGTGTCACAGCCAGGAAGCAATACCCATCCTACCACTGACATAGTTCTGAATTGACACCTTCTCTGTTGAGGTGTAGAGGCTGGTTGGAGTTCCGCTGAGGGGGCATTATTTTATTTCCATGTTCTCATTAAGAAACAGCTTATCCTTGTCATCTTGGCCTCAAGATGCCAGATCACATACAAAACTGCTTTAAGCAATGTGTAATCTTGATAAATGTTTCTAAATTAAAGTAGATGTGAGACTAAGTCTTGGTTTTATTTTTAATAGGAATTTTTTGAAAACCTGCTTAAAAGCAGTGTGAAAAATGTGTCCCAGAGTACCTATCTGTCCATAGAATATAAGCATAATAGTCTAACTGTCTTGATTATTTAAAAGAATCATGTCCTGAATAGACTTGGAAATATCAGCCAACTTTTCTGAGAGCAGGTTAGCGGGTCTCACAATATCTTCTGCCCTTTTGTCTGTATAAACAGACCTTCAGTGTTAAGAGGGGCTCAATCAGGAACATAAAACTAGTGACAACTGTTTCAATGAACAGAACATTTGCATCCTCTCATTATTTACATGTTAAACTTCTGATCCCCAAGACCATGGCATTAGGAAGTTGAAACTTTGGGGAAGGAACTGAGCCTATAGGATGGAGCACTTACATATGGAATTAGTGACCTAATGAGCGAGACCCTAGAGAGTTCTCTCAGTCTCCCATCATCCCTGAGACAGGGGACTTTGTGTAAGGCCTCTAGTTTCCAGAGCTGTGGGAAATACATACCCTTATTTTATGGTTTAGCACATACAACCTTTAGCAAGACACTTCCTATTACTCTTGTGGTTTGTTCGATGTGGGGAATCTGTGATCTCTTTTGGTTCTTATCTCTAAGGTGATGAATGTAACACAGATACTGAGTCCCAACTCAGTCCTGTCCCCTGGGGTTCACATCCCTCTTGTTAATGTGACAATCATTTGTGACTGCCTTTCAGTCCACAGGACAATGGTGGTGATGGTAACATAATGCGTGTGTCCAGATATACCTGTTCACACAGGAGACCAACACCACCTCCTGTTGTCTATCTTCATTCCTGTGGGAACCTGTCAGGCATGTTGGGGTTCAGTATTGTGAGCCCAATTTGACCAGGGACAGAGCACAAGCAGTGGAACTTGAGTGACCCTCTGAAATCCAGAAGGAGTACAAAATCCCCAGTTCTATAATATTATTCTAGAGCTAAATTCTTCCAAACAAGCTGATTGCTTTTGGGCAAATACAAACTGGCTGCCTCCAAGATTGAGAGGCCCTAATCTAAGAGCAAAAACAAGCCATCTCTCAATCATTATGGAACAAATCTATAAAGCCACTGTTTGCTAGACTGCTGAGAAATAAAACAAAACAACAAACAATAAACAAAACAACAAACAAACAAAACTGGGAATACAGAGTTCCCTGCTGTGGAATCCCAGCCTTCCTCTCTGCCTGATCCAAGTGCTCAGTAAGAGCATATATGCAGAGACTGATTGCCCAATGTCTTCAATTGTTTCCAAAGGTCATGGGTCAGAATGTGTATTTCAGAGCAGTACAAAAACCTGACTAGAGCAGATTGTTAACTCTATTGATTTTATTATAACATGTAATTCCTTAGAGAGATTTTAAGTTATAGATTTTTTTCATTAGACTCCCTCACATATCTAGTGAATTCCATGAAATGTTGAGGAAGGTATAGATAAAAAAATTCTCATACAATTCAAACTAAGGGAAGGAAGCCAAGACTCAGATTGGGCCATATGCACAGTGTCTAGTCTTGAACATGAAATGTCCACACAAGGCCCATATGGTTAGTCCCCAGATATTGGTGCTGTTTGGACTCTTTAATAGGTAGAAATATCTGGAGGAAGCAGATCTCTGTGAGATGGGATTTGATTGTTACAGGCTAGTCCTGTTTCCTACCAGCTCCATGTTTTCTGGATGCCAACATGGTTTAAATAGTTTCCCCACACTTCTTCTGCAACAGGGAGTTAGGCTGTCATGTCTTGGCTGCGATAATGGGCTACAATTGCAATTCTCTCAAACCATGACTCAAATGAATCATTCCTTAAGTTGCTTCTACTCTGCTATTCTGTAACGGTGACAAGAGATGGAAGAAACACACATAGCACTGTGGGAAGACAAGCAGAAGATGTTCTCAGCTCAACAGCATCCCAAGGGCACTGGAACTTGGTTGCTATGGTTTCATGGCCTGACTGGAATGCTTAAGGGAGGTTCCCAGGAGCAGGGGCACCGCTGTCAATGAGCTTCCATGTTCAGCATCTATCACTGGAAGGGACTTGCAGAAACCATGTAGATCAGAGATATACTTTTAAGGAAGTGGTCGAAAGTGAGTCCCAAGAGAACTCCAAGTAAGCCTTGACTGTACCTACAGAGCCAAATCTGGAAACACCTACATTCTTGACTGGTAAATCACTTCAGTAAAGTTTGCTCTTGCCTCTAACACCATGGTCTGTCTCACAGAAAATGGCTTTTCAAGAGCTGAACAGCATTTCACAAAGAATGGCCAAAATTATTGAGATCATTCCCTGCTGAAGATGACCTGATGAAGGCAGATAAGCCTGTGAATGGATGGTACCTCATTCGTCAACAGGAAACAATGGGCCTCTAGTACTCATGAAAAGATCTACAACATCATAGAACAAATGCTGGCGAGGCCATAGAGCCCTGGGCCCCCTCAGTGCTGCTGGTAGAATATGCAGTATCAGACACCTGATGGTTGGTATTCTTGAGATATATAAGAACCATTTTCCTGTAGGATTCGGAACTGATCCTCTACATCCTTGCTAGGATGGGCTGAAAACTTATTTACATAAAATATGCTCAAAAACACTTCTGACAGTGTTATTCATAACTAGCAGAAGTGGAAGGAATCAAGAAGCCCTTCCAAGGGGAGGGGGTGGTACACCAGCTCTGACACATCTGTCCATGAAAGGAGAGGGGCACCATCACAGCTCTGGAAACGTGAGAAAAATGCTTGTTGGGAAATGGAAATGAGTCTCTGTAACTCAGAACAAACCACACAGTGGAAGAAACAAAACTAGAAATTAAAGAAAATCTCATTTTCTACACAAAAAAATTAATTTCAGCCACCTCAGGGTAAAGGAAGATGACAATTTTTCATTTTTAACCAGATTTTCTAACTATCACATCAAGTCACCTTACAGTAATAGTTCATGTGAATCAAATTTATGTTCTCTTTAAAAGAAGGAAATTGGCAAATGCAATCACAGCCAATAGTGATTATTTATTTAATTTAAGGATGCTCACTCAACACTGATGACCTTGGGATTATTTTTTTAACAAAACTATAGGCAAATGAAGTTACTAGGTGTTTTGAGAATAAGACAAGCACCCTACCACATGAACTGTGTGATATGAAACCCATTTTCATCCAGGTCTTAATACCACACAGGGAATGCAGTAATTTACTTCATTTGTTGCCAGTGGTACAAGCTTTGTTATTAGAGCACAGTTGAAAAATACACTTTTCATTTATTGTGAGTCTGGGCTATCAATTAGATAGGAGAAACTGTCGCAGCCAGTGAAGACTCTTATTAAAAATTGATTTTAGTCTAGTTAAGGCACAATACCCAACTCCAGTCTGAGGATCAGAGTTGTGTCAGGATAAAGGCCAAAGGGAAAAAGATCAATATCAAATACATCAGTGCTGGGGTTAATATATCTGCTTCCAAAGCAGGCAAAACAGTTTGTGCTAATAAAGGAACCAGCTTCGTGCTGTACAAAGACTAGATTTTTAAGAAGGCAGCACTAATGATTCTTGGCTCCAAACATTAGTCTCTCTAATCCCAAGTATGATATGTAGATATATAGCACCTCATAAGCGTTTATATAGTTGTAATCAGTCATTTCCAATATGGATTTTTTAAAGACTTATTTTATAGATCCTAAAAAATTTTACAAGTGTGTATATTTATATGTGTGAACATTTGTGTTTGTGTGTTGGTGTATATCAATGAGTATGTTTGAGGTTGTGATTTATTGAAGTGTGTGTGCTCACATCCATTAAAGGATGGTTACTTTGTGATGAGTTACTACTGATATTAACACAATTGGAAAGTAATGGTACTTAGTTTTAAAAATTAACTCTGTCAAAATGACAGTGTTTCCTGAGCTAAGGAGATGCATCTTCCATGAGAGTTTTACCATATTTCGGTTTTATATTCAGTTACTATGTCTGACCTCATCTGAAAGACTTAACCAAGATGTAAAAATGACAAAGTATAGAAAATCTGCTGTGGGGTGTGAGAAAACTCTAGGTACAAAAACCAATCGTAGTTCTACTAACTTCGGTTAAAATAGTAATAATAATAATCGAGTGATCTGGGTTATGTGAACTCTATTTAGGAACATTTATACTCTCCGAGCACATACCCAGTACCACAGACACAGTTACACACAGAGGGAAGGGAAGGGGATTCCTAGGTAAAGTCTTATTGAACAGAAAATGCAGAACTCTTTTAGGTTCAGAAACATGATGACCAGGGAAGACAGAAGAAGAAGACTTATAGGGAACTGCTGCTCTTCACTGAGTCCCAGTGTGTTGTATGCTTACATGTGTACACATATGTAATCAAATGCACATGTTATGGTTTAAAGTATGTTTTCTAAAACAGACATGGTGATTGCTAACCCTCAAGGTCTAACACATTACTTTTATGAAATAGATCTTGTCATTCTAAGTTGGACAAGCCTTAAAAAGGGAGCTACTGTACCCAAGCGAAAACAGAAATCAGTCACCAATCCAGTCTCAGATCCAGGTAGAAAT
Source organism: Onychomys torridus (assembly GCF_903995425.1). Lineage (NCBI taxonomy): Eukaryota > Metazoa > Chordata > Mammalia > Rodentia > Cricetidae > Onychomys > Onychomys torridus. The sequence goes on from NC_050459.1 coordinate 14,061,833, forward strand.
CCTAAAAATGGAGCAGACAACTGCAGTGATGTGTCTATAGGTCAAAGTCTAGCAAGGACTGCTGGCTGCTCACAGAGGCTGGAAAAGGACCATAAAAGGTCATGTCTGTCCCCTAAGCCTACTCATTTTAGTATTAAGTAAGGGAGGAATGGAGAGAGAGAGGAAGAGGGGAAGGGATGGTGGAAGTAAGGGAGGGAGGCAGGAAGGAAAGAAGGAGAGAAACTCTTGGCTGGCTATCTGTTCCAAGTACACAGTTTGTGGCCCTTATTGTGGTAGCCTAGGGCATCAGGGTTATCTCTTTCTATGTGGTTCTCACCTGCTCACTCATGGGCTCTAGTATTTAGTGGTATATTTTTGGATCCTTGGAAGTAACATTTCTCAGGTGTTGGCAACTTTGATGGTGTCTCCCACAGCACACAGAGAATCTCAGAGGGTATTTTTTAAGAGAGAGGGTGACAGGAGCTGTTATTAAATTACACAGTGAAGATACCTCTTATGAATGGCTCCTCCCACACAGGATAGGCATCCTACCTATTGCTGCTGGGGATTCATATATAGTTTCTTAGATGTCCACCCTTGTGGTTGTATTTTTATTGTATCCACATCCTCCTTTCTATTCAGGAACAGCCTTATGTGTGCTAAATAAAGTACAACACGTAGAGCTAGATATCTCCAGCATACGTGAGTAGGTATGTCATGATAGCCAAATCCCATTTTACCTCATTTTTGCTCCTTCTCTTTCTCTCACTAACTCCAGGTAAGGTCAGCTCTCTCTGAAGAAAATTACTTACCCCATTCTGATATTGACTTTCAAGTTACCAGATGGCCTCCAGCAATGGAGTCCAATTCAGGTCCTATGCAGACACTGAGTTTGACACTGTCCTATCTCTGCCACCTTCCAAAGCATAAGTGGGAGAACACCAAGTCTGCCTAGTTCCTCCTACCTTCAGCTTCTCTGAAGCCGTACTATGAAGGGAGCCCATGTGGCTCCTACTTGTTGACTATTTGTAATAATAAAAAAAAGCAACTTGGTTTGTCTCTGTGTGAGCATCTGAGGCTGGGATGAGATAGCCTGAAGAGTGTGGTTGATAGGCATCAGGTTCTTGTACTGCCCAGTATATTAGGAAGCAGCATCCTGTCTACCCAGGCAGGAATATGGAGATGGTGACCAGAAGCCTCTGTCATCAGAGAAGAGGGATAAAACCTGGATTATTCTTTGGAAGGCAGTAACAAGGTTCTATACTGGGAACTCCTGTGCTTTCCTCCCTTCAAGCTCTGCTGTCATTTCTTGGTGAAGCTACCATTCTTTTTCTCCAAGCCCCCAGCCCCCCATATCTGTTTCCTTGACACAACACATCCAGCATCCAGTCATCAGCTGGTAAGGAGTGGAAACTACTTGCTGGAACAAAGCCAAGAAGCATTTAGAAATGTTTTATCTCAGGAGCTGAGATGGGGACTTTTGATGGATAATTGGAATCTACAAAAATGAGTTCACAGAATGCTTACAATATCTAGCTGCATCTTCCCTGGGCTTTCCAGACCATTCAATGCTTGTTTTGTGAAGCTAAGAAAAAGGGGAAGGGGGCAGAATAAGTCTACTAATCAGCTACAAAGGGAAGAGGCAGAGATTGAAAAGAAGGAATGATTAAATGAAGAAAAGGAGAAACTGACTTTTCTGTCCCCCACTTCTATAAGAGACATTAGATGACATCAGTGTTTCAGTGGTTCTCATACCTGACCAGCTTGCCATCTGCCCTTGGCTCAATCTCTTCTAAATTATTTTTAAAGACTATTCCAGGGCATAGTATGCTCCACCTTCACTTGACCTCTATAAGTCCTGGACTCAAATTTCTTCTAAATCCATCTTCATAATGAGCTCACATGTCACTACTTCTTTGAAACTTAAAGCAAAAGATTATTAAACTCTAAGTCTACTGCTTGACAGAGAGGATCTATTTATACATCTAGCTTGGAGCTACTAGAAGTCTTCCTTAATAAATAGCACCAAGGATGACACTTGAGGGAGAATATTAAGTGCCTTTCAATTTATGTACAATGTTTTCAATTATATTTCACAGTTATAAAATGTACTGGATCTTTATTTTCCTTTTTTGTTACACCAAGCAACGTGCACAGAAGCTTCATTGAGGATCAGTTGGAAGATGAAGCCATGCAAAAGAGCTGTGGTTGCTGCCACTTAGGCACGTGGGTAAAGTCAAATGAGAGTACAGACCAAAGCCCCAGTGAGGAGATTAACATATTAGAGTGTGATGGTCTGAGGCTTAGCAGGACCACAGGAGTCAGCACAGCTGTCCAAAGCCAATGGTATGAAACCTCTTTCCTTGTGTAGACCTGGAAGTTTGCAAGGTAAAGTGCATAAGGCCTTCAAGAGCCCTCATGGGTCTAGACCTATTATAATAGCTCATCTAATTCAAGCAAAGGGGTCCAACTTTTTGACACTGCAATGTCTTTATATGCAAGGTTTGTGCTCAAGAATCATGCAATAGAATTTTCAAAAGCACTCATACCCCTATCTTGTAATGTTTTACAAAAGGTAAATATTAGTGTTGAACTGCATTCATAACTATCCTTGGCCTCTTAGTGCACTGGACCATGAGTAGGACATGTCTATTAGAGGAACCTGGGAAGCAAGATGCATGGGTTATATTCTTGTACCCTTGAACCTTGGTGAGGTCTGCTGGGTGTAGTCTACCCTGTGATGTGTGAGGCAGCAAGAACTGAAAGGATCTAGTCTTTCTTCCTTGGGTTACAGGGAGCTACTGAAGTGGTGGGACCAGATAGTCATAATCTCTCAGCTACCAAAGCCAGGCTGAGGCAAGGCATACAAGCCAGGTAGTGACTCACAGACTAGATATTTGTCCAGAGTTCATGGGTGTATCCACCTATTTGCCAATATAATCTACAGGCAAGGTGGAGTTGTGTTTGATATAAATATATACAAATGCATACACACATATAAACTTATTTATATACTATATATTTATATAATTTTACACATTATGTAAATATGCTATCTACATATTGTTTGTCATAATTTTGTTACTAATCCAATTTGTGAATGTACTTGATTTAGGTTAAACATTAAAGATAATTTTTACATTTTTAAAAATTAGTTTTAAGTTTTATTAATTAATGAAATTGCAAGGCAGACTGCAGAGAAATGTTTGCATTCCATTATAATTTGGATAAAACTATTTCATTTCCAAACAGTAATATCAAAATCCTGTTCAGTTTGGCCAATTTCTAATTCTGGATAGATGTAAACTGTGGCCTAAAGATGCCTCAGTTTGACTTGATTGATGCATAAACATTGATCTGTTCTTGTAACAGTTGCTATGTTTCAACCAATCACAGGCTATCTACATTTGAAACCCTGTTCAAGTCAGTAGACAGAATCAGCCCACTAAACTTGGGATGCTCTAGTTCTAGGTCTTCCAGGTACCATTTTCCTTTTCTGCTAACGGAGACCATTTAATCTGCCCTGTAGTTTAATGGGGAATTCTACACTATTTGGTCCAGAATCTGTCTGATGAGAGTATTCATTAGAAAGCTAAACAAGACCATCAAAGACAAATCTGATGTATTTTTGACATTTAATAATGCAGATGACCTTGAGTGCTATATCTTTGGTTTAAAATGTACTCAAAAACTCATTTGTTGCAGGCTTGGTCCCTACTTGTGCACTGCCAGCAGTGGTACATCCTTTATGAGTCTGGGCCCATCAGAAGGAAGTCATATAGTTGGGGTGTGCTCTTGAAGGGAGCTTCAAGACCCTGTCTAATTTATCTTCTATCTATTTATCTATCTATCTATCTATCTATCTATCTATCTATCTATCATATATTTATATGTTTGTTATATATCTATAACATATTTATATATCTATCTATTTCTGATCTATTTATATATCTTTATCTCTGCCTTGCAGCTCCAATGAGCTAAGTTTATCCTCTGCCGTGTTCTCCAACTATCATGCACAGGTCAACACAATCCCAAGGAAATAGGACCAACCCATCATTGTTGAAGCACCCAAAACTAAACTCTAGATCAAAATAAATCTTTTTTTCATGAGTTATTTATCTCAGGCATTTTATTACAATAGTAGAAATTTGACCAAGAGGGTGAATCAAAGGCATGTTGTATCTTTTCTATATCCTTTTCTGTAGTGAGGATTCATTTATTGTGTACTTATTTTCATGATGACACAGCCCTTATTCAAAGGACAATTCAGACAATAGTGAAGAACCAGTGAATGGTGCTAAACACAAGCACAAGTCTGTGCCCCTTGGGTTGGGATCCTTATTGCATTCATACTCATAGAAAAAAATATTTCCTATAAAATGGGCATTAACTAAGCTATCTTAGCACAGCAAATACAGTCTAAGAAAGAGTTTTGAGGCAGATTTGACCTTCACTTTATAGCTGAGAAAACTGACCAATCTGTCTAACACTTTGATCTCACAACTCTCCAACATGAATCTCGATGGAAACCTATAAAGTACTGCAGAGAGTACAGAGCAAAGTGTGATTCTCTTCTATTTCAATGCAAACTCATCAACCAAAATAAACCTACAAAGGATGAAAGTACTTCAATCAGGGAGCCCAGGCTTGCATCGAGATCTCCAGATGTTCTCTAGGACCTGTAGGATGGATATATTTTTTTCAAATCCAAAAAGGAAAAATAACAACTGAAAAGAAGTCTCAAATATTCAGCTAAAGAAATAACAAATAGCCTTGCACCAAGAGCATGGCATGAAGAAGAATGACAAGGTTATGTAAACACAGTAAACAGCATCATCTTTACCTTTACAAAGCTGAAGAAACAAAAATAAAAATACAAGAAAGTCACTAATGTAAAGGATAAGTCAATGCAAAAGACACATCAAAAAGGTTTCACAAATAAACTAACTCTTAATGCACAGAGGAGTGAGAAAGCCTCATGAGGAAGGCTTGGATTTCAGAACAAGAGGATGTGTAGGTGGGATGATGCAAGCTTTCCCAGGCAAGAAGTGAGTAGGCAGTTCTGCATAGGGGCAGGTCCTCTATGCACACTTGTGGAGGTATGTACAAGCTGCCTCACATCAGGAAGAGCTGGCCTGTGACTCTGGGCCTGGTGAGCTGCAGCCAGGATAGAGCCTAAGAAGCTACCTTATCAACTAATTTAGATAAAACAAAACAGGTGTGAAATAGAAGAGCAATAATGAGAGATTAATTCTATGAGACTTTATTACTTCTTTGCATTTTCTTTTTACTCCATCAAAAAATGTTAATAAATCTCAGGATCCAGTGCATAGATTTAGTAAGGGGAACTGAGTTTTTATGATGTAAGAAAAATGGTAAAAGGAGGATGAAGAAAATATTAGTTTTGCATATAATATCCACTGTTAGGATAAATGCCATGATGAAAGCAACTTGGAGGAGAAAAAGGTTTATTTCTTCATATATGTTCAATCAATTCATAGTCCATTGTCTAGGGAACTCAAAGCAGAAACTGAAGTAGAAACTATGGAAGAGTGCCTCTCTCTCTCTCTCTCTCTCTCTCTCTCTCTCTCTCTCTCTCTCTCTCTCTCTCTCTGTCTCTTTCTTGTGTATGCTCTTTTCTTGGATTTTTAATGTCACATGTTTCACATCTCAGGCCCAACCCCTAGGGATAATGCTACTTATAGTGGACTGGGCCCTCCTTTATCAATCCATAATCCATTAAGACAATCTCTCACAGACATGTACATAGACCATGAGGCAATTCTTTAATTAAGGTTCTTTTTTCCCTGCTGAATTTAGGTCATAATAAGTTGACTATTAAAACTTATCAGAGTCTGGTGGTGGCGGCATGTGCCTTTAATCCCAGCACTTAGGAGACAGAGGTAGGTAGATCTCTGTGAGTTCCAGGGCAGCCAGGAATGATACACAGAGAAACTGTCTCAAAAACAAAACAAAACAACAAAAATGAATCAAGACACTGCATCCCTTGTCAACTTGATACACAATCACACACTGCTAATCTATAACCTTTCCTTTCTTATTTGTCCCCAAGATCTCATGTTAAGTTAATAACATGCTATTATGCACAGCACAACACTAAAAGCCCAAGATTCTTTAAAAAGTCAATGCTATAAAGATTCAACATATCTTTAAAACTCAAAAGTCTCTCAACTGTGGACTTTGTAAAACCAGAAACATATTGCATCATTTCCTACTCTAAATCACATTTAATAAAAACCAAAGTCTAGCAGTATAGTTCAATGTCTGAGGTCTTATGCTTTCCTGAGTTCCAATAGACTTTGCCTGCACCTCCAGCTATACCTTTTGCAGTGTACATAGCTTGACTTGCTCTCTCTTGCAGATACCTCAAGGTATTAGAATCCCCAGATCCTGCAGTTTCCACTACAACTGAGGCTCTGCTATTACCACAGTCCATTCTGAGCCTGACAGGAGGAACTCCAACCCCGACATGTGGTGCCAATTCTCAGCAACCTCCATAACTCATTCATGTCATCAAAGCCACCACAGCAGTATTGCCAGAAATTTGTGACATTCTTGTGCCAGTTTGATGCCTTGTAACATTGGCCCTTTGAATCAGAGTTTCCGAGTACTGATCAGAGAAATATCTCCCCACTATCCCAATGAAGCACAAAACTTTGCACCTCCATTATGCTGGGTTTTTATTAATCACACTTGCTTTTTCAGTCCTGGCTGGCCAGCATTCATGGTTGCAGTAAAGCACAGAAGGTTTTACCTCAACAGTTATGGTGTCTTCTTAATCAACCCAATTCTTCAGCCCCAGATAACAAGCAAGCAGACTCTTAATCCAAAACACCACACAAATGGCCTCCGTAAATGTTTTCATTCCTCTGGAAATTTATAAGCCAGGCCTCCATTGTCTGCATCTTCCTTAGTTTTATTATTAACTAGTTTTCCACAGAACAGCCCATTACTTTCTCAGCATTCAATGGACTTTCTCACCCAAAGTTCCCAAATCTTCCACCTTTCTTCTGAAATATACAACCCAAAGCACAGCAGAATGGTCTGGTCTACCACATCAACATCCCCCCCCATCTCCCCGCCCCGGTGGCTATTTCTGTTCTGCTTTTATTTCTGTTGCTGTGATAAACATCATTACTAAAAGCCACTCATGAGGATAAAAAGTTTATTTCAGCTTATAATTCTAGGTCATGCTGTCAATCATTAGGAGAAGTCAGGGCAGGGACTCAACTAAATAAAGCAGGACCCTTAGAGCAATATTGATTACTGTCTTATTAGGCTAGCTTTCTTATATAGCTCAGACCCAACCGCCTAGGAATGACTACATCCACAGTGGGCAGGATCCTCCTATATCAAATATCAACCAAAACACGCACTCACAGACATGGGCACAGGCCACTCTGGTGGAAGATATTTTTCACTTGAGTTTCTCTTTTCCTTATTGACTTTATATTGTGTCAAGTTGACAGTAAAAACTAACCAAAATATACACATAAAACCATGTATGTGTATATGTATGTATGTGAAGGTAGGCTATAGGCACCATACTGGGGAATTAATATTATATAATGAAAACTCATACAAACCTGCTAATAGGACAAGGCCTTGAAATTAGTGAGTTGCTCCATCCCTATGAGTGAATGGGATGACACAGTGTTCAGCAAATCTCCAAACATAGAAGCTGAACTCCATTTATGTCAATTTAAACTTGTAAGACAGGGGCTGGAGAGATGGCTCAGAGGTTAAGAACACTGACTGTTGTTCCAGAGGTCCTGATTTCAATTCCCAGCACCCACATCGTGGCTTGCAAACATCTTTAATGAGATCTGGTGCCCTCTTCTGGCCTGCAGGGATACATGCCAACAGAACACTGTATACATACTAAATAAATAAATCTTTAAAAAACTTGTAAGACAAAGCCATCCACATGATCTTACAAATTAACATTCAGAAAAAGAGATAATTGTTAGAATACTTGGTGGTATACTGTCATTGATGGAGATGGAAGATGGAGTGCATCAGAATCTATATATTCTCTTCTCAGACACTGTGAAGGTATTGCTAGTTTCCTCTTGAGAGCTGTGGATTTCAGTTGTGACCCCTTTCTGACTGTGAGTTATGTTTCACAATTCTAAAGATATTTTTGGAAAGGGAAGTGGACTGATACACTGGAAATGTGAATGGGGAACTGTCGCCTGGAGACTTCTATCCATCTCTGTGTGGAGGAACCTCACTGCCTCTACTACTGCTAGATAAATGTTTTTACAGCCATTGGTCTTTTATGATGCGAATGTCATTATCCTTTGAGTTATGGTCACTGAGAGGTTGATGATGTCTAAATGGTTGTTATTAGTATTTGTCTGAAGAAACTGCTCTGGGTTATGCTATCTTGGGTCATAGTCCGGGGAGAATAAAAGGAGAGAGAGAGAGAGAGAGAGAGAGAGAGAGAGAGAGAGAGAGAGAGAGAGAGAGAGGAGAATAATGAGAAAAAAGAACAACTTTCTAGAATATTGCTATGCCACAGGCAATGTTGCCGAGGATTCACCCAGACTTTGATCCTGTGGTGTATTGTCTAAAACATGAAAAATTTGCTTTATTTAAAGTAAGCATAAAGCCCTTCATCTCATTCACAGTGATATTTCAGTAGGCACTATTTAAACAATTGTGCTGGATAACACAACATTATCAAAAGAAAGATCTTCAAAGGTAAAAGCCTGGCAAATTTCATGAATGCTCGCATGTCAACAGAAACTCTCTTCAAAGTTTCATCTGTATCTAGAGGTATAATTAATTAAAACACATTTTAATAGGGAAAATACAAGATCCAGACTCCAAACTCCACAGTCTGGAATTAGTAATGTGTGCTTGTGAACTAGTTGCTAAGTCATGTCTGCCTAGGATGCTGCATGCGCTTAACTTTAAACATCTAATGGAAAGCTATACTTCATGGAAAACAATGCCATTATTACTCCTGCAGAGGTCAACATTCCAAAGAACAAAAATATTTACTATTGTGGCAGAAATATCAGATATGCATGGACAAAGTTCTTGTCAAAATTCTTGCAAAAATAATCCTGCAGATGGGATTGTATACCTTGGATACTGAGTTCATGGGGTGGTTATAGGTGGTGGTCATTATGAAGGAAAAGAAGAGAAGAGAAGAGAGGAAGGGAGAGGAAGGGGAGGATGGAAAAAGAGGAGAGAAGAAGGGAAAAGAGTGAAGAGGAGAATAAATCTCCTCCCCACCCTTCACTGCTGGAATAACAATACTACCAGAAATATTTTCTCTGGAGTTATTGCTACATGTTCTTCCATTCTAAATCTATACAATAAACTTGGGCATTTCCTTTAGATTATTCCAGGAAAAGGTGGGCAATGTTATCTCTTTAATTTCTCAAGTCATCCTGTATGTCCCTATGTTCCCCCATTCCTCTAAAATACGTTTTGTGGATAGGTATCCTATATCCCATGCTGACATTGAATTCTCTATGTGGCCAAATATGATGGTTACTTCTGATAACTCTTCACTATGAGTGCTAGAATTGCAAACATGCACCTTCATGCTGGGCTTGGATGTCTTGTGAGGGTAGGAACACGTGGTATCCTCCATCCCAAGCATGTACTCCAACAGAAGCACACCCCAGCCCTCACATCAGTTAATTTCTAACCATGTGCTTCTAGCTTCAACTTCTACCCAGTCTTCCTTTTCCTCAGTTGATCGGATTCTCCTCCCTTCCCATTCCTCTCACAAGATTTTTTTTTCAAGTATTTCTATGTTGTGGTTAAGAGCGAAGCTTCCACCTGGTTACCCTGTGTCAGCTCATGTAAATTCCATGAGCCTCGAGATAGATTCATTTACTATGCACCAAACCCAGAACTTATCAAAACTTGCTACATAGTAGCTATCAAATTATCATTTTAAAGTAATGGTCAAAAGATAAACATAAAAATCACCCTAATAAATTCCCTGTAGTTACTGTTAAACTCTTCATTACTGTGGCATCTTGATTTTTAAGTGGTACAAGAAGAGGGTGAGTCAGTCTGGGGATGAACATAATAGGTTATGGGGAACAAAAATAATAAAACTATCATAATTGAAACTTTAATAAAAATACACTTCCTTTAAAAAGTACAGTTCATTATATCAGAGTTGCTGAAAGTGGCAGTGATTGTGAATTTAGAATGTATAAATTGATATATAATAGATACACTTTCTGCACTAAGAGTCCTTCAGCATACATTATGCCCATAAGCTCTCTGAGATAGCAATCCTGCCCTCCCTGCAAAGTCCCCTGTGTCTACTATCACTGGCTGTGCTGAGGCAGGACCCGGCTATCCTGTAAGTAGGATGATAAAGATTGTAAAATTTATTTAATAACTGTTGAATGACTACTATCTAAAATTGCTTTTGCTCTGTTATTGTAGCATTATTTAACCTTGAGGGGAGTGGTCGCTAATGAAATGAAAAGAAAATACAATTATATTCCAGATATATTCTCAAATATGCTCAAGGCCTTGAATCTGAGCTTGATTATTGGGTGATCAAGAGTGGAGATTACAGACAAAATGGGGGATTACAGAAAACACACCTGGAACCTAAAAAGCACCATGATGGTGTCAGTCAGTGGCCTCAAATACCCGTGGTGTTCTTTTTGAGTTTATTTTACAACAGAATATTCTAGCTAGGATGAATCTCTATAACTTCTTTCACTGACCGTGTATCCTCAAAAGTTAATAATAGAGTTTTTTTTTCATGACCAAAATTCTACTTATGGATGAAAAGGACAAATGTTCTAAGAAAGTATCTCCGAGAGGTACCTGAACAGTTGAGTTAATAACACCCAAGATGTGTGTAAACTCACATACTTGATAGATGAGTAATCACAGCAGGTGCATGTGATGGGATGGCGTGAGGTCTCAGGAAATAAGGATCTTCATGGTATCTGAACTATGGAGCGCAGGTGTTTTGACAAGAGGGACTTGATAGCAGACATAGCAGGGCTGGCTTCCTTTAGATGTCTTTCATCTAATCAGTGAGCCATTGTAACCATAGAAGAATGTTTTCCATCACTTATCCATAAAAGAATAAGAATTAAACTTTTTTTTTTCAAGACAGGGTTTCTCTGTGTAACTTTGCACCTTTCCTGGATCTCACTCTGTAGACCAGGCTGGCCTTGAACTCACAGAGATCCGCCTGGCTCTGCCTCCTGAGTGTTGGGATTAAAGGCACGAGTGTGCCACCACCGCTGCCGCCGCCGCCACCACCACCACTGCCCGGCAATTAAACTTTTAAAAGGGGGAGGTTAGGGCTGGCAATCTAAAATACCTACCTTGCAAGCACAAGAATCTGAGTTTAGTACCCAGAATCCTAGTAAGACAGTGTTAGTACATGCTTATAATCCCAGGGCTGGGGACGTAAGAATAGGAAAACCCTGGGAGTTACTGGCCTGTCAGCATAGCCTACTTGGTGACTTATAGGCTAATAAGAGACCCTACCTCAAAAGACAAGCTCCACAGCACAGTACCTGAAGATCAACAACTGAGGCTGGCCTCTGACCTAAACACACAAAGACACACACACACACACACACACACACACACACACACACACACACGTCCCTGTGTATATGCCTATTTCCACTCACACATATAAAATTAAAAAATTATATAAAAGCAAAATGATCATTGAGATGAATAAGAAACAACTCATGAGCCCTTCCTTAGACTAGTGCTGCTGGAGAAGACAGATACTAAACAGAAGGTTAAAACTCTCAAAACAGAATCTGAAGGCATAATCTTTGAAGGTCCATTTGGTGAAAGCTGGCATCTCTACTCTGCTTCATTATTTTTTCTTCTTCATATTTTCTGCTTCATAATTTATTATATAATATTTGGGACCCCATATCTAAGTATTCATTGACTATGAAGCAGGAGACTGACATAGATTCTGCTGGATATGGCTTCTACTCGCCAGCTTCATCCCTGCCTGTCCACAGGGAAGCGGTGTTTTTCCTGTCTTATATAAAACTGAAGGCCAGTCCACAATTCACCTGTGTTGAGTGGTGTCTGGTTGGTTTGGGGCTCTTTATCTGCAAATGAGTCTTTCTTCTGGGTAAAAGATAAACCTGAGTCCAGAGCTCATGAATCTTACCTGATCCACCTTTCAGGTCTGAGGTGTGAAGTAAGAGGCCACACAATCAAACACTGAGACTGTCATTGTCTATTCCATGGCATCATTCCCTCCCCCATGCCCCCAGGGACCCCAAAGGTTCTGTAGAAATTATGCAGTGTATGAAGAACTGAAACACACAGAGACAGCCCTAGTCTGTCAATAGCACATGCAGGAGAAGCCTGCCAATCAATTAAACACAAACAAGGAACCTAGAGAGTAGGGGACAATCTATTGGCATTTCTGTGTTTGCTTTTCCGTGGGCCAATGCCTGAATTCTGTTTCTGTTACTCACAACTGTTGGTAGAGCCATGTTCTGTAAGGTCTGTGGTTCAACGCAAGAGGCAGCAGAGTACAGGCCACATGTGGATAGGCCATGCCACCTAGCTTGTGGGAGACACTCTGATGCCTGTCAAGCTGTGTTCTGGCTCAGTGTAGTTCCCAGAGTGTGGCCTTCTCATTAGTCAGCACACAGCTGCATGAGCACTCTAAGTAACTTCATAGTGAGGCAGAATCAGAGAGCCACACATAGCTTATATCAGGGTAGATATTGTGCCTAAAATTCAGAAGAATAATCTTATGAAATAAATAAGTATGAATTGTTTAACTTCTGTCTCTTGAGTAGAATTTCCCTTTCTAAAATATATGGATGGAGACAACCCAATACTTTTTGTCAATAAGCAAAGCTGAATGAGCAAAGACATTTCTATAACGTTTTTTAAAGATATTTTATAGTATCTTGATTTCTAGAGTAAAAAAAGCACATATGTTATATTTTTAGCACTATTATTGCTACTTATTCTACATGTCAAAACATTTGAGAAGGTTTAACTTAGTCTTGGTAGAATTAAACTCCAATTGTTAAAAAGTTTTCTGAAGGAAATTATTGTTAATCATTAAAAAACACAAATGGGTACCCTCAGAAGTGATACCCACATGGAGATTACATCAGTGTGCCTTTTATTCACCGTAAAAATGGCCTCAGATTCTTGGTGAACACTGATTTTACAGAAAAGCAGTTATCTTTTCAATCTCTAGCATCTATGGTCCACAGGCTTTTCCTTTGAGTCAATATTAGTGCTATGGGCAGTGCTGTGTACACATTCAAACATAGCTGGTACAGGGCACATTGTCCCCTAACATGCCTGCTCTGAGACCTTGTCATTTGCTCAGTAGGAACCAGGCACTACTCTCCACACTATCAATTTACAAACGAGCCCAAAACTAAAGAAGCTGAGGACAACGTTCAGAAAGAAGATAAAATTCCTGGATGCCATGTCTGGATGCTTCTTCTATAGTACAGATAGGAATGAGGTACATCTTTACAGGATCTATGATCACCTCACAAAAATCCTATGGGCACAGTTGTATGAAATTATGTAGAATCCATTGGTTGGGGTCGGGAAACCCATCCTGAAATTGGGCAACAGCAGCTGTGCCCAACGTCTGAACACAAAGAGCTGAGCCTGAAGATTTGTCTCTGTGTTTCCTGTACACAGAGCTCCTAACATGTATTTCCCACCATGACAGACTGTACCCTCAAAACACAGCCAGAAAATATCCTTCCTGCCTGACTAGTCTCTTGGCAGAAACTTTGTAATCGAGCAGAGATGTAACCACTGCAAGCAACAGCTTACATATAGCACCAGGAGCTGGCTGTATATCCGATGGAAACCAGAGGTAAGCTTCATCACATACAGTGTCAAGTTTTTCCAGAAAAAAAAAGCAAATAAAAAAGAAGAAAAGAAAAAAAAAAACTATTCTCAATAAAAGAAAAAAATAAAAAGGGAATCTATGAAATTGTATTTACTAATTTTCTTACTGCTGTGATAAAATACAAAAGTAAGGGAAGAGAGGAGGAAGGGCACACAGTCTAGCATGCTCAGGGAGCCATGGTGGTGGGAGCATGCGTACATGGTCTCTTTAGATCTGTAGTCAGGAAGCAGAGAGACATGGACACTGGTGCTTCGCTCACTTTCCTCCTTTTCATTTGGTCAAGGTCTCCAGCAGATGGAAGGGGGCTGCCCATATTTAGAGGGAATTTCCTAATTAACTGGATTAACAAAATTTAGAAAGTATCATATATACAGAGAGAGTTATTTCCTGTGTGATCTTAGATCCTGGTAAGTTGACAATCAATATTAACCATCACCAAGTCTATCCCTTGACCACCTAAGTGTATCCTTTCAGCCATAATCATTACAAGACAAACTTATGCCTCAGTTCATTTCAGTTTAGTATTTAGAAATATAAGCAAGCAAAACATGGAATGAATGATCAGGAAAATAATATCAACAGAGGAGTACATTGGAGAGACGAGAGTGAGCACCCTAGAAAGAGAGACAGAATTGAGCCCTTCTGGTCACCAGACAGAATTGGAATGGATTATATGAATTCATTTTCTGGAGATTGGGAACATTCTAGAAAACAAAGTGCAGTGGTCAATCTAGGAATGTGTCATCATTTCTTTTTCCAGGTCTGAAGTGGTGTCATTTTTAGCATCTCTCTAAGCATGCTTTGAAAATTACTTTCCTCCAACCTGTCTTCCTTATTAAGGCTAAGGTCCTGGTGATATGCAATGCCTTCCAAAATGCCTTGGAATTGATGGGTAGAACTTCCAATTAGTCTAATCACAAGTGCTAATGATTGTGATTATTTTATGCATGTAAATGTGCCAACCTCCAAAGAACCCATCTAAATACCAAGAAAATAACAAAATCATATTCCAGGTTATACTTTTTCCTTTTAAAACAAAATTATCTTTATGAGTTTGTGAGATGAATTTCACTGTCCATCAAAGAGATGAAAGAGAAAGAGGACTCTGCTGGATTTTCTAAGTGAGTCAGGGGTGGGGTGGCCTACTTCTTGCACTCCCTTGAATGAGTGATCTTTGATCACAGGCAGCTGGGCCTGGGCTGAAACAGATTTTTAGCTGCTTCACACAGAGTCAGATGTCTTTAAATGTAAAGATGTAAAACAGTCATAAATTATTTCAATGTGATGTCAAAACAGTGAGTCACAATACAGCAACTATTTAAAAATATTAACTTTCACTTTCTATTAGGAATGCAAACTCTCTGAAAGCTTTTTGTAGCAACCTGCCTTGATGAAAATGCCTAAGTAGGATGGGGTATGAAGGGTAAATTTCACTGGATGAACAACAGGTCAAATTAGGAGACATCTGGGTTGCTCTGGGACTAACTGAGTCATTTGAAGAATGAAGGATGAATCCAGAGACCTTGACTCCTTTGCACTCCTTTCCTGTTAACGGAGATCACACAGATTAGTGATCATTCCCCACATACTACAGAGATCGAGCAGAAAGAAGAAGGCCCTAGATCTTTCCAGAAGGAAGTAGCTGATGTAGCATCGGGGGCCATTATGTTAGAACAGCCAATGTCTAAAGAAGAACAGAAGTTGAAACAGAAGAAAGTGAAAAATAAAGATAATAAAATATATGGAAGACTATAAAAGCAGGCTAAAGAAACCACAATTCAATGATTAGAATTCTTTATGAGGAACATGGCAATGGGGAATCAATGTGTGCACCCAGCTTAGAAAATTCAATAGTCAATGGATAGTGCAGTCACAAGTGAGTTCCCTAAACAGTGACAAAGCCATGTGGAAATAAAAACAATTGGAGTCATTAGCTGATGCTAATGAAAACAGGGGACAGACACAATACAGACATGTCACTCAGCCTCGTCACACCATTGCTATCCTAGTCAACACATGATTATCATAGTGATGGTGATGGTGGCCAATCTTCCTAATGATTCTCTTAGCCCTGACCTGTCACATCCAACATGTCACCTAATTATCAGCTAAAAGTCACTTTACGTTGCCCCTAAACATAAAGTTTAAAGTAGATGGAGAAATAAGAGTCTTTGCTTCCCTCATAGATGTGTGTGGCTGCCTTACACAGGTATAAAGAGTCAAGTATTCCACACAGCAGTTGGGCAACTGTTCTTATATATTTTCAAAAATAACACACAGAGAAAGAAAACACACACACACACACACACACACACACACACACACACGCAAGCATGCATGCATGCACACCCAAATGTGTGTGCCAAAGTAAAACACCTAACGTGGCAATATATATATATATATATATATATATATATATATATATATATATATATAGTATTCAGTGCTGCTCAGTCTCAGCTCATGTACAAAGAAAAAGCTTCCCATTCCATCATTCCATCTCATAATACAGTCACCTCACTGAGTACCAGCCCTGCCACAGGTGGATCTGTATTCCCTCTCTCCTCCCTCTCTATGCTCCTCTCCACACACCCTTGCTTCTCTTTTCTTCCTTTCCCTTTCTCCTTCCTACCTTCCTGTTCTTCCTCTCTTTCCCTTTTCAGGATAGACAGATTTTGCAGCTAACCTTTCAGGAGTCCCCTGCCGTGCTCAGCATCACCTGCAGCTCCATAGTCTCTCCCTTTTGAGCTTTGCATCTCAGAGAAAACCCCTAGCCTGTCAGGCAGGCTCCAGCTGTTCAGCTTTAGGTATGGACAAAACATCAACATGAAGTTTAACAAATCTTCAAGAGTGTGTTTATTTTTGTTGCATTCACAACAGTCCATGTACTGAGCTACATTTTAACTTTTCCCAAAGGATCATAGTGTCCCCAGTGGCCATTGGAGAACCATCTCCCTGCAGCTGTGTGCATTGTGTCTCACCTCAGCAGCTGTCTCCTGCACAGCAGCATGAAGAGACCAGAGTGGAGGCATGCAGTCTCTGTTCTTTAAATATCCCAGGGGCATATAAGCCAGCATCAGCTGCCAGTTGGCTCAGCTCTGTTTTCTGGCTTATGCAAAATTGTTGTTCTAGAAGAAATACAGAGATGGTCTCCTGTCTAAACTTGCATGTAAAAAACCTGGGTTTGTCACCCTACTCTGAAAGAGAAAAAAAGAACTGTACAAAAATACAAACTCATTTTTAGATCATTCAGAGTAGTGTCACAGGGCATCTTGCAATACTTGGCATTGGAGAAAGAGGGGACAGGAGGAAGGGAAGGTTAGTAGCAGAAACTTACATGCACAGTTCTCTGCAGGAAACAGGGTGGGAATGGACAGAGGTGAACTGTAAATAATGAATTGCAGCAGACTTGGTCTGAGAAAATCTAAGGCATAAACCTCCAGGCTAGCAGGAGACCTGTGCATACAAACCAACCACATCAGCCAAAAGCTATGCCAGGTTCATTGTGAATCCCAGAGCAAAATTGTCTTATGTTTCCAGTTTCCAGGGGAAAGGGAATAGCTTTTAAGCATGATGGGACATTTTGTTATTCATATCAAGTCCCTCCATTTTTACCTAACACCGAAAATAAGCAGATGTTCTAAGGAAACCCTGGAAGAGTTCCCTCCTGAACATGCATGCAAAAGTGGACTACTTAGTAAAATCTTTGCAAAATATTTCCCACCATGCATTTAGAATCTCATAGTGACTACCTGTGGTGTATTCAGGCTTGTAAAAGGCTAGTCCAGCACTCAGAAATCAATTAATACACTCCAGCCGTCAATTGTCAGACTAAAGAGCACAAGATGCATGGCCATATTAACTGATGATGGAAAGCATTTGATATATCACAATCTTTGTTCATTAAAATCTTTATAACCATTAATTACAGAAAAGAAACTTAAGTACAATCTTATTGATAAGAAACCCAAAGGATCTCTAAAACCAATATTAAATGCAAGTCAAGTTGCCTCCCTTTTATCACAGTTTTAGTCATTTTAACAAATGCAACAAGACAAGGAAAAAATAAGGTTAAGAACAAAGGAAAGAATAAAAAAGTTATTTACTGAAGGTGAGGGGGTAGTCTAGTAGAAATGATGATGAAGTGAACAACAGTAACAATAATCTTTTAGACTTAGGAAGCAACTACACACAGCAAAGTCAAGAAACAAAATGATTAAAGAACCAATGAATTTCCCCAGTGTTCATAAGGAAGAAGTGAGGTTTGAAAACCACAGAACAGTTTGTACCACTGATTTGTAAATGTACTTCTTAACTGTAAATACAAGAAAATATCTACATAGTTGGATGAGGGACACAACAATACTAAAGGAGAAAAGTAAACATGAAGACTAGAGATACTTCAAGGTTAGAGACATGGAGACTCAAGATGGACAGGGTATCAGTTCTTCTGATATGTAGATTCAAGGCTATCCCAATCAAAATCCCCAAAAGTCACTTTTAGATATCAAAAGGTAAGCTGTGAGGTTCACATGGAGAGGCATGGGACCTGTAGTCAACAGGGAACTAAAATGGAAAATCAAAATAAGAAGAGATTGGCACAAACATGGCATGAATTTGGAGGGAAGGGTCAGGGGGAACTGAAGAAGGAAGTGGGTGTTGACACTATAATATTTCACTTTATGGAACTCCAAAGAAACTTTCTAATGTAAATCTTTTTATTGAAAAATATCATAGGTGCTTTCTGCTCTGCTCTGCTCACCCCCACCACCATCTTTCTCTCTCTCTAGGCTTGGCTCCCCTCTCCCCTTTTCCCTCCTAATAAAGCTCTGAAAAAAAAAGAAAAGAAAAATATCATAGCCATCAAGAAATGGTGGTCTGGGCACTGGAATTCTCAAAGACTTTGGTGGAACAGAACACAGAGCTCTTGACATAGACCTACAAATAGTCAACATGTCTTTGACAAAGGAGCAAAGAAGAGACAATGATAAAAATATAATGATTTCAAAAGAAGTTTCCAGAAGAACTTGATACCCCTGGGCAAAAAATATACATAGATGCCATCCTTAAGCATTCATAAAATTACTCAAGGAGTGTCACATACAGAGACTGTCCAAGACAACATTAGAGTAAGTCTCTTGCAGACACTGGGTGAGGCAGGGAGATCTTATTTAACCAGAGGCACAGTTCACAGAAGGACCAAGTGAGAAGGTAGGATTTTCTAAGATTAAAAAATCTTGATCTTCAAAAGACCATGCCAAGAGATTGTGAAGTTCAGCCACATACTAGAGAAAATAATTACAAAGGACACAGCTAATAAAAGAATTCCATGTTGTCCCAACATATAAAAATTATTAAACATCAGAATTAAAACACAAATATCTAAGCAATAAATGATCTTAAAATCATAACCCATTTTTTAGTGAAGAAGATAAAAGAGATGTCATATAAATGTATAAAAACATGTTGCCATCAGGAAATACAAATTCACAGAAAAAAAAAATAAGATGCCATGACACACCTATCACAGAGAGCACATTCTGCATAGGCCAGATTGACTGGGAAACGGGTTCTGGTAACTCACATTTGCTAAACTGGATCTTGGTTGCTCATAAAACTAGGAACAGATTTACCATGAAATGCTAGTCATGACCTGCATGATCTGTGGCATTAATCCAATATAATGGGAAGGGCCTGCCCACATAGGAACCTCAGCAAATATGTTTATAGCAGTCTTCTACATAATTGTCCAAATGCTTAAGTAGCCAGGCTACCCTTTAGGAGGTTAATGAAGACAATGGTGTGTTGGTTAATGACCCCGTGAAAAGACAGGACTGGACCTCTGATACTGCAGTGGTTCATTCTGATTTACAATGTCACAGGTTCTAGAATAGCACAGGAGATAAGCTTCTGGAAGTATCTCCAAGGGAGATTCTACATTGGGACTGAAATGTGATGGCTCACCCCATGTGCTGGGAGTCGTCACTCGTCATTCCATGGGCTGGGGTCCTAGACTGAGTCAACACAGAAGCCAGCTGAGTGGCAGCATTTGTCAGTCGGCTTCTTGAGAAGCAGTTGCAATGTGACATCCTGCCTGAAGCCCCTACCACGTGGCATCTCTGCTATAATGCACTGTTCCCTTGACATGTGCTCCAGAAGAAACCTTTCCTTTTATCACTTTTTTTTTTGTCCAGATATTTTGTCACATCTGGCCAGACCAGGTAACTCTTCAAAGAAAAGTAAGTTGAACCTGCCATTAGTGACTTATTTAAAGCAAGGTTGTACAGACGGAGGTAGCATTGGTGTAGAGTCACTTTGGGGACTATGGGACTCACACTCAGGATGTTTTTACTTTTCAGTGGGGAAAACCTAGCTCCTAAAAAAAACAAACAACCACAAACTGGACCAAAAGCAGAGCTGACTGGACAGCAAAGCAAGTTATAGCAATCCAGTCCCAGTCCTTACAAACAAAAACAACCAATCAGATTGGGGGACTTTTCATTCCCATGAAAAATTTCCATTCTTAAAAAGTAGAATAAGTGCCAGGCAGTGGTGGCACATGCCTTTAATCCCAGCACTCAGGAAGCAGAGCCAGGCAGATCTCTGTGAGTTCAAGGCCAGCCTGGTCTCTAAAGCAAGTTCTAGGAAAGGCACAAAGCTATACAGAGAAACCCTGTTTCGAAAAACAAACAAATAAACAACAAAAAAATTAGAATAAGCAATTTTTTCCAAACCCAGAAGGTACGTATTTTCATATGATTTATAGAAGTTATTCTAGAAGGAAACCCTCTGGCATCCACACTCTGGCTGTGATCATGCCTCAATTTTGCAGTTTCTTCTTTCCTGTGTTTTTGAATCATCCATGTTGACAGTATATCTGCAATGTTCTAGATTCTCCACTGGGAATTGGACTATAGGCAGAGGCCACAGTAAGTACTCATCTGATGGGGGCTCAAATATAGAAAAGAAAGAAAGAAAGAGGAAGGAAAAAGGGAAAAGAAGGAAAGAGAGAGAAAATAACTCTGTGACTGAGAATGAGCAGTGGTCATACACTGTGTGACCTGCTGTGATGACAAGCACAGATGCTAGGGGCCATGAATCAAGGAGAGAGGACCTACTCTACCAAATGCAGCCAGTGCAGCTTCCTGAAGACAAGCAGTACCTGAATTGCATCCATGAGAACATCTGGAATTCTGGGCTTAGAGGAACATGAAGATTTATTTAAGAATTCACATGTTTATTCAAAACTGAACTGGAGAAGCCCAGTGAATTAAGACATCTCAATATTGCCCCTAGCAACAGGAACAAAAATAAAAGTGAGCCTCTGAGGCACCCACTGGTGCAAGCCAGGTCCCTACTCTGGGCCTTCATTTATGAGTCATATAAATGGAAACAGGAGGGGCTTTGTGTGTGGGGGCCTGTGGGTTGTTAATTTTTTCTCTATAGGCTGAGAGCCATCAACTCATGGGTCCTCTGGCAGCAGACTCAAGTTTGGACATGATCAATTAATTCAAAAATAGCCCCAATTAGGAGACTTTTTGCCAGTTAGACCACATTTTCTTTGTACGCTGTGCAAAGTCTCAAACAACAACTGGTATTGGCTAATGATATGGGGGTTGCTGCCTAAGATGCTGTCAAAGGCTCAGGTGCACCTCCAGAACCTCAGGAAATCAGCAGGTGTCAGGATTTGGGGATAGTGCTTTAGAGAGATAATTAAAGGTAATTGAGGTCACTGGTGTGTGTGTAAAGAGGGATCTCTAATCCAAAATGACTGGTGTCCTTACATTGTCAGAAGACCATATAAAGACAAAGAAGATGCAAGCCAAAGAGAGACCTCAGGAGGAACAAATCCTGTGGGCACCTATCACCAGATTCCCACATACTAAGCCATGAGGACTGTTGTTGCATCTAGCCTGGGGTATAGGTTAAGGCCATATACCCTATCTCCTTGGTGATCTGGAGCAGATTCTGGAGACTGTACTGGCAAGAATTAGACAAGTCTCTTCAGTGGCTCTGCAACCTTGGGGGAGTCCTCTGGGCCTTGGCCCCAACATCTGAGCTTTAGCCTGTACCTGCCACATGGGGCCCAGCCTTGCTTCTTTCTGACAAGGAAGCCTGATGAGTACTGGTTCCTCCTAAGAGTGCTTTTCCAAGCCCCAGCCCTGTATGGACACCAGGTGGCTTTTCAATCAATGACCTGTACCTAGAAAGTTCCCTGTACAGTTAATAAACTCAAGTAAACACACGATCAATCCATGAAGTATTCAATAAGGTTCTTTTGCATATTTTCAGCATAATAAAGCAACATTTTTTTCCTTTTCCATAGTTCAAGGCTGAGTGCAAATATGACTTTTTTTACATTTATTTATGTGTGTATTTGTTCACGGGGGGAGGGGAAGGGGCATTATCTACTATGGAGCCCACAGGACAACATGCTTGAATTATTTCTCTCCATCCACAGTGTGGGCCCCAGGGATCAAATTCATTAGATACCTTTCTTGCTGAAACATCTTGGTGCCAAATGTAAAATTTTAATAAAAACGTAAATTTTAGTATACTATTCTCATTAACTTTGAAGACTGAAGACTCTAAGAGAAGAGAAATGGAATACATCAGATATAGTCAAGACTGAATAACTTCTTATCCCTATTTCAATTATTCTACACTCAATTGTGAATGAATAACTTAAGTCTATATTTTGACTTTTCTAATAGAAGATTGTCCAAATGAAAGAGAAACAAAAACAAAAAGACTATGCCTGCCTCCATAATTCAGTTCAGAAGACACACTATGAAACAGTATGTTACCAGATGACTTTAGATGAACACAGGAATGAAACCACATCCTGACTGCCCCTGTCTTTGAGCACTGACTTTCTGGTCATTAGATTCCTCTCAGTGATGTCAGAGGCCTGCCCAATGAAAGCACTTAGCCTCACCTCCAAAGGTGGGGGGGTGCGGTGTTCTTAGGTGTAGGTTTCATTTCTGTGGGTTGCAAAATGCAGTTAAATGCCTAAGAAATGCTTCTGTCACAACTGGCTGTGACATGGGAAATGTTTAATTCATACCAAGTCCTAACTCCCTTTATTATTCATTCTAAAGAATTTTTTCAATTATTTGAACACAATGCCTATAATAATTTCACCTGCATGATCTTTAAGCATCTAAGGGCTAACATGCTATTAAAACTCAACAAATGGGATTTATATCTGTAAACAGAATGCAAAATAAACACTTTAAAATACCGAGAAAGAGGGCAGTTCAATGCTTTGAAGTCAGCCTGAAATGTACATAACAAAAACCATAATTCTAATATGATTATGTGAAACATTGAATGTTTGCTGAGTACAGAAGCTGCATGTTGTCTGTAGTTCATAGTGTTTGAAACAAACTGGGACCTTATTTGTCTTCTAAAAGCAGGTGTGACTCTTAATGTTTGATTGTCTTTCAAATAAGTGTGATAGAATTTGAGTTTCACGTTGCATTGATTGCCATTAAATTGATGGGAGAAAATCACCATGTAGCTTACTAAAAGCATTTCTAGAATATCAAAATGTTTAAAATCATACAAAAATCTTGTGAAACATTCTGAATTATTAATTTTTTGTTGCAAATATGACTTCACAAAAGACAAGAAGACAGGGATTGATGCAAATGCTGTTCATGCAGGTGGGCATCAGGGATCACAGTATCATGAACCTGATGTTTTCATTGCTTATTACCATAGACACAGCAAAGCAGCATTGATGGCCTATAGAAGCCAGGCCAGTGGACAGAGTAGCATTGAGGGTCACACCTTCAGAACAAGGGAGCCCTTCCTTTAACTCAAGAATGACTCCCAAATTTGATCTTTCTGCCTCTACATCTCAAGTGCTGGAGTTATAAGCATGTGAACTTGCAATTGATATATACACTGTCTGGGAGCAAACCCCAGACTTCATGCATACCGGGTTAAATCTCAGCATTGTTTACTCATTTTTGAAGTTATAAAAGAACCATTTTTTTTAATTTGATAGTTTTTGGTAACTTCATATGCCTAAATAGAATTGAGATAAATTGCGGAAAACTAATTTTTGTCATAGTCTAAAGATGAAGCATCTACTCTTCAAACATGAATATTCCTAAGCTCCCGGACCAAAAGATCTAATGCCAGGCACAACATGTGTCTATACTTCTCTTGGCTTACTACAATTCAGGATTCGCAATCTCCATGCCCATATTTTATCAGCTTTCATACACCAAGAATCCAGGTCCAAAAACATGTGAGTGTTTTCCACCCCATCAGGATGTTTATAATCTTAATAATGTTGTCTTTTGTAGCATCAGTTCATGGAAGCTTTGCCTCTTAGGAGTTATGGCTCCTTGATAAGTATGTCTATAAGTATTCGAGATTGGTTTATTTCATTATTTAATTCATACCCAGTGCCTGCACAACAAACCATGGAAATCAAATATCTCTCGAACAAATGATGGGTGATTGACCATAAGGTCCACTGGTTGAAATGGTAAAATAAAAATGAAAATGTAAAGTAAATTATGTATATATTCAAAAGTTGCTACTTGCATAGTGTATTGAAAGCAGTCTATGTGATATATGTGATAGAAGCTCTGGAAAAGTCATGGGTCCAAGATGGCATCGTGTTTAAAACAGAGCTGATCTAAATCTTATAGGATGAAGAAGTCCACTGGGTTTGGATCATGCAACATGGATCATGTTTAGGAGAGATATGATGGAAACCCAAAAATCCATTTACTGATTTTGAAACTGTAGCACTATCTTTTCCTAGAATGGCCAACCATGTGATTAATTCACCAAATGAAAGAGCAACCCACATGTTCTGCATCTGCAAACTCAACCAGCTGGGATAGAAAATGTCATGAAGAAGATTACATCTGTTCGGAACATGAGTTCACACTTTCCACTTAATCCTCCCTAAATAATAGAAGATATAATTATGCAGTGTTTGCATTGATATAATCTGCATGCATGGGAGGATATACCCAAAATGCAAATATTGTTTCAGAAAATAGACCTGAGCATCTATTGGGGAAGAAGACCAGCCTGAGGTCAAGGCCTGTGATATCAAGAAACAATTGTACCACAAGCCTATTTTTTCATATGTACAGATGCATGTGCATGTATATGTTTGTGCAGACCAAAGGTCAAGGTTTTGTCTCACTTAGTTAATTTTGAGGCAGCGCTTCTTCATTGGTCTGAGTCTCAAGTGCCTGTCTGTTTCCTCAATGTTGGGATTGTAAGTGCACATCAGCTGCACTTGGCTTCTGCAGTTAGATTCTGGGATCAGACTCAGCCCCTCATGCTTACTTGCATGCTGTGTGCTTTCTCCACTGAACTTTCTCCCTAGCACCTACATTTATTTATTTTTCTGTATAAAAATATTAACCTGTAACAAGCAGAATCAGAATTGAAGCCATGGGGTTATGGGGTGAGAGTCTGGGAAGTTAGAATGGACTATGTCCCAGAAGGATGAGTCAAGGCATGCAATGGGAAATTGAGCTAGGTGCAGAAGATAAGGCTTCTTAAATAGTGCTGACTTGCATAGCTATGGGGAATGGCATGCATTATTTGTATTTTATAGAGAGTGATATACCTATTGCATTTATATGGTGTTCTTAAAAATTTGCATTTATATAAGAAAATTCTACCTCAAAGGTTTAATGGATGAAAATTTCCTCCTTGTCTATACAGAAATGACAAATGATACAAACACACAAACAGGATAGAGAGATCATTTTCATTGCCTTCTCTGATAGATTCCCCCACAAAAGGACAAAAAGAAACACAGAGAAGGTAGCAGAGTAGCAAGATGACTTGGCCTAGGTAAGTCTCTCAGTTCCTATCTTGAAGAAAACTGTTCCTGTAGTGGGTATGTATCTGTACAAGTGTTGATGTGTGTGTGTGTGTGTGTGTGTGTGTGTGTGTGTGTGTGTGTGTGTGTGTGTTTTGTGTAAGTGGGTACTCATGTGGGTGACATGCACATGTGCATGGAGGTCAGAGGACAATCCCAGGTGTCATTTTCAGAGGCTAGCCACCTTCTAGTTCTGAGATAAGATCTTTTAGTGGCCTAAAGCACACCAAGTCATCCAGAGTGGCTGTTCAGCAAGCGCCAGGGACCTGCATGCCCTCATGTCCTCAGCACATACCACTATTCCTTGCTCTTGTACACATTCTCTAAGGATCAAATTCAGCTCCTAAAGTTTGCAAGACAAGCTCCTTACAGGCTGAACCTTCTCCCTAGCCTGTCCATGTAATTTTGATAGAGTTCCTAAGAATGGAAGGTATTGATTGGAAAAAGGTAATCGGAGATCCTTGACAATTAAGGGAAAGCAAGTATATGTGACTAACCTACTGAGTGCTCGTCCTAGCTAAAGCAAGAACACAACAACAGACCTCTGCTGAGGAAACACTGGGAGGGTAGAGTGCCAGGAAAGACACAGCCTAGTAGGACTCACACATCTCAGGCAATAAGTGAAGATCTCAGATAGTCCATACCTTGCTCTCCTAGTTTTCAGTAAACATAGCTACCAGGTCAAATTAACTAAAAACAATTAAGACAGGGTATCACTCTGTGAGCCACACTGACTTCCAACTCGTGATCCTCCTGTTTCTGCTTCCAGAATACTGAGGTTACAGGTATGCACTATTGTGTTCTGTACACTTGGAAAACTACAAGAGGCAGGTATCAGAAAGGCAAAAAATGGTTCCTTGTAGGTCAGAAGAGCAAGGAAACTACAAGACAGAGCGGTGTGACCTAAAGCAGGGTAATAAAAAACATACAAATAATCCCTACGATATAATGAATTATCAAAGTTCATATAATGATTCTGTAACAATAACTGCCAAAGATCCTCTCTACTAAGAAATAACATGGCATAAACACTCCAACCACAGGGTTGAAACTTTTCTCTGTTGCCCAGCTGTCTACTTGCTAGGCCACCCCAGTTATCTCCTAAATTGACTAAACCAAGCTAACTTCCCAGGTACCCACAACTCCCTGTAGAGGACAGGGTGGTCCTTGGTTGTGGGATACCTTTGAGATAAGGAAAAAGCAGATGAGTGATTCATGGGATGATGTACAAGCTGCTCTAGTTCATAGTCGCCTATTCGAGGACTTTATAAAGCAAAGAACCAGTCTTGCTGTCCCTGCTTGACTCAAGAGAAATCTGGAGTGGAGTAGTAATGAACTTACCATGTCCTATAGGTGCCATCGCTGGCTTTCATACAAAATATCCAGTTTCCATGGATGCCATAGAGCCTCAAAATGCACAGATGCAGGAACTGCAGGTTTTCCCTGCATGGCAGCAGTCAATGTTGTTTTAGGTTAATCATATTTTCATGATTGCTTTTTGATAATAATGATCTGATCTTTTTCCTAATTCAAAATATGTACAAATGCCTCCCATGTTTAGAATCTTATCTGAGTATGGAGATAAAGTTATAATCAATGCTAGGACTATGGAATACCTGGTTTTATCTTAAATGTTATGTTTGGTGAGAATACTGAGAAGATACTGATATGGATGCACAACGATCTGCTCTTGCAGCTTCAGAGTGAGTCCTGTAGATTTCTTGTAGGGGTTTTCCTGCCCTTGTGTTATTTATACTTGTCTCCAAGATGTAAAACAAATACTCCAGTACTACTGTTATTTATCATCACAAGAGAAATATTGGGTGATATCTGACCGTTTTCACTCACAGAGGGGGTAGAAAGAGAGAGACAGAGACAGAGAGAAAGAGAGAGAGAGAATACTACCCTCTAATCACCAGCCGTAGGAGAATGGTTTGACAGTAGAAATGAGCAAGTGTGCTGGTTCACATTTTGTTAACTCGACATGAGTTAGAGTCATATAGGAAGAGGGAACTTCACTTGAGAAAATGTTTCCATCAGATTGGCCTGTAGGCAAGTCTATGGTAGAACTTTCTTTCTTGATTGATTGATGCAATAGGGTGCAACCCACTGTGGGTAGGTTCTGAGGTATATAAGAAATTAGGATGAACAAGGTGCAAGGAGTAAGCCAATAAGTAGCATTTGTCCATAATCTGTGCTTCAGTTCCTGCTTCTATGTTTCTGCCTTGGGCTCCTGCCTTCATATTTCTTCATGATTGGCTATAAGCTATAATCCAAGTAAGCTCTTTTTTCCTGAAGTTGCTTTTGGTAATGGAATTTTATCCCAGCAATAGAGAGCAAAATAA
The DNA here is from genome assembly GCF_903995425.1 of Onychomys torridus. Taxonomy (NCBI): domain Eukaryota; kingdom Metazoa; phylum Chordata; class Mammalia; order Rodentia; family Cricetidae; genus Onychomys; species Onychomys torridus. The sequence goes on from NC_050459.1 coordinate 14,089,935, forward strand.
GATGGCTGGTGTAAGATTAAGCTGCAGCCTAAGTGTTGGAGGCAACCCATAACACAAGTCTCTCAAAATCTTTCTTAGACAATAAACAAGTAATTTCACATTTCCTTACATATAGAGTTCATACAGGAATAAATAAAATAATCTGTACTAATATTACTTCAATATGTAGAGGAAAATGCCATCAACAAGCCACATGACCATTAAGATTTCACTCTGCACAGTCTTGACTGTACACTGTTTCTCTGCCTCTCACATTCCCTTCTGTAGTCTTTAAGATACAGACAACTTTGAGGCCCCTTGAGAATGTTAACTGTGATGTTCTGTTTAGTTCACATCTCCTTGGATTTCCTGACTCCTTAGTCTGCACTTAAGGATCTTGAGTTCTAAACGTAACTTCTGATGAGGGGACGCCTTCACAAATTCTATTAATAATGAATGAAAAACTGTATTCTAGAATATTCCAGGGAAAAATCAATACAAAAATTTTAATTGAAGGGAAATTTATTAAGAACCCTTTTTGAGGAGCTATTGGAATCTGGTGGCTTCTGGGAGAGAGAGAATCGGTGTTCTTCAGAGATGCAGTGCTTGAGAGACTACCTGTGCTGTGGTAGGTGGTACCATAAAGTGCACATCCAGGCAACACTAAAGAGAACACTAAGCTTTTTAAAATGAGAGAGAACATATGGATATGGAAGGAATTGGAAGGGAATAAATTGGTGTAAATTGGATCCAAATACAAATGTATGGGTGCTAAATATAATATTTGATTAAAAAAAAACTCTGAAGAATGAAAATATTGTATATCTAATTTTTTACTGTGATAATAACAAATTAATATCAAGTTGATTATTACACAAATTCTAAAATAAACAATTATTTATGCTCACAAAAGAAAATTGAATCTACCCTTGTCAACATTTTACTATGCAAAGAAATCAGAGAATCTTATTATGGAAAAATCTTAAATTTAAATAATAAATGTTTGTGGGAATTCAAAGATTAAAGAAAAATGAAGACAGCATTAAAATGAATGAAGCCATTCGGCAGATGCACCAGTTGACTTTTTGCTACAACCAGTATTATCCTACACTGTCAAGAATGGATGAGAGAAGATTCATTCTGCTCTTTCCAAAACTCAGCAGAAAACATACATGAGCCTCTACCAATGACCTGTCTCAAGGACAATGATGCCTCTCCCCGAGAGAGAGTAGAAGACATGATCTCAGCAGCTCCACTCTTGAAGCCACACAATGGCATGGGTGACATCAGCATTAGGACCCTCTGATCTCCCCATCACTTCTCAGCACACTGGGTATTATTTCCAGTGTCATATAAATTGCCCATCCTAGCCTGTGTCAACAAAAAACAAGCTAATCTCATGAAACCATGGAGATGTGATCCTCAACTTTAAAATTCCTCCAAACTAAATTAATATGGATCATCTCCCTGCTAATTTGTTCAAAAATAGCCAGGAAAGACTGGTGAGTCAGAAGGTGAGCTACATTTTATTGCATTCTATAGTATTAATGTCAAAAATAGATTCTATTCTTTGGATGTTACCGTGGATTCAAAGTGCTCACTGTGTCACAGTATGCACTGCCACACTGTCAGAAATGAGAGCATCTCAGGAGACTTTGACAGCTGTTTTTGTTATCTCAAATTGAAAATTCAATGTCTTCTGTGCAAGAGACCAATTAAGCTACAAGCCAAATCCATCACCCCTCCCACAAAATGGCCCCAGGTCAATGTGCAACATTTTCAATCTATTCCCCAAATAACTCTCTGAGGAAAAAGTAACAGAATTTTAAATCTCCAAAGAAGAGGGAATGGTGAATTGGGAAAGGAGGGTGAGGAAGAAGATGGAGGAAGCTTAAGAAAAGGTCTCTTGGGTGAAATGATCTCCCAGATGGGAGAAAGAAGACACAAGAAAGAGTGATATGCACCTTGATTTGTAGTTAGCTGTGTGACAAGTGATCATTGCAAGGGTTTCTCTATCCAGAAGGAGAAGGCCTCTAGCTCAAATGTCCCTTGATATTGACAGAGATGTCAGCAGCCATTGTTTCTACTAGCAGTAACAGTACTTTGCATATGTTTTGTTCATTCATTCACCCATGAGCTAAGGCACAGTAAAGCAATGAAGTGTGCCACTGGTCTGTTGTGAGGACTACTTAGCCACATTGTTGTTAGTACCTTAGCTCCTCTTTGCTGTACAAGAATGCCTCATTTAAAAGAAAAAACCAAAAGGCAAACATTAAAACAGGTTTTATAGTCTTCTGAGATCAAGGGCATAGATAATGGAAATGTTTCAAGCAAGGGCTGAGGAAGAGACAACCCCATCATTACATTGACAAGAGGTGACTAAAAAGGGCAAAGGTGACTGTCCACCCAGAGAAACAAAACTACATGAAAGCCACTGGGTCCAATGTTCCTTCTGACTTCCCAATATAAGACAAACTGTACTGTTCAGACCAGGCTGTAGATCCCAGGTGGAGACTGTTGTGGTTCTGGCAGTAGCCGTCAGCATCTGTAGGCAGATGAGACTGTTTGCTTCACAGAAGGTGGAGTAGCCAAGGAATACATCTTTCTTTCTAGGCTATTCCTTGTCTTGGAGACACATTTTATCAGTAGATAGTTATTGAAAAATTTTGTCTACAGCTCCACAATCCACATAAAAAGACAGCTGCAACAGTGTGCACCTATAACCTAAGTCCCAGAAAGATGCAGGCAGGAGGATCCCACTGGCTTATAAGTCAACTCTTCTGGTAGAATTAGTGAACTACAATGTGGCAATGTATTGTATCCCCCAATATATTGTGTACCCTAATGAAGCTTATCTGAGGATCAGAGGAAAAAGCCAGTCACTATGTTAAACATACAAGTCAGGCAATGGTAGCACCTGCCTTTAATCCTATCACTTGAGAGGCAGAGAGCGATTTGGATCTCTGTGAGTTCAAGGCCACACTAGGAACAAAGCCAGGTGTGGTGGCACACACCTTTAGTCCCAGCACTTGAGATCTCATGTCTTTGCTTGGGAAGGACACAGGCCTTTAATCCCAGGAAGTGATCAGCAGTAGAAAGGTGTGTAAGGCATGAGGACCAGGAACTAGAGGTATTGAGCAGCAGTTCCACTGAGGTCCTCAGGGGTGAAGACTCAGAGGCTTTCAGTCTGAGGATTCATGGAAACAGGACTGACTGAGGAGTTGTTGAGGTGAGGTTTGCTGTGTCTTATTCTGCTTCTCTGATATTTCAGCATTTACTCCAATATTTGAATCTGGGTGTTTTTTTTATTAATAAGACTGTTTAGAAATTTGTGTTACACTACAGGCTCAATGAGAGACCCTGCCTCAAAAAGTATGGTGAGTAATAATTGTGGAAGACTCATGATACTGACTTTTAACCTCTACATACATACATAAGGATCATGGGTACCAACACACACACACACACACACACACACAGAGAGAGAGAGAGAGAGAGAGAGAGAGAGAGAGACAGAGAGAGAGAGAAAGAGAGACACAGAGAGAGAGAGGGGGGGGAGGGAGAGAGGGAGAGAGAGAAAGAAAGAAAGAAAGAAAGAAAGAAAGAAAGAAAGAAAGAAAGAAAGAAAGAAAGAAAACAGAACAATTAAACAAATAAAATGAGCAGAAGGACACATGTTCAGAGGAAATGGACATTTGTAGGTTTGAGTGTCCTTTGTTACTCAAAATACTTATTGATATGCTGATAATGTTCCACTGTTCATAGGGAACATATTTTTAAAAGGCCTCCTTTGTAGCAATTGTGATACAGCTTAGAAGATATTTATAATTTAATATAGAAACACTTTTGCAAACTAATTGGATAGAAATGTTTTTAAGTTTACAAAATACAATTTTTTGCTTTGTAAAAATTTATTTATTTATTTTACACCCTGGTTGCAGTTTCATCCACTCTCCTCTCCTCCCCATACTGCCTTGTTCCTAGCCCCAATCAACTCCTCCTCCATTTTTGTTTGGGAAAGGGAAGGTCCTTATGACTAAGCACCTCCCCATGTATTAAGGCTGGGCAAGACAACCCAGCATGAGGAGTAGGGTCCCAAAAGCTAGTAAAATAGTCAGTTATAGCCCCTGTTCCTACTGTTAGGAGTCCCACAATAGGACCAAGTGACAAAACTGTAACATACATGCAGAGTACCTAGGTCAGTCCCATGCAAGCTCCCTGGTTATTGATTCAATCTTTTTATTTTTATCATGAAGATTGCACTGTATATTTTTTTTCCTTCAGGGACTGGTTTATTTCACCTAATACAATATCTTTTTTAAAAATTATATTTGTGTTTTAATTTTACACATCAGCCATGGGTTCCCCTGTCCTCCCCACTCCCGCCCCCACCCCCACCTTCCCCCCATCTCCTCCCCTCCATTCCCATCTCCTCCAGGGCCAAGGATCCCCTGGGGATTCATTTAAACCTGATGGATTCAGTACAGGCAGGTCCAGTCCCCTCTTTCCAGGCTGAGCAAAGTATCCCTGTGTAAGCCCAAGGTTCCAAACAGACAGCTCATGCACTAAGGACAGGTCCTGGTCCCACAGCCTGGATGCCTCCCAAACAATTCAAGCTATTCAATTGGTCCAGAAAGAGGAGGGACTGTAAGAGCATGAATTGTTGAGACCAAGATTGGAGAGGCACAGGGACAAATAGCCAAATGAATGGAAGCACATGAATTATGAACCAAAAGCTGTGGAGCACCCAGCTGGATCAGGTCCTCTGGATAAGTGAGACAATTGAATAACACTCTATATTTTATATAAACTAAAATATATTTACTTGTATATTCCCAATGGCAAATGCTGCATATGTAAAATAAGTCACAAAACAAATGCTTGACTTACTCATTTGTGTGTGTGTGTGTGTGTGTGTGTGTGTGTGTGTGTGTGTGTGTGTGTGTGTGAAAGTGTACAGGTACATATATGTGTGTGCATGTGAGATTAGAGGACAAGTTCAATTGCCATTCTCAGGAATGCCATCCCTGTCCTTTGAAATAGGATCTCTCATTGGCCTAGAACTCAGATATAGGTTAGACTGGACTAGCGAGCTGGCTCCAGGTGCCATCTTGTCTCTGCCTCCCTCACCCTAGGATTGAAAGCATGTCTCACTCTGCTTGGTGTTTTTACACGGGTTCTAGGGATGGAACTCAGGTCTGTACCTTTGTATGGTAAGAACTTTATTTCCTGGGTCTTGATTCACACATTCATGAATAAGGCTGTATCAAGAAACAAAATGCTAGAGAATGTTTGTGTATAGTTGGGAAAAGCACTGGGCAGCAGCATTTGCTGGTACCCATCACAGGCATTTCACCAACTCAATATCATGTGTGGTCATAAAAATAAATATTTCCTAGTTTAATCAAACATAATATAGAAATAACAGAAAACAAAAAGTAAGGTTATGTACCTATGTATGCTTCCATTTTCACATATGATAATTGATAATTTTCTTAGGAAGTGCTTGGTTTACCTTCTTCTTGTTCTTTCTCAATTTTTTTTTAATCTTAAAGAACAATTTTCATAGACACATTTTCCCAGGGAGACATGGGATAAATTGACCTGATCACAGCAATGGCTGATTAACCAAAACTTAGCTGAGTTTACTTGATGCCACTTTTTGAAGACAGATCATGAGCCTGATGCAAATGGCTTCCCTGTATAGTCTTTTCAAAGCTGCAGAGGAGAGATTCTGCACATTTATCTTTGTGTCTGCATCCAAGCCAGAGGCTTTCAGTCTCTAACTTGCTTCCACTTAAGATCTTTTCAAGATAAGCAGCTATCTCATGACTCAAGCACAACTGTGATCTCATAAGTCTTTCTAGAGGTTTCCCAGATCTGACTGGATTGCTCTGTCTTCCTAAATCATATTACCACATCAAGCATGAGCACTTGCTTTCTTCCTTAGAAAACTATCATCAGAAATGAGCCATATCACTCTTACACTGTTGCATTAATGCCCTCTCTCACCTCCAGTTCTTTTATTCCAAGCAGTGAAATCTGACCAGAACATTTAATAATGTGAGGCACTGATTTGTGACTTGGCTTGTTTCAGGCTATGCAGCAGGGGTTAGCTCCCTCTTGGCTGATCCTGTTAGCACAGTTGGTGAGGTGTCAGAGTCAAGGCATGAAGAATGGATAGGGCTTTTCCAAATGCAGGCTATCAGGGACAGCAGGTGTTTGTACAGATAACCAGACCTTTCTACAGCAATTTGTCTTTACCTGGAGCAGTTGGTAGGTTCCCCCACTCCAGCAACAGGATCTAGGACTGTAGAAGCAAAGTAAATGGCAGAATGTGGAAACTGCACACAGACACAGGAAAGCATATTCCCAGGAGTGTTGAAAATAAAACCTATCCTGAGAATGACCCTGGGCCTGGGCACATCAAAGTCAAAGCTATTCTCTTCGCTGGTATGTCCTGAGCAGTCTCACAAGGAGGTTGAGATATTAAATTATTACAACTTAATTTTGACATTTATAGATCATATAATTCCTTAGTTTTGTAATAGTTGATCATGTAACTTGCAAAATGTGCCTACTTGGCTTGCCAGGATGTTGAGACTCATCTGTGTCAGGCTGAATACAGTGGCAATCTCTCTTGCTCTCACTTAAGGTGTCATGGTGCTTTGAATAATCCAACTACTAGAAGAGAGCTCTTTCCAATTCATCTGGTAGCATATGGTTCTAATTGTTTCACAGTCTGTATCCTAATTCTGACTTTCTGTCCTTTATTAAAATTTAATTTTATTGGAACATGTGAATTACTGAAAATCTTCTGTGATGACATTTCTAGACATATCTCAGGTATTTTCATCATATTCATCCTCTATGAGCCTTTTCATGCATTGTCTTTCTTTGACTCCCATTTCCTTCTAGAATCTCAATTTTAAGTTTTCCTCTTGGTTTTCTGTCTTTTCTCTCCATCCCCAAACTTTATATAAAAGAAAAAATATCAAATGTTGTATCTTCAGGTACGGTTTGTTTAATTTAGCAGTATAATGTCCACTTACATCTATTTCCATCAACTCCATTTTTCTTTATAGTTAACTAACACTTTCTTGTATGTATGTATGTCTTCTGAATCCATTTACCTGTTGGTAGGCATAGTACCTACATTCGTGGTCTTGACTTCTGTGGATACCACAAAAACCATAAGTACAGGCCTCTCTGTGGTAAATTAACTTAGATACTCTGGATATACCCAGAGTGCTTTAGCAAGACCACATGGTGATGTTATGCTTATATCTCTGAGGAACTTCCTACTGATCACCATGGTTCAGTGGAAGATTAGAAATAAGCTATCTGAGTATAAGACCCAACAAGTATACCATTTGACTCTCAACCCAGTTACCAAATACAAAACAAGTGCAAAACAGAAAGATTATTTAAGAAGGAATGTTGTGAATGCACACATGGAAAGCAAAAAATCCCAATCACTATCTCTCACAGAATACTAAAATCTACTGGCTTTTGTCCTTCTGAGGGCTATCTTTAAAGTGGCACAATTACCCAATGTCCTGATGTTGACCTGTGTCCTTTGGCTCATGGGTCAAATTTCTAGTTTGACATTCTTTAACAATGAGAACAAGTCCCTCTAACCCCAAACTTTCTGTAGAAACAATGTGGGCCACAGTTGAAAGCTATTAGATAACAAATAACAAAGCAGGTCTAGGAAGCAGAAGCAAGAAATACTGAAAAAAAAAAAAAAAAAACAACTGACAGAACAGCTAGGTCTCTTATTCAGGGTCCTTATGACAGATGATGATGATGATGATGATGATGATGGGGTGGTGGTGGTGATGATGATGATGATGATGATGATTATGGTGATGATGTGGGGGTGATGATAATGATGATGAGGATGATGTGGATGATGAGGATGACGATGATGATAGAAGAGGGAAAGTCAAAAGAAGAAGGAGAGAAAGAAGGAAGAGCTAGTGAAGGAGGAAGAGCTATGCTAGGCTTCTCTGTGGGCTTTATCACCCAGAATCCAATAAACACATACCCGCTGAGCCTCTTTATTTTTCAAAAACCTGTACAATCACCCTTCCTTACTTCACTGTGCTAAGACTGAAGCTAAACCAAGTTTAATAATGAACTCACACAGATAATCAGAGCAGAATCTTCACAAAGCCCCATAATTTCTTCGGCCACTCTCTACAAGATTGTGTTCATAGTATGATACTCTACCTTCTTGTGCTACCTGAGACTGTCTGAGGGGCATTTAGCATGTCATCACAGGGGAAATGGGCAGGCATTACTGCTCCCTGCCAGTGGGAAATTCTCCAATGGATGTGTGCCCAAATCTACCACCCTTAGCTCTGGTGCTATTGCCTTTGAAGTGCTGTTTTTAGCCATGATGATAGATGGCATCCTCATGGGCTGTATGACAATCCATTAATTAAGATCATAAGAGCAACTAAAGTGGATGTGTTGTGGAATTTATTCAGGTTACAAGCTGAAAGAATCAAAATAATGTTTGTCTCGTGTTCTAGGAAAAGCTTTAGAGGGAGAAGATTTGGGCTTTAATGTCATTTCCAGAAATGGCATTGAATGAATACTTGAGTTACCTGCACAGTCCAGATGGGCTTCATCATGCTGCCCACATGATAAGCACAGTATTACCTACACCACATACCTTGAGAAGGTGGAATAAGAGTACCCAAAGGAGATGCCAGGACACAATACAGACCATGATCTCAAAGTAAACATGGGATAGTTTTTCTTCGTATACTTAGACCTAAGGTAGCTGGCATGTCTTCTCAACCTATAGTTTGTTTTATTTTATTTTACTTTTGTGGTACTGTGATCAAATACAGAATTTCGCTGCAGGTAGTCCAATGACTTATGTGCCTCATAAACCCAACCCTCCCTGTGTGTGTATGTTATCTATTGCTCTGTTTCAGTGTATCTCTGTCTCTGTCTTCATCTCTGTCTTCTTCCTCTCCCTCTTCTCTCTCTCTCTCTCTCTCTCTCTCTCTCTCTCTCTCTCTCTCTCTCTCTCTCTCTCTAAGCTAGAAGTAAACTTCAGGTTTCATCTTTAGAGGGCTCAACTTCTTTTAGAGACAAAAAAAACTTAAATTCTCCTCCTTTGTCTTACAACCCTCATCTCATGTTTGCACGATATAGCCAAGCATCTGTTGTGAAGAAAACTTTCTTATTCTTGGGTGTTTTTGACATTTTAACCATACAATTAAGCAATCTGAGGGAAGGATGCAGAGGCAGAGGAGAATTTGCTACAGGATGCCACAATGCACTGCAGACCCTAAGCTAAACAACATCTAATCATCTGCAAGTTATGTAGGTAAGTAAAAGACAATGGGACAGCAATATAGACTATTTGGGTATTAGAATACAAGTGGATTTTCTTGTACTCAACATTTGTTCAAAACAACATATACTTAAAAACTACCTACATCTTTATCTATCTATCTATGTGTGTGTGTATACATAAATGTGTGTGTTTGTATATGTGTATATATGTATATAAAAACACATACACTTGGAATACTGGTCATTTTGAATGCCTGAAATATACAGATGATTATTGATGAAATTATTAAGGGCACTCCACATAGTTAAAAGGGAGGTTTATTTTGTGGGATAACTTACAAATGAAGGGATAGGTAACAGGATCTGGGAAAGGTGTAGCACAGTCCGGTGGTGTTCTCTGGAGAACTCTGCTCAGTCTACCTCCAGCGTCCAGGGTCCAGGAACCAAGAGAGCCGGTATATCCAGATCTTGGATCTTCAGTGTCCACTCTCGGGCCTGCCTTGTAGGTGTGAAGCCTCAGTGGGGGTTGGAACTTCCAGATCAAAGCTGGAATGGCTACCCACTACAGATGATCTTCAACTTTATAGACATTTTAATTAAAGTCATACATAATCACAATTTTCTAAGACAATAATCAAAAGGCATGAGTTGTGATGGATATATGTGTTTATATGCACATATACGTATATGTGAAATAAGAAGTCCCAAATTCAAAATACTTCATTTTAAAAGCCCTTGAGTCCCCATATAAAAGCACAATAGGAAGTTCTGCCCCAAACCTGTGTGATGGCAGCAAACTGCAGAGTTAAGCAACTAGGGGCAGTCTATGAAGCTTATTCAGGCACCACATCCAATCCTTCCAGCTCTTCACTTTCAATACATTCATCTCTGTCATACACCCCAGCTTTACCCTGTCTGTTGTTTGTTTTTGCTCTTTTACTATTTGGTCTTTGGGGGACTGCCACTCAGCTCCCAAATTTATCACACATGAATGCTTACTCTTACTTATAAATGCCCAGCTTCTGCTTGGCTTATTTATAGCCAGCTCTTCTAACTTAAATGATCCCATCTACCTTTTGCCTCTGGGATTTTTCCTTTTCTTATGTCAGTATATCTTACTTTCACTCTTACTGTGTGGCTGGGTGGCTGGCACCTAGCATCCTCCTCCTTCTCTGGTTCTTTCTTCTTTGTTTCTCTCTCAGATTTCTCCTTCTATTTATTCCCTCTGCCTGCAAGCCCTTCCTATCTTTTCTCCTGCTTTGCTATTGGTCATTCAGCTCTTTATTAGACCATCAGGTGTTTTACACAGGTAAAGTTAGTAACACAGCTTTACAGAGTTAAACAAATGCAACATAAAAGAATGCAATAAATCTTTGCATCAATAAACAAATACTCCACAGCATAAACAAATGTAATGTATCTTAAAATATTCTGCTTTCTTTCTCATTTATTTAGATTTATGTATGAATGTTTTCCCTGCTTGTATGTATGCGTACCATATAGGTGCTTAGTGCCTGTGGAGGACAAAAGAAGGTATGGAGTCCCTGGAACTGGAGTTATGGATAATTGTGCCACTCCGTAGTTCTGTGTCCTGAACTTGGATCCTTTGCAAGGGCAGCTGATGTTCTCCCTGTCTTTAAAGACCCCCAATGGTGGAGACTGACCATGACTTGCACCTTTGGTCTAGCTTGTCATTGTGCATATTTTCACAATAAGGGTCTGCTTTGATTAGGTGGTTTGTAGTTGAAACTTGTTCGTTTTTACACATCAGTTTTTATTTTATTCCTGAACATTTACAACATAGATTTTATTCTTAGCAGGACTACAAAATCCAAAGCATTTCTTTCCATATGGGCCAATTTTGAAATTTACATAACACTAGAATTTATGTAAGATTAAAGAAATCCTTACAACATCATTAAAATGTCAAGTATCTACATTTTATTTTATAAGTTTTATGACATACAATTACTATATACTTATTCATTGAAAAAGCAAGCTGTCCTGCTTGGATATTTGTGTTTATATGGTAAAGCAATCATAATGGAAGAAAGAAAATTTACCAAGTTGCCAAATTTACTGTTTTTCAACTCACACAAAGGAGAAGCAAATAGTTATTGCACTTAAAATCAGAGAAATTAAAAATAAAGCATTATCTCTTTCCTACTGTTGACATTTATACTAAGAGTTGAGAAATTTGGACATTCACATTGTGCATATAATTATTTTATACTGAAAATACACAGATAGAGGTCTCAGAATAACAGTGCCAATATTGTCAACATTGTTTTAAAAACAAATGAACATAGCTCTAGTTGTTTTATAGGGCTGTTGATAAATTGTTCAAAAATACAATTATGATGTTTAAAATCGATTTGCAAAATCTGTACAAGATCAAGGCAGCCCAAGACCCAGCTGGGGTTGGGGAGGTGGAGGGACTCACAATGTCCCACTCCTAAGAGAGGAGCTCTTCGTAATAATGGTTGCTGGAGAGGGAGAGGCAGTTTTCTTTGGGTATGACATCTCTGGATGGCTGTGTATGATTCAGTAGATGGCCCTACACCCAAGCCCATTCCAGCAGAACTAGGTTGATAGAGAGAGAGAGACAGAGACAGAGACAGAGACAGAAACAAAGAGACAGACATAGAGACAGACAAAGACAGATAGAGTGAGAGAGCGCATGTGAAGTTGGGGGAGAAAATCAAACGGAAGGGAAAAGAATTGGAGGGAAAGAAATGTGGTGTAAATGAGATCCAAACACATCATACTGAAGTATGACATCCTCAAACAATAAACAACCCACTATTTAAAAGATTCTTTGGCTCAAATGACAACTCTGTATCATCATTTACACAAAACTCTATGTTACAGCCACGACGTGCTGTTGTGAAAGGAATCCTGCTTCTACCTCCTCCTTCCTCCCATTCTCTGTATGTGATAATAAAGGAATGTGTGTATATATATATATATATATATATATATATATATATATATATATATATATATATCCATACTTTAGTATTTTCATCCCATATGCCATTTCTGAGTCCTCTTTTTTCACTTAATAAATCTTGAATGTTGTACAACATATCTATTATCCAAGCTGCCTGCTGCTCTGCTATAGCCTTACTGTAGTTTATTATCTCTATGGGTAGATTCTTAGAATCTGTCTATATCTCTTGGTGACTTACATCTGTAATCTCAACACTCAGAAGTCTGAGACAGGAGGAGTTCTGTGAATTTGAGGCTCTTCTGGGCTATATAATGAGTCATAGGCCAGCTAGGGCTGTAGTGTGAGAGCCTATCTTAGTATCTACACACCCCTAATGCAAGAAAAAAGAGACATCTTGGTAGTAACAAGTTTTCTTAAGTTTCATAAAAGGCATGCATGTCTCCTTCACTTTCTGGGGTATATTTTAGGATGGATTTCCAGAACCTCATGTGCTGTTTAGATCACAATGGTTGGGTAATATTACTAGATGGTGCCTAGTTCCTTCTCACGGTGGTAATAATGTTTTGTGACTGAACAGCAATATGTGAGGTTTAAGGATGTCTTGATGGCAGCAACAAAGTAAGTTGTGTATTTCTGCATTTTGCCAATTGAATATATGAGAAACAGAATGTCATAATTCTATTTTTTCATGTCTAATAAAATGCCACACAAATACTGATTCATTTTTATTTATTTTAAACACCAGGAAATATTACTTATGATATGCAAGGTAATCAGAATGCAATTGTGACTTATTTTCTAATGCATAAACACAAGTGTGAGTTTAATGAACAGTAGGGCCTTTTGTACTTTTACAAAATATATCCTGTTATTTCTCTATTACCATGGAAGGGCAAATGTAATTTGTTACCATATGTTTGAGAAATTGTTTACCACAAATGAAGCTGGTATTTTTGTAAATTAGGGCCTTTCATCTGGTACCTTATTTCTGGCTCTGTGTGGGCCATGACTGATGACACTGAGCACATCTTTCAAAGGGAGACTGTTACATGAATAAAGCTTAGGATGACAAAGGAGGACACATGGTGTATCTGCTTGGTGACTGTTGTCACTAGTCACAGTGTCATTTACAGTGGGTGTTTGCCTTTTCCAGAATTTAGATATGTGATCATCGAACAGTTTTAGCTTATCCTGAATGAGGATATCTTTCCAGTTCTGCTGAAAGTTTTCTTCCCCTGGATTCTCATGCCCCTTCTATGATACCTCCTGTAGGAAATTCAAATAGGTGAGCATTTGCTCCCCTCCCCATTCCCACTTTATGCAAAGAGTGTTCATGTAACAGCTCTGAGACAACAGAATCTGAGACAACAGAATCTGTCTACCAGGCTAGAATGGGTGGGCCAGGGCCAGGCTAATTCAGGGCTGTGGTTTACTCAATAGAACTGTATATGAATTTTACAGTGTGCTTGATCCACACAGGAACTCACAAATCCTCATGCTCTTATTGACTATTCTATGTCTGAATAAAGTCTTAAATTCACTGGCTTGTCCTGATTTTTGAATTTGCTGTAACAGTGCCCTCATGAGCTCAGCACCATGGTTCTTTATTGTCAATTGCTTATTTCCAGAAAATTCTATAAATGTTTTTTTTTCTGTATACACACAGTCTTCTCTTTTAATGTATGTATGCATGTGTGTGTGTGTATGTGTGTGTGTTATCTATACATGTATGTGTATGTTATTGTACATATCCCTTTGAATGTGGACATATGTGTGCTACATGTGGAGATTCGAAGAAAAAAACCTAGAGAGTCAGTCCCACCTTCCACCTTGATTGAGGTCAGGTCTGTTGTTATTTGCCTCTGCAAACCCCAGGCTAGCTGGCCTTTTAGTTTCTGGAAGATCTCCTGTGTCTCATCCTTGTACCACTAGGATGACAGATGCTTACCAGGTCACTAATTCTAGTTTTACTTGGTTCCAGGATCAGAATTTAGGAGTTCGTTCTTATACAGTAAGTGCTGCACTCACTGAGCCATCACCCAGCCCTACCATACAGTCTTAAAACCACAGTGAGCCTATGATTTGACCACCGGGAACAAGCACACAGGCTGTAGGTTCACATCTCATGGGCAATGGATAACTAAACGTTTTTTATTTTCTCTCTTGTTATGGTTGTGTTTCTGAACCTATCACTATAATACCAAGTGCAACAAGTCGACTTTATATTCTCTCGTACTTCATGCCAGCCCCTGTGAGACATTTGGCATACACCAGAGATCCAATTATTTGGAAGAATAATGGGATGTTTGCACCCCAATTTACAGATAAAGAAACAGAATCTCCAAGAGGCAACCTGTTTCAGGTCTCTTTGACAGAGAATGCCGGAGAGATGCCACACTTCTACTGTCTGTTACCTGAGTATGCCTGAGTATGAGTGAACTTCGGATCTGAGAGTTCATGTTCAATATCGAATACTGTATTTGTGCAGCAAACTCCCTAATTCTGGCTTCTGTTGTAGTTCAACTAAAATATATCAAAGAGGATGCCTGCTTCAGAGATGCCTGCCTGCTTCAGAGATGCCTGCATTTTTTTTCTCATCAGCATCTGCTGTTAAAAATGTATTTGGTATTCTCTCTCTCTCTCTCTCTCTCTCTCTCTCTCTCTCTCTCTCTCTCTCTCTCTCTCCTTCTAATGTTATATGATGCCCTTTAACTTGCTGCATTCTTTGGAAGAAGCAAAAAATGGATTTTCTGTGAATTAGCATGCAATTTGAATTATTTTGCAGCATTTCTACATCTAAGGTTTGCCAGGGCCATAAGTCATGAGACACTAAACACTGCACTTAGCTTTCATATGCAATATTTCCAGAAGGTAGGATGCATACTCAGGGCATGAGATACATCTTTTAAGACACTTTTAATCTAAATGGACTTCTGAAGCACACAGCTCAGCAGATGCCCTTTCAGATGTAGAATCATCTCTGCATTTATGATTGATTACATTTTCAATCACCATAAAAAAATCATGTGAAAAAATAGAAATAAAAACTTTCCCCCTATTTTTTCTATCAGTGAGACCTCATCATGGTGATATCAGAATGAGTTAACACAAGAGTGAACAAGCCTCACCCAGTTCTTGGTTATAGCATCTATGACACCAGGAAGTTGGAAAAGGTAAACTACATATGATTGGCAAACACAGATATTTAAGTCATTGAGAATGTTGCTTTTTTAAAGACAGCTAAGAGAGAAAACCACCTTTATCTTTCTCAGAATTAGCACTTTTAATGGGGGGAAAGTCTCTAGTTACTTAAGCCACAGTATTTGAAATGGTTTCTATCCAGTTTCTTGGTTGGGATTCTAAAAGTGCATACTGTTCTCAGGGGATGGGAAATGACTACATTGGTAAAGTGCTTGCTTTACAAACACAATGACCAAAGTTGTATTCCCAGAAACAATGAGGAAAAAAAAAGTCAGGCATGGCAGCACACTTCTATAACCCAAGTTCTAGGAAAGTAGATCCAGGAGCATCCCTGGGGCTTGTTGGATGGACAGCCAGTCTGACAAAACTGGTAAGCTCTGATTCCCTGAGAGTCTATCTCAAAATATAAGGTGGCAAGGGACCAAGGTAGGCATATGACATGAGATTTCTGGCTTTCATATGCATGCACAAATATACGCATATACTCAAATGGACACCTTCATACATACACATACATTTATACAAATGCATACACATGTACACACGTGAGCACACACAAGTGCATGCATGTACACACACACACATACACACACACACACGTGCACACACAGCTCAATCTCCTTTTTCATTTAGTCTCTGGAACAGCAAGTGGAAGACTTGTAATACAAGAACCTCAGAATGGCTTCCGCTTTCCATCTGCCATCTCCATCACCTCCCCAGGTAGGGTACCTGCAGGTGCCACATCTTCCAAAGGGCAGCACACAAGTGTCAGAAAACGACAGCACACCAGTATCATTCTGACATTCTAAGCGTGAGTTCACTCCCTTCCTGCTTCTTCTGCTTCTGCCCCTTCTGTCTTCCTTTGCAGACACAGTGACAATGCCCTGCACTCACCTCACCTTTCCTATCTAACTGTTTCTTAGTATTAGTGGCATAGTGCCTCAGGAGCACCCAATCTTCACTTTTACTTTCTTCTTCTTCTTCTTCTCTAGTCTTCCATAACCAAATGAAAATTATTTAAGTGATCCTATATTCCTATTCCCCCAGTTAGGTTCACTTCTTCAACCCACTGCACATAACCAGGCTTTAAAGGTGTATTTTTACACCAATATCAATGTTTGCCTAAGAAACATTAAAATCCTCAGGTTACCCCTCTCTGCCATTGTCTCCCCACACAGGCTTGATTTTATATTGCTGCAAAAACTGATGCTGAGACCAAGAGTGGCATGGATGAAAAGCTTTGTTCTAACTGCAGAAGATTCAATGATACACATGAAATGTAATGTGCTCCATAGTTCTTCTCTATTTGAATGAAAATATTTTTCACTTCTCATTGAAGTTACAGTATGGAAAGAACGGCTCTCCTTTCTGTAACCCCATGGCACCTCCAGCTGTCTGTTCAGAACCTCACTTAGCAGAATTCTATCCCATACCATTGTCTGAAGAAACACCCCTGAATTTCTTCTTCCGCACATGTTCTTTGTTGTTTGTTCTGTTTTGACTTGACTTACTGGTTTCATCCTTGTAAAACTGTGTTCCAATATCACCATCCATGAAGCCCAATTTAGTCATATACTCTCCATAGAGTGCACCGGTCACTTGGACCACAGTGCCTTGTCCTGACTGGCAGCTCTTTTTTCTACATGGGGCCTTTATTTTGTGTCTGATAATTATTTGGCCATCAGCTTTCAGTTGGCTCAGAGAAGACTGCTAAGGGTAAGGCCCCAAACCTTGTGTTTATAGCCTCTGTATTCTCTAGATCAGTTACGGGAACAGTTATTATGTTTTATTATACAAATGAATATATATTAGAATGCTTGCTCGGAAAGTCTTAGAATCTCAGACTGGGTGGGGTTCTTGGTATACTATTATACTTTGCTTACTGTAAAGACAAGTATCAAAATTATAGTATAAGCAGTAAAACTGTTACTGGCTAAGCTATGGATGCCCATTCACACACTAAAGCTCTGGTCCTCAAAGACCACAGAATGTAACTCCTTTGGAGACAGTTTCTTGGGAGGTGGTCAGTTACAGTGAGGTTGATATAACCCTTGTAGGAAAAAGAAATCCAGACAATAGAGACAGAGAGCAACACATGAAAGATGACCTGAGACTGTGTGAGAAGGTGTATAGCCATCTGTACTCCCCCGCCCCCCAAAAAAACTCAGAAGTTTTAGAACTCTGCTGGAATCTGGATCTCAGAATTCAGTCTCCAGAGATGTGAACAAGAAAGCTAGCTACCATTGTCTCATCACACAGTAGCCATACAACACTCATTCTCTCCATATTATAATTGCAATGATAAGTGAAAAATTATATTCATTCAAACAGAGAACAACTATGGAACATGTTACATCTCAGGTATATCATTGAGCCTTCTTCAGTTAGAACACAGCTTTTCATGCATGCTACTCTTGGTCCCAGCGTCAGTTTTTATATCAATCAATACTGAAAAAAAAAAGGGGGCTCTTTCCATGTGTCCTGATGCAGGAGAGATAGGTCAATCTTCCCACCCCACCCCCGCCACCATTGATTATCTCAGAATTAATGGGGTGGAATACTCAAAACAACTGAGTTCATGGGCCCAGAAACACTGTTGTAAGTGAAAGCTGTTGTTGCTGAACCAAGCTGAGTTCAGTGGTAGGTAGAAAGTCAGGCACTGTTTTAAAGGGAAGGACACAGAGTTTGACAAAATGATCTGCTTTCTTGCCACTCCATGTTAAGAAATGTGAGCTTCTTCTTGTGCTCACAGAGTCTGGCCATACATCTGAACACAGTCTTAAGATCCATTAATTGGTGAGGCAGACCTGAAAACAGAATATTTTAACTCAAAGTTCTTAGTGCTAAAGTAAAGAAGAAAAGGAAGTTATAGAGAACCTGAGGTCAGGAGAGCTTTGCTTTCAAATGGTTCTGTGTGCAATGTTCATATCAACATGGCTCAAGTACCCAATGTCCTCAAAGAACTGTGTGAATCAATTTAACCCAACAGACTATCCAAAGCTTATAGTTACCTCCACTTTATAGATACTGAAATCTGAAGGAACAATGGCACCAATAGCTCCAAGGTGTGATACCTGAGGAAGTGTGGGTTTTAGCCCCTCTGCTTCTGTGTTGAGGACCATGACTATATCCCTCAAGTACATTTTGAAATTTCATGTTTTCTATGGGGGTGTAGATGGATGGGACCTTAAAGAGATATGTCTCTCAGAATGGCTCCATTGTCATTAATCCACCAACACTGTCACCTTGGAGGCTCTCTCTCTTTATCTCCATCTCCTTATCTCCCTATCTCCCTGTCTGATTGTCTCCTTTTCTGTCTCCCTGTCTCTCTGTCTGTCTGCCTGTCTGTCTGTCTATCTCAGTCTACCCCTCCTGGCCTCTTTCCCTCCAGCTCACCCATCTCTTTCTCTGGCTGTACCTTTTTCATGGGGTTGACACAGTGATAAAGCACCTGCAGGTTGACAGTCTGTCAAAGTCTTTGTCTTCTAGAGTGGTAGGCTACTAGCACTGTGATCAGAGTGCTTCATCACTGTGGACAATGATCTATTTCCTATCACAACTTGAAACAGGAGGGAGGATGCACTGTGAGGCATATAACATGCCCAGCACATTGTACCAATGGCACTAATGTCCTAGGAATCTGGACCCAGGAAAGATCTAGTTTGAGCTGTGCCACAGACTATAACAAAGAACAGCTCAAATTTTACTATTACTGACAAGAAAACCATATAACATTTCCAAAGGTTCTACTACCTGGACAGTAGGGTCTTGCACACACTTATTTCTTGTCACCAAACTGGGCTGTGAGGAGTGCTTGATCTCAATTTCATGATAAAAGAGGATATTTTGGGCTTCCAAATTCACCACCAGGTCCAGTGAGACTGGAATGGGGTAGGTCAGCCACAGTCTCATGTTTTCAGTGATAGAAGTGGACAGCAATCCATCCATTAAGGTTTCACAATTACATGTGATGTTATTTTTTAAATTATCTTAATGCGCATTGGAGTGTTTCAATCTTTTTTTCTTTTTCATGAATTTTTACATAGCTTAGGCCTCACAGACATCATAAAACTTATCACTTTCATATCACCTGATTTGAGGACCATTATCAGAATGCTTAGAAAATGCTGATAAAGCTGCACTGTCAGCAGTATGCACTGCTCAATGAGGGATGGACACATCCTGCTCAGAGCTGAGCCCTTTTTGCTTTTAAAAGATCAATGTTGGCAAGCCTCTGCAACTGTGTGACTTAGTAGACAATAAGAACAGCTATTAATGCCCACATTCAATACAAGTGCTCCTATACTGTTTGTCCAGGGCTCCCATGCATCCTCCACAGCTTCCCACTCGGGAAGTGGAGGAGGAATCCATTGCTCATAGCATGCATCCTGGGCTTCGTCAGCACAATCAATCCATAGCATGTACCACAAAGAAGAGCTTCAAACTCAAATACTTCCACTGGGGCATAGTGCACTGCCCACCTGTGCCATCCACATGGTCTCAATGGAAATTAATTTCAAAACAATAAGAGTAGTGTTTATTAAACTTGTTGGGCCAAATATTTTTGATCTTCTAATTGAAACCCCCAAGAAGAAGAGACACTGAAGTTCTCACTAGAAATTGGTATGTGATACAGCATTGTTTGAGGGGGAATTGGGATAAATAATGTGAATGTACGTGGTATTGTTGATAACAGAAAAATCAATAATAGGTGAATAAATTGTAGGAATTGTTCTTCAAATCTCTCTGAATTAGAGTTCTGAAAAAATCACTGCCTACATTACACTGGTCTTTGAGCCATTGGAGATTTTTTATCCTATGTTTCTTGTACATTCTTTTAGTGGCATTTCTACACATCACTTTAAGATTAGACAATGGGATAAATAAATGGGAGTCATTACTTATATACTCCATACACAGGGGGAAAGAACTCTCTTAGTAATTAACAAAACAACTGAATAGATGGACATGAAGAAAACAAATGAAATTATAAGATGATTGTTTGGGAGCCATTAAATACTAAACTAGAGTAAGAGAATATGACCATACAAGTTCATGTTTACTATTAAGATGAAACAAAGTCACTTGTTTCTACTGCCCTGACCTCATATGTACTCCATATGTGTTTTCTTAGGGCACCTTTCTCTAAAGCAATACAATCACGCTTTGAAATTTACCAGCAACATTTAAAAACATTACAAGATAGTTCACATGGGCAGATTTATTTACCTTTACAGAAAGATAGATAGAAGGCCATTTCTATTCAAGTTACTTTCTAACTGCCATTGTTCTTCTTGTCATTAACACATGATAACAATGTTTCATATTTATTCAAACTGAGGAACCAGTGTGAATGCATTGTGTAAATATGAATCCAATCTACATTGTGATTCATTATTTTTGTTCTACAATTCTATAGATTTTTTCAAGTCCAGGACATCACACATTAACACTTGCAGTATCATGTATAGGCTTCTCACTGCTTAAAATCTAATTAGTGGGATCTCTTCCTTTACCTATAACATGAAATTATCATGGGGACCCATCCTATGACCTCATCTGGTCCTGGATCTTTCCATGGGCCCTGACATCTTTTGTATTGACATTCAGATTTGGAGTTTCCAGTGAAGGGCCCTGGAGGAAGTATAGTCAACCCAACAAAAGCTAAAAAATGGGCATCTAGGAAATCTTACCTATGGACATCAAGTTGCTACTAAACCAAGTACCTTTTTAGCCATTTTTACTTCTAATGGTCATAATTGCAGTAGTTCAAAATATTTGAGTCATCATAACTTTTTACTTTCTCTTTCTAAATTGTCATAAAATAGGTTTTCTAACTTTTGCAGATACAAATTATATGCAGATGCTCTAGTGATATGTAAAGCTTACTTAGAGGGAATAAGGAATAAAAGTACCTAAAGCAATAGTGTTAAATGTATAAATCTTCAACTAATACTAGAAAAAGAGTGTCTAATTACACTTGGTAACTTGTTTATATGTTCTTCATCCAGCTTCATTGTAGCATTCATTACACTGCATCTTTTAAGTCCATTCTGTGACACAGCATAAAGTCTCTGAGTAATGCTATAGTCCTAGAGTATATCAGCATTTAAAAGGGACTCAGGGAACTGCTATTCCCTTATAGATGTAAATAGTCTACCTGCAACTCATCAGTGTATCTCTTTTTCCAGAAATAGGACAATGGGATTAAAAATATATCCAGGAAACAGCAGAGCTGCACTAAATTTAACATTATAATTTCATTTAAATATAGGAAAACTGGGAATTTTGAAATTATGCTATTAATTATTTATAGATATATACACAGCACAATTTATATTTATTCATTATAACAAATATCTGAATGTTCAGTCTTATTTAAACTCTTCATATCTGTATCATGTATAGAAAATCTGTTAGGAGGGAGCATATTATAGTGTTCAGTGTTGATTTAAAAGTCAAACAGACATTTCTTTAATCATGACTATGATAAATAGCTTTGTGAACTTGGACAACAAGGTGACCTATCATGCATGTACCACAAATATCCATGTGTTTTCACTTTGCGTTTGTATACCTTAAGTCCAGACATCTTATTTGCACTTTAGACCTGGGCTTTCTGCATCATTTGAGGCATTGGTATATTTCACAGTTTTCTAGGATGCAGCATTTGAACCCTGCTCCATTACTTATGGTACACTATCAAAGCTCCTTATTTGTTGAACATTTCCCAGCTCCTTCAGTTGGTAGTTCAGAGCTCAGCTCATCAGCTGCCCTTGACCCCTTCCAACCTCTTGCCTGAGGATACTGCTTAGGGAAGTGACATCATTTTTCAGGTGAGTACTGATAAAAGCCTCAATGCCAGGCTTGCCTTTTTCCAATCCATTTACATATTCCTGTAGTGGTGAACTCTCTGAAACATATACCCAAGAAACAATTTACTCCAGTTTTACACTTGCAAACAGTTTTTAGAACAAAAACAAAAAACAACAAAACAACAACAACAACAACAAAAAAGAACATGACAATTGTATTACATTCAAAAACCCAAGTCATTACAGCTGTCACCTATATGGCTGGCCTCTCTATCCAGCACTTTCCTATACACTGTGTCTGCTCTGGTGACATTAACCTGATCTTAATTAAATCCATGAATTAACTATAGCCTTTCAAGTAACGCTGATATCCTTTGCTACTAATTTGATTTGAAGATTCCTCAACTCAGTATACTCAATGAGAGCTTGTTTATTGTGCTCCATATGAGTTTGTTACAAAGACTGGTAAAATCAATTGCTGAGTTCTGTTGCAGCAAAAAGAAAATGACAAGGAACAGAGGGGAAAAACAACAACAAGAGAAACAATAGCAAACTTCTAGAGTGGAAGCTCCATGGAAGAGATTTAGAAGAAGGATTTTTTTGAATGAAAACTGTTGTCTCCTAGAAATTTAATTTCCCATCAAGGAGCAGATGCACACTAGAGAGGCTCAAGTGGTCAGAGCACGTCACTGTGTGGGAACCGAACTGGCGAGCCAAGCAGAAATGTGAGACCAGAATTCAGTCCAGACAGAATAAAGGACTAAAAAACCGATTTTGTTTGAGGTCTAGGAAACAAAGGCAGGGTAATTACATTTATGGAGTGAATGTAGGCCAGGCATTCCCAAGCAATCCACTACTCCCTATATAAAACTGTGGATTACAGCCAAGCCTGGGCTAGTAGTAAATAAAAGACCCAGCGTAAAAAAGAATAGGGAATTATTTTGTATTCACTTTAATGAACATGCTGATGTTATAAGTACTGAAAATCTAGAATCAAGGGCCTCTCGAACAGCGGGGGGTGGGCCAAACATATTCCTCCTGATAATGTCTATTCCATGAAATATTTACACAGAGTCCATAAGTGAAGAATAGTTTTAGGGAACAGTTTAAAGAGATTTGTTTCACTGTTTGTTCATGCATGAATCTCATTTTTCTTTCGATAGTATGAACCGGAGGAGAACACGATGTGGAATTTGTTACTCAGAACGTGTTTTGTTGTATGTCATCTTGTTAAACTCTAGCTTCCCAAAGTTCCCCCCAAACATAAAGTCAATCAAATAACAATTGCAGAAAGCAAGCGACAGGCACTCAAAACAGAAATCTCCCCACACCCCACCCTTCTCTCTCTCTCTCTCTCTCTCTCTCTCTCTCTCTCTCTCTCTCTCTCTCACACACACACACACACACACACACACACACACACACACACACACAAAGAGAAGGAGCATGCTTTCCTTTTTATAACAAATTCATAGCATACGTTTTTCAAGCATAAAATTAAATATGATTTGATTAGTAAAGGATTCAAATGGCCGTTTTTTCCCATGGATATTTTTTAAATCACATCTACCTGCTTATAATGTGTCTGCACTTCTCATGGTTTCTCAGTTGTCAGTTTAATTGCAAAGGCAGTTGCTCTGGGATGACCTTTGCTGGAAACTCAAAATCCTGATGCCATGGGTTTACATGCACAGGCCTTGTTCCTGTGTGGTGTGGAGATCCTGCTAACTGAGCAATGTGTCTTGCTTCAAATCTGTCTCCTGTGAGTTAATTTTACAGGATGTTCTTTGTTATGACACAATGTTACTTTGTGTTTTCAAGCATCAGAGTATGAGCTAAGTGAAAATCCATGTCTTTTTAAGTTTATTTTTTTAGTTTCAAATGGCAGTTATATTTTCATATGTTTTAATTTTAATACAATTATAGACATTTAAAATATAACATCACAAGGGATGGAGAGATGGCTCAATGATTAAGAGCATCAGATACTCTTCCAGAGGACCTGGATTCAATTCCCAGCACCCAAAAGACTATTCACAAGCATCTATAACTCTAATTCCAAGTGATCCTATATCCTCATCTTGGACACTAGGCTAGGCACACACACAGCACATAGATACCCATGCAAGCATACATACATATAACATTTAAAATAAGTAAATAAATAAAATATATCATATGTGTCAGCCATGTTTCTCAAACAGAGTAACCTTGGTGGGGGGGGGGGGTTTGCCAGAGGCATTGGAGTGCAAGAAATATTGTCTGGGGCAGGTAATATCATGAATCTTATCATATTCCATGATGCCAAATAATAAAGCCAGAAAGCTAAGAGTTTTTGTGGAACTTTGCTGGTGTGAGAAAGAGGAAACAAAATTCAAGGGAAAGTAACAGTTAACTCTTCCTCATAACAATGAATCCTTTCATCTGACATCCAGACTAATGGTATTCTTCTAATTGGGGCTTCCTCTACCTCACCACCATTTGCTATTAGTGACCAGCTTCTAGTGTCCCCATGCTCCAGAACCTGTCTGAGGACAGCTCTGATGTCCCTTCCTACCCAAGGGTGCATCCCTGGTTTTTTGTGTTTCTTGGTCTATGCTGTTCAGCTATCTGGCAGTGGCCTGTTTGCATTATGCTATTATCATGGTGTCTTTGAAACTGTGCCTCTGACCCACTAAGGAACAGTATGTTAAGTAAACACTATAGCATCTTCTGAATTATCCTGAGCCAGGGCACACCCCTCCTTTCATGGGCAGGTAGTCACTCAAGGACTCTCTTCATCTAGAAAGTATGGTTACATCAGATCACAGGGATAGAGTAAAGGCAAGAAGTCAGATTTGGTTTGACAGCACTTTTCTTATTCCCAGGATAGCATTCAGGAGCCAACCTTGGTTATGAGGTTGAGAAAATACAGCCTTTGAGATAAACTCTTAACAGTTTGATCATGGCTGCTAGCTGTCACTGGGGGCAAAGCACCCCACCATCCTTGGCCGGCTTGTTTCTTGGTGTTTATTTGGAGGAAAATTTAAGTGAAACCAGACTGATAGGACTCTTTCAGGCACTGACTTCAAATATAACAGAAGTATTAACTAAAATCACTTACTGATTTTGAAGTGTAAGGAGTCTTTCTCTGTCCTGCCTGTCAGCTCCCAAATAAATAACAATATGGGGACCTCTTATTAGTTATGGAAGCTTGGCTTTAGATTAGGCTTGTTTCTAACTAGCTCTTATAACTTAAATTAACCCATTTCTATGAATCTATGTTCTATCACATGGCTGGTGGCTTTTACCTTTCCTCCTCCATGTCCTGCTTCCTCTACATTGGGCTGGTGACTCCACCTTTCTTTCTCTCTAAGTCCTCTGTGTCCCCAGATGTCCCACCTAACCTCTTCCTGCCTAGCTATTGGCCATTCAGTTCTTTATTAAACCAGTCATGGCAACACATCTTCTCACAGTGTAAAGGAATATTCTTCAACATTGAAGAATGTTATTACATTAAAATTATCAAAAAGTTTTAAAATCTAGAGACTGAGAAAGAAGGTGAATTCTATGAAGGGAATCAAATGGGCAGATTTAAAGGTACCCTCCCAAATTGCCAACTCCAAGATGCAAGCATATCATACTCTCTTCACTTACCCTCTATCACCCTGCCTCTGGTGTCAGATATGTAAAATCAATCTAAACTCTTTCCAATTGAGCCCAGAGACAGCCCTATCATTGCCACCACACTACCCATGATTGAGTACAGCCTACACAGAAGCTGAAAACTCTTTTCTCTTCCCAGAAGATATTATTTCTGTTGCTTTTCATAAGAGAAAATGGGGATCAAGAAGCAACTGGCACAAGTCAGTTTCCTGACCGTGTGAAGATATCTATATTTTACTGGACTTATTAGCAAGAAGAGAAAAAAAGAGAAGACTGAGGAAGTTGGCCAACCCTGGTCAGTTCTTCTGCTTGGTGTAGTGGCCCTTCATGGTTATTCCTTAAAACTACATTCAATTTCAAGCTTCAGAGCTTATAACCCAGTCTTTGAGGGAGTGTTTACTATGCACAAGGCACTGAGCTTCATGATAAGGACAGAAAGAAAAAGAAAAAGGGAAGAAAATTTTAAAAGACAAAATAAAGCAACAGCCTTCGATGCTACTATGGCACTCTAATTTGCTCCATGCAATTGTTTCCCCCAAATACTTAGGTAGAATAGTGATAACAGTGAGAGCCCTTGAGAGATAGGTAGACCCTATGGATGGGCCCTTAGGATAAGATTGGTTCCCTTGTGAAGAGCTCTGAAGGACCTGAAGCTATGTGGCTTCCTTTTTGATGAACAGAGTCTGGGGTGTGAGAATTGATTCCAGTTACTTACAAACTACCCAGTCCAAGGTACATTTTGTCACGGCAGCTGGAATACAAAAATACTTGCTGCATAATCACACGTTATCATTCATCACTGTATTTCCTACTTGAGAGACTTTCAGCCTTAACACCCCATTACCAGAAGAACATTCTAGAGTGGGATTAAGGTACTTGGGTCACTCAGCACTCCAGTTTTCCTGACCATGTCGTCAGGAATGACTGTAGTGCCACGGAGAAGTAGTTAGCTGCTAGATCTCATTTAGAGGACAAATCCCACCAAGAGAGCACTGTGGTCATACTGCTGGACATGGAGAGCCTACAGCTGGAGACCCTTGCCTATTTCAGTGAGTAACAGGAGCTCAGGAATCCTTGCTAGTCTGGCCACAAGATTTTTTGTGCATCAAATCCCAGTTTAATGTCTGTATCTGTGAAACTGGAAACAGATTCATATACCTAAGCTCTGTTTCTGAGGGACATGTGAGCAGACAAAGATCACATTGATTTCTGTGTTTGTGTTTAAAGAACTTGACACAGTAGGAGGTAGGGAGCATGCCTCCAATGCTGACGTGAGTGAGAGAAGGAGATGCAATACAAAGATACTTCTAACAAGTGTCACCAAAAAGTTAACTGTTCCATGCACTTCAGCTGCATCCCATCACTTGTCTTTGTAAAGCAGGTAGTGTGGAAGTTTTCATGATGGGATGCAGCTTCTACTCCAATTGTATCCAGGAATGAGTTTAAACATAATGGAAAGACACAAACATTCAGGCCCACAATTTAGTTCTCATATCATAACTTTGATTTGAAATTGTACATGTGAGGGGTTGGGGATTTAGCTCAGTGGTAGAGCACTTGCGTAGCAAGCACAAGGCCCTGGGTTCAGTCCTCAGCTCCAGCAAAAAAAAAAAGAAAAGAAAAGAAAAGAAAAGAAATTGGACATATAGAGAATAGTGGTTGTGTGCATAGGAGTGCAAGTGCCCATAGGGGACAAAGGCTTGAGATTCTCCTAGAGCAGAAGTTATAAAGGTTGTGAGCCTTCCAATTTGGGTGCTGGGCAATGGACTCAGATCCTCTGCAAGAGCAATACACACTATTAAACACCGAATTATATTTCCAGCACAAGCTTCCACGTATGATGCACAAACAATGAAGGTCATTACAAAACATGGATTGTGGAGATCCAGGAAACCACTATTTCCCATCAATTGTTTTATATTCCCAAGCACTAAATTGTGAAAGCTGTGTCATCTTGTTAATTTAAAAACATATAACACAGGAACAGTACTGAGAGGGGCATTTTGATACATTGAAGCATGACAATGTCTACAGATACAGAAGAAAAACTATGCAGAAATAATTTGTAAATGCACCCCAAATTTAAAATACCTTTAAAAATTGTAGTGAAATGGATTCAACATTTGCTTTGATATTTGCCCCTCCTCCTCTCCTATGTCATATTTCTTCATGGGACTTAATTTGCCCCTGTCTTGATGGCTCAGCTAATAGCTGCTTTTCTTACCTCTTTATAAATTTTGGAAATGCTAGGCCCAAAATAGAGAACGTGGGTTGCATGGCAGGGAACCCTTGTAGCTACTGTAATAACAGATATTAGCCCTCTTCAAGAAAAATGTTCTTTAATGTTCATACTGAAGATACGCACTGAAGAACCTATGCTATGTGTTTTCTTTTCAAAAATCATCTTACTTTTAATTGAAGAACAGCTCCTTAGCATTTTGTCTCAAATTTGTTTGACTCATTTCCAGAGAGGGGGTTGGGGGAGGGAGGGAGAGAGGAAGGGAAAGGAGAGGTTTCTCTTAGGTATGCCATATATAATGATTTCAAGGAAAATTGGATTAAGCAACTTCATTCACTGCACTTTCGAAGGGAGCGGGGGTGAGCAAGTACTGGGCTGTAATTTTCTGAGCCTGCTGCAGGCAGCTATAGCCAACGGTCTGTGTACAAGTGGCCTGAGGAGCCATGCACAGCTGTGGCAAGCCCACACACCTCCCTCTCCCCAACTGCAGTGGAGCATTCAATTACAGTTTTCCAAGTCAAATATAGATTTTAAAATGAATTCAGTCATTTTGGATTTTGTTCAGTTGGAATACATATGGACTTTTCCTACTGACAGGAGCTGTAGTTTCACTGAGGAGAAAAATCCCTGTCTAATATTTCCCTTATTCACGAGATTACTGAAACATGAGTCCGTCAATCTCTGAACTTTTTAAACATTTATTTTATTGAGAATTTCACACCTGATCACTGTTTTTACATCATTTCTACCACAGACTCTCTCCTTCTTTCTTCTTCTATACCTCACTTCTCTAAAATTCATGATCTCTTCATTATTGTTTTAAACACACACACACACACACACACACACACACACACACACACACACACACACACGTTACTGAGTCCATAGAATTAGAATCCTGCTCATATGTATGTGTGTTTAGACATGACCACCTGGGACTGGATAATCTATCAGGTAACTTGTTCCTCTCAGCAGCCATTACATTCCAGTAGCTCTTAATCTCAGGGTGGGACCCAGTAAGATTTCCCCTATGCATGTTAGAATGTCAGTTGGTTTTGTCACTGTGTGGGTCTTTATTTAGGTGACCACATGGTTGAGATTTCATGGTGTGTTTCCCTGTCAATTACACAATACACTATATCATAACGGATATACAGGTTCTTTGACTCTTAAAATCTTTCTCTCTATACTTTCATTTATTGTTTTACTAAAATACAATTACATCACTTCCTTATCTTTCCTTTTTTCATGTTCCATGTCCCATCTATTCACGCCTTGGGGTGCAGGAATTGTGCTGTAGCTCTATTGGTTGGGGCTGGGTTCCCTATGGATGGCTGATTTCTCCTTTATGACCAGTTGTGATTTTCTGTAATGGTCTCTGTGCTCTCTGAATTTTCAGTTACAATTTGCATAGAGGAAAGATTTGGTGAAACTTTTTCTAATGTGATGTTAATTTTTTTCTTCTTAAATACAGTTATTCAAAAATTTAGTTTTCCTAAGATATCATATTTCTTAAGAGAGCAAAGTATGGGAAAATCATAAAAAAATAGATACTCCATAAGATATTTGGGTGGGATTATATAATGTATATACCAGATTTTATCTATGTAAACAAAATGTGTATTTATTTATTTTCCCCTTTTTTAATTATATTTGTGTTTTAATTTTACACATCAGCCATGGGTTCCCCTGTCCTCCCCCTTCCCGCCCCCACCTCCACCTTACCCCCATCCCTTCCCCTCCATTCCCATCTCCTCCAGGACCAAGACTCCCCTAGGGACTCATTTAAACCTGGTGTACAGGCAGGTCCAGTCCCCTCCTTCCAGGCTGAGCAAAGTGTCCCTGTGTAAGCCCCAGGTTCCAAACAGCCAGCTCATGCACTAAGGTCAGGTCCAGGTCCCACAGCCTAGATGCCTCCCAACCAGTCCAAGCCATTCAACTGTCTCACTTATCCAGAGGGCCTGATCCAGCTGGGAGCTCCACAGCCTTTGGTTCACAATTCATGTACTTTCATTCGTCTGGCCTTTCATCCCCGTGCTTTTTCCAAACCTGGGTTCAACAATTCACACTCCCACAGTCCCTCCTTCTCGACAACTGGACACACGGAGCTCCACCTGGGGCCTGGCTGAGGATCTCTGCATCCACTTTCATCAGTCACTGGATGAGAGTTCCAGCCTGACCGTCAGGGTGTTTGGCCATCTGATCACCAGACTAAGTCAGATCAGGCTTTCTCTCAACCACTGCCAGCAGTCTACAGAGGATACATCACTGTGGACCTCAGGGGACCTCTCCAGCACTCTGCCCACTCCTGTTCTCATGTGGTCCTCATCCATCATGGTATACCATTCCTTGTTCTCCCTTTCTGTTCCTGATCCAGCTGGGATTTCCTGCTCCCCCAAGCCTCACTTCCCTCAAACCTTGCCCTTCATTTTTCCCACTCTTGTCCAGGTTGTTCATGACTGATATACAGAATATATAAAGAACTCAAGAAATTAGACATCAAAATGCCCAACAGTCCAATTAAGAAATGGGCTATAGAACTAAACAGAGAATTCTCCACAGAGGAAGTTCAAATGGCTGAAAGACATTTAAGGAATTGCTCAATATCCCTAATTATCCAGGAAATGCAAATCAAAACGACTCTGAGATACCACCTTACACCTGTCAGAATGGCTAAGATCAAAAACACAGAAGACAGCTAATGCTGGAGAGGATGTGGAGCAAGGGGAACTCTCCTCCACTGCTGGTTGGAATGTAAGCTTGTACAGGCACTTTGGAAATCAATGTGGCACTTCCTTAGAAAATTGGGAATCCATCTCCCCCAAGACCCAGCTGTAGCACTCTTGGGCATATACCCAAGGAATG
The DNA here is from genome assembly GCF_903995425.1 of Onychomys torridus. NCBI lineage: Eukaryota > Metazoa > Chordata > Mammalia > Rodentia > Cricetidae > Onychomys > Onychomys torridus. The sequence continues at coordinate 14,120,953 of NC_050459.1, forward strand.
CTCAATCATACCACAAGGGCATTTGCTCAGCTATGTTCATATCAGCATTGTTTGTAATAGCCAGAACCCAGAAACAACCTAGATGCCCTTCAACTGAAGAATGGATAAAGAAATTATGGTACATATACACAATGGAGTACTACTCAGCAGAGAAAAACAATGACATCATGAAGTTGGCAGGCAAATGGATGGATCTAGAAAAAATCATCCTGAGTGAGGTAACCCAGACTCAGAAGGACAAACATGGTATGTACTCACTCATAGGAGGATACTAGATGTAAATCAAAGATGACTAGACTGCTACACAACTCCAGGGAGGCTACCTAGAAAATAGGACCCTAGGAAAGACACAGGGATCACCCAATGACAGAGAAATGGATGAGATCTACATGAACAAAATGTGTATTTATATACTGAAATGGTTTGGAAAATGAAGTTTGATTTTTTTGTTTGTTTTTGCAAACAATTTCTGAGTCTCTGAATGAAGCAGCAATCATTCCTTTCGAAAACACTGACTAGCCTGAAAGTTAGTGAAAAGTAAGAAATGTGAACACGGAGATATATTAAAACTCAAATTGGTTCTGGCAAGAGAACAAGGCTCTCAAACCACATGCTTTTTTTTTTTAATCTTAGTCACTGAAGTAACTGGTCATAAGAAGTTAGAAATGATAATAACTCAGTAGGAGCTGAAGAGATGGCTCAAAAGTTATGGGCTCTAGTAAGGAACAACCCTTCACACTGTGGAAGGTGTGTCGTCATTATTAGTTTAATAATGAGCTGAGTGGCTGATAGTGAGACAGAAAGATGCCAGGCAGGACTTCAGTACAGAGAGAGCTCGGGACAGAAGAAAGGCAGAGTGTCCCGCTGCACACAGAGGAAGTGAGACATGAAGAAGGAGAGGTAAAAGCCATGAATCATGTGGCAATGAGTAGATGAGTAGAAATGGGTTCATGTAAGTTATAAGAGCTAGTCTGACAAGCCTAAATTATAGACCAAGCTTTTATAATTAATAATAGGTCACAATGTCATTTATTGTGAACTGGAAGCTCAAAGAAAAATCCTTCTACATATGGTGCCCAATGTCCTGCCACATAGGTCCACATAAGGCTTGAGAAAGTGAAACACATCAATCGATCAATCAATCAATAAATGTTGGAACATGGATTCAAATGCAGCTTCCTGGTGATCACAGTCTCAGTAGGCTCAGCAACTACTGGCCACTGCCAGTGGGCTGGAGCCAGCCATTATGTGCCATTGCCATGCGCTAAGCTGAGCCACAAGGAGACTGCAGCAGTTTGAAATTTGTCTTCCATGATCAGAGAATGCTGTAGGTGCTCAGTAAAGACAGTTCCAAATGGAAAAATTCTCTAAACACAATGTTTTTAAAAAATATGTGTAGGCTTAAAAGAGAAAAAATAAAGTCTTTAGACATTCATAGAAAATAGTTATAAATAATAAGATAAAGAGAATAAAATAATATAAAAAGATAAAACATGTTGAGATGGATAATACACAGAGCGTCTGGATCCTATATAGTGTCTTGTTGACATTTAAATTTTTGATTGCTGATGATTGAGCAATAGCTGCTGAAAGACACTGGCTTATGGAAACTGCTAAAAGAAATATAGAAATAAACATAAAGAAATAAACCTTAAAAAAAAAAACCCACAAGACTGGTGATGTATATTTTACCGGCTCAAACATAAAACAAAATAAATTGTCTTTGGCTGGCTTGTGCACAACACACATTGCATATTGTGTTAATACGGATATGTATGTTGCCTTTGAAAGTTTGTGTGTTTTTGGACTTAGGAAATCAGACACCAATGAAAATGTGTGTTCCAGGTGATCCAGCCTCTCAGTGTGCCTCTGTTGTAGTTTCCTCAGAGTTCTGCATCCAGAACAGCTTCAAGGCTGCTGACAGAGATGTTTCAGCCTCACAGACTATTCCAGCCAGCTCTGCAGATGAGCATTGCTTTGAGCATTGCTTTGCACTTCCCCATTGCACAGAGATGGGACAAGAAATGCTAAGGCAAGCTCCCAGGATTCGACATTGTCCCCATTTCTCAGGGTCCTCCAAGGGTACCTTTGCCCCCTGACAACAGGAAGCAGGCTAGAGAACCCTAGGCCCACACTCCCAAGAGGTGTGGTGGGTGGTTTGATTATGCAGTGGGTTGTGGATGTTTGTCATCATTGAGGGGAGGTAGGTGACAAATTGTTACTGGTCATGGTCAGCGAGAAAGCTAAACAAAGGATCTCTTTCTGAAGAGAAAGAGGGGCTGTAGTACAGAAATTATGGGGTAAAGGGTGGATTGTTGAGTCTACTTTTGAACAACTAGTCTCACATATTTTACACTTTTGTATATTTCTACAAAGTTAAGGTTATTTTTGTTATACTGTATATATGTTTCTATTCTTATTTAAGATATTGTACCTATGCAACTCATTTGAAAATGTAATATAAAGCTTTAGTCCTTGAAAACTACTTAGTAAAATAAAGATAGGTTAGAAGTTAGTTATTTATAACAAACTCATAGTCATGCTAATTATGTTTTCAAGGTTATACAGAGATATATTTAGATAGATCACCATACAGAGACATACTTTAAATGGATAGGAGATCTTCATCACGTTAGAGACCTATAGAATATGGCATTTTGATGTTTTAATAATATAAGTCTTTTCACAACAGTGAGACACATCTGCTCCTGGTAGCTCCAGGAGCATTAAAGATGCTGGGCATTAAAGAACCTCCTTATGGAGTTTGCTTTCACTGTGGCGAAGCTATCCATTTTGGCAAGAAACTGCCCTTGCCTCAAATGCTGACAGAATACTCTACAAACCATACAAGCAGGACACAAAAGAATAAGAATGCTGAACTCTGCCAAGACAAGGTGGTACAGTCCTTCAAATTTTCTGCTTCACAGAAAGGTCTTTCAGATATTCTAGACCTGTAAGCTGAAGATGGATGTCCCAACATTGCATAGGAAACTTAGCCAGCTATCTCTGTTATTTCTTTGTTTTGGAAGTTGATACTCTGTACTTCCTGTTTACTCAGGAAATATTATATCCTTCTTGGGTCTCTGATGGGGTTGAAGATTAGATAGTTATAGTTACATGTTTCCTTAGTCATGGTAGAAAGTGAACTAGGTACAGAACTTTGGAGTCATTAAGATGTGAGCTGGTGGCCCCAAGAAAAAGCCATCTTCATAGCAGAGGCTACACTTGCAGATGACCCAGGCTCAATTCCCAGCACCCACATAGAAGCATACAACCACTTGTAACTCTAGTTCTGAAGTTCCAACACCCTCTTCAGACCACTACAGACAACAGACATGTATATGTAACAAAGATATACATGGAAAGCAAACAGCCATAAACATATACATTAATTAATTACTTAATTACTTAATAAGGTGAAAATATTTTAAAAATTAATTAGTGCTAAAAATACATTGTTTGGGGCTGATGACATGGCTTAACAAATAAAAGTGCTTGCTCCCAATTTGAGGACCTGAGTTAAATCCCTAGAACTCACATAATAAATGGAGAGAACTCTCATAAGTTTATAGGCAAACAATTTCATGCATATACTAGCACACATACACAAACATTATACAGACAATAAATAAATATATTAAATAAATAAATAATAAATACATGAACAAATAAATAAATGCATTCAACATATATCTGGTTTTGACATAGAATTCTGTATCAGCACCCCAGCCAGAACACCATACAGATGTTTGTTTCATAGCTTGTATGAAGCAATTTTCCAGGTAATCTCTGATTTCTGAATAACTGAGAAATTAAATGGAGGAGCCTGAGATGCTCGGTTGTATGAACTGCACTTTCAACAATGCTGCTTATAAAGCCCTCAGTGCTCTTTACAAACAAGGACCAGACAATGTGACTGGGGAGAGACTTTGCTTTGCCGAAACCTGGGAGGCAGTGGTGACAGCCTAGGTGAGGCTGGGTTATGTGACCTTTCTCCCATCTCACCTCCTCCTTTGGAAGATGAACAAAGATAAGAATTTATACCCTGCTTTTCCCATCACAAACTTAACATTATCAAGTAAACTATTCACATGTGCTTTTATTTTTCTAATTTATTTCTGAATTAGTTACTAAATCGAGCTTTACCAGCCCATATAAAGAGAGTCCTCTACAATTATTGTAAGATCATGCCCTCTTCGTTCATGAAGAATGGAGGCTCTTTTGGTCAGATATGAACGTCACACACATTTTAGCTATTAATGATGTGTGTGAACTGCTTTGAACTTATATTAAAATACTGCTGGTCATAAAATTATCATGTACCAGAAAGGAAGCAAACGTGAGCCAGCACTGCCTAATTAGCATTTACCGTCAGTTCAGATGCTTCGTAAATGTGCTTAATAAGAGCTTCTAGCTTTTCTGTTTTTTAATGAGTTCAACTCTTCAATGACCTGAAATTACACTTTTATTTCCCCCTAACTGAGATTCCTCCTCACTCATTTTGGGCAGAGTGGCTTGCCAGTGTAGGCACACAGCCCATTCTGGACCCTTGCTTGCTACATATACTCACTGTGTAAAATGGGATGTTTAGTCAATGCAGGCATTAGATAAATACTCATATTTAACATCATCTGCATCACCTGAGATACATTCTGTTGGTTAATCCATGTATTCACAGAGGAATTCATAGGAGCTATACAAAGGGTTTTATATGCCTGGGGTCTCGGATGTGGGAAAGATGGGTGAAAAAGACTCTTCATCTTCTGAGTCACCAGGGTGGCTCAGCTTTACCCTGGGAAAAGGTGAGGTTATCCAAAACTGGGCTGTGATGTGAAGTCCTTGAGCAGCACCATAAAGAATAGGAGCAATATTCAAGCCCTTTGTGATCTCAAATGCATTCCAGTGTCTCTTCTCCATGATGAGATAATGTACACAAATTTAACTCCCAGTTTCTAAATGGGCCAGATCATGAACTATTCCTAATGATACCCCTTGTAACATTATGCTTCCCCAATAACCACAAAGGAAAACAGGAAACAAATTTATTGAAAGTACCCTTGTCATTTAGCACAAGACTGGACTGAGCCAAAGTGCCCTCACTTCTATGCTCCCAGCTCATTACTTTAGTCAACAAACATGAAGAACCTATAGTACTCTGAGGAGCATGAATGAGCTGTGCCTCTTAGGCTAGCTATACCGGGCATTCTCCTTATCATCCAGTTAGTGTTCCTATGGGCCTTAGAAGATTGCTATTATTCTCATTAATTCCATACATAATGGGCAAGACTATCTTTTTTTTTCTTGAAGTTTTTCTCTCATTATATATTATGGTTGAGGTAGGGGATGGAAGGAGGACTTTAGAAATAATGCTGTGGCTACAGAGCCCTCTTCACTGTTGCTTACCTACTCAGGGGCCTCTGGGCAGACTCTTTAACTTCTCTGAGTGCTATCTGCAGAACAGAATGCTGTCTTCACAGAAACATCCGGATCAGGGTAAGAGCCTGCCCTTTGTCATCCAGCTGACACAGATACTGCAAGCTGCTTCCAACAGGGCCTGGTTGTGTGAAATTAGACACACTGTTGGGAACCAGATTGTCTCCATTGCCAAATGAAGTACAATTGCATAAATTAAAGGATTGCTCAGAAGGTTTAAAATATGTAACTGATACACATGCCTAGGAAATAAGTGTAATTCCTTCTCTTCCCAGTATTTGGTGTGTGTTTCCCCAACAATGCTTGCAGACTGATCCCAGCAGCTGTCACTTGCCCTCATATATGAATGGATGGCAGAGGCTGTCATTCACCAAGATCGTGCAACATCCATACCGTCACCATCAGCCGTCCATCATGAGGCCTATGTGATCACTGTGCCTTTCTGTTACTGTCATCCTGGTCCACTTGGGATGGTGTCTGAGCATTCACCTGGCCCTGGAGCTCTGTACACACTATATCCCTCCCTAACTCTCTAGGTCTAATCTATCTCCTTTCCTCCTCCTCACTGTGTTCCTAGGATCCTCCCATCATACTGCATCAGCACCAGGCTTCCTCTGGTCATAGGCATGATCTATAGATTGTCTCCCTACTTCAGTCCTGCACATTCCCAGTGATAAAAAGAAGGAACATTGCCAAGGCCTCATTCCTTATACTGATTAAATTCTCCTCGTATCTCCTTGTAATGAATTCTGCCACAGCTATAACCTGGCTGCAAAGTGCATGTTGATTCATATGGGGTTTCTTATCCACAATCTCCCATGGAACTCCAAGAACAAAGAACATGTGGAATTTCTGTTTGGGTGGTGTTCTGGCTGGTGTGTTAGTATACAAACACACACACACACACACACACACGCACATGTGTGTGTGTGTGTGTGTGTGTGTGTGTGTGTGTGTGTTTTAATGAATGAAAGAAAAATATGCATGGTAATTCCTTTTAAGAATAAGAACTGTAGCTAGAAGTTAGAAAATATCCTTTCAAATTTTATCTCAACTCTTTAGAGTATGTGTTACTGTGTCTCCATGTACATCCTAATTAAATGATATTAAGATACTTACACAAATTGATTTAAAACATTAATGCCTAAAACAATCTAGTTTTAGTTCATGCATTTCCCATAATTTTACTCACTTGTTTCAGTATGATTAAAGATTTTCTCAAAACATAATAGGATTATTATTTAGATTTATGCAAGTGTAAATCCTCAAATCTCCCAGCTAAGTCTTTTTTAATCCAATAAACACAGTGAGGACCCATCTCCATGGTGACAGATACCAGATCTTGAATTTTTATTTCTTTAATATTGCTTTGATTATTATGAAAAAACTAACAAGGTTTATATAATGATTTGTGGCTTTCTACATAGTGTGCATCTAATGTAAGCTAGTCTCTGCTATTCCTCTGTTTTCTTTTGCAGTGATATTTATTTTCTTATTTAAGGAAGGTATATTTCCCTTTCAATGTGTCAGATGAAAGGTAAGACAGAGGGTGCTCACTCAGTAGTCTGTACAGCAATCCTGCCAGCCAATTCAGGGATGACACCCTAAAGCACCAACTCATCTCATGGTGACATCCCCCTGACTTCACAATGAGCATTTCAGGCTGTGGCATAGTTTTTCTAAATCTCACAGAGGTGCAGTTAGGATGTCTCATCAGGTAAAGATGCTTGTCGCATTGTATAAGAGTCCCAATTGGTAGAAGGAGAGAACTGACTCCCATGGATTGTCCTCTCACTCTGATCTGTATACTGCAACAGATGCACACAGCACAACACATACAATACATATGTAAATGTGACACAATACCAAAGGGATAAATGCATTTCCTGTAACTGGGGGATTCTGTATCACAGTGAATATTTATCAAAGGAACCTTTTACACACACACCCATATACATCCCTGCTCTTGTCCCTAAACAGGATCTAAGGAGTAGATGGATCACCTCCCCACTTGTCCCCTCTGTTCATGCTGTCTTTTGGATTAGCCCCTCTTTTCTGACTGTGAGGGTTCAGGCTTTCCTCCTCCTTTGAATTTTTTATTACCTCAAATTGGATCCAATAATCTCTCTGAGGAACATTAATATTCACAAGTCCATGTATGATTTATGTTTGAACACGTCCGTATACTCTAAGGTGGAACAAACAGTACTTGAAAGCATTAATATTGTACCCATGGAGGTTCACATATGTATCGTTCTACTATCTAACAGCATTCCACTGAACACTCATTCAAGAAAGAATTTATAACCAGAAATGCCTCCTTGATGTTGCATGTTTCCTGTGTCATAACTGGCTATGAATACAAAGATTTTACAAGTAACAGTTTGGCCAGCACATACAGCTTTGTGCGGCTCAAGAAAAATGATATGATCCTGTCACCAGGTGATACCTGGGTGTCCAGGGATTATATGTACTTTGCTTCAGGGCTGGGCTTTAATAAAATTCTCACACTCAGATGATCTCCTAAGTATACATGGTGAAATCCAAAATAATTTCCTATGACATTTTTATTTGTATTCAAATAGTTCACCTTAATATTTTGTATATATGTATATGTGTGCATTGTGTATGTTCATGGGGGTGCAGTGTATATATGCCTGAGTGAAGGCTAGATAGCAACTTCAAGTGTATTCCTTTCATTCCTTCCATTTTTTCTTTTGTTATTGGTAGAAAGAAGGATTGTTTAACAATGGTGTGTGTGTTTGATCAAGAATTCTATTAAAAATTAGTTAACTTGATAAAAGCCCAAAGAATATGGAAATTAATAATATAGACATTTCAAAATATCTAATTTTTGGAAAAATAAGAGAATTATGGAGGACAGTGATAAAACACTCAGAATTAAATTTTATTATCACTAAATATAGATTAAAAAAAACATGTGTTTAAGATGTGACTCAAACTTTTGGATTTTGAGCTCAGCAGTTGTGTCAAAAGAGAGTTTCCAACTTCTAAGCTTAATGCCTTTTTAATATGAGATAATCTTTTATAGATAAATATCTAAGGAAAGTATGTTTAATTAAAACATGTAACATTGAATTATTTGATCAAGTTTCATGAAAATATTTAATATATCATTAGGACTCTTAATTCATATGGGAGTATATTTAGAAAATGATTCTCAGATTTCAAAGTGCTAATTGTAAAGAAGGTACATCATATTCACCTATGACCCCAAGTAAGACCAGAAAAGTGGGTTAGTTATAGCAGATTCCAGAATGTTCTCAGTGTGTGGCCACTTTAGAGCAGGTATGTCATTACAGCATCAATAGTAGACATTTTAACCACCATTTCTGAGCTAATGAATCAGGAGGTCTAGGTGCTGGGTGGATGTAAAGTTATGAACTGAATATGAAGACTCTAGGTTGCTCCAAATGTAGCATCACCCCACCCCACAAGACAGTCAATGGGCAGATTTGGCCGAGAATGTTTAGAGGATACCTACAGATTGGCAGCTCAGGAGAGTGACAAGTCTCAGGATCAAGGAAGAGATGAAAAAGAGAAGAAAGGGCATAGGTTTGGAATTCTCTGTAGCAGGCATGGGATGGCACCCACAGACAAAGGGCTTGAGGATTTCATTTCTATGTATCTGCTGGCCAGTTCTATGAGTTATGCAGAGGAATGAACCTGCACTGAGAATATAGTTAAAACTTGGAGAGAGGAGGCTTAGAACATAGTGTGCACATGTTTTGCATGCAAAATGGCTAGTAGGCATCATTCAGGACACATGTGTCTTCAAGCTATAATAAGCCAGCTTGTTATCACTCCAAGCCTCCTGCTCAAAAAATTTGCAAAGTAATGTAAATAAACGTAAAGATAATAGTAATTGCTTTGAAGGCATGGGAGGGTTGTTAAGACAACAAAAGGAAGATTAGAAGCCAAAGCTGTGGCCAGTAAGGACACTGAAACCCAGCACAAGTTTCACTTTCCAATGATCCAAAAGAGCCAAACCACACAGAGGCTCTGTATTCATATAGGAAAAAGAGTTGAGATTGTAGAGATCAAGGATGAAAGGCTGTAGTGAACAAGAATTTTTTGTGAAGGGAGTGAAAGGATACACAGAGGATGGCCTTCACCTAGCAAGGGTGATACCTAGTGTGATCACACCTGGAGGGGACTGATGTCCAGCTCAGATAAAAAGGAGTTTGATAGTAACCAACCCAGCCTAACAATCCGCCCCAAGAACAAACTATTCTCTTTGAAGAACTAACCATAATCAGAATGAATCTCCAATTATACTTATGGGTTATCATTCAAAACATGCCATAATCAATAAGAGCAGGAGCAAATGATTAAAACCAGGAGAAAATGCACTAGGAAGAAAATTATACGATCAGAAGTTAAAGTAACTGATGCAAGAAAGTCCATTACTTTTCATAAAGGATATACTCCACAGTCATAGTGAAATAACCCTGATTTCATGTTGAAAATAATGGAAGATACTATAAAGTATATCAATAAGACTTGTCATCTAGCAAAAAGAAAAACAGATGTTATGCCATTTTAAAAAGCCAATTGAAAATTAATTTCTTTGCTTTAGACAAGGCTAAAGAGAGAATTAGGGAACAGGAAAAAGCCAACAAAATGTTTGAAGTGGACAAAAGAATTGTATATGGAGAGTGTCATCAAAGTGACTTGGAATACAGATAAAAAATAGTGAATGGATTTGAAGAAAAGAGTAAAGATAAATGACAGATGAAGCAATGTTTCTGAAATGAAAGGAAGGTCATCTCCTGCACCTGTTCAAGGCATCGAGCAGCAGACCTTCAAATACAAAGCACACACCAAGAAGTCTGATCCCAAGGTGGGGGTGGGCATCTCAGAGACAACTGTAGATACATGGCCATTTTCTTAATTTCTTTTGCTAATACTATTTCCAGGTAACTTAAGGGAGAAAATAGGTTTTTACTCACAATTCGTGGTACAGTCTTTAAGGCAGAGAAGTCAAAGCTTCAGGAACTTCAAGCAGCTGGTCATACGGCATCCATAATCAGAAAGCAGAGTGTAATGAAAGTATGCTGCTCATCTGCTTGCTTTCTTCATGGTTCATGATGCCTACCCAGGGGATGGACTTATCTACAATTATGACCAGTCTTCCTTTGTCAATTAATATAATCAATATAATCCCCTTCAGGCATGTACAAACCCACCTCCTCAGGTGATGATAGAATCTAAATGTTTTCAAGTGGATGGTTTTCACCAACCATCTCCAGCTGTCAAAGCAGCCACAATAAACCTAACCACTAATTTCTGAAAAGCTGAAGCCAGAGGATAATGGTTGGTATGTTCCATCTCTCTCTCTCTCTCTCTCTCTCTCTCTCTCTCTCTCTCTCTTTCTCTCTCTCTCTCTCTCTCTCTGTGTGTGTGTGTGTGTGTGTGTGTGTGTGTGCGCGCGCGTGCCCAGGAAAGTTTAAAAAATGAAAATACTTAGATATTATACAATGGATTTTTTTTGGATGCATAGAAATCAGAACACTTCAACTAACTGTGACGACAGTAAGTTGTATGGTATGTGGAACATCAATAAACTAAAATTAATTAAAATCCAATGATGTAACTTCTGCCATCACACTGCAGTCATTTTCTGTATAGATATGGGGGTCTCTAATGAGGCATTCACTCCATCAGTTTATGCTATACACCTTAATCTTGTTCACATCAATTCTCTTACCAAAAATGACAATAACGTTCAAAGCCATAGTAACTCACTTTCTGTAAATGACCTTAGCCCTTATCTCTTATTGAATTAAACAACACTGAAACTAGGCTAACCTAGAATTATAAAGTTGCTTTATCAGCTCAGCTGGCCTGTCCCTCTCTTCATGGCTGCCTCATCTTTATCTAACATATATGCACAGAGACCTAACATATATGGAGGTGGGATTACCCAGTATCAGTATCAAGTCACACCAGCTTTTTTGCAAGCAGTAAAGAAGAGCCTGATAGTCACAAGGTCAATGAATTATTTGGGGACAAATCCTGTTTTCATGTCTTGCTTCATACTGTGTCTGCTCCAGGCTTTTGGCGAAGATGTGTTCCCTCTTGAAGACTTACCAGTAAGCTGAAATTTGATTTGAAAGTTTATTAACTTTCAAGTCAAACCTCTATTTCCTGTCCCCCTAGAGGCACCAGATGGGCCCCCTCCATGGTACCAGAGAAGAGACCCTTTTCTGAAACTCCAAAATTGTGTATGCATGGGTCAGTCTCTCCTCAGAGCTGTGAAAAGGTTTTAAGACTACATCCAGGCCTGGGTATCCCTTAACTTCTCTTACTTGATGGCTAAGTGATGGGACAGGTTTGCATGTGCATATGTATACATGGGAGACACTATAATCTATAGCAGAATGGGCAGGATGGGGCACAGGGGTTCACTAAGTGATGGCTGAACTCTTTTAAATTGTCCATGCATTTTAATTTGATGAAGCTGGCTATCATTGCTTTAAACAGACTGCATTCTTTGAAAACAGGGAACAGGTGTCATCTCTTAGTGAACTCCACATTGATTCTTCCTATCCACTGTGTTGGGCCAACAAGTTTTATCTTTTATTTTAGGGCTTTGTAACACAGTCAATAACATTTAGCTTTCTGGGTCCATCTGTGTGTTCCTTTAATGAGTAATGAGAGACGATACTTTATAGGAGGAGACTGGTGTTCTATTGCTCAATCTCCCTGAAAAATTAGGATGTGACCACATGTAAATCTGTCATTTTTGTTTTTGTTGTTGGCAACAACTTCTTGATATATCTACATATTTACTTATTCCAATGGATTAAAATCCTAAATAAACTGTTTACAATGCATAGTATATCTTAGATATGAGTACAAATAATCATGTATGTATCTATAGAGGTTAAAGTCAGGTCTTGTAAGCTGGTAAGATGGCTCATAGTTGAAATATCTTGCTACCAAGCATAATAATCTCAGTTCAGTCTGTGGGACCCACATATTGGAAGCATACTGACTAGCACAAATTTTTTTCTGATATCCGCACATGCACATTGCCATACGTATGTACACAAATAAATACAAAACTAATCTGTCTAATTTGGAGTAGATGACACTACAGGCGGTTTCCCAGCATACACTTCTTGGTTTCATTTTATTGAAAAGTTTGCTTCTCTACTTCCATATGAATCCAAAATCATTTGAGAATGTTATTAAATCATAAAAATGAGTGCCCCTTGGAAAATCAAGGGGATTCCTTTATGCATTGCATCTGGTCATAGTAAAAGACTCAGTGTGGGCTTTAACAGCGGTGCAGCAGTGGGCATGATGGAGACACAGTTGATGTATGCATGCATTATCATTTACACAAAGAAACAGAAAAAAAATTGCCAAGAAAAGAAGCGGTGATTGGCACATCTACCACTACTTTGCAGAAATGCCTATAGCATTTCCCATGTGGGGGAGTGGCTTTTCGGTGTTGGGCTTATTTTAAATGAGGAGCAGAGTGACATGAGAGATTCACATTAGGTGCATTGAGAGATCCACATGTGTGTGGATTGAAGAAAGGAGAAGGGCAGCCACAGTCCATGTCTTGAATGTGCACAGCAACATACCAATGCTCATGAGGCTTGCATACCATGCTTTTAATTACTAACTAATAATTCTTATCATGTTAACTTCACCCATGCTACTCCAATATGCTAAGCATATATGTTCATGCTGTAGAGACCATGCATACATAATGCATGGAATAATTTTTGGAATTGCTTAATGAAGGCCGTCATCACCAATGTGTACTTCATAAATGTCAATTAGCATAGCAAAAAAAGGAGAAGAATTAGCTGTCAACCTGGGAAAATATATACATCTTTAAGATCCCAAATAATATGAGGAATGTTTTTTAAGAATTTTGGGAAATCATTGAATGAATCTGTAGAATGTGGCAGCCACAACACCATAAAGTCTGACCTACATGACTAGTTATCTATGTCTTTGATTAGATTTATCACTCTGCTAGTGATATCCAGGCTCCTGGATCAACAAACTCTCAGCTACTTTCTGATCTCAAAGTAAAACTGTGTTCATGTGTTTCACTCCAACTTTTATAGACAATTTTTATTTGTTTCTGTTTTTGCTTTTGTAGAAACATGTTTATAGAGTGCGTAGCCTTGAACCATTAAACAGCTGTGATTGCAAGTACATGGCATTTCTATTGGCACAGAAAAGAGATTTTACTTATAACTATCACTAATTCTATTCCTTGAGAGGAGTGGGGATAGCTAAACCTGTACTATTTCCAAGTATTCAACACAGGATCTTCCTTGCCAATTGAGAGATGCTGACCATGGGAGCTGCCAGGTTCTGGGGTTTGGAGAAGAACATGGGCAGATGCATTATTCTTAAAACAAATTATTCAAAATCCATATTTTCAATACTTGAATTTCAATGAATATTTGTAAGATTTAAGAGTACTTTAGATAAATTATATATGAAACCTTATCTACTAAAAGATAGTACTTGATTTTGTCCTAGTATACAACATGCACATAAATTTAATTTCATATGTAGGAAGTGACTAGAAGAGTCTCTCAGATTGTGCCACTTAACTATATAAATGTGTGTGTATATTATTAAACATTCATTCTTAAAAAATAAAAACATACACTAAAAATGAATATGCTAGCCAAAGTAAATTCACATGATGTTAATTTATGTTGCTTAGAGATGTAAATGTCTATAATATATTAAAAACTATGAAAATATGTTTTAAAAATGGGAATACTATGTATTTGAATATCTTAAAACTTAAAAATGTTTATATAAATTTTGTTTGCATGTATTTATATGTACCATATGCTTGCATTGTCCATGGAGGCCAGAACAGAGCACTGGATCTCCTGGAACTAGAGTTGCAGGTGGTTATAAGCCACCATGTGGGTGTTGGAAAGCAAACCTGGGTCCTCTGTGAGAGTGATAAGTGCTCTTAACCAAGGAGATATCTCTGTGCCTCTGTAATGGAATAGTTCTGTTGTTTGTTCATGTTACTTTTTTATATGCTTGATGATGCTGATAATACTGAAGTTTCAAATGTAATTTTTTAAATAAAGAATTAGTTCATTTCCTTTTTTTTCTTGTTAATAACAAGGCATGCTGTTGCATCCCTTGATCTCAGCACTTGGGAAGCAGAGGAAGATAGATCTTTATAAGTTTAAGGATACCTGAATTATATAATGAATTCTAGACCAGCCAGAGCTACATAGTGAGAACCTGTCTCAAAAATACATATATAGAAAGGATAGAAATGTAATTTTACATTTTTATATTGACCCATGTGTTCTTTGCAGAATTCAACTTTACACATTGTTCTATGGTGCAGTGGTGTTCACAGAATGTCTTGAGCTGTATAAATGTGCTGACTGCTGTTAGTACAGGGTGCTGTGCTGAGTGTGTATGAGCAGGACCATTTTACCCTCTTTCTTGCTGTCAGTCACGATCCCAATAGGAACAGCCAGGATGCTGTGTTCTGCTCTGAGCTTGGAAGACATCAAGATCTAAAACAACAAGCTCTGAGGGCATTCTTAGCTCAGTTTCCTCTTAAGCCTTGTGTTTAATACACTTTTAGGAATTAGCTGAGTAGAGGTGTAAAAATAATATTAGGTTACCCAAAACCAATAGGATTATGCACCAAGAAAGTACTAGGTTAAATGTTAAGGATGGCAGGGGAAGATATATTTAACTCTTCCTGGACTGGGTCAGGGAGATTTCTCAAAAGATCTACTTGTACTAGGTATAGACAACCAGGTACACGGGGGGAAGATATGAGGAAAACATCCCCAAAGGTAAGGTGTGCAGGGCTATTAAACACCATGGTGGGCCCAGCAAGTCTTCACCTGTTGGGAATACAGAAAGAATGATGCCAAGAGCACTGTGGATGGAAGTCTCTGCTCTCTAAGGGAACTGGTTTCCTCATGTCAGTAAAAGTGATGCTCAACTGTGTGCTAGTATGGCATTGGGACTGGTCTTCATTTTAATGTGAACTTTCTATCCCAGTTACCAAAGGAAGAAAAGTAACATGGCCGACCTGGTTTTGACAGTACTTGTGACATGTTCAGTAAGAAGTTCTCAGCAATGACTTAGTGTTCACTGTGAGCTTGCTGTGGCAACCACAGTCTAACACTGACAGGAAAAAATGGGGGCAATGGCCAGTATAGGAGGCAAACTGTGTTCACTATCCTGGGTGGACCTGGGACTGGAGCAAGGATAGCAGCTAGTGTTAATTTAGGTAGAATATAAGGCAAGCCAAACCATGCAGCAGGAAGCAATGTGGCTGACACAGACATGCAGACATTTAGTTGACCAATATATTGTAGGCAATGAAGAGACATGGTGGTATTGGTGTTCTGTACCTGAATATCATAGTGCCATTCCAGTCAATTGAAAATCCCAATGTTCAACACTGGCCAATTGTGCTATAAACAACCTTCCCATGGAAGATTCCATACCCCCAATGTTTTTTTTTTCAATTTATACATCAGTTTAATCCTCTATCTAATTGCATTAATTGTCATAATTGCGATGAAGCAGTAGTATATTTACCTTTAATTGGATTGCTTTGAACTGAAACAGTATTTTTTCAAAAGTGCACGTATTATTATATAGGTGATATTTATATAACTTTAAGTGGCAAACTTGTATCTGCTAATTACAGATATATTTAATTGACATTTTTTATGTAATCTGTGAGTATACTAAATTTTCTCTTTTTGTAATCATTGTAATTTTATAGAGTTAAATTTTGCATATAGTGAGACTGCGTCTTATTCCTGTATTTAGACATTTTGAGTCAGTAAAAGCCATAAAACTTGATGTTATTCTCTATTTGTCTGTGTTTTCTTGAGAATGTTTGTGAGAGTCACAAAAACATTTTAAGTTAATTTATTTCTACATACTGAGAATATTTATAAAGGGAAGCATTGTTCATCCTTGGGTATTTTTTAAATGTTTTATATTTATTTGGTTTTTAATTTTATTTCATGAGGTGTGTGTGTGTGTGTGTGTGTGTGTGTGTGTGTGTGTGTGTGTGTGTGTACCTACACTCAAGTGCATGCATGCTCCATCAAAACATGGATATGGAGGTGAGGGGATAGCTTGATAGAGCCAGTTACCTTCCCCCACCCTGTTGGTTCCAGTGATGATTCTCGGGCTATCAGCTTGGCCTTGTTGATAGCCCCTCCATGGACACTGTAAGAATTTCAGCATACTTTCAATTCATGGCCCACTCTTTGTGGGCAGTGGGGCATGATTCCTGCTCAGGGCATATGAGGGTCTGTTGTTCACAGAAACTCATGCTGATGGGACCAAAGATCCAGTCCAATGGCTGTGGTTAAAAGGAGAGTTAAGATATTTATCTAGAAACAACCTGGTTGTCCCATTTATTCCCCCTCCTTTTTAACATGCACAAGAAAATTAATTAAAAACTTCTCAATGCTGGTAAATCTTTGTTAGCATTGTGATAAAAATTTGCATAATAGTATGAGTTCTGAGGATGTATTTTTGGCATGCTATTTCATCTCAACTGAAATACCCTTAAGCATAGAAAAACGTCCATTTATGGGAAGTGCAAAACAAAAGAGAATGCTTTTAGAGTCTCAGATAAGTTTTCAATCATCAGTAGCTCTTAAAGTGATTATTTGTTACATTTAAAGTTTATATATAATCACACTTCATAATGGATACAGAAATTAAGCATTGAAAAAATACTTTCGTCACTTTAGTTTTATTAATCACAAACTACACACCAGTGGCTCATATACAGGACTGTCCAAAGGGCTCCAGCTGTTTCAACCTCATAGCTCTCTCCAAATGGCTGTTCTTGGTTTTTCCACCTTTGACTACCATACACTTGACCTGCATGTGCATGAGCCACAACAGGTCAGTGCTGCTCTGTACACAGGAGTCTTTCTCTACTTCAGAACACAGCACAGATTTCCATATTCAATCCCACCAGGCTCTTTCACACCTTGTCTTCCTCTCCAGAGACCTTGCTCCCAATTCTCAAGCCATCACCCTCCAACCTCATCTCATTGTCATAAATGACATTGTATTCTGCTACTCATTCTTAGCACTCCATGCTAAGTCCTATCATTAGCCCATGATACCAACTGTACATCCCCAATGTCTTGATTGCTACTTCCCACATAAGAAAACAAACCTCAGGATACACTTCTCCTCTGATGCATAATCTCTGCCTTCCTGCAGAAGTCTCTGAATGCATGGATGAATGCAGTCCTGGATCCCAAGAATATTGATAGGAAAATTGGCAAGATTTATGTAACTTAAGCTCTACCTATTTATCCTCTTTCTATGTCTCCCAAGGACATCTGGGCATGCAGAGAAATCATAGTCTATCTACTTTAGAATTTTAAATAAAAGTCAGAAGCATTCTGCAGGTGCACCATGTCATTCTCTGGATGAGATTTAGAGAAGATTCCACAATGAAGGGGGTGGTGAAACCCTTTGAAAGTGGTTTGTAGAACAAATACTGAGAGAGTTTTATATATATTTTATAACAAATATTAAGATTTTTTTCCATTATGCAAATAACTCTTCTCATAGGCAAAATGATTTAAAATTGTATTTATCATGCATAGGATTCTTAGTAGGAGTCATTTTCTCATAAAACAATTACTTTGTGATAAAACATTTACAATAATTCAGGATTAATTCTGGAATGAATGCATTCTTCCAGACTCTACATGGCAGTAGCTTTGCTAATTCTCTTATTATCCTTTATTCCTCTTTGAAATACATTACACTGTTTCTAGATTTGTTCTAACTGAAGTTCTTTCCAGAAGAGTTCATTTTGAAGTAAGCATCCAACAGCAACTGTAGTGCATAATGAACTTGCATTCTCCATTTCTTCCATGAAGAAGACATTATGCCTTTCCTTTCCTGTCAACACTTCCACAATCAATAAGGATTCTCTTCAAACTGATTAAATTCAGTGATAATATGGGTGACTTTTAACAGCACTGCTGATCCAATTGTCCCAATAGGGTTTGCTCAATTTAAGAAACACATATAAATATACTACGGTAATAGATTCTTAAAATAAGCCTTCCAAGTTACAGAATAGCCCAGGAAGAATGACCCTTGTGTTTAAAGATACACAGTATAGGGTTGGATATGGTGGCACATCCCTTAGTCCCAGCACTTGGGAGGTGGAGGCTGGTGGATATTTGTGAATTTGAAGCCAGGCTGTTCTATACACTAAGTTCTCTGAAAAGTCATATGGAAACCCACTACTGTAGGTGCTTACTAAAATACTTAATACACATATACAATATGTTTAGTGGAAATAGTCTACAAGTAGAGGATAAAATCCCAACTAGATAGCTCATGCTAGTAAATAAAAACCTCAGTATCAAATATGAGTTACCTCTTTTGAGTTGTTGGCCGATTGGTCTGGCAAATCACCAAGCTTTACAGGCTATTGCCAATACTCTTGGCAAAACTGCAGAGCCTGATAGTAAGACCCTGTTGGTGAAGTTACCACATACTTGAGTCACAAAACATGGAGAAATTAATGTGGTAAACACTTGAAAGCTCCCTTCCTACTGTCTAGTGCTACCAATGCTGAAAAATGCTATGTCTACTCAAAAAAAGAAAAGCAATCCTTAATTTCACACAGCTCTCAACCCCCAAAACTATGTCAATGATTTGCATGTCATCAGTGCAATAGTGGCATGAACATTATAGGAGTAATAAACCATTTCTTGTTGGCTTTAAGGTTCATTTTATGAGATAAAACCCATTATTGGGACTATTAACATGTCCAAGATTTAGTGCCTAAGTGCATCCTAGGTCTAGAGATAATCCAATATTATTATTCTGCTAAATGGGCATAGTATTAAAATAAATCCTAATGACTTACTATTGGAGACTAAAATTGGAGAATGATATAACCATCATCAGGAATGCTATTCCTTAAAGTAAATGGCAATTGATACCTAGACTCTCAAAATATCAATGTCATAGGATAAGATTCTATGGAGTTCTCAGCCCTAAATGACATGCATCTATCACACCTTCTACTTCAAAGGCTTGGGAATCTTTGCAGAAGAGGGGGTCAGATATATTATAATTGAGTGACATTTCTTTTTTAATGATCTGACCCCTAATATGTTGACCACACCCTAGGGCAGGCCCCACTCTCAAGACTAGCTGGGCAACATAAACTGGACTTGATAGGTGAGAAAAAAAATAGAAGTGCTGTGGGATAATGCTCTTGTACACTGGTTTAATAAAATGCTGATTGCCCAGTAGCCAGGCAGGAAGTATAGGTGAGGCGAGCAGACTAGGAGAATTCTGGGAAGAGGAAGGGCAGAGTCAGGAGTTGCCAGCCAGACACCGAGGAAGCAAGATGACAAGGCAGAACTGAGAAAAGGTGCCAACCCACATGGCTAAACATAGATAAGAATTATGAATTAATTTAAGTATAAGAGCTACTCAGTAATAAGTCTGAGCTAATGGCCAAGCAGTTGTAATTAATATGAGCCCCTATATGTTTACATGGGGCTAAGCAGCTATGGGACACAGGTAGGAGAGATTCAGAGAAACATCCAACTACATAGAAGAAACCCCAAAACTGGATGGGAAGGAATGGAAGAGTGGAAAGGGGAGTTATGGGAGGGGGTGTGAATATGTTTCAAAATTATTGAAATTTTCAACAAACTAATAAAAACTTTGAAGAAACAAACAAAAATAATGAAATATTAAAGACCAATGCTTGGGTGAGACATGGGGACCTGGCCATGAACCTATGAACTAATTTTAAATAATTTTCATCTGAGTTACAGGGTTTATTTCAAGTGTACATGTGCATTTCTTGAAATGTATTTTATAATTCCATTCATCGAAAATAAAACATTTGAAACCAAAGTTATGCAACAATAAGTGAAATAACACATAATAATAAAAATTTTTAAAAAAATGTAGTTAAAATTTACATCAGCTGAGTGACTCCTGCTTGTCATCACCTATACCAGACAACCTGCATGACCCTGAACCTAAAGAGTAGCATGAATGCTCCAGGCTAATAGAGGCTTGTGACACATTCACAGAGACAAATATTAGTGAGATGCTACATGAAGAACAAGATAGGTGTCACATCTATGGGTGCTTTTATGAGTCACTGCTGTTAGCTATGAATGTCTTTTCCCCTCTTTCTGTTGTTTGAGAATTTCATGCACACATATAATGTGTCTTGCTCTACTCTCCCCACTCCATCCCTTATAAATCCTCCCTGACCACCCCCACAAAATTTGCTTCCCGACTTCAGGCACCTCATTTTTCTAAACCCATTGAGTCCACTTAGCCCTGTCCGTATTTGCTTGGCTTTAGGAAACTGACTTCCCCGCCCCCCAGCAGTCATCAATTGCCACAGCTCTTAACACAGAAGTTGGAATGTGTGACCACTTTCCCTTTCCATGTGTGTTGTTTGTCTGGCTTGTGCAGATTTTGTGTGTGTGTCATCATAACTACTGTGAGTATATGCAAGTTTGGTGAAATTAAACATGCATAAATTATCCTAAAGTTTTACGAATCTTCTCTGTAGCCTTGATAGCATTACTTCAATGAAACACAAAAGATGAGAGAAGAAAAACAGGCATAAGAAGTAATTCCTATCTCCCCCCTCCACCCCCGCCTTCATTTTGGCAAACCTAGCCCTATCAGCAGTGTGAAACTAGGGTGATTAAGCTCCAGTCAAGTGGATTATTCCAGCTGTGGGGATTAATGCTTAAGCACCCATGGACTCTCCTTCCTAGCTCATGCGACACTCATCATACTGAAATACAACAATTTTCTGCCTACAGTATGAGCATCATGCTTACCATTTAATATTACCAGCTCAGCACAGTCAGAGTCTGGCTTCACTTACTATGTGATGGTTCTAGCCACATCATAGGTTAGCCACTCTATAATGTAAGGAGATGGAAAAACTCTTGGCCCCATTGACACTGTGAGCTGATTTGCTCATGGTGACTCTGGTGGGGTAGTCAACCTGCCTTGTGGTAACAGAGTGAAACAAAGTTCTGACCAGGCATGGTGTACACTGCTTTAACCATAGTAATGGAGCAAATTTCAATGAGGAAGAGCTCCTTCTACAACTTTATGAATAAAAAGAAAAATTAATATTATTTTTGAAGTAGGAAATGGCTTTCAAAGATTCAGCAGAAACCTTCATGTAAGCAATAATTTTAACTGCATATAAATAAATTTTATCAGGTTCAGAGTAACTGGATTTATGTTGAGGTCTTTGATCCACTTGGACTTAAGTTTTGTACACGGTGATAAGTATGGATCTATTTGCATTCTTCTACATGTTGACATCCAGTTATGCCAGCACCATTTGTTGAAGATGCTTTCTTTTTTTTCATTGTATATTTTTGAGACCAAGATTGGAAAAGCACAGGGACAAATAACCAAACAAATGGAAGCACATTAATTATGAACCAAAGGCTTTGGAGGCCCCAGCTGGAGCAGGTCCTCTGGATAAGTGAGACAATTGAATAGCTTGATCTGTTTGGGAGGCATCCAGGCTGTGGGACCAGGACCTGTCCTTAGTGCATGAGCTGGCTGTTTGGAATCTTGGGCTTACACTGGGATACTTTGCTCAGCCTGGAAAGAGGGGCCTGGATCTGCCTGTACTGAATCCACCAGGTTTAAATGAATCCGCAAGGGAATCTTGGCCCTGGAGGAGATGGGAATGGAGGAGAGGAGCTGGCGGGAAGGTGGGGACAGGGGCGGGAGGGGGGAGGACAGGGGAACCCATGACTGATGTGTACAATTAAAACACAAATATAATAAATACATAAATAAATGAATGAATGAATGAATAAATAAATAAATAAATAAATAAATAAATTTTAAATCAATTATCAAACTTTAAGCAGGTTATAAATATTTTTAAAAAGTTCTAAAATGATGTTTATATTTTAGAGTCCCTTGCTTGTTTCTGTAACTTATATTTAAAATGCTGTTGTTCCTCACATGCTCTAATTTTAAATGAATTAATTTTACTTTATTTATTCTCTTTCTCTCTCCCTGTAGGTTTATGCAGGCCACGGCAGTGGACAACTCTGAACTGAATTCAGGTGCGTAGGCCTTTCCATAAGCCTCTCTACCAGCTGAACCATTTCACTGCCCTATAGACTATTTTTAGTTTTGGTGAACCTCCCTTCATTGATGGATTATGTATCCAGGTTAAAACCCAAAGCCTGGAGGGCAACTATGAGTGCCCAGGTTTGGTAACACTGAAAGGGCTAAGTGATGTTACCAGGGTTCTTAAGACATGGAAGCAAATGGCATGCCACACTGGGTCATACAGTTTCATTGGCATAGATATCAATAGAGACACTCAAGAATTACAAGCAATCCTGCAGGAAAACCTCCAATGTCCCTTAACCAAAATAGACTATACTCCTAAGAGAAGGAAGAATGAAATTACAATTTGAGTAGGATGCCTGCACTTTAGAGAGCACTGATCTATTTGTACTACATAAGTTTACAAAGTAGGAAAAAATTTTAGATCTATCAAAGTATCCTTTATAAGTCAACAAATATGAATATATCTTCTTGGCATTCCAATTTTATATATGTTAAATAATCTCTTCTTGGCATCTATTCAATTATTTTATATATTTGGTTCCTTGAAACAGTGATACATAAAATATTTGTCCAACAGCCTGGTCCAGGCATTGACTAGCAAGATCAGAAATGGAGGAAATTCTTTGTGTTTCCTGGAAACGGTTGTCATTAATTGCACAGTAGATGCTGTGAGCAGAGACCTTTTCACACACTTTATATCACAATTACTGTCAACACATGTAAATGATCTTCATCTTAGACCATACGCTGCAGCGTTCTAAGAGGTTTCCAACAGCTGCTCAAAACACAGTTTCTACATAATGACTCAAGAATTTCTGGACACACAGAGCTTTACCACTCACATTCTCTCCTACTGCCCTGTGCGGGACAGTTTTATGTCAACTGGATATAAAATAGAGTTATCTGAAAGATGGGAATTTCAGTTAAGAAAATGCCCCCATAAGATCCAGCTGTAGGGAATTTTCTTAATTAGAGACTGATTGGAGAAGGCCCATCCCGTTGTTGGTGGTTCAATCCCTGGCTTGATGGTCCTGGGTTCTGTAAGAAAGCAGGCTGAACAAACCATTATGAGCCAGCCAGTAAACAGCACCTATTCAGGGCCTCTGCATCAGCTCTTGCCTACAGCCTCCTCTTGTTCTGTTTAAGTTCTTGTCCTGACTCCCTTTGATGATGAACAGCAATATGGAAGTATAAGCCAAATAAACCCTTTCCTCCTCATCTTACTTTTTGGGTCATGGTGTTTTTTCATATCAATAGAAACCTTAATTAAGACACTCTCTTATATGAAGGGGTTTCCCATGATTCAGGGGAACAGCTTGCATTTACTTTGTACTGTGGCTTATCACTGGGTGTAGCTTCAGTGGTGCAAGCTGTGATTCTCAGCTCTGCCCTTGTCTGTATCACAAAGCTGAGATGCATTCTGTAGAATGTGGGTGAAAAAAAAAAAAAAGGACAATGTCATCAACATATTCTCCCCAAGCTATATTTGTTATGAATTATGCACGGGGAACCATGAGGATATCCCGCATGTGCAGGAAAACATGCTGGCCTCCTGGGCAGATGCAGTAGCGGGCTGGTGGGTGACCGATGACATGCGGGCATATTAGCGGGGTAGCGCATGGACATTCACAACCCAGACAGTGGATTCATGTAAAAATGGTTTGTTACAATACAGAGACTGGAGAAAAGAAAGGAAAGAAAGAGAGAAGAAAGAGAAAGAGAGAGGGAGGGTTGAGGGGTTCACATCTCCTGGGAGTGGAGAGAGAGAGAGCTGAAGAGAGAGGAAGGGGAGGGATGTTTCCTTTACATCAGGACGCAGGGTGGCCCCAAGGTGCAGGATTTCAAGGGGCAGGTCAGAATATTAACATTAATGTTATGAATTGTGCATTCAGGGGAGCAAGGCTGTCTGGACCAGGGCGCATGTGTGAGAGAAAACTTCCTGGGCAGATCCTGCGGGCGTGGTGGAGTGTGGAAAATCATTCACACCCACACATTGCATCCATGTGGAGAGTGTATTATAATAGAGAGATGAAGAAAAAGATAGGAAAAAGGGGAAGAAGAGAGAAAGAGAGAGAGAGAGGAAGAGAGAGAGGAAGGGGAGGGGTTTTTCCTTTACATCACGATGCAGGGCAGTACCAAGGGGCGGGATTTCAAGGGGTGGGTCAGAATATTAACAATATTTAGCTTCAAATTCCTTTCTATTCTCTTCCATTTGGGAGGCTTAGAATGGACCTCTGGGATGAGCTGTAAAACTCCCTGTAGATGATGCAAAAAAAAAAAAAAAAATAGTGATTTGAGGTGAAGCTTGAATGGCAGTTATGATGTCTGGAGCATTGCTATCAATTGCAAGATGAAGGCATAGGAACTAGTGAATATGGATTCCTGTTTCAAAAGTAAAAACTAGTGATACTTAGTGAGCTTTCCTAAATGCTGTTGAAATATATAGTCTGTTGAACATGTATTACATGTGCATGTATATGATGTAATCTATACAATATGAGGATTTCAGCTAAAGCCCGTATTGTCCATAATGATTTTCCTTCTTAAATTTTATTATTTGAATTAAACATCAGAGAATTTGTCTAAATTACTAACAATGTATCACCATAGACTAAATGAGAGTGCAGGGGGATCTCTTTTACACAAATAGGCTGACTTTCTTTTAGATCTTAGAATGACAAGAAGTCTCCTTTGCTGTGTGAGAAAGTCACGGCCTAAGCTCTAGGCACAAACTTGGCAGGCAACATTCACAGTCTTGATAAGTGCAGATCTGTCTAAAGGTATATACTCAATCTTATTTCAAGCATAAAAGCCTCTTTACACCACGTTTATTTGATTTGTTGAGAGTTTATCTTACTAAGACTGAAATTATTGCAGTGTGGCAGGTGGAGAGAAGAGTGACAGCATTTAAGAGACTTGGGTGAATCCTTGGCTGTTCTCAGGGTGTTTCCAGATCACACTGTTCCTCTTATGCAAAGTATTCCATAAGGCAAAGGTGGCTGCCCCTCATCTCTGCATCCAGAATACACAGGGAAGCTGTAGGAAGCCTTGATCTGGGGGTTCAGAATTAAGTAGAAATCCCAATGAGTAACTATGGATGGGCAGTTTCATAATCTTTTTTTGTCCAGTCAACACAGGCTCCATCTTTTTTACATGGGTTGCATCATTGTCATGATTAACCTTAAGTTGATGGACAGTTGTAAAAAGAAAAAAGGAATCATGGGATGGTTTTGTAAGGGGATACAGCTGATGAGTGGAAGTGTTAACTGGACAGATCAGTGGTGGGAGTCCCTTATGTTCCTACAAGCATTGAACCACTGAGCATAGCCGATGGCATATAGTCACCATTATTTACTGGTAAGAGGCTCTCATTCTCAACTACAACATTGTGACTAGAGGCACACTCCATCACTGCAGGAAAAAAAGCTCTATTAGTGTTTGTTAGAGGGAAGTGAATAAGCTCATCTTATTTATGTTTAACAGAAAGTATGGGATGGGCATTAAGAGGGTCTGTCAATCAATCCATCCCCTCTTACTCTTGGCTTTGAGAATAGTGGAGCCTCAGATGAGATAGCAGGCACCAGCCCTGGCTGGCTTTTCAGTCTAGATGCTTTGTAGACTGAAGCAGAGAGCAGAGCACAATGAATGCCAGTCTACTTAGAGTGCCAACATGATCAAAAACACTGTCAAGGCTTACACTGAAGTGTGAGGGGAAAAACCTTAGAGAAAGCAAGCAATCACATTGGAAGATTCTTGTTCCTCCTTCTAAATGAAATTTGTTTGTAGGCATTCCCTAAGGACAGACATATGGAAATGGAAAAAAAGATAAAGGCTGTAGTTAGCAAAGTTACCAATTGCTTTCATTGAGATAAAAGCCTCAGGAAAATCGTAGTGTTAGTCTTGAGGGTCTTAGGGAAAATGGCTGTTTCCTACATCTCCCTCCTCAGGCACCACATTTCTACCCTGAGCTATTGGAAATTGATGTTGATGGGAGTATAATGGGGGATAAAAATTCTTAGGAGAAGAAAGAGATGATTCTCCACAATAAGGCTTTGAAAAGGCCCACAACCAAGCTAATGAGAAAAAAGGAAGTTGCCATGGAAGCTTCTGCAGCACAGAGAACACAACAACTGAACTACAGGCATTAGACCCTACCCAGAAGCTCATGTTCCTAGCATATATGTAAGGAATGAAGCTGACCTACACTGAGCAGGTAAAGACAGTGCTAGCATGTCTCCAACATAAACAGAAAATTGGTGGCAAATACCATTTATTACTATGGTCCCTGAGACAGGAGAGATCTATCTAGTTTTCAAGGATTGCATAAAACTGTTCAGAATTCAAGAAAGTTGAAGGGAAGTCATCTTAACTGTTGCTAGAACAAGTGGCACATGCTTCTAGGTGGAGATTTAATTGCATCAGTGTATTCATTATTGTATTTCACCAGAAGCCATGGTATCTCCAGAAATGAGCTACAGAAAATTGGCAAAGAACATTTTTCCATGGTGCCTTCTAACTGTGGCTCTTGTAGAGTAGAGTTACTTTACACTGCAATAACCTGCAATGGGGAGCCTGTTCATCCCTTTAGTTCACTATCATGAGAAGAGTCAACATAGATGAAAAGCACCATGACTTCGTGAAGCTTTACCTGTGAATTGCTTTAGTAATGATTAAATTATGTTTTAAAAAGTAGATTAACTTAAAGCTGAAATTCAAAAGAATGGACTAGAAGAATAATTGTAATCTATTTTCCTTATTATTATACTGTTTAATTTGGAGACAAGATCTCATTCTGAATCCCCAGCTGGGTTCACTGGAGTTCACTAGGCAGCGCATTCAGACCTGGAAATGACTGTGAATGAGTAAGGAGAAAATATAACACAGTGCATGATGAATTCATTGGGACCAAATTGTTCTGGATATAGGTCATATCAATGAACTTGGGGACACTGCAGTCCTGACTGCATCCTTATGAACATGACTTTTTTGTTTGTTTATTTTTTGAGACAGGGTTTCTCTGTGTAGCTTTGCACCTTTCTTGCATCTCACTCTGTAGACCAGGCTGGCCTTGAACTCACAAACTTCTGCCTCCTGAGTGTTGGGATTAAAGGCATGCACCACCAACGCCCGGCAAACATGACTTCTTATATATAGTAGAGCAACAGAGAAAAAGGCTGGCAGGAGCTGTGACTGATCATTCAATTGGATGTTCTTTGAATATTTTTAACATTTCAACAAATGCCGTTTTATCAAACTTTAATTTCACTTGAAACATACAATTTAGCAATGCTTTTAAACATTTTTTTTTTGGTGAAAGCCTTATGCATAAAACACAATAGTGTTGTGAACCTCCTTCATACCCACTGGGAAAACTCTATTTGGATCACACAGGATTTAACACCTTTAGTTTCTAGAAACAACATATAAAAATAGAGTAATGACCTTACTTTTCAAAAGTATCTCACTAGGTGAAATAAAATGTAAAATTCAGAAAGAAAAATCCAATTATTAAATGACCTCATGTTTCCTCCAAATTAAGTTTGAGAAATATTTAATGTCAAATATAAAAAGAACATGGATATAGTCATCATATTTATGCCCTCAGGCAAGTAGCCTACCACTGCCAAGAGCAGCCTTGGAGTCCTTCCTCAGTGATTTGGCCCCAGTTAAGGCCAGCTTATAACTACATTGGACAAGAATGTCAGGGAGAGCCAGAGCAGAGCAAAGTTAGAGACGCTGTATGAGAGATCATGAAGGGAAGGAGGGAGGGAGGGGAAGGTAGGCAGAAAGGGAGAGAGGGAGATTGTGAGGGAGAGAGAGAGAGAGAGAGAGAGAGAGAGAGAGAGAGAGAGAGAGAGAGAGAGAGAGAGAGAGAGAGAGAGAGAGAGAAATACTTGGTAAAGAAGACAGCACTGTATTTTCAAAACATGGGTGTGGGCTTTTCCAGAGAGTCACTCTATGGTATTTTCATAGTATATGTGGACACACATGCACACACACACATACACACACACACACACACACACACACACACACACACACACATTCACACACATATGCAAGCACACACATGCACTTATATATGTACACCCACACACATACATCAGTGCACTTGTGCATGCACACATATGAAAAGACAAATATAAATGGCTTTGCAGATTTTAGGCTATGTTGTTCAAAGAACTCAATTACAACAGGACTTAAGGAGCAGGCATAGTATAAAATTAAATATAAAAATTAAATAGCAGTGCATGAGCTGATCATGTTATTGATATTGTCTTAAAGGATTTACTTTGGTAAATGAAATGCTCTGCTATTTTAAGAGGCACTTTGGTCAGATGTGGGAGGGAAAGGAGTGCTGATAGGCAAACTCAAAGCCTCACACAGTGTTAGACACAGTGTGGTGTTCTTGGCACCTTGTGTGAGATGACTCTGGGACACAAGCCCTTTGTGGGTGGTTCTGGGTTTTGTTTGGCAATGTTTTCAGTCTTGTGACATTTCTGATTCTTAGCCAGAAAGAAAGGTGAGTTCGATTCCAGGAGAAGGATTTGAGTTTTCTATCTTGCCTCAATCTCATTCAAGAGCACCTAAAAATGATATGGATTACCTATTATTTCAGAAACTACTGTGATGTATTTTGTCCCTAAATGTTGGCCAGAAATCTAATCAGGAGATCTTGTTAGAAGATTTAAGCTGATTCCCATTATTGGTGAAGTTGGAATGAAACACAAAGTTCTTCAATGTTCCAGAGATCACTGGCTGTAAAAATAGTGACTAGTAAAAACTGTGTAATGATTACTTTTGAGAATATGTGTTGATAATGTATTCTCTAAATGACACAGACTCCTGTTGAACTTTGTCTTTCTAAATTGTAAGGTTTATAGTCTATTCCCTATGTAGATAGTTTGACAGATCCTAGAAGGATGCATGTCAGTATTACAAAGGTATCAAACTTCAAATCAGAAATACATAAACAACTTTTATTATTTTATATCCACTTATGTCTACAATTCAAATTCAGTTCTACAGTAGGAAATGAATTCCAAAGTTTTCCTTTGAGAAAGCAGGCATTAGCTTGTCTTCATGCATTATATATTTAATTAGCTCATATTTTTATAAGTAAGAAATAAAATATGATGGAAGTCATGGGTGTTGTATGTGGTGTGCATGATAACAGTAACAAATTTCTGATTGTTAGAACATACTCTTAATTCAGACTCAAGACTGTAAACCAGAAAAAGAAAATCCTATCTAGCTCATATGCTTTGGTATATGTTACCTCAGCTTGTTCCCCTGCAGAGTTTTTTCTAACTTGATTATGATCAGAACAGCAATGAACAAATGGAAGACTCTCCATTTGTGTTTTCTTTCTTAGAATATTTATTTTATGTGTAAGTGTGTGACTGTATGTGTATGTTTATTATAATATGTGTCCAGTGCCCAAGGAAACCAGAAGAGGGCATCAGATTCACTGTAACTGGAGTTACAGACAGTTGTGAGCTGTCATGTGGGTTCTGGAAGCCAACAAGGGTCTTCTGAAAGAGCAGCAAGTACTCTTAACAACTGAGCTATCTCTCTAAAACTACCTCTCAAGTTTTCTAAATATTCAATTTCTCAACAGAAAAACCTTGATTAAATACTGCTAACAAATAAATCTGAATTTATAAGTTTAGGTACACAGAATCAAGACAGAACAGTTAGAGTATCATCTTGTCACATGATGTTTCTTAATGGTTTCAACAATATTATGGGCAGTATTTAGGAATAATTTTAGAAAATTCAAATATTAAGTCACATCTTGATGAACATTTTAATTTATCTTCTTTTTCCTTTAAGCAAAGCTCTGTTAAAGTCATGTCCCTCTGATCACAAAGGAAATTATTCATGATTTATTAGCCTTTGATCTTTGAGTGTATTAAGGGCTCGTCAGAGCCTTACCTCTACACCTAAGAATCTAACAAAGATGTGATATGTCCTCATTGGACCAAAGCCAGAGATATTGAGGCATCCCTTGAAGCTAGCCATGGAAGCCCTACCTAATTCTTGCTAAGTCAATGTGAAATTTCCAGGACTACTGATATTTTATAGGATTATTGAAATGTAAATCACATTGTTATGTCCTCAATGAAGGAGAAAACAATGTCAATGTGAACTGAATGTTAGATAGCCACCAGGGATGCTTTAACTTTACAAATTGCTCAATTTCAATTATTAAAGAAGTTGTGTATGTGTGTACATGCTCATGAGTATATGTGTGTAAATGTTCATTGGCAGCAAAAATATGATTAAGCAAGAACTTACTGGAATATGTAATTCAATTTCTTCAGTGGAATAGGGTGAGAAGTCATTGACTGATTGATTGATTTTGTGTGGGGGTGTGTGTTTGTACATGTGTGGACGGACATACATACAGCAGGACACATGCTGAGGGCAGGAGGCAACCTATGGGGCTGCCAAGGAACATCTTGTAGGAGTCAGTTCTCACCATCTACCATGTGGATTCCAGAGGTCAATTTAAGGTCATCTGGCTTAAGTGTCATTACCCATTGAATCAATCATCTTGCTTGACTAAAAAAAGTCAGATTTATCAATGATCTTAGAACTAATGGTGTGACAAAGTAAACTCTTCTTAGTTGTGTTGGACATGGTGTTTCATTATAGCAACATAAAAGTAAGTAACATGCATGGGCTTAACTTGGTTTACATTAGGAAAGGAATTCTGTATGGAGTTTTTCCAGGATTTGTGTTATAGCTGGATGCAGACATGTGCACACACATGCACCTATACTCACATACACAGTCATGCACCTCTCAATGAAATCCTAGTTGTTTTCCATTAAAACTAACAACAACAACCCACTCTGTTTAAATACTGCTCAGTTAGTATAAAGTAGAAAACGGTGGACTGTGTGAAGATATGTTATGTGTAGAAGTTACTGGTTGTATTTGAAGGATACAGTGATCCTGGCAGTCATGTAACCAGTGCTTCCAGGACACCGTCTTCCCTGAAAGAGACATTCTAACAGGTAAGCTGCATGGTTGTCATTGTTCACCCCCACACTGACAGAGACAAACCTGAAGGGGACTGAGTGAAGTCTCAGGTTCTTGCCCATGCATGCAACATGGGAATCTAGGTTTGTTGTGTCTTCAAACCAAGATTTTTATGCCCCGTTCCCAAGCCCGGGGAACACGTGGCCCAGAGTAGAGTTCGGGCCAATTCACCTGAGGTTGGATTTTGCTTCTTGCGTTGGCCAGATGACTTCAGCAAGCCATTCTTGACAGCCCTTAATGACTTCTATGCAACAAAAGCCAGTTTTCTGTCAAATGAGCTCAGTAAATCACTCACAACTGAAAAAAGTAGAAAACTGAATTTAGTTACTCAGCTGACTGCCTTCACTCACTCCTCACATTGGGGCCACATAAAGAGTTAGATTTATTAAGGAAATGGTACAATACTGATGTCCTTTGAAAGGCAGAGGGCTAGCCAGTGCCATAAAAACCCCTTCATCCACCTGCGTCTCTGCTCATAACTTAGCACCAGACATTGTTTCTTTTATATTACATACTTTAACTGCCAGGACTCCTTAGTAAAACAAGGCAAAGACAGATCCTGAAGGCACTGCATGAAAAATTACCATAAATAATTAATAATCAATGGAGCATAAGTTCCAGGGTTTACTGACAAACCAGAATGAGAACTAATGGAGGAACACTAAGAGCAACAACACACAAGAGAGTTATGGTTTTATAAAGGAAGTATATGTCATTGAGACAGACTATTTAGGAAAACAACATGCTGCACTATTAGCATATGGGGAAAAGACTAGTTGCAGTTTCCCAAGGGAGTTATACCACTAAGCAGAATGTCAGCAAGACCCAAAGTCCTGTAGAAAATTCTCTCTGGGGTGACATTCTGACCTTTAGCAAGCAACTCATTTGGAAAAGGGGAGTCTACAGATGAGGGGCTGGATTCAAGCCAGACTGCCTAGTGCATCAGTGAGCCAGCACCAATTGCTTTCTCTCCGTGCCTCATTCAATAACCCATTTTCATCAATGGTAGTATTGCAATCCTGAGGCTTGTGCAAGATGGCCCATGTAAAGCACCTAAATCCCAGAGAAAGACTATAGGGAATTCCAGTGACTACTGCCTGAAGTTTAGGTAGTTGTGAGTATATTTGCAGTCACACATGCACTCAACAGTTCATTGGGCAAACATCTCCTTAAAGTGCTCAGCTGAACTGAAAAGACTTAAAAGCTTCTCACCAAACAGAGTAGTTTAAACACACACACACACACACACACACACACACACACACACACACACACATATATATATATATACAATTTAAAAATACATTAAATCATATGAAAAATAACCCAAAATTCATGCTTTTAGGCTTATTTAAAAAACCCTAAACCTACAGAATGTGTTGCTAATTTTCTATGATTTATCTGAAACACTATCATACTTGGAGCACAAAGTAATTTAACCTGAAAATTGTAACTGGTGGACTCTAATGATTTCACACTTATTTTCAGATAAGAAAGATTTCCTATTTGTCTCTAATCCACAAACCCATATAATCTATTAGTGACTCCATAACTCCGTGACATGAAATAAATGGGGCACGATAAAAGGAAAAAGCAATTACCTATTTCAAGTCTATTATCACTGCCGAGTTCCCATTACAAAGAGGGAAACAACAGTAAATAAATGTGTGCACACAAAAATGCACACACATACTCACACCCACATAAATATGCACATAAGTACTCACAAACAGACACAGATGTACACAGACAGGTACATATACCACACTTGCACACACACATACTCACATATGCACATACATACACCTCATGCATTTACACATACACACAGACTCACACATACACATACATACATGTGCATAAACACATACACATACACTAAATGCACACATCTATACACCACAGAAAAACATGTACACATTCAGGCACATATACAGATACACATAAATATACATGCATGCACAGAGACAAAGACATACACATATGCATGAATTTATAGAAAGAGACACACATATACAACACACTCCTTATAAACCAGTGAAGTTAATACATTGCAGACACATCCATCACCATAGATTCACATGACATTTCCCCCACAAGAGATTGGTGGTCCTCAAGCACATAGTCACTCAGTATCTGGGATTCCTTCAGATCTTGTATATAGACAAACATTTAAACAACAGATTGTGAAACATGCAGTCCATTTCTATGACATAGGAGTTTACCATAACTTGTTTGGTGATTTTCAATTTGGAATTATAAATTAGGTAAGCAGTCAGCATTCACTGCCTGAGGGACACCTCCAAGTCAGTCTTCACACTCAAGCTCAGGAAATTAAATTAAATCAAGTACTGAACGCAAAACCTTTCTTAGAAGCAGTGTCAACAAGCAGGTGGTATCTGTCACAGTCCTTTGTTAATTCTGTAAGACCATGTTGAGGGCCCAAGAATACAATAATAGGAGACAAAACAATTTCAGTATAAATATCTTCACAGTGAGCTCAGGCCTGTTTTTCATCTTGTTCCTGATAACTCAAAAGGGCCACAGTCTTCTAACAGATTTCCTTCTTGGATAGGTTCTCTTCCACAGTAACTCCTTTGGGTAAGTCATAGCCCATTTGCATTTGTAAATAAAAATGCACATTGAGAATTGAGCCACAAACTTTTTGAAATTGTTGAATTTTAAGAAGTCATCCATTGGGGCTGGCGAGATGACTCAGCAGTTAAAAACTGTTATGTTCTTGCAAAGTTCAGTTCCCATTGTGTACATAATTGTTCACACTGTGACTCCAGTTGCAAGAGGTCCTGATGCCTCTTCTGATCTCCAGGAAACTACACACATGCAGTGCATAGACACATGCATATTGACATACAATAACACACAAAAAAAATTTAAAGAATCATCCTGTTGGTTCACTAATTTGTAACACTATCTGTGAGAAAAGAATCATAACTGAACAGTGTAGAATTTTCCTGCCCTTTGGGATAGCCTAAGTCTTATAAGTCTTCCCAGAAGTTACCCATCTTGTCTTTGCTGAGTATAAACTGCAAAGTATATATTCTAATAATGCTTTTTTTTTTCATTTAAAGTTTCATGTTCTACACATGAAACTTACAACATAAAGAGTGAGGCTTTTCCAACCTTCAAGCCTATGCTGGGCTCCCACACAAGTACTCCTAGCTGTAAAATCTATACCAACCCATCCCAAAAGCATCTGTTCTTCTCCATGTAAAACACTTTGGTGCAGACTTAATCTGAGCATACTCAGAGGCCAATCTTTATTCCATGGCTTGTTTCAAAGCTGAAGGTAAAATAGTGTTACTCTAGAATCTTAAGACATCCTAGGAGTTCCCAAATGCATTTCCAACTTCACTGCACAGAGAAAATATTGTAGGAGCATGTATTTTACCTTTCCTTAATGCATGGCCTATTATATACAAAAGACATGTTGGGGAATAGAGGAGAAAGGCTAGAATAAATTCCTCACAAAAGGAGTCAGAAGAACAAATCCATATTTCATTTGTAGCAGAGACTGCACTGAGTGCACTAATACCAAGATGAGATTAAAATAATACAATCCTGTTTCCAAAAGGATTTGCCTATTTACCCCTTTGCTCAGCCATTTCTTCCCAACTGGGATGAGAGGCAAATACTAAATGAGAAAATCCTTATTTGAATCATTCTCCTCTTTCATTCTGGATTTCATTCATATGAAATCAAACAAAATTTCCCCATGCATTGAGTTGGGATGTGGAGGTAGAAAAATGACTACATATCTACATTACTTATTTCTAAACCATTTCTGAATTTTTGAATACTTGAATGCTTGTTGAAAATGTGGTAAAAGGACACGGCTATAACATGGGCAAAGTGAACTCAATTCTGTGACTAAGTCAGAGATTGCAGATGCTTAGCTTCAGAACCAATGAGCACTTCCAAGTGAACACTTTTTTTACCATGAGTTCATCAGTCCAGGCCTTGGTTCCCATGGTGGGGTGAGGTGCATGGGAAATGGCCCCCATAGGCTCATGTGTTTGAACACTATGTCCCCAGCTGGTGGTGCTGTTTGGGAAGGTTATGTGACCTTTGGAAGAGGAAAAATTGCAGGAGGAGGTACATCCCTGGTGTAGGCTTTGAGAATGTATAGCCGCCCCACTCCCTTGTCTCACTCTGTTCCCTGTGTATGGAGAGATGTGATCAGCTTGCCTCATGCACTTATTGCCATGCCAGCTCCACCACTGGAAAAGTAAGCCAGAATATGTCTTCTTTCTTAAGTCACTTCTATAAGGTTCAAACTTGCGTATGGTGTTTTATCATAGCAGCCTAGAGTAGTAACCGCTATACAGCGTGACTATTGTGGAGTAGGAAGCATAATACGGGACCCAGAGGAACAGCCTCTTCCTCAGGGAAGGGACAGTTAGAGTAGTGACTGACAGATACATGAAGCTGCCTTCCCCACTACTGCCTGGGTGGAATCTGTTCCACCTTCCAGAACACATACATACCACATCACTTACATAAAGGGTCTGAAACTACTGCTCTCCTGATATAATAGTATCCCTCCTTTTTTGACTCACCAAGAGGCTCTTGGGGAACCATCTCAAAATAATGACCACATTACCATCATTTTACATATAATAATTAATTGAAGGAGCATATTTGTTTGGAATTATATAGCCTCCTAAGAAAATGAAGTCAATATCATGTATTACTGCCATGGCTGTGTGCAGACTCAATAGAATTTGAACACAAACATGGAGTTAACTACCTAAATTACATGAAAGAAGAAAAAGCTAAAAGAATATCAATACACCCCCTTCAACACCAAGGGAATGAGCATAATAAGCACAATTAGAAGTGTGGAGCTAAGAAAAGAAGTGAATGAAACAGAAAAATGAGCAACTGGAAAAAATAGTAAAGCCAATGCCTGTTACTGAATAATAAAGAAAACTGATAAACTATTGGTTAGAAAGGAAAACACAGAAAATGTCAGTCCAAAGCTTCAAAAGAAACTAAACATCAGCACTGCTATTAAAAAATGACTGAGTATTAGTACTGGGACCAAAAAAAGACTGGGCCTCAGTATTGTTTCTAAAAATGACTAAGTTCAAACACAGATTCCACAGACCTGCAAGAAGACTTAAAATAATGTCAAAAGGACTTTGTATCAACCTCCTTGCCAATGGGTGTTAAATGGACTGTTGTCTTGCAAAATATTATTTCCCAAAATTGACACAAGAAGAAACTGAAAGTCATAAAAGCCCTAAACCAAACAAATACACTAAATTTACTTTCCAATAATTCTGCAAACAAAACGCCAGACACATACCTCCCTCTGTTGAATTCTACCAAAGGTAGACACAATAATTCTTCATGAACTACAACATATGACATCCAACTGCAACTTAAAAAGTAAAATCTATGACCAAATAGACATAATCTATAGAATAAACTTACTATTAGAAAAAAGAAAGAAAACATACAAATTTTAAATGATACATGAAGAGCTTTTGGCAGTATTAATCATTTGCTCTCAATAAAATTCCCAGCACCACATGGTTCTCACAAATAAATAATGTCATGGAAAATCTAAAGAATTATATGTCAAGTTCCAGTACAGAGATGAAAGATTTATCAGTACTCCAAACAAGGAAAGTGATTATAAAACAATTAGTGAGGAGAGAAGTAATGGCAAGAAGGGCGGAAAGGGGTCTCATGACCCAGGGATCATAGACAAAAGGAGAAGATATAACCATGAAGTCCTTAGCAAGGGTCCACAAAAGCCAAATCTAGGACTTCAGCCTTGCTGAGTCAGGTGCTGTTGTGGAAAGAGCATTTAATGTTAACCAGAGAGCAGAAAGGGACTCAATATGTCAAAGTGGTCAATCACAGAGTTGCCAGCTGGTGTTTGAGAACCCCTCTGATGTGCTGCTGTCACTGGTGCTCTGCCTGATGTGTAGGACACAGGAGCAGGAAGAACAAATCCTTAGTGCTTCATGTCCACACTGATCCCTCTCTGGAGAGCATTACCATAGGGATAGGGAGACATGGACAGGTAGCCAAGGTAGCCTGGAGAAGGCTGGAGAAGGACCAATGGCACATTGAAGGCCATGATATCACAGCTGACGGTACGGATCTTCACGCTTCCCCAGCATGATGGTAACAAAGGGAGATGCTCGCCTTTACCTGCTCTATGGAGTACAGCATATGGCAGTATGGCCATGCAGCATCATAGCAAATCACAAAGGAGGCAAAAACAGAAGGAAAAAAGAATGCCTCTGTGTGAATATTTTGACTATGTTCAAAATAATTCCCAGGTAGCCTGCAAAGAATTAGTTACTAGAATTAATTGAATTTATAAAAGTCACAGGATACTCAGTTATAATAAATACTTAAATTATAGAGCACATAGAATCATCAAACACATAGGAAAACAATTGGCAAATTGGACTTTGCACAGATTTAAAAATCAGTCATTCAAAATATAATGTTAAGAGTGTAGATTTCAAGATATTATTAAAAATAACTTAGCCAAATAACTGGTATTCTGAATATGTGGAAATTATTCAGAAACCCAAGATTAAACCAAAGGAAATACTTGGTTTATAAATAAAATACTTCACAGCAAATGATACCCAGGCAATAATGTACAGAATGATTTAACACTGTTAGCCACCATAGCTATGCAAATGAAAACCATAGGAAAAGAAGACTCCATTATGCACTGACTAAAATTGAGGAGACTAGGTACAGCACATCTTCAGTGACTAAGTAACCTGGCTTCCTCACTATGTATGGGATGGAGAATTTGTGCAAGCCCATGGGAAACAGGCCAGTTACCTCTTCAAAGTCCAATATGATCCTTCTGTCCTGTATATTCCATTACTAAATATGAATAGTTGCCAAGGATGACTTAGAGAAAAAATTGTAGCGTTGTGTGAAAAGGTAAGACACATTATATGTATGTTGGAAATGTTATAAGGGAACCCATTATGCTGAACAATTCATATGTGCTAATAAGAAGTTGCCAATGTAAAACCTGGATACAAGTGATGACAGGAGTGTCATTTATGGTGAGTGAAACCAAGTAGAACAAATTAAAATAAGTGTTCGTTAAGTATAAAACAAGTGTGGCCTAACCCTATGAGGATGAAAAGGGCAAAGACAGTCAAGACTGCCAGTGGAAGAAGTCGAAGAAAAGGGATAGGTGTGTTATTTTAGCTTTTATCTGCATAAACGACCATGCCATTCATTCTTGTTTTATCTTTTCTTTTCTCTCTTCTCTTCTCTTCTCTTCTCTTCTCTTCTCTTCTCTTCTCTTCTCTTCTCTTCTCTTCTCTCCTCTCCTCCCTTCTCTTCTCTTCTCCCTCCTTCTCCTCTTTCCTCCCCTCCTCTCTTCCTCAGTTCTTTCTTCCTTTCCTTTCTCCCTCCCTGCACCCTCTTCCTTCCATCCTCTCTTGATCCCTTTCTTTGATAGGATGTTACTACATAGCTCAGGTTAGTTTCAAATTTTCAGTCTTCCTGCCTGGGCCTCCACAGTGCCAAGTTATAGGAAGGCTTTATCACATCTGACATATGACTTTATAATAACTCTAAACAATTCAAGTCACTCTATAGAGATCATAAATGCATCAATTGCCTCGAAAGAAAGCAAAGAAAAATGAGTGGGCTATAAGGGTACATAAGGACATTGGTGTAAGTGAGAAAAATATCAGTTAGGGTAATGTTTCATGGTCATATACAAAAACACATTACACTTTAATTTGCAACATATATCCTTCAATTTTTACTAATCATAATTTAAAAATGTAAAGATTACAATCCAAAGATTAATTTGTCAACCTAGTTTTCAAAAGGCACTTGTATCAAGAAATCAAGAAGTCATCAGTTGTGTTTTTGGAGTTGTTGATAGTACCATCAGAGATTTGTAGGAAGGGCTGTTGTGATCAGAGGAGAGTCCACCAGTTGAAGTAAGCTCCAGGAAGCTTTAAAAGGTTGTGTTAGAAGACTTTATGAAGCCATTGATGTCTACAGCTCCACCTTCTTCTTACTATCCACCAGATTTTATTATTTTTTACTCTCTGACTCACCCTTTCATACTAAACATGTACTAGAGACAGTTATATAATCACATATATATGTATTATATATGTGCATATATATGTTAAATGTATATGTAACATATATGTGTGTATACATACATATATACATACATCTCACTGACTTGTAAAAGAATTACAGAGGTTTGTTACACAATATATGGAGTTACATGCTAGCCAAAAAATAGTTGTATCCTTGTGTTTTATGCAGCCTTTGAAGTTGGGGGTTTGGGGTCAGAATAAGGTTATGAAAAAAATAAAACCTCTGCACCAATGCAGCGCTGAGACAAGGTCAACAGGAAGGAGACAGAGGCACGGAGCCAAGAAAACCAACCACCTAGACATGACAGGGGAGAGAAGACAGGCAGGTTTAGAGCTGAGGAAATTCACTTCAGGTAGTCCCTCCCTCCTACCCAGATGTGCTCTTCAGACCAGCGCAACCTCAGAGGAGTCCTGAATGTCTCCTTGGCTAAGCCCTGTTCCCCAAGCCAAGGACAGGTTTCTGAGCCCATGTTAATTACTCTTTCAGATGCTGTGAGTTAAGCCAGGAGAGACACAGCTAGAGGGAAACTGGGCTAGGCATCTCCTTCTCTAATTATTATTAGCATACTCAGATAGAGTATAGCATATTTCCTTATAAAGGGAAGGGGAAGTATTTATTGTGGGAAAATAGAATTGTTTCATATTTTAAATTTAAAAGTATATGACTTAAAAGGAAACAAACAATATCTTTGTATATAGCATTTATTATTTTGAAAATTATTTTGGAATTATTCAATGAAAATTGAAAATTCACCATGCTCACAGCATTCTCAGCCCTCAGCTAAATGGGAAAGGGTAGGAATTGGCTTTGTCAATCAATGTTCACAATGAGCGAAGAAAAAAATGATCTCAAACAGAAAAAAAAATCAATCATTCAACTAGAAATATGGTCATCCACATAAAACTACTTCAAAATCCAGTAAATCCATTTATAGCTCTTATAGCTTATTAATATGGATAGTTTCCCAGTAAGCTATTTTAACAAACTATTTTTACAGATCCCCTACCTTGAAGAATAAAAGTCAATTAATGCCATTCTGACTTTTTGACACTTTCTCTTCCTTTTTATCAGAAACCAAGGACTAAAAATATGATAATTTTATTGCTGTTTGAAAGAGAATGTAAAAATGATTCTTGAAGAACTTTCACTATGCCTAAAGCCATGGACGGCCTGTCGTATAATATTACTTTAAGCAAAGATGCGTTACATTTAACTAAGCATACAAATGTTATGCTGCATTTGTTTAATTATGTAAAGATGTGTTGTTGATTCACCTTGCCTGCCCAAGGCACCTGATTGGTCTAATAAAAAGCTGAATGGCCAATATCTAGGCAGTAAGGGGATAGATGGACATGGTTGGCAGATAAAATATGTATGAGGAAAAAAGAGAAGAGAGAAGAACAGTGGAGAGGACAAGGGAGAAGGAGAGGAAGATTCCCCAGACCAGCCAGCTGCCAGACAGACAGACACAGAGCAAGCAGTACCAGCACTGTCCTTCACAGCTTTAATTCAACATTTTTGACTTATTTGGCAAATAATTCTGTAGCCTGTGTGGACTGTCATACACACTGTAGGTAATTTATCAGCATTGATGATTTGTACCTGCCAGAGTCCACTAAAATCCTCCACCCACCTAACTATGACAACCAGAAATATGTTAGACTTTACCTTATCTCTCTTGGGGCATGTGTAGAGAAGCAAAGAAAGAGGGGAGGAGAAGGGAACAGAGAGGGAAGGGGTGGGAAGAGAGGAAGAGAAGAGCTACATAATGAAATACTGTTTCAAGAAAAAAAAGTATATATATATATACTTCAGGTTGGCTATATATTAATATGACTGGGTGGAAGGATGGCAAAGAATGTTAGACATTTGTGTCTAAGCCCCAATTCCATACCTATCTCTTTAGCATAGATAGTTATCCTATCCCAAGTAGTCAGATATGCCATCATTCTCAGTTTTATGTGATTCTGGGCACTGAACATAGGCCTCATGTACACTAAGGAACACTCTGCCAAATGAGTTTCATCCCCAGCTCCCACCAATGATTAGGTGACTGTGAGCTGAAGGCTGAGGGACTTGGAGCTGAGAGAAAGCTTGGCTGTCAGGAGCTCTGCAGCTGTTCCCTCCAGGGGTTACCAGCCTTCTCAGTCTGGGCTCCTTCACCCTGTAATCTCCTGACATGAAGATGATCCTCTTCAGTTCCTGACCTTGAGGCTGTCCAAGGGGGACAGGTGTCCGGGTCTACATATAAGGTTAGCATGAGGCCAGCACCTTCAAGTAGCCTCCACAGCAGCTCAAACCATGGCTACCCAAGCATCAATCCAGGCATCAATCACCATTGCAGCTAAAAATAGTGCAATGCTTTGATTTTTATCTGACCATTGGTTCACAAGTTACTCCCTCAGACTTCATAATGACAATCGGGGAAGAAAGACAGAAGTTCTGCCAGGCTATAGCACTAATCTAATGTACGTGTTGTGCAGCTGAACCTTTCCAGGCCTTGGACCTACATTCTTTCACACTATAATCTGCATAGTCAGCACTAAGAAGCAGGGTTCTCAGTGATTAATGTCCTCAAGCATGCCACCCCAGGTTTGATAATTAGAAAAACTGTAATATTTTAACAATATGAATTCAAGATTTCCTGATCCTAATGTTCCACACTAACTTTCCTCTCTCATTATTATGATCATTGCAGAAAATCAGGGTTAATCTTCTGTGAGCTAGAGAGGGCAAAGGAGTTTTAAATGCTGTGGCTTTTCCCTTGGTCTCATAAAACAATGACTACTTCATTCTC
This sequence comes from Onychomys torridus, assembly GCF_903995425.1. Classification (NCBI taxonomy): domain Eukaryota; kingdom Metazoa; phylum Chordata; class Mammalia; order Rodentia; family Cricetidae; genus Onychomys; species Onychomys torridus. The sequence continues at coordinate 14,163,551 of NC_050459.1, forward strand.
TCCTATTTTGGCCTCTAGTTTTCCCTTGGAGATTCCAGTGGATTTCTGTCCAGCTTCTGATATTGCTGTGGAATTATGGTTAAAAATCGACGACAACTTCAATTGTTTTCAGATTTGAGAGCCTATTCTAGAGGCCAAAGACCCAGGGAAACAGTGCCCCTGGGCCCACAAAGGGAAGATTGCCCACTTCACTTTCCTTTACCTCAACAGAGACCCAAGTGAGTGGACCTAATCACACACTGTGGGACAGAATCGCCCAACAAAGAGTGTCAAGCCATTTAGAAGCTAACGCCACTCAGCACAGGAAAAAGCCTACTAATGTCACCTGGGTGGGCCTCACGGGTGTGTGTTGCATGTAGAAAGTGAGGAAACTGTGCTGAACAGGCACACTTGTGGAGGGCAGAGGTCAGCTTGTAGGAATCGGTTTTTGCCTTCTACCATGTGGGATCCAGAGACTGGATTCAGGTTATCAGGCTTGGGGGCAAGCATCTTTACTCACAGAGCCATGTTGGTGGCCCTAATATTGTAAAGGTATTTTAAAATACATTTTAAATGCAGTAAAGTATGTATTCCTGAGTTGTATTCAAATGACAGGGCCACTAATAACTCCAAGCTGAAAGCCCTATGTTTTCTTAGTTGGAGAATTAATATACACCTAAAGTTTATCCAGAAAAATACCCCTGATATGACAAAGAAGAGAAGTTTCCTTTGTTCATTAGAACAAAATGTTCAAAATGTTTACCAAAACAACTGCTAGGTTTTTGTCACTGCATATTTGGAGCAAGAGCAAGCAGCCTTTGTACAGCTCTAAGTGCTATTGGCTATTTAAGAGACAAAGATGTGATGCAAAGGAGAAAAGGTTCATTGGTTTCAAGACCCCCCTCCCCAACTGGCAATAATTTGATACTCTTTGTCAACTATGGCTGAACAATGAAAGAGAAGCACCCTCTCCTTTGTTTGCCCTGAGACACTCATGATCCCATTCCCCAGGTGCCATGAAGCATATGGGTAAAAATGAACAACACCAGAGTAGGACAGCCTTTGACGTGTTTGGCCAGTTTATGTTTTGATACCTAGAAAAATCTTCAAAGAGACTGGACATAGGCCTCTAGGTGTGTAGCCGAAGAAAGAACTGAAGCTTTGCAGTGTCTAGACAAAAGCAGCATCCAGCCTTCAGAACATGCTCAGGTGCAAGTGTGACCACCGGGCAGCTCCAGCTCCAGTGCGACATAAAGAGGCTGAGCAATGGTAGGGCACAGTCTCCTTCTTCTGTCCCCTAGCCCAGCTGTAAATGCCCCCAAGCGGAAGGACTATGGCAACATTGCATGTCACTTCATGGATAATTATGCAGCTCCCTGAGCACTGACATCTATTTGTGTACCACTCAATGGAGCCTCATTGCAAAATGTAAGAGGCTTAACCATATTTCTATCAGTATTCCCATCACTGCTCCTGTGACAACAGTGAGCAGAACAAGAAAAATATTCTAGGCTTATTAACATAAAATGATATCAATATCACCACAAGAACCTCAGAGGATAACAAATTGTTGAAAACTGTGAGACAGGTGTCAATCAAATTAACACAAGGAATATATTTCCTCTAAGTAAAAGAAATGTAGAAAATATTAAGAGGAAGAGAATAGAGGTTTTTCTGAGTACATACTGAGTAAGCATTTCAATGGAAATGGAAAGAATTAATTTTCTCACAGTCCTGTGTGCTGATATTTTGAATGGACAGCACCCCCAATTCCTCTTCATCTAAGTAATTTTGCTATTATTGCCCTAACTTTGCTCTTCCAACACACTAAGAGGCTCAACACTTGTAGGTTATAGACAAGTGAATAGCTAATATTTAAGTGGGAAGAATGGATGTCAGGGCATTTCACATCCAGTGAATTGAGACTGTGTAAGCAGATACAGTGTCTACACTCCAGTGACAGGACCAAGCATTCTAAGGAAGAGAAAGAAAATTCACCTAACTCATTAAAAACTAGGGACAGCTGCTGTACTATCTATGACAGAATTTTTTTTAAAATGTTTTTCAAGGCAGGGAAGTGATATCTCCAATGGCTTATAAAAATCGGAAGCCATATTATACCTGAAAACAGCATACAGAGTATATTTGAAAGTAATTGTGTTGAACATGCTAACTGTATATTTTATAGTGATTTAAATTTCTCAGCTAGTTACACAGATAATTTCCAGTGATGGTTGCTTGCATTCCACAAAGATATGGCTAAGTTTTTTTTAAGGAGGATGAGTGTCTCTGCTGGCCAAGATATCAATACCATTTCATTGACATCAGCAGCCTCATTCCTTCTGCCTATGTCAATCATGGGATAAAACTCCAGGTAGTGAACACAATCCAATTAATGGAGAACATGAAACCAAGAGGATAAAGGTTTGGTTAGCCTTAAATATGTGTCTTGCTCTGTTGTCTGGAGCTGCACTTATATCTGGGAGGCAGAGTTCTTACCTAGTATATAAGAGATATTGGGTTTGACCATAACATAGCAATAAAAAGTATGCAATAAATATTTTCTAAATGTAGTTAAGAAAAACCTGAATTGCTGGGTGGTGGTGGTGCATGCCTTTAATCCCAGCACTAGGGAGGCAGAGCCAGGCGTATCTCTGTGAGTTTGACACCAGCCTGGGCTACAGAGTGAGTCCCAGGAAAGGTGAAAAGCTACACAGAAAAACCCTATCACAATAAACCAAAAAAGAAAAGAAAAGAAAAAACTGACTTTTTTCCAAAGGGATATCATCTTTCCTTTACCAATTAATAATTGATTGTATGATATTTTGTTTGACTAATGGAAAATGTAATATGAAAATTGTATCAGTAAATATATTTCCTTGTGGTAGAGATCACACATGGAAAAGACACCCTGTAACAAATAGAAATGAAGAATTGGCTCAACCAAAGTTTTCCAGAATTCAATATTGCTGAGAGTTCTCAGTCACCCTGCCCTCTTAGAGTGGACAGGTTGCTTTGTTGCTATCTCAGTTGAGCCTTGAATTTAACTTTTTGATTTCTCTTTGAAAACCACAGTTACTTAAAAACAACAGCCCATTGTGACTTTATGTTAATTGCCTTGATAGCATTGCTGAGCAGATCATGATCGATCTGAAAACTGTGTTCAATAATAAGTTTGCAAGATAGAAATTAATGTTGAGCATGTGACACGGATGTAGTCTCCTGTTTCTTTATAGTAGATTATATTTTCTGGCAAAGAAGTATGAATATAATTATAATTATCTTTCAGAATGGAGTAACCAGTCATGCCACTACTCTATAATAGAAAAAGTTGGCACTTTACCTCACTTTCAAGTTCCCTTGTTGGGGCTGTCCATCGTAAACTGATAAGATGTCAAAGTCCTCCTCTAGAGCAAAGGTATGAAAGGACAGCTGTATCCGGTTGCGCTCCCCAGTGATAATGATCCAGGTACAATTGGCATAGTTCGGATATCCATGAGGAAAGCCAGGGCTCTCGATGGTGCCATTGGGCCCCTGGACCAGGCCACCACAGTTTTGACCTGGGCATGAAAACACAAAATAGTACATTAGTAATCATCAAAGCTATAGTTATAAAAATGCCCCTGCCATGTTGACCAAAACTTTAATGATATATTAAGGAGCCTTGTGCATGAATATGAAACACTAATTTTCAACAGAGCTCAAGGATAGCATGAGAATAACAGAAGGTGAAATGGAAGAGAATCAAAGAATAACAGTTGGGAATTCACACCAGAAGCTTCATTTTTAGACTACAGAGGAACACATTTTCTACCAATGATCTGTTTAGAATGCTGAAATCCCTCTGCCCATCACTTCTTTGTTAGAGACTTTAAATCACAGCCAAAAAATCAACGTTCTTACTGTTACTGTAATGCACTCAGGTTCAATAGAGCTAAATGACTTTGGCATGTGGTAACAGTGATAGGAAGCACCATGGTTAACCTTCCCAGATGGATCTGAGCCTATTCTGTGTTAACAGGAGTGTTATAATACAGAAGGATGCAAGACCATAGAGTTTATCTGCTTGAAAATAGAAGTCATGAAACAAGCTAGTTTGAGAAGAAAATAGTAGCATAGCACAGGAATGAACACAAGGATATGCCACAAACTGTGTCCTTATTCAGATGGGACATCCTGCATGGAAGAAGGAAAACACTGTGCCAGAGTACTGAAGTAACTAAAGATAGTCTTTGGAAATATAGCAGTTCAGAAAACACCCATATCTCCCCAGGTAGATACCTATGTCATCCTGTTTCATAAATCCTGCATTCAATACCACTCCCAGGGAAAACAGAGATGACAATATCACCTAAGAGGAATTTGATGATGAGAAAATGTTTGGTGTCATGCACTTTCCCCTCAGCAAGACTAGGAAACAGGGGAAGAGGAGGAGATGGACTTTTTTGTTCTTTGCCTCTATTTCTGAGGAGTGTGTGTGTGTGTGTGTGTGTGTGTGTGTGTGTGTGTGTGTTACTGATTCTCTTGATATACTCATATCCCTGACCCAGTTCTACATATCAATCCTTTGCTGTGTACTGCAGTCAGGCTTTGTTTGAGGAGCCAGCTGCTATAAAGATTTCACCTGGAAGATTAGTAACAGCCTCCTGTTTAGTCCTCTGATCCTCTTCCTCATTAGACATCCAGAAGCTCCTTTCTTTCGATTCCTAACCTAATACCTCTTCCTACTGTTCTGTTCCTTCCTGCCTCATCTTGGTTCAAAGACCTCCCACTGAGATCCTTCCTCCATATACCTCCTACACCACTGCTTCACCTAGACACACCTTCAGTGAAAACTCCCTAGTCCTAATGCAATTAGTTTTTCCTCTGCCCACTTATCTTTAACAATCTACCTGATTGGAAAATCTAACTGTCAGTGAAAAAGGATGGCCATTGAAGTGTGGCAAGGCCAACTTCTCTCTCTGGCCCTCTGCATTGGGTCTCAACATAAAAACATCCCTTTTAGTGAATGCCAGGATCTAATTGGTTTGGAGATAGTCATGGAATTTCTGGATTCTTTGCTGCCTTTCTTTCCATCTCAACTGGACCATTTCCCACCAACATTTTGTGAATTCTTTTACAACTGTAGTGGAAGTTTCCAAGGACCCTGGGCTTGCTCTGATTACTCCATGTTGTGTAAGTATTTGAATACAAGTATTATCCCAGCTTTCTTTGTTGTACTGCAAACAGAGAATTATTTCCAACTACATTTTAGACTTAAAAAAAATCACCATAGTAGGTCTCAGTGAGCTCAAATCTTTCATGGTAATATTATCAAATGATTGTGGGAGTTTGCTCAATCTTAATAAAAAAAAGATTTAATGAAAGGGATTTATGAGTTTAAAACCAAAAAACTAATAAGAAGCCCATTTTCCACTAAATTTAAGTCTAACAATAATACTATAACAAGTGGATATTAAAGCTGTGGGGATTTGAAAGGGCTTTAAAGGAAACAGCTTCTCTGGTTTATCTAGCAATTCTTACTTCAAAAAAAAGTGAAGACTTGATTATAAATTGGAGAAAAGAAAAAAGAAATTCAACAGAAAATGTCAGCTGGAAAGAAGGCACTGTTAGACACCCATCATGTCGCACCAGGTTCCCAGACACAAAGCGTTCCTAGGAAAGAACATTCAGTCAGCCTTCAGGGTACCAATTAGTACAGTGCATTTTGCAGGGTGAGTCGTGTTTGATCATAGATAGACCTTTCCAGGGGCTCTGACAGAAACTTCAAGAACAGCTCAAGAGTTCTCAACAGAGAGACTATCATCCCTGCCTGTACTTTGTAATCAACCAAGAGGTTTTCAAAGTCCCCATTCCTAAGATGGACTCTAGTTTAGTGGTGTAGGCTAAGACTATCCAGGGAGATCTTGAGAAAGAATAAAATGTACTCTTCACTATTATATCTGATTACAATGTCATTAAAATGGGATTTGATCGATTCCAGTTAAGATAAGTTGTTAGCATAACAGAAGATAAAGATCCCCAAACTCTCCCAGTTACCAATCCCAGACTTAAAGCAAAGTCAATGCTTTGTACTGGCAATAGGATGGGCTTTATCAGAGCTAGTATGAGGATGGGACTTTCAACTAGATGTGCAACTGTTTAAAATAAATATTGATTCCAATCCCACAAAATATACAAGTACAATCCCAGTGGAATAATGGCCTAAACATAAAAAAATAATGTTTCCAAAAGGCAGCAATGTAAAAATAAATCTTCATAGATCTGTGCATTTTTAATATGAAATACAAAAAGTAACCATCATAGAAACAATTGGCAAGGCTATCCAAAACAGGAAGATATTCGTAGTCTATATTTGTAATAATTGATATATGAATAAAGTCCCATATAGAATGCATTCACAGCTTATTAAGAAAGGAACAGCATTATAGACACACAACCTATCTCTAGCTCATGCTTCCTAAGGACAGAGGCAAGGTGACCAGCCTCATGCTCCTTCATTCATACCATTCCTGACCTGATAGAATGTATCTCTACAAACAATGAGCCAAAATAAGTCTTTCCTCCTCCCTCCTTTCCTCCCTCCCTTCTTCACATTGCTCCTCTACAGCCCTCCTGGCTTCCTTCCACACATTGCTTTGTTTTAGCCACCCCCTCCTTCCCACACTGCTTCATTCAGTTATCTCCTTCTATGAGGAAAGAGATAAAACACTGGTGCCAAAGACGGGTTGCTTCTTTATTGAAGCCGGAATGTGTGTGCTATAAATCTTGGGTGCCGGTTTTTTGCATATTGTAGAAGCATTGGGAGCTCCAGGTTAGAGAAATCTTCGATTACAGGAAAAAAAAAAAAAAAAAAAAAAAAAAAAAAGAGCTCAACTAGCCATTGCAATAGTAGCCACTAACACCACACTGCAGATGAGCAGAGGGCAGACTTGTAAGGTTTGTAGGTGAGTGAGCTAGGGGAAGAAGAGCTCTGCCAGCTCTGCCAGGAGCTGGCTTAGAGGCCATTTATGTTCTGTTTTATTAGACAGTAATAATTGTCTGGCTGTATTCTGCATGTCCCAAGAAATGGAGACTGAATTATAGAGTAATAGAATAACTCATGTAGTAAAAGAATTTCAAGATATTGCAGCATTTAAGTTGTTGAATGGTTACTGCTCTCTCTTCTTAGTCAGGTTTCCAGTGAGACATAGCAGCAAATAGAACAGAAAAGCCTGAAAAATGCTTCAGTTTGGTGGAAAGGGATATGAGTGAGTCTAAAGCTGTAGCTAGAGGTGGTGTAGACAAAGTACCTGTCATGAAACCATGGAGGATACTCTGTCTTCACATGAAGACAGTTGGAAAGGAGCTTTGGGGACATAAATCCACCCATCAAGGGCCCAGACTAATAAAAATGCCAATCCATTTGAAGGAAAGATTGGACTGAGAGTATCACCAAACTAGTTTCCCTCTCAAAACAGCCACCTATGGAAATAGTTCTCTAGGTTTAGACCTATTGGCCTACCCCTGTCCCCAGCCGCTGAGGCTGTGGTACAGGTGGAGCAAGCTACTTCTTGAGCTGGGTACATAGTACACATGATACTGGTTTTGTAGGCAGACAAAATGAAAGTGATAGGGTCATGAAAGCTTGACCCAAGGTTCCAGAAATCTCTCAAGGCTGAGCTATGAACGGCAGAGTTAGATTCCTTGCAAAGCCCTGAGAGGGGGTTACATGAAGTAGTAATGATGACCCATAAGTCGGAAATAAAATTCACATACTGTCCCAATACCAAGGGTGATGAATGCTGTCACATGTCTATGGGACTGTCCTTCCTACCACCCTGGTACTCAAACCACAGAAGTGAGATCAATTTGTTCCTAAAAAATTTGTTGTCCTGAGCTGCCTGCTCAGCCAGTGACACTGAGAAGTAAGGCTGTCATCCATCTGTATCAAGAGACCAGAGTCTGAATGGGGTTCCTAGGGTTCCTATGCATTGGCTTCTATGAAGGAGAGCAAGCCAGAATGGCCCACTTGGAGCCTGCAGTTAGAACTGGAATCTGTGTTGAGTGCTCCATTTGACCATGCATAGACAGCTTCCATCCTGGAAGATGCAGATGTATAACTCAGTAGGGCCGGCAAAAACTCCCTGCTTTGAAAGCCATCATCAGACTCAACAGTGCGATGGCACTGTCATGCTAAGGTGCCCAGGCCTCTGCTCTGAATGTAGTGGTATTTGGTCTGTTCTTCCCTGGAGCCCCAGTCTTTGCTTTTCAGACTATATTACTGCATACCTTTTTTTTTTTCCCCCAGCATAAGGAATTTTCAGCTGTGATGTATGCTCACTTAAGCATTTGATGGATGTAGGAAGTACAGATGCATGGAGGCTCTCTTGGGTGTCAGAGGTAGTTCTGCAACCTCAGTTCTGTGGCTGGCTCCCAGTCTTACAGAGAGGAAAGGTGGATACAGCGTTTCAATACTCATATGTCAGAACCTGGAAGTTCTGTCTGATTTAATTATTGCATAAACTTTAAAGTCGGAAACAAGCAGCCTTTGATTCTTGAATTACATTCGCTTTTATTTGGATAGTGTTTTATGATAAGAAGATCTGCTATGCAAAAATCCACTTCTGAGAAGATATATCTGACCAATAAGAATCCCCAAACATGGAATTTGGTTGAGCAATTACAGAAAGAACTGGTTCACATTGGTTAGCATTTAAAGAGCAACAGGAAATACCACTCCATGTTGACTGCTACTAAGGCATGTGAGAAAGTATGAATAGAGCCATCAAGAACAACTGGAACATAAGCAGACTAGGCAAAGAGGCAGCTGTCTTTTATTGGAGCACATATGAATGAAGCACATGATTGAAGGACATCACTGCTAATAATCACCAAGAAGCATTCGTGTTGGAGGCAAACCTGGATTATTGTACAGGGTGTTTTTAAAACAACAGTTCAAGAGGAGAGGAGAACACAAATATTTATCATTCTCAAAGCCATTTTCCACTTATTGCAGACATCCATTCTATAAAAAAATCTTAATGTATTTTTTCATATCCTCTATAAATTGATATGCACATGGAAATTTACTCATTTTCTTTCAATCATACGTTGACCTCCGGAGTATGTGTGTGTGTGTGTGTGTGTGTGTGTGTGTGTGTGTGTGTGTATGTGTGTGTGTATGTGTGTATGTGTGTGTGTGTGTGTATGTGTGTGTGTATGTGTGTGTGTGTATGTGTGTATGTGTGTGTGTGTGTATGTGTGTGTGTGTGTGTGTGTGTGTGTGTGTGTGTGTGTGTGTAGTAGCCAATCTGCTCCATATACCTGGGGTCTGACTGCAAAATCACAAGTGCCCATTGTCATTGTAGATAATCTTGCCTTAAGTATTTAAGAACACCAAAGAGCCACTGTAATCTCAGATGAATTTTTCATTTCCTTGATTGACTAAAGGTCAGAATAGACTTCTACATGGCTAAAGAATCTTAAACACCATAAGACCTCCTATTTTAGTAAAACAAATGGGCTCCTGATCAGACAAATAGTTTCTGAAGCTACAAGCAAACCAGGCCTGCACTGACTTCAGTGTTGCCTTCTGCAGGTTTTAGACTATTTAGAGGTCTGGGGCAGAAGACCAACGGTAGATAGGTACTGACTTGATTGCCTGTTCTGGGTCTTTAGTTATGGTATTTCACAATTAATATCTTCAGGTATTTTGCAGCATTCCCTGGAAGGAGTTTGAAAAGTATGCTAGTAGTGTGTGGCACAAATAGCCAAATGTCAGACACAGCAGCCAAGAGCCCTTGACCACTTGGTTGAGTTTTAATCCCAATGCTTGAAGGAGACTACACTATTCAGAACACAGTGAAGAGCCAAGTGACAAGGAACAAACAAAACCACTCAAGTAGCCCTGAAACTGTAAACCAACAATGGGATCCATTTTGAGGGCTCCTATAGAGGGACAGAGATTTTTACAGGGCTATTTAAATATGAAGAGAACTATCTGTCTTCCTCCAATAACGTTGGTTCTTATAGCCACATGGAAGGAGGTTTTCTTTTCATAGCTTCATAGAACCCACCCAGTTTACTCCTGAATCAGGTCCTTTGCACTTGCTAAGCCAGCTCTCCCAAAAGCTTCCCCTGTAGACTATCCCCTACTTGACTCCTAGCCAGGAGGAAATTGGTCTGTCTCAATTTACAACACAACCAGTAGCCCAGTCCTACCCAATAACATTCCTCCTACATTCCTGTTCCATTAGCCTGGCACATCTATAACATGTTTACTCATTTCTGGTTGTTCAATAACTAAAACAAAACCTTGTGAAGAGTGAAAATCCTGCCCACTTTACCAACTTTCTTGTTTGCAGACCATGGAGGCTCTGGGGCAAGAGTGGTAGCATTGGTCCAACCAAAATCTACACACAGAATAAGGAGAAATACAAGAGAGCTTCCTGTACACTACAGCCAGGTGACCAGATAAACATGAAGAATGAAGATATATCATCAGTCACCATCTCAAACAGGGCTCTCCTATAATCTCAGCCACCTTTAGTAGCTGTTAGTTGCAGAACCACTGATGACTTCAAGCATTCACTGCTTTAGGTGAAGTCAAGTTCATCATGATGTCTTAGCATTTTTATTCTGAATTCTGGAAGGAGGCCATGATCCAGGGCAAGGCAGAAAAGAAATAGTTGCTTTTCTATCTGCTGCCCCTGGGGAGGGGCTTCCCTCACTGTAACATCTGGAGTTTCCATGGAGATATTGCTATTCCAGTGGTGATTAAGTCCCCCTGTGTGATTCAACCTTAAAGACCAAAGTGTGGTCACCAGGAAGCTCTTTCTTTCACAGAACTACAATGGGATTTATTGCTAGCACACAGTGGAGCTCAAGGAGAGTGCCTCTTATGCAGATCTGCCTCACTTTTCATGTAGGGGTAGTGGGCGTGATATAGTCTGTCTAGTTACTGTGGTGGCTGGAGACACAGCTGGCTGCAGAAAGGCTGACAATGGAAGGAGAATAGGTCCCCTTATCTTATTTGAGGAAGGGTAATCAGCTGGAGAGTCTCCTGGTGTTTGGAGTTCCCAGGAATGGCCTTGACATTTGTCAGGCCCCATCTGCTGTCCTTCAGAAGTCTGGATGATGCTCCTGCCTGGAAGGGGACCAGGTAAGCACCCTGCACCCTTCAACCTCTCTATTGTCCTTGAAGTTCCAGACTGCCATGACCAGACTCCCTGACTTAAAAGATCTTGAAACTCAATGATGCTTGCTGGTTCATTGTGAATCAGAACAAACAAAATCAACACAACAACAAAAACACACCTTTTAAACCAGGATTCCTAGGCTTCCAACTGATGCTTTTGTCTAAAACAGTCAGAAAAGTCCATCCATAGTCCAGGCTACAGGCTACAGACTTTCCTGAAGCCTGTGCTGTGGGACACACCACGGACGTCATAAGTATCTTCCTCCAAGATAATAAAGGTCATATGGTGATGTAACATTAGGTAGTTACCTTCTGATGAAATACCCAGGCATGAGATACACTGCTGCGAAGCAGAAAGTTGATGGAGCTGAGGACATGAGGTCACACACATATGTGTACATCAGCAGCAGGAGGATAGTTCAGAGGGGAAGCCTTTGCTAGTAGGACTCCAATCTCTCACCTTAGAAGCCTAGAAGAGATTTCCTTCCTGTTTTCTCCTAAAAAAAAGCCTTTTGTGCATTGTAGCTCAAAGGAAAGAGCAGATTCTGACTCCTAAGGACAGGTCGTCATCCCTCCTAATAGTTTTAGTGCGGTGTCATCAAGCTAGATGAATTAGAAGGGAAACAAGACATTCTTGCATGTGACCTGAAGGGTAAATCTCTCCCTTTCCTCTGCCTGTGTGGGCATCTGAAAAAGGCACGAGAGCTCTTCTGTTTTTACAGTTTCGTGCACGATGTCTTTAATAAATGAAAGGATTTGGAATTCCAAAACTATTTTAACCATACAGATGGAAGGACCAGGGGCTGGTATATAGGTTGTGCCCTATACAACTCTGGGGGATGGAAATATGTTATTCACACAACTGCATTGTGTAAGGTTGCTGAGAGTGTGGTTTCTGTCAAAATGTCTCCTATGGGTGAAGTGGTATGATGTCTGAGCATATACTAGAAAAACCAGAGTAAGGAGGTTGATAAGATAAAGGGCAGTGGGTCATCCAGGGACTCAAAGCTTCAGTTGTGAATTCTCTGCTGTGAGTCATCCTCTCTAACACCAGTCCATGCTGGTTTACTTTTTCCTTTCAACTTTTAACTCACTCCCAAGATTTAGACAAGAAATCAAAGCCCTGGATCCTCCCTCTATCTTTATCTTGATTTTGCCATGCTTTTGAAGCAATAATGCATGATATTGAAATTGCATGGGAAATCAGAGTGTATTCTAGGGGAATCTGACAAAAAGAAAGGGACTAGCTTTCAACCTTGAATGAGAAAACATGTGGCCATGGTGAATTCCATGCTCTTTTATTTTACTAATTTCTAATAGAACTCTGACAGAGTAAGGTTTTCTTTCCTCTGTGAGCATAGCTACTTGGTTTTATTTAGTGTGCTCTTCCTTTGCCTGGGTTTGGCCTTGAAAGCTATAGAACAGAAATGAGGCCCACAGGGGAGTAGCCTGATACAATAGACATAGACCTGTTGATCTGTTTTGCAGAACAATACTAATTAATTTCTTTCTTGTCACCATTGCACATGAATTCCAGCCACAACATGTACCTTAAATAGCTATAGAGGAAAGGAATCCAGCCATAGAGGTAAAAGTAGTTTGCCACATTAGTTGAACAAAGGTGTATAGTCAATCAGACTTTGCTACTATTGGAATGATGTAGGAACTACAATGTTGTGCTAAGTGGACAGAAGCAGAAGTTAAAAGGAAAAGATTGCCCTGAGTGTCAGAGTAACCATTTCCCATTCAGATTTCCACAAGCTAAAATGTCAGCACACTAAAGAAGTTCAATCAGCTGACACAGAGTGACAGGTATCTTAATCATTGGTTTATGGAAAATGTACTTATTTAATTATCAAAAGTAGACAAGTTGGCATATCTAGGGGAAAGAGGTTGAGAATCAGCCTTTAGGGCATCTTTAGTATCTAATGGAGAAGTCCTTAGGGAATGTCACCTTAGCTACCAGAGCATTTCTGTAATGATCTTTACCCAGCTGTGTGCTTTTCCCATGTGTCTGCTTATAGTCATATGTAGAAAAACACATGAGAGTAAACCATATGTTCAGCGGAGACCACATAACATCCAGGTTCCTATAGTCAGTATAGACTGAGTTACTTGTCCACCCACATAAGAGCTACAGAGTGGAAACCCAGGGCTAAAGTCCGTGGGAGAACCCTGATCTCCTTCAGAGATGTTCACTATCCCAATTTCCGTCCTGTATGACATAGCCTCTGCCATTGTTATCTCAAAATGACACTCTATTTGAGTACCTCTTTGATAATTGAATTAAATACACATATCTCCTTCCAATCCTTACACTCAATGGGCCAGGTATTTGTGTGGGAGGTAAATCAAGTTATTTTATGACGTGCCCATAAGGATTTTAGCTGAGTGTTCTCTAGGACAGTTAGACAATTCTAAAATCTCAAGTTCCCCTGAGGTATAAATATACTATGGTTGAATTAAGAAAAAACAGAATCATCAATTTATTAACATAAAAATTTTTGGTTAAATTAGTAGATTAGGAAAAGCAAGGTGAGAAACCATAAAGTTGATTCCCAGTTATAAAGAACAGAGACTATGTAAGTACAAGTCTTCCAGAGAATCTTCAAGAAAGCAAGAAGGGAACCAAAAAGATGACAGAGGGACACAGCTCCAACCTTGTGCAACCTGGAGATGAGGATAGCTGTGAGGAGACAGCCTTTTATCTTCTTGTTAGCTCAATTTGCAAATTCAGTATATCCCTTGGGACCAAACATGTGGCTTTATGTGTGACTCCCATGTGCTGTTCTTTCCTTGGGATGGAAACAAGAATTTTATGCAAAGGGAAGTCACTGACCATCCCTCCAGCTGTAGGAGAGAAGGCTTATGCCTACTTGTCCAGGAACAAACTCTCCCTGGCTGCAGGACAGTCCCCAACAAGGGATACATGTTGACTACCTGCTGGTAGGAAGAGAACTCCTCATGTTCTGTCATCCCTCATTGACTTTCAGGCTCTGTGAGTTAGTGGGAGAAGTAAACAACACCGAAGTTAAGAAAGTGAGTTTTCCTGGTATAGACTCTGGCTCGTGTAAAGGAGGACACAGTCACTGGGTCAACAAGCAAGGTATGTGTGGAAGGTAATGGTCACTTAGTTTCAAGTTCAGTTGAATTGGACCTTGAAAGAGTTAGACAGTTTTTTGTTTTTTTTTAAATACTGCAGCAGACACATGCAAAAGAGTATCATTTCCCCTCACCTAGGCATCCTAGCTCTGTGCATTAATTCACAACTCAACCTGTCCATCAATGTTGAATATGCACATTATTATTATTATTCCTTCCTGACAACTTCTAAAACTGAGGTTTAAATGAACCAAAGCCCTGCAGGCATTGGACTTTCAAAAATAGGCTTAGAATCCCAGTTCCTAATTGTTTCTGTTGACTTCAAAATAGAAACTTGTCTTTGTGATTTATGACATGCATTAAAATAGTCACAGATAACCACTCAGAGCCAGCACACAGACTGCGGGGCTCCTGGTCACAATGTGATACTTCTAGAGCAAAGTTGCCCAGGGCAGAAAATAATCATACCACAAATGGCACAAGAACATCTATATTCAGACATTTTTCCCTGGGACTCTAAAGTATGTTAAATACCACTTTGAATTTGAATGGAGGCATTTGCAAATAAGTGGTCTTTATCAAGTGTCAGCCTTTTAGGGCTCTGAAGATGTGTATTTTCCATAATGTTATTCTTTAAAAATAGCTCTGTAGCCACTTTCCCTACCAAGTATAATATCATGGAAGACATTACCAGATCCGACCAGTTCTACTCTGTACCATTGCTATGCCCAAACATTGAGGCCATTTATGCTTGTAACTTAAAAATGTTTTTTCCAAGGCCAAAAATAACTTCCTATATTATAATTTTGTCCTTTTCTGTACAGATGTGAGCTGACTTTACCAGACTTGGG